>NC_136067.1:1190847338-1192249024 GCF_964261635.1 Lissotriton helveticus
TGGCTACAATTCAGCCTACAGAAACAGACGATTGCCAGAAGGGGGGGGTGGGGGGGGCATAAAAAGCTTGCACAAGATCAGGGGAGCTGAACAAGGCTCACTGAATTTACACCTCTGGGCTGAACTGTCCTATCGGGGATACTCACCAGCCAGAGTACCTCCTAGGCTCCTTATCAAAACTAAGCCTGACTAATTTTGTGGTAGATCCCCACAATTCACCTGAGCTTAAAAAAAGCACTAATGAAAGCTACAAAACCAATATCTATAAGGGCACATAGCAGCTCGCTTATTAACGATTACACAGTCGTAGAACCACAACCATACCCGAGTGCAGGATTTAATATTATGACTAAGGAGAAATTTAAGACACCATCTGGGCATCCTTCTGATACTCCTGCGCCTACCTCCCTGGAAAAGGAAATCAGGAGAGCCCATCTGGCGCCTTTGCAGAAACGGAAGTAAGGATCTTGTGAACATAATCTGCATCTGCCGAAGCCTACTGGACATCAGGCGCACAATGCTCCGCCCCATCTTCAATCAAAAAGGCATTAGGTCCTGCAGGCAGTGAAGCTCTGCTTCAACCCAACCGCCACTCGGAGACTGGCCCAAACGTCTTATTATAAAGAAGTCATAGGTGAGTAAAAACATAACTGGGCCAAAAGGAATCTTAACTCTCCAAACATGAGCAAGTCAGGCTGCTATAATAACTTTTTCATCCTTGAGAATGCCATCACTCTACACAAAATGCGCATAGAACTCCCACTCGACAAACCTGGAAGATGACAAAGCTGTAAAACAAATACAAAAACAACAATTGGACAGAATGCAGAACAATGTCATACATGCACCCCAGTACAGAGATCTGGGCCTAAATCCATCGTTTTTTTGCTCACCATGCCATTCCAGTTTGGACCCAGCCATATGCAAATCAGTCTTGACCCTGTGCCCCATGAAACCCCGAAACTTGGTCCTAGGATGCTTGCTGGGTCCAAACTGGGGTGGCATAGTGGGCAAAAGAACAATGGATTTAAACCCAGATCTTTTGACTGGGGGAGAATGTTTGCATATCAGCATTCCGTCCATCATTTGTTTGCTATAAATAAATAAGCAGCCATAAACCAAAGCATCATAAAAAAATCTAACTAAAGGACTATTTTGCACAGCAAACTCTGCACCACGAACTCTTTGAAGCCCGTATTTTAAGGTGCATTTTAAGACGGTTTTAATTTGTTTTTTATATCTTGTTTCGTGCTATGTGAATGAATTTGTAAAGTGACAGTGACGTGTATTCAAACGGTTTTTATTAATCATGCATATTAAAACTAAACTCCAAACTTCATCCTCTGGCCAGTACTCGGCAGACGTGACCTTCGCACGTCATAGGAACAAGAAAATAATAAAAAGTAACGATTCAGCACACAGCCATGTTTATGTGATGTGTGATTACGTATGATGCTTGTTCATGCACACCTCTGCGAACATCCTTGAAAACTTAACTCCAGAAATGACACTGCAGAAAGAGACCTGGGACCATCATTCTAGTGTTTAGCACACACTGCTCACTTAATTTCAAAACCTTTGCCGAAACAATATGTCATTACTAGGAGCCATGCAAAAGAGCAGGTTTGCTTTGATAGCAAATTCTCGAGTAAAATAAATGAATTTAAACCCAGGTGAAACCAGCCACGTGATACGAACTAACATGTATTACTCCATTATTATGCTGGGCTCCATAATTTTCACTTTTACCACAAACCATCATTCGTACCCTAAGAACAAAAATTTGCACTGCATTATACCGACTACATTGCACTATCCTGATACGGACTACATTTTGTCGCACCACGAAGAAATGGTACGAGCACAGTTCAGCTTGTGGTATGTGTACGAGTTAATAGACTACATTTTTCATGGTGGTGACCTCTGTGATAAAATATACGTCATTTGAGAGGGGTGTTGTATGCTTGCAAAAGTTTTCTTGAAATCTGTAACAGATTTTAAGGGAGCAAGGAAATATTTCGCCCCATTGGCAACTCAAAGTTTATATACCATATTTACAGTTTTGAGGTAATCAAGAAATGAAAACTGGCAATTTAAGAAAACGTGTACTTTTCCGCAACAATTTTTTTTAATGCAGTTTTATATAGCGCAAACTCGACCCGAAGGTATTGGAGCGCTTTACGTAAGCACCGGTTATGTTACACATTCAGGTACAGGGTGATCAAGTGATAGAATGACAGGCTGTGGACACGACCCGAGGCTCGAACCCTGGTATCCAGCACCAAAGTCATCCTCTCCCCTATTTTAACTTGAGGATCTTCTGAATTCACATGCTGCTCCATATTATGTCATCTAGCGGTCAGATCCGGAACGGTTCCTCTTCATTTTCCCCCCTTTAAATCGTCATCTAGAAGTGGGCAGTAAAAGTTCTATATGACGTCGAAGTAGCCACCTTTAACTTATTTTTCCCCTGCTCTGGTAACCAGTGTCTTTTTACTGTTCTTAAATGAGTCTGGTATGCAGCCTGACAAAAGAATCAAGGGAATGCAGGAAGCACTCACACCCTACAATTTCATCAAAGTTCACAGTGCCACAGATTGTGTCTTCTGGTACTGGCAACCTAACTCTATCAGTGCCCTAACTCTTTTGTACAGATACAAAGTCTTTTCCTTAATTCTTGAGGCATGGATTTCTTCATATTCCGCGTATAGGTTGTTTTGATTACGTGCTCTTTACTGCTCTTGCACTGCATATCTGATGTCACCTTTACCATCCAATTGCTCAGGTTTGGATACTCATGTATTTTCTTCCTTCCAAGTGTGGAGTGACTATTGTGAAACATTTTGTAAACACCTTCGCTGCTGACTTTATCCCAAACGGCCGAACTTTGAATGGTTAATGAGTTCCCCACCACAAACCTGATATAGTTCATCTGGATGTTGACATAGGCATCCTTGTGGTCACCATGCAGTCTCCCTTTTGTAACTTCATGATTACTTAATGCAAGGTGGTCATCTTCAATTACTGTGTTGTGATAAACTCGTTAGGACATTTCAGGACTATGACAGGTCATTAGATCAGATTCTGTGTGGAAATCAGAAAGTAAACAGAGTAAACTCCACGATTCAGTTTTTCTCTTGATACTTACTTTCTTTCCCTTTCTTCAGGAGGCCTTACGCTTCATGTAATAACAGGTTTAGCCCTTCTCCTTATTAAGCTCTTTTGGCCTGATGTTTGGGTGTTTTTTTCCAGTTCTACGTAATATTCATAATTTATGTGTGCAAACTTACTTATCATAGATTTCCCCCATTACCGAAGCAACCCTACTGGTGATAGGAAATTGGGGCATCCCTGTTGAGTGTCATTTGTGTATGAGGGCAGGATCCCCTTGAGAACTGGCTCTTTCCTCATACTCCGACTCAAAGGAGTGCCTTCTGTCCACAAGGTGACGTTTTCAGCTTGCTCCCT
This sequence comes from Lissotriton helveticus, assembly GCF_964261635.1. NCBI lineage: Eukaryota > Metazoa > Chordata > Amphibia > Caudata > Salamandridae > Lissotriton > Lissotriton helveticus. The sequence goes on from NC_136067.1 coordinate 1,190,850,807, forward strand.
AACTGCTCTGGATTTGCTGTTACATTTGCTGAAAGCAGGCCTTCCTATTGGTCTTCAGGTAGCTGGTACGCCTCTTTTGAATGATTCTCTAGCTTGTACAGCTCCGATCGCCTTAGCAGTGTTTGGATCTTTTTTAATCTGCTGTAAGAACTCATCAATCATTGTTCAAAACTGGCTCTGGCCTGTGAAAGGCATGTTAATTACTGATGCCTTCGCGTTTGCTTAAAAACTGAGACCTTGAGCCAGGTGTATCACCTTAGTATGGGGCCTGGGCACATCAGCCTGCTGCCATGTCTACAGTATCGTGGGATGCTTTTAGGCATGTGTTTGTACTGGATTTTAACTTGTTTATGACTGATTTTGGGATTTTTGGGTACTGCTCTGGAAGATGCTATATGATATCTTCAATGCCCTTTCACTGTTGATGGCCATATCTGCAGAACAGAGCACTGAGTTTTGCAATACACACCTGAATGGCTGCTAACCTACTGCCCCCAGCATTTTGCTCTCCTTGTCCACTAGTGGTTTTGTGGACATTGTGTGTTAGTAGACTTACTGACTCTTGACAAAATGTTTGAGTCAGGTGGCGCACTATCCTTGATAAATATAGTGGGTCCATGCTTGAAGGATTACATTTCTTTTCCATACTTGGAGTGACTGCTTCAGAAGAAGCGGATTCCATAAAATCCTCCTGGCCCGATCTAAAATACTAGGGAGCCTGGGCAGAAACAGAGTTTTCTTATAGAATGGTAGAAGTGTCTCCCATAGGAAGTAAGCCTCTACCCGTTCTTCCTCATGCTGCATCCCATGTGTCTGGTGCTCTTTTGACCAAAGTTGTAGAGCGATAGGTCACCTGGGAGGTGATGGGCTTGACAGGTAGAAGTAGAGTTCCTGCTAATGGAAAGTCGGGGAGCTATTGAGCCGTTCTGTATAGATGTTAGAGATACACTTATCTGGCATAGGGTGTGCCTGCAGCCTGTACTCTAAAGGGGATGGCTCTGAACGCTGCTCCTCCTCTGTGATATGTTTTGGAGGGCATGGCCCAAATACATATATTTAAAATGTTCAGTATCTGCCAAGTCGAATTCCTGGCAAAGGTCAGCAAAGAATATCTAGGCTTGCCCTCACCATGCATCCTCTAGATGCTCTATCCCGATTAGTTCCCATCCAGAAAACCCCACCAAGCTGCCCACTTCACTCAGCAAGTCACTGTGCCACAGTGGAGTTCAGTCCGTTAACCTGCCGGTGCACCCTTCAATAAAAAGATGTTGCCTCCCTTCAGGTCTTCACCACAGTCAGAGTATGCGTCAGCTGGCTCCGTTCTACTACCTTTCGGTATGAGATTTCTTAATATCGTCCCTGGATCATCGCATACCTGTCATTCGATAGGTTGGCCATGTTGATCAGAGAAGACCCAGTCACTAACCACCTGTAGCCTGATCGCCCAATAATATAATTTAATGTCAGGAACCCTCAGACCTCCCTCATATACTCCCCTTTGTAGCTTGCACAGTACAATTCTCGAAGTCGAGCCCTGCCATAGCAATTTGCGAACCTGCTGGTTTATTTTCTAAAAGGTTTCCGGGGGAATCTTGAAGGGGTGTTCTGGAACACATACAATAGTCGTGGAAGGGACATCATTTTATAGAGAGACGCCCTCCCCATTTACGAGAGAGGTAAAGATCGCTAGTGGGCCATATCTTCCCTTAGCCTATCAAGCTACGGGATCACACTCAGGCGAAGAAATTCTTGTGGGTCTCTAGTGACGTACATACCCTATTATTTGAATCTGTTGTGCACCACCTCAGCTACACAGTCGGACGGAAGCCTAGGCTCTCCTACCGCCAAAGGGAAAACCACTCACTTGGACCAATTTATTCTATAGCCAGATCAGGTCCCGAACACTCAAAGACTTGCAGTATTCTGCTGATAGATCGGTATGGCCACAAAACGTAGAGAAGGAGGCCATCCACATAGAGTGATATATGGCCCACCCAGCCTTCAGGTGCCTGTATTCCTTTTAATAGTGGGTCTCCCAGCACCAACTCTGCCAGTGGCTCCTGAGCAAATGCAAAAATCATAGTGGAGAAAGGCCTCTCACTCTTCCTCCATCCTAGATATGTTCGAGGTATACACCCCTTCATAATATGCTCTACCATGGTTTGATCATAATGCACAAGTTACTATTTGTGTAACCGTATATCTGTAAGAGACATTTGTTAGTGATAGATTCCTTACCTTAGAATATCCCCAGGCTTCAGACTGGATCCGGAAAGTTTTCGCTAGCAGTACCTCTGTAGTGGCGTGCTGGGGCTCCGCGTCAGTCGCTGGTGTCGTATGCGTCGAGATGACATCACAGAGACTACATTGGTCCCACATATGCGCGCTGACGTCAGTTCTGTACACGACTTTCCGCGCCAGGAACGCAGAGCCATGCAAGACACTGACCACTGGTGCACAAAACTAGGGCCCTAAAAGGGATGACCTTAACCCTAGAAATCATTTTGCAGAACGGGGAGGATGGGTGAGGCGGTAAGTAATCTATCACTAACTAATGTCTCTTACAGATATATCGTTACACAAGTAGTAACTTGTGCATCTAAAAGAGACACATTAGTGATAGATTCCTTACCTTAGAATAAATACCCCAGCAATACCAATTCTGGTGGTGGGTCTGCGAACAAGATCACACTAGAAAGTCACAGAGAACAGAACGGTAAAAAAAAAAAGCAGTCTCTCTGGACTTGGCTGTCAAGGCAATAATGCTTGGTAAGGTATGCAGCGAGGACCACGTAGCTGCCTGACAGATATCCTACAAAGGGACCCCCTGTCCCAGAGCAGTAGTGGCTGCTGTCGCCCACGTAGAATGGGCATGCAGCCCCACAGGGGGCTCCTTCTTAGCCAAGGAGTAACAGGCTTTAATACACAGATCGACCCACCGAGAGATGGTTCGTTTGTGCACAGGCGACCTTTCTTGGCGCCCACGTAGCCAACAAAGAGTTGATCATCCACCCGGAACTGTTGTGTGCCCTTCAGAAAGAACGAGCGCGCTCATTTTGGGTCCAGACGGTGGAGCCTCTCTTCCTCTTTCGAAGAACGCAGAGGCAGAAAGAAGGTAGGCAAAGTGATGGTCTGCCAGATGTGGAAGGGCGTGACAACCTTTGGCAGACTAGAAGGATGGGCCCTTAACAACACCTTGTCCGGTTGAACAGAAAGGAGAGGAGGTTTCGAAGAAAGACCCTGGAGCTCACTCACACTTCTGGCAGAGGTGATAGCAACCAGGAAAGCAGTCTTTAAGGTGAGAAGACGTAAAGGACAGTTATGAAGGGGCTTAAAGGGAGCGCACCTCAAAAAAGTCAACACAAGATTCAAGTCCCACTGAGGCATTATAAAGGGAACTGGAGGCAATGTGTGTGTAATGCCCTTCAAGAAACGACTAACAGCGGGGAACTTGAAAAGAGAAGGCTGATCTGGAAGCCTTAAAAAGGCAGAAATGGCCGAGAGATAGCCCTTCATAGTGCCCAGAGCAGAGCCCTGCTGGGCCAGAGAAAGGAGGAACAGAAGAACTTCTGAAAGAGGGGCAGAAAGGGGATCCACAGCCTTCGCTGTGCACCATGCCACAAATGTATTCCACCTGCAGGCGTATTCCGTTTTAGTGGAGGGACGCCTGCCTGCCAGAATGACATCACAGACTTGATTGACATCAAGACCATTCCCGGGTGTGAGCTACTAGCATTCTCCCTGAATGGGCAGGGGGGCGCCCTATTTACTGGTCTGCTCTGCTATAGACCTCCATCTAGCCCTATCTCAGCTGTGACAGGGCTGATTGAGCTAATCCTTGATCTATCCACCTCACACTCAAGGTTAATGGTACTGGGTGATTTTAATCTTTGGTCAGGCGGCTCTGGAGAGACTGCCCTCACAGATCTGACCCAGACCTGTTTGAGTATTCAGTTGCAGCAGCTAGTCCTCACCACACCCACCTAAAGGGCCATATACTGGACCTAGTTTTTGCAGATCCAGAGTACGTAACTGTACGGAACATCCTGCCCCAATGTTGGACAGATCATGCGCTGGTGCATTTTTCCCTTACGCCCAAGGTGGGGCAGGGGAGAAATAGGAATTTAGGTGGAGTCAAAAGCACCAGGCAATGGTCAAAACTCCTGAGTCAATCCCCTCTACCTTTACTACTCCCTGAGGGTTTCACCCTAGAGGAAAACGTAGACTTGAGCTACGAAAGGCTCAATCAACGGATCATGTCCTCACTATATTCCTTGGCCCCTTTACGGAAAATCAGAAACAGGCCTACTCCGGCTATGCCATGGTTTTCCGAGGAGTTGTTTCAACTTAAACTCAAATGTAAGCAGGCCGAGCGTGCCTGGAGAAAGAACTACTCGGACTCCGATCGGGCTCTCTACAAACAGACCCTGTCCATCTACAAAGCGCAGATCAAAAGAGCGAAGGCCAGGTTTTTGGAAGAGTCTCTGCGGGTGGCAGTAAACAAATCAAAGACCTTGTTTAAAATCGTGAAAGATCTGTCACGCCCTGCCACCGCGGCCAATGTTATCCCCGCATCTCAGTCTCTGTGCGACTCACTGGCGCAGGCCTTTGAGGATAAAATCGCAGCCATTCTGAACAATCTTGGCGCTACATCTAGCAGTAATCCTCCAAGATGTAATGAACTGCACCCTGAGCCTATCACAGAAATAACCCCCAGCTCTGCCAAGTTGGACTGCTTCCCATCTCCCACCTTTGAGGAATTCATTTCCTTGGCTCACAGCGTGTCGTCGGGATCACCTCTGGACCCGCTCCCACATAAACACTGGAAGCTGTTCCGGGAAGAACTTCTCCCCCCGCTGTCTGCCATCTGTGAACAGTCCCTGGTTTCAGCACGGGTACCAGACTGCTGGAAATTAGCCGTGGTTTCCCCTCTTCTTAAAAAGGATACCTTGGACCCGGCTTGTCCAGCAAACTATCAACCTATCTCCTTACTCCCGTTTCCAATAAAAATTCTGGAAAAATGGGTTACCAAACATCTGTCGAAGTATCTGGAGACCGGGTCCTGCCTGGATGAGGTTCAATTCGGGTTTAGACCGGCCCACGGGACGGAATCAGCGCTGGTGACTGTGTTAGACGATCTCAGGACGCGAGCCGACCATGGAAAAGCAGCCTTTTTAGTGCTGCTCGATATGTCGGCCGCGTTCGACACAGTCAGCCATGACATTCTGATTAAAAGACTAGAGGAAGTGGGGGTGACAGGCCTTACTCTGAAGTGGCTGACTTCATACCTTGGAAATCGTCATCAGGTAGTGTCATTGCCACCTTTCAAATCCAACATCAGAAAAGTGGAGCAAGGGGTCCCACAAGGGTCGGCCATCAGCCCTATCCTCTTTAACCTATATCTGCGGCCTCTGGTTGCGTTAATTAGATCTTTCGGCATAGCGGTGACAAACTACGCGGACGACACAACTTGTCTTCTCGCTTGAGGGCAAGGAAGCAGTGACACTAGACCTCTTTCACCGATGTATGCTCGCAACTGCAGATTGGTTGAATCAGAACTCGCTGCAGTTTAACAGCTCTAAGACAGAAGTCTTACACTGCACTACCGATCGCGTCCCTAGACCTCTCCCGCCGGACTTCTGGCCGCCTTCCTTCCAGAGCACGTCTGTGTCTGCCACCTCGGTCCGTAATCTGGGAGTGATGTTTGGGTCTAATTTTCAACTGTATGCAGCTGTTAACAAAACAGTGAGTAACTGTATGGGACTACTTCAAATGCTGAGGAAGGTCCTTCCGATGCTTCCCTTGGAGAGTAGGCCAGAGGTAGTGAGAAGCATTATTGTAAGCCGCTTGGACTACTGTAATGCCCTTTTTCTTGGAGCACCATCGACTTTGACAGGGAAACTGCAACGGGTGCAGAATCTTGCGGCTAAATTAGCGTTGGCTCGCCGTCGTTGTGACTCTTCATCTCAGGCACTAAGGGACCTCCATTGGTTACCGGTCCTTCAGCGGATTGATTTTAAATCTTTATGTATTGTATTCAGGGCCCTCCATGGACAGGGCCCAGTGCCACTACAGAATATGTTTCATTGGTACACTCCGTCCAGATCCCTTCGTTCGGCATCTGCTTATCTTGCCGTGGTACCTAAAGTTTTGAGATCGCGGCTGGGCGGACGATCTTTCAGCTTTACAGCAGCTAGGCTATGGAATGCTCTTCCGCTAGGATTGAGAAGTACACACGATCTCAATTCTTTCAAGAAAAATTTAAAAACACATCTTTTTCCTAAAACTGGGATTCACTAGCCTTTAAGTTAGCACGATGTGAAGCAGGCTCCTTTTTGGTCAAAGCGCCAGGATACCCGTCGGGTGACAGTCACGCGCTATAAAAGTGTACCAATACAATACAATACAATACAGACTTCGGGAGGAAGATCGAAAGAAGTCATCTGTCACCGCTCAATCTCCACGCATGGAGGCGGAACTGGACAGGTTCGGGTGGAGGACCGTTCCCTGCTGCTGCGACAGAAGATCCTCCGGAAGAGGGAGTCAGATCTGGGGATCAGTCGCTATGCTGAGTAGTTCGGGATACCAGTATCTTCGTGCCCAATCCGGAGCCACAAGGATGACTTGGGCCAGGTCACGCCGAATCTTCTTCAGCACTCTGGGCAGAAGTGGTATAGGCGGAAAGGCGTACAATAGACCGCAACTCCATTCGCGATGAAAAGCATCGCCTAGCGAGTGCCGCCTTGGAAATTCCAACGAGCAATGATGACATTGCGTGTTCTCTTCGGTGGCGAATAGATCTAACCAAGGCTCTCCCCACTGCTGAAAGAGACCTTGCGCCACGTCAGAGTTCAGATGCCATTTGTGATCCATCAAGCACTGGCAGGTGAGTTTGTCCGTCCTGGCGTTCAGAGAACCTGCCAGGTGTTGAAGCACCAAGGTAATGCCTTGATGTTCCAGCCATGTCCAAAGGCGCAGAGCCTCCTGACATAGGGTCCAGGACCCCACCCCGCCCTGTTTGTTGCAATACCACATGGCGGTGGTGTTATCCGTGAACACCTGCACTACACTTCCTTGGACAGAGGGAAGGAATGCCTTCAGTGCAAATCAGATCGCCTGAAGCTCCAAAAGGTTGATATCGAGCCAGGACTCTGCCAGAGACCAGAGGCCTCTGATCTCCGCCTCTCCCAAGTGGCCTCCCCATCCAAGGAGGGATTCATCTGTCACCACTGTGTGCTCCGGTTGGGGAAGGGAGAGGGATTGGCCATTGACCCAATCGCGATTCGTGATCCACCACTGCAACTGTAGTGCAGTGACCTCCGAGACCTGGACATGATCTGACTGGTTGCCCTGATGCTGTGCCCACTGGAACTTCAGGTCCCAATGCAGAGCCTACATGTGCCATCTGCCATGTTGCACTAGCAGGATGCAGGAGGCCATCAGACCCAGCAGCCGGAGGGTGATTCTGACTGAAACCCGGATAGAGGCTGAAAGATCGGAATCAGCCTGAATATCCCGGACTCGCTGCTCGGGAGGATAGACCAGAAACGGCGTAGAATCCACAACCGCTCTGATGAAGGGGAGCTTCTGAGAGGGACTCAGGTGCGACTTCGGCACGTTGATAGAGAACTCCAGCAAATGCAGGAGGTCGGCCGTAGTCTGAAGGTGGGAGATGACCGCTTGTGGTGAGCCCACCTTCAACAACCAGTCGTCGAGGTAGGGGAAGACTGACCCCCCCGACCTGCGCAGAAGAGCTGCGACCACCACCATCACTTTCGTGAACACCCCAGGGGCACTGGTATGGCCAAAGGGGAGCACGGCAAACTGAAAAGGCTCCTGGCCTACCATGAACCGCAGGTAACGCCGGTGGGCCGGCAGGACGGGGATGTGAAAATATGCGTCCTGAAAGTCAACGCTACCATCCAGTCTCCAGGGTCGAGGGCAGCCAAGACCTGAGCCAGAGTCAGCATCTTGAACTTCTCCTTCCGGAGGAAGTGATTGATGTTCCGGGGGTACAAGATGGGACGCAGACCCCCTTTGTCCTTTCTGGGGACAAAAAGTAGTGGGAATAACAACCAGTGGGAATAACAACCACTCCCTACTTCTGGCCCAGGAAAGCAATTGATGGCCCCCTGGTCAAGAGGGACGTGACTTCATGCTGGAGAAGTGCCAAGTGTTCCCCCGACATGCGTTGGTACTGAGGTGGCATGGCTGGAGGGGTGGACTGAAAGGTAAGGGAGTAACCCTTGTGGATGATCTGCAACACCCACTTGTCCGATGTGATAGTCTGCCAGTGGGGGAGTTGATGGCGGATCCTACCACCCACTGGCGTGGGGTCCTCCACAAAGCTTGGATTAGGAAGGTTTGGAGGTAGAAGCAGCGGGAGCGGAAGTGGACTGACCCGCACGCGATTCCCAGACCCGCCCCTGCCGAAATCGCTGACGCTGGTTCTGCACAGGTTGCTGAATGAACGTGCCTGGGTGCCCCTTCCGTTGCCACGAAAAGAACGAAAACCAGGAGTGGCTGGGCTTTTTGTAAAGACCTAAGGACTTGGCCGTGCACAGCGAGTCCTTAAAACGCTCCAGCGCACGGTCTGCTTTATCACGAAACAGGCGAGTGCCATTAAAGGGCATGTCCATGAGCGAGCTCTGGACATCTGGCGAGAACCCGGTAGATCTCAACAAGACGTGGCGATGAAGCGCCACACTATTAGAAATTGCTCTACCTTGTGAGTCTGCGGTATCCAAACCACACCGAATGGCGAACTTAGCCACATCTTTTCCCTTGACAACAACTTGGGACTGCACAGCTTGAGTTTCTTCAGGACACTGAGGCAACACCTGTGCAACTGTATCTCACACCGCGAGCGGCCCAAGAGGCATGCGGTATTCACCGACTGCAGCCCTAAGCTGGCCGAAGAGAACCACTTGCCGAACTGTTCCAGCTTCTTAGAGTCCTTATCCGGCAGAGCCGTGGGAAAGGCACTCTGGGAAGTCGAAGCTTGGATGACCAGGCTCTCAGGCATAGGATGAGTGGTCAGAAAAGCAGGGTCACCTGGCGCCGGGCGATGACGCCTGGCGACGTTCTTATCCACAGGGGCCCCTGTGGCTGGCCGAGACCCAGTAAGACGTCAGTGAGTGCGTCATTAAATGGCAGCAGGTGCTCCGACAAAGTGGACGACGCCTGGAGCCCCTCAGTAAGGAGATTAGTTTTCAGGCCAGCTTAGGCAGGTCAAGGTTGAGGACCTCAGCTGCCCGACGGAGCACCACCGTGTAAGAAGGGCCCTCCTCCATGGTAGGTGAAGGAGAGGCAATCCCCGGGTCAGAGGAGACGTCAAGGCCGCCGGCCTCCTCTAAGTCGTCCGCCCAGTTCTGCTCTGAGTCACACTGAGGAGCAAGAGGCCCAACAGTCCAGACAGGACCGGGAGTCGTGGTCGTTCTCCAGGCAGTAGAGACAGACGTCTTGGGGGTCCACCACCGCCATATTTCGACGGCAGGCCCCGCAAGACTAAAAACCAGGCATCCCTACGTGCACCAGAGTAGATACAAGTTACAAGAGACAAAAAGTCTCAAAAAGATAGTCAAAAAGTGGTACGTGCTCTAACCAGAACTGCACTTACTGGCGCGGAAAAAGAAATAACTGACGTCAGCGCACATGGGTGGCGCCTAAGTAGTCTCCGTGAAGTCCTCTCCGCGCCTACGACGCCAGCGACGGACACGGAGCCTTAGGACGCCACCGACCGGATCCAGTCTGACATATAGGGGTATTCTAAGGTAAGGAATCTATCACAAACGTGTCTTTCAGATCTTCCTGTGTCTCTAGTGTTACTAGGGGGTTTTAAATAAATAGAGCTATAGCAAAACGTCAAACTGCTTTTTCTGCAGGAATGCTGCCATTTTGGCTTCAAGCCTGCACCTTTGTATTTCAACTTCGATTGCTTAGTGTTCAGTTTCAATCAGCGAGCTGCCCTTTCTTTTTGGCACTGGTTTATCCAATTTCTTATTTGTTTTCCTTCCTCAAATCATGATCTCTTTTAGGAGTAGAGGTGAAGTGTGAAAGTTTATCCGCACCTGTGTCTTTTGTCGATGACTGGGATGGCTAGGGCTTTTTTTTTTTATAGACTATGGTGTTTTGTCAAGTGTTTCAACACGGAAAGCTGTTGCAGGGTCTTAATTTTCAGCTCAATGCCATCATAACTATGTACCATTGTGCCTGTACATTCCTTCAGAGTCTGCACATATTTGTTTGGTGCTCTTTCCAGCCAATCTCAAATCTCCAAGTCAATTAATGTTGTTTACTTGACATAAAATAATTATTCTCCCTGGGCAACTCAGTCTCCTCTAGGGCATCATCTTTGTCCAACTACCCCAAGGTCTTAGACACTTGCTTTTCATGGGCCATGGCAGTGTGCCCAATTTTGCCTTTCCCCGATTTCCAAGGTCGTTTGTGGAAGGCCTCACACACTTCACAACAGTTGGCGCTTTGGTTTATCGATAGGCATACATTGCAGATTGTGTGGGTTTCTTTCTGTGCCAGTTTATGGTGACAATTTTGGCAAAATCAATTTTTTCCATGACCTGCCTTACTCAGCAGAGGCCCATGGACAATTACCAGCTACTAGGTATGATTTCTCCAACCCTTAATGGTAGAAGCGCAACAAAAACTGTATCCTCTGTTTTTTTCTTTTTGTTCTTTCTTTTTTCGAAGTCCGTCATCTTGTTGCTGCGGATGTTTCCCATTTGTACTGTGCTCCGAATCTCTGTGGAACCTCTGGCCACCTCCTCAACATCATCATTTTCAATACTTTAAAAATGATTAAGGCTGAAGTAAGTATGCAGCAAGAGTGGAGAGGCAACCATTTCAGTTTGATATGATTTAGCACAACGTTCAAATTTCTGTGTTACTAATCAACATCGCACGAGCATTGGGAATAGCCCTAGGAAAGGCGGTCTTAATGGCAGAGATGCCTGTGAGCGTGGCTATTTCGAATTCAAATCTTGTTATAACTAAAGCTTGAAGTATTTGTTTAAGGTCTTCTGCAGGTATGTAGTTCTTAATGGATTTACATAGTTTTACTTGGGGGAACGTTCCTATGGCTTTGGTTGTTTGGTGCTTGCAAAAGTTGAGCTTGTTGTCGAGTGCGATGCCAGGTATTTGCCATTTGTCTTTACTTTCTGTAACTCCAACAGAAGCAGTGCCCTAATGCAGTGTGCCTTAGACCACATCAAAGACATTAAGTCTGCGACATTGATCATTAACACAATATTCTACATCTCGGTGGTGCCGATGAAGGGCACAGATCGGTACAGTCCTTAATTACTGAGCACATACCAGTTCTGTAGGCTAAACCGTAGCCTTGTGCCACAAGATTTAAAGATCACTTCAGTCACAATACGGCACATGGAGCAGATGTGGAAGTAGTGAAGGGAACCCAAGAATAAAAAAAAGGAAAAAAAGGAAAGAACCAAACTACATCATTATGTCAGGGAACCCACCAGAGGTGCTCTTTGGTCACCCTAAATGCCTTCTCCCAAGAGGCACCCTCTTGGGCACACTAACGCTGTACGCTATTTTCTATGTGGCTCACAGCCTCCTAAAATGATGTTTGAATATGTGTCTAGGTTTGTAATAGGGTGCCTGGTCAAGGGAAGTCCTTCATTAGCATGGAAAACCGTCTCTATGCAAATTCACACCTTCACATAGCATGGGCATATAAATAGTACATACTCAATGGATTTTACAGCAATTACCTTGCAGAAACTTGCATCAGCTTTGATAATACATATCGTCACCAGGATAGAAAAAGCAAGCACCACCATCCACCGTGGCTCCATCTGTTACAGGAGCAGATTGAGGTCTACATTTCGATATAATGCGACTTCCTGGGGTATGGACTAGGGTGAAGCAATTATAGAATTTCTAGCTTTGGATGAAGGCAAAAATCAAATAGGGGCAACATTAAACTATATCAGTCGTCATTCAGACCTCTTTTTCCTAAGTGGTGAAATACACAAAATTGAGGATCTCACTGTAGTCTGGCTATGGAATGCGGCTGCATCACTCAACAGTAAAGGAACCTCAAAAAATCAACAAGCATTTGCATACAGAACCACAGAGAATCTGGTTATTTTCCATAAAAATACTTTTAGGCCTCAGACATATGGAGCATAAAAATTGAGAGCACGTTAATATTACATCTCCTACTGTTCTGAATCTAAACTCCCAAAGTCTGGTAAGAATGGATATCAGGATGCTTCTCGATGCAGGGTAGAATAAAAAATTACTAGACAAAATAAGAAAGTGAGAAAAAATCTAAAGTTTAGGAACAGATATGACTACACAGGCAGGCCAAGCTTTTCACATGCCTTTTTACTGTACTGGTTCGCTTCCATATTGGTGGTGCTTGCCTATTCTCCTTACTCAGAAGGTATTGGATACCACAGTTTGGCTAACTAGATTGGAGCTCCTGTCTTTGTGGATGGAAGCAGAGTTAACCATGGAGCCCACCTTGAACGTAAAAGCGTTAATTGGTGTGTGGTGTTTCTGCTAGAGGAGCAGTGATCCTTTACCATGCATTATTCTGAGAGCTATGCACACTGTTTTAAAGGTGATCTTTCTACTTGGAGGAAGACCGTGTAGGGCTATTAGGCCAGGCGTGATACGAATCCTCTTTGCAATTATAAGAGGATGTCTGGCGGCCACAGATATCCATTGATCAATTGCTTGTAGGCTTTTCCCCATGGTAAGTGTCGAGAGAAGACATACCTGCCTGCAAAACAGTATGTAATCATTTTCATTACGCTATTTAAAATCAAGAAGTCTGTAGGAATGTGGTGAATAAAAAACGGGTTGCAGTTCAACCTTTTAACTTTAATCCCATAACGAGGTTCGCCGGAGGTAGCATTGTGTCCCTCCCTAACTTGCGCTTAAAACAGGAAGTAGACCGTTTTCAGCATCTGAAGATGCGAGTAACACATACAGCTGAGAAACAGTATGAGTATAACATGGTGAGAGTGCTTTCTGGCCTGAAGGCTTCGGTGGCCGTTTGGAATAAACTCCCGTTGTCCATCACAGGCAGGATTGAAGTGGCAAAGATGGTGCTCTTGCCAGATGCGTCTATGTTCTTCAAAACATACAATGTCCATTAGACCGGTGTACATTTACAACGCATTGATAGTTTACTAACAATACTTATATTGGTAGGCAAAGGCAGTAGAGTTGAGCTGAAAACGCTAAAGCTTGACAGAAACATGAGGTCTCGGCCTACCAAACATGAAACTATATTATAAAGAGGCACCATTACAACGTGCTGCCAAGTGGTGCGCGGATGGGCCCAATTTGGAAAAATGATTACTGCTGGAACACAGGGTGCAGACAATCTGCTCCAATGTCTCATGGAGGGTGCCCGTCTGAGCGACAGCTGCCCCTACATAACAAGGAAGGTGGTACAAACATGGTGATTAAAGCCATATACTCCGGAAACCTGTTTTCTAAAAACTTACAGATAGGGTGGCCAGCAGCAGCCGCCACTAGAGGGCGCAAGGGCACTGCCGAACCTAGATTTCAAAGTTATGCGGATGGTAATTGCCAAGAGGAATTACCATCCACATAAAGTTGATTTTTAATCAACTAAGGGCGTTAAGCCCATGCTGGGTGCTGCCCTCAGTGCCTGGCTGCCTCTGGTCCTTGCGGAGATTAGAGTCAGGCACTCTCGAGAGGGACACATGCCCTAGTGAGCATTTGCCTCACAGACAGTAGCTTTTTCTCTTTTTTAAATTCCTAAACAGACTAAGAGCAGACGTACCGCCAGCCAAGGCCTGACATTTCAGGGTTTGAAAATACCTCCTATTCCTGACACGCAGCAGTGTCATACTAATAAACAATCCCGGACGTTTTGGCATAAACCCTGTATTCCTGGGACTGCCTGTCAATCACTTCACAGGCTGCAAGCAATACCCCTGTGACGAGTTGGGAATGGGTGCTGCTCGCAGCCTCTGAATGAACTGATAGCATGTGACCGGAGGTCACACATTTACAGCTCAGACACGAAAGGGATCATGAGCAGAGAATTAGAAGGACGACGAATTATACCAAAGCCATGTCACACCTACCAGGCAGGCATTTTAAAAAGCAAGCCATAAGTTTAAATGCAAGTCACTGGATCATAGCTTATGTTCATAAATACTCAGGTTAAGAAATGTAACAGGCGGAGCGAAAGCGAACCTGCTGTGCCCCAGGACACTTCTCAAAATGAATTTTACTTTCCCTTCGACTCACGTTAGGCCATACGTTTGTGTGGTTTGCTTATTTGGGATGGCATCTGGCGCACGTGTCGCTCTTGCTCAGTGTGAGAAATCTGTAACTGTTTCAGATGTATTACATTTCAAGAGCGCTGCACAGGGCTTCACTCAGGATTCAGTTTTTGGTGTATGGAATATTCATTTGGCACATGCAAGTCATTTTGAAACTGTCCTACAATATATTACTTTAGTCATAAGTTCTATTTAAAAAAACAAAAAGTCCAAAATGGCTCGTTTGGGGCTGTTTGTCTGTGCCGGGCAATTTCTAAATTTCAGCATGATTAGCGTGTTAGTGAGAAACATTAATTGAGCACCGTGCCCGACACCCAGAATTTTGCTGTAAAATGTACCATTCAGAGTATGCAACTCATTTTTCAATAGACTCATTTCCCATCTCTACCAAAATTAAAACCACTTACAAGCAGGTTGAAAATGGTGTTTTATCACCTTAGGCACACAACAAGTGAGCGCACATACTTTGTGATCGTTAAAGGAAAACCCCGTGCAGGACACCTATTGTCAGCGCTTTAATTGGAACTATAAGAGTGCTAGGACTCACTCTCCAGAGTACTTGTTTTTTCTTGAGAAGTGTTGGTACGCTCCAATTAAATGTATTGAAATATCGAGAAGTGCAGGTTCTCAGAGCACCTAATGCACATTTAAATTCGGGGTGGGCGGAATTTGCGTAATCGCTTTACTCAAATCTCCGCAAAACGGTAAAAACACGCGGAATTGCCTGTTCGTGATGCTTTTTTACTGCTCTCAATCGCTGTTTGCATACTCGGGGGGAAATATCTTGCGAACACGCATTTGAGAACGCGAACAAGCAAAAATTGCTGAATTTTGGGCAATTTACCGTTCTCCGCGTTACACAAAATTACCCAAATTTGACAAATTCCGCAAGTGGAACGGAATTTACCGCCCAGGCCTAATTTAAATGACTCCGCTCCGGAGCCGACAATGGAGCAGAGGAAGCAGCCGGGTCCAGCGGGGTGTATGAGCTTTTCTCTGTGTATAACTTGTGTAAAAAGTGTGCTGCCCCAAGGTGCGAGTGCACACAGAGCCTGATCGTCTCCTAGTGCCTTGTGTCTGTAAAGTACAGTACGCGGTTGTGTAAAACGTGTGCTGCCCAAAGGTGCGAGTGCACACAGAGCCTGATCGCCTCCTAGTGCCTTGTGTCTGTAAAGTACAGAACGCTGTGCCTGCCCCTGAGGTGTTTGCACGTCTCTCATGGTGCTTGCTGATGGCGGCAGGCCTGGTTTGCGGTTTTAAGAGCAGGGCATTCCGTGCATCAAGGGGGTTTGATTTTGAGAAGTGGGACATGGCAGACAGTGCGCTGCCAATTCATGTGATCAGAAAATGCACATTAAAAATACAATAACTCTTGCCTTACTGATATAGCATAGCAAGACGTAGATTTAACTTACGGATTTAATGTGTGTTCAAAAGCAGCCTGACACTCAGCGTCACAACAAACACGAACATGCATCTTAGAAGTTAACATTTTAAGAAAATGTTTATTTAGATTACCCACTCATAGTACGTACATACAGTATAGGGCATATTGTCGTGAATGGGGGGATATGAGCTCAATGTTGTAGACTCTGAGGAGTACACAGTTTACATTAACATTCTGAAGCATGTACTTCTATAGAGCAAGTCCCTTCCCGCTCCCCTATGACTATTGAGCTGTGTAACCTTGCGCTGCTGCTAAGCCACAAAAACTTCCACCAACACTTCTGCTTAGTATCCTTTGTCACTGGGAAGAAGTATTGTACCAGTACTTTGGTTAATTGGCTGGATGAGGGATACACTCCTATGAAATCTAAGCCATTTAATTTGCTTTGCATGTCCTCTCATATCACAGCTCAGTCGATAAATCGGCAGACAACAAAGGCCAATGTGGGAGGCCCTGGGTGTACACCCCACTTCTCGTGCCCGTCTCTGGTTACACTGCCATGTGCGGTGATACCACCAGTCTGGGCATTGATGATTTGATCAATCAATACATTAATAAAAAGGCAGCGATGTGTTACAGATAGGAAACACTTATAGTGCCTATTTTCATTGGTTGGATGTGCTTGGCCGGAGGGTCATTTTGCAAGCAGACAAGTTTGAGTATTGAGCAGATTGTTGACTTGTTTCCAATATTTTCTTCACACTTGTGACCGCTATATTTGGATCACATTTTTTCAATTAGCAGTAAATGTGGTGTAAAATGTATTATTTGAATCCATTTGTTTCAAAATGATCGTGCGGGGGAGACCCCCCCCAGCCACACCCTCCTTTTGCACCCTCCTCGTGCACTTCAGACTTGTTCGCTTCGCTCGCTAATTATAATCAGATATCAAACTTCCGCCCTGCCGACATCCACTGATTGTGGCTACAAACCCTTATTGCGTATCGCAAAGGATAGGTCAGTATCAGCCTGTAAAAACAGGGACCGCTACACATAAGGGGACCTACACCCGGGCAGAGGTGTATCACTTTTATAGAGGCACAAAAGACTACTGGGGTAGGTCTGGGCTAATGTCTGCAATTCACCAAGCTAATAACCAAGACAGCTAGCGAGATCTGGTCAGGCTTCTCAAAACACACAAAATACCTACCTAACTGAAAATCTGAGAAGTAACTAGAAACCTTACTAGTCTCATACAACTGCTCTTTACCAGCAGACCAAATAATGTCTGTGATCTATTAGTAACAGCTTCCCATAAAGACACTCTGCAAGTGCTCAGTTCTAGTCCTATTCTTTGCATAACAACTACTTCAAGTAATTGTTTGATAAAAGTACCACTGATGGATTTCTATTTTCATCTTGCATAACCAGGGTACATACATTCATGTGAAGAGTCACTCTGTTTCAACGTGTTCAGGACCCACATTTTAGCGCTGCCACTACACTAGGCAAGGAGCAGATGGCTCCAGTTTCTTAGATATGGCGTTAGTAAAGACCTTTAGATTTTATTACAATTTTATGTATACTAAACTTAACGGAGCTTTAACTCAGCCTTTCATGCGCTGTTCTGTTATTTAGTCATTCGCATTTTTCTTGTGCCTAATACAACGCACAGCAAGGAGTAAATTGCTGGCCCTCTTCAGCCATTAGTGAATTACACTGAGTGTTGGCATTCTGTTCTTTGACAAGGAACATATCCACACACAAAGCAGTTCACTTCAGTGCCAGGAACTACTATAGTAATGTGCGCTTTTGGAGATGAAGAACATGTTTCCTTTTAGACAATATTTGTTTTTTTGATTGACTAGGGGCGGGCAGCTTCCTGAACAATAAGGTTTTGCAAAATCCATGGCAAACCATAACAAGCACGGACAAAGCCAAACGGCTGGCAGCCAACACCACACCTACTGGGTTTGCTAATGGTTGATTATTTTTGTTCTTGTCTGCTGGATTTCATTACTTGAGTTTCGGATCTAACTTCCTTTAATCCCTCTTTTCTTAAAGATTTCACTGTCGTTCAGAAAACTGGTCCTTGCAGAAGTTGGTTTCTACAGGAGAAAAATAACCTGACATTTCGAAAACAACAAAAAGTACTACAGCCCGATGGATGTTATTCAGCAAGTACAAGTTCCATACAAAATCAACTGGAAGTTTAATTTGATATAATGGAGACTGGAATTAAGAGAGAGCAGGTTATCTTTCACGGATCCTCGAGGGATGATTAGAGTTCAAAGATAAGGCTAAGAATTAATGAATTAGCTTGCTACACCACACAACTTACTCACAACAGAGATGGCAACAAATCTTGAAAAAGGCAAAGCACTGCTCAACAACACTAAAAAAAACATAGGAAAACATAACATGCAAACGGACATGAATCCTCCTCATAAGCCACTCCAGAGCTGTGCATCGGTACACGACAGCCCGCAGCGCTAAAAATGCCAGTCGCAGAAGTGTGCAATACCGAATTTTGGCAAAGTCAATCAGTCTCACCCTTTCGTCTTGCCAATGCTTTCTGGCCATGCTGGGTAGCATAGGCAAAACGAGAAAAACATGGCAAGTCCTGGGCAATATCAGCCCAAAAAAAATATAATCTAGTGAGATTAAGTATATGTAGGCATTCATTATTAGGCAGATGTGTGTATGAATCATGTTGCAGCACTCGCCTCCAGGCATGATGTTTGCACACTCATGAATCTAGGACCAGTGCTTTTCCAACTTTTTAGAACCTCAACTCACTTTTTAGCATGACCAAAGTTTGTGATCCACCGAGCTTTATTTACATGAGGGAGGCGATTTGTTAATATAACTAAAGCATCGTGTGGTAGCGCACTGCCATTTACAGACAGCAGCACATTTTTCATTGAAACAGGCACTACATTTGCACCGACATACAGTTCTACTAATAAAGCCATATTGCACACAAATGATAATGAAAATCAGGCTTCAGTGAGTATTTATCATTTGATCATCCCCAAGTAAAAGATTATTCATATATTTTAATCCTATTAAACTCTTTGTTTCCAGCACACTACGGAATTACGAAAAAAACATTATTTTTGATTTCCGAACTGCTACATGTTTACAGTTTATTTACAGGCATTTCCATTGTGTTGTGTTACAACACATGACATCCTACAACCTTTCCTTTCACGCTCTCTGCATCACAGCAAGACTTGTCACATAATTACCGTTACTTTTCTTTCTCCTACTGCAAAGTGAGACGTGTGTAAATACACCAATCCCTACATTAACACGTTGACCGCGCCAGGAAGGACGCTGGCGGCCAAACTGAAACCGGGCGATGGTCAGACACAGGTGATAAAAATAACAGTTGATAACCGGGAGGACCACTATGACACCAGGAATTCTGACAGAATGTGTGGACTTCTATGGGACTCTATATTCCTTGTGTGTAACATCCAGCCCTGGTGAAATCAATAAATACTTAGAAGATATTGCCCTTGCTTGGCTTTTGGCAGGGTAGTGAGAAATCTATTTTAACTTATAGAGGTGGAAGACGTGCAAGAAGCTATTCAGACATTACCAAATGGAAAAGCCCCCCCACCCAGATGGGTTAACCTGTGAATTCTATAAAGAATATGCAGATCTGTTTGCTCCTCATCTTCACGCAATGTATATAAAGCATATGACAGGCAAATTCTCTGACCGACTGTGCGAGGCTCCGGTTGCAACACTCCTTCGGCCAGACAAAAAGCCGGAGCTTTGCGAATCCTATAGACCACTCTTGTTAACAAATGTAGATGTGAAAATCCTAGCAAACATACTGCCCAATAGGCCCCAGCCTCTGCTGTCAGATGTGGTGCTGCCGGATCAGCCCAGATTTGTCCCAATGCAATCCACTGCAAACAGCCTCCGTACAATAGTCACACTCCATCAGCTGAACCCGGAGCTGGTGGCTGCGGAGGTATTACTGGATGCCTCCAATGCCTTTGACTCAATGGAGTGGGGATCCATATTTACAATACTTGAACGCATGAACTTGCCTGAAGTTTTTGTGAGATGGGTTAAAATAATATACAAGGATCCAATTGCGATGGTTCTAGTTAACGGACACACATCATCATTAATTCATATATACCGAGGCACAAGGCAGGGGTGCCCACTTAGGCCACGCCTCTTCACCATGGCACTGGAACTGTTGGCATGCATTATGCGGATGCAGCACTCAAATGTCGAGACCGTTCAAAAGGTGTGTCAATGTATGCCGATGACATGGTGCTCTATGTGAGGCATCCAGCTGTACACCTGCCACCATTGCTGAGAGAATACATTCTGTTTGAGAGCCATTCTGGCCTCAGTATAAATTGTGATGAATCGTACATTATTCCCTTGACACCGTGCACCAACCCCCACCACTTGGAATACCCACTAAAGTGGTGCGTGTTCCCGGTCAATGTAGGAGTGTGGATACACAGCAAACCAGAGAGGGGGATCAAGGAGAACTTTGGCCTAGCAGATGGAGAACTGGAGGAACAAATGGATCAGGATGCCACAGTCTTTAGCGGAGAGAGTGGCTATAATGAAAATGGTAATACTACCTAGATTTCTCTGCCTATTCACACCAAAAAGCCTGTATTTTTCCACATGGACATGCAAGATGGAGAAGATCTGCCCCATCACACCCACATCCAACATCATCAGGGCAGGGCCGATTATAATTAAATCAGGCAGGTGTATAGTAAAGCCTATGTAGAAATTTTAAATGAATTATGCGGAGGCGACTGCCAGAAGCAATTTGTCCAGTTTGAGCGCAACCTTATATCCATTGGTCATCTGTAAGGGTAACCCCCATCTATTTCCCATTGGGTCTGTCACCAGATGCACGAAGCCTCGGTCTGTGCAGTGAGGTATAAAAGGGAGGATAGGTGACATGGAGTATTCACTTGAAGCATGGAATGTAGGGTATCGAAGACTGGCAGTTTATTATGAAAGTCCAATGTGGATGCCTTAACATTGTGACATAGTCTAATATAGAGAAAGATGTCTAATGGGAATATCGGTTAACCTCCCAAAACAATAAACAAGGGATAGAAAGGAGCGCCCCCCGTGTTGAAAGACATACCTTTGAAGCATCTGCCGACAAGAAGCCTTATTGCGACTTGCCTAGCTTTTGGCTAAGTTTGCGGCAAGCATTCGAAGTACATGCTACTGAGGATTCAGCCAATGATGGCGCATCAGAAGAAACGTCCAGAAATAAGTAAGGGGGAATGGGTGCCATGTATCCCTGTTTCACTGCCAGATGAGGACGGAACGTATTAGGTTTGTACTAATATACGGCATGATGGATGAGCCTGAACACACAGATAGTACAACACCATGTCTAGGACTTTAACCCTCCTTTAGGAAATGGCAAAGTAAGAGTGTCCCATTGCAAACGGGGCTGTGTATCCCCCCCCCCCCAGGCCAGCCGTATCATCTGGGTTTTCAGAGCTTGCAAGAAATATCAACTCAGAAGAAGGGGTATGTTAAAGAAAAGATATAGAAATTTAGGTAGCATCACCATTTTCCTCAATGCAATGCGGCCAACCGATGAAAAAGGTAGAGAAATCCAGTGATGAATACGATCAGTAAGGGCAGATAGAGCCAATCCATAGTTAGATCCAATGACTTCCTCCTGATCTCTTGAGATCATAACCCCCAGAAACTAAAGGTCGGACTGATGCCACTGTAAAGGAGATTTCAGGACAAAGGGCTTCGCAGTAGGTGTTAGTGGGAAGAGCTGTGATCTCTACCAGTTAATCTGTACTCCTGATCGGCCACCAAATAAAAAAAGATTCTCGGAGGACCCCGTTAAGAAGGATATAGGGATCACACAAAAAAGGGTCATGTTATCTACATAAAGAGAGATTAAGAGGCATCTGATAGAGTAGCAGAGCGCATAATCACGATGATATTGGCGTAGTTTGGCAGCTAACGGCTCTATAGCCAAGCCAAAAGTAGCGGTGAGAGCAGACCTCCTTGTTGTGTGTCTCTGGTGACTGCAATGGGAGAAGAGACGAAACTGTTAATCTGAACCCTAGCTAACGGCTGTGAGTATAAAAGTGCCACCCAGGTCAGATACGTTTTAGGTATACCCATCCGCCCTAACAGTCATTACAAAATCCCACTCATTGGAGTCAAAAGCTTTGCTGGCATCTAAAAAAACGCCACAGAAGCCACGCCAGGATCAATGTCCTGCATCACTGCAAATAAAGTTTACAAGTTGTGAGATGTGGATTGCCTAGGGACAAAGCCTGATTGGTATGGGCATACCAAAAATGCCATGAATAGCGATAGACAACTGGCAGGTACTTTGACCAAAATGTTAACATCACAATTAATTAGAGACAATAGACTGACACTCACAGCGATCAGGTGATTTGCCTGGTTTGAGCACAATAATGAGCAGGGCATCCTGCATAGAGGGGAGAAGTGTCCCTCCTTGTTTACATTACTGAAAGACGGAACAGAGCCCAGGCACAAAAGGTCAACACAGGTCTTGTAGAAGTCAGCCAGCAAACCATCTGACCCTGGCAAATTACTAGCCTGCAATTACCTAATTGCCTCCCTAATCTCATCACTAGTGATATCTTGGGCACGGAAATGTATTTCGCTTCGCTTAGCCACCCCAAGGCGATGTCCTCCAAGTAAGAGTTTGTATCAGCAAATTCTATCCTCCAAGTAGTATATCGGGAACTATAGAATTATGAAAACGTTCAAAGTATATTGGGGTTATTTCTTTTCAGTTGGCCTTTATCATCCATGACCTCCAAAATATTACTGGCAGAAAGCGGTTTTCTGGACAAGGTGGCAAGAGTGTGTCCCGGGCACTCCCCATACACCAGCGAATTGGCATACTTTCCAAAGTGGAGGGATTCTCTTTCAGCTAACTCATTAAACTTAGTTAAAATTGTCCTAATTTGCAGGGGCACTATATGATCGTCCATGCCTCCTAAATGTGTTTCAAGCTGTTTAAGTTCCCCTCTAGTCTGCCCAAATGATTACGCGGTGAATGCAATACATTCCCACCTCTTGGCAAAGCAGATTCCACAGACATTAACTTTAAAAGCTTCCCATACAGTGCCCATATTGAAAACCGAGTCTGTATTTCATGAAAAGAAATCGGAGATCTCTTACTGAAGCTCTTCCCGAAACAGAGTATCTAGAAGTACATCCAGGGAAAGTCGCCAGTCTATGCTGGGGAAGCTTGGGCAGGAATAGATAGCATGAGGAGGACCAGATAGTGGTCCGAATATGTACACACAAGGAGAGACCTCCTTTACCCAAGGTCCCACGCTCCTTGAAATTAGCCGAGTCCAGTCTAGACCAACTGAATGGAAAGTGCCCTGTCTGTCCAAAGGGTGGAGAGTCCTCCAGGCATCAAGCAGATGTTTATCCAGGATATCCCGAAGATGCTGTGATAAGTATGTGGGACATAAGAGCGATCAAGTTCTGCCTTTAGGACGTTATTGATATCACCTCCTCACAGTAGTAGGGCTGGACCTGTATGGATCACTTGACCCCACAGAAAAACAAGCATTGGCATAGCCAATAAGTTTCGCCTTTGGAACTTATAAGTGGCCAACTGTTAATAAGCCAATGTGCTTTTTTTCCCTGGAAAACTTCATGGCGCTTGGTGTAGAGATTCTGGAAGTGTCAGAAGCCCCTAAAGCATCCCCAGCATCCAACCTACTCATCCTTTAAAACCCTACCCCACCAAAAGACATGCCTTTGTTGCCCCTTGGTGTATACCAAGGGCCACTGGAATTATGCGATTCTGTGACGATTTTCGCAAAAGTGTAAATGTTTCGCATTTGCCACATACTCCATCATCTGCCACATAATCTGCTGGTTTTAACAAAAAAAATTGTTTCTAGCTCAAACAGTTAAAAAGTTACTAAAAATGCAGTGACACGTGTTACCGTGCAATGGAAGGCCCTTTGCAAAGCTGGACTGGCCACTTTTCTGTTACTTATTTCTATATTTGGGTGATAAACTGATGCTAAAGAGGTGCAACCAATGCCCACACAGTGTTAAGTTTAAAAGTGAATAAATAATGAAGTAATACTATTACAAAATGTGCTGTGTTTTGCCGCATAATTTGGCTTTACTTGCCGTGTAATTTACACAACCCTGCCGCATAATTTGTCCCTCTCCTGCCACATAACTCCAGTGGCTCTCTGTGTATACCGAATGTATGATCGCACATCGCAATCGAATTCAAAGCGTGCTTTTACCACGCGTCCACTCCAAAACATCGCAAAGACATTCACACCGGCATTTTTAACACACAGCCTTTCAACGCCAATGCAGTGTTTGCTATTGCCAAGAAGAATACATCGCAGACTGTAATAGTGCACGCCATTGGGGCTTTGCGGGGGGTGGCTGACCGGAGGGAGGCTCGCCCCCCCGGGGATTTTGGGGCTCCGGGAGGAAGGGGAGGGGTACAAGGAGGCAGGACACAGGAAGGACTTTTTGGGCTGGTTGGGCTGGGTGGCAGTCTGTTGGGCTCCTTTTGGGCTAGGGGGATACATAAGCGGCCATTTTAGGTCACTTGTCACCATTAGTTGGGACAGTGACACAGCAGCCGGTCTAGGTTAGGAGTTTTTTGTTGTGGAGTTAGAGTTTTCTGTTAGTGTGGCAGTCGTTTAGGTGCTGTGTGTAGTTGGAGGAAGAGCGCTTTAGACTCACTTGGTTTCGTGGCTGTTTGTGTTGGCGGCGGTCGGTGACGCGGAGAGCAGGCGAAATGGCGGCGGAGGATATGTCTGATCCGAGGGTGCGGGAGGCTCTTCGCTTGCTGGGAGAGGCCGGGAGGACCGATCTGTTGCGCACCGGAGTGCGGGTAAGGCCACCGCGGCGCGCTGCTGATGGCGCCGCGGCAGCTGTGGCGGCCTGTGACCCACCGCGGTCACGTGTGCAGAAGGGGGAGGGGGCGGGAGCCGCGAAGAGGGCGGCGCGAGGTGGCGGACTCATGGCGGCTGGGGCGCCGAAGCGCAAGAAGGCTCCGGGGAAGAAGCGCGGTCCGTGCAGGAAGGCACCGCTGGTCTTTGTGGGAGATGCGGTAGGGTTGGGGGAGGGCGGACATGACGGGGGGGCGGGGGGGAGGGCCCTGAAGGAGCGGGAGCGGAGGTAGTCGGGGGTGTAGGGCCTGCTAGTGACGCGAGGGAGGGGGTGGGCGAGGGACGCGAGGGGGGAGGGGCCGGGGGCCTGGGGATACTGGTGGTAGAAGACGGGGGGGGTTTGGAGGGGGAAGGGGGCGAGGGGCTGTTGGAGGGGGGGCAGGGGGGTACAGGGGAGGCGGGGCATGGTGTTTTGGAGGGGGTTGGGGGGGTTTCACCGCTGCTCATTGAGGAGACAGAGGGGGAGGAGGAGGAGGGGGTGGGGGGTGAGAGTGGGCAGGAGGTGGTGGACGATGAAGAGGAGCAGGACAACCCGATAGGTGGTGGATTGGTATCCCTGGGTGGGGGTCGGGGGGTGCTGGGGGGAGGGGGTGCGCAAGGGGGTAGGAGGGTGCAGGTGGGGGGTTGGGGGATGCGCCGGGGGGTGGGGGAGGAAGGAGGTGGGGAGAGGTTTTTTGGGGGACGTAGCGGGGGTGCGTATAGTTTTGAGGGTGCGGGAGGGAGCAGCAGGGGGGATTTGCGTGGGTGGGGTGGGTGGGGGGATGTGGGGGGAGGACAGTGGGGCGGCCCGGGCGGGGTGGGAAGCTGGGGGTGGGGGGAGAGTGGGTGGGGGGGTCGCCCGGCGTGGAGGGGCGGACATTCTGCGACAGGGGGAGAGGCGGTTGGGAAGGTAGTGGTGATGGTTATGCCCCGGCTTGCTGGACTTCCCCGTTTTTCTCTTGGCAAGAGCAGTGGGGGAGGGGCTCGGGTGAGCAGCATGCGGCTCCACCCCGCCGAGTGGATGGGCCGGCTCTGCCTAGTACGGGCGGTCGCGCTCCAACGAGGGACCTGGGGTGGTCGGAGCGAAGATGGACGGAAAGCAGCTCTCCAGCGCCCCCCTCCCGATGGGTCGATCCGGCCGCCGGGGGACGGGGATGGAGCAACGAGGCAACGGTTTCTTCTGCTTACCAACATGAGGGTAGACGGAGAGTGAGTGTAGATCTGGGGGCCTTGAGGACGGAGTGTAGGGCCAGAGCAGGGTTGAGTAGGGTGTCTCCTGGTAGGATTGTGGCGGCAGAAGCAGTGAGTGCGGAGTTGGAGTCGGAGGAAGACGGGGAGTTGCGGGAGGACGGGGAGGTTTGTAATGTTGTTGCCAGTGTTTTGCAGGAATGCCCCCGGCAAGTGGTGCCGCGAGTGACGGCCCCCCCTGTGGATCTGGTTAGGCGGCGGGATCCGGTGAGGACGCCAGCCTTGACGCCAGGTAAGACCAGTACGGGGTCGGGGAGTGGCTTGGGCACGCCTCAAGGAGGCAAGGCGGGGGGTAGTGGTGTTGGAGGACACCACGTGTCAGTGGGGACGGATGCGGAGGGTGGGGATACGGTGAGACTGGTGAAGGGTAGGTATGTGATGGATGCCGGCGTGTGTACTGAAGCGAGTTGCGGCTCGGCGGGGTCGGGCGAGTCCTCCGGTGCGTTAGTCGCGGCGAGTGGTGGAGCGACGGGGAGCGGCGAGGGCCCGGTTGCGGGCGCGGCGGCGGGGATCGCGGGGACGGCCGGGGGGTCAGGTGGAGCGGCTGCGTCGAGTGTCGGGGGGAAAGAGAGCTGCGACGTTCTGGTGAAGAAATTGCCGTACATGGGAGTGGCGAAGCCGTTGGGGGCGCATTTGTCTTTGGCGACCAGGGAAAAGATTTGGAAGGGGGAGTATGTTGAGATATTTAGGTTACTACACAGGGAGTTGATGGCAAAAGAAGGGTCGAAGGAGGAGGAACAGGAATTGGCACGGCGGCCGAGGGTGCCGGTCACTATTGAGAACTGGTCAGCGGCATTCTTAATCTATGCGAGCGTTTATTGCGAGAAGTATCCTGACCGGGCGGTGGCGCTTTTCAAGTACATGGACGTGGTACGGAGGGCGCAAGTGACTTACGGTGGCAATGCGTGGTCGCATTACGATGAAGAGTTTCGGGCGCGTATGGCGTCGGACCCGGAGGCGAAGTGGGGGGAGTTGGATGCGGACCTTTACCAGCAGACAATGAGTGGGGCGAAATTTGGCCGCACGATTTACACGGCCAGTGGTTTGCCACTGACTTCCACGCCCTTTTCGGCTCGCCCCACCCGTGGGGGGGTGGGGCCGGGGGGAGCCGGGAGCTTCCAGAGCGGGGGGCCCTGTTGGGACTTTAACAGGGGTTCCTGTCTCCGGCAGACGTGCAAGTTTAGGCACGAGTGCTCCTCGTGTGGTAAAAGACATCCCGAATCGCGCTGCTGGGGGCTTTGGGGAGGCCCCTCACAGGGTCAATTCCCGGCTCCCGGACCCGGCAGGGGGAGAGGGGGGGGTAGAGGGGGGGCGAGTACCTTGGGAAAAGGCTCGTACTCCGGTTAGGCTGGATCGGTTGGAACCACTCTTGGAGGTGTATCCGCGGGCGGATGATGCGTCGGTGCTGCGTCGAGGTTTCAGGGAGGGTTTCCGGTTGGGGTACGAGGGTCCGCGGATTGCTCGTTGGGCGGAAAACCTGAAGTCTGTGAACGCGCACAAGGGCATCGTCCGGGAGAAGCTTTTTAAAGAGGTGAGAGAGGGGAGGATGGCGGGACCTTTTGTGGTGGCACCTTTGGAGGATCTGATCATTTCGCCCATTGGTGTGGTCCCGAAGAAAGAGCAGGGTCAATTCCGCTTGATTCAACATCTCTCGTGGCCGGAGGGCGCGTCGGTGAACGATTTTATATCGGCAGACTTGGCGTCGGTGTCCTACTCGTCCGTGGACGTTGCGAGAAAACTGGTGACGACGGCGGGACGAGGGGCGCTCATGGCAAAATGCGATGTGAAATCGGCGTTCAGGTTGCTGCCGGTTCACCCGGAGGATCATCAGTTGCTGGGAATACAGCTGGACGGGTTGATTTTCGTGGATAGAGCGCTTCCGATGGGGTGCTCTGTGTCATGTGCCTTGTTCGAGCGATTCAGTTCCTTCTTGCAGTGGGCTTTTTCCTGGCGCACAGGCTCTGAGGCGATTACGCATTATCTGGACGATTTCTTCCTGGTGGGTACCCCTGGTTCAACGGACTGCCAGCAACAGCTGTGTAGTTTTATGGACTTAATGAAGTACTTGGGGGTGCCTTTGGCGCCAGAGAAGACTCAAGGGCCCAGCACGGTGCTGTCGTTCCTCGGGATAGAGCTCGACTCAGCGGCCATGGAAGCACGCCTGCCGGAGGACAAGAGGTCGGCAATGGTAGTTCTGGTGAGGGACATGTTGGCAAAAAGGAAGGTGTTGGTGCGAGAGGTACAGGTTTTGCTGGGGCACCTGAATTTCGCGTGCCGAGTGGTGCGGGCGGGGCGGACTTTTTGTCGACGGTTGGGATTGGCGTTGTCTGGGCTGTCGATGCCTCATCACCACGTACGGTTGCCGGCGGGCGCGCGAGAGGATCTGTGCATGTGGTTGGCTTTCTTGGAGAGGTTCAACGGTGTTCCCATGGCGCCGCCGGAGGAGTGGGAGTGGGACGTGACAATGTCGTCGGACGCGGCGGGAGTCGGCGGTTTTGGACTCTACTGGGCGGGTCGGTGGTGCGCGGAACAGTGGCCGGAGCGATGGCAAGCGGGGGGGAGAAGCATTGCTTTTTTGGAGTTGTTCCCGCTGGTGGTGGCTGTGACTGTGTGGGCGCGCGAGTTGGCGCATAGGCGCGTGTTGTTCAAGGTGGACAATATGTCGGTGGTGCAGGTAGTGAACCGGCAGTCTGCGAGAGAACCTCAGGTGCTGAAGTTGATGCGCGTGTTTGTGTTGAGGTGCCTGGAGAACAATATCTTGTTTCGAGCACAACATGTGCCAGGAGTGGACAATGACATTGCTGATGCTTTGTCTCGTCAACAGTGGCGGAGATTCCATGGGCTAGCCACGGAGGCGGAGGCGGTCAAGACGAAGGTGCCGGAGGAGATGTGGTTAGTGGGAGAGCGCGGGTCGTTCGATTGGTGAGGTCATCTGTGGCGGTGTCTACGTGGAAGAGTTATGAACAGGCCTGGTTGGAGTTTCTGCGTTTTGGAGCGGTAAGGCAGCGGGACAAGTGGCGTCGGGAGGAACAGGTGGTGCAATTCATGTTGGGATTGATGGACAGAGGTTTGGCGAGAGTGACTATTGCGGGCAAACTGGCGGGAGTGGCGTTTATGGGTAAACTTTGGTGGGGCTATGCTCCCTCGGCGGGGGAATTGGGAGGGCGTCTTTTGGAAGGTTGGGAGAGAGAGAAAGGGGCCCGGGTGCGGCAGAGACGGCCTATTACGGAGGCGATGCTGGAGGGATTGTTGAATCGAATGCCGGTGGTGTGTAGAGATCAGGAAGAGGCGTGCGGTTTTCCACATTGATGTCGTGGTTGTACTTCGGGGCCTTTAGGGTATCAGAGCTGGTGGGTTTGAAGGGGCAGGCGGGCGTCAGGTGGGGGGACGTGGAGTTCAGGGGCAGGGAGGTTGCCGTGCGGCTGCGACGTTCCAAAACCGATCAAAGGGAGAGGGGCACGTGGGTGGTACTGGGGCCAGGGGACAAGGAGGCGGTGTGTCCAGTGGAGTGGGGACGGCGGTTAGCGGCCGGGGGAACAGAGGCGGGTACGGAGGTTTTTGACAGGGGTGAGGCGGGACGTGTGACGGCCGCGCAGTTGTTATGGGTCCTGCGGCACGCCCTGCGGTCCATGGGTGAGGATCCAAAAGACTTCGGGACACATTCCTTCCGCATCGGGGCGGCGACGGAGGCGGCGCGCCGGGGTTGGGGGAAGGAGGACATTAAGCGGTTGGGGCGCTGGAAATCGGATTGTTTTAAGACGTACGTCCGGTTGCGAGGGGTGGCGGTGGAATGAGAAGGGGTGCGGACTTGGTACTTACATGTGTCTCTTTTCAGGTGCAGTGGCGGGGCCTACGGTGGCGGCAGTGTCCATTTATGTGGTGGGACATTCTTTTGTTAAAAGAGCGGAAAAGGCCGAATGGGAGAAATGCAAGAATCTGAACCTGGAACTAGACGAACAGTTGTTTAGGTGCCATTGGAGAGGAAAAGGGGGTATGCGTTGGCACGAGTTGGTGCCGGTGTTAAATAACATTGTTCGGAGTGGGGTGTGCCCGGATGTTTTAGTGGTACATCTGGGTGAGAACGACCTGGGGCAATGTAAGGGTTTGGCTTTGGTGAAGCAGATGCGGAGGGATCTGTTGGAGATCAAGAGACAGTGGGCAGGGTGTCACATTATCTGGTCAGAGTTCATTCCGAGGAGATGCTGGAGGGGGGCTGTGAGACCTGGGGCGATTGATAGAACTAGGAGGAAGATCAACAGAGAGATGAGGACCTTTTGCGAGAAGGAGGGATTGGGCAGAATGGAACATCCGGAGTTAAAGTATGGGGCCATATATTTCTTCTTAGAGGATGGGGTACATTTGTCCAGGTACGGGATGGAACTTTATGTAGTACAGTTGAAGGAGGCGGTAGACAGGGCGATAGGGGTCAGACGGTATCCGAAGGTGCAGAGGTCCTAGGGGGGGGGGTCGAAAGTAGTAAAGGCTTTCGAGTGGCGCTTTCTCTAGTTATAATGGGGGGGTAGGATAGGAGGAAGGAACTTTACTGGTTAGAAGGGAGGGAGTGTACATAGGGCAGAGGTTATAAAACATTGAGCCAGGCGTTTGTGTACATAATAAAGAGGTTTATGAGGTTGTTTGGGGAAATGTTTAGGGGTGGGGGGATTGGCAGATATGTGTTTATTTAGTTAGGCCTAGTTTTGTGCGGCAAAGGCCAAGGTTTGGGGTATGTTCAGGATGCACCTGTTTCCAATAAAAGCGGCCTTTAACACACTATATACCTGTGTCCGGTCGGTTCTTCCCCTCCCCGTCTCCCGATGGGCCCAATATACCTCATTTATGCAGTCCTACCACAGTTTCACATGTTTTTTTCAAAAATGCGTGATCCCGCCTCTAACCCCCGGCCCCACTGCCCCCCTTCCCACGACGCTAATGTCCTGTTTGCCTTTGACCTGACAGAAGCCTCAGATGTCATAAACGGCCCTATGCCGATTACGAGCAGCGCGACCTGGCGCAATCCAATCGAGGCTGATAAGAGAGAGGGAACAGAGCAGCTCCTTTTTTTGTTCCCCCCCTCCTCCTTCTCTCGCACTCCCTCTCGACTTGATCAGATTCAGAAATGTCCGAACTACACTGGATCCGTCGGGACAATAGTGCACATTCACGGACCGGTTAGGTTTACAGCATTTTCACTGGGAAGCCTCTAAAGCAAACGACGTTTCCTCGAGTCCGGTCTGCCCTGCTTTTTAGTTTTAAATGTATTTTATTGCTTTTTTCAACACAGGAAATAACAGACATTTTGGCATCTTGCAAAGACTGGCGGTATGTGATGCTAACGGGACAGACTAGCAAGTCTTCCCTAAGTGAGATATAAAGAGCGAAGCACATACGCCAACTATGGTAAACAGTATCATGAAGGCAGATATTATTCGATGTAAAAAGGCAGAGCAAGATAAGGAGCAGCCAACAACCCTTGAACATCCCGAACCCCCCCCCCCTCCTCCCCAACCATCCCAACCAGTGTGCCATGCGTCAGAAAAGAGTCTGTACTTCGGCTTAGAGAGGTTAACTTCCATGTGCCAGGGATCACCCGGGATTAGGTGTGGGATCTGTGAGGCGCAGAACTCTGAGGTATTTAGGACATGTGATCTCATTAAATTCCTTGGACAACAGGGACAGCAGTGGCTTCCACGTTGTCTGAAAGGTGGCTGTGGAGTGTGTAAGTGTAGCATGCATGCGTTCCATCCCAAGAGTGAACCAAAGTTTATGTAACCACCCTGTGTGAGTGGGTGTAGTCGCCGAGCCCCATAGGGACAGGATATGTTGCGTGGCCGCCTGCATAGCAATTCCCATTTGACGGCCCCTTAATGATTTCAAGGGGAATGTGAGTGCATTGGGAAGCCCCAGGATGGTATAAGCTGGGAAACGCGGGACCTCGGTGTCAAAGGAGGAGTCAATGTCATCTAGTACCGCCTCCCAGTACCCGCGGACCTCTCGACATTCCCAAAGGAGATGAGTTAAGGTGCCACGTTCCCCACAGTGTCTCCAACATTGTTCGCTACGTGATGGGTTACCCACATGAAGTCGAACGGGGGTGAGGTGCCAATACATTGCTAACTTCACTGCGGACTCTCTCGCTGCCGTGTTGCGTGTGGTATGTGAGGCCCTGTAGTATATATCCTGCCATTCCCTTGATGTGAGCGTCCTGCCTATCTCGGTCTCCCAACGTCTCTGGCTCGGGGTCTTATCCGGGCCGGGTGTCGGCGTCAGCAGTTTGTAAATGTCTGAAATGAGGTGTTTGTCAGATTCCTTGGTGAGTAGCCATTTCTCAAAGGGCGTCATTGGGCGACCCACCTTGTCAACAATAGCTGGGTCCGTGAGCCAATGCCTGAGTTGGAAGTATTGGAAAAGGTGGGGGTTCCTCAGATCATATCCCTGTGTAATGTCTGATAGAGAAAGAAAGCCTTGTGTATCAAAAAGATGGCCAGCCGAGCGGCACCCAGAAGAGCGCCATTGTGAAAACGCGTTTGGGTCATTGCCCGGAGGAAAGTCCGGGTTGTCCAAAATGGGAGTGAATGGAGAAGGGAATGTCGTCAAGCCCCTATGAAGAGCGACCTTGTCCCAGACTTGCAGGACAGTGCGAGTGATAGGTGATTTACGGAGATATGGCGTGCGGTGTTGCCTAGCAAGAAACGGGACTCTCCACAGTGGCGTCTGAGCCATTGCTCTGTCTTGGAAGAGCCATCTTTTTTCCGACTCTGGCCTGTGCCATTCAACCAGATAGCGAAGTTGAGCCGCTTGAAAGTATTGTGATAAATTAGGGACGCCCAGGCCTCCGTCATCCATGCTCCTGTACGACAGTGATTTCCGGAGGCGTGCGCGTTTCCCTTTCCAGATAAATCGGTGGAGGATGTCCTGCAGCTCGTTCAAAGCTCCAGGTGGGGGCATGGCAGGAAGTGTTTGGAATAAATATAGAATGCGAGGTAATATAGACATTTTTACCGCCGCCACCCTCCCCAAAAGCGAGAGGGGTTGTTTGGACCAACGAGTGGTGTCTTTCCGGATTGCAGTGGTAAGGGATTCATAGTTGGTCTGAACCGTCAACGTAGTGGAGGAAGCGAGGGAGATGCCTAAGTAAGGGATTGAGGGGGCAATCTGGAGGCCGCTCTCCTGTGCCAAATTAGGAGTTTGCGGGTGCGCATTCTTGCCCAACGGCAACACCAGAGATTTGCCTTTGTTAATACGAAATCCCGACACCGCCCCGAAGGAGTCAAGCTCCTCCATGAAGGCGGGGATGGAGCGAGCCGTGCAATCAAGGGCCACTATGACATCGTCCGCATACAGACTAATTGTGTGGGGTTCGTGCCCAAAGGTGATACCCTTGATTGCAGGGTTATCTCGGACTTTCTGTGCTAGGGGTTCTATATATAAGGCGAACAGGAGGGGGGAGAGGGGACAACCCTGTCTCGTGCCGCGTTGAATTTCGAACGAGTCCGAGCGCAAGCTGCCCAATCGGACCCTGGCATGCGGACGGTGATAACAACAGGAGATCCACATCAGGAAGCGGTCCCCCATTCCAAAGCGCCGCAGAACCCGTTGTAGGTAGGTCCAGTCGACGCGGTCAAACGCTTTCTTGGCGTCGATGGCCAACAGTGCGGAGTCCGAGTCCTGAAAGTGGGATTTGTCAATCAAGTGTAGTATCCGTTTGGTGTTGTCACTACATTGTCTGTTGGGCACAAAGCCCGATTGGTCGGGCTCCAATATCCCAGGAAGACAGGGGCCAAGACGTGCAGCCAAAATGCCCGTGAAGAGTTTGAGATCTAGGTTTAATAGGGAAATAGGGCGGAAAGCCGAGCAATGCGTGGGTTTCTTACCCGGTTTAGGGAGGACCACAACCTCGGCGGCCAGCATGTCTGGGGGGATGGCACCAGCACCCTCAAAGGAATTAAAGAGCCTAGTGAGTACCGGGGCCAGCAGATGGCTGAAGGTCTTATAGAATCCCGCCGAAAAGCCGTCTGGCCCCGGGGATTTGAGCGGACGCAAACGGGTTATGGCGGCCAGCACCTCATCCAGGCGAATGGGGGCATCCAGAGCGTCCGCATTGGCTGTAGAGAGCGCGGTGACAGCCACGGAATCTAAATATGTGTCTATCATCTCAGGGGACGTAGCCTCTACTCCGTATAATGAGGCATAGTAAGACCTGAACGCCTCTGCCACTTGCGTGTCATCAGTGAGGACCGTTCCAGTGTCGTCAGTGAGGCCAGAGATCTTGGCGCGTTGTGTCTTAGCTCTAAGGGCGCTGGCCAATAAGCGGCCAGTCTTGTTGCCGCCGATGTAGTAAGTATGCCGAAGGCGGAGCGCTGCAAATTCGGCCCTGTCCACGTCCAGACTAGCGAGTTGGGCTCTAGCTGCTTTCAGTTGCCTCCAGATGCGTGGAGCGCAGGTGCGACTATGGGCTCTCTCTAATTCCGCCACCTTTGCCGTAAGGTCCTCACGTTTGGCCTTCCGGTCCTTGGCCTCCGCAGCCGCGATGGCTATCAGTTCGCCCCGGACGACAGATTTTAAGGCCCCCCAGAGAGCCGTCATAGAGATCTCTGGTGTATCATTAACGGTTAAGTAATCAGTGATGCACTTCTGAAGACGTGTGATGACCACTGGGCGCTGTAGTAGAGTCTCCCGCAGGCGCCAGGAACCCCGGGGCGAGGAGGCGCGTGAAACAGGAGCGACACCTCCACCGCATCATGATCTGAGACAGCGGCAGGAGTTATGTCAACTCCCCGGAGGGACCCGAGCAGCTCCGCAGAGCCCAGGAAGTGATCAATCCTAGCGTACGTGTGGTGAACATGGGAGTAAAAGGTGAATCGTGACTCAGTTGGGTGTGAAGACCTCCATAGGTCTACAAGTCCCCTTTCCCGCAGCCATTCAAGTCCAGTTGCCGAAACTGCGCCTGCATCTCCATATCTGTGTCCCGACCTGTCGGCGTGTGTGTCCATAACAAGGTTGAAGTCCCCCCCCAGGAGTAGAAGGGAGTCAGAGGAACCTAGAGCATCGGACGTTGCGTTCTTCAGAAAAGTCTCCTGTCCAGTATTCGGGGCATAGAGCGTGCCAACCGTGAGGCGTGTGTTCCCTATGTGGAAAGTGTATGCCAACATCCGGCCCTTTATTTCCCCCACCTTGATCCCCACCCGCCCCCCGAACTGTTTAGAGAGGAGAATAGCCACCCCGGCGTGTTTCGTGGGTAGGGAGGAGAAAAATTGTTGTGGGAAAGCATGTGAGCGCATTCTATGCCAATCTTTCTGCAATAGGTGAGTTTCTTGTAGCAGGCAGATATCGGCCCCAGAGTTTTCAAAATAGGAAAGGATCGCCCTCCTCTTAATAGGATTATTCAGCCCCTTTACATTAAGTGTGATTACCTTCACCTTCGTGTCACACATGACTGGGAAACCTTGACAAATAGCGCGGAGACACTGTGGGTCGTCTATAACGTGTCATCGCAGTAACACCTGGATAGCGACCTCTAAGGGGACACCGTGGGGCCCCCCGCTCTCCATGAACCCAACCCCAAACATGAAGCCCAGGTGTATTGCTGAAAATTCGAGCAGTAGAACAGCAAGAACGCAATCGCGGCACACTGGTTCCCACCCTGGATCCCTCCCCCAGTCCCCCCCCAGCAACAACCCCATCAAACCGTGTATAACCGAGCAACATCCAATAGTCAAAGACAGAATAACAGTCCCTCCCCCCTCCCCATCCCGTAACAACCCAAAAAAGAAGAGAAGGAAAAATAGTCCCAGTCCTGTGACTCCGCACAGGGCCGTGGTAACAGTTCTCATGTGGGTCATCTCCAGTGGCGGCTTCTCCGGCTCCCCGCCCGACCCCCCACCGCTGGTGCAAAGGGCTGTGCCATAGTTGATCTCCCCGGCCACGGGAGTGCCTAATCATCCGGGGGAGAGGTTTCTTTGGCTACCTCCGCCACTGCAGTGGCGCGTTCCTGCAGGATGGTCGATGCATCTGGCTTCAGCCGGCGCGACGGCGATCGTTTGTAGCTCACCGTGTGCCATTCACTCCTGGGTGACCGTTGGGAATTTCGGGGCGTCGGTGCTTCAGCATCTTGACCCAGTCCCAACAGCGAGCAGGTGTCTTTGAGCGACCTCATTTGGTGCAGCCGTCCGTTCCATTTGAATATGAGTCTAAACGGATGACCCCAGGAATAGGGAGTTTCGTGCTGCCGTAAGAAGTCCGTCGCTACCTTGAATTGCTTGCGTTTCTGCAGGGTGGTGGCGGAGAGGTCCTGATAGAGAGCTATGGGACGATCTTTATAGTGAAGGGGCTGAGCCCGACGGGCCTCCCGGAGGATCCGTTCCTTTAGCGGGAAATCGGGCAAAAAGGCCAGTATGTCCGGGGGAGGGGCTGAGTCTCGTCGCGGCAATCCAACTCTATGCGCCCTATCAATGCGAATGGGGAAATCCGTGGGCTCTCCCAAGATGGTTCTGAAGAGGGCTCTTAGATATTCAGCGACGTCAGACCCTTCGTCTTTCTGAGGAACACCCCGGACCCGTATGTTATTCCTGCGAGAGCGATTTTCAAGGTCCTCCGCATGGGCCTGTAGATCCAGCTGTTGGTCTGTAAGTCGCAGGATTTCTTGTTGGAGTTGCTCAATTTCAGTACTCTTAGTTTGGTCTGCCTCCTCCACTGCAGCCACTCGTTCCCCGAGGCCATCTACCTCGCGTCTGAGTTCCCGAACCTCACCCGCTACCTCTTGTTTCAGGGATTTGAAGTCATCACGTAGGGAGTTGAACAGCGTCTCCAAAAAGGATCTAGTGATGGGGGTTTGGTCTTCTGCAGGTGGCGGGGGCGATTTAGCGACTATCGGGGTCCTTGGCAGGTTTAGGCTGGGTTTTGGCCATTAGCTCCGGGAGCGTCTGGTGTCCTCTCTTGCCCTTCTGGCCCGCCATGTTGTGCAGGGACTTGAGAGTAAGCTGTAGGGGCCCACAATGAGGTCTATGGATGCAAAGGCGTCCGGGGTACAAAGGAAGGCCAGCGATGGGCGCCGCTGGGCAGTCCCGGTCAAGCACTCATGTCCAGCCTCAATTCGCGAGTATAGGCCGTTGCAATATTAGTGTCTCTGGGGGGCTCTACCCGGGTTCACCCCTCGAAGCCAGTTGTCGTCTCCCTCACTTTGGCGTGGCTTCGGGGACGATTGCAGATTCCCGCGGGGGCCGCCGCCTTCCAGTCTCGCTTCGCGCAGTGGCGGTGGGGCCTAGGTTCAAGGCAGTTGGCACCCCCCAAGGCCCAGATCCCAGTGCAGCGCGAGCCGGCGTATGGACCCAGGTCCAGAAGCTCCAACCTCGTGTCCGCCCGTGGGGAAAGTCTGTCAGGCCCCGGGAGCTCGAGGTTAACCCCGGATGCTGTCTCCCCTCCAGGGGCTATGGGGTCTAGAGGCAAAGGCGGCCGGTGCCCCCCAAGGCCCAGGTCGCGGTGCAGTGAGGATCGGCGGTGTGCTCAAGACTGGGAGACCCAACCTCGTGTCCGCCGAGCGAGGGTCGGCTTGTTTATGGGGAAGAGTCTGTCAGGCCCAGGGAGCCTGAGATCGGTCCCCGCCGATGTCCCCCCTCCAGGAGCTCGATTGTGCCCCTCGAGCCTGCCGCAGCGCCCAGCACCCGTCTCCTCACCTGAAGGCCGCCAGGCCAGGACAATCTTATGGCGGTGTTTCTTCTCACCGGGCTGCAGAGAGAGGGGGCCGGGGTCCGTGAGGCGGCGGTGGTCTCTCCTCCAGGTGTCCCACTCGCCCGTTCTGGAGTTCGCTAGATGAGGCCTCAGCAGGGGGCCCGCCGGGCAGGTCTGGTGCCACCTCCAGGCCCGCCGCCTTAGTGCTGCAGGAGGGCCGGTGCACAGGCCCGAAGCCGGGGCCTGGATTTCGCGACCCCGGGTCAGCGTCTCTCTCAGCAGCTGGGCGGCTCCGGCAGCGGGTCACTGCAAGGTCCGGACCCAGGTGGAGGCGCCGCTCAGAGCAGGGGGCCGCCGGGCAGGTCCGGCGCTACCTCCAGGCCCGCCGCCTTATTGCTGCAGGAGGGCCGGTGCACAGGCCCGAAGCCGGGGCCTGGATTTTGCGACCCCCGGGTCGGCGTCTCTCTCAGCAGCTGGGCGGCTCCGGCAGCGGGTCGCAGCAAGGTCCGGACCCAGGCGGAGGCACCGCTCAGCTTATTCTGCGGCCGCGCCTCCCCCTCACTATCCTCTCCACGGGGGTGCTCCCAGAGGCGTCCGTGTGAAGGCGCACATCCCCTCAGGGCCGCAGCATGGCCGCCATTATGGAGCGTGGGAGGATCGGCGGCGCAGAAGTGCAGCTTGCGGGCGAGCGGCTCAGCCGAGGCCCGATGTCCGGTCACCTCCGCCGGACGGCCCCTCTCCCGCTATTCTCCCGTGGTGGCAGGGGGATATACGGGCTAATATCGTGGTGGTCAGGCGGGGTCAGGCAGGGAGCTCCGGAGACCCACGTCCGCTCACACCGCCATGTTGGACACGCCCCCTGCCCTGCTTTTTGATCTTTATGCATACGTACAGCTTCCCCAGGGTCTGTCCAGAGTAGCGAGCGACTCTGGATGCTACAAGGAGGGGTTTGTGTGTATCTACACGTGGGGTTGTGTGGGGTGGTGGCACTTTCCTTCCCTGGTGCAAAAATATTGCACTTACCCTTACACAAGTCAAATTGGTGCAATCATTTATGACATTCTGAGGTTTCTGTCAGGTCAGGTACATTCATGTCAGCATCGAGGCATGCAAAACGTCATCCTATCCATGCAATTACGTCACTTGCAAAACGTCATCGTATCCACGGAATTACGTCACCACACATCTACAACGTCATCGTATTCATGCAGAGAAAGGCATTTTTGACATCCTAAGGACTCTGGTCAATGTAGTAAAGTGTTCGCGATGCATCAACACTTTACTACATTGACCAGAGTCCTTAGGGGCGACACCGCCGGTGTGTGAGTAGTGTGCGACCCCACCCCCATTTGTAACTTTAAAGCTCCCTTGAGCAGCGGGCTGACGAGCCTGGGATCCCACACCTACGCGCCTGAGTGGTACTATACCTGGCAGATATTGGCAGCCATCGGCAACCCCAGTACACGGCCTATCCCTGCTGATGAGGGGTAATACCCCGAAACACGTGTCCAGGGATGGCGAAGACAGCGAAGATAGCAGAAGATCGAAAGATGATGAATCGTGAACACTTTACTACATTGACCAGAGTCTTTAGGGGCGACACCGCCGGTGTGTGAGTAGTGTGCGACCCCACCCCCATAAATATTTAATTAACACTATTAGTAAAAGTATATTATGGACATTATTAATTATTAGCATATAATGAATAGTGCTACCATGTCACTTCCAAGCGCTCGGAAATAATGGAGAGAGTTAGGGATGGCCGCTGTAAATATACGATTCTGCGGATGAAGGATTTAACATTAGTATGAATTTACTGCGCATGCCAATTATTGCACCCTCTGCCGCATAGTTTTCCAGCTTGCACTAAAATAAAATCTGTCTCAGATGGAAAAAAAGAAACCAAAAAGTTTTGCGTTTGGTGAGGCACAGTGGCACACTCTTTCCAAAGTGGAAACTTGTTACTTCTCAGGTTCCATGGGCTGTAGGAAGGTAGTAAACTGGTGCTAAAAGGTACAACTTTCACCCAGGTGGTATTAATGTGTTTCCAGGTGACAAAATAGTGAAAACGCACTGTCACAGATAAGAGTCGTGTAGGTATTATCCTGCACAATGACACTTTTATGAGGGAAAAAACAGAGAAACGGAATTTGAAGGTCTGTTTTTAATAACAATCAATCAAAGTTTGATAAAGCGAGATTAACTCAAGGGCAAGACAGTCCGTGCTGTTCACACAGACACGGATTTCCCACTGAAATGCACGCTGTGCCCTAAAAGTGTGGCAAATTCATGAACAGTGTTGCGCAATCAGGGAGGGTTAGTGGTAGGTGAAGAAGACACCATTAGTTACGAATATCATTTGGTTTTTTTTAGAGGAAAAGAGCCCTCTAACTCTGGAGGCTCCAAACTAGATGAAAAGAGCGGCAGTTGGGTGCTTGGCGTCTGTGAGACGTCATAACTGAAGTGCTGACATCCTCTAGGCGCTTTCCACGTTGGAAATAGAAGGCCGCATCGAGGAATGCTCTAAGGAGTAAACCATTACACATCTGCCTACAGAGCCATGCGACTTGGAATCTTCTAATCCCGGCTTCGTCACTGACCACACTGTGTGAGATTCTGTAAAACCGGATATCTCCTTGCACCTCGCTTCTTTTGTCGGGCGAACCGTGGAAGCAAAATATGCGCAGCATGCCTGTATGAAAATATGCCCTATATGACAATTATTGGATTTATAAATCCTGAGTTTATAGGAAGACTAGCTTGTCAGATTTCGAAAAATCAGGAGGGTTTGTGGTAGCTTTGAAATTACAAGGTTTCAGGTATCAGCTCTAGATAAAGAATGAAACATAACACAACGAATAAACAAATATTATATTTGAGTCTGGCCATGGCACCAACAATGTAAGTAGAAGATCAAGGTTCGGATCTTGGCTTGTTCAGTTGAACACATTGTGTGATCCTCAGTATCCTTTCTCTGCCAAAATATCCAATAGCCAACAAACGGGCTGGGTACCAGTACAAGGCGCTATATCTACAAACTGCACATTTCCTGAAATGCCATAAAATCCGAAGATTCAAAAATGCACCTAGTCAAGACCATCGCGCCTAGTCAAGACCATCGCGCCTAGTCAAGACCATCGCGCATCAGGTTTCAATCAATCAATACACAAACAACAATTGTGGACGTGCGGCCCCGAAAATGAAAGCATTTTGTAGCATGAGCCACAACAGATGGCATCCCTGCGCCCTGCTGCTGGCTCCTGACACTCTGGGTGTCAACCTGATCCAGAACAGATGGCAGCCTGCGCGCTCCCAAGATCCCTAGGCCATGGGAGTGAAAGTTTTGAGGAGAGGCAGAGAGGAGGCACACCCACACGTAGAAGGATCTTGGAAGTCTGAAGTGATTCCAAGAGCCCTCTTCTAGAGAAGCACTCACGCGCTCTGCTCTAGGCGAGACCTAAAAAGAGGGATCGTCAGTATTGAGGCCATAGCAATTCACTATTGTGACTGTGTGAGAGTGCAATCTACTCCACATGAC
Organism: Lissotriton helveticus; assembly: GCF_964261635.1. Lineage (NCBI taxonomy): Eukaryota > Metazoa > Chordata > Amphibia > Caudata > Salamandridae > Lissotriton > Lissotriton helveticus. The sequence goes on from NC_136067.1 coordinate 1,190,891,898, forward strand.
CCAATAGCAGCCCTGTGTATCACATCACCCTTTATGGAGTGTACGGTCCCTCCCTACGAATACGTGTAATGGTTCCCCTGGAATACTACTAGTATGTGGAAAAGTGTCTATATGGAGGCCCATCGAGCCGCAAAGTTCACACCAAAAGCATCATTCAGACGAGTCTCTTGCAAAAGGGCTATGTGAATGCCATGTTTATTTAGGTGTGATAAAGTATGTCTGCGTGGATTCCTACGACCCCCAATATTATATGTAATGCACTTATATAATGTGTGTGAGGGAATACTATTGGCACAAGTCATAGTAGACACGCTAAGCTGGGGAGCCCAGGAAGGTTAGCATGGTTAAGTATTCTTTGAGCACAAGATAGCAACACTGCATCATCAAAAGCATACAAAATTCAGTACACCATAAAACAAGTCCATTACCCTCTCTAACCCACACTAATTGCCCATACTCAGCAGGAATGCAGAACTCCCGACCCTCCACACCACCCCCATCCCACCCTTTAAGCATACCAAACCGAGAGCCAACCATAGGGATACAACCAACCAAAATAAATGAAAACAATGCAAATATGCGAAATCAGGAGTAGCCTGCAGAAGCCAACCAGAGAGCAAGCTGGTGTCATCTTTGTTCAAATCAAAGGTGTCCAGGGATCCTCACGGTAGCCTCATCCGGTACAGATCAAAGTTAGGTTAGGTGGCCCGACACAAAGGAGATCATGTGATGAACAATACAGAAAATATAGGCATCAGACAAATTAATTTGCTCAAGTACAACCTTCTAAGTAAACAGAGCAATGTCAGCCCAGGTCCGAAGATGGGGAGGATGACCTAGACAGTGCAGCAGGCATCTTTGTCAGTGTTGTGCGAATAGAATGCCAACACAGAAAGTCTGCAATCAGTTGAGGGCTGGTGAAGAAATTATCTTTTCCCTGATAAAGTTACACAGAGGCAAGCTGGATATTGCATGGCGTAGGGGATTGCAGCCTGTCTCAACTTCTGCTTTATCTGCCCAAATTTTAGCCTAGCCTCCTGAACTATTAAATACATTAGAGCTAGACCTATTTTTTAAAGCACCAGCTAAAGCCAAAGGGTTAAACAAAAAATCCTGGTATAATGCCACTTGCCGGGAATCAAAACGAGAACTCCTATTTGCATTAAAGGCGTGTGAACGCCGCGAGATAATACAAGGGAAAAGACGGGCCTATAGGATATTGCTGGCAAATGCCAAGGCAGAATGGGATCAAAAACACTGGGAAGACCTCTCCGGGGCATTAGCCAATAAAGACTCACGGAAATTCTGGCGATTGGTTAACCATGGGACAGAAGATCTCCCCTCGGCTATTGAACCTAATATTGCCCCTGGCATATGGCAGGAGCACTATCAATCCCTATACGCAATGGAGGATGTGTCCCAAAACAATACTAATTGCATTATTCTGAGTAGTCAGGAGGGTGAACCTTTCACGGAAAAAGGTCCGTGCTGCAATTGCGGGACTGGCAGGAGGAAAAGCACCAGGGTTGGATGGGGTCCCTGGAGATCTCTTCAAGCAGGAACCAGAGATATGGGCACCGTATCTCCTGCTGATATTTAATGCGGTTCTTAGGGGTATGGAGGTTCCCGATACTTGGCTGGGCGCTGAGGTGGTCCCAATATTTAAAAAGGGATCCCCTCTGCTCCCAACCAACTACCGCCCCATAAGCCTCATAGATGTCTCACAGAAGCTTTTTGGTAGATTAATATTGGATCGCTTGCAGAACTGGCTGGAGGAAACGGACACTCTCAGTCCGTATCAGGCAGGATTCAGGCGGGGTGTCTCCACTATTGACCAATTATTTAGATTAAATCTTATATATTGGAGGACGGCACTCATCGAGGGCGGCACTTTGTACACGGTCTTTGTGGACCTACGTGCCGCCTTCGATTTAGTGCCAAGAGCAAAATTGTGGGAGGTAATGGTAGAACTAGGCGTCCCGAAAGACATCCTTACAATCTTGATTAAATTACATCATAACAACTTCGCAAGGGTCAGATGTGGGAGAAGCGGGAAACTAACTGACAGATTCCCCGTTCGCAGAGGTGTGAGGCAGGGTTGTGTGCTCGCACCTACCCTGTTCTGCCTCTTCGTGAACGGGGTAATCGCACACCTGACCGGGATTGCCAACAATGATGCCCCAAAATTGAATGGCAGCAGGGTGCCCGCTATTATGTTTGCGGACGACACCCTGCTGCTATCTAAAACTCCAATGGGCATACAGAGAGTGCTGGATGGCTTCCTAGATTTCTGCACAGAAAGGGGCTTCGAAATTAACCCCCAAAAAACCAAATTTATGATCCTAATTCCCAAGTACACAAAGCGTCCAAATCCCCTACTTGGTTCAGTACGTTTGGAAAGGGTATATACCATAGAGTATTTGGGGATAACCCTAAACCAAAACCTGACGTGGGGGGCTCACCAGATTAAAGCTAACATGAAGCTGGCCCAGAAGGTAGGGGGCATTATGAGAATAGCGTCCAAGTCAATTTTCCGCCCGTTGACCCCCGCTATTCAAATTTACAAAACACAGGCGCGGTGTGCTGTAATCTACGGGGAGAGATGTGGTGTTATACCTCATCCTCTAACCTGCAGGTGACGGAAAATAAATTCATAAGGCAGCTGACTGCCCTCCCATCTAGCACCCCACTCCTCCCTCTGAGACTGGACTTGGCTTTGAGGCCCATCACAGAAGAATTAGGGCTCAAACCCCTAACATTCTGGCGTCGTATTTGGAGTAGCCAAGACCTCATCTCCTATCGAGCTGAGTTGCAGGAATTTTTAACATTACCCAACGCCACTAAGATTCCTTGGTTACATTACATCAAGACATTATGCGAGACCCTTGGAATACCAGAACTGTGGTCACACCCAGAAAGCACGAGTACCAGGATCCCAAGGAAAGCGCTCTCCAGAGCATACTATGAAAAAATGCTTACCCGAGTCCTGGCCAGTACGCAAGAGGGTTCTCTGATACATCGTTTCACTGTACTTAAAGACTCATATAACTTTGAAAGTGTCTTGGATGGCATGAGTCTCGCTTTAACAAGGAAACTATTCCTGCAATGGAGGTATGGGACTCTCCCTCTAAAAACTTTTACCAAAGCATGGGCGGGACAGTCTTCTATTGAGATGTGCCCTGCTTGTGCCCATACTAAGGAGAATGAAGTACATGTCATCTTCTTCTGTCAAGCCTACCATAAAAGCAGACGACATTGGCTGGTCCCACTGCTCAAAAATCTGGGTTTTAGACTTTCCTTCCTGCATTCAGAGTTTTAAAGACAGACTTATCCCCGCCAACGGTGTTCGCTCTGGCCAAATTTCTAACAGCGATGTGGCATACCAGATCCCGGTATGCAAAGATGGCAGGAGACTCCTGAAAATCCTTCGTTTTGATATATTGTTATTCTTGTTTTAACACTTTCTTTAAAAAAAAATTAAATGATGTGTCTATTGTACATCTTTTATGATCAATCGATCGAAATAAAGATTTGAAATTTGAATGCCAACACAGAAAGTCTGCAATCAGTTGAGGGCTGGTGAAGAAATTATCTTTTCCCTGATAAAGTTACACAGAGGCAAGCTGGATATTGCATGGCGTAGGGGATTGCAGCCTGTCTCAACTTCTGCTTTATCTGTCCAAATTTTAGCCTAGCCTCCTGGACCGCCATAGTGAAATCTGGATACAAGGTCACTCTACTCCCATCAAATTTAAGATTAAATTTTTCTCTGGCAATGTGTAGCACGGTATTGCGATCTCTGTAATTTAAAAGTGTGGCGATAATTGGTTGAGAAGGAGTGCCAGTTTGTGGACAGGCCTATAAAGCACAATATGCTCATTCGACAATGAGGAGTTTGGACAAGGTGTCTGCCCCAACCAGGGTGGTGAGTAACTTCTCAAGGTAGTCTTCCATTTCTCCCATATTTGCAGATTCTGGCACTCCTAAGTTACGAAGATTGTTGTGGTGTGATCTCCCCTCAAGAATATCATTCTTGGCCGGGATGAGTTTCAAACCTTTTTCCATGTTAAGTAGCTTGTCGCCTCGAGACGAAACAATATCTTTCACTGTGGAGAGGCATTGTTCTGACTCTTGCAATTGCCCATCGTGTTTCTCACGTTTATGTGTAATTTAGTACATTCTGCTGCACATGGCGTCCATTTTAGACACAACAGGAATTAAAGTGTAGCTTGGCCTGACGGTCGGTCTTACCCATGGTGCTTAGAGTGAATTTTCTCTGGGATTGACCAGTGCAGCATGCCGTTACAGCCAAAAAAGAGACAAGAAGTGTTAAGGAAGCAGCCCCCAGGTACCCCTCAGCTCTGTCACCACAGGACGGAACGGTAAGCAACGAGGAGGTGATACACAGGCATACAGAAATAAGGTGCCAGAATAACACGAGTTGCCCCAAATCAGTAGCATCCACTAGTACACTTTTTTCAATAGCACATGGACTTTACGTGAGGCTGCTACATTCACCACAAGGCAGCACTTCCTGAGAGTCCACCCAGCCTTCTCCACAACCTGCAGCAAAATGGTTACAATCCATTAAACGAATTGTATGGTAGATAAATGTCAGCACTTTCACAATATGAGGCCGAAGAACCCAGCCAGCCCAGGTCAATCATAAGGGGTCAACCATAAGCCCAGTCCTGCCTCACCCCATCCGTACGATGCAGGAGGGCACAAGCAGACTCAGGGCCACAAGCTTCAGAAGCAGGCAAGCAATGTCATGCAGTAGGAGATGAGGTGGGGTATATTAATTTCCCAGGCCTCTCAGCCACCTCCACATCCAAGGTAGGGACATTCCCTGTAGCTTACGCAATGAGGATTGGTATCACTGAACCTCACCCTGACAGACACTACATCTTGTGGGATTTAGTCAGCATAGAGAACAGTAGCAGCGGCCATTATCGCCATTGATACATCCTCTGAAGGCCTGAGTTATGAGGGAGGGTAAATATAGGTCATAAATATGAAAACTGCCACTGTAGTATATACTAGTCCATCACTTCTGGCCACCAGTAAAATTGACACTGTCAGCTCAATTCATTGTTCAGTAAATGCAGGCCAGCAATAACATTGTCCCCAGTGGGCCCCAGCCGCCCTCGACTGGAAGTCCTGAAGTGATTTGGCTCAGATCCCTCGAGATGAATTATGTTATCCATACCCATATTGTTGAATTATGTATTGAGTTCTATGTTTTGAATGTAATTGCTTGTATCGACTTATGTCCAACAGTGCAACATCATGTTTGATACATTTTTATGATGCATCATTAGGCCATAAATGAATAGATTAACAAGTGTAAACAAATAATATCCTCATATCTAAACTGTTTTACATACATAGGCAACGAGACACATTGTACATATACTAAATTCGTTATTGATGCTATAGTTATTTCCATTTCCATTAATCTAAACGAGAAAAAACATTTTAAAACTTCTTTTGCATAAATAATAAATAAAATATATATGTTTTGATAACTAATTCTTTCTGGTCACTTATTGGTTCTGTTTAGCATAGGTCCACTCTTTCACTCATTTCCTAAATGTTTATTCACATCTACTATTTTCATCCTGATTTAGGAAATTAATTCAGGGCTACCCCCATTTTCACACTTAAGATCCCTTAAGCCCAACTATGCGGAGAACACGCACTCACTGGTCCTAGTACAGGTGGTCTCCCAAGAGGCTCGGCGTCTGTACAGCCTCCGGAGGCAGCCGCAAGTATTCACACGGCCGCACCTCCAGCCAGGCATTCCCAGAAGAGAGCACCCAGCCGACTGCCAGCGCTGTGCATCCCAGGCCCCTGCGCAACGCCAGAAGATTCCGTCATGTTCCTCTCCCATCTCAACTTGCAGCCCGCAGCAAATTCAAGAGCCGTACACCTCTACTCTCCCAAATTCACAACGGAGGAGGTGGTTGGGGCTACGTAAGAAGCAGCCGCGCAGTGTCGCCAGGCCCAACAATGATTCAAGTGTCTGCCATGTTTGCCTCGCGACCCAGTCCAAAAAGTGAGATCACCACAGTACCACAGTACAGGTGGAAATAAGCACACCAAAACTCTCAAAAGTTGCTTTTAGTGCATCAAGGAAACACACGACCCACAAGTGAAAATACCTCAATAAAAAGTATTGGAAATAAAAAAATAAGGACAGGTGAAGCAGGACGATGGGTGCGCACATGCACTAGAATTAAGTGCTAAAATAATAGGAAGTTCCCTGAATGGAAGGAATGGAAGCCGATCTAAACAATGTAAAGATGAGATACTCTTGAGGACGATCAAAGAATGAAGAAGGTATGCCATTGTATAAGAAGCATGGAGATTAAAAAGACAAAAAGGTCTTTCAACCAAGAACAAGACCCATGATATAAACATATTTTAATGTATTAGAGATAACAGTGTTTGGCAATAGACCGCTAAAACATCATCAAATATAACCAGGCATGAATAAACAACACAGTCTAATCAGAAAATATGCAGAACAATAAACCATCTCTGTCAGAAAACCATGCATAGCAAGCATGAAAGGCAAATATTGAAAAGGCGGCGTTTCTAGTCTTACTGAATAATGTTCATAATAATGACCCATAAACAGAAAATACTTCTGCCAGCCATAATGACTCATTTTTTACCACTATGGTTCCATGATTCGTTTACAGAAGGCATTAGGACGTACCCGATTGTGAAACATTAATGTACCTATAAGACTGGGCATACGATCAACTCCGCATGTCAATTTTATCTACTGTAATTTAGACATTCTTGAGATTGCATCTGCAAACAGGAGGGTAATAACCCTGCATTAAAACTTGCTTTTAATAGGTGGCACCACCTCAATCGTCCATTACCAGCTTTCACTTCCCGACCCTGAAAAGGTGCACTGGCTGAAGTTCCCAAAGCCAGCTCTCCCTCATGCTGCTAGCGCTGCAGCTGCATCACTCTCCCTCATGCCTTCAATTGCCTCTAAACTGTGCCTTCTTATCGCCTCTCTGATTGAACTGTTCTATGCTTGTTCTCCCTTGACTTTCATCTCTTATCCTACTTTTCTCCTGCTGGCCGTTACTTTATTCAGCTTTTTCCTCTTGATTGCCATCTCTTTATTTTGCATTTTTCTGCTATTTCTCCTGTTTCTTTTCATTAATGCTTTTCTCCTGGTGCTCAGTTTTGCTATGTTTTTATCTCCCTCTCCGACTACTGCCGCCTATTTATCTGCCTCCAGCCTTGCCCACCACCCCTCCCTCCTCCCAGGACCTACTTAATATAAGTTGCAGTACATGCAGATGTGTGCAGATGTGTGCCGCTGGTGTGCCAAAGCAAGCCTGTCTTTGCCCGAACCGCAGCTAACACCTGAACCCATAGTTCCCAGTTTACCCACAGGTACGACGCCACCGTCCTCCAGACCCCGGATACCACGCGCCCCAGTGAACACTGCTGCCCACCTCACACTGCACTCTATGGTAGGGCATTTTTCCTGCGCCAGCTGTACCTTTTTCTGCACCAGCACGTCCACAAAGCATCACGCCAACTTCTCACTATGCGACACCAGCAGCGACCGACACTACTTTCTACTACTCAACAGGCTCCATCTTCAAGCACTCCACAGAGTTATGGGACCTCATCACCACCCTCACATTGGACAGTCTTCCTCATCAAAACCTGGCTCAACCCTTCATCTGCCCCTAACATCGCTACAGTCATTCTCAATGGATATAATATCACTCAACAGGATCGCACCAACAAGCTGGGAAGAGGAACAGCCATCGCCCATAAAGAGACCATACAGTTCACCACCACCGACAATACCACCACCCCGATTGAATACCTCAACTTCAAGCTTTACACAGACGATGAGACAACCATCAGAAGCACAGTCTCATTCCGACCCCCAGCTTCTGCAACACCATTGCAGACTTCATTGTGCCCCTCCCTCGACTCAAAGGACTACATTTACCTCAGCGACTTTAACATCTACTTTGACGACCCCAACGACAACTCTGCCCAACTCCTCAACAATATGAGCAGCCTCGGGACTGACCCAAATCCTCAGCGACCTTATGCATACCGCAGGACATACACTGGACCCCATTTTCACATCCAGCAACCGTGTCAAATACAGGCCTGTTACAAAACTCACATGGACCAGCCACCCCATCATCCACTTCAGCATCTCCAGCCTCCGCACCGCCTCCCCCAAGAAGGCCAGTCCCCCCCACCGCAGGTGAGACAAACTTGGGAGACCCACCGGACGGATGCCCTCAACACTGACAACCCAGCCACTGTCACCAACCTGGAACAGGGAAGTAAGAACTTCAATGCACCAACAGCATCACTGCCATCAACAGCAACAATCACAGAAGATCGTCCAAACAGCCAGGGGGTACACCCAGGAACTCAGAACAGCGAAAAATGACAGCAAACAGCTGATGGGGAGATGGCGCACCAGCAAGGACACCTAATTGCACACACCACAAAATTCAATTTCACAATTCTGCACCACAAAACATAATTACACTCCACATAATATCGCTCAGCAACACATAATTGCACTCCACACAATTACACTACTCAATACAACATAAAAACACCACACAAACGCACTTTATGCCACATACCAGCAATCCACGTACATGCACTACACACCATGACAATTCTAATAAGCATAATTTCACACAACACCAAAGTTCCACAACACACAATTCAACTCCACACACTTCCAAAACACCACATAATTCCACAGCAAACCACACTTTTCAACTACACAATTCAGATTTCAACATCATGCCACAAAATTTACCAGCACACCACTAGCTCCACAACATGCCACTACACAACACTCCGTACCATTCCACATAACACAAAATCTCACTCTACATAAGTCCACAACAGTTAATATAATTATTTCCACCACACAACTCCACAACACAACTTCACAACACAATCACAATACAACCCATAGCTACACCGCACTTCCACCAACACTGTCAGCTCTCCCCTACACTTACTACCTGTATCATTTTTCACTCCCACTACCACCTCATCTCACAATTCCACTGTCCCCTCTCATCCTTCCCTCACACTCTGTATCTACTCTCTATACTGTCTGCTCAAACATGCTACCTTCCTGTACCACCTCGTGATGTGCACTGATCCACCTCTCACCACCCCCTCTGGGTGCCCCTCTCACTCTCTCATGCACTCTTCCCACCTATCTCATATTGATTCACTTCAGGTCTTCGAGCACAGTTTCTATCCTTTGCCTTTCCAAGATTACCATCCATCGAGGGGAGGTGCTACGCGATGACCTAAGATGGCAGCGTAGACTCTCGGCTCTGCCGAGTCCACCCGCTGGCCCAACCATCCTGGACAATATCCTGTCCCCCGAGCCCCGAGTATTGCGCCGGAGGTCACGCGGAGCAAGTACGGCTGACTCCAGGATCTGAGGGCCACCGAATACCATAGCTGTGCCCGTTTCAATTCCGGGCCTGCGGAGTGGTGAAGCCGGGGACCAGAGTGATCACGTCGCCCGCGTTCCAATTGATAAACAGCGGCGGCCCAATCCGGAAGTTGCTGGTTGGGTCCTCTGAAGACGCGGATTTTCTGAGTGTGGTGGCGGCGCAGAGAGGCGGCGCGATCGTGGAGGCATCTCGGTCCCCTCCTCGACTCGCTGATGCGCGCGGTGTTGGGGGGCCTGGGACCCAGCGGAGACTGCCGGACTACAGCCTGAACTCGGCTGGGGGGTGAGTGTGGGTCGGGGCTTCGTTGCGGCCCGCCTCCCCTTTTACCCGAGTTCTCCTCGGAATACTGGTGTTGCTGGTAGGGGGGAGTCAACAGGACGTAAGGCCAGACACTATCATTGTCGAGCAGCAGGCCCCACCGTATCCGAAGGTGGGGACAGACTTTGAGCATCGACTGCTTGAGTGGCTGGGCTGCCCGCCCGGAGTATTGGGAGCGACGCAGTGGATATCCTGGATCTCCCCTGCAGATTGGCCCCAGATGGAGGCGCTGGTGGTGCGGGGAGTGTGAGACAAGTGGCGGCCGGCTCGGCTGAGTGGTGATTGGTGTGGCCCCCCCCGGATGGGGGACCGGCCCTGAGACCTAGCTTGAAGACTACTGAGCCTGAACTCTGGGGAGCAGCAACATTTGCTGTGGTGTGTTTAAAAGGAAGACTGTACTGGGATCTACGTACCACGCATGATGGCGTCCAAGCAAGACGGTGAGAAGCATTCCTCCAGGGGGCAGAGGGCCTCGAAACCAGTCAGACCATCAAGCTGGACCGATATACCCTGCCTAAAGGTTCGCTGACCGGAGCGGGATCTCCTGCTGTGGGCTCTGGCGTACTCCCGGATACGCTGCATGATGTCATGGGAGCTATAGATGGCGTTAAAACCTCCCTGGGACAACAAATGGTGACTCTGGATGCCAAATTGGATTCAGCGTCTATCGAAGTAAACCTCATACGAGCGGACCTTATTTAAGTGAACGAGAAGGTCAAGTCGCTGGATATCAAGACGTCAAGCCTGGTGGATGATGTGGCTCAGCTTCAGCAGGACGTGCGTGTTCTCAAGGCCTCACATGAACTGGCGGAACACAAACTGGATGACTATGAAAGTAGGGCCTGGCGAAACAAGGTCCGTATCCTGGGTGTACCAGAGAGGAGATCGGAGGGACCCTCCCCAGACTTATTTGTGGAGGACCTCATCCTTAAACGACTCCAGCCTAAAGGCCTCAGTAAAATTTTCACCATTGAGCGCGCACAGAGTTCCCGAGGGGAAACCGAGGCCCGGGGCCCCACCCCGCTCTATGATCGCCAGAGTCTTACATTTTAGGGAAAGAGACATCATCCTGCAAGAGTTGGAGGCCACATTCAGTTTGAGAACTCCACCCTTTCCTTTTTCCCGGATTTTACGCAGGCGGTACATAAACAGCAACGGAACTTTCTGGCAGTAAAGAAGAAATTGAGAGACAGGGGTTTGAAATATGCTATGATGTTTCCCGCACGATTGAGGGTGGAGGTACGTGGGAAGGTCTGGTTCTTTGATAATCCGGATGTGGTGGCTGATTGGCTAGATGCTCTCCCTCGCGACGGAGCGGGGTCACCGGGCCGGTCTCAGGAGGAGGCAGCAATGGAACGTGAATGAGACTGCCTCTAATCCCTTCAGTGTAGTTTGAAACTTGTGATGTACTGGGGGGGGGGGGGGACTTTGGGCTGCTGCGTGGCCTTCTGGAAAATGTGGTGTAGAAGTAATAAGGGGCTCGGGGGGAAGTTGGTTGTGATTGGGGTTGGGGCGGGGGTGGTGAAGCAGAATCCTCTTCCAGTTTTTCTTTCTTTGAAGTGTTGGGGCGACAGGCACTCTGCAGTTTTCATTGGGCAGGGCAGCAGGGAGGGGGGATTTGGGGGGAATGTTTGTTCTTTATGTTCATAGGTTTGTAGGTCCCATCAGCACTGTATATTGGTTCAATAGACATGTAAGGGTATGCAGTCAGTACCGGGTAGATGATGGGGGAGTAGTGAAATAAAAGTATTGAGTTGGAACGTTAACGGGTTGGGGGATAAAATCAAATGGAGTGTTCTTCAATTTCTCAAAAGGCAGGTGCCAGGCATGGTTCTGCTTCAAGAGACTCATCTAATTGGTAACTCATGTAATGCATTACATAGAATGGGATATAAATTAATCGCGCACTCAGGGTTTACATCGGGGTCCAGAGGCGTAGGGGTGCTGGTTTGTAAGGCATTTCCGCTTGAAGTCACCTCCACTTGGGAAGACGGAAGGGGCAGATATATTGGACTCACGGGCACCAGGGAGGGTCACCACATAACATTTCTCTCCATTTATGTCCCTCCTGGACTACAGGGCACGACTTTTGCGGATTTGGGATCGGTCCGCCTCTCGCTCCCTGAGGGTCTTTTACTCTTGGGAGGAGACTTCAATGCAGTCGTCTCCGGGATGATGGACAGGCATCCCCCACGAGAAATGGGGCAGGCAACGCGATGGCTTCCTGACTTTATAGAAGGAATGGGCCTGGTTGACTGCTGGAGACTGTTCCACCCTAATCAGAAGCAATTTACTTTCCATTCCGGGGCACACAATAGTTTATCGCGACTGGACTACTGTTTGGTCCCGGCTGCACAGGCTTCATACGTAACAAAGGTAGCTCATTTGGCTAGGGGCCTCTCGGACCACTCTCCACTGTGGATCCATATAGTTGTACACCGTGGCTCGGCAGGGAGGGAGGCCCCGATAAACCCATGGTATCTACGCAATCCCAAAAGACCTTATTGCCAGGTTGGAAGAATATTTTTTTTACAAATGTGGGTTCTGTCTCTTCTTCGGGATCCCTATGGGAGGTTTTTAAAACCGCCATCAGGGGTCATGCCCTGTCACTGATAGCGGGCTCGAAGAGGGAGATGCAGAGGGAGGTGACTGAGTTAGAAACTGAAATCGAGGGACTGGAGAGGTACTTGGAACGGGAGGTGACGCAATGTAGGCTTCACCAGTTGCGCCTGAAACATCATGATTACAAAGCGATGGTCATGGAAAGGGCCAAAGCTCTTGGTAGGCTTTACGATTTGGGAGATAAGGCTTGCTGACTGGTCCCCGAGCTTCTGACGGAGGAGGGGGAGAGACTCTCAGACCCGCAGGATATTGTAGATAAGTTTGCCAAACATTTCCAGAAGGTTTACACTTCGGTTTCTTCTTGCCCAGAGGCTGACTCATCTGTTGCTTCGAGATATACAACTTCCGCGTCCCTCCCTTGAAGATTCAAATTTCATGGATAGTGAGCTTATGGCAGATGAGATTGCACTTGCTATCCGTTCCTTGAACTCCGGCAAGGCATTAGGGCCCAATGGACTCCCTATAGAACTTTACAAGCTTAAGCCGGAGCCTTGCGCCTTATCTGAAGGATATGTTCCTGGAGTCCAGAGATAGAGGGACTCTTCTCAGAGACCAGAAGGTCGCATCCATAGTCATTATACACAAGGAGGGCAAGATTAAAACAGACTGTGCCTCGTACAGACCTATTTCTCAGCTCAATGCCGAGCCTAAACGTCTGGCCAAATTATTGGCAAATAGACTGATCAAGGTCATTACTGATCTAGTACACCCCGACCAGTCACGTTTTATGCCCCATAGAAATACGGCTTTAAATTTACGCAGACTACACTGAGTTTTGGCTAGGGCTCAGACATTGCAGGAACCGGCTATAATTGCGTCACTTGACGCAACAATGGCATTCGACTCGATTGAATGGTCTTATTTATGGGTGGTATTGGCTAAGTTTTGGTTTGGGCCCGGGTTTATTGGCTGGATACGTCTGCTGTACTCAGAGCCGCTTGCTCAAGTGGTGGTAAACAACAGAGTCTTGGCTTCCTTTTTGTAGGGGTGGGGTACCCAACAGGGTTGCCCGCTATCCCCCTTCTTTTCTCTCTGGCTATAGAGCCCCTTGCCGCTTGGATACGTTGGGAGCCTTCGAACAGGGGTCTGCGATGGTCCCCTGATTGGGAGGACCGCATATCTCTATATGCGGATGACATTTTGCTTTATATGGCCTCTCCCCGTAAATCTCTTATTGTGGTGTTTGATGTTCTGGCCTCCTTCGGGAGAAATTCAGGACTTTCGATTAACTGGAAGAAATCCGTGTTGTTCGTATTGAAGGGTGACCCCCCAGTACCACCTAGAAACTATCCTATACAGTATAGCGTTGAGGGGTTTAAATATCTGGGTGTTTTTGTGTCCCTAGAACCTTCAATCAATTACTCTCGAAATCTTCTTCCCCCTCTTCATCGGCTTAGGAGTGATGCCTCTAGGTGGAAGAAGCTTCCTCTTTCATTATTAGACAGAGCAGCCCTTTTTAAAATGATTGCTCTCCCACGTTTTCTTTATGCTCTGCAGAATACCTTGGAGGTAGTACCATCTAGTCATTTCCGTGAAATTGAGAGCCTACAGCGGAGTCTGTTGTGGGAGGGCAGGCCTCGAATTGCGCTACACAAACTTACTTTTTCTTGGTATGACGGAGGCATTTCCCTCCCTGATATCAAGAGATATTATTGAGTGGCCCATCTGGCAGCAATTAACCACTGCACTTATGGAAGGGTTGATGATCCTGGCTATGCCATGGATAAATGGCTTCTTCCCGGCAATAACTATAACAGAGCCCTATACTCTCGACCTAACAAGGTGACATTAACAGGTCCCACTAAACACTCCGTGCATGTTTGGCAAGTGGCCACGGACTAATTGGGTTGGAGAAACAGATTGACTATGGCTACCCCGCTGTGGGACTCCGAACGCTTGGCAAGCTGTGGAAGACTAAAGCCTTTGACAAGGGGGAACTCAAAGGCATTTCCACGGTCTGAGATGTCTGGGGGAAGTGTAAGATCAAATCATTTGAAGAAATGCAGATGGAATATAAACTCGAACACTCCAAGTTCTTTCGGTATGGGCAGGTTCGGCATTCCCTCCTTTCATTACTGCCCGGCGAGGCGGAACCTTCAGAAGCTTCCCCTTTGGAAGATAGACGGACACCTTCATGACAAAACAATTTATCTTATATATAGAAAACTGATTAATGACAGGACTGACACCCTTGAGGCGCTGAGAGTCAAGTGGACACAAGACGGTATAGAACTGGATGAGGAAGATTGGCAGACAGCCGTTTCCTCTCCTAGGGAGGTTGCGATCCCAGCAAGCCTTAGACTGGTTCAACTCAAGATTTTACATAGGATCTACCTTACGGGACCTAGATTGGTACATACGGGGCTTTCAGACTCGGGGCTGTGCAAGAGGAAATGTGGTCTAGTTGGTACCTTTATGCATATTATCTGGGAGTGTGAGTAAGTCACCACTTACTTGCGCAGCATACATAACACTATACATAGAGTTCTTGGAGTTTCCCTGTCTCCAGAGGCAAGGAGATGCTTACTTAACATATGAGAACCGACTGACTTAAACACTTCATAGACGCAATGGGTCACTCTAGGTTATATGATCGCCAAGCGGAATATCGCCCAGCTGTGGGGAGCGGAACAGCCCCCCTCCTTGGAAGGATGGGAAAACAATTTAGATTGGTGTATGTTCAGGGAGAAAACTACATACCTTGCGAGGGGACGCCCTCGGAAATGGTCATTGATTTGGGGGCCTTGGAACAGTTACAGAGGAGAAATATGTACTCCACCCATGAATGCTGTCCCTGATGATTCCCCCTCTCCGTGAAGTTCTGATATGTTTGAGTTTTGTTTATCCTGTGACCCCACGATGTATACTCGGCTGCGGTATTTGACCCTCTGTAATGTACATTTTCTGCTGATGTTTGTTTCAATAAAAAGAAATATAAAAAAAAAAAAAAGATTACCATCCATCAAAGCCAAGATCTCCTCCTCTTCTTGGGGTGTCCTGTGTGCGCAGGGGGACCCTATTTATGAGTCAGTGGGCGGCACTCCCTTTCTTTCTCTCACACACTCTTTCTGCTCCTCTGTCTGGAGTTCAATCACCACATTAGTGCACAAATGACCTATCCCTCTACATCTTCCTCTATCTATTGTGTGCAGCTCTCACCCCTATCTTTTCACCATGCCACTACACAAATAAACTACACACCAGACAATTCCACCCCACACAATTCCACAACAAAAAATCCCAAATAATTCCACACCAAACCACATACATCAACTCCACTCCAAATCAAAACACATGGGTAAAAAAGTAATTTACATCACCAATAGCTCGAACTCTCGCGAATGCAAGACAGATTAAATTTAAATAGCTGTTTTTTGTTGTTTCTTGTGTTTTATGTACTTTGTATTAAGCAACGTGATCACTTTACTATTGTTGATCCTTGTTTAAATGGGAAAAAACAGGAAAAAGGAATTCTCCCTTTACTCAAACTCTCGTTGTTTGTGATTTCAATGGAAAGGAAAGCAGCTCTATATGAAAATATATGAATCAAGACTTTCAAAGTTACCCAATATACATGGAAGCTAAAATAAAACTAATTTTGGATACCTGATGTGCACCAGGCGAGGCTTTAAGTATAAGAAGCAAGCCTGTGTGCCTCCTTGTCTGGTGGCACGATGACTATTTTGGTGACAATTTGAAAATAATGTTAGTTAATAGCCAACATAAGCGAGATTTGACACCACGCTCCTCGATGGTTACATGGGCAACCTCTGCTAGGGGAACTCAGTCAGAATATCTTTATTCGACTTATTTAAAAGCCATACAAAGAGGGGAAAAAGTTAAAAACATTTCATACAAGGTTTTTTTCCCTTTTTCTTAAAAAAACGGTAGATACAAACAGGCAATTTAAAGAGTATTACAGACAGTTGAAAAGTATTACATTAAAAAATGAGTATAAATAGTAAAACATTTGCTTTAAGGCGAATCTAGGCAGACAGCTTTCACCCTTGAAGCGGCTGCCAGAAAATTAGCTATACAAAAAGAAAAATGTGGGGATTGGGCAGTAATTGTAAAAAGAGCAGGGCCGGTCTCACTTGAGTGAAGCCAGCCTCTTTAAGGATGGGCAACAAGTATTTTTTTCTTGGCTCTAAATACAACCCACAAAACATGACAAAATGCATTGTATCTTGTAGAGAGAACTGGTCGCAGCTACAGGGCAAGGCTAGTTCCGGCTTCTGCCAACTTTTAAAAGAGCCTAAATAAAAATGTAACAAATTAAATCTAAACTTAGTTAAAAGGAACCTATGGAAGGGAATTGTAACAAAACCAAGGTAAAGTGCTAGTGAAAATGAGTTAACAAGTAGGCAATGTTCCCTCACTGACGGTTTCGCCAGTTCACATTCTTCACGGCATGCTTCCTGCCTTCCCATAAAGGACTTTTTTACAAAATCGATGTCATGTACCTTGATGTTCTCGGGTGAGGAAAAAAGCTCCGGACGTCCCAGGTCTGAAAATGCCTTAGCCAGATAGGCCAACCAAGGGATCTTATTAGATTTGTCCAGGGACAGAACGTCAGACATGATCTTATGATTTAATGGGAGTTCTTCGTTCATCCACGTTTTTAACCAAAAGATCAGAGGGGCCATGCTCAGCATGTCAGACAAGAAATGTAGGCCCACTTCTTTATGGATGGAGTAGGTTGGGGTCGACTGTGGTACAGAAAGCAAGGTTCTGATGAATCTATTCTCTGCTCTCTGGATTGGTTCCAAGTTTACATAACCCCACAATGCGGAACCATATAGCGCAATGGCCACAGATTTACTCTTATAGATTTTTAACAGAGCTTCCATAGGCCTAGCCCCTAGCCTACCAGCAAAGCCCAGGAGTGCTGATGATGATCTAATGACAGCCAACCTCTTTGCTCTTACCTGCGGGCCCCAGGTCCCTTTCTGATCAAACAATACGCCTAGATAGGGAAATGTAGATACCCTGGAAACCGTGTCCCCCTACATGTGAATGTTTTACTTCTCTTCTTACTACACTCACGGCCCACCACCATTGTATGTGACTTGGTTACGTTTACCTTAAGATCCAATCGCTCCATAAACGAGCCAAAGGCATTCAAAAGGTGCTGGAGGCCAACACCCATGCGAGCGATCAGTACGGCGTCATCCGCATACAGGAGCGCCGGGATTTTAACGGCTTCTGCATGCGGGACGTCGGCTTCCTGCTCCCCTAGGTGTGCGCCCAGGCCGTTGATATAAATGGTGAAGAGCAAGGGGGCTAATATACAGCCTTGCCGTACCCCTTTTAATGATTTAAAGAGGGGGGTACACCTACCCTCATTCGTTACACGTACGGCTGCAAAGAGCTCTTGGTGCAGAGTGGCCATAAAGGTGACCAATGCCTCGTCAATACTCCCTTTACTCAAACTCTCGTTGTTTGTGATTTCAATGGAAAGGAAAGCAGCTCTATATGAAAATATATGAATCAAGACTTTCAAAGTTACCCAATATACATGGAAGCTAAAATAAAACTAATTTTGGATACCTGATGTGCACCAGGCGAGGCTTTAAGTATAAGAAGCAAGCCTGTGTGCCTCCTTGTCTGGTGGCACGATGACTATTTTGGTGACAATTTGAAAATAATGTTAGTTAATAGCCAACATAAGCGAGATTTGACACCACGCTCCTCGATGGTTACATGGGCAACCTCTGCTAGGGGAACTGTCAGTTACTGGAGGTCATGCGTTGCAATAAAAAACAACTTGTCACTTCATACATCTAAGAAAAATTTAAATGTGCAAATCATCATCTTCAAGGTATGGGCAGACGTGATGTAAGCTACAGTAGGTGAATCACAATCAACCCTTTTTATTTAGACAAAGCATTTAGTAAAGGAGTTAAAATTATTCATTTGACAAAAACATCTTCCCAGATATAGGCTAAAGGCCAAGTATGGTGCACCACTTATGAAAAGAATCACGCTAGAAAACGTACTCATAGACTGTAGTGTAGTTCCTATATTCCCAATAGGCTCTGCGCATTGGAATAATATAAACAGCAGTGTAGATGTAGGACTGAGGTCGACTAGGTCTCTACTGACTATATTAGACTTAATTAGTTTTGCCAGCTAGCTCAGAGGTCACTAGAAACTTTCTCGAATAAACAAGGAGGAGTTTAACTTCCCTGGATAGACAAGAAGGGATTAGCTTCTGACAACCATAAACATGACAACTTTGCTCCCTCAGAATAAGAGTGTATCTCTAGAGTCGTGTGAAAACAATAGACAGCTATTTTACTCAGTCAATCGTGCATACTTAGTTTCACCAGAGTGCAGAGAAATAGAGAGACGGGCGTTTTCAATAAAAGTTGTTATTTATTGAGCAGTCTTCTTTCTCATGCAAGGGAAATGAATTGCCACAATTGCAATACTTAGTATAAAGTAAAGTGCGTACAGTAAAAGGAGTATTATGAAATAATACTGTAAAAGCATTGATATGGTTTCTGAGCCATATGATACTTTAAAATAGATAAAATATATACATACATATATACATTGACTAACATACTCAACTGGTGCTTCTAAATACGCCTACCCCGGTGTACCTGACCTAAGCCTAATACGTGGGAAGGAGTAAATAAGTAGCAGTTTAAGTTAAGTTGGTTTTGCCAAGAATCTGAATCAAGAATTCTCTTTAAGTGTTTAGTCAGCTCCGTACCTGGGTTATAGAAAGCAGGAGGTCTGGTATCTCTCTTTCAGGACTCGATATCCCAACAACCCGCAAGGGCGGCTGAAAACACCGGAGTTGGATTTCTCGGCAGGAGAAAAGACAGCGTCTCTCTCAGTGCGTCAAAAGGGAGGGGCGGCGTCCGTGGGCTCTCCGCATTAGCTGGGCTCTCGAGCAAGTAGATAGCCGATCTGCTCCAAACCACCGTTTGTTTGCTTAAGGCAACGTTGGTATATTTATACCTGAAAGGTGCCGGGTTTGACGTAAGGTTGGACATAAGACGTCACCAAGAACTAACAGTTCTTTCTGACTCTAGGAGTTCTTGTGAAAATCAAAACAAGAGCAGGGGGATTTCCCGGGCTGCTGGAGGCTTGGTTTGTTTAAAGAACGCGTTGTACTTTCTAGGAGTCTAGAGGAGTAACCATGCTGTATTTGGACCGCATGGGTTAGTACTAAATATGGATGTGATTCTTATGCCTTCATAAGGATATTATTTATTATAACCACATAAGGGCATGAATCAGGAGTATCGAATTAGGTTCCTAGATAGAATTACAACAAGACAAGGATGCAAAATACAAATTATTTAGTTGGTTTATGGAATAAAAGGCCCACACCATCACCGACTATTAAAAAAAAACTACAAATCTGTGAAAACTGTGGATTGATCTTCGCATCACATGAATAATGATATAGCGAAATTTTTTACTGTTACAGACCAAAGATTTCTGTGATATGCACTGTTTTTCGAGTTAACGTCTAAAGTGCCTTACAATAACTGTAAACCAAATACGTATCTATCACAAAATTATAGATAAAGATGGATGACTGAAGAAAAAATTTCAGTTTGAAGCAGTCGGGAAAATAAATATCTGTGGCAATCCAAGTCCATCATGTTGGCTGAGCAAAATTATGAATTACTATCCACGGTTTTATTTTTTGCCAAATATCACATGAGCCAAACAATATCACAAATAAATACAAGGTTATCGAGGTAAGAAAAGCACTGTAATTGCCCATGCAGATATGAAACTTCCGTGCACCCTGCAATACCAGAGACGCTACTCAGTCTTCAGCTCTGTCTTTGCTTTCGCCTCAAATTACTCCTGTGTCCGTCAAAAATACTTATTGTTCTTTGTTTTTGCGCAAGGTTTCTGGCTGCAAGAATGTATGGTTCCAAAACGTGGACTGGTTTTCATATTTTGAAATGCACAATTTTATTACATACTTTTCCAAAATCCTAACAAACAATGGTGAGTGCAGTGGAATCTGTTACATCATAGGCCTCCTGGACCCTGTTCCCGCGTGCAGCATATTACCATCTGCTATATTTACAGAATTTGTAAAACTGTCATTCATGGGAACCTTCCATTCGAGCACAGGAAACTCACAGTTTACCATGAATTAAAGTGGGATCTCCTTCATTGACTATGATGTAGTGCTTTTTCAGGTCTCGCCTATGACAGCCCAT
This sequence comes from Lissotriton helveticus, assembly GCF_964261635.1. Taxonomy (NCBI): domain Eukaryota; kingdom Metazoa; phylum Chordata; class Amphibia; order Caudata; family Salamandridae; genus Lissotriton; species Lissotriton helveticus. Next base: position 1,190,912,542 of record NC_136067.1, read on the forward strand.
CCACTGTCCCTTGTGAGACCTTTTGTTTTCTAACAGGAGGCTTAGAAAATGCCCATTCAATCAATCGAGATTTATAAATCATGCATAATTACCTGTGTCCAGGCCCATTACTTACCTTTGTGGGCTTCATTGTCACTCATTTGCTTGCTTCTCATTGGTCAGCTGCCGCAGGATTCTTTCCTCATTTGTTTGTCCCTCCCTTGAACCATGGGTGCATTTCTTACATCTAACCAGTGTTTATTTTTTTTGGCACTACTTTTTCTTTGTGTTAAGGCACTGCAGAAGACTGTTTTGTAGCTGCCTTCCTCGTGTACTTCTCCCCCTGTATGATTCTCCCGTCCAACGACACTCCATTGTCCAAGTGTTTGCACCCAGAACCTCCCTTCCATGCTCAGTTGTAAGTGTGCTTGCTGCCAGTTGTTCCTTCCAAATCCTGTTTGCCTATGATGTAGTGCTTTTTCAGGTCTCGCCTATGACAGCCCATCCACTGTCCCTTGTGAGACCTTTTGTTTTCTAACAGGAGGCTTAGAAAATGCCCATTCAATCAATCGAGATTTATAAATCATGCATAATTACCTGTGTCCAGGCCCATTACTTACCTTTGTGGGCTTCATTGTCACTCATTTGCTTGCTTCTCATTGGTCAGCTGCCGCAGGATTCTTGCCTCATTTGTTTGTCCCTCCCTTGAACCATGGGTGCATTTCTTACATCTAACCAGTGTTTATTTTTTTTGGCACTACTTTTTCTTTGTGTTAAGGCACTGCAGAAGACTGTTTTGTAGCTGCCTTCCTCGTGTACTTCTCCCCCGTATGATTCTCCCGTCCAACGACACTCCATTGTCCAAGTGTTTGCACCCGGAACCTCCCTTCCATGCTCAGTTGTAAGTGTGCTTGCTGCCAGTTGTTCCTTCCAAATCCTGTTTGCCCTGAGCTCCTCCCGATTTACCCCTATGTCGCCTCCTCACTATCTACACGGATTGAATGTTATAGCAGATTTATTAAATAAACATTCAATGTTCATTTTGTGTGTTTAAGTTAGCATAACCAGGCTCAAAATAAGCAATCTACTAGGCCCTTCTCATTTTACATTGAAAGCTTAAGATAAGAGAGCAATGAACATTTTTCAGTGGACATGGTTCTCTCTGCACTGCCTTTATTTTTATAAAATAGTAGACGTAGGATTGGTTCTGTGCTATTTTGCTGAAACAAAATGAAATTTATTTGGCAGCTACCTCTGAAATGGTGTTCTAACTATACCCCCTTCATAGCTGCCAAGGAATCAGAGTGCTGAGAGTGACATTTTCATAATTGTTATTTTGAGTGACATTTCAATAACAGAATGACACTTTTTCGTGAGCAAAATCAAGCAGTGAAGACAAGGGAAACATACAAGCCCTCGGGAAAGTAAGGCTGAGGCACAAATAGGTCAAAACCAGGCTGTATGAGTTCAAAAATACTGTAGTTTGCTCAACCCTATGAAAATCCTTATCTGAGCGGTACACCCTGGTCCAGTGTGCTGCAGAGCAACACTATAGGCTCTGCTCACTTAGTGCACTAAGGGTTGAGTTCATAGTAGTTAAGTTGCACCACAGTGGGCTCACCTTTTAGACCCAAGACGAGTTAGTGCAACTACTAATGAAGCTGAAAACTTTCAGTGAGCAGACAGACTGCTCAGCTGTAACACAGGGTAGGCAGCTCAGAAAATAAACATGACCACTCCCACTGCTAAAAAGCAAATTTTCATTAGCATTTAGCAATTTAACTAGGGATACCTCACTCTCACACTCAGGCACTTTGCACATTTGGCAGGCCATGGCCGCAACAACTCATGGACACCCGTGGCAACGCCGTATTATTGTGGTTCAGCTGCACACTGGACTGGTGTACTCTGGGCTGCTGAGGAGCCACTTCAGAGCGGCCGTCACGGTCTGCGATTCACTTGACTAAACTGCAGACGCTGTTGGGGTCGAGTCCTGGGATCATATACCACCAGCACTGGCTAAAACTTTATTCAATCTCATGAACTGTCACCCGCTCAGGAAGCAGGTCGGACCTGCCTATGACTGTCTGACTCCTGACGTCAGTGAACGTAATGCAGCGCGGTGTAAGGTGTCCCATGATGTGTTACATTGTAGCAGAGTAGCAGCTAGAACTGTGAGCAGCCCAGCCAGCTCTTCTATAATGCGTGACTTTGCATTTCAGGGCAGTAATGCAGACCACCGCACTGAAATGCATTAATCTAATGCCTGATGAGTGGATCTTGACAAGGCTGCCACTTTTGCAACAAGTCAAGGACATTTCCTGTTCCTAGAGATGACTATGAAGGGTTTATTGCATTTAATACATGCATACATGTGGTGATGTTCTCCTTTTTAGCTTAAGCGGTAGCATCAATTATGCGTTCTCAGAGTGACTGGCTCCATGATAGCCACGCATTAGTGAGGCTCCTTGTGCCAGCACTAATATCCAACATAATCTAGGTGATATCCCTCACCAACAGTGGCATAGTAGTGCACTTGTGCCAATACTCTTACAACCAATCTGGATTTGGGCCACGGAGCACAGCGAGATTATGCCAGATTGAGAGACGCCTATTATGCACCCAGTCGAATCCACCATGGTGCTGCAGCGCCAATTGCGCGACCAAGAGTGATGGGACATTCCGCTCCGGGGCGACACCTGCACATCTGCAATCCTCGATGTTGAGCGGCAACCTGGCGGTACATGTGCACCCGAGTCGTATTAAGCTGGGGGGGCGCCTGGGAGGACCCAGCTAGACTTGACGTGGTGTTAGTGGCAGACTGATCATTTGGCCACGGCTGGGGGCTGTGGAAGGCCCCGCCCCCAAGATTCTTTCCATAAGTCTAGTGAGCCCCTGGGCATGGGGACACGAGCGAGGGAGAGACACGAGCAATCAGACCTTGGATCAGTGGGACTCAGCTGTGGCAAAGGCCCCAAGGGGAGCTTGTGAGTGCCTGCAAAGACTACTTGGGGGCCTGCTAATGCTTCCCAAGGGCAGGGACCGGTCTGGAGGCAGAGTCGCCCAGATCACAACTGGGAAGCTCCGGAAGCAGTCTGTCTGGGGAGTGTGAGAAACCCCTCAACTCAAATACACATAACAGGGCACGAAATGCCTGGACACCACTGGGCCCTTGCTGTTGTAGCAGTAGAGAAGGCAACTACCCACAACACTGTTCTGATAGTGCACACAGCGCAATTCACAGAAACGTTGGTCATTGAGGCCACTTTTTTTTCCAGTACGGAGCTGGAGGCCGTGGCGAGTAAGGCCCCCACACAAACCGACTAGCAAGCCTACCCAATGGACACCAGCCTTATCCAAGACACGTGTGGATTCGTGACCGACTGGACGCCGGACCCACTGACGCTAGCAGGCATGAGAAGTGGGAGAATTTGCTTTTGGGACTTGACCCATGTGGATTTGAGCACCGGCCAAGTGGTGCGTATCTTGGCTACTTCCGACCTACTGTGAGTCTGCCCCTCCCTCCCTCTCCCCGACTGACTGTGGTGCACTCCCGTTTCCCTGTGCAAAGTGAAGGGGCATAGGTGGTCGACTGGATACACAGCAGACAAATCACACAAAACCATTGGACTCGCACACAATGGCAAAATCAGAAGCTCACTAAGCCAAACCACATTTTGAGGGTAAGAAGGCAACCAGGTCCCAGCCATTAGACAGAACATTTGGTTCCCATGCTTATACCCCAGGCAAACTTTATGTGAACCTCCAGATGTGATGCTTCATATACAAAAAAGCCTCACCCCCATAGACGCTAAAATAGACACTCCCTACTGGGGTGGATAAGCTAACACATGCCCTTGATAAACAAGAAAAGGGCACCATGACATCAGAGGACCCCTTCACCCAAGTAGAAGATGACATATCCGGCTACAATTAACTCCTGGCACGAGTAAGGTACACAAAGACATCAGAGCAAAAAATTTAACTTTGGAGGCCAGATCCTACAAAACAACCTGCATGTAGTAGGCATCCCCGAGTCGACAGACACTGGAAATATGGTCAATTATGTTAAAGTTCCCCTAAAACATCATGTTGGGCACTGACAACTTCTTCCCACTAATTACTGTAGAGGAAATGCACCGCTCCTTAGGTCCTCGGTCTCCATGGATTAACATAGCCAGACTCTTCAACTACATAGACGGAGATATGGACCTACAGCTCACCCGAGAAAAACACAAGCTGATGTGCGTGGGATCAGGAATTTAATCTTTCCAGACTTTATCCTAGTGATACAGGAGGTAGAGGAGGCCCGTCCATGTTTGCTTGTCAAAGGAACGCTGCGACAAACTGGGATGCAACCTGCGATGCTATACCCAGCACGCCTGAAGGTCACAGATAGAAACGGTATACATTTCTACTACACCCCAGAAAGCTGAACCATTCGGAGGAGGCAAGTGAGAGAGAAAGAGAACATCATACCCAACATCGCACATGAACGGTGGCCCCACCACGTTAGCCCTAGGCCTCATGCTCGCCCTGTAGACTCTAGACTACTGGGAACCTAATGCTGAGAGACATGCAAATCTACTAATAGGATGTCACCCGGCCTTTCTAAATTCCACACATGGGCTGGCAGGTACCACTTTGGCAGTATTGATAGACCTCATTAAAAAGGAGGGAGAAAGAAGCAGAGATCCATTCATCTTCCAAACATAAGAAACATCAAGCATCAAAAGGTAAAGGATCACTTGTGTTAAAGAAGTCTCACATAGACGATGTTGGAGACTCAACCACAATACCTCATAGGCGGTATATCTTGATTCTCCGTCAGATTGGTAATGTGGATTGAATTATCATAGGGCCCATCACTTCAGTGTCCCATTCTCCAAGTGACCTACGTTCCTCCACCAGGAGGAAGACTTGCGGGATAGCGACAGTCGTGAGGAGTGGTTAAAAATATCCATTTTCCTGTAAAAGAATATTTGTTGGACAGGAAATGTATACTATTAAAAATAAACTGCGGTGTTAAAGTGGGGGAGTTATTGATCCATAACATCTAGTGAGCAGTCAACAAGTTTAGGCCAAAGGTGCCCAGGTAGGTTAGGTGGCCTTCATCAGGACTAGAGGAGAGAGGGTCCAAATTTTAGAGACTCTCTTGGTGTAAATGAAATGAGTGATTTCGCTTACCACTCTTCGTTATGCAGGCATAGGCTGTTGGCCCATAACTTAAATAGGAGGCATTTAGCGCTCGTTAAGGCAATGGGAGAAGAAAGACGTTCCTCATTGTGACATGTCTTCACCGGCACTGGTACAGTGACACATCTTGGCCGGCACTGCTGCAGTCCCTCAAGGCATTACGGGAAGCCATAATCATTGTAGTGAGATCTGATCCTCTAAGATACGACAAAGCATCCTGTGCTCATGCCTTTTCCAGTGGGCAGCGTATGAAAAGGGGCGACTCATAGCCCCGGGAGTAAGGTGACACCAGCCCTGTTTTTTTTGGAATCTATAACCAGCAATGGCCTTACAACACCTAAATATTCCCAAACCGTATAAGTCACCTAACCAGGGCATGGACTTGCAGCTAATAAATCAGTTAGAGGAGGAAGAAAGGGTGCATCAAAATCTTATGATTTACCCACCGTCAGGACCAGGAATGGGATCCCAAAACAATAGCCCAACTCCGTTGGGCTGCAACGTGGTTGTGACAACTCCCCCCCCACAGCGCAGAGCCCTCAATCTGGTTTGCATCGAAAACAAGGACTCACTAGCAGAAACAAATGAAACTTTGCATTTCTACTCGAAGGAATGGGAGAGGATATTCACCTCATAAGGCAACGAGGCACCAACTAACGCCAGCCCAAACCCAAATGGAAGTAAGCACTCACAGGGAGCTTTATGGTCAACTATGATAAGAATTCTACAGAGCTCAGTAGGGGCACTCAACTTTCGGGCAAACAAAATGGTTTTCAAATTAGCCTCCTCAACACTCTTGCAATGAACGTGGTGGGCTTTGACGAGAAAATTGCCATTTTAAACATAACGCTGGCTGATACACAGGGAATAGGGCAGAGGTGTGGATACTATCCTGTCCTAGGCAAGTTGTCAACACTTCCGGCGACGATGTTGATTATAATTGTTGATCTCAAGGACATGATTACAGACCGGCCCCAAATGATGCAGATGGGTGAAATGTGGAAATTATTCTGGCTGGAAAAATGAAGGCCTTGGGGCTGCTTGATTCGAACCTGAGGCAACGTCCTCACTAACGGAAGGTTTGCCAGTACTTAACAGTATCAAAAACAACACGGATGGACCACAGAAACAGAAACAGAAGAGAGAAAGACAGAGAAAGGGTTGCAACAAAAAGCTTCCATGGTAAAGCAGGCTGGTAACCTACCCGATTTTGAACACCAGACCCAGGTCGCCCCCCTCTCCCAGGGACATAGGCCTCCATGAGACATCCATAGCTCTGGTTAGGGAAGACGTTCCAGCATTACTACCTCTAGACAAACACGCCCACAAACGGAACGCACAGTAGATCTGGAGCTGACTTGGAGGCCTTTGTACCAGTCATTGAAGACCCAGTGCGACAAATTATCTTGTACCATAAGACATATCACAGGCCACCTGTGCAAATGAACCAACAACCACCCAGGATAGCTCCACAATAGGGCCCCCTCCCCATAACAGGATGGGACCTTGCAAGGAAGAAGGAGGTGTAACCACTTGTACCACGGCTGGGTTCATCCCCTATAACCTGCACAAACCTCAAACTCATCCAGGCAGTGATATCCATATTACAAGAGAAAACGCAGTCATCACCAGCTGGGAAAGCGGAGTGCAACAAAAAAAGAGTGCTACAGGACATATCAAATGAGGAATGTAGGCACTTACAAAAATTTCCTTGCACATTACTCTATCCTGAATACAATTCCAGGGGCCCTTATGATATTCTAAATAGAGGCAACTGTGATGTATTTACTATGGGTACTGTATCGATCCCCCTATTTCTGACCCTTGTCTGGTTAATAATTAACTAGCAGCCATTCAACTGCACAAAAACCTGTTATCTGATTAGCCATACAACGGCACAGAAACCCGTTATCTGATTAGGTCATAGCGCATGCCATCTCATTAGGCAAGCACTATTCCTCCAGCCCCCTAATAGGCATACAGTGTTCTCAAAACAAATCAAACCTACCACGACCTGGGAAATCCCCGCAGCCATTGTTTTGATTTAACCGAGAACTTCAGTAAAGAATGTGCGAACGACCAGTTCGTATGACATCCTTATTGACGTATTTATGTCCATCCTTACGTCAATCTCGGCACCTTTCAGGTATAAATAATACCGACATTGCCTTAAGCAAACACACGAGGTGGTGACAAGATTGGAGCAGCGAGACTTGCCGAGGAGCCCAGCTGACCGCGAAGCCCACAGACGCTGCCCCTCCTTTCTGACGCGCTGAGAGAGAGACGCTGCCTTTTCTCCTGCCGAGAAATCCAGCTCCGGCGCTTCCAAGCCGCCCTCGCAGGCAGCTGGAATATCAAGCCCTGAGATAGAGATACCAACCCTCCAGCCTTCTAAATCCCAGGTACTGAACTGAATAACCCTTTGTAGAGAATTCTTGAAGCAGACCCTTGGCAAAACAAACTTAACTTAAACTACTACTTATCTACTCCCGCCCACGTATTAGGCTTAGGTCAGGTACATTGGGGTAGGCATAGTTAGAAGCACCAGTTGAGTACGATTAGTCATGTATATATGTATGTATCTATTTTATCCATTTTAAGTATCATATGGCTAAGAAACCATATCAATGCTTTTACAGTATTATTTTACAATTCTGTTATTACTGTATGCACTTTACTTAACTATAAGTATTGCAATAATAGCGATTCATTTCTCTTGTATGAGAAAAGAGACTGATCAATAAATAACATCTTTTTATTGAACACGCCCGTCTCTTCCTTTTCTCTACAATCTGGTGAAACTAAGAATGCACTGAACTGACTGAGTAAAATAAGTTGTCTTTTTTTTTCACACGACTCTAGAGATACACTCTTGATTAGGGGAGAGCAAAGTTGTCATGTTCTATGGTTGTCAGAAACTAAATCCCTTCTTGTCTATCCAGGGAGGTTAAACTCCTCCTTGTCTATTCGAGAAAGTTTCTAGTGAACTCTGAGCTAGCTGGCAAACATTAAACCTTAAGTCTAATATCGACAGTAGAAGACCTAGTTAACCTCTGTCCTACGTCTATACTATTCAGACCCCCCAGGATATAGCGGCATGGATTAGCAAATTTAGCGGCACAAAAAAGGAAATTTAGCGGCACAAATATGGAAATTTAGCGGCAATTTTGCGGCATTTTTTTGGCCATTTTTCGTACAACAAACACAGATATCTTTGTTTTGGAGTTATTTAGCAACATGAAGCTATGAGACTCTATTGCTGCTGCTTTCTGTCCCGAAGGGAGACAAGAGAAGGCACAAGCGTACAGGAGATGTGCACGCGTACGGACAGGAGATGTGTATACCATATGCATGTACATCTCTTGTCCCCGGAGGCTGGCAGAGCCTTCAAACTCTTATGCAACAAGGCTTCATTTTACTCCACAAAATGAACCCCTTCTTCTCAGGTTGTACTGCCCATTTGTCTGGTAATGGAACAGTATTTTTGGATTTCAAGGCTAGTCCTCACAACACCGCATTCATGCTTCCAGAAGTGATATGCCTGCTGAAACAGGATTGCAGTGACAGCATATTACACTGTCTTTGTACTTGCGTTACAACGATCATTTAGAGTAAAAACATGCAATTGTTCAGAGTGTGACAAAGCATCATCTCATTGGAGAACAAGGGGCCTCATTTATGAGGCCTTGCGTCAGTTTTGCGCTTCCGATGCGTCACTTTTTGTGTCTCATCTGCAGCGTAAAACATGCCTTCTGTTGCGCACTATTTACAAAGTGACGCATCTATAGCAGATGCGTCACTTTGTAAACCCCTGCGCTACTTTATACCTGCGTCAGGTATAATGTTATAATGTATGCAGAGGGGGCGTTCCCCCGCAAAAAGCCTCATAATAGTGACGCAGTGAAATCTATGAGATTTCACTGCGTCACTTTTAGGACGCTGTTGCATCAAAATCTTGCGCCTGCCTCACAGCAGGCGTAAGACTGACGCAAGCCCTTTCACATGGGGCTTTCCCCATGTGAAAGGACGCATTGATGGAGTTGCGTCACTTTTGTGACACACTCCAGCAATGCGTAACTTTTGCGCCTACAGATACGTCAGAAATACTGACATATCTGTAACTCCTTGCGCCATGATGCGTCATACTGTAAATATGACGCATCATTGGTGTCGCAAGGAGGACGCAGTGAAAAGTGACGCATCACTGTTTTCACGCAGCGATGCGTCACTTTTCGTAAATGAGGCCCAAGATCTCTAATTAACCAGAGGGGTCAAGAAGTTAAAATACATTGTTGACTCTGACTTTCAACCTTCTGAGGCTGATAACAGAAAGAGTGGCTCAGTTGGCAATATTTAAAGCACAATAATGTCAGCGTGAGACAACCTACACGGCTTGTAGGTCTAATCCAGATCTTTCATGCAGATTACTGACTACAGTGAAGTCATTAATTAGAAACAAAATACAAACGTTTATTTTGCCTAAAAGTACTTTCTCTAAATGGAATGACTTTTATAATCTCAATAAAAAATAAAAGAAAACTAATGAGTCAAATGGCTTATCAGGAAAACTATCCGGGCATTTATCAAATGATTTGTCAACGGTGGGAATCTCTGGCTTTCATCAACCTTTGTGGCACAATAATACAAACTTGGCAGCAGCTGCCCCTGTAATTCTCGTAGGGTGCATGCTTAATGATTTGCCATTACCCCCTTTCCAAATGTCAGATAAATAATTGGTGCTTGCATTGCCACTATTATTTGTGGTATGTGCAAAACAGTGGCAGGCTCAAAGGGCTTCAGCCCCCCTCCCTCCCCCGGAGTGTTTGTCAGCCCGGGCTGAGACAGCCCCGGGCTGGCGGCCGTCTTGTCTTATGGCAGCTCCAGGGGGGAGGGGAGGGGGTGTCAAATTCCTACAGCTACAGGCAGAGTGGAGGGGCAGGGGGCTCGAAGGGGTGAAAACAGAACAAAGCCTAGTTTACAAGTGAATGGTCTTTAATGACCTGTTAAGTACTCGGGTGCAGCTGCCTTAAGACAAGACGGCCGCCAGCCCGGGGCTGTCTCAGCCCGGGTTGACAAACACTCCGGGGGAGGGAGGGGGGCTGACGCCCTTTGAGCTTGCCACTGTAAACATGCATGCCTTCAGTGTTTTGGGCGCATTTCCTAAATTTCGCGGGCAGTTTTCTAAAAATCGCGGCCTTTTTACAAAACAGCCGATTTCGCGATTTTTTTGCAAATCGCGAAATCGCGAAATGCTGGAGGGTCTGACTATTGAAGATATTATTCCAATGCGCAGAGCCTATTGGGATAATAGGAACTACACTACATGGCGCCCAACTGTTTGGATAGGCGATAAATCTAACGTAAGACATTAGAGTAACTCAGTCGTGCTTTTTCACACAGACCCCTTTTTCCCCATAATACTCCAAAGACGTCTGGAGTGGGTGAAAGGTTAAATCCGCCAAACTTAGTAGGAGGAGACTCCTATGTATGGTTCTTGGTTTATTCAACGTTGAAGGATACACTGTTCCAAAATATTGTGCATCTAATCTTTGTTTCCATAGAAACCTGATCTGCAAATAAACAAAATCTTCTTGACAGTAGAATGTCAGAAAATGAAGAAGAAAGGGAGACAGCTAGAATAGCAGCTCAACTCCTAGCGGCTGACAATAGTCTCCTACAGCAAGACCCGGAGGCAATACTCATCCCGGTCAACATAAGGAAATCTATAACTTTAAAACTTATAGAAAATGGGCTGACACAGAGAGGTGGTACAGTCATATTCGTAATTGAGGCACACGAATATCGGCAGACAGAGGTATTCTTTTCATGGATAAACTTTCCAGCAGCAAACGCTGTAACAAAGGACTTCCACTATTACAAAATTGAGGAACCTCCTAATGAGTACACTCCTTTCGAGGAGGTGGAAATACCACTCAAATACCAAGAGCACCTGCTCTGGTTTAATGGCGCCCTAAAACATAATAATCACATCACCAGGCTCGGTCCACTAGGTAGACCAGGAGCAACGTGGCCGGTCCTAGCCGGATACACACCACATCCAGACATTGAAGAAATGTCTGCACCAGAACTTTTAGCACAGCTAAAACAATTAATTAAAATACATAGACAATTAGTCCAATATGTAATGCGGACTTCAACAGTCCAACCAGCTATTAAAATTCCACAGCTGATCCCTCACCAGGGGAACACAAATAAAATTACACCACAGAACATACAGTCCTGTCTAGGTAAAGTACCCGCAAAACGGGAACAAATTCCATTCTGGTTAGCACAAAAAAATCACTCAAATAGAGGCGGTATTTCCAGATACCACCCCGGTTGAGAAACACAGGATTCTGACTATCTGTCTTCCAATGGGAATCGCACCACATGTGGAGGACTGTGACACTTGGGGTACAGTCTTTGCTTCCATTTACACAAAAACACATGGTATTCCATCCATGTCAGTAATACCAGATGTGCTAAAACAAATTCAAGATGAATACGGTCCAGAACCTGCCTTAACTCTTGGTATGAAATTACTAAAAGACTTCAAGCAGGTCTCGGCAATATTATTAGCAAATATAAAGGGAGAAGCAGCAAATGTGGCGATCCGCCAGAGGTTGAAAGAGACAGATATAGCAGACCAACCATTTGAAATTGCCAGAATCATAGAAAAATCCTATGAAGAACTAGGAAGAGATAGTTTGGGTGGAAAACCGGTGAAACCCCAACTTATTGAAAAACCTGAAAAAGTATTTATTACAAATAATCTAAACACTCAAAAAAAGAGCTGGGATGGAAATAAACAATCCACTCCTAAAGAAAAAAGATTCCAGTCCAGAGGAAGGTCTCCTCGGCGGAGAGAAAGATCTCCGGACCAAGGACATAAGTCTCCCCAGAGGGAGCCCTCTGAGAAAAAATACAACCTTAGAAATAGGGATAATCTGAAGAAACCTGATAGATATCAAGATATTGATACACGTCCCTCTCAATCTTTTCAGACTTCCTTGCAGAAATCGGAAAGAAGAGGACGATCAGAACACAGGGAAGAGCACGTCAAGTCCAAAGACAAGGAACCTGCTCATCAAAATAAAAAATTACAGTTTCCAAAAAAGAAGGTAGCCAGTATTAAAGTAATCAACCATGCCGAGAATACTGAGGACACAGCTGAAAAACGGAGAATGGGCTCAGACAATGCTAGACAGCGCAGCAGAAGTGAGCATAGCTCGCAAGATCCTTATGAATCATCTGGAGACAGTGGACACGAATGAATACATTCAGGTGGAAACTGCAGATACCAGAGTTAGCAAACCTCATAAAATATATGAAATAACATTGCGTATAGAGGGGGATAAGACTAGGAAAATAAGGGGTCTCTTTTGGGATAATCTCTCCAAGGGCTATGACATCCTTCTAGCTGAAAGAGACTGGCCACCAGAGTTTGTCAGGGAGTGCCCTCATGGTGAAGAAATAATTATGCCTGCCTTCTCAAATCATATTCCAATTCATAAAAAATATACACTTGCAAGAAAGTGGGCAGTAGCCCAAGCTCCTGCATTATATAAAAACCATGTGGGATGGGATGAGGACTCTCCTCCTCACAAAATCCAGTTAAAATCACAACCTACTGCTCAGAGGCAGTACCCAATTAAGCAAGAAGCAAAAAAACAGGTAAAAGAGATCCTAGATCAACTTGAATACCAGGGGGTGATTGAAACTTGCACCTCACAAATGAATAATCCTTTGTTTCCTGTCTCCAAACCAGACAATTCATATCGTCTTGTTTTGGACTACAGACACCTTAACTCATGTTGCAAAACCTTTGCAGTACAAAACTCGCATAGTGCTGCACTAATGAATAACATAGTGCGCAAAAAATACAAAACAACATTAGACATCTCTAATGGATTCTTCTGTCAAAATATAGCACCAGAGAGCAGATATTTGACCGCGTTCTCAATAAATGGCGCGCAAAAAATTTTCTGTCGTTTATCCCAGGGGTTTAAAAACAGCCCAGGATTATTCTCAGCAAGAGTAACAGAGTTACTACAAATATATGATGAGGCATTATCTTATGTCGATGACATCTATCTAACAGATGATGACTTGGATACTCACTTGAAGAGAGTGAACACCATAATACTTGGGTTCGCAGCAGAGGGTTACAAATTCAACTTTAAAAAGTCAAGAATTGCCCATCTAACTGTCCTGTTTTTAGGATATGAACTATCAAGTGAAGGCAAAAGCCTGGCTGACAATTTCCTAGAGAAATGTGCTGTAATCCAAGCACCTAGAACACTAAAAAAACTTACAATCAATTCTAGGTTTCCTGAATTTCGGAAGAACTTACATTATAAATTATGCAGAGAGAGTTAAACCTCTCTATGATCTTATAAAACCAGATTTTAAAAGAATCAATTGGACTCAAAAACACACAGAAATTTTGATATCTTTACAAACAGATATGTTAGTTAAAACAAAATTACAAACACGTGACAACACACGCAACCTTGTGATTCGAGTCATCCCAGGAAGATGCGGATTCACATACCTGACCTCTAATGAGGGAGAGAAGGTACCAATAGCATACAAATCACACTTGTACACAAAAGCTGAAATGAAATTTAGCCCAACGGAAAAAATTCTAACCGCGGTACAGACTGCTGTAGCAAAAGAACGAGCCCTAGCACAAGATAAACGAATAATCATCGTGACACCGATACCCGCCCTGGAGGCGGTAACAAAGGCAACCATTCCGAATGCTAAAGCACTCCATCCGAGATGGATACAATGGGCTAATTCTCTTGCTGCAACAGACGTGGCATACAAATTTGATCCCAACTTAAAAACACAAGAGTTTCTCCAATATGAATTCGAATGTCCTCCGCCGACCGAAATTCTGCCTCTAAGAACATTATGGCTGTATAATATATACAGACGGATCAGCACAACCCGCAGTAGGGGGTAAGCAAGCTTACAGTGCTGCGCGCGCGATTGTTAAAGGTCGCTGGCACGAAGGTAAATTCAGACCTATGGTCACTAAAACGCAATCACTAGGAGACTGTACAGCTCAAAGAGCAGAACTACTAGCATTTAAGATGGCGCTTGAAAATACCGATCGAGAATTCCCCACACTCATAGTGTGCGATTCATATTACTGCGTCCAATCTTACAATGAATACTTGCAGATCTGTGTTCAGAACGGTTTTAAAGATGCAAAAGGTGGCACAATCAAGCATAAAGTGCTTTGGGAACAAGTAATTCTTTTACAGAAAGAACTACCAAAAACTCACGTGATACATTCCCTGAGTCATCGGCGTGATGGCGTTCACGTTGCAGGGAATTCATTGGCTGAGACAGCCACAGCGGTAGCAACTAAATCGGCTTCCGTAGCTACAAAAAAGCGTGCAGTAAAATACATTGACGGTGAAACTATGCTGGCAGTAAAAACGTCATCAAAAGGCGACTGCTCAGCGCTACCGATCAATTACCCACTCAATTATACATACATAATCGATGCAAACTCAGTCCCTTTTGCTCGAATCCCTGGAGTGGGGGAACGAGTAATTCCAAACACGGACAGGAGAGGCTTGTTAATAGCAGACGCACATATGGGTGAGGGTCTCAGACACCTTAAGCTAAAAGATTCTCTGGAAGAATTACAATCAGTGTACTGGTGGCCAGACATGAGCCTGCATCATCACATTTTTGTAAAAAACTGCCCAGACTGCAATAGAGATCGCAGTGGCGAGAGAAACGGTTTAATACCATGGCGTTTCACTCCAGAATGTATCAAATCAACAAAAAGAATAAAAACCCAGTATGAATAATGCGTCACATTAACATGTAAAGACTATTTTTCACTTATATAGTAGACCCCAACTTTCGGCTGACGTCGGAACTGTTATACAAAGATTTGCGAGTCTAGAATGGCATATACGCTAGAAGCATGTTACGTCCTGACCAAAATCTTTCCTTTAGCTCTAAAAACAGCTTATGGGGGGTGCCTGGCCAGAATGAACATTGCATTGCGGGACTCTTCTCACTTCCTTCCTGAGGGAAACGGGATGGTGTAAAGAAAAAACCAAGGCATAAAGCAATCTATAACAGCAAAGATATTAGGTTCAGGAGTTGGGTGGGTCAAACATTTAATAAGTGTCCAACGTAGTCTAAATAACCTGCCAAGAAATTCTCTGAAAGGACTCAGTCCGTACGAACTATTGTTTGGGACTAGAATGTTAATCCAGGACTTAGATAGTCAGACTTCAGTGGTTAAAGAAAAATGCTTTGATATCAAAGATCGCTTGGCTATTTTACAGGACTTAAATGAAACAAGAAAAGACCTGAGCAACATAAAGTTGAAACAGCAGCCAGCAACCACTGAAGAAAAACCACCTGTCCCAGCAAGGCCTGTCTGGATTCCAAAAGTCGGGGATCTGGTCAGAGAGAAGATCGCGGTAAAGAAGGAATTTGGGCCTTCTTACAGAAAAGCAGTTCCTGTCTTGTCTATCAACGGGACAAGATCAGTAGTACTACCGCCCCTTGCTGGTAAAAAGGAGAACCGAGTCATATCCATCGACCTGGTTAAACCACAGTCATGTGGCCGATAACAAATAGTAGGCCAAGTGGACTCCCAAGAAGTAGCATAACACCAAAGTTTGCTACATCCACAGAGGTTCAAACTGAAAGACTGATCACATTTGGAAAATCTACAGTGAAACAACAAGGACTATGCAACAAAGCAATGGAACTTGAACCTCTTAAAACATAAATAAAAACTTTTCATCAAGGAACAACAACCTACGATGATGTAACTACAGACTTTGCTAATGAAATAAAGCAAAATCCAAAAACAAAAAGTAATCCAGAAGCAATTGGAACAATTGACAGAACGGCATCCGGCTACTTCATCAACTTCGATGATGTTTCAGAAGATCCAAGTGAACCAGAAGTACAGCCATCAACAAAAACTTTTAAAGACAAAGCAAAGGAACTTTTTCATCAACTAAAGGGAACCTATCTGACTTCTCCATGGATTGAAATTTGGGTGACATTAGGTGCATTTATCCTCATACTTTGGCTCATCATGGTACTATGCTTGGGACATTTCATTGAGGGAAAATATGCTAAAATGGACACAGCAAGCCAGAAAATCAACTTGGTCCTTAAACCACACACATCTTCACACGTCAAGAAAAGAGAACTTTCTTCAGTGAACTTCACCGCCAATCCTATACCAGGCGGTGTAGCATGGGACAATACTGATTATGAAATCTATGGCCCGGTTGAAATCCTGAAGTATCCACATCAATTTAAGATCTCGTTAAGTGACTTTGTAAAACCAAGCACATTCGCTGATGATTGGGACTTTGAAAGTATTAATGATATGATGTCTGACCTAGTAATGTCTGCTAAATTTACAGAACATGATTATTTGCAGGGTTCGTCTAATTATGATCAAATGTTCTGCTACAACCACTATGGTAACCATTATCTCCATAAATCTGCACAACCTAGAAATGTTTTAAATTATAACCAATGGGAACATTGTGCTACTCCACCACAGGGTAGTTCTAAAACATTTTATGATAAATATTCATATTTCTCAGGGTTTAACACAAGTAATGCAGAAACATTTTATTTCAAATTGTCAAATAAGACAGGTATGAAGACCATGCTTACAAACACGAAATTGATATATTCAGATTCATTTTTGAGCAAATGAATACATTTGGTTTTGATTTCTGGAACAATAACATTGAAACAAAAACTGTTTGGGGTACAAAAGATTGGCAAGTACAAGGTATAGAATCATTGTTCAGAGCCTGCATGATCCCAGAACAAATTATATTTTTGAATGACACTATTCAACAAACTACCTGTCTTGGCTTAGCCAAAATCAAAGACTTAAACAAACCTTCTATTCCAAAGCCAACAACGAACAGTAATAGCTCTATAGATGTTGAGATAGACGTGAACCATATTTTAAACCAAAACAGAACACATCCTGATTGGAAACAATGGTTGATCTGGCCCACAGACACAAATAACTGTCAAGACAGATTCCTGAACAAAATACAGGGGTTCAAATTGACCAGGCCAGACCCTAGATATTCCCAAAGACAACATCCAGGGATAGTAACTACTTACAGTGTGGGCAAGCTCTGCCTTCAATGGCTACAAACATCCACACTGGCAGAAATTAAGCAACACCTAACTTTACTTCAAGAGGGTGCTGACTTGCGTGATTTCATTATGGGACCACGCAAACAGCGTCAAAAACGTTTCATAGCGGCCTCTATATATGCAGCTTACAATGAAGCCTGGAAAGTAACTCAAATTTAGACCGCAGAAAAAATACGGGAAATTGACCGTATTAATTTGGAAAAATCACTTTCTGTTGTGGACAATGGGTTAATGACTCTGTCCTCCAGAATATATTCACTGGACAGTATTGTGTCTTCAGCAATCGATATAATATCGCAAGACTTACTGATGTTACAACACGGTCAGTCCCAATTGCGTTCTATTGTACAACTTGGCTGGACGTTACAAAATCTGCGTTCAGGCTATGTGCCTTGGCGTTTAATCAACACAACGTCACTATTTAATATCTTTAACCTTACTGATAAACAAATCAGTTTGGCACAGAAGAGTGCTGACTATACAATTCTGAGCATTGAAAAACTTGAGAGATTACCATTGACAATGTCAGAACGACCTGTCATTGAATGGATAATACATGGGATAATAAATATTCCGATAACAACTTTCCAGTTTCAATACTGCCAAAAATATATACAGGCAGGCCAGTATGAAAGGTTGGGTAAAGGATACATTAAGTCAACATGGAACTTGACCTATACACACGCATGTGTTAGTAATAAAGGACAAAGTGTGTTCCTTAGTGGCAATAATTGTGAAAGGTCACTAAGCGGTACACTTCTGTGTCAGGGTATTAGTTTGCATGGAGCATGTGAAGGGACTTCAAATAACCTTTCATGTCACCAGCTAGGCACACCTGCAACACAAATAGAACCATTCTTTAGGAGACTCTCGAACGGGAGTTACATTATAATTGTAGATCGCAGATGTTTCAGTCTGCTGCCCGGAAAACCTTATCTCATAACCGTGACTACGAAGGTCATGTGCTGTGAACGAGTATTGTTCCCAAACGATGCCCGAGACAGGGAGGCAAGGTTATGGCCCAGTTTGAAAATTTCTTCTATTCGAATTGATACTTTAAGCAGAATGAAGACTGTGCTCCTACAGACGCCAACCCAGTTAACGTCATCAAAAGAAACGTATGATCTCCAAGTTGCAAGGACAACTGCTGAGATTCATTCAGTTATCAACCAATTCCCCCATACATTTCGCAGAAATACTGAGCGAAATCTTAAATATTTCTGATACAAGTGGAATCACGAGTGTATTTAAGACAGTGTTTTCGGGAGCTTTAACCCCATTCAAAGCCATCCTAGGTATTTTTCCTGATTTTGTCCATTCTATCTTTGGCGGACTTCCTCTCCTTTTGGGACTAGTGGCAGGCATCCTATTTTTGATCCTGTTACTTCGCTATGGCAAACCACGTCACAGACAAGACACCAGCGATAATGGAAGAAACAATCCGAGCTATTGGCTACCGGGGCCGCATAACTAAAGTACTTGGACTAGCACGGCTTAGAGACCTGAACATGACTTGGTTTCTTTCATTTAGACCGATGTGGCAAAGTTGTGTTATGCCTGTATTAAGGTGCTTGCTATGCGGCGAAGAATGCGTGTTGGACACCTGTCTGACACTACAATCGGATGTGCCAATGGACGCAGAGACTTTGTTGGGTCCGGTAACGGCTCATGCATTGTGCTGTCCCCAGCGGCTACCAATCCTGATGACGGCATTCATGGAGACTTCACCACTACGATTGAAGAGTTGTGAAGTACAAGATGAAAGCAGCATCGATCAGGTACGACCTTCTGTCAGCTATGCTGATCGAAACATCAATGAAGGCAATCATGCTCATGAATGCATGTTTCAAAATTTTTCCGAGTTAGTGGAACTTTCGCAAGAAGCAGTTGACAGTTTTTTCGAAAGTCTCAACAATATGATGTTTTCACCTGAGCAGAAAGAATGACTTTGAACAAACTAGCACACGGCGTTCCATACACCCTGAATTTGGCCTTCAAATTTTGAAAATAAAGCAATAAGAAATTTTCTCACCAGTTTTTACGGAGAGCGAGACTTTTTTTTCCCCTTCCATTTCCAAAAATATTTACGATTTTTTGGGACACTTATCTTCTGCTTAAAGTAAAACTATTCCTAGAGAACAGAATTTCTATTTTTAGCTACTCTAGAGACATTAGCTACCCTCTAGCATGATCACAAGTATTTATGATTTTGTGATGAGATGGTCTCGACCTTTTCTTCTGTATTAAGAGCCATTTCATGTGTAATTTCCGCATTTCGTTCATACGGATTTCAAAATATGCGTTTAGATTTAGCATTATTATACTGCTTGAAGTGCATATAGTAATTATACTCATCTTTTCGTGTATTTCACATTTCCGATTTTCAAAATGCATTTGATTGTATTTTGGGGTGGATCGGTATACACATGCACTACTAGTTTTGTTTACTATGCCTAGATTTGTAACTATGGACATAGATTACGTGGAGTGGGTGTGATGTATTTACTATGGGTACTGTATCGATCCCCCTATTTCTGACCCTTGTCTGGTTAATAATTAACTAGCAGCCATTCAACTGCACAAAAACCTGTTATCTGATTAGCCATACAACGGCACAGAAACCCGTCATCTGATTAGGTCATAGCGCATGCCATCTCATTAGGCAAGCACTATTCCTCCAGCCCCCTAATAGGCATACGGTGTTCTCAAAACAAATCAAACCTACCACGACCTGGGAAATCCCCGCAGCCATTGTTTTGATTTAACCGAGAACTTCAGTAAAGAATGTGCGAACGACCAGTTCGTATGACATCCTTATTGACGTATTTATGTCCATCCTTACGTCAATCTCGTCACCTTTCAGGTATAAATAATACCGACATTGCCTTAAGCAAACACACGAGGTGGTGACAAGATTGGAGCAGCGAGACTTGCCGAGGAGCCCAGCTGACCGCGAAGCCCACAGACGCTGCCCCTCCTTTCTGACGCGCTGAGAGAGAGACGCTGCCTTTTCTCCTGCCGAGAAATCCAGCTCCGGCGCTTCCAAGCCGCCCTCGCAGGCAGCTGGAATATCAAGCCCTGAGATAGAGATACCAACCCTCCAGCCTTCTAAATCCCAGGTACTGAACTGAATAACCCTTTGTAGAGAATTCTTGAAGCAGACCCTTGGCAAAACAAACTTAACTTAAACTACTACTTATCTACTCCCGCCCACGTATTAGGCTTAGGTCAGGTACATTGGGGTAGGCGTAGTTAGAAGCACCAGTTGAGTACGATTAGTCAATGTATATATGTATGTATCTATTTTATCCATTTTAAGTATCATATGGCTAAGAAACCATATCAATGCTTTTACAGTATTATTTTATAATTCTGTTATTACTGTATGCACTTTACTTAACTATAAGTATTGCAATAATAGCGATTCATTTCTCTTGTATGAGAAAAGAGACTGATCAATAAATAACATCTTTTTATTGAACACGCCCGTCTCTTCCTTTTCTCTACAATCTGGTGAAACTAAGAATGCACTGAACTGACTGAGTAAAATAAGTTGTCTTTTGTTTTCACACGACTCTAGAGATACACTCTTGATTAGGGGAGAGCAAAGTTGTCATGTTCTATGGTTGTCAGAAACTAAATCCCTTCTTGTCTATCCAGGGAGGTTAAACTCCTCCTTGTCTATTCGAGAAAGTTTCTAGTGAACTCTGAGCTAGCTGGCAAACATTAAACCTTAAGTCTAATATCGACAGTAGAAGACCTAGTTAACCTCTGTCCTACGTCTATACTATTGAAGATATTATTCCAATGCGCAGAGCCTATTGGGATAATAGGAACTACACTACACAACATCCAGACACTGGACAGAATGGGGAAGGCTATCTCACACAATAAAGGATCCACTAAGTTCATCAATCCAGGTCCGGGCAGCGAAATTAAGCAATTAAGTTTGTGTGGGACTCAACTGAGATGGCTGAAAAGATTTTGAGTGTCGCAGACTTTTTTCAGGTCTGGGGGAACACAACAACAAAGGAACAGGATATTCCCAGGTACTAGAGTCACACAAAAAAGGACAATCTATTAGCGGCCTGACCAAGAAAGTTCTATTCCGTCCAGAGGAATGCACGTACCAAATCTCTGCGCCCCAAAATTAAAGGGTAATACGCCACTGTGGCGTGCTTGCCACAGATTCAGATGTGGCTACAGAGTAGGGTTGGCTATAGGGCGCACTGAACACAACCAGCCTTTTACAATGACAAGACACTGCTTCCACCACTAATACCAATGCGCTTAAGATCTGCTCCTGGAATATAAAAGGCCTGGCTAACAAGTTTGAAGATGAAGAAATCTCCCAATACATTCATAATTGTTTAAGTAATCCTTCAAGAAACTTGGGCTACGGATGCACTTCATCTGGAGGAGTTCATAACCTTTTACACACCAGCAGTCAAAGTACACAAATATGGTTGTAGCAAGGGTGGTCTGGCAATATACGCTTCAGCTACTACTGATATTGAATGCCAAGAGGAAGAAACCGACAAAGCCAGTTTACAAATTGTGGTAATGAGTGTTAATACATCAGCCAGTCAATCTTAGAGAATTATAATGGTAAATGCCTACAATCACCCTAATGCTGCAACCAGGGCCAAGGTAACAGATAAGCTTATTAAGACGAACTTGGCGTTAAGACTAAAATAGAAGGACTATGAATCGGACTAAAGAAAGGGACTATGAATCAACAGCTACAGGTGACTTCAACATGTAGCTAACGAGTACGTGGCCCAAAAATGAGGTCACAGAAGCCCACAATGCCCTTTGGATAATTCCAACTCAGGTGCCACCTTAATTCCCCCACCCCACCTCCCTCCCCCCAACCCACCTCCCCCCTCACCACCCACCCCCCAGTGTCTGAAAGATGATAGTAGATGTCAACGTATGCAAGTAAACTTAGAACATTTAGGCTTCAGAGTTCTAAATGTCCGATATAACCCTGACAAACTACCCGGGCTTTCATTTTTAACCAGTTCCGGCGCATCACTCATTGACTACACTTTTGTAAGCATGTAAATGTAAATGTATGTATGTAAATGTATAGGCATTTATATAGCGCACTACTTACCCGTAGGGTCCCAAGGCGCTTCGACCGCTGCGAAACCCTTCCTGGCTTCCCTGAGAGATGGTCCCTTAATGGGTATCTCCAGGGTGAGACCAGGCATCCCCGGCGGTCTGGTGGGGCCGTTAGTGAAGATGAGGCAAGCTAATGCCCAGAGTTGCCGAGTGTGAACGCTGATCAGAGTGGGCACCGAGGCGAGAGAATTATCGAGTCCGCTGACCCTGGTCCAGAAACCTGCCGTGCCGGGAATCGAACCCTGGTCCCGGGCCGTCCTCTGCTCTCGGGTCTGCCGCCTCTAACCAGTGAGCCACACTACTTCACTACTGCAGGTTGTCATCGCTTATGGACCTGGCAAGAAACTGGAAAGCGACCATAGCCCACAAGAAACAACTCAAGATCTAGGCTTAGAAACACATACACCAGCAATGGATCTATGAACTCCAGGTTACACGATTGTCCTCAAAAGCATAAATGCAAGGTGGCCTCCCTACCAGTACTGGCAGAAAGAGCGTAATCACTGGTGGTTAGTTCCAAAACAACTGGCGAAACACAATAAAACTCCCAGGTCAACCCGCAAAACCAGTCAACTCAGTTACAATAAATAGGTAACCGCAAGAGAGCAAGGCCAACTTCCTGGACCGGAGGGTGAGCAACCCCATTATCAGGACAGTAAAAAAAAAGTAAATGGTCTCTGGCGGGCCCTCAAAAGGTCACTGAGGATTCGGTTATACTGAAAGACCTCAAGGCCGCAAGGAAACAAATGGCAAAATGGCAGCTTCAGTCCCAGGTCCCTTTATCGGTCAAGCTGCTGAACGAGAAAGAAAACTGTTAAAATGATGCAGACACACCAGAGAGGTCTGTTAATTAGCTTTAATGCAGTACATCACCAACAGCTGTCTTCACACTCTCCAACTCCTACAGGCTCCAAGACTCTTCTGAGACATGGAATCACAAGGAGCAGAAAGAACGTACAAGGAGAATAGAATGACAGTATGTCACAGCACAAACCAAAAGAAATATGCAAAGTACATTACAACACATCCCCTATACTAAAGAAAAGAGGAAATAAACAGAAAGGAATTAAAACATGAGCACAATAATTCAGCATGTGCAAGCACAGATACAGCAAACAGTAAAACAAGATCATGAGAACAAACTTAAACATAGTCTCTGTAACGTGCAGGAGCTTGATGAGTTCTCTGTGGAAACCTCCTTAAGGACACAGCACTTTGACCAGCCGTAGAAGGAGGAGTAGAGGTAGAACAGTCCAAGCTGAAAGAAGCTGGAGGAACCACATGAGAAAACTTAACAACCTGGACATGCTCCATTTACAACCATTTTGCATAGTAACAACATTCTTGTAAATATTAGTAATCATGAATGGACCCATGAACTCAGAAACGCCTTTTCTAGAAAACCTTGTTTTTTTTAACCAAAACCCATTCACCTACACTCCACAACATGGGTTTGGTTGAATTTTTTACATCATAACGTTCTTTGTATTTTTGCTGATAACAGAACTCTATCCTCCACATTCCCCCTATCTAAAGGGAGAAGAGACTGAGAAGGAAGCCAAGAGGGATTTAACTTAGAACAAGCTTGCCTACCACGTAGCAAAAAAAACGGAGAGGATTTTGAAATGTAATTGATAGTGGTGCGATGGGCCCACCAGGTATTACGCAATTCATCCTTAAGAGAACTTTTCATGTCAATAGTTCTCTGCACACACCCCTTGACAACACGATTCATTCGCTCCGCAAGACCATTGCCTGAGGTGCATAAAGCGCAGTTTTGAGATGAGTTATGCCATGGTCTTTCAAAAAGGTTTCCATATCTGTGGAAATAAATTGCACTCCATTATCTGTAATGATGCATTTAGGAATCCCTTCAGACACAAATTCATCACGTAAAAAATCAATGACTACTTTGGAGGTGACTGAGGCTACACACTTAGTGGACACCCACTTGGATGTATAATCGACAAGAAGAATCACACATTTTTCAGATGGTAACAACAAATCAAATGGACCCATGATATCCACACCCAGTTTGGACCAAGGTTGGTCAGGAATGGTTATTGGTGACAATGGAGCCTTACTTACAACTTTAGACTTGTCATTAATGGCACATTGATAATCTTTAACTACAAGTTCAACCTCGCTATCCATATTGGGCCACCAATATCTCTCTCTCAAGCGTGCCTTGGTAAGACTCCTACCCATGTGTCCATCATGGGCAAGATTGATTAACTTCGATCTCACTGAAGAGGGAGGGATTAACCTCTCACCTCTCATCACAACGTCATCAACAATGGTAAGTTCATCACGAACTGACTAAAAAGGTAAAAGCTCTTTGCAAATATCTCTACTGTTATTAGGCCAACCCTTAATTACTAAATCCTTTACCAAAGGAAAAACTTGATCACTAGACTGAGCACCAACCCAATCTTCCAAGGAGATGGCACTTTCACTCACCCAGGATACCTTAACGCTGCCTAAATCAAGAAGTTCTGTCTCATCTTGTAAGGGTAAACATGAGAGACAATCCGCAGCCTTATTCAAAGATCCAGGAAAATATTGCACAATGAAATTAAATTCTTCTAATCCCTCACTCCAACGTTTAAGTCTGGGAGTTAGTCTCTCACTTTCCATGCATGAAAACACTTGTATCAAAGGTTTATGATCAGATTTAACAACAAAAGGAATACCCCACAAATAAAACTTGAAGTGTTTGTTAGCCCAAACAATAGCAAGGGCTTCCCTTTCAATGCAAGAGTATTGTCCTTCAGCTTTCTTTAAGGCCCTGGAAGCAAATGCCACAACCCTTTCTTCACCATTATCTAACTGAGAAAGAACCGCTCCCAAACCAGATAGACTAGCATCAGTGGTGAGGAATGTCTTTTTCTTAGTATCAAAATGACCCAAACTAGGCAAATGACTGATAGACTTCTTCACAATTTGAAATGCCTCAATGCAACCAGCATTCCACTTAAAATGAACACCTTTTTTTAGAAGATTTCTAATAGGTTCAACAACAGAAGCAACATTTTTTATAAACTTTGCATAAAATTCGGCTAGACCAAGAAAAGACCTGACTTGATCTTTGTCACAAGGAGTGGGAGCTTCTACAATACTCTTTGCCAATTCCACCTTAGGCTGTATTCCTTCCCCAGAAATTACATGGCCAAGGTAGGTCACTGAAGTTACACCAATCTTACATTTAGCTTTGTTTACAGTTAAAGCCTTGTCAGCTAATCTCGATAAAACTGTCCTCAACACACTATCATGTTCAATATTGTCCCTGCCAAAGACCAAAATATCATCTTGGAAAAAAATGACATTAGAAACATCGCCCACCACCAATTTCATAATTCTTTGAAAACAAGCCGCTGCAGATGCTAACCCAAAAGGCATCCTGACAAAACGAAATGCTCCAAGGGGTGTAACAAAGGAGGTAAGGTGTTTAGAATCATGATGAAGCGGAACCTGGTGGTACGCTGAGGACAAATTCAGTACAGAAAATATTTTAGCCCCAGACAGCATAGTGATAGATTCAGGAATATTAGGTAAGGGTTGCCTATCCACCCATATGCATTTGTTTAACCCTCTGAGGTCCACACACATGCGAATGCTCTTTCCACCATCCTTGGGGGCCAAAACCACTGGGGCCAACCATTCGGATGATTCAATTTCTTCAATAACATTTAACTCAATAAGTCTAGAAAGTTCCTGCTTAAGTGGGGCAATCATCATATTAGGAACTTTCTTAACTTTATACACACATGGAATCGCCTTTTTTTTTTTAGAATAATGCGATGCTCAAAACCTTTCAGTAAACCCAATTTGTCAGAGAAAACGTGGGGGAATTCATCAAAAAAATGTTGGAAGAAAAATCTGATCTATAAGCATGACTTGATCGGAGGGTTTAAGAGCATTAGGATTGAGGGTAATGCCTAAGTCCCTCTTATGTCTCCAACCTAAAAGATTGTCACCTCTGTAAGCAACATAGATCTTACCAACAGTTTCACAACCTTTGAAATGAATTCTCATAACAGTATAACCTGATACTTCAATACGGGAACCATTGTAACTAACAGCATTAATATCAGGTTTAAATAAGTCAACTTTGGGAAAGGTTTTGTTCCAGTTTTCATTGCCAATTAAAGTGAAAGGTGAGCCAGAGTCTGCCAAAACTATGAAATTGTCCCCTCCGATTATCACATTACATTCAGGCATGAAGATAGGATCAGCATCAATGCTGTCATCACTCGTGACACTCTAAATTACTAATCTGGGAGCATCTTGGGGAGATACTGGACATTCAATAGAATGTACTTTAGTAGTGGATTTGCAAACCCTGGCATAATGTCCTTTTATACCACATTTAAGACAGGTAGAAGACTTGGCATAACAGTTGGGAAAAGAAGAGTAATGATTAGAACTACCACATCTATAGCACTTGATCTTACTACGATCAAAAGGAATCTTTGTCTTAGGGTTTTGCATGACCTTACAAATATTGTCATCAGAAGAAGCAAGTTGAGTAGGGGACATGGCTTGAGTGATCTCATGAATACTGCTGGAGCTAGAACTATCAGGTGAAATTTTGTGTTCTTTCATCTCTTTAGCCCAACCCGAAGTGTTTTCTATACCTTCAACAATGGCCAAAGCTTCTCTCAGGGAAGGAATTTTTGATAAGAGTTTCTCTTGTACCCTTGAGCTATTAGTGCACCTGAATAATTGATCACGAATTAATGAATCAGTAAGGTCATCAAACTCACAAGTATGTGCAAGGGTCTTCAAGGAAGCTACATAATCTCCAACCTTTTCTTTAGATTCTTGTACTCTCATAAAGAACTTATGTCGTTCTAAAACAACATTAATCCTGGGACCAAAATAGTTTTCTAACATTTTTAAAGACATATGAAAAACATCAGAGGGAGAGTCACCTGAACCATCATTTAAAGGTATTTCATCAATACTGTCATATATATTGCGACCATCAACACCTAAATTGTGAAGTAAAATGGCTGGTTTCCTTACAGCAGAAAATTTTTCTCCACCTATAGCTAGTAAATAATCATCAAAAAGGTTTCTCAATCTTTTCCATGGGAGAATAGGTTCACCTTTCTCACACAGAAAAGCAGGTGGTTGAGTCATGGAAGAAGAAGAACTCATTGTCAAATAAAATGAGTGGTGTTGAACAACCAATAAATTAAAAATAAATAAAGTGTGTGTATCACTGAAGCATCTGAACTGATACACTGTCTGAATCCATGCAATCACGAAGTAAAAAATAATTTTGTTGGCAGAAATGAAAAGTCAGCAATATAAATCTCACTAATCCGGGTGAAAACGTAGGAAATCCAATAAGCAGTATAAATTTCACCAATCCGGGTGAAAACGTAGTAAATCCAACGAATATTTTCCTAAAGCCGTGCACCAGGCGGTAGCTAGGCAACTGAAGAAGTTAAAATGGCGGCACGCATGCGTGTGACGTCACCACGTCTATGCGTCACACGCAAAGTCAGCCGGTAAGCCAGGAAGAGGAGCGAGAGAACAGCGCGATGGCAGGATGCGCGGACAAGCAGCGCGACACCAGCGCGTTCGAAAATGAAGCAGAGCGAGGAGGGAGAGCGAGGCGAAGCGTGCTTGAAACGGCAGGTAAGGACGTTGGGACTCAAGTGTAAACAACTTAGCTTCTGGCCCAGCGTCGAGTGAAAATGCAGGGAAAGAGCCAAAAACGGTAAAAAGTACACAACACAAAGGTTACCTGGTGTAAACAAGGCAGTCAATGGGAAGATCCCAACGGAGAGATAAAATCCAAGAAGTTTAGTCTGTGATATCAGTCTAAATCAGTCTAGATCAGTCTAAATCCAAGTGCAAAGAGATCTAGTAGTGGAATCCAGGAAGCAAAATAAAAGCAGATGAATTCTTATTTTCATAAATCCGCAAGTCAAGAGTAATTTTAAATCCAATTCAAAGCGAGTAAATCCAAGAGAATGATGGGTTCAGGGTTAAGTGGTGATGTAGCTTGTCCCTTCCAAGCTGCCAATCGTCGCCAATATTAAAATGATGCAGACACACCAGAGAGGTCTGTTAATTAGCTTTAATGCAGTACATCACCAACAGCTGTCTTCACACTCTCCAACTCCTACAGGCTCCAAGACTCTTCTGAGACATGGAATCATAAGGAGCAGAAAGAATGTACAAGGAGAATAGAATGACAGTATGTCACAGCACACACCAAAAGAAATATGCAAAGTACATTACAACAAAAACACCTCCACTTCTTTCTGGCAAACAATAAATGGGATATACAGACCCCTCCCAAGGGTGACTGCCTTCAGTATCTGAGGCCACCTGGCATTTTTTGAGCAGTCATTATAACCAAGGGAAGCAAGACCGGTGCAAATCAGATGACTTGGAGCTAGAAAATACTCTGCTAATCCCCTATAGGGAGAGGGTCCCAACACCATTCTGGTGCCCAATCAGTTCTTTCTCCATGCAGAGGAAAATTGCAAGGGGAGATAGGGATGGAGTGCAGGGCCTGAATGGCATTCCACTAGTCTTCTATAAGGAGGATTCACAGTTTGGTTTGCTTAATTTGTCCCAGTTTTAACGCCGTAATGCAGCCCCACACTATTCCTTCCTCGTGGAGGAGCTCAAATCCCACCCGAATATACATGGGAGGGGAATACAGATATATGTGCAGTCATGATCAATAGACAGAAGCAATTAAAACGTATTAGAAGTATTAGGACAGTGAAGAGAATGAAAAGTTCCACCATTGTGCTAAAACAATGCATTTATGCAAGCATATAAAAAGACAGTATTTCTCATACTATGCGTCCCCGAACCTAAGTGTCTAGGACCCGTGTATGTGTTCTGATCAAGAATCCCTGTACTGGATGATCCAACCCCTGTATCTGAAGAGAAAGAATGTAGGTCCCTGTGGTGATTACGAGCTGTACACCCCTAGTAGAGATATCAGCAGGCTGCTGCACTGAAGCATAAGCATGTAGAGACCTCGCCAATGACCGCAAAGAGCATATCTGCCAACACCCAGAAATGGATGTTTATTTATAACAAAAAGCAGCTGTACCAAGTAATTGTAACAATAGGCATCCTTGCCTGGTGCCGAGATCTTGATCAGGGTACCAATGTATGTATGTTACAGATAGCGTTGTCGCAATATGTATGAAAACAACAAGCACATTTGCATAACGTATGTATAAACCTTTTACATGATGGCAAAGTAGCTTGATAGTGTTCTGGTGAAGTTGATTCTGTAAGCAAGTATAATTTCCAAGAGACTAATTCCGATTGTCACAGGTGCAAAAGTGGGTCACAACTCATTGTGGTAAAGTGAAGGCAACTTTAGGAAAGACCAATGTACATACATGTAAAATGGCAGTGTTTCCTTCCAAGGCTAACTGGGACATGTGACACCCACTCCTAGGACATAAGTCGACTAAGAAGCTATCCAAATGGAAAAAAGCCCTCCTGCTAAAACAACAGGCGAGGGCAGGTGGAACATGGAGTTGAATTGTTGCTAACCTCGTTACACTAGTTAGTGACAGATCAAATAGAACAACTCCTAGGAAGAGAACAAGAGGGGAGACTCAAGACTGAACTGAGACCCTATCGGAGTAAGAAGTGGCTAAGAGTTTCGAGGGGAAAAAAAGCAAGTGTAAAGAAAATCACTGCTTAATTAGTGTGTACGAAGCTCTGAGGGTAAACAGTAACTGTTCCCATGTCCCTTCCATGTCCTTTGCTCCCCAACACCTTTTTCCACCCTCCGCAGACAACTGCCTCTCTCCCCTATCTTATTAAAATACATGGTCAAGAAAAAGGATCTGGGAGTAATGTGGATGGGGGTGGGGGGGCACTCCTTAGTTGCATAAAGATTTTGGAACTCATTTGATTGTGGGTAAGAGACAGTGCTCACATGATGCTCGTGCACAGACCTTCATTCTGCGTGCATGGGCTTCAGGGGGGTACATAGTCCTCAGTCTCCTGCTTCCACTCCTTCTGACCAAGAGTGGTGCAATGCAGAAATACACAAATTTTAAGACTGGCCGGGCAAGAACAACATTTCACAGATGAAGAAGGCCAGAAATAATGGAGTTTATTATGCACCATGATTTAGCCGAAACACCCGCATCTCTGACTCTCAACCAAATCTGGATGAATGCAGTCTGGCTTCCCAGAGTGCATTAATCGAGGTAGACCAACAAAAAAACAATACTTTTGCAAGTCAAAACAAGCTAAAAAATCCTAACTTTTGACCTTTTTGAACACACAAAAAAATCCAGCCCTGCCCATATTATCGCATTAATTAGATCAGAACATATCCTTGGTGGCAGTTAAGTGGACTTGTGTTCGGATCACTTGGGTCCTGTGACAGATGTAACCAGATCCAGCCCGCATCTCTTCTCTCTGCAATCCATACTATCTACATTTCTGATCTTCGGTACTCTGTTCTTTTGCGGAAAGTACATTAAGAATTATGTACCCTCAAATACAATGCGCTTTTACTGTTTTTGCAAGCCTGGGACTTTCAGGATATTTAACAATATCAGGCCAAAAACAGTTATTAATTTTCATAAGGTGACACCGGAGCACAATGAAGAAAAAATGACGTGTAGTCACTTAAAGGCACGCAAACCTTTAACAGAATGGATAGAATAAATGCCGACTTGCTGAAGTTGCCTTTTCTGAATCACAAAACCCCTCCACTAGACATAAACCGACCTTTTTTCTCTCTACCGCATGATTAATTACTTAATATCCTATTAATTTGAAAATGAGGCTGAAATTCTAAAGCTTTCATTCTCTACGCAGTTCAGCCTTGTCTGAGAAGAGCCGATGAAGCCGTTCATCAAAGGTGAGTAGCCAAGGTCATGAAGGCTGTAACTCTTCACTATTCATTACCTGCCCTCGACGGTAATTAACAATGGCAACATTACCATAAATCAGCGTCTTCCTGATTATTCACTCATGATGAACTGTCAGTTCACTCTTAGGTGTCTGTTCTCCACTGCTGCTCCTCCCCTCACATTCATTTGTACTTCAGCAGTGTATACTAAGTGCTCACTACTGGCAGTGTAACCTAAAAAATACACCTGTTAAAAATAATTACGTGTGCTATTAGCAATGTAGACAAAAAAATTATTAGCGTTCTCGAAGGAGGCTGGTAAGTTTCTATAGCCACCGACGAGTCTTATCACAACTTTGATTCATTGTACTAGAAGAACTATGTTTAAAACACTGAAAGGAGGGAGACGCGCGAGCGCGTAAAACAACAAGGCCGCCATCGTCTGATGCATCGACAGCCCGTTTTTATTAAAAACAACGATTTTCCTATCAGATTTAAAGCGCAAATGAGGTCGCTTTAGAAATAAAGCGGATTCCTACCTTGTCTGCAGTTTTGAGGCTTTTCTGTTCGCCGGAAGTACTGTTTCTTGCCCCCTGGTTTCTGCTCCCAGCCTCTCAATCAGGTACTGCCTGCTTTGTATGTCCAGGGGGAGGAGTGCTTCTTAGGAAAGGGCCTGGCTTTGGCCTAGCCACGCCCACAGTCCTATATAGCTGCTGCACCAGTGCTTTTGAGGAATTTTTCATTGCTCTTTTCACTTCATAGCATTATTGTTGCGTATTTGTTTCTCAATTAAGCCTATTTGTGGGGTTTTTCTCCTCAAAATGGAAATAAAAATCCTGTCAACAATAAACTGAGACAGCAAGTTTCGCCTCCTCCAGTTAAATCAAAGGCAGTGGAGTCCTCTGAACCTTCTCTTTCATTAATTTTGAAAGAAATTCAAGCACTGCGTGTTAATACTGAAATATTGCCTCAGAAATTAAAAGTGTGCGCAAAGACATGGCTTCTTTGTCTATGAAAATTTCTGATAATTCCATCAAAATACAAGATAATAAAACTAAAGTGGATGCTTTTACACCATTAGTGGCGAAAATACTTCCTATGCACTCTCAGCTTTTGGATATGGAAAATCGCAATAGACAATACAACCTTCGCATTTTTAATTTGCCTGTAGTTGAGGGTTTAATTGTCGTTTATATTTAGAAAGTTTGCTTCCTGGACTTTTAAATATCAAGTTTCCAGAAAAATTTGAAGTGGATAAAGCCCATAGAATCCCTTCATATCGCAACCCTAGCCATTCTAAACCTAGACAAATGATATTTAAGGTCCTTCGTCATCATTATCTCGTTTTGATAAGTAAAGCTGCAAGAGATATTCCCTCACTGATTTTTTTTTGTAAATATTTTTTTATTGCAGCAAAATCAGTAAATCATACAGCATGTTCGATCACCTCTCCTTGGTACTCAGTCGGTGTGTCTCCCCTCACCCCAGTGTTACACAGCCATTCAGCTCATAACCCGGAGGTTGAGCGGCGAGAGCATGGTGGGAGTAACAATGTCACTGGAGCGTTCTGTTCGTGCCCGTACCCACCAAACGGATGAGGAATGACATGTCTGCTTTCGGTCCTAACATTCCCTTCTCCCTGTCCCAAGACCAGGTAAACCAGGAGTCTCTTTACACCCAACTTGAACAAACCCCCCCTCTTTCTCCCTTAACACCCTCAACCCCAACTACCCCTCCACCCTCGTCCAGGCCCCCCCCAAGTGCCCTCCCACCCCCGCCCAGGTCCCCCTCCCCCCCAGGCGTGCCAGCGTAGTGCCTAATCTTATTCTCAATCCCATCCACAAGACCAGATCCGGAACTTAGCACCAGAATTTATCAGTGACCATTCGTAAGTCTTCACAATGGAACCCAAAGGTAGGGAAGCAGCAAATCAGGTCTAGACCGTCCCCCCATCTGATGGGCGCTCCGCCGGAGCCGGACTATGTTCCGGGGAGTCCTCCTCCTCCATGTCCGTGAGTGTGAGTCCCAGGACAATCCCCTCCCACGCCCTGGCTCTCTCCAGTGCCATGTCGTTGCCTGCCCTGAGCGCGGCCCGCAGGCGAACCTCACCCTCACATCTAGCCCACTTATGCAGCTCAGTCCTCCAGCGCCCTATCACGGGGCCCCGGGATGCCTTCCATTGGGACGTGATGGCTCGCTTCGCCAGGATGAGCCCCAAGTCCAGGAACTTGCTAGTGACTTTGTTTTTTGATGTGTGTGGGAACCAGTGTAGTATGCAATGCGCCATGGTGAGCTGCAGGTCCCTTTCCGTCACCTCCCTTAGAACCTCCACTACTTCCTCCCAAAAGGGCCCCAGCTCGGGACAGGACCAGAACATGTGTTGGAAGTCGGCGGGATCTGCCGGGCATCGCGGGCAGGACGCCGGGAAGTATTTATGCAATTTATCAGGGGTCAGGTAGGCCCTATGCAGAACATAAAAATGCACCAGCTGGAACCTCGCGTTGCGTGTGCTATTTCGGGCCCCCTCCAGCATACCCTTCCATGCCTCCTCGGGGATCTCAGTCGCCAAATCAGCCTCCCATTTCGCCTTCAAGGCTAGCAGTGGAGCGACGGATTCCGAGACCATGCGACGCGCCAGGCACGTGACAGCCTTGACCGTCCCCGACATCATCACGACGTACTGGCAGCCCAGAGACAATGGAGGCTCCGACAGGCCCGCTCCCCAGTGCCTGCGGATCGCCGCCGTTAGAGCCGCATGAAGGAGGAAGTCCCCGCCCGTCAACCCAAATCGGTCCTGGAGGAGATCGAAGGGCAACATCGCCCCGTTTTCGTACAGGTCTCCCATGGATGACAGCCCTTGCTGATCCCATCCGTCTAGCCCGCGCCACGAGCCCCCGTGCGGAAGTGCCCCGCAGAGGCTAAGAGGGATCTCCGGTGCGTACGGAATCGCAATACTGCATCTCCGGCGATATCTGTTCCAGCATTTGCGGGCCGTCGCAAACTCCTGAGTGAGGTGGAAATCCCCCATCGGTAATCCCAGGACGATCCGAGACAGCACCTGGACCGGACCCGCCGGCTCTCCTGATCCGTCTGTCCCCCTCCTGGCCCTTGCTACCCATTGCGTCAGCCACTGCAGCTGCGCCGCCAAGTAGTAGAGTTCGTAATCCGGCACTGCTAGTCCACCATCCGCTCTAGGGCGGAGAAGTGTGGCGTGGGCTACCCTGCGCCTGCCCGCCCCCCACAGAAAGCCGATAACCATCGATCGCAGCCGCCGAAAGTAGCTCGCCGGGATCCATATCGGGAGGGTCCCGAAGAAGTAAAGCAAACGCGGTAGGGACACCATCTTGAGCAGCGCCACCCTCCCCATGAGTGATAACGGGAGCGTGCCCCAAAAGTCGAAGTTCCCCTTAGCCTGCCTGATCGCCGACCCGATATTCCCCTCAAGGATATCGGCCCTGTCGTGGAAGATCGTGGTGCCAAGGTATCGTAGGCCTCTCTCTACCCAAGTCACGCCCTCCGTTTCCTGCGGGCACGCTCTCCGCGGACGAGTCGGGAATAGGTGGGACTTCGCCCAGTTCACCCGGAGACCGGAGACACCGCTCAACGATTGCAGGAGAGTCTTAGCACCACGCAGGGAGTCCGCCGAGTCCGCCAGGAACATCAGCAGATCATCTGCGTATAATGCGATGTGGTGTACTTGGCCATATACGTCCAGACCCTGAAACGCCCGGCCCAGCCGGGCTCGCGCCGCAAGGGGTTCGACAGCCAAGGCAAATAGTAAGGGGGAAAGAGGGCATCCCTGACGGGTGCCCCTGCCCACCCTGCACATCTCAGAGATAACCCTCCCTGTCCTGACTCTTGCCGTCGCATTTTGGTAGAGCAGTCTTGTCCAGTCTACGAAGCCTTCACCCAGGCCCATCTCTCGTAACATGGAAGAGATAAGGCCATTCCAGGCTGTCAAATGCCTTCTCCATATCGACAGCAAACACCACCGCCTCGTCACCGTCATAAGTGTCGGCCTCTAGTATATGCAAGAGTCGGCGCACATTAAGCGCCGTATTGCGGGCCGGGATGAAACCCGACTGGTCCGCATGGACCAGCATGGACATGTGAGGGAGCAATCGCATCGCCAAGATCTTGCTTAGGATCTTGTAATCCAGGTTAAGCATGGACAGCGGGCGGTACGCCGATCTGTCCCATGGTTCCTTACCCGGCTTCAGAAGGGGGACAATCAACGCCTCCCTCGTGGTCTCGGGCAGACAGCCCAATCTCCTCGACTCATTATACAGCCATGTCAGCCGGGGTGCAAGGAGATCCACATAGGTGAGATAGAATTCCGCAGGGAATCCATCAGTGCCCGGCGTCTTATTCCTTGCCATGCTCTTGATGGCGACCCGCACCTCTCTCTCCACGATCTTATCCCCGAGCCGTTTCGCATCCTCCTCACCTAGTTCCGGCAGGTCGAGACCCTCCATAAAGGTCTGGAACTCCACCAACGAAGGGAGGACCCTGCTGCGGTAAAGTTCTGTGTAGTAGTCGTAGAACAACGCGTTTATCCCCTGCTGATCGAATCGCGCCGCCCCCGCTTGGTCCCTGAGCTCAAGGATGACCGAGCTCCGGCGGGCTGGGTTGGCCAGCCAGGCCAAGAGGGCCCCCGATTTGTCGCGCTCCGAGTACGCTCGCGTGAGGTAGGCTTTGTAATCAAAGCACCGGAGGCGCTCCACCGATGCCGCCACCGCCTCACGCGCCCCCAGCAGGTTGCCGTGAGCGTCCGGCCGCTCAGGCCGTGCCCTCTCCAGTCTCCGCAGGGTCTCGTCCCCCTTCCCAATTTCGTCCAGTAGCGTTTTCCGCACTCCCGATGCCGTCGCTATGCATTGGCCTCGCAACACCGATTTGAACGCGTCCCATTCCGTTGCAGCTGAACCCGCCGTGCCCGCATTCACCTGGAAATACTCATCGATGCCAGATGCAATTGTGGTCCGGAAGAGCTAGTCGTCCAGCGCCTCAGGGCGCAGTTTCCAAGCCGGGATCCTCGGGCGGATTTGCGACCAGCGCAGCCGCACGAGGAGCGGGTTATGGTCAGAGATCGAGCGTGTGAGATACTCACTGTGGCTCACTTCCGCGTGCACGTCCTGGGAGCTCAGGAAGGCGTCGATGCGGACGTGCAACTCATGGAGACCTGAGAAGAATGAGTAGTCCCTGTCCAATGGGTGGTTAGCCCTCCAAGAGTCAACCAGTCCCCACCGACGCTGCCAGGCGGAGCGCGCAAGTGCAAGTCTACCAGCTGGTGCAAGTTGTAGGGGGGGGTGGGACCTGTCCAGGGCAACGTCGGCCACACTGTTAAAGTCGCCGCCCAGGAGCAAGGGCTCCACTAAGAACTGAGCTAGTTTGCGGGACAGAAGGGAGAGGAAAGCAGGTTGGTCAACATTCGGGGCGTACAAACAACCCAGGGTAAGGTCCCTCCCGTCTAGCTTGCCTCGCACCATTATGTATCTCCCCTCCGGGTCAATTACCTGTTGTGTGCACAGGAAGGGCACCCCCGCTCGTATCCAAATGGCCACCCCCCTAGCATAGGCCGAGTAGCCAGTGTGAAAGACCTGCCCCCTCCAGCGCCGCTGCAGAGCCCTCCCCTCCTTATCCAGCAGATGCGTTTCTTGAAGGAAGGCGATGTGAATGCCCCGCCTGACCAGATAGGAGTGTATCTTATGACGCCTATGCATCGAGTGCATCCCTCTTATGTTCCATGTGAGACAATTATATCCTAAGTCGGATCCCATGGTAAAGTCCACCATACCCTAATCACCCTCTTAGCAACCCCGCCAGCACGCCTAGGCCCCCCCCTCATCCCCCCCCCAACTTGTATGATCAACCTACCCCAACTCCCACTCCCCCGGACAGATAACCAACATGGAAACCCCATCCAAACACATTTATCAAGAAAAAAAGCGTAATACTACAAAATAGGGCTGGAGAGGCGGTGATGCCGGCTCCAGACAGGCCCGAAGCCCCCCGCCCCCGCCCCACTACCCCCAACAACAAACAGGAGATGTCTCCCGACTCTCTCCGTCCCCCAGGTCTCAGCAAAAAAAATCCTAGTGGGCAGCCGCATACCACAGCACAGCGTCCTGAAGCGGCCCCCCTCCACCTGCGCACCCCAGTACCTCACTCATGTGATCATTGTCCCACGAGCCATCTCAGCCCAGGATACCATCCGCAGTCTGGGGAGTCACAACCGGCAGGTCTGTCTCCGACAACTCCTGCCCACTGCTGGAACCAGGGCTGGGAGCACTGGCCTTCGACTGCTCCGATGCGCTACTGGAAGGGCTGGCGTCCCCCTGGCTAATGGTCGCCACTGCCTGCACCGCCTTGGCGCGTTCCTGTTGCCAGTCCGATGGGGAGCCAGTCCGTCTCGCAGGCGGCGTCTCCGTTGCGTGTCTCCTGGGGGGGGTCCGCGGCGCGTGGCCCTCTTCCGACTCCCCTCTTGAATCCAGCCAGCTCCAAGCCTCTTGTGGTGTCAGGAAAAAGTGGGTGCGCTCTCCTGCGACCACCCGCAGCCGCGCCGGGAACATCATAGCGTAGGGCAGTTGTAATGCCCTCAGTTTCCTCTTGACCGCTAGGAAGGAGGCCCGTTGCTTTTGTACCTCTCTGGTGAAGTCCGGAAAGATCGTGATCCGACTGTTGTCGATGCTCAGGTCCGGGATGTCTCTCACTCTCCGCAGGATATGGTCTCTGTCTCTGAAGTGCAGAAGACGCAGTACGATCGGTCGCGGAGGCGCCCCCGGTTTGGGAGGACGCGCAGGGACCCTGTGTGCCCGTTCAATGGCAAAGAACGTCGAAAGTCCCTCCGGGGCCATCTCTGAGCGTAGCCAGCCCTCCAGGTAGGCGACCGCATCTCTCCCCTCGGCTTTTTCGGGAACCCCCACAAGGCGAAGATTATTGCGCCGAGAGCGCCCTTCACTGTCCTCAGCCCGGAGCTCTAGCACTCGTACCTTCCGCGCCATTTCCGCCAGTGTCGTCTTTAGCTCCGCCACGTCCCCTGGCAAACTTTTCAGGGTACCCTCGGAAGTCGCTACTCGCTCCTTCAGCTTTTTGTGGTCGTCTTTTAGCAGAGACAGGTCCGACCCAATGGTGTCCATGCGTTTCTCAAGGGCCTCCCGCGACTCCACAATCGCCTGCATTATGTCCCCCAGGGAGGGGTCCCGCGGGCGGGATGGACTCCCGGCCCCCGCCCCCGGTGGGACTTCGTCCTCTGGGTGCCCCGGGTCGTCCAGCTTCAGTGCCTCGAAGCCCTTCTTCCTGCTGCCGCGTGTCATCCTGGCGGGCAGCTAGTGTCGCGTGCCCCTACCAGCCCCTGGTCCGCCTCACGCCCTTCCCCCACTCTGATCTCTGGGCCCGCGCCCCGTGGGGACCAGCCCTGTGCAGTAGCCCAAGTGCTGGGGCTCGTTCCACCAGGGTTGTGGGGCACAATAGTCCCGGGTCAGGGCACCTGACGTGGTTCCCGCGTCCAGACTGCTCAGGCCGGGTGCGCACCTGTAAGCCCCAGTCCCAATTCGGCGCGCAAGTCTCGGGTGCCTCCGGGCAGGTAGACGCTCCCTCCCGTCTGCAGAGCCAATGCTTCGTGGGGGCGGGCAGCCAGCCCCTCACCCCCTGTTCTCCTCCCTGTCGTCGCCCTCTCCAAGCGCCGGCGGGCCCTCTTCCACGAGGTGGCCCGGGTTGTCTAGTTTCCGGGCCTCGAAGCCCTACTTCCTGTTCCCCGCACCACTCTGCTGGGCAGCTAGCCGCTCGTGGCTCCGCGGCAGTCGTTAGCGGCACAGAGTTCTCCTGTCCTCCATGCCAGGTCCGCCGGAAAGTCTCGTTCCTTTCGCGCCTCTGGGCCCCGTCAGGCGGGGCTCCGGACCACCGAGCAATACAGTGGGCAGGCTCCGCTCCACCAGGGCCGCCGGCCACCAGTGCACCCCGTCTGGTCACTGGATGAAGTCTCTTCCTCCGGGGTGTGCCAGCCTGAGTTCGTGCCCGCTTGCGTCAGCCCCAAGGTGGTTCCCGGCGCGTGGGCCCTCCTGGCTCTTGAGCCTCCTCTTCCCCACCGACAGGCCTCTCAACGGCGGGCGGCCGGAACTCACTCCACCATCTGCGACCGCTCGGCGCTAGTCTGCTGGTTGTATGGGCACCGCTCTTCCCTGGGCAGGGGGGGGGTCCACCGGACTATCCCCGCGTCAGGAGGGCGGTCACAGCACTCCACGAGGCCCCAGGGTCTCCACGGACGGCATGTAAGGCAGGCAACTGCAGTCAGGCGGCGCCATGTTAGGGTCAGGCAAGCCGGTCGTCTCTCACCCCTCAGTCCCACATGATCTTTGGCGCCCGCCGCTGCTGCTCACCTCCGATGGGTGCAAGAGGCCTCCAGAGATAAACGCCCAAGATCCGCTGTGTCCCAGGGCTTCTCAGCTCTGCCCGGGGCTCCGTCGCCAGGCGTGTTAGTGCAGGACAGCGGCCGCCATTTTGGGCGCTCGTAGCTCCGGGTGCCCCGGTCACCGCCAACCGGTCAGCGGGGGCTCACCCAGGGGTCCCCCACACCTCCGGATTTCTCCCACTCGCCCTCGGTACACTCCTAGACACTTCTGTGGGCTCGGGGTCCGAGTCGGGACTCAGGATATGTGGTGGTGCGAGGCGGGCGCGGAGGAGCTCCGGAGTCCCGCTTCCACCTACATCAGCGCCTTAGCCACGCCTCCTAGATATTCCCTCACTGATGGTAAACGGTAATAACATTTTTATTCACCAAGACTTTGCCAAAGAAACTGTTGCAACACGTAAGGATTTTGCTGCCTTTCGTCCGCAGTTCAAAAGTCTTGGTTTCAAATATGGACTTTTTGATCCATCTACAATGCGCATATGGAAAGATAACTTCTCCAAATCCTTTCAACAACCGTAAGAATTGCGACACTTTCTTGATCAACAGGTTCAACATTCAATGGATACTCAAGACCCTTCTACCTGACTCTTTCCAGTTTGAAATTTGCTGACAGATTTATGAGTAATTTATGCATTTCTGGGCTCCAGCGGTTCTTGCCATGCTTGTAGAAAGTGTGTACGTTTCACTGTTCTTATTTATGTATCTGGTTTGTCTTTTTCTCCCTGTTTTCTTTTCTC
Organism: Lissotriton helveticus; assembly: GCF_964261635.1. Classification (NCBI taxonomy): domain Eukaryota; kingdom Metazoa; phylum Chordata; class Amphibia; order Caudata; family Salamandridae; genus Lissotriton; species Lissotriton helveticus. The sequence continues at coordinate 1,190,953,043 of NC_136067.1, forward strand.
CCTGTCCTTTTTACAAATCTAGAGTTACTGTTTTTCTTCTATTTTTCAGATATGCTTTTTTCACCTCTTCTTGTTCTATTGCTTTTCTTCCTTTGCTTTTTTCTTCATAATGTCTAATGTTCATAATATTAAAGTTATTCCTCTAAATGTGAAAAGTTTGAGACACCCAGTTATACGTACCAAGATTTTGGATTATTTAGGCAGTTGTAAAGCAGACATTTGTTTTATTCAAGAGACTCATATTGATGATAAAATATTACATTATATGAAAAAGAAATGGGTTGATACTATTGTGTCGTCTCCTGCTAATGGTAAGAAAAATTGTGTTGCTATCTAATTTGCGAAAAAATGACACTGTCAGTTTTAAGTAAAACTTCAGATTCAGAGCGTAGATATATAACAGTTAAAATTAAAATTCATGAATCAACTTTATTTCTGCTTAATATTTGCGGTCCTACTGCTGATGATCCTACTTTTTGGTCTAATATTACTACTGAAGTCTTAAAGTTGGGTAAAGTTCCGTTGATTGTTGGGGTGATTTTAATGTTATTGCGGACCCATTATTAGATGGGAGGACGACATTTAATACTAGACAACCTAAGGTTTTTCATGCTTTTAAATCCTTTATTCATACCACCAAGTTAGCTGATATTTGGCGACTGCACTTCCCTACTGATAAATGTTTTACCTTTTTTTCCAATGCCCATAATTCACATTCCAGAATTGATTCTTTTTTACTTTCTACACCACTTATCCACTCTGCATCTAAACCCATCATTGGTAATATTGATACATCTGATCATGCCTTAATTTCTTTTGTTTTAAATATATCTTCCACTTTTACTAAACAAACCAGATGGCATATGAATACTGGTATTGTTCTTAATGAACATAATAAGCCGAAACTATTAAAAGCCATTCATGATTATTTTTTGTTTAATCCGGAGGACTCTACTTCTATAGTCAACAGATGGGATGCCTTTAAAGCCTACATTAGAGCTGCTACAATTTCTATTATGGCTTATGAAAACAAGTCCTTTAATGCTAATATCAAACACCTAGAGAAGCAAATAGCAACATTTGAACAGTTATTTATTACCTCCAATAATCCTCAATATCGAGTTAAACTACAAAAGCTTCATTATGAATTCAACTCTATCCTCAGTAAAAGAGCTGGAGTGCAAATCTCTAAATTGAATGCTAGATTTCGTTTCAATGCCAATAGGTCTGGGAAACTCCTCGCAAATTATCTGCGTATCAAAAGAGATAAAACACATATTACCTCCATTCATGGTCCTTAAGGCAGGATTGCACTATCCCATATTGATATTATTAAAGAATTTCTGGATTTTTACTCAAATCTATATGACAAGCCAGATTTTCATGATAATTCATTAATTGACGCTTTTTAAAATGCTTGTGATTTACCCAAAATTTCACAATCGGATAGACTCGGATTAGATTTACCCATTACTACTGATGAAATTTTAACAGCCATAAAATATCTTCAAACAAATAAATCTCCAGGCCCTGATGGTATTCCAGCTGAATTTTATAAGGAACTTCAATCTCATCTTTTACCATACCTATTTCAACTTTTTACTTTTTTTTGGCTCTTCTGTGACTATTTCAGGTTCTTTTGCTGATGCTTTAATTATTGTACTTCCCAAGCCTGATAAAGATCCTACCCTTGTTTCAAATTATCGCCCTATATCTTTAATTAATCAGGACTGTAAATTATATGCTAAAATTCTTGCCTCTAGATTAGCTCCTGTACTTCACTCTATTATCCACCCAGATCAATCTGGATTTATGAAGAAAAGATATTCTGCTAACAACACGAGAACCTTATTGCATGTAATTGAACAGAGTCCTACTCTACTTGCGCCCTCCGGAATTATGGCTCTAGATGCAGAAAAAGCCTTTGATAAAATCCAAAGGCAATTTTTATTAAAGACTTTGTCATTTAATTTTGGTCCCTCGTTTATCCGTATGATTTTTGCCTTGTATTATACTCCCACTGCTCAGTTATTTATCAATGGCCAAATATCTACTCAATTTTCCCTTTTTAGAGGAACACGGCAAGGCTGTCCCCTTTCCCCACTTTTATTTCTGCTGGGAATTGATCCTTTTCTTAATCATATTAGAAATTGTGATGATATTAAAGGTATTACGATAAAGGATGTTACTATCAAAACCTTAGCATATGCTGATGATGTGTTATTCATCAGTGATCCAATTTCCTCTATCCCGTTCTTATTAGACATTATTACCAAGTATTCCACAGTCTCTGGTTACAAACTTAATGTTGATAAAACAGAATGTGTTCCCTTAAATGTTTTTTGTACCCCTGATATGTTACCTGTGGCAGATATTTGGCAAAAAAATGAATTGAAGTATCTTGGTATTTTGTCTTCGTCCTCCATCCCCAAAACATTAAAATTAAACAGTAATTTTGTTCTTGATTATATTAAGAATAAAACATCTAAATGGTCTTTCTTTCATCTCACTTGGTGGGGGAGGATGGAATCCATTAAAATGAATATTGCTCCTAAAATCTTTTACTCCCTCGCTATGATCCCTACTCAATTTCCACAAAAATTGTATAAAGATGTTGATACAATGCTTTCCAAATTTCTCTGGAATAATACATCACCTCGTATTTGTTACAAAAAACTAAAAATACCAAAATGTCATGCAGGTTTTGGGTTACCTGACTTTCTTTTATATCATAAAGCATTTATATTGAAACAAAGTTCTCTATGGTTTAATTCTTCCTCTATTCTTAAATCTCCTATTTGGTTTCATATAGAGAAATCGCTTGTTAATCCTTTACCACTACCCACCTTGCTTACTATGTCTCAAAAATCTACAGTTATCCACCATTCAGTTATTACCAAATCTTCAAAATTAATATTTAATGATTTGGACTCAAATGTTGCTTCTCCTATAAATACTACTACAGATGTATCACTCTGGCATAGTTCTGTTATTAAATTGAATAGAAATGTGAATTTTTGGAATTCTTGGATTTTAAGGCTGGTATATTTTATCTTAAAGATTTATTTTGTGATAATGCCTTTATTCCCTTTGACATTTTACAATCAAGGTTTCAGTTACCTAATGATGATTTTAATAAGTATCAGTCTTTATGTAATTCAATTTTGGATTCATTTCTGCATGGTATCCCATCTACTATTGCAACAGATTTGATCATTTATATTCAAGCTGTATCTGCATCTTCCAATGCAGTCTCTATTTTGTATAAAAAATTAGCTACTTCAATAGGTACCAATCTTAATGTAATTTCAATCTTTTGGAATACTGAACTTTCCCTTTCTCTGTCTAATGACACTGGGAAAGTTATTTGGCTTAATAGCATTTCTGGTTGGTTACCGGTGTCTCTCTACCAGACGAATGCGCATATCCTATTCAATTCTTTATGGACCCCAGTAAGTCTATTCCGTGCTAAATTACTTCCATCTGATACTTGTTGGCATTGCAAATTGCACCCTGGGTCCCTACAACATATGCTATTTGATTGCCCTTTCATTTCAAAATTTTGGTCTGAAGTTTGGGATATTATGATAAAAATATTACCTATTCAGGATGCTCTTTCCTATAAACTGTTAATTAGTAAATCGGTTGCTCTTGTACACCATCTTAATGACTCAGAAGCAAAATTGCTTAATTTCTTAATTGCGGCGGCTTTAAAATCAATCACTTTTTGTTGGAAAGATGCTCCATCTCTATCTGTTCATGTTTGGTGGTCCTGGATCATTTTTACAAGAAGAGGTGCTCAATTATCCCTACATGGAATTAATCATAACTCGCATTCTTATCAATCCTTTTGGTCACCTATAGATTCATATTTGTTGCTATGAAAGTATTTTCCACTATATCCTCTGTTTTTCATTACATTTTCCTGTATTTGCATTATTTGTATGTTATTAGTAACTCTAATTTATATATAAGATGATATAGTATGTACCTTTCCTTCCCCTGCCCTTTTCCTTTCCCCTTCTACTACTCTTCTTTTTTTCTTTTATTGATTGTAATTTCTTGAAATTTAATGACCTATTATATTTTGCTACTAATTTGCATCTATCAATTGTTTAGGTATTATTGCCCATGTTCACATTTTATGTGTTGTCTATTTATGTCATTTTTTCAGAAAAAATGTAATAAAATTATTCTGAACACAAAAAAAAAACAAAAAAACTCTGAAAGGATGTAAAAGCGAGTACTGCAAGTCATAAATGAAGAAAATCATTGCAAAAGCCGTGTCGCAGTTCAGCATAATGCCCTTCTTTTGTCACCAGGATCCAAAACAAATTAACAAGCTCTAGTGTGACTTCAGAGAGCAGCAAACCCAACTTCCGTCCTTAGCAGCAAGGCCACAGATTAGTCTGACCTCCAGTTGCCCCCAGCCCGGAACTGCTGCTCCCTTATTCCCCGTGCTTGGTCCCCATATCTAGCACATTTCCACCCCTTGACAACAGCCAAGTTTCTCCTTCTGCTTGGCAAGTAGCTGCATTCATATCGCTCCATTTATTCTCCACTTAACAATATCCCTGTCCCTTAAGTTTTCAGCGTCCTTTTCCATCCCTGATAAAAGTAGGAAGAAAGTTCAACAAAGAACCTCATTTTACATTCACAAATTCAGTTTTTGCAGTATATTTTTTAAATCAAGAAAGAATGATCGGGGTATGCAATCAGACCTATTCCAGAAAGGGTACTCCTGCCACCACTGAGCAATCGGTGTAGAACAATCATCACATTAAGCTTCCACCAATGTGCAAGGCAACATCATGCACACCAATGGAATCGCTCTTTTATAGACCAAGGTTCAGTGACTCTCCTTCCAAGCTTCTACCACTTTGCAGCCTTACTTGTTAATACGGATGCACATTTATTTAAAGCAGCTTCATAACATTTACTCCTACCTGGCGGCATCTCCGGAGGCAAGAAGTGAGGCTCATGAGCGCTGACATGCACCCAATCAAAGTCGTCATATGGGTCCTGATGGTAATCACAAGAGCCAAGACCATCATCGAAATTGCAGCCCCCTGAAAAACACACCGTAAAATATTTCACTAGTTGCAACAATCAGGTGTCTTTGGTTCGTGAAAATCTAAACTGTGAAACTAACAATCTTCATTATATGACTGTTTAGGTCGAGCTATTTATAGGTCGGAACGATTGTAGGGGAAACAACACTCTTGAACAAGCTGATTCCTCCCAATGCATGTGATCCATTGAAGCGTGGCGCTTGGCCTCACTCACACCTCATATGCTCCTTCCCTCCCACTCGCTCATACGCCCCCCCCCCCCACCCCCACCCGACACAACCTCGCACACCACCAGGCTCTTGAATCGCGACGCTTCACCAGTGCGTGCTTGGCCTCACTCACACCCAATATGCTCACTTCCCTGCTCCCCCGCCCCCCACCCCCATCAGACTTGTTCATGAAAGGCAGCTTTTTCTCCAGCTGTAATACCATTTGTTTCTTTGTAGATTATGTAATTTCACTCTGTGCCAGTTATTAGATTAAGTGTTTAGGTAAGGTCAAGACAAGTGTGATTATGGTTTTTTTATACCACATAATACTGTTCTACATTTTCTTAGGTCACATCTCTGTGTTCCTCTTTGCTTTCCACAGCTACAATGCTCAATTAGCAAGTGTTAGCTGGAAACAGACAACAGGCGCCACTGGGGCACAAGGCAGACAGCGCCATCCTCCTTGATGGTACCATTTGTCAGCTGGAGACAAAGCTGCCTTTCGTGAAAAAGTACGTCATGCCACAGAATTCACTTTAGACGATGCAATCTAAATTGAAAAATGCACGCGCTCTATATATTTTGAACAAATAACCCGGTAGTGTTTGTTTAAGTGGTTTTGTTCTTAAACAAACATTACCGGGTTGTTGTTTCAAAATATATAAAGCGTGTGCATTTTTCAAATTATATTGCATCGTCTAAAGTGAATTCTGTGGCATGACGTACTTTTTCACGCAAATCAGCCTTGTCTCCAGCTGACACATGGTTTCGTTGTTAAACAAACATGACCGTCTTTTTATTGATAAATAAATTGAGCGCATGGATTTGGCAAATGAGAATAGTGTGAAATTTTCCCAATGCCATCCTCCTCCACAAGGAATACCATTTGTATATTTGCAGATTATTAGGTAATATCCCTCTGTGCCAGTTGTTATCAGATTAAATATTTAGGTAAGGTCAAAGCAGGTGTGATTATGTTTTTTTGTTCAACAAAATACTGTTCTACATTTTCTTAATGCACATCTCTGTGGCGGTCTTTGCTTTCTACAGCTACAACGCTCAATTAGCAAGTGTTCGCGGGAAACCAACGACAGGCGCCACTGGGGCACAAGGCAGACAGAGCCATCCTCCTTCAGTACCTTCTCCCTTCTCCCATGGCAGAGCGTTAATTCTGCTTCTCCAGCTCCTTCCTCTCTGCTCTAAACAGACAACAGGCGCCACTCGGTCTGACTCACTAATACTCTCTATCACAAACTAACTAAATCAACCACTCTCAATAAATAACTAACTATTCCGATCTCTCTCAATAACTAACTAGCTCTCACGCTCAGTTGGGATAAATAAATAACTCTCCCACTCACTATCACTAAATAACTCTGCCCCTCTCTATCACATACTGACTCACCCAAACTCTCTCACTAACTAAATAACTCACTAACTCTTACTAATAAACTCTCACTAACAAACTCTCTCACTAACAATAACAAAATACGTCTCGAAAACACTGTCTCAATAACTAACTCTCACACTCTATCACACTAGCTAACTCTAATACTCTCTGTCACTAACGGAATCAGTCACTCATTCTCACTAACAAACTATCAAAAACAAAGTCACATTCTCACAATATCACTAACCCACTCACAAAAACAACTTCGCCAAAAAAAATTCACACTGGCACTCTCTATCACTAACTATCTCTCACACTCTCAAACACTAACTTACTCACACTCACTAACTAACAATCTCCCACAGCCACTAACTCACTCAATCACAGCCACTAACAAACTATATTTAAAACAGTCTCTCAATCAGTCGATCTAACTCAATGTCTCAAAATCACTCTTGCACACTTACTCTCTCACTCTAAAACACTCTTACTCACTCTTATACTCACTATTACAAACTCACTCACTTACTAAATGCCACAAACTCACAACTGATTATAACACCACCACACCCACCACCACGTCCACCACCATGTCCACCGCCACCACTTCCATCACGTCCACCACGAGGCCGCCCTCACTCACTCCATCTGTCGCCCTCACTCACTCCATCTGTCGCCCTCACTCACTCCATCTGTCGCCCTCACTCACTCACTCCATCTGTCACCCTCACTCACTCCATCTGTCGCCCTCACTATCTGTCACCCTCACTCATCTATCGCTGGCAGACTTCTTCAGGATTACCACCACCTCCACGTCCACGACCACCACCACCACATCCACCACCACGTCCACCACCACCACCACATCCACATCCACCACCACCACATCCACATCCACCACCACTACGTCTACCACCATTACATCCTACACCACCACCACATCCACCACCACATCCTACACCACCACCACATCCTACACCACCACCACATCCTACACCACCACCACCACCACATCCACCACCACCACCACATCCACCACCACCACCACATCCACCACCACCACCACATCCACCACCACCACATCCTACACCACCACCACCACATCCTACACCACCACCACCACATCCTACACCACCACCACCACCACGTCCACCACCACGTCCACCACCACCACCACCACCACCACCACGTCCACCACCACGTCGTCCACCACCACGTCCACCACCACGTCCACCACCACCACGTCCACCACGAGCACGTCCACATCCACATCCACCGCCACCACCACCACCACCACGTCCACCACCACCACGTCCACACCCACCACCACATCCACCACCACCATGTCCACCACGTCCACCACCACCACGTCCACCACCACCACGTCCACCACCACCACATCCACCACCACCACGTCCACCACCACCACGTCCACCACCACCACGTCCACCACCACCACGTCCACCACCACCACGTCCACCACCACCATGTCCACCACGTCCACCACCACCACGTCCACCACCACCACATCCACCACCATGTCCACCACCACCACGTCCACCACCACCACGTCCACCACCACCACGTCCACCACCACCACGTCCACCACGTCCACAACCACCACCATGTCCACCACCACCACGTCCACCACCACCACCACCACGTCCACCACCACGTCCACCACCACCACCTCCACACCCACCACCACCACCTCCACACCCACCACCACCACCTCCACACCCACCACCACCACCTCCACACCCACCACCACCACCTCCACACCCACCACCACGTCCACACCCACCACCATGTCCACACCCACCATGTCCACCACGTCCACCACCACCATGTCCACCACGTCCACCACCACCATGTCCACCACGTCCACCACCACCATGTCCACCACGTCCACCACCACCATGTCCACCGCCACGTCCACAACCACCGCCACATCTGCCACGTCCACAACCACCGCCACATCTGCCACGTCCACAACCACCGCCACGTCCACAACCACCGCGAGGTCCACAACCACCGCCACCACCACGTCTACCTCTACCACCACCACGTCCACCACAAGGCCACCTCACACTATCCATCAATCGCCCGCCCTGACTCCATCAATCGCCCGCCCTCACTCCATCAATCGCCCGCCCTCACTCCATCAATCGCCCGCCCTCACTCCATCAATCGCCCGCCCTCACTCCATCAATCGCCCGCCCTCACTCCATCAATCGCCCGCCCTCACTCCATCAATCGCCCGCCCTCACTCCATCAATCGCCCGCCCTCACTCCATCAATCGCCCGCCCTCACTCCATCAATCGCCCGCCCTCACTCCATCAATCGCCCGCCCTCACTCCATCAATCGCCCGCCCTCACTCCATCAATCGCCCGCCCTCACTCCATCAATCGCCCGCCCTCACTCCATCAATCGCCCGCCCTCACTCCATCAATCGCCCGCCCTCACTCCATCAATCGCCCGCCCTCACTCCATCAATCGCCCGCCCTCACTCCATCAATCGCCCGCCCTCACTCCATAAATCGCCCGCCCTCACTCCATCAATCGCCCGCCCTCACTCCATCAATCGCCCTCACTCCATCAATCGCATCACCACAGCACCACCACAGCATCACTCAGGGGCACCACAACATTACTATGCGATACCACAGCATCACTCGTCGCCACCACATCACTCTGCGCCACCACAGCATCAATCTGTGCAACCATTTAACAACAACTGGTTCAAATATGTTCTCTCAATGTTTCAAGCTTTATTACAAATGTCATAAAAAGATGTTAATATTTCACGTCTGTTCTTGGATTTTCGTCACAATAAAATACACTGAACATAATCTTCACAAAAGTTATTTTCAAAAGTTTAAACTATTGCCATTATAAATTACAATAGCTTTTATTTAAGTATTAATTATTAAAAATAAATAAAAGCCATTGTTATTTGTAATATCAATACATCTAAGTCACGTAAATACAACACATATTGCATTACAAATGCTATAGGGGTCACATTTGCGAAAGTTAGAAGTATTGGCATAGTAAATGACAAAGCTATTAATTTAGCTATTTTCAAAACCAACACAAATAAAAAATGTGTCATTTACAATACCAATAGCTCAAACTTTCCTAATGCGAGACCTATTGTATTGCAAATGCTTGTTTTTAGTTGGTTCTGAAAAACATTTTGCAAACCTTTAAGAATCCTTTACGCACATACAAGGGTACAAGCGTTTACGTTTTAGAGCAGATTTTCAAAGTAGGGGAATTCCTCTACTGTGTGGCCTCATCTCTCCATGCATAAACAGATTCAAGATGTACACGATCACACGTTTGTATATTAGCTTGAATCGTCCTCTATTTCCGATAGTATGCCTTGTTCACCGCTGTTCTGGCGAGGGTTGTGCTATACAAATATCAATGTTGACTCTAGACGGGCGGAATAAATTGGTAATTTCACCAGATAATTAGGCGCCAAAATTAAGATAGAAAATGTACAGCACACACACACTTGGGACAAAGGAAAATTAAAATGAGTTAAAAGCTAAAACGGAAAGGAAGTGGGTGGGAAAATTAAAAAAACCAAAATGATCAAATAAAAGAAAGAAGTGAAGGTACCATATCAATTATTTGCTCAGAACGTAAAAAAAGTACATTGCAGCTAAGCAAATAATTTGAAGTCACATTTGCCCCCAAACTGCACAAAGATACAGTAGAAGTCCTTTCAAATCACTTTATTTCAGCCATCAAACGTGTACGACAATTTTGAAATAGAATTTTTGCCCAACATTTCTATACAGTACCCATCAAGGTGTCCTGTGCCGACGGAACGTCCTGCTATTTAGTACTGCGACCGTAAGAGGTAGGTGACCCCCCCTCCTCTGCAGGTAGGGACAGCAGGTAAGACCCTTAGTCCTGCAGCGGCCAAGGCACCAACATGAATTAATTGTGTGTATAACGTTAAAAAAGTAATCAGAATTCAAGCGGTTTGAGGAGGGCCAGGGCAACATTAATATACTACCTAAATGGCTCCTCGAGACAAAAACATTGACAAATATAATCAAGGGTGATACAAACCCCAAAAGGGACACAGGACTGAATATTCTAGAGTGGAAGATAAAGCAAACAACAAGCCAGTTCAGTAAGTTGAAACAAGCGTTTTTAAACACTTGGCCCAAAAGAGCAATGAAGAAGGAATTCAACGGAAAGCCTGTCTACAGAAAGGAAAAGAGCGTACGTAATCAGAGCATCGTTAGAAAGAATCTGTACTTTTTAAAAGTATTCTATTGCATTAAAATCTATTTGTATGGATTAAACGACGAGCCTTTGTTTTGTGGGTTTGACGACTCTAAAGGACTTATATTATCAAATGGAAGGGCTGGTGTCAGGGAAATGTGGGGCAGCAGCACAGGGAGGCCCGTAACAAAATAAACATTAAAAAAACACTTCTGCTCCCCTTGCCACATGCTGAAGCCCCCAAACTCCCCTACAGCCAAATCCATTGGTCTCAGAGATCAGTGTCCGGATTAGTCGGAGCGGACTTGTTTTGCGCTCCATCCAGAGCTGGGTGACTGTGCCTGCTGGTCTCTCCACCTAGAAACACAGGTGCATTGGAGAGATGTAAGCACGTATGACGGTTTGGCCGTCCTAAGACAGCCGGACAAGTCGTCACGAGAACTGACAGCAGTGCCCATCCCTCCTACTCCCCCTGCTGCAGTGCTGTGGCCCGTCCCAAGACTCTGCTGCAAGATAAAAAATAAAATGATAATTTTGTATTTTTTTTTTCCTGGGGGGGGGGGGGGGGGGGGGTGTCGCTCCAGCAGAGGAGCCGTCGCTGTGGTAAAGTAACTTCCCAAACAGATTCGACATTACTTAAAGTACTTACAGTATCCACTCTTTTGAGGTGGGGTTTGGAAGGCTAGGTGGATGCCAGAAGACCAAAGCATGAGCAGAGGTGTAACCGGTGAGAAAACCCAAACTAATGCATTTAATAAAAAATGCTTCAGTTTTATGCATTGACTTTTGCAATGACATACTTTTAAATGATATTGATTTTTTTCAAATGCTAACCACCTTGTCCTCTGAACCTTACAGTTTCCCCGACCCCTTAACCCGGCAACAACACCAACGGTCAAGTTTCTGGCCTGCATTCAAGGGCAGACAGAGTGAAAGGGCACCAGAGTCGTACAATTAGCAGTAGGTTTTCAAACATGTATATGGCTTTTCAGGCTCCATTTACAGGCCTCCTCTTTTAAAGTAATCAGCTAAGTCCGTTCCAAAATGCAAATACATGCAAGGTTTGCTCTGCTAGAAGTGGATCTGCTTCGCCCATGGACAGACCAATAAAATACCAAATTCATTTGTAGGCGGATACAATATTTCAAAGAAACCCACTGCACTGAATAAGTTATTGCTTGTAGGTTCCTTTAGCAGCCTAAAGAAAGCAATAGAGAAGGGAGGCTAATTTAGAGCCAAGACAGTATACCATGGTTTCCTCTTTTGTGCTTAATCAGCTGCAAGCTAGAGTTCGTATTGGCGCAGGGCAGCTCACACCTTCTCATCACTCAGTTTAAACAAAATGGTACAATAAAAAATATCAGTATGAGAGTCTGGCGTAGTGGCCCACACCAAGTTCTCTTCAGTCAGCCATGCTTTTGAAAAGGGTGGGCAAGGACGAATTGAAACCTAGAACACTGGGGTCAGCTTCTACCTGCTGGACGTCTACGGGATGATATTAGGTTACGTTTTTTAAAATGTAATGTTTCCCCATAATATTTTCTTATAAGTTTGATTAACTTAATATTGGGATTTTTTTTTGGTTGTTTTTTTTGTTGCTTCGATGTCACATTTGGAAAATTTCTTATTTTACGATAATGTTTAAAACTTCGTTTGAGAAAAAAAATGACAAACTGTTAGTGAGATCAATTATTCTACTTAGACTTTTTCTTTAAACTTTAACTCCTAAACACAAACCAAGTATTGATGGTGTAATAATAATTGAAAACATTTTAACAACTGATTTTAAGAAAGGAAGGGAAGAACAAAGGAAAAAGCGGAGTTCAAGAGAAAGGAAGGTAGGGAAATCGAAGAAGGAAGAGTAAAAGAAAGGGGAAAAAGAAAGAACGGACAAGGAGAAAGGAATTTGGGGAAGGAAGAAAAAACCAATGTTAAAACATAAGAGGGAAGGAAAACATAAGAGTGAAGGAGAGTATGAACAAAGGTGATGGAAGACAGTAGGGAACGGAGAAGTTCGACAGGATGAGTGGCTAAAGGAAAAGGAAACGAATCACAGAGGGAAAGACAAAACAAGCATTTGCAATGCAATAGGTCTCACATTAGGAAAGTTTGAGTTATTTGTCCTGTACATGACAAATTTGTTATTTGTGTGTTATTTTTGAAAATTGTGAAATTAATAGCTTTGTCATTTACAATGGTAATACTTTAATTTTTTGAAAATGTGACACCTATAGCATTTTTAATGCAACATGTTTTGTATTTACGTGACTTAGAAGTATTGATTTTACAAATGTTTTAAAAAAAAATAATAATACTTAAATAAAAGTTATTGTAATTTATGATGGCAATAGCTTAAACTTTTGTAAATAACTTTTGTGAAGATTATGTTCAGTGTATTTTATCGTGACTAAAATATAAGAACAGAAGTGAAATCTCAACTTTTTTGTGACATTTGTAATAAAGCTTGAAACATTGAGAGAACATATTTGAACCAGTTGTTGAATGTTTGAACAGATTGATACTGTGGTGGCGCTGAGTGATGTGGTGGCGACAAGTGATGCTGTGGCGTTCAGTGATGCTGTGGTAGCGCATAGTGATTTTGTGGTGCTCCCGAGTGATGCTGTTGTTGTGCGATAGATAGAGTAAGGGCGATAGATGGAGTGAGGGCGATAGATAGATGGAGTGAGGGCGATAGATAGATGGAGTGAGGGCGATAGATAGATGGAGTGAGGGCGATAGATAGAGTGAGGGCGATAGATAGATAGAGTGAGGGTGATCGATAGAGTGAGGGCGATAGATAGAGTGAGGGAGATAGATAGATGTGTGTGGTTGTGTGTGAGGTGTTGTATGTGTGTGCGTGCATGGTTGTATGTATGTGAGTGTGCGGTTACAGAAGGATGTATGTGGAAGAGAGCAGCAGATCAGCATATTATAAGAGAACAGGGAGTTAAAGAAGGATGCGTGTTGAAGAGATCAGCAGTTCAGCACAGGAGAAGAGAACAGGGAGTTGAAGAAGGAGGCGGGTGGAATCGGCACAGTAGAAGAGAACATGGAGTTAGAGAATGACGCGGTGTAATAGAGCAGTAGATTAGTATGGGAGAATAGAAGAGAACAGTGAATTAGAGAAGGAGGTGGGTGGAAGAGAGCATCAGATCAGCACAGCAAAAGAGAACAGGGAGTTAAATAAGGAGGTGGGTGGAATAGAGCAGCAGATCAGCACAGGAGAAGAGAAGAGACCAGGGGGTTAAGTAAGGAAGCGGGTGAAAGAGAACAACATATTAGCACAGGAGAAGAGAACAGTGGGTTAGAGAAGGGGGCGGGGTGAAATAATAGCAGTTTAGCACAGCAAAAGAGAACATGGAGTTAGAGAATGACACGGTGTAAGAGCAGTAGATTAGTATGGGAGAATAGAAGAGAACAGGGAATTAGAGAAGGAGGTGGGGTGGAAGAGAGCACCAGATCAGCACAGGAGAAGAGACCAGGGAGTTAAAGAAGGAGGTGGGGTGGAATAGAATAGCAGATCAGCACAGGAGAAGAGAGCAGGGAGTTACAGAAGGAGGCGGTGTAAAAAAAGAGCAGATCAGTAGAGGAGTAGAGAATAGGGAGTTAGAGAAGGAGGTGGGGTGAAAGAACAGCAGATCAGTACCGGAGAAGAGAAAAGGGAGTTAGATAAGGAGGCAGATGGAAGAGAGCAGCAGATCAGTACGGGAGAACAGAACATGGAGTTAAAGAAGGAGGCTGGTGGAAGAGAGCAGCAGATCAGCACAGGTGAAGAGAACATGGAGTTAGAGAAGGAGGTGTAGGGGGAAGAGAACAGCAGATCAGCACGGGAGAAGAGAACAGGGATTTAAAGAATTAGGTGAGGTGGGGTGGAAGAGAACAGCAGATCAGCACAAGAGAAGAGAAAAGGGAATTAGAGGAGGAGGCTGGTGAAAGAGAACAGCAGATCAGCACAAAAGAAGAGAAAAAGGAGTTAGAGAAGGAGGCGGGTGAAAGGACAGCAGATCAGCACAGAAGAAGAGAAAAGGGAGTTAGAGAAGGAGGCGGGTGAAAGAGAACAGCAGATAAGCACAGGAGAAAAAACTGGGAGTTCGAGAAGTAGGTGGAAGATAGCTTAAAGATTATCACAGGAGAAGAGAACAGGGAGTTAGTGAATGATGCTGGAGGAAGAGAGCAGCAGATCCACATGTGAGAAGAGAACAGGGAGTTAGAGAAGGAGGTTGTGGAAAGGAACAGCAGATTAGCACAGGAGAAAAAACAGGGAGTTAAAGGAGGAGGTGGGGTGGAAGAGAGGAGCAGATCAGCACAGGAGAAGAGAAGCGAACCGGGATTTAAAGAAGGATTTGGGGTGCACGAGAGCAGCACATCAGCACAGGAGAAGAGAAGAGACCAGGGAGTTAAAGAAGGAGGCGGGTGGAAGAGAGCAGCAGATTAGTACAGGAGAAGAGAACATGGAGTTAAAGAGGGAGGCGGGTATAAGATAGCAGCAGATCAGCACAGGAGAAGAGAAGAGAAGAGAACTGGGAGCTAGAGAAGAAGGTAGTTGGAAGAGAGCATCAGTTCAGCTCAGGAGAAGAGAAGAGACTAGGGAGTTGGAGAAGGAGGTAGGTGGAAGAGAGCAGCAGATCCGCACAGGATAAGAGAACAGGTAGTTAAAGAAGGTGGTGGTGTTGAAGAGAGCAGCAGAACAGGACGGGAGAAGAGAACAGGGAGGTAGAGAAGCAGTTGGGTGGAAGAGAGCAGCAGATCAGCACAGGAGAAGAGAATAGAATAGGGAGGTAGAGAAGGAGGTGTGGTGAAAGTAGGCATCAGATCAGCAGAAGTTAACAGGGAGTTAAAATGCAATGCAATATGTTTCTCATTTGGAAAGTTTGAGCTATTGCTATTGTAAATGACCAATTTTATTTTAATGTTTTGTTGTGGAAAATAGTGAAAATAATTGCTTTGTCATTTACAACGCTAATAGTTATAACTTTTGTAAACGTGACACCTATAGCATTTGTAATGCAATATGTGTTGTATTTATGTAACTTACATGTATTGATATTACAAACACTGGTTTGGATTTGGAGGGTGGAGTTGGAGGGTGGAGGGTGGGGGTGGAGTTGGAGGGTGGGGGTGGAGTTGGAGGGTGGGGTGGAGTTGGAGGGTGGAGGGTGGGGGTGGAGTTGGAGGGTGGGGGTGGAGTTGGAGGGTGGGGGTGGAGTTGGAGGGTGGGGGTGGAGTTGGAGGGTGGGGGTGGAGTTGGAGGGTGGGGGTGGAGTTGGAGGGCGGGGGCGGAGTTGGAGGGCGGGGGCGGAGTTGGAGGTGGGGGTGGAGGTGGGGGGCGGAGTTGCAGGGTGGGGGCGGAGTTGGAGGGTGGGGGCGGAGTTGGAGGGCGGAGTTGGAGGGCAAGGTTGGAGGGCGGATTTGGAGGGCGGATTTGGAGGGCGGATTTGGAGGGCGGATTTGGAGGGTGGAGTTGGAGTTGGAGGGTGGAGTTGGAGTTGGAGGGTGGAGTTGGAGTTGGAGGGTGGAGTTGGAGTTGGAGGGTGGAGTTGGAGGGTGGAGTTGGAGGGTGGAGTTGGAGGGTGGAGTTGGAGGGTGGAGTTGGAGGGTGGAGTTGGAGGGTGGAGTTGGAGGGTGGAGTTGGAGGGTGGAGTTGGAGGGTGGAGTTGGAGGGTGGAGTAGGAGGGTGGAGTAGGAGGGTGGAGTAGGAGGGTGGAGTAGGAGGGTGGAGTAGGAGGGTGGAGTAGGAGGGTGGAGTAGGAGGGTGGATTAGGAGGGTGGATTAGTGAAGAAGTGTGGCTCAATGGTTAGAGCGGCAGACCCTGATGCAGAGGTCTAGCCCGGGACCAGGGTTCAATTCCCCGCCTCGGTGGGTCTTGGGCTCAAAAAAAAAAATTCCACGGACCTGATAATTCTCGCATCGGTGCCTATTCCAATCATGGAGTCCCACTCTGCAACTCTGGGCAATAGCTTGCTTAATCTCCACAACGGCCCCCACAACGCTAAGGATGCCTGGCCTCCACCTTGGGGGTGCCCAGGAGTGGACACCTCACAGGGAAAGCCAGGACGGGTTCCACAGGTATTCGTACAAGCGCCTTGAGACCCTTGTGGGTGAGTAGTGCGCTATACAAGTATCAATTTACATTAGGAGGGTGGATTAGGAGGGTGGAGTTGGATCGAGTGGTGGGCGGATCAAGTGGTGGCGCTAGAGTGTGTGCGCTAGAGTGTGTTGGATAGGGTGGTGGATAGGGTGGTGGATAGGGTGGTGGATAGGGTGGTGGTGGATAGGGTGGTGGCGGATAGAGTGGTAGAGTGTTGGTGGTAGAAGGCTGTACTGTGTGGGAGAGAGAGTGTGTGTGTGAGAGAGAGAGTGTGTGTGTGTGTGAGAGAGAGTGTGTGTGTGTGTGAGAGAGAGTGTGTGTGTGTGAGAGAGAGTGTGTGTGTGTGTGAGAGAGAGAGTGTGTGTGTGTGAGAGAGAGTGTGTGTGTGTGTGAGAGAGAGTGTGTGTGTGTGTGTGTGTGTGTGAGAGAGTGTGTGAGAGAGAGTGTGTGAGAGAGTGTGTGTGAGAGAGTGTGTGTGAGAGAGTGTGTGAGAGAGAGTGTGTGAGAGAGAGTGTGTGTGAGAGAGAGAGTGTGTGAGAGAGAGAGTGTGTGAGAGAGAGAGAGAGTGTGTGTGAGAGTGTGTGAGGAGCGTAGAACTGGCTTACGATGTCGGGCACTGGTTGAAGCGGAGGGCGATACATGTGAGGAGTGTAGAACTGGGGTGCGATGTCGGCACTGGTTGAAGCTGAGCAGCAAATTTGACACAAAAGAATGCATGTGCCACGAGCGCTGTGAGGGGGCTGGGCAAGCATGCCAGCATTCACGAGCAGATGGTCCTGTTTATGACCTACGGAGCGCGTGAAGTGGCTGGTGGCAAATGAACTCAAAGCGGCTGGTCGCTTTGATGTTCTTAGCTTGTCTTGCTTAGGGGGAGAGGGGAGAGGATTTCTGTGCACATGCATTTCTCACATGAACTGCATGGAGTCCGCAGTGTTTAGAGTTTTGAAAGTCGCTTACTATATATCTCGCCGAACAATGCTTACGCATTGCTTCAACGAGACCTAAAAACAGGAGGGAAAAGTGTGAAGTATTGTGAGTAAAGGAAAAAGGCATGGGGAGAGAGAGGCAGATCTAGGGTTTGCAGACTTGTAAGATTGTCCTTGAAACTAATCTTTCTGTGATCTGATATCTTCCTATTTGAATGTTCAATCATCTTTAGATCTTGCTGGCAAAAGGCCGGTATGCTGCAAGTTTACATCAAAATGAAAGAAACCATATTCACGTTGACAGATTACAATATCTATCTCGCTCAAAGGAGGGGGGGCGGGGGGCAATTTTAAATTCACCAAAGGCTAACAAGGTAAATCGGATAAAACAAGCAGATAGGTAGACGATGGACAAATAGATACGGGAACTAACTGCTCCATGCCAAATGGCAGCCCAAACATTTATGATGGCCATACCTAACTTAAGATAAACCATTTTTAGAGCTCGCGCCCAGCGTTGCACTGCATAGCATTCCTTGCGCAGGCGAGAGCCCTTGTGTCCGGGGTTTGAAAACGGACCCCGGAATTGCACAAGCTTGTGCATGTGCTTTTCCTGGTGGGTTCCGCTATTGGGCTTTGCGTGCGTGTTTTTTGTAACAGAGCACGCAATAGGCCAAAGGCGGGCGCATTGCTCCACCCTTGGCCTATTGATGTCTGTTACGCGCACCGAAGCCCATGTTTTCAATTATCGTGCCCAGACACTGGCGCGATAATTGAAACATATGTCTCGCGGGCGTGTTTAAACTGCGTCGGATTTATCGCACAGCTAACTCCTCTAATCAGAAACACGCAAATGAAGTAACCGGTGAGGAGAGGTCATGTAGGATGTTTATGGATCTGAGACAGCCAAGATACGTTAAGCGCTCTCTCTAATAATTAACCAGTGAAAGCAGCCCTACGCTTCCAGGCTATCTCTGGAAGGGGGCAAGAGGTGGTACGCCACCATGTAGTGGTTGACAGCCACCGTAGATGTGCCCGACCCCCTGGCCTACGTCTGGGGGCCCTGTGCCGGGGGGGAGGGGGTAGGTTGTGCCACTAGTCCCATATGTGTACTCTAGTCCAAGACAGGATGGGGAGGGCTGCGCATGCAGACCTTTGTAGATTGGAGGCGCGCTCTGCAGCAGTGGCTTACAAGGAGAGACTTCTGTGTCCCTAGACCAGCACGTGTACCATGACTCGCTAATTCCCCACCCCCCGGAGTAATCCAGGGATAACAATGGGGTGGGGGGGTTTATGAGCAGGCCAGACAGCTCCCAGGCCCACGGGGTGGCGGACGGTGAAGTGGAGGGGAGGGTGGGGGGTGATAGTTGGACGGCCAATGATGAGGATAGTAGGCCTTCGCCGCTCCCCACGCCCGAAGATCACGGCGTTATGTTAGTTCCGCCTCAGCTGCGGGGGCCAGCCTTCTCCCAGCCCCCTTCCTTGGAGAGTCTGATGTTCTTCTTTATGGTCTTAATGGCGAAGGGCGGCGGGCAGCAGGAGCCAGCATGTGGTGTGAGAAGTGCCGCTCTTGCTACTACACATGTGGATCGGGGCGAAGATAGAGAATGCGTCGCCATCTAGGTCAGATGGAACAGGAGGGGGAAGAGGCAGATGCCCCACTCAACAGCCAGCCCACCTGTGTCTCTCGGAGCACCATGTTAGTAGGCCTCTATGATAGGTTTGAGTTGGATTTGCGGGCACTCCAGCAACATGTCTTGCCCATACCGCCCACTCCCTCAAAACACAGGGGCGCTGATGAAGCAAGGGAGGATGTCGGACCACTGGGTGCAGGTTGGGCTCCCCCAGCAAAGGTACTCACTGCGAATCCAATAGATATGTGAAGGGCGCAGGCACTGGATCTTTTAGGAGAGGATGAGGAGACAGACAGCGCAGCCCCAAGCCTCCGCGATCCGTTCAGTGTACCCAGGAGTCTCTCCAGCCTCATGGGCGATGCAATGGTGGCCGTGTTGAGTGACGTTACTCTGCCACGTCTGCCGGGGTGCGATGGGTGATAATCTCGGCATGTAGGTCTGGGAGGCAAGGCACAGGTTGGCCCCCACCACATGGTGCACGGGTCCGGTGGGCCTTTCAGTCCACAATAAGCAGCTTCAGGAATCGCTCAACAGGTGGCAGGCAGATGTGCCGGCCCGATGGTGAGTCTACGGTGTGTGGTTGTAGACCCGGGATGGCCGCGCGGACAATGTGTCCTCCTTCGTAGAAGCGCCCACAATCAGCCCAGGCCGCGGAATCAGCCACGCCTTGCCCGCAATCTCGGGGAGCCAGTCCAGGCCACACAGGCGCAGCTAGTCACTGAAGGGCACAACGGGTGAATGGTTGCGCCTTCGGCCCAGGCAAAAAAGGCTCAAACGATGCTGGGGGGGTGGTGTTGGTAAATAGTGGGTTGTCTGTGTAAGGGCAGTTACTGCCAGTATTAGTACGGACGATGGCAGATCATGGGTCGTGGTGTACAGCAGCTCTAAAACACATCCAACATCTTTCCATAGCTGGCCACACCCCCACTGCCAGACTCATTTGAGTTGACTACACAAGTGTGATTAAGTGGTCAACCACATACACAACCCCACACACACAAAACCACACACAAAACCACCCCAACCACACACACAACCACACCCAACCACGAGCGCACACCCAACCACACACACACACCACCACATATAACCACACACACACACACACACACATCCACATATAACCACACACACACACACACCACCACATATAACCACACACACACACACACACACATCCACATATAACCACACACACCACCACAACCACACACCACCACAAACACACACCACACACACACAACCACACACACACACACACACACGACACACAACCACACCACCACAACCACACAACCACAACCACACAACCACACCACCACAACCACACCACCACAACCACACCACCACAACCACACCACCACAACCACACAACCACACACACAACCACACACACAACCACACACACAACCACCCCAACCACACACACAACTACACCCAACCACGAGCGCACACCCAACCACACCACCACATATAACCACACACACACACACACACACACCCACATATAACCACACACACCACCACAACCACACACCACCACAAACACACACCACACACACACACACCACACACACACACACCACACACACACACACCACACACACACACCACACACACACCACCACAACCACACCACCACAACCACACCACCACAACCACACCACCACAACCACACCACCACACACACAACCACACACACAACCACACACACAACCACACACACAACCACACACACAACCACACACACAACCACACACACACAAAACTACACACACACAAAACTACACACACACAACCACACACACACAAAACCACACACACACAAAACTACACACACACAAAACTACACACACACAAAACTACACACACACAACCACACACACACAACCACACACACACAACCACACACACACAATCACACCGTCGGTGCACGCTTTCACCAGGCACAAACACCAACAGCCGTCAGTGCACGCTACCACTAGGCACACACCACCAGACGTCAGTGCACACTTTCACCGGGCACAAACACCAACAGCTGTCGGTGCACGCTACCACCAGGCACACACCACCAGACGTCAGTGCACGCTTAGGCACACACCACCAGACGTCAGTGCACGCTTTCACCAGGCACACACACACACACACCACCAGCCGTCAGTGCACGCTTTCACCAGGCACGCACGCTTTCACCAGGCACACACACTCCACCAGCCGTCAGTGCACGCTTTCACTAGGCACACACCACCAGCCGTCAGTGCACAATTTCTACAGGCACACACACACCACCAGCCATCAGTGCACAATTTCTACAGGCACACACACCACCAGCCATCAGTGCACACATCAATTGTTAACGCATCCACAATTAACTATTGTAGCAATTGCAGTAGAGCGCACTTTACTTTTAAACATATTCATCTAAAGCACAGCATGCCACAATTTATAGACTTTTGTTGCAATTGGTGTTGCAATATTTAGCAATGCCAATAGCTCAAACTTAATTAATGCGAGACCTATTGCATTGCAAATGCTTGTTACTCTTTGCAATGCAGCATGTTTACATAAGTGTAGATGGAAAGGATACTTAACTTAAAGCTATATAATGCTTTCCAGAGTGCCCCGATGCGTGGTCTGCAAGCCCTGTCACATGCATAATGCAACAGTACTTAAATTTACATAAAAAGCCGAATAATCAAATGACGGCAAAGCCAATCCTCCTATAAAATCAACAAGCCTTTAGTCAAGACGGAGATCAACAAAGAAAACACAAATTAGGCATTTTTTGTTTCATTACCTTGTGTAATGTATTTCAATTTTTAATTTCAGGCTCATTAATATTCTCATTAAAAATTGCTAATTTTGTAATTTAATCGCAAAAACTGTTAGCCTGGCACATAGCAGCTGCCGTTCAATTTAAAAGAAGCATGCATCACAAGGAAAACTACAAAAAAAAGTTATGCTATTGAGTTTCTTCTACAATACTTGTGAGCACTGTGCCTCGATCAGCAGTTCCTTATGGTCGCAAGGATGAAACTTGATCTGGGCAAATTAATGTCTGTAAACCGATCTGCGAGTGTAAACGGGCACCGATCATTGTTTGAAGCATCGAATTGGTGTCCATTTCAGAGTGCAATGAGCTAATGTAAGGCATTGCCTACAGAAAACAAGCAGTGGCAAATCCAAAAGGGCTCATCTACGTGAGAGCAGTTGGCTTAGCCAGTGTGTTTTAGCCATGTTGTACACCAGTATGGCTGCTGCTCAGCATGGCAAAGTGGCGTGGAGCAGAGTGGCGTGGCGTAGAGCGACGTGGAGCAAAGTATCGTAGATCGGGTTCAAATTGCATGATTGTATTTCCAGCTATGTTAATGTTTCTCGCTATATGATAGTTTCTTTGTTGTGAGCGTCTAGGTTGAATAAATGAATGATGACTGACTGAGCGGAGTAGGGCGGCACAGAGTAGACTAAAGTGGAGTGGCATAGAGCGGAGTAGTGTCATGGAGTACAGTGGAGTGAATCATGTGATATGTGCCAGCTTGCATCTGCTGCTTCAGTGTGTCCAATCTAAAATGATGAAACCAAGAACCAAATCCTCTCAAAACCTGACGGCAAAATTAAACTAGCTGAGCTGCCGCTGACCACTGAAGACAAAAGAAATGAGTAACGGGCACTCCAACCAATGCTAAGGAATAGGCGGGCTCTAAGCCCCTTTTAGGATTGTTCAAGATGCATGCATGCATGCATGCAGCGTCAGGTGAGACCTGAAGAAGAACGTCTTAAGACAGCCATACTATTTCACGACTGGTTGGCACCATGACCTACTCGTGTCGGTTACAGACTGGAAAGGTTATCAGAAATTTATTTTTTAATCATATCTCGAAAACCCTTAGTGGATGGTCCAGTCGGCTATAGCCAAACACTTAAAATGTCGATGTAAGTTTTGAAAGAAGGCATAGATAAAGCTACAGCACAATAAAAGTCCGTCCTGATTTTCTCTTCTCCCTCACATTGCCAAATCCACTACTGCACCCCCCACCCCAAAACCCTACCATGAATTACCACTGCCAACACAAACTATAGCTTTTAAGTCTATGGTTTCTTTTGCTACTTAACCCATTAAATCCTTCCTCAGGCCAGAGGTAATGCCAAGCTGAGAGTGATGAATCACGTCTATCTCGTCTCTAAAGCATAGATTTCTCTTTCCTGTCGCATGGTAGCCAGTATTTCTAGACCGAAACCGTATAGCTTGGAGCTTGTTTACCCAGCTAAGACTTTTTTTTTCAAGCAGATACTGTCAAAGTTGTGGGCCGCTTCCCTCTTATTGTGGGCCTCTTACTGTGAGCATCTCGTCCTCCGCTCAGTCATGTAGCAGGTAAGCAGCTTATGGAAAACCATAATAAAAAGAAAGAACAAGCATTGGCAAAGCCAATAGGTCTGGAGTTAGCAGCCAGCATTTTGCCTTTGACAATTTTTGTTTTTTTTCTGTCATGGGTTTTGCAAAACTTTATCGTTGGAGAAACTGAGGGTCCTCATCAATCTTAATTTTTTTTTCAACCTGGCTTAAAGCAAAAATATGTTTTATCTTAAAGAAGAACACATTACCATAGTTCCTGGCATTGAAGACTACTTTTATGTGTGAATGTGCTACTGTGAAAGGGAAGCATGTCTTAACTTTGTGATCAGGGCCACTGGAATTATACAGCAGGGGAGGGCCAAACTATACAGCAGAGCTGAGTAAACAGTAACAAAAGCCAAATTATGTGGTGTAATGCACCACTTTTTTTCTGTATTATTCATTATTGTCATTTGTCACTTATTTGGGCAATGGATGCACCTCATTAGTACCAGTTTAACACCCAAATATAACAATAAGCAACAGAAAGCTGACCAGTCAACCATTGCAAATGGGCTTTCACTGCACAGCAAGGTGTCACTGCGTTTTAGTAACTTTTTAATCGTTTGAGCTAGAAACAATTTTTTTTATTGTTAAATCTGCAGATTATGCCCAAAAGAAACAAATCCAAAAGACGATAATGATCGGGACCCGGAGGAAGCACCCGTACACGGATAGATGGCCTTGATCCTGTACAGAACCAGGGCCAGAATGGCAGTTAATCCATAAGCTAATTTGCTCAGTATAGACCACAAAGATGGTGTGGATGTTCGGCCACACACTTACGCCTGCCCCAGACACTTTTGTTAGACAATTTTGTTTGTTAGCATTAAATGGGTGCTTTAAGTACCTTAGGTGGTGACGCCCTGGGTACCTATGTTGGGGGCCCAAGGGTAACTTCTGCCGCGACAGATGCTCCGGGTTTCAGGAAGTATCGGGTGGGGGTTATTCAGGTAAACTTGCTGCTGCCACTCTGGTCACCACGTTGGGAGTGGGACAGGACTCCAGGTCCAAGGCTCCTTCCCGGCACGTTGCAGCCGATGCCCGCATTTGCACGCCTGGAGGAGATTTAAAACCTCTGCAGGGCTCCCGCAGGTCGGGCCACGCCCGGGCCAACGGCGGGCCCATCGGCGCCCATGAAAACCCAGATAAGGCTGGGCTGGGCCTTTTTTCTTGGCTTTGCTTTGTGACCTCTTTTTCCTGCTCATTATTCCCCGAAATTGGATTGCCTGAACCAGTGAGAATTGGGGGAGGGGTGTGGGGGGGGGGGGGGGCAGGGGGGTCCATCAAGTAATTCAGTAAGCACGTCAGACTTCTACATTCTTTTTCAATCTTTTTCACTGTCCCATCTTGAATCGAGTTAACCTGGACTAAGGAAAAAGTTATACTGATGGGGGAAAGGGAGAGTACCTAAGCCCCTACAGAATTCAACCCTTGACTGCTCCCTAACGTGAGCTGCGAAAGCTATAAAGAAATATCAGTAGTCCAACACCACCTATCCATAGAGGGTGTTCCCGCTATATGTATCAACCAGGAAGCGCATATAGTTATTCAGACAACGGCTATGGACCCAGAGTGTAAAGCGCTCAACCAATCTGTTCAGGATCTAGCCAGCCCTGAGCGGTCTCAATGTAGACTTCAAGCATCTCCAGTATCCTGTCCTCCAGCTAAAAGGAAGAGGAAGCAAAAGCACCTAGAACCTCCACTAGTAGACAGCACCAGATCAAAGAGAATAGCTAGACAGGCTCCTACTGGGGATAGTAATAGTTCTACTGTTGCATCACCTATAAATACGAACCTCCCCCATATGCCATTTCCTACCGCAAATCTTATCCCCGCAATATGTCAAGCTCCTATTGGATGGGTTTGAAAACTGAACACAAAAAAGATTGCTACCCATTATAAATAGGCTAGATAGCCTAGAAATTAGTGTGGAAAATGTAAAATAGACACTCTCCACCCTAACCGTTGGCACAGATAATCATAGCTCCCTATGTTCTGGGTCTGTAAAACAAGTGGGGGGTGAAAACAGTAGGAAAACCAGCACTACGGTGGAAAATCATCAGTGTAATTTAGTACAACCTATAGCTGTGACCATTGTGCAAAAAAACGATCACAACACACGGGAAGATGCCCGCAGTGAAAATATTAGGCTGTATAAGCCTTCTAACCATTTAGTTTCTACCACCACCACCCCGCTATTGAACTGGAATAAAATGGTTCCACCTAGACAACCCAACCTACGATTGGTTGATGTTTCCATAGGTGGAAAAAATTGCAATGACGTCACTCGCCATCTTCCCCCATATTGCAGCCCACATGTGGTGATCTTAACCAATGTACCGTCACTTATGGGCGAGCAAAAGGAATCTTTCACTTAACTAAAGAACAAGATCTGCCATTGGCTAACGTGGAACACTGATTTCCCTTGCTCCTATGATATTTTGTTTGCCCGTAGAGTGAACTGGGTAGGCCCACTACGGAAGGTAACTAAAGGAGACTGCATGATGATCAACTGCAGATCTTGCAAGGCAGTTGCTCCAAAGTAGGAGGAATCGAATTAGTGCCACTAGGCTTCTTTTACAGGCATCTCAAGCAGACTGGGTCACATCCTTCACTGAATGTCCATCTAAACCAGAATCCATCAAGTAGGGAAGTCCATTTCCCCTTGCAAGTCAGGAATAGATATGAAGCCCTTACTGGCTTAGCTAGCCCCGAATGACTAATTCAAGGGAGTGGAGTGTTGGCACATAATGTAGTCACAACCATCCAAGCAGAGGGGCTAACAGCTACCGATAACACCCTACGTAATGAGACAGCTAATACCTCCTCCACCCAATTAACCTTCCATGAAACAGCGCAGAAATTAATACACCCCAACACTACACTTAGCCGTAGTCAACAGGGAAGTGTGGGTAACGATCAATCACTACAGATTGTTTACTGGAATATTGCCGGAATTAAATCTAAGCTAAGTAACTTCGAATGGGGTAGGATGGTTGATAGCAATCATGTATGCTTGTTTCAGTTAACATAGGGTGGGGTCACCACATTTAGTATTGAGGCTAGGCCATCAGCAGCGGGTCGTCGGAGGGCTGTTAATCTGGACCAGGGCAACATTGGACAGTGAAATTAAAATACATGGGGTAGACTCCCAGGAGATTCTTGGTATTGATCGGATATGGCCAAAAAGGAATGTCAAAATTAGATTAACATCTACAATAGGTTTAGTAGCCACTGTAAACACTCGGAAACCATAACCACACTTGTTAACTATCTAGAGAATTGCAGGAGAGGGCCTTATCTTATTCTTGCTGGTGATTTCAACACGACTTATGAGCCAGTAGATTATGTGCAAGAGCTAGTACAGGAAAAGGAGCAAGATAAGGGTGTTAAAAAGCTACAGACTTCTCCCATTAAAAGTCTCACAAAAGTTGGGAAGCAGGTATTGTCTCTCACCTTAGCTCACGGAGTGCAAGCCTGCAACGGGCGGACACCATCCAATGAGACAGCCAAGTTTACTTTTAAGAGGGGGAGTACTAAAAGCAGGATAGACTACATCATGGTGGACCTTGACATGTGGCCTTATGTTAAGGATATGACCGTCCAAAACCGTGATGATAGTGACCACAAGCCCTCTTTTTGGAGTTAACTGGCCTCCCAATCTTTGACAAAAAAACTCCTCAAAGTACAGCTCCAATTGTAACCACAAACAATAACAGAATAATTAAATGGCCCAGGATAATAGCAGATGGGAAAATACTCCAAAAATATATGAAGAGGTGGCTCAGACTCTTATGGTCTTTAGGGATTCAGATGAGAAAAATATTTATTTTATTTTAGCTAGCTATCAGAAATTGTCCAATAGCATTAAACAACCTTTTAGTAATTCAGTTAGTTTTAACACATTTAAACGAAACACTGCCCCCATGGTATAATGAGGACTTAAGTCTTGCAACGGTTAATCTAATGGTGGCAGTAAAGCAGGGAGTGCGAGAGGACATTAGGAACAGAAGGACGTACAAGAGGGCCCAGGCTAGAGCAAACAAGAGTTGGGAGGCTGATAACTGGCGTACATTGGCCGAGGCCTCAAGGCAAAAAGATAGTAATTTATTCTAGCATCTACTTTCTAAGGGCTCAACTAAGCAGGTCAGTGAAGACGATTACTATATACAGCCACAGGCTTGGGAAGATTGATTTAAAAAGCTTTACACTGGAGCAGCACCAAATTTCGAGGAGGGAAGAACAGTAATTGCAGGGGAAGACATCACGGTGTCAACACAGGAACGTGTAGAAGGACTCACCTTAAAGGAAATTACAACAGCAATCAACCAACTACAGGATGGAAAAGCCCCTGGTCTAGATAAACTCCCAGGAGATTTGTATAAAGCGGAGCCCAATATTTGGGGCCCACTGTTCCAAAAGGTTTTTAATGCTATTCAACATGGCGGGGACATCCCACCACCCTGGAAATAATTCCCATTTTAAAAAAGCATTCGCAATGCAATAGGTCTCACATTTACTTGAGTTTGAGCTATTTGCATTGTAAATGGCAATGCCTTTTATTTATATTTTTGATTTTAAAATATAAATAAAGGCCATTATCATTTACAATGCAATAGCCTAAATTCTCGCAAATGCGAGACCTATTGCATTTCAAATACTTGTTTTACAGACGGGTCAGAGAATTTGCAGAACCCACCCAGTAAAGCCGTGGTGTTGTACGATTTTTGACATTCCTGCACAGCAGTCTATAACAGCACCCACAAGGGATGATTTTGCAGTAAAGAAAGGCCCAATTGTACCTGTGCGGTGAGTGCTACTGCTCTGCTGCCGACCCCACATTCATCCCCAAACCATTTCGAGCTCCTACTGTCAAGCAAGTCTTCTAGCTCATTGTCCTCTGCCCCTGTACCCGCCATCTTTGCTAGCCCTGGAAAGCCGGTGAGGTGTGGGGATGGAGCTGCTTCTACAGTGCCATGAGGAAACCAAGCTGACAGCCAATGGTACAAAATACAACCTTTTAGCCTAATACAAACAACCATTTGTAATGCTGAAAGTGTAGCAGGTGCCCGGGGGCGGACGGCAATGAGGAGCAAGCTGCAATGCTGGCAAAGAAAAAAAAAAAAAGAACGGAAGGGGCATAGCCGCTAAAGTTAAAGCGTGCCATGCTTGTAAAAAATAAATACATACTGTAAAAGGAGCAGGTTGCGAGGAAAATAAAGGCGTGTGATAGCAATGAGGAGCAAGCTGCAGCGCAAAAAAAAACAGGAGGGGTGCGGCCGCTAAAGTTAAAGCGTGCCGTGCTTGTAAAAAAATAAATGAATAACATCATAAAGTGCAAGCTGCAAGGAAAATAAAGGTGCATGACAGCAATGAGGAGCAAGCTGCCGCCCTGCCTAAAAAAACAAGCTCTCGGCATTGCTGTAAATGCGTGGTGAAAACGAGGCCTGACACGCAAAGATTTCCGGCCGGGAGAAAGGAGAGGCGTGACACGCACGAACTGTCCGGAAGGGGCGGAGAAACAACGGAGCGGGCTGCGGAGTCTGGACACGGAGGAACAGGACGAGAGGAGTATATCAGACCTGGTGAGGGGGGGGGCGTCGGGGCACATTGACGGTGCCCGCCCCACCCAGTGATGGAAGTCCTGCGTGTGCCCGGTGAGTGGGGTTGGGAGTGTGTGTGTGTGTATGTAAGCCCTGCGTGTTCGGAGGGGGGGGGGTGTGCGCGCTTGTATGTGCCTGTGTGTGTGCCTGCCTGCGTGTATGTGTGCTGTGTCTTTTAAACATGCCTTAAGTTTTCAGCAGACACGCACTCCGAAACCGAAAGCACTCAAGCTGTCTCCAGCAAGCTGCCAGCAGCCAGATACGAAAGCGCGCTCACACGGACAAATCTGAGACAGAGGAGCGTGGCCGAATGCTGTCTCAGATTCCTGTGAAACTGAATACAATAGGTACCGAGCTAGACACGCATGCTACGCATGCGCAACTCTAGCTCGACCTAAAAAGGTGGAAGTCAGATGGCAGCCTTTCCAATAGCATTGCAATTTATAAAGGTGTACGCCAGGGGTGTGTATTCGCCCCAAACCTATTCACTCTATATATAAATGGATTGATAAAAGAGCTTTATGACTTTGGGGGTGATCCCCCAAGATTAGCAGGCAGACCCTTGCCCTACTTGCTATTTGCAGATGACACATTGCTCATCTCTAAGACCCTGATGGGTATCCAGAATATTCTAAACACGTTTGCTGAAGCTTGTAAAGACGGGGACCTTGAGATTAACTGCTCTAAAATAAAATATATGGTTTTCAACCCCTATAAATCTTCAAAGGGTTAACTGATGCTGGGCACTCAACATCTAGAGCAGGTCAAGGTCTTCGATTACCTGGGAGTCAGAATTAGTGACAACTTAGCCTGGACTCCCCATATTCAAAAGTGTGAGTTGTCACTACAACAAGTGGACTGCGCAATAGCAACCTTTCGCCCAATATCTCCCACATTAGAAATACACATGGCCAAAGGCCTAGGGGCAGCCCTATATGGAGCCGAATTGTGGGGCTTGGAGAACACGAAACAATTAGAGGTAGTGGATTTTTTTTTTATTTTTTTTTAAAGGGCAACCCTCAATGTCCCAATCAACACACCAATATTGCCACTACGCCTTGATTTAGGGATCAAATCCGTCCCACACTTTGCTGTCCTCAAAGCATTGATGTTCTTGGTTAGAATTTGGACCTACAATACGGAGATCCCCGTAAAAGAGGCAGTGGTGGAATTACTAACTCTCCAAAGTCAGAAAGGTGAATTGCCGTGGTTTAATAGGGTCAGAAAGTGGTTGTATCGGCTGGGTTTGGATATGATGTGGGAGGCCCCTTGCTCTATTACAAAAAGAATGACCCCTCTGTTAAATAAGGAATATTGCGATTTTATAAACTCCTCCTATAATAATACTGTAGCAGGTGGCACTATAACCCTGCAATTTTTAAATGTAAAAAGCGGTTTTAACTTTGACATGTATATGGATGAAACTGAATCGCCCCAGGCACAAGCACTTTACATTCAGTTCAGGCTAGGGACTCCTCCACTAAATGCATGGAAAAACAGCTGGGCAAATGCTTTAATTTTTCCTGTGTGTCCATCCTGTCAGACAGCGCAAGAGACAATAGAGCATTTCATTTTCTTGTGTCCTGCGTATGGAAGCATAAGGAAAATATGCATTATCCCAGCCTGCCGATTGCTTTCCTTCTCACGCCCCTCCGTAGCACTACGCATATTTCAGTCAGACACAACAAAGTGGCTTGTCTTTGCCATTACTAGATACCGGTTATATGCATGGTGGCATAGATCGAAAGCTTTGTTGCAGTACGTGATGGGGCTAGACTGGTTTTATTATGTGCGTTTTAATAATGTATCCCTATTTTTTAGAATTGTAAAATTGTAATTTTTAAGTCTAATCGACAGTTGACTTAAGCGAGGATTTAATCATCATTTTAAGAAATGTTTTATGTATAGTGAGATAATGTGTGTATTTGAGATTTTACGCTGTTATGCTCATGCTATTGGTCGATGATCGATAAATAATAATAATGTTAATACTGTTTCTTGTTCTTATACAAGCGCAGAGGTCCAGAACCGTTCTCACCACTTTAGTCCTAGTGCACTCAAGTCTTGGGGTTAGATTACAACTCAGCAGAATATCCCCTCACCTGGGGATCTGACCATAGTCTCGTGGAACTTCAGGGGCCTACTCAACAAGGTGAAGAGAGGCGCCATTCTTGACCAGGCCAACCGCTATGGGGCAGACATTCTCTTTTCTGCAAGAGCTGGGCACTAAAGCCCCCTGTCACCGGATTTGTATATCAGACCAGATACCATGTAGGGTTCACTAGGGGATCCCGGGGGACTGCCAGTCTCATACACCGCCACGTCCTATTTATACACACTAAGCACTGGCTAGACCCCGGTGACCATTATGTCTGGTTATCAAGGACATTGTTTGGAGAACGCATTAATCTAGGCAGTATCTATGTCCCCCGCTGTTAGGCGCCATATTTGCCGAACGGATCATCCGCTGATGGGGAGAATCATCTGAGGACCAGACACTCCTGGTCGGAGACTGGAACGACTCCATGACAGCAATAGATAGGACACGCACATCCGGGCAAGCTCCCCGGGCAGACAGAACCAAGCTTCACCTACTGGCTACTACATTGGGTTGATCAGACATATGGCGCGAGATCTATCCCTCCGAGCAAGATTACACATACTTATTTGCA
The DNA here is from genome assembly GCF_964261635.1 of Lissotriton helveticus. Classification (NCBI taxonomy): domain Eukaryota; kingdom Metazoa; phylum Chordata; class Amphibia; order Caudata; family Salamandridae; genus Lissotriton; species Lissotriton helveticus. Next base: position 1,190,985,284 of record NC_136067.1, read on the forward strand.
GTTCACAGATCTTTATCTCGCTTGGACTAGATGTTTGTACCACATAGCTATATACATCGGGTCTCCCATGCGGCACATGTCCCTTGAGGCCTTTCAGACCACTCCCCAGTCCAGTGCCTACTCCAGGTACACTCTTACAAACCCCCATTCAGGTGGAGGATGTCTTCCTGGCATTTACGAGACCCAGAGTATCGGGAGACTTTGTCGCAAGCGGTCTCGGAATAATATGTATTTAATGAAGCATTGATCCCCTCTAAGTGCACTCTATAGGAAGCCATGAAGCCTACCTCACACGGGGGTAGATATCAGTTTTCGCGCCATGACTAACCATAAACTAGCACAACTCTTGGAACAAAAGGACCGCCAGAAGACCCTTGAGGAAGTGTATCTCACTGACCCAAACCCCACACTAAAACGCACCTTACTGCAGGCGCAACAGTCTATTCACCGTCATCTTATGGGTGAGGCCAAAGAAATTTGGTTAGCATCTCAACATAGAATTTATCAATGGGGAGATAAATCGAGCAAAATGCTCCATAGATTGTGCCAAGCTGAGAAGTCCTCTACCAATGTATCGGTGCTGCAGGACGATAGTGGGGCCTTGTGCTCATCTCCTGAGACGGTGGCGGCAGAGTTTGCATGCTATTTCTCACTCCTATTTACGTGCCAAGAGCAGCTATCGGGTGGCCCCCATAGGCTAATTATTGCGTGATATTCCCCTCCGTAGATTATCAGTCTCTACACGGGACTTGCTCGACGCTCCAACAACACTTGATGAACTTAATGCTGCACTGGCAGCCATACACCCAGGCCAGGCCCCTGGACGTAACTGTTTTCCTATGGAATTCCTTAGACCGTACATGACAACCCTGGGTCCCCACCTACAAGAAGCTATACAGGAGGCCACAGACCAATCCCAACTCCCTCTGGAGTGGCGACACGCGTAGATAGTCCTATTCTTAAAACCCAGACGCCCGCCAGAAGATCCCACATCATACAGAACTATCTCTCTTATTAATTTTGAGCCTAAGCTTCCGGGCAAGGTCCTCACTGACCGCCTTTGATTCTGTATACACGACCTGATTCACCCAGACCAGTCTGGGTTTATGTCCCACCGCTCCACGCGACATAACATCAGGCACGTACATAACGCAATGGGTACAGCCCTGTGGCTTGGACGCCCTGCAGCCATATTGCTCGCAGACATTGACAAGGCATTCAATTCCCTCAGCTGGATATACCTCTTCCGCCTTCTGGACGCCAACAACTTCAGCCCATGCTTCCCAACTTATGTGCGCCTCCTATATACAGGGATTACCGCCTCGGTCCTGGTTGCGGGCCACCGCTCAACCCCATTTCCTATATGCCGTGGCGCACAACACGGATGCCCCCTTTCTCCATTATTGTACGCTCTTGCCATAGAACCTCTGGCAATGTGGGTGCGTGGCGATCCGGTGCCCAGGGGTTTTGATTGGGACTCATCTAGATCGGACCGCAGGGCATTGTACGCAGACGATGTCCTCTTCTTTATGACCGACCCGTGGTTATCGGGATACCGTATCCTGCGTTTTTTTGGCCAAACCATGGGGCTTCATACGAACCCCACCAAGTCTATACTATTCACGGTATACGGGCATCAGGGCCGGGAAAAATGGGCTGAACAATTGTCGCGTGCAACCAAAGGATTTAAGTACCAGGGCATCTTTATGTCACCGTGTCCACAGACCTTGTGGGCTAATAATATCAATCCCCTTCTCAAAAGTCTCTAGGATGAGACAAGGGTTTGGTCCTCTCTCCCGCTCTCACTATATGGGGATTCGGCAATTTTTAAAATGTTGTCATTACCCAGAATACTCTACAAGCTCCAGAACTTCCCACATGCCATTTCACTGGCTAGATTTGCACAGGTAAATGCCATACATAAACTTCTCTGGCATGTGAGAGTGGCATTAAACATGTGCACGCAGTCAAATTACTGCGGCGGTATTGTGGCAGCAGACATGTATGCCTACTACGCGGCCTCTCATCTGCAAGTTGTCAATGAATGGTGGTACAACTAACCATCGGAACCAGCAATTGCTTTGGACCATATGGCAATGGGTAACGTCCCACTCCTTCAGCTTTTGTATAGTGCTCATAAACTAGATTTCTTGCCTCCTGCCAGCAGCACTGTAATCAGACTATGGCGGGCCACAGTCAGACAGATGGGATGGCGTGGCCACCTGACCCAGGCGACCCCGCTGTGGCAGGGCACTATATTTGGCTTGGTGTCATTAATTACAGGATTTCGTGGGTTGGACATCGTGGGAATATCCACCCTGGGGGATGTAGTTTGAGGCACCACTTTAAAATCGTTTAACAGATCCAGAGGGAGTTTCAATTACACAAGACTCAATTTCATAAATATCTTCAACTTGGGCATGCACTTACCCCCATGATACTAATAACCAACACCTTGCTCGAATTCCACTCCTTAGAAGGGCGCTTATTGATGGGCGACATAGGTCCACATAAGATCCGTCAGATCTATCAAACCCTGATGGCGCACAACCATACCACACTACATAGGATCAGACAGGCCTGGAAGAGGACATACCTGATGTAACAGATGATGATTGGGCAGAAGCCTTGGCTAGCCCCAGAGGTGCGGCGGTTTCCACACAATACTGCCTTATATAGTTCAAATACATACACCGCGTATATTATACCCGATTCAGCCTTTGGAAGATGGGTGCCATCCAGTCCCCTGTGTGCTTCCGTTGTGGGGCAGAAGGGACTTTCATAATACAGTCTGGGGATGTACCGCATTGCAACCATTTTGGTGGAGGGTGGTGGCATGTATGAGTGAGGTGCTGTCGTGAGACCTGCCACTTAAGCCGAAGCTACTGTTATTGCATAGCACAGATAGTATTGGGGGGCACCAATACAAACAGCATTTATTGTTCTTAGCGGTAAACTGGATAAACTGGATATTGCTCAGCAGTGGAAAAGTGAGTCCCCCCGAAGATCGGCGGATGGTATAAGAGTATAGATGAATGTATGAATGCAGAGATAGCTGTGTTTCAAGCTCGGGCTGCCCCCAGGAACATAAGAAATATGGCTGCGGTGGGCAGATTACCGTGGCATTGAATTACCTTCCATCACCACCTCAGACCCCTGATAAGTTGTGACCCAGTATCGAGATTGGACTCTAGACAAATGGGAGGGCTATTTGACCCCCTCGGACTACATATCCAATTGTGTGTTTATAATTTTGATGGGATTTGGGTGGATCTGCGCAATGTTTTTGTTATTTACAATCGTTTTTCAGAAACTACGATCAATGATCTGTAATATTACATGTATCCATCAACATGTATCCTCCAGTATGCAACCCGGAATCTACCATGTAAACTCAATAAAATATGTTTGAAAAAATCTGCAGCTTATGTCTACCAAACCCTAGTTACTCACTACCACCATAGCATCCTTATGGGCCTCATGGGACATCAATATAGGGCCCATAGCCAATGACGATTGGTCCGAAGGACTCCAATCACCGCGAGGAGCCGCAATCACCGCGAGGAGCCGCAATCCCCAACTGTCTCCGATACATACAATTGAAATACTTACACAGAGTGTAGTACACTCAACATAGATTATGGCAGGCTGGGCTGATCACCTCTCCCCTATGCCACATGGAGGGCGCTTTCCTTCACACTGTAAGTGCCCTACCCTGGACAGATTTTGGCGAGTGTTAGACAATGCGTATCGAAATTATTACACTGGGATATACCCCGATCCCCCAAACTTACACTTCTGCATTGCACAGACGAAATAGGGGGCAATATCTACAAAACACATTCATTATTCTTGGGCTTGACACTCTCCAAAAGGCACATCGCACAACACTGGAAAGCTGCGAACCCCCCTCGCATATCGACATGGGCATATCTTGGATCATGCTATGAAACTTGAACGCCAGTGTTGATTGCCCGCAGTTGTACCAACAAGCACACTAAAATCTGGAAGCAGTGGGCCGCATACAAACATATACCCTTCGAGACGCAAATCATGGGAGCCCTATCACTGCCCGATGATGGAGCAAACCGTTAATTCTGTCACCATTCATTGTTACTCTACACCTGCAATGGGGAAAAATGTTTCATGAGACTTAGGCACGAGATTAAGTGCAGATTCCAGCTTGGCATGATGCCGTTTTTGATATTTTTGGTTCACAGTACGTTATCTGTCGATACTGGATATGTAGTGGAATATCACTTCAGTCTACTCACAAATGTCATTCTTCATATGTCCTTTATCGTACAGTAATCCTGTATTGATCTCCATAAAATTAATAAAATAGGTTTATTAAAAAAATCTGCAGATTATGCAGCAGATGTATTTGGAAAATGCTGCACATCAATTATGATAAAAATGCTGCAACTGCACAATCGCATAATTCCCGTGGCCCTGCAAATGATCCATGCTAGACTTAATGGAAGAAAAATATAAATGACACAACAGTCTAGCAGATGAAGTCTAGCTAAAATCTCCTATAAGTAACTGTTATATACATCATTTTAGTAAAATCAAAAGGGCTTGGCTTACAGCAGACATAAACAAGCATTTGCAATGCAATGGTCTCGGCATCATTAAAGGTAGAGCAATTGGCATTGCTCATGACATTTCTTTTTGACAAAACAGAAAATTTAAAATATTCACAATAGACTACCTCTGTCCTTTTCCTCATCTTCAAGTTGCCCACCCCTCTCAACTCCTCTTTTTTAATACTGTTGAATAATGGAAACCGAAAGCAAAGAGTTATTACTGCAATAACCCAAAGACTACACCAAGAATAACTATAATTAAATTAACTATTATCAAAAGTAAGATGTATTTTAAAGTAAATGGGAACTAAAGATGTGCAAAAGAAAATCACGAACTGATAAAGTTGTAACATCTGAACATCTGTGAGAGGAAGAGTAAATGACCAGATTTCATTTAGGGATCTTACACAATTAAAGATATACAGGAGCAAATGTGTTCAGTTGCAAAGATGCTAATACAATATATTTATCTACAATAAAATCAGGCTCTACTAAAAACCTCCCTTTCCCTACCATCACCTAGATGAAATCTTTACCACGTGCCCCACGCGCTTGGACAGACCACGAACATAGAATTTACACAAGAATTGAAAAGAAAACACATAAAAAGATGCTTAACTAGAAAATCTTTCTACAGCATAATACAGTTTAAAGTCCAGGGAACGTAAATAATGTAGGTTGCGCAGAAACTGTAATGGGGATGACAACCATAGACTCCATATGCCTTTTTACAATAATGTATCGAATTATCAAACATATTTCATTACCGAAAACAAATGCTGGAGATCTGTTTCAGAGAAATTAAGAACACTCTCAGAGCATCAAAAGCTAAGACACTTGGACTTTGAAAGAAATGTCAGTGGCAGATGGACACGCTTTCATTTAGCAGCCAAATATACAATAACTCTTACTGCCCCCGGAATTCCGCCGCGGCCGCACCGGAAGTCAGGCAAGGTCGCCTGTGACGGGGGCGGAGCCGCGTCCGGACCGGAAGAGGAGGCAGGCGGAGGAAATGCGTGGAGCGGCCCGGGGCTCCTGCGAGCGTGGAGAGCCCCGGGGCCGACAACAGGACGTTGCACGCGTGTTGCGGGGCTCCCTTGACCAAGAGGGAGTCCCGGGATAGGAGCCGCAGCGTCAACTCTCCCTGCCGGTGCGGAGAGCGGAGTCCCCCAGATTACCACAGTAAGTTAAAGGGGAGAGGGGGTGTGTGTGTGTGTGTGTGTGTGTGTGTGTGTGTGTGTGTGTGTGTGTGTGTGTGTGTGTGTGTGTGTGTGTGTGTGTGTGTGTGTGTGTGTGTGTGTGTGTGTGTGTGTGTGTGTGTGTGTGTGTGTGTGTGTGTGTGTGTGTGTGTGTGTGTGTGTGTGTGTGTGTGTGTGTGTGTGTGTGTGTGTGTGTGTGTGTGTGTGTGTGTGTGTGTGTGTGTGTGTGTGTGTGTGTGTGTGTGTGTGTGTGTGTGTGTGTGTGTGTGTGTGTGTGTGTGTGTGTGTGTGTGTGTGTATATATGTATATATGTATATGAGTGGGGGGGTTCTGTATGTATGTGCGTACGTGAGCGCTTCTGTTTCTATGTATGCGTGTGTTGTGTGGGAGCCTCGCGCAGCGCTCGTACTAATGCGCGTGCCAGTTTAGATTCGCCTGCGCGCGGCCAGGAGTGTCTCCTGGGAAGCACGCTCGGTGACATAAGATCTCGGCGGAGACGCGCTTCCGCGCGTCTTTAGCCGAGACCTAAAAAGCCAATTGGGCTGGCGTTTACAAGCTGCCAGCGAATGCTTATTCATTTTAAAGAACACAAGGGGAAAAACTGTAGGGCCATGATTGTGAAAGGCTTTCTTGGGTTAAAATTGATTCAGAAAAATGGAAGCAAGGATGCCAAAGGAAAAGAAACAGGCGATGATAGGATTGATTAGTATCATGTTTTAGTGGGACATTTTAATTTTGCATGTCAGGTTGTGCAGGCAGGATTTTTTGTGGCAGTATTGGATTGGAGTGGTCTGGTTTGACTCTCCCACACCACCAACTTAAGCTGTCTGCAGGTGTGAAGGCAGATTTGAGGATGTGGTGGACATTACTAGAGCATTTCAATATGATCTCCCTATAGAGCTTAGAAGATGGGTAGGCATGGAATATCCACATTTCTCAGCTGCAGCGGGTGGTACAGGTTTTGGTCTATCCTGGCAAAGATGTTGGTGTGCGGAGTAGTAGCCAGACTCATGGATAAATGGTTAGAGGAGCATAGTGTTCTGGGAATTCTTTCCATTGGTGGTTAAGTTTAGCTTATGGGATGAGAGGTTCACCAACTATAAAGTGTTTTCACAACATAGACAATATGGATGTGGCAGAGATAGTTAATAGGGAGCTAATAAGGAGGGACTTGAAGGAGCTGAAGTAGTTTCAACTGTTATTGCTCATTTGCTTTCGTCACAACATAGTGTTCAAAGTGAGCGATGTGCCAGGAATTGGTAATGGGATTGCTGATGCTTTGCCTCATTTGTAGAGGAGAATTTGTGGGCTTGCTACGGAAGCAGAACGAGAAAGAACACAAAAGTCTGAAGAACTGTGGAAGGTAGGCATATGAGGATGTTGGTAGTTGAGTCTTTGGCACAGTCTACACCGACAGCATATACTAGGGCTTGGAAGAGTTTTACAGTCCGGGGCACGATGGAGAGCAAGTGAGGAGGACGACTGAAGGAGGAGCAAAGTAGGGGTGGCCATGTCTGAACTGGGGTGGCTGAGTGAACTAAAGAATGGTGATGGATTAAACCCAGATCAGTTGACTGGGGGTGAGTGTTTGATTTGCTCAAACGCTCCGTCCATCACCCCCTTTTGTATCGCTTTGTTCGCCCTAAGTTGGCAGGGTATGCTCAGACGCGAGTCCCTTGTTCATTTGGCCACTGGATTCAAGATAGCCTGGCTGATGAGGATTATGAATCCGAAACCGGTCCCAGGATGCTTGTTTCCGGTCCAGGGAAGACATGGCTTGGCAGTTCGGGCTGGACTGTTCCCATGAGGCACAGGGTCAGACTGATTTGCATATGGCCATGTCTGAACTGGGGTGGCTGAATGAACTAAAGAATGGTGATGGATTAAACCCAGATCAGTTGACTGGGGGTGAGTGTTTGATTTGCTCAAACGCTCCGTCCATCACCCCCTTTTGTATTGCTTTGTCCTTTATCAAAGACATGATTGACAAAATTTGGCAAAGGGTGATGATTTTTGGTAAAGGGTGATGACTTTGGAAAATTAGCAGGTTGGTAAGTTAGCAGGAATTGCATTCTTAGATTTTGATAAGAGTGCTGGAAGGTTGGAGATAGTGGAGACAATGGAAGCCCTAACTTTGATCTGGCTTACGCAGAGTTTTGAATGCCCTACCCAGGGCCTGTGGGGAAGACTCAGAAGTGTTTTTTTTAACTGTTTACTTACTAGAAGAGAAAGGTAGCAGGGGCTTCGAGCGAGGAAGTGGGGGAGTCATGTGGACGGGTGTAGGGGTTAGAGTCTGAACAAAGAGCACGGGGATTGACAATACTGCTGGAAACATACTCAGTGTGGCATTTGTACCCCATATATTGGTAGGAGAGGGATTATTCTGAAGGGAGGGGTGGGGTAGGCGGGGGAGAGAGGAGGGGGAGAGGAGGAGGGACAGATGTGTCACGGGGAGGAGGTATAGTTAAAAAAAAAATGGCCTGTGTGGGCTGAAAAGATGCTCTACTCAGGGAGTCTGTGGGGTTTCTCAGGCCCGGCTGCACTTGTGTTTTGGTTGGCTTGAGACTGCCAGCCAAACACATCTGCACACTTAGAGAGTGCACATAGCACTCCTCCTACACCCTCCTATGCCCTGGCCCGCATCTCCCCTCCCAGCAAACAATGGCAGAACAAGCTAATTAACAACAAAATGATAATCAATTATAGTTTTATTTTTTAGTTGCTGGCTCAGCCAGTGGGGAAACACTCCTCGCAATTGTGGAGGATCCGCCCCTGCATCTAGGACAACAGGAGAAAATGATTTAGTTAGAACAAAGGGGTTGGCATTGATAAAGGCTATGAAGGCCAACATGAAGAACATTAAGATAAGTTGTGTCAGGAGCTGGTTCGCAGGAGGGAATGAGGCCTGCAGCGGTAGACAAAGCCCAGCAGACTGTAAAAAGAGACTTGCGTAAGTTATGTAGAGAGGAAGGAGTTGGTAGAATTAGGTATACAGATTTGCGATATGAGGAGTTTTTTTCCCGAGCAATGGAGTGCATTTATTCCCTATGGGAAAGGATCTTTAGTTGATGCAGTTGATCAAGGTATTGACCAAGGCTTTAGGTGTTAAGATTTGTTGCAAAATTAGAAAGTAAGGGGGTGGGGGGCAGAAAAACGCCACAGTTTTTTTCTGAATGGGAGTTTGCAATGCTTTAGTGTTTGTAGCATTTTTATTGCCGATTGGGGTGGGCAGAGAGATTTGATTGGGGGAGGGGTGGGGGAGTCGGTTGACACTTGCGGACGGAAGGAGGTTGAAGTTTTACAGTATTATGAAGTAACCACGTGCACCTGTGCCACCGATGAACGGCTCATTAATAACCTTGAAACATCACTGTAGGCAGACCTTTCCAATTAACCAAAATGAAATTACAAACCTCACTTCAGGATTTAACAAGCAATAAAATGGGATAGTTTTACACCAAAATGAGAGTTCCTTTGGCATGGAATTGATAAATGTCTGGCACGCCCCCCTGAAGGGAAATTGTCACTGTCTGCTGTCACTGTATCAAAATGACATACAGCAATTGCAGTGCAGGCCTCCAGGGTACCCATTACCCTTTATATGGGTTAAGTGCCCTCGGTGTAGAAATGTAAACGACTGCATTAATTCATTTTGAAGATGAATGATCTTAATTGCGGTCCTTTGAATATCGCTTAATAGGCAGTAACTAAATGCTGATAAGGAACCAGTGTACAAGAAACACTACAGACGTGCGTGTTGAGGGCAGCAGTGGACATGTGCAATTCACTGGTGTTTGGCATACTTCTGCTCTGAACCCAGTGCTTAATACTGGTTTTTCAGTAAGGCATCTTTGCAGTGAACAATGCTAGAGATGGGTTCAGGAAAAAGTGTTACATTAACACACCGTGCCTCACCAGGCTGGGTACGTTTACATGATAAAAGGCAAGATGCACACAGCAATGGCCAGCGGATGTAGAATTTTAACAGGTGCCCAAGGACAGGATTTGTACCTCCAGGGCTAGTGGCGCTACCACCCCCTACAAATTAGCTGCCAGACCGATCCTCAACCTCCCATGCTAATCTCATAACATCACGGGTGAGGGTGCACCACTGACTCCCGATATAAAAGTGTGCATAGTTCAAACTCCCCATTCAAACATACAAAGCACTACACAACACAAGCCCAGCATACCTGAACAGCTGAATAAATTTCCAAAGCCCCAGACACCTCCAACTAAGCACAGATTACACCGATTGACAAAAGCAGGTCAGGAAGTCGATCTTCTCATACATTGCGCCTAAAGCTTCGACAACCTTCACATTATAACCTCCTCCACTCTTCTTAAATTACATGAGAACTGAAGGTTTTGTTGACTTTTTGAGTAAGTACCCCCTTCCCTGGGCTAACCTCACACATCAGTGAAGCACAATGACACCCTTACTGAGATAGAGTTCTATAAAAGCGCATATAACATAGCTAACACGTCCCTTTGTCCTCTGTGCAGGTTGAGTTATGCTCTAGTTGTGTGGGGGGCTATTGATGCTACTCCTAGTTAAGATTTAGATTTTCCCTCACACAAGACCATTTTCTGGTACCTTGCAGGAAAATTCAGGCGAGGGCATATCTTATGTAAAAACACCTTAGGTAAAAGATGGCTACTGGTTCAAGCAGCAATTTTTTCACAGTAAGACATTTTTCTGCTTGAACCAGCTTGAACAAAAACGACAGGACACAAATAGCAAAATGTTTCTATTTTTGCAAAGTTTAGACGCATAACAAACATTTTGCACCACCTGCCATCACCTACCCAGCCAGACCTTGGGCAGATTTTCCCCTCGTCTCTACGTCCTATCTTCCTCCTACCCCTTTACCCTATCCCCTTACCCTTCCTTTAGCCATTCACCTTGTCCCCTATGTTCTTTAAATGCTTTACTTGATACTTATGTAATTTTTAACTGATGTAAACTGCATTATTGTTCCTCATGTAAAGCGCTCGGTTTCCTTCGGGTCTAGCCAGCGCTATATAATAACTCATTAGTTTAAATTTGTTCCCATTTAGTACTCTCTCCCTCTTAGTCTACTTCCCTTGCTCCTTTCCCCTCTCGCCTGAATCTCACATCTTGCCTGCTAGTCTGCCTTGCCCCCTGTCCTTTGTGCCCTTTGACTAAGCACTCCTTCTCCCCTTGTTGGGGAAAGATCCAATATTTATACTCTGGAGTCTCAGCAAACCCGCTGAGAGAGTCCACTGTGCCAAGGGAGCCACTCACAGCTGAGGTATGGTATGACACCCCTTGCCAAAGCACTCCCTCTCCCCTTTTTGCGGAATGATCCAGTATGTAGGCCTTGGAGTCTCAGAGACCCCTCAGAGAGCCCACTGCGTAAAGGGAACCTCCCGCAACAGAGTTCGAGAAGTGATACCACTTCCCTTGGGATCACAGCTTACTGGCCTTTGGACGTTGCTTTGACTCGTCTACCGGTTTGTGTCCCCGTCGCCCTTCCCCTCCTCTTTCCATGCTGCGTCCGTCACCCTCCTCTTCTCTTTCCCCCCTCATTCCCCCCCCGAATCTTTCCCCTTGCCTTCTTTTCCCCTTACGTATTTGTGCTTATTGTTTTATCTCGACCTTACAAGTAACTATGTTGCCATGCTTTAATAAATGTGTAACCTTTGTTAACGATGTAACCTGTAACTATGATCTGATGCTCATGTAAAGCGCTCTGATACCTCCAGGTCTAGCCAGCACTATATAAAACCTTTAAAATAAAATTAAAAAATTACATAAACTAGCAATACACCGACTACCATACATATTGTATTTCACATCGCCCTATACAGATGTAGTAAAAAATAACATACTTTGCTAAAACACAACATATATAATATTAACCAGTAAATTCATGGATTGGGTGAAAGTTTGCAAAAAGTCTGTCAGAGAGGCCTTCACAAGCATTTGAACTGGCAGATGCTGGATAGAAGACCGGGGCACATCCACCATATATTTCCATATATCAGTTAGCACTGCATATGTATTGAGAAAATGTGATGATTGGCAGGTCTGTAAATTGCATAACCATAGAATGCTTTGGTACATCAAGGTCACCTCCAGAGGGAGTCCAACAATGAAAACGTACTCCATTGTCAAAGGCTTTAATTCCACAGACACAATTAAAAGAAACCTCCGATTCCTCAGGCATACTGCCACCTCCAAACATTTAGAAGTTAATTCAATTTTGTTACATCTAACATGGCAAGCAATCATTCTCGGGAAAAGTACAAACATGAATGTGGGCTCAGATCTCATTCACATAATAAAATAAATGTAAATTACTAGGCTGGATGATGAGCACCCTGGAGCTCTAACTACTTGTCACAACTGATAAATTCTTCTCTGTCACACACTTGCTTTAGAATTATTATTATTCCACTGTAATGTCGAGCTTGGCTTTTATGAGTTCTCGACTTCTCTCCATGATTAAAAACCATACATGAAATAAATCACAATGATGTAATTTCACGCAGCTGCAATGCAAGCGAGAAACATAAAAAGCCATCACATAAAAGGGTAATAGAAAATAAATCCATATTTAATGCACACATCATTACTGCAAGGGGACAACACTGCTGAGTGAGAATAGGTTAAAAAGATTATTATCCCTTGTTTTTTCATTCCACTCCTCTTCAGACAGTCAAACAAAAAATAACAGAGCACCAAAGAAGGTTTAAACACATTTGGTATTGATAACTACTATTTGGAATTGAAGTTCTGCACCACGGGTGCGGGCACTTTCAGCTGAGCACTGGTTTAATCAATGAATGGGAAACGGTGTTTAAACCATATCTGCGTGGTTCACTTACGGAGAGGCCGTCCACGTGCAGTTTAAAAGTTCCCTTTTTGGCAAACGTACGAACTCCGATTAGGTCTTGTAGAGGTAAACAGGTTGATTAAAGTCAAAATACGGTCATTGAAAGCAAACAAGACACTTCAAAGTCCATTTAAAGCTAAAGTGCGGGCCCCATCAGCAGCAATGCATGCTAACTTTTCTAACAAAGCTTTGGCAAGAACCCTTTCTGATTATGTTCAGTAATAAAGTTCACCTCCTCCCTTTAACCAAAAGTGGTCATGGCATTTCAAGCAACTGTTTTGATGCCCTTTTATCGGCTTCTTCCTACAAAGGATGCAGAGTGCTGACGTGCCAAGTCCCAGACAACTGATTAGTATTACGCACCTAAATAAAGACTTAAAAATACATGGACTACATCTACCACAATGCTATCGGGCCTCATTCAAGGTTCCAGTGACAAGTTCAGTGCTACTTTTACTGAGTGTGGACAGAGTTATAAGATAACCACACCAACCAACAACGCTTTTTAGGTCTCGCCTAGCGAACACAGCACATTCGCTGCTTCGCCTTGGCGAGACTAATGTTATTGATTTGGTGCGCAAAGGGAGACAAACCATGTGCGCACACAGACAGGCGATGTGCACGTGCAAGGAGTCTCCTCTCTGCCTCACACGCCCCCACCACGCGTTTTTTTTTTAGCCAGGAATGTGCATCCCATCTTTAGACAACAGGTCTTTTATTTTTGTATTACTTTTAATATCTATTACAAATGTTTGCAAAAAAGAAAATGCTAAATAAAGCAGTGCTGCCAAGGCCACACCTATGGCTTAGGCAATGCCATGAGGCTGGGGACACCGCTTCTTCAGAGCGGCAGAACGGGTAGGAGTAAGGCATTGAACTTATGCGGATATTATTACCGTGTGGAACACCTACCATCTGTCAGCTCATGGGGCATAAAACGTGTGCCAAAGTAAGACCGCATTTAGGTCCACTTTTTTGATAAATTTTATCTCGCTTCACTTGGGCCAGCTCATGCCCTGAAGCTAAAACTACCAGCTGATTTTTGCTGCTAGTTTTTAGGACTGTAGGCATATTACATTTAGAAACCGAGCATTTTCTAGTAGGGGCCATTAGAAGGTCCTGATGAGTAAGCAGTAGGGGACTGCTTACGAAACATGTAGACCAGGTAGCTAGCTAATCGCTCTACCTCAAAACCCCCTTCTTAACGTTCCCAGCTAGGGAAGTGAATAAATCGTTTTTTTCCACTAGCCAGGGAATTTTTAGTCTTTTTAACACCCACACATAAATAGGTCCCTACACTTCACTGACATCACTCACCTTGCACTGTCACATAGCCTCTGTCACCTTCAAAGTGCTCCCGCGTAGTTCGTCTGGTCGTAGCACGCCCCGCCCCGTAGAGGGACGGGAAGACCCCCATGATGAAGCAAGACACTAAAGGATTTTTTTAGTGTGTGAGGGGTATTTTAACAAGCACATTGTGCTCTCATCTTTACCATCCTAAGAGAGAGTTTATTATTCTCACCACCCACATGTAAAAATAAACATTTTAATTTAAAACCACCACACATTGATAGAATCTCATTGTTTATACGACACCGCTCTAGGCCAGACCTAAAAATGAGAGGGGTTTTCATTAACTCGTGCCCACCTAGAAGCGCTTCTCCCTTCCAAACTAAAAGCTTGAAAATCATATCCGATACTTTACTCGGGGAAAGACTGCAGTCCTGACTGGCTGATGCAGTTTCGGTTTCACAATCAGACATCACTAGCCTTAAGAGAAACTTGCCCACAGCAGCCAGGGCGCTTCGGTGGAGAGGCGTGTTGACCCGGAGCCCCTGGAGGAAGCCTGCCCTGCTGCTGCCCACTCTGCCTGCAAGAGACACACCGGTGGCGCGCGGCCTTGGGTAGGTCACGTTACTGCTTTGTCTGCTCCACCCGAGACCAATATTCAACTGATAAGTACATAGGTAATGACGATACAAGAAATTGTTTTTCTTTTAGAGATGGTCCGGTTCCGTTTGTTTCCCTAGCAGTATCGTGTCCACCAGGGAGATGGAGTTTGAAGAAGTGTTGTGTATTGACAGGGCTTTAAGTGGGATGAAAAAACAGGGGGGGGGGGTCTCTCAGAGGGGTGTGGTCGATGTAAGTAAGGGCGTGGCTTAAAAACACAATAAGTTAAAAAACTGTGCTTAACATAGCGTGCCGTCCGACTTTAATTTTGCCGTTTGTCATTGCATCCATATATGATACAAGTAACATCATACCTACAAGAAGCCAGGACTATTGGCTTTGTCAATGGTTGTTAGTTGCATAAGATTAAGCAGCAGCAACTATGGCTTGTATATAAAATTGAAAAAGCTTCCACTTCAAGCCCTGGTGACATCTCAACGACGTTGCTGCTCCTGCATTTCAAAAAGAGAAGCGAAATCCAGAGAGAAAATGACTCTTTAAGGGATCTCCCTTCCTCTACAACTCTTCACCTGGCATGACGTCATGCCGTAAGATCTCCACTAGTGAGAAGTGAGCAGTGTGAGCACGCGCACATCGATGTGCTTGCTGTGCGG
Organism: Lissotriton helveticus; assembly: GCF_964261635.1. Taxonomy (NCBI): domain Eukaryota; kingdom Metazoa; phylum Chordata; class Amphibia; order Caudata; family Salamandridae; genus Lissotriton; species Lissotriton helveticus. The sequence goes on from NC_136067.1 coordinate 1,191,000,500, forward strand.
TCACTGCAGTCCGCCTATGCCAGGGCACAACACAGAGCTCAAAAGAGACCCGTTTCGATGGCCCCTTTAACACAAGCATTAAAAATGCAATAGGTCTCGCCTTTCATTAAGTTAAAGGCATTTGCTTTGCTATACAATACCATTAGCAAAGCAAATGGCTTTAACTTAATCAAAGGCGAGACCTATTGCATTTTCAATGCTGGTTACTCTTCTGTTGCTGTTGATCTACTCCAGCTGTCTCCAGCCAGTCCATGGCAGCTCATTGACACCTCCAGAGAGGCTCCCAGTCTTGAGTTCATTTTTAAATAAGCAGAGGGTCACATTTTCCTTTTAAAGTTAAGAGAAGGCTGTGTTTATTTTACATTATTATCTTCAGTTGCAGATAGCAATACCTGATAATGAGCAGTGTTGGGAGTCAGATTTTTGACCCAGGGCACAGAGGTGAAAAACTGAAGCAATAAGGTATATAAATCTTAAATAAATCTCCTTGTCAACCCAATACTGGAGGGTGAGAACAAAATGTTTCTGAAAGCTTTTAAATGGAAGAAAATTAGAATGAGATATTACCCTAATGATTAAGTTAAATCTTCCTTTTAATTTTCTTCCATTTCAAAAGGTCGGGTTTACAAACAGCAGGCCTCTTGCTGCCAGTAGATACGGTCATATTTATAACTGAAAAATACTCATTTTTTTAAAGGAGAATAATGTAAAGTGACAAAAAATTGTTTATGAAACATTCAGTCAATGATTTTCCCCACTTTCAATTAAGCCAATTATGTCTAAATATTTTAAGAAGCAAGTTTCATCACTTTAATTGACTTTTATTTAAACAATTGGCTGTATTTTTTGTTATAAATATGGCACCATGTCTGCAGGCCATTGGGTGCAAGATTCCTGCTGTTTGTAAATGTGACACTGAATTGGGTGATAATTTAAATGAGTTTTGTGTAATCCATAGAAACTTAAAGTAAACTCTTCAGTTTAATTTTCTCCCATTTCAAAGTTACACTTGTACACACAGCAACCATCTTGCTCCCAGTGGCTGACAGACACTGTGTCATATTTATATCTAAATAAAACAACCATTTTTTAAAGTGGGAAACATTTAAAGTACAGAAAAATGTTCGATATTATGAACATTTTTGCAGAACATTTTTATGCACTTAACATTGCTCCCATTTCTAAAAAATTGTGTTATACATGTAACTGTGCAACATTTGGGAAAGGTATGCCCTGTGTCACAAGTACATATGACACAGGCTCTCCTTCACCTCTACTCGTGTGTCCCATTCATAAGCACACATGTTCATACATCTCCAAAGACTGCGCTCTCACTGACGAATGGTAGCCCTTGTCATAGTGCCCCTAGTCAAAGTATTTTGTCAAACCATTGTAACTGGCTCTATGAACATTAGGTTTCAAGTCAATTAAGCTGGGCGTGGGAGTGTCTGGTAGCAGTGCGCGAGCGGCTTGGCCTTCAGTAGCTCACAGTGATTTTTACTGAACAGAAGTAACCCTCACTATAGAAAAGACTTGAGACGCTTGCTCTACTCCTTCCTATCTGCTTCGGACACCCTAAGGTTGGACATGGATTTAGAAGACATAGTAACACAAAGTACGATACTCTCAAGTTATGAGCTGGAGAAAAATGTCATCTCCTGAGGTAAGAGATGGACCAAAATGTGCATGGGGACATCATTGGAGCTGCAGAAACGATAGGCCATAAATGGGTAGTAAGTTCTCTGCAATTTACTAGCAGATCAAAAAAAAAATTATGGATTCTGCAAATGGTTTCATAAAAACATGTTATGCTATTGCAAGGATTACAAGGATAAGGAAGGTAATTCCTTGTCCACAAACTCCCTAAGAAGTGTGTGGGTATCTGTACCTATCCACAGGTTACAAAGACGGATGCAACATAACACTGTTGGCTTCAGTAGAAAAATTAGGTATTCAAACAATGCAGGACAAAAGATTAAATTGATTACAAAAGGAAAGTGGGTAAGTTGAAGTATACATGATGAGGACTTTGCTTAGGGCTAAACCTACAAAAGACCTGAAACAGAAAGAGGGGTAGTTCTTGTGTGGGATAAACTGGCGCCTATCAAGTGTGCCTAGCTTCAGTGCAAAAGGTGAGGAAGAACACCCTAAGCCCTCCAAATAGACCCAAAAGTCTGATCAAAAGTATAGCAAACCTATGCACACACTCCTGTCAGTAACAACTTATAGTAAACATTCAGTAAACTCAGAAAAACATTCAATATACAGATATATAACAGAATGAGAGTAATCCGTGTAGTTCTAATACTCCTGTTCCTTTAATCCGAATATTGCCCAGCCAACACGTGTTTCGTCGTTAGGGGTGTGCCCTTTGACTTCTTGAGGGCTGTTGGGCTAATGCATTAACTGCCAGACTCCTCTCTGCCGGTTATACTTCCGTCCCGGGTGGATTTGAAGGTGTGATGTGGGACCAAACATCAACAAAATCCCTGTTATACTATCACAAGTAGTTCCTTCTGGTATTCAAAAACACGGTCAGTCCCATCATACGTATTCACATCAGACTAATATCTTGTCTGTCCTGCTGTAAGAATCAACACTCTTAATAAGAGTACTTAAAATGGCTTAGCGAGTGCGCCTTCCCGTCGGGTTCCTGTTTCATGGTTCCAAATTACGATCCGGGTCGGATTACTTTGAAAACAGCAATTTGATCACCTTTCACTCATTGCCAGCTATATTCAAGCATTGAAAAGGTGATCCCAGAGGGTGTTCTAGTCCAACTGATGAACAGGCATTAGCAAACCCAATAGGCCTCAACTATGCAATAGACATGGCTTCGGCAATGTGTTTTAGCTATGTTGTACACATGTGTGGCTGCTGTAGAGCATCTCTAAAAGTTAGTGGGGTGAGGTAGATTAGCGAGGGGTAGACTGGAGTGGGGTAGACTTGACTGGGGTAGATTGGATTACGGTAGATTGGAGTGGGCAAAGGGTAGAATGGTGTGGTAGACTGGAGTGGGTGGATTATGGTGAAGTGGAATAGGATAGCGTGGAGTGCAGAGGGGTAGATTGGAGTGAAGTGGATTAGACTCCAGTAGATTTGAGTAGGGTAGATAGGAGTAGGGTAGATTGGGGAACATTGGAGTGAAGTAGACTGGAGTGGGGTAGATTAGGGTGGAGTGGGGTGTGGTAGATTGGAGTGGGTGGGGTAGATTGGGTGGATTAGAGTGGGATAGATTCGAATGAGTGGGTAGATTGGAGTGGATTGGGATGTATTAGAGTGGGGAAGAGTGGGGTATACAGAGTGAAGAAGATTGGAGTGGATTAGAATGGGGTGGGGTAGATTGAGTGGGGTAAACTGAGTTGGGCTGTAGTGGAGTATGTAAAGTTGGAGAGAGTGGGTGGAGTGGGTTAGAGTAGAGTATGGTAAATTGAGGTTAGTACAGTGGGGTAGATTGAAGAAAAATGGAGTGGGGTAGATTGTGGTCGATTTGAGTTGGATACATTGGAATGGAGTAGATTGGAGTGGAGTTCGATAGACTGGAGTGCAGATTGGAGTGGGGTGGATTGAGGTAGATTAGAGTACAGTGAAGTGGGATGGGGTGGGTAGAGTGGAGTAGATTCGGGAGGATTGGGTAGATTGGGTGGATTCGAGTATGGTAGATCGGAATGGGCTGGATACATTGTGGTAGACTGGGGTGGGACAGAGCAGAGCGGGGTGGAGTGGGACAGAGCAGAGCGGGGTGGAGTGGGACAGAGCAGAGCGGGGTGGAGTGGGACAGAGCAGAGCGGGGTGGAGTGGGACAGAGCAGAGCGGGGTGGAGTGGGACAGAGCAGAGCGGGGTGGAGTGGGACAGAGCAGAGCGGGGTGGAGTGGGACAGAGCAGAGCGGGGTGGAGTGGGACAGAGCAGAGCGGGGTGGAGTGGGACAGAGCAGAGCGGGGTGGAGTGGGACAGAGCAGAGCGGGGTGGAGTGGGACAGAGCAGAGCGGGGTGGAGTGGGACAGAGCAGAGCGGGGTGGAGTGGGACAGAGCGGGTGGAGTGGGACAGAGCGGGGTGGAGTGGGGCAGAGCAGAGCGGGGTGGAGTGGGACAGAGCGGGGTGGAGTGGGACAGAGCGGGGTGGAGTGGGACAGAGCGGGGTGGAGTGGGACAGAGCGGGGTGGAGTGGGACAGAGCGGGGTGGAGTGGGACAGAGCGGGGTGGAGTGGGACAGAGCGGGGTGGAGTGGGACAGAGCGGGGTGGAGTGGGACAGAGCGGGGTGGAGTGGGACAGAGCGGGGTGGAGTGGGACAGAGCGGGGTGGAGTGGGACAGAGCGGGGTGGAGTGGGACAGAGCGGGGTGGAGTGGGACAGAGCGGGGTGGAGTGGGACAGAGCGGGGTGGAGTGGGACAGAGCGGGGTGGAGTGGGACAGAGCGGGGTGGAGTGGGACAGAGCGGGGTGGAGTGGGACAGAGCGGGGTGGAGTGGGACAGAGCGGGGTGGAGTGGGACAGAGCGGGGTGGAGTGGGACAGAGCGGGGTGGAGTGGGACAGAGCGGGGTGGAGTGGGACAGAGCGGGGTGGAGTGGGACAGAGCGGGGTGGAGTGGGACAGAGCGGGGTGGAGTGGGACAGAGCGGGGTGGAGTGGGACAGAGCGGGGTGGAGTGGGACAGAGTGAGGGTGGAGTGGGACAGAGTGAGGGTGGAGTGGGGTAGATTGGAGTTGAGTTTCGTAGATTGAAGTGGGGTGGATTGGAGTATGATAGTTTTGGGTATAGTGGAATATGCCATATTGGGAGGGGAGTGGGTTAAATTGGAGTGGGGTAGATTTGACTGGAGTGGGTAGACTGAAGCAGGGTAGATTAGAGTGGGGTTGGGTACAGTTGAGTGAGGTTGAGTGGGGTAAAATGGAGTGTGATATATTGTAGTAGGTTGGAGTGGGGTAGGCTGGTGTGGGGTAGATTAAAGTTGAGTGGGGTAGATTAGAGTGGAGTGGGTTGATTGAGGTAGGAGTGGGGGTGAACTGGATTAGACTGAAGTAGATTGGAGTGGACTGAAGTAGATTGGAGTGGACTGAAGTAGATTGGAGTGTGGTAGATTGGAGTGGAGTAGATTATGGAGGAGTGGAGTTAATTGGGTGGAGTGGCTAGATTGGAGTTAAGAGGGTAGATTGGAGTGAGTTAGAAGTGGTGGATTAGAGTAGAGTAGAATTGAGTGGGGTTGATTGGAGTACAGTAGATTGGAGTGGGGTAGAGTATGATTGATAGGAATGGAGTGGGGTAGACTGGAGTGTGGTAGATTAGGGTGAGGAGGGGTAGAGAGAGTGGAGTAGGCTGGAGTGAAGGCAGACTAGAGGGGGTGGAAAAGGGTGGATTGTGATGCGGTGGGCTAGATTTGGAGTGTGGTAGATTGGAGTCGCGGAGATTGGAGTGGAGTAGGGTAGATTGAGGTGGAGTGTGAAATTTGGGTAAACTTGATTAGATGGGGTGGAGAGGGGTAGTTTGTAGTGGGCAGACTGTAGTAGTCTAAGTGGGGTAGACAGGTAGATAGATAGGAGTGGGGTAGAGCTGAGTAGAATTGTGAATGGGGTGGGCTTAATTGGAGTGGGGTAGATTGTGGTGCAATAGGTTAGATTGGACAAGAGTAGGGTGGAGTGGGGTAGATTTGAGTAGGGTGGATTGGAGCAGAGCGGGGCAGACTCGAGCCGAGCGGGGCAGACTCGAGCCGAGCGGGGCAGACTCGAGCCGAGCGGGGCAGACTCGAGCCGAGCGGGGCAGACTCGAGCCGAGCGGGGCGGAGTGGGACAGAGCGGGGTGGAGTGGGACAGAGCGGGGTGGAGTGGGACAGAGCGGGGTGGAGTGGGACAGAGCGGGGTGGAGTGGGACAGAGCGGGGTGGAGTGGGACAGAGCGGGGTGGAGTGGGACAGAGCGGGGTGGAGTGGGACAGAGCGGGGTGGAGTGGGACAGAGCGGGGTGGAGTGGGACAGAGCGGGGTGGAGTGGGACAGAGCGTGGTGGAGTGGGACAGAGCGGGGTGGAGTGGGACAGAGCGGGGTGGAGTGGGACAGAGCGGGGTGGAGTGGGACAGAGTGAGGGTGGAGTGGGACAGAGTGAGGGTGGAGTGGGACAGAGTGAGGGTGGAGTGGGACAGAGTGAGGGTGGAGTGGGACAGAGTGAGGGTGGAGTGGGGTAGATTGGAGTTGAGTTTCGTAGATTGAAGTGGGGTGGATTGGAGTATGATAGTTTTGGGTATAGTGGAATATGCCATATTGGGAGGGGAGTGGGTTAAATTGGAGTGGGGTAGATTTGACTGGAGTGGGTAGACTGAAGCAGGGTAGATTAGAGTGGGGTTGGGTACAGTTGAGTGAGGTTGAGTGGGGTAAAATGGAGTGTGATATATTGTAGTAGGTTGGAGTGGGGTAGGCTGGTGTGGGGTAGATTAAAGTTGAGTGGGGTAGATTAGAGTGGAGTGGGTTGATTGAGGTAGGAGTGGGGGTGAACTGGATTAGACTGAAGTAGATTGGAGTGGACTGAAGTAGATTGGAGTGGACTGAAGTAGATTGGAGTGTGGTAGATTGGAGTGGAGTAGATTATGGAGGAGTGGAGTTAATTGGGTGGAGTGGCTAGATTGGAGTTAAGAGGGTAGATTGGAGTGAGTTAGAAGTGGTGGATTAGAGTAGAGTAGAATTGAGTGGGGTTGATTGGAGTACAGTAGATTGGAGTGGGGTAGAGTATGATTGATAGGAATGGAGTGGGGTAGACTGGAGTGTGGTAGATTGGGGTGAGGAGGGGTAGAGAGAGTGGAGTAGGCTGGAGTGAAGGCAGACTAGAGGGGGTGGAAAAGGGTGGATTGTGATGCGGTGGGCTAGATTTGGAGTGTGGTAGATTGGAGTCGCGGAGATTGGAGTGGAGTAGGGTAGATTGAGGTGGAGTGTGAAATTTGGGTAAACTTGATTAGATGGGGTGGAGAGGGGTAGTTTGTAGTGGGCAGACTGTAGTAGTCTAAGTGGGGTAGACAGGTAGATAGATAGGAGTGGGGTAGAGCTGAGTAGAATTGTGAATGGGGTGGGCTTAATTGGAGTGGGGTAGATTGTGGTGCAATAGGTTAGATTGGACAAGAGTAGGGTGGAGTGGGGTAGATTTGAGTAGGGTGGATTGGAGCAGAGCGGGGCAGACTCGAGCCGAGCGGGGCAGACTCGAGCCGAGCGGGGCAGACTCGAGCCGAGCGGGGCAGACTCGAGCAGAGCGGGGCAGACTCGAGCAGAGCGGGGCAGACTCGAGCAGAGCGGGGCAGACTCGAGCAGAGCGGGGCAGACTCGAGCAGAGCGGGGCAGACTCGAGCAGAGCGGGGCAGACTCGAGCAGAGCGGGGCAGATTGGAGTGAGGTACATTTGAGTGCAGTGGGGTAGAGTGGAGTGGGGTTGGTGGGGTTGACTAGATTGGGTGTAGTGGTGTTTATTGGAGTAGAGTGGAGTGGGATACACTGCAGTGGAGGCAGGTAGATTGTAGTAGAGTGGTGTAGAGTAGGGTGGGTTGGAGTAGATTGGGGTAGCTCCAAGTAGAGTGGATTGGGGTAGCTTTAGGTAGAGTGGATTGGAGTATATAGTAGTGGAGTTGAATAGATTGGAGTAGAGTGGGGAACTGTGGAGTGGAAGTGGCTTAGAGTGTGGAAGGAGAGTTTCGAAAAGTAGAGTTAAGTACTGTAGAATGGATTGACAGGGCACAGAGTAGAGTGTTGCAGAGTGGAGCTGTATAAAGTGGAGTGGAGTATGGAGTATGCATGGTGTAGAAGCTCGATGCCATTACAAACAACACATTTTCAATTGAAAGGGCATTAACACAGACATACAGTTTTACTGCGCACAAATGATATGACGAAATGTCATCCATCGCCTACTGTATTGATGTTTTGATCACATTCAAATATTTGTTTCCACACTTCAGAATTACAGAAATGTGAGCTTCAGGTGTATTTTTCTCATTCTGATGTATTGTAAAATATCAGCACAGTTAATCTTAATTGTGAGCTAGAAAAAATAACATCCTACACTCTCTCCTCTCACATGGGCATGGCCAGACTGCGAACCTAAAGCAGCCCTGGCAAATTCTCAGACCAGCCCCCAATGCAGTGCATAGTGAGTGCAACCAGCATCTCTAACCACAATTTCAGAGACATTTGACAAGTTTTATAAAGTGTGTACGAACGTACTCAATGTTTAAGCCAAAGTAGGCCTTACCTCCTGGAAAAAACAATCATAATTCCAATATTTAAAAAAGGGAATAGATCATTGGCAATACATTATAGACCAATAGCTTTATTAGATAGCACTGCTAAATTAATGGGCCGCCTACTTTTAAATAGGCTTGAATCCTGGGCACAGGAAAATAACATCTAGTTCCCAATATGGATTTCGGAGGCAAAAAGGGATGATTGATCAGTTCCATTAATTTAAACGTACTCATTGCCAAATACACAGCGGTCAAGGGAGCCCAATTATACATGGCTTTCATGGACTTATCCGCGGCCTTTGACCTGGTAATTCATACCAAACTATGGTCAATTATGGAAGTTCTGGGTGTTGAGAAACGAATCATTGACTTTATTCGAGGAATGTATGCCGTTGCCTCAGCCTGCGTTTGGTATGGAAGAGCAGGTGAAACTACTAGCTCCTTTGGGATAGAGCGTGGGGTCCGACAAGGATGCCTGCTTGCCCATTTTCTTTTTTTACTCTACAACGACAGTGTCAAAGCAACTCTGGCATTATCTGCTAAAGACGTTCTCTTAAATAACTCCACCCCAGTGCCAGTACTTCTCTATGCGGATGATGCGGTCTTGTTGGCTCGGACCAGCAAAGCACTTCAGCATCAGAAAGAGACGTACACAGGGTTCATGAACAACTTGGAACTAAGAGTTAGCAAAGCGAAATAATTTGTACTAGTCGCAGGCAAGAGACCAAAGAAAATCCCAGGATGGAAAATTGAAGGAGGACAATTGGAAGGGGTGGACTCATTTTCCTACATTAGAGTTCTCTTTGATCACAAAAACACCTGGCAAGCTATGGTGCATATCAGGAGGCTTATGATGGAAATTAGTATAGGGGCACTGACCAGATTTTTGAAAAGGTTGGGATCAAGGTCAGTGAAGGTAATTAAAAAGATCTTCGAAGCAAAAGTCACATCTGTTGCAAACTATGGGTCTGCTATCTGGGGAATTGCCAGCACCCAAGCTTTGCAACAGACTGAGGATTGTTTTTGAAAGCGCTTGTTGCGCCTCCCTAAGTCTTGTTTTTCATAAATATGTCACCTGGAACTGGACGTTTCTTTCATATCGGACCGGATTCACATTGCTTCTCCACTTTTGTGGCATTCGGTATGGAGAAGGGAAGAACTCACGCTAACACATGACATATTAAATGATTCACTAAACCTTGATGGCGTATCTAAAGTTAAATGGTTACAATATATAAAGAATAGTTTTTATTCAGTTGGGCAAGCCAATCTATTCGATGATCCCCTTGCATGCAGAGTATTATCAAGAAGCACGTTGAAGAGCCTTCTTTTGGCAAAAGAGAAGAATATAAGAAATGACCTTAATGCTAATAAGCCTAGGGCCAATTTATATCTTTTAGCACCTAGACAAAGCATGCAGGATCACACGTACCTAAACTTTATGAAGAAACTTAAACACAGATTTCTTTTAGTCAGGTTCCGTTTGAATTTTTTTCCCTTAATGCTGGGCTACCCTCCTAATACATATTTTACGGAGGCACTCTCACTCTGCCCTTGTGACTCATCCCAATGCGACTTACATTTTTTACTTTTTTTGTAGAGTTTATCGGAAGGAAAGGAAGAGAGAAACATTGCCACTTTTGTGCAGAATAAATTTCAGACAGTGTCGCCCAGCTCTATACTTTTAAAAAAGTTTACCAGATCCTTTTACGTGTTTTTGTCTGGCTTCCTTCATACATTGTGCTCCAAATAGGAGGAAAAAGACTGTCATGATGAGCTATTTTGTGCATGCTTTTAGAGTTTTTATTGTTTTTTTATTTTTAACTATTTGTCTTTTTACACAAACTGTAATTAATATTAATATAGAAATAATGATCAATGTAATTGTATAGAATGCATTGTATCTTGTATTTATGTAGTATACTTTTTATACCATTGCTCTATTCACTAGCGAAATAAAGTGAAGTTGATTGATTAAGCGTTAATGCCAATGGCGTCTTGGTGCTAATGTGGCATGCTGACTAAATGATCTTTGCTGACTAGCATTACATCTCGGTAAACAGCCAGGTTTTAAGACATTTTTTGAAGGTTAGAGACTTAGATTGACTCAGTTGTTCTGGTAGGTTATTCCAGAGATGGCTGTGGTGCGAATAAAGCTTTGACCAGCCATGTCCAACCCCCGTTGGATCTCCTGATTCTCTAAACAATGATTGTTCCAGAACTGGCGGATCTTAACCCCTTCCGTGCTTCCGTCGGCCGACGGGAGCACTCCTTCCCCAGTGCTGCTGAGGGCCAACGGCCGGCGCAGCCCCGCCCACTCATCAGAACGTCCGCACCGCGGCGGAATTGCCGCCGCGGTTAAGGGGTTAATGATTTGCTGGGCTTATGCCACGTAAGATTCTTCCTAAGGTAGTCAGGGGCAGCTCAATAGAGGGCTTTATGGGCGAAACAGAGGGCCTTAAATCTAATCCTCTTCTTTACCGGTAGCCAAATAAGATTTCATATCTTTCCTTGCATGGACTGGAACTTAGTAATTTTCTTCACCACACATGCTGCAGCGTTATGGAGACATTGCAGTTTTTGCAAGGACCGCTGCGTTGCAATAGTCCAGTATAGATAACACAAGTGCTGCTACACCTTCTTTCTGTAATTCAAAAGGTACTTACCGGAAGACCCTTCTAACCTTTTGGGATGGGAAGAAACATGAAGTAAGTATATTTGTGTTTTAAAAGACCGGTTGTAATCAAAAATTATCCCTAATTTGTTTTACAGTAGGTGCTGGTGTGGGGTGAGGGCCTAAGGTTTGTGGCCACCATGAATAGTCAAATGATAGTATCTTGAATCATTTGTGTGTAAATCAGTATATAGAAAAGTTACATACTACAAAAACGCCCCACGCCCCACCATCCTTCTAGCCTCCATGGAAATGCTCAGTAAAGCCAGTCCGGGATTACATTGGGTACTCAGCAGTACTATCACATAAATTCTCTCACTTTGAAGTAAGAGAAAGAAATGTAAACACCAAGATCCCAAGCACCCTCCAAAGACAATGCCTGAAATTTGACCTTCGTCTTTGAATACACAGGAAATGTGACAAGATAAGAACAAGATTTAAAAACCTGTTTACAGAAAGAGTACTCTGAAGGATAAAGTAAACAAATAGAGCTTATGGGAGGAACTAACTCAAGCTGGACAGCCTAAAGCAAAAAAAAGCCAGCAAATAAAAAAGCATGCAACTGTGATTTACAAACCACTAAGCTAATAGTAAGCAATGGTTTAAATGCATTCCCAGAGAATCTTTAAGAATGCCCACAATAAGTTGTTAGCAAACCAGACAGCATGGTTCGACCTAAAAAGGGGGTTATGTGTTCTCTTGGCAGCAAGAAATGACAGCACACCACATTTAAAAGGAATTCAATCAGAACAGGAAAACGTTTTATTCCCTATTGATGCCCCCTGTTTACTTTAATCCGTTCCCAAAAAAGAGATGTATTCAAATAGACAGGAAGAATTGGAGAACCCCAAACAAGTTTTTCTTTTAAAGACGGAGGTCTTGATTAACCAAGTGTCTCCTAGTGGGAGACTTGCATAATAAATATGTTAATGAATATACTGTACAACTTTTTTTTCTTGGAAACAAGCTTCAAAGGCCTACTTCAAAGGCCAAGACAAGTTCCAAAACACAGCTCATGTGTGCAGGATAAAATAGGTTTCCTTTTTCACAGGACACATGCTCATGGAGAATAGTTTCTGCTGAATTGAGTGTTGAACGTATTTTACTTCTATGGAATGTAGCAAGCACAGCGTTAATAAAATGTTGTCTTTGTGTTTCCATGCATGACAAAATCAAAAAATATAAGTGAAAAGCTTTCGGTATAGGATCTGAGGGTTATTTATAACTTTCTTTCATAAGAAATTATCCATTCACTATTGTTTTGGGATTGTTTAACAAATCTGTGTGTGTTAAATGTCCACATAGCTAGATAATGTCACATAATGTACGTAATAATCAGTTTTCATCCCAAGATGTGATGCATAATTTGCCTTTTATTGCTACATACTTTAGTAATTTAACCAGAGAAGCTTGAAACGGAGAAGAAAATGGCAAAGCAAATCATATTTTGCCTCGCCTACACTACAGAATATTTTACTACAGCTCATCAGGAATAAACATACAGTGTAAGCATAAGGAAATTGCTTCGCCCAGTGCTTAATTGCATTACAACAATGAGGGTGGGTAGAAGATTTTCTTAGAAGCATATATGTTATGTTATGTTATTTTATTTAATAAAGCGCACAGATGCCGCAGCCAAGTGGCGTCCCGGCGCTTAGGAAATGGTAAAAACACAACGCGAAAACTAATAAAGACCAAATGGAAGAACTAAACAGTGGAAAATAGGAAGGTCTTCAAGGCTTTCCTAAAAGAGAGCAGATCAGGGATGGAACGAAGAGGGGCAGGCAGAGAGTTCCAGAGAGCTGCCGCCATCACCGAAAAGGAGCGTCCGCCCATCCTTGCTCTTTTAAATCGTGGCACTGTGGCAAGATTTGACCCTGAGGATCGAAGGGCTCTGGAAGGGACATAGTGACCAATTGTTTGTGACAGAATAGGGGGGGAGGCAAACTTAAGAATTTTAAAAGTTAAACAAAGAGCCTTAAATTTAATTCTTTGCCCAACAGGCAACCAGTGAAGATCCTGAATGGTACGGCGTGCAGAAACAAACTTCGGAAGACCGACCAACATCCTGGCAGCCGCATTTTGCACCCTCTGCAGGCTAACTAATTCTGCCTGGTTAACACCCAGAAGCAGAGCGCTAGCGTAATCTAATCTAGCCAGGACCATAGCTTGGACAATAATCTGTCTAGTGCCTGCGTCGAAAAACTTGAAAATAGGTCGGAGGCACTGCAGAGCACCGAAACAGGTACCGGCTACCCGTTTCGTGTGGGTGGTGAATGAAAGTTTATCATCCAACCACACCCCCAAGTTCCTGACTTCGGCCACTGGAGTGGGAACAGGGCCCAATTCAGATGGCCACCATTGGTCGCCCCAGAGCTCGCTTTCCCTACCAAAAATAATAACCTCGGTTTTAGAGGCATTAAGTTGGAGTCGATTGTTCCCCATCCAGCCCGCCACAGCTTTTAGCGCGGACTGGAAAGTGGGGGCATCCATGTTGGACTCCCCATTAAGTGCCACCGCCAACTGCGTGTCATCGGCGTATGACACCATGGTGAGACCAAAACTATGGGCAACCTCCGCCAACGGTTGAACATATAAATTAAATAAGGTAGGGCTTAGGGCCGATCCCTGCGGGACACCCTGCGAGATCGGGCGAGGAGCAGAAACAAAAGGGGGTGTGGACACTTTAAAGGTTCGATCAGTGAGGAAAGATCGAAACCACTCGAGTGCTCTCTCTCCAACTCCGGCCTCCTCAAGGCGGTGTAGGAGGATCTGGTGGGACACCGTATCAAAGGCGGCACTGAGATCCAATAGGATCAGTGCCGCCGTTTGACCCTGGTCTAACATCTTCCTGATGTGCTCCACCACCACTAGAAGAGCCGTCTCGGTACTATGACCCGCACGGAACCCGTTCTGCGAGTTATCCAGTATCTTAGCTTCCTGCAGATGGGATGACAGGATGCAATTAGCGTGTGATTCTGCTAATTTAGCTAGCCAAGGGAGCAGGGAAATAGGCCGGTAATGTTCCGATTTAGTGGGATCAAGAGCCGGCTTTTTGAGAATAGGAATGATGGTAGCCTGCTTCCATGCACTAGGAACGCTGCCGGTGTTGAAGGACAGCTCAATAAGACTGTGCATGGCCGGGTAGCAGCACTCAGTAAGTTCCTGGAATTGAATGGGTCTCATGGGGTCGTCCGGTGACCCGGATTTGACCTTTGTTGTCAAGGCTTTAAACTCCTCTAGAGTAGGACTAGGAATAGTTCATATATGACTGAACTGTGGTAAATAAATAAATAATACCTCTATTTTTGAATGGATAAATGAATAACAGATAGCTCAATAAATAAGAGTCAAGATTCGAGGTAGTAGGAGTTTTTGCAGGTTTAATACAGCATAAGGACAGGAACAGGACAACCTGCATAGGAATAGGATGGCAGCGCTGCCGGGGGCAGGATCGGAATCGGCGTAACATTTAATAACAGTGCACGATCATATATACTAAAACAGTTGCATTACAATACATACGATAGGCGGAGCAGTGGGTGGAGCAAAGGGTGTGACGCGTAGCAGTCGCGAAAGATAAGGGTGAAAGTAGGTGTAACAGGGCGTATACATAGACATGTGATGCAAACGTAACAGAATATGTCATGAATGGGGCGGAAACATGGAGGGGGCTACCTAAGGAGCCGGGACCTCTAACCTGATGGTGCGCGCAAGCTGGCAATGACGTATTACTAGGAGAAGCTGGGGGCTACGAACTCTGTGCTAGGAGCAGAGACTGAAGTCTGGAGAGTCAGGGCGACATGTACCTAAACAGTATCTAGTATCTGATGTTTAGAGAACATGTTGATAGAATCCAAAAGTTATCGGGGTAAAGGCGAACAGACTCTAAGACTGGAGCATGCATTATTCTACATGTAGTGCGTGATGAAGAATATTAAATGACCATTAAATACAGTATTTCTCTTACATGGAGACGTAAAGGCTAGACTATGACGGAAACTATTGATGCAGTTCAGTAGCTTTAGGAATGCAGAGAAGGAGGGCTGGACTGATAACTAGAATCATAACATACTCTTGGCAGACTCAGAGGCAGAGCCAGGCTGAACCGGGCACTGCAAGGCAGGAAATAAGTGAAGGGTCAGGGATACAGGTGGGGGCTGTATCGCTCCTCAGCGAGGGCTTCAGGAGACAGGAGCTGAATCTGGTGTCCGGGCCCTTTTGAGGCCTAGAAACGGGGACTTTACAATGGAATAACGTGCACACTGAGAAACGTGGCAACGTAGCTTTACATAGGCCTAATATTCGTAGTATTCACGGGAACTGGAAATAGGCATACTAGAGATGGACACAACTGTAATTGCGTCATTAATCGAACATGGGGAATACATATGCATATTAATCATGCACAGATAACATATGATGGAGGACGCGTAGGGACACAGAACATGGCAAAATTTACTTTTCCACATTCCCTCCTTGTCACTACGTTTCCATCAGGAAACATCAATATTCATGATACCATCTATCATTTCATACAGTATCATTTGCTCGTCTCGAATTTTCTTGGAACGGGTTTTAGAACGGGGCTTGGGACTAGGAATACAAGAGGTAGCACAAATGCCGCAAATCGCAGGGCCACATTGTATACAGAGGCAGCAGCTGAATATGATCGCTACTGCAATACCTAAAAAGGACAAGACTTTCCATCCCCAGGCGGAAATTATATTCCAGAACCAACCGGACCATGTCCAGGTGCCTGGATCTTGGTGTAACAGATGGGCAATTTTATGGAGTCTGGTTATAGCTGAATAAACAGACGGCGCGTTATTTGGAATGAAAATGCAGCAACTAGATCCGATGACTCTACAGGCCCCGCCCCTATCGGCCAGTATGACGTCAAGGACGAGACGATTTTGCAAAACGACAAATCTCATAGCAGATTGCTCTTCAGTTAAGTTACCTAGAGCAGAGGCAGTCTCATTTACTACTGCTTCAAGGGTTCTTGTTAACCTACGGATTAGCTTACTATTCTGGATAGGTCCTATAAAGAAGAAGAAACCTCTATTGAAATCTGTATACTGTTCTAGAGCAGTTTCAGTATAATCGACAATTGGGGACTCGATCTCCCTTCTATGTCTAATGTGTACTAGATGTGTATTTCTATGATAATCAGATGGGGCTAGGAAAACTGGTGGCAGTAGGAAGGCAATGTAACAGGTTCCCTCCCAATCGAGGGGCAGACGAACATATGCGGTTTGGCCACAAATAAAATAAGAATGACGTGAAGCTTTGAAAATAGATTTCCCACTGTCACTATATTTGACAATAGTAGTACAATCACTATGTCCTACATGTACGGAACCATTATTTCGGACACATAATTCACCTTTGACTGGTAGTACTGAAATAGCAGGTAAGTCTGGAGTAGTATCAGACTGAACATTCAGGACCATGAAATTCGAAGAATAATTACCTAAATTATAAACTTCATTCTCTAGATCTAACCCTGTTCTGTGGGGAAGACCTTGCTTGTCTGGGAAACATGTACTGTTAAGAAAAGACATATCTGTTGAGGATGACGTTAACGTGGACCATGCTCCACACGAACCATTATGTGAAAATGGATAAGGAAAGAGTGGCAGAACTCCCTTCGGTGTCTGAAAAGGGGGGAGTCGACCACACACCCAACAATTAGTGGCATTGCTGGTCTGGTGTGAATAATGTAACATGCGGATAAAAGAATTATTACGCATAGCGAGGCGGTAAGAGAGTTCATGAGGAGGCAGATCACTAAACGTGTGCTCTACTGTAACATTAGAAGACTTATTTACATGAGAAACTGGAAAATACAGGTAAAATGCATAACTGGTGCAGGAAATCATAATGCTGAGAAATAATATGAAACTTAGAAAAACGATACATCGGATTGAGTTTTGACTAACTCTCTCACTATGGGGGTCTATTTTATACATGTCAGAAACCGGTCTAACCGTTTCACCTAGGGGAGGACTTAGACAATCAAACTGGCTGACTTATTTTACTAGACCTTAATTTGAGCTTATACTCCTGTTGCGGAGTTGTCTCTAACAGGGAGGGTGCAGTAACATTGTCTTTTGCGGGACAGTCCTTAAGAATGGTACTTTGGCAGTCCTTTAAATCCTGGGAAATGTTCTTTGAGACTGGCTTCAATCCATAAATCTTCTTGATGTGCGAAAGATGCACCCAGCCTTTGCGTCCCTCCAACTTCACGGCTGTACGGGTGGCGAGGAGGACCTGTCGGGGCTCCTTCCAGCGAGGCTCCAGCGGACCTGAGCGATCGAAATTTCGCACTAGGACCATGGATCCGGGAACGATTTCATGCGGTGCCACCTCGGTATTGTCTGGAAATGCGGCGGCAACCTGTGAACAACAAGAGTTGAGGGCAGACATCAAGGAAGCTAGGTAATCTGTCAGCATATTACTTGAAACATCGGTAATACTTCGAGGTCTAGGTGTACCCCACATGTTAGGGGGGCGGCCGAAAACGACCTCATACGGGGACAGACCTGATCTGGAATGTGCGACCATGCGCATATAGAACAAAGCGACTGGCAGAGCTATTAGCCAGTCCACACCTTTCTCTTGACAAACTTTTGCAATGCGGATTTTCAGGGTCTGGTTATGTCTCTCTACGAGACCGGCTGCTTCAGGATGGCGTACACAATGGAACTTCCACTGGTACCCTAACAACAGGGAAACATGCTTCATGAGTTCAGATGAGAATGGCTGGCCGTTGTCAGAATACACGACTCTAGGGAGTCCATAACGGGGGAAGAACTCACGAACCAACTGCTTGGCAGTAGTCGCGGCTGTGTAATCTGGAACTGGATATGCTTCTGTCCACCTGGACAAAGCGCATACAACTACAAGGACATACTTGAAACCTCGACATCGCTCCATCTGAATGTAATCCATCTGGAGGACTTCAAAAGGGTGGTCAGGGGGCTGGAATCCACCTTGTTCCACCGGGACACTTTTACCTGGATTAAACTGACAACATATCATACAGGTACGGACTTTCTGCTTGGCTGCAGCTCGTAAATGCTTGTTGAACCAAATATTCTGGATACTGTCTAACATAGCTTTTTCTCCTAAATGTGCTGGACTATGTGCGGTATTAACAATAACTTGAACCATAGAGTCGGGGAGAAACCATGTGGCTCTACCCTTCGTTACCCATCCCTGATCTGTCTGGACCCCTCCTTGTTCGGACCATTTCTTGACTTCATCGGGAGTAGCATGTAACTGGATATCTATAACATCTTGAGTAGGGTCCTTAACTGTCATACATGTAGTCGGATCTGGAGTAAGTGTCGGTGTCTTATTAACTGGAATGTCTGGTGTCTGTGCTGTAAGCTTGGCTGTGCGATCTGCCAGATCATTACCCTGGGAAATAATGTCAGTAACTTTCGTATGTGCTTTGCATTTCATGATAGCAATGGATGTCGGTAAATGTATAGCATCTAACAGAGCTTGAATAAGGAGACCATGCTGAATCTTGGTTCCATGAGAAG
The DNA here is from genome assembly GCF_964261635.1 of Lissotriton helveticus. Lineage (NCBI taxonomy): Eukaryota > Metazoa > Chordata > Amphibia > Caudata > Salamandridae > Lissotriton > Lissotriton helveticus. The sequence goes on from NC_136067.1 coordinate 1,191,018,939, forward strand.
TCATGAAACCTCTCTCCTGCCAGAGCACTCCGAAGTCGTGTACGACTCCAAATGCATAACGTGAATCTGTGTAAACATTAACTTTCAGGTTCTTAGCGTGTATGCAGGCTTGCGTCAGAGCAACTAGCTCTGCTGCTTGAGCAGACAGGGTGTCAATACGGTGTGTTTCAATAACTTCAGTGTCAGTAGTCACTGCATACGCAGCTACTAGTTCTCCTGTACTAGTTCTCATGCATGAACCATCCACATAAAGTGTCAGGTCGGGATCTGGTAATGGAATATCTGTCAGATCTTGTCTTGGCTTGGTCATGATGTTAACTACTTCCACACAATCGTGTGTGGCAGAATTCGAAGTAACTGATGGTAACAGTGTAGCAGGATTTAAAACGTTGCAGCGTCTGATTTCTATGTGTGGCTGAAACAGTGTCAATTCATAACCTGTTAAACGTGCAATTGTCAAGTGCTGAGTTTGTGTTCGGTTTAAAAGAACTTCCACGGAGTGTGGGACTTGTACTGTCAGGGAGTGTCCTAAGACTATGGAATCACTTTGTCTGATAGCTAGTGCTGTGGCTGCAACTGACTTGAGGCACGCAGGCAGAGCCTGGGCTACAGGATCTAATGTGCTCGAAAAATAAGCACAAGGCTTGTATTGTCCTGCTTGATCTTGTGTGAGAACAGATAATGCTGTACCTTCACGTTCAGTGACAAAAAGTGTAAAAGGCTTACTGTAGTTCGGTGTAGCTAGAACTGGAGCTTGGCATAGGGCTTTCTTTAACTCATTAAAACTAAGTGTATGTTCAGATGTCCAAGGGAGAACAGTCGATACGGCTGCCTCCTGTGTCGTTAACTGTATCAGTGGCTTGGCTAGAAATGCATACTGAGGAATCCATTGTCTGCAATAAGAAGTAAGGCCGATAAAAGCACGTACCTCCTTCTGGGTCTTGGGCTGAGGAAGACTCGCTATTAACTGGATACGGTCTGGTGTCAACTGCCTACCCCTCTTGGACAGTAAGTGTCCTAAGTAGACCACTTGCTGGACACAGAATTGAAGCTTCGAAGGGGACACCTTGTGCCCCATCTCGGCTAGGAAATACAAGACTGTAAGGGATGCTTGCTCGCAAGCACGTTCAGAACGGGCTGTGATCAGTAGATCATCGACATACTGGAGCAGGGCAGTGTCAGTTGGCATGTGAATATTGTCTAGTTGTCTCTTAAGTGCTTGACTGTAAATACTAGGACTTTCTGTGAAACCTTGAGGAGCGCGTGTGAACATATAGCTCCTTCCATTTAAACAAAATCCGAAAAGAAACTGGCTGTCTGGATGAATGGGGACACTGAAAAACGCGTTCTTGAGGTCTATGACAGTGAAAAATGTGGCTTCGGAATCAATGGCTGTCAATAGGGAAGAAATATCTGGGACAACTGGGTACTGGGGAATAATACATTTATTAAGTTCTCGGAGGTCAATCACTAATCGATATACTGGGGGTGCATTTGGATCAGTACGTTTCATGACTGGAATGATCGGAGAATTACATACATTGGAGTCAGTTTCTACCACTACTCCTTGAGCCATGAGCTCGTCAATAATTTTGGATAAGGCTGCTACAGCCTCAAGTGGCAATCTGTACTGTCTGATTCGTGGTAACACTACACCTGGCTTGAGAGTCACACGATGGGGTGTGATTTGCATAAAACCAACATCAGTTGGACCTTGCGCCCATAGATGCTGCGGGACATTAGACAATCTTGGATCAAAATCTCGTAATACATAGTGACCCTTGAAGTCACGAAGAAACAATCGTATTCCCTCTGGGGAACAGCATATGACTGCACCTAACTCTTTCAGTGTTTTAATGCCTAATAAATTTTCTGGACATGACTTAGTAAGTAACAGATCAGTAGTGCGGGACAATGGACCTACTTCTAGAGTAACTGGCTTTGATATTTCATTTACGATAGGCTTTCCTGAAAATCCAAGGGAAACATTTCTAGAGCCTGAGAGCGGAGCCCCTGGAACTTCGGCGTGACTTATAGTGGTCCTACTTGCCCCTGTATCAATCAGAAACTTTCTGTCTTTCCCTAGTACTTGACTATGAACATAGGGACCTTCTTGATCTACAGGTATCTCGATGAGAGGCAAGCCTACCTCCCTCTCTAGGCTGTTTCATGAATATGGCTGATACTCTGGATACTCGGACTGTGCATACTGATACATCTGCTGTGTAACATGCTGTGTTGCAGCAATAGGCTGCGGTACAGTAACTGTCTGTTGTGCATTCTGTGGCTGAGAAGTCTGTGAAACTTGTTCTTGTCTAGGCGGACGTGGTCTTTCTTTAGTCTTACCGGTAGCTATGTTGTGTTTCAGAACTGCACACTCGTTTATAAAATGACCTGGCTGTTTACAATAATTGCAGTTCCCTTTAACGGGAGCTGCAGGATGACTGGCTTGATTCGGACCCCTCTTCTGACTGTCTTGTGGAACAGATTGTGCGACTAGTACTTTCATTTTCGTGTCTTTCATACGTTTTCTCTCATGATCTTGCTCTTCTCTGATTCTATTCTGGTGATATTGAAGCATCTGTAACATCTGGGACGGGGTATTAGCTTGCCAGGTACTTTCGACTTTCAAAACTCGATTCTTAACTTGTGGACTTGAATTCTCTACTAATTTAGTAACAAAAAGATGAGGGTATGACTCACTACTTGTCTTGAGGCCACTGTTTATGATAAAACATTTTTCAAATCTAGAATAAAAATCACTAGTGTCTTCGTCTTGTTTCTGTTTACAGGCTGAGATTGCATCCCAGTCTTCCTTTTTAGTTGCTAATAGTCTGGGCAAAACTTGTATTAATAGTTCAGGTAATTCTTTACATTTATCTCCAAGACCGGTACCTGGTACTCGTATCTTATCTTCAGCTTCTAGAACTGCCCAATCGATCTTTTTCTCTCCCACCTCCCATTCTTTTTCTTTGAGTTTCTCATATACCCCTGCGGGCAACAGGACCTTTAACATTTTAATAATATCTGGATACGTGTATTCTCCCATACGGAGCATGTCTTTTAATTCTCGGTGGAACCCTGCTGGATCTTTATCATGACAGGGAATTAACTTTTTCATCTCTAAGAGTTCCATCTTTGTGATAGGGGTGTAAACAAACACTCGTTGCATTTCACCACCCTCTGTCTTAACTGGATGCACTTCTCGTAACGGATTCTGTCTGTCTATGTAAAAGGGTTTACTTTCTGGGGGTGAGACATGAACAAAATGCGGGTTCAAAAACATACTATATTTGTGGCGCTGTTCTAGAATGACACTAATTAAATCGGTACCTAAACCTTTCCATTTGTACTGGAGTAACTCGTTCAGGACATCGTGTAACGGACCTGGATCAGAATGTTGACCCTCATACAATGTAATGAGGTGCTGAATCATATACATACCCGCCAGTCGTTGCTCGGCTGGGGGCAATTTCAGAAACATTTGTGCCACTATTTCGTCTGGAAAAGTGGTAGAATCAGTAGTCCATCGGACTGCTGATCGGACTAGTTCTTGTTCATGCATGGTACTTAATTCACTGTAACCGATTCGTGATTTCAGAATGTGATCGGTAGCTTGAAATACTTGTTCTAGAGAACCTTGTTCTGGTGCTGGATGGTGAAAAACTGGCTTGTGTTCTAGACGTAAATGGTGATCTGGAAATCTAGATTTTCCTACATACGCTATTCTGTCGGGATTCTCGTCCTCTACCTCTTCTGTAGAAGAGTCATTTTCTTTCTCGCTTACTTGTGCTGCTTTACGTTGATCGTGTAACCTTATTATTTCTTTACGAATTTTCTTGTACATACTCTCTATACTACCGATAGTCTTATGCTTACCCTCGGCTATATTATCACTCCACTTTGTCAGGACTTTCATTTCGGCTCGATCTTTGGTCGGATAATCTTGTTCTCGTATTAAACAATTAATCAGAAACTTTAATAGCATGAGCTGGACTTCAACTTTTCTTTGGCACATGACGTCACTAATACTTTCTGGATCATTCCCTGTACGGATGAAACGATATATTCTGTCTAGATCCTCTTTCATATCTGGTAGGGTGACTAGATACTCGGTCACCTTTCTCACGCGTAATGAATATAATACCATATTATCCTCGCCTGGGACTGGATCATAGCCACATTCGTTAAGGGCTTTTCTTATTTCTGCAACAGACTGATATCTGGGCGTACGCTGTGACGCTTGTACATGTAATTCGGCTAACGTTAAACGTTTGTGTGGCGGCGGGGTCTGAGGAGGACCTCCTCCTGCGGCCCCTAAACTAGAGTCGTCTACTGATGCTCTTCGTCCTGGCAGAGTGGGAAATGGAAATGCAGGCTGGACTTGTATGGCGGGCTGGACCGGGGGTACCGTAACAGGTACTCCGGTGTCTGGAGGAGCGGGAAGTGCCTGATTTACAGGGACTGGCGGAGCGGGATTTGCATATTCTGGGACTGTGTCGTCCAAATAGGACGAAATGAAAATATCAGCTGCGGTCGGTTTGTGACGTAGCTTGGTCGGAACTAGTGGTGGCGGAAAGTTACGGGATGCCTCCGGGGTCGCTTTTGGCAAGCCCTCGGCAAGAAGAGGATACATACCCTTAATAAGGGCATTCCTCTGTCTGTCTGACTGTTCGGTTTTAACTCGTTCACCTATCTCGATTAATTCTTTTTCTTGTGCTCGTTCTAAGGATTCTCTACTTAGTTCAGACTTTCTGATTTCTTTTTCGGTTCTTTTATGAGATTCTTTGCGCCATAACTCGATGGCATCTTTCTGTGACTGTCTGGCTTTCTTTTTCCATAATGCTTCTTCTACTCGCATGATGCACTCGGCATCCCATGTGCCTGATACGGGCCATCTATACTTTTCCTCTAACTGTTTGGTATACTCTACCCATAAATCTAGATATAATATGGCGCTTATGCCATGCTTCTGATACATAAAATGACCTGGACTGTCCCTAGGCGGGACAGGAACTGCTGCTTCTAGCAGACCTTTTCTAGTTTTTAATTGACGCAGTTTTGAAAAGAGCGGCATGACTGAACTATAATCTGGACACAATACAATACACAATAAACACGATAATTACTTCACACTCATACCACGACATTAAAGTACATGAAGAACATTTAAAATAACAGTTCGAACAGAATACTACCTGGAATACGGAACACAGAATACATGAATTTTCTCGAGAACAGAACTGACTGGAACAGAAACTAGATGCACTGCTGAAACAGTACGAAACTCACCGGTCTCATAAAGAGACACGTCAGGACCCGCATCCACCGAAGTGGACACTTCGTTTTGTGGGTCTGTGTACCACCAACCCACGGACCAGAGTCAATTAGATTGACCCTGTCTAGATACTACCCCAGTAATGGTACTCACCGGGCAGCAAGAACGGAAGGCCTCAGACTGGACGGGACTGCTTCGACGCCGGACGGACGAACTTCGGACTTCTGTTACGGGTGGGCCTCCGGATACCTCGGACCTTGGACTCTCGGCTTGGGCTCTGGTCGGGACTCGCCGCGTTCCTCCACCGTCTCGTCTGGATGCTGGACCGCCTCCTCCGTCTCCTCCGTGGGCCTGAGGGATACTTGAAGCAGAAATATCTGCCGGTGCGCAGAAGAGTTCCGTCACGACTGCAGAGGGTCAGGGGGTCGGCGTGGCTTCACCGACGCGTGGGGAAAGGGCAAGTACCTGTTCGGGCGCCATTATGTGGTAAATAAATAAATAATACCTCTATTTTTGAATGGATAAATGAATAACAGATAGCTCAATAAATAAGAGTCAAGATTCGAGGTAGTAGGAGTTTTTGCAGGTTTAATACAGCATAAGGACAGGAACAGGACAACCTGCATAGGAATAGGATGGCAGCGCTGCCGGGGGCAGGATCGGAATCGGCGTAACATTTAATAACAGTGCACGATCATATATACTAAAACAGTTGCATTACAATACATACGATAGGCGGAGCAGTGGGTGGAGCAAAGGGTGTGACGCGTAGCAGTCGCGAAAGATAAGGGTGAAAGTAGGTGTAACAGGGCGTATACATAGACATGTGATGCAAACGTAACAGAATATGTCATGAATGGGGCGGAAACATGGAGGGGGCTACCTAAGGAGCCGGGACCTCTAACCTGATGGTGCGCGCAAGCTGGCAATGACGTATTACTAGGAGAAGCTGGGGGCTACGAACTCTGTGCTAGGAGCAGAGACTGAAGTCTGGAGAGTCAGGGCGACATGTACCTAAACAGTATCTAGTATCTGATGTTTAGAGAACATGTTGATAGAATCCAAAAGTTATCGGGGTAAAGGCGAACAGACTCTAAGACTGGAGCATGCATTATTCTACATGTAGTGCGTGATGAAGAATATTAAATGACCATTAAATACAGTATTTCTCTTACATGGAGACGTAAAGGCTAGACTATGACGGAAACTATTGATGCAGTTCAGTAGCTTTAGGAATGCAGAGAAGGAGGGCTGGACTGATAACTAGAATCATAACATACTCTTGGCAGACTCAGAGGCAGAGCCAGGCTGAACCGGGCACTGCAAGGCAGGAAATAAGTGAAGGGTCAGGGATACAGGTGGGGGCTGTATCGCTCCTCAGCGAGGGCTTCAGGAGACAGGAGCTGAATCTGGTGTCCGGGCCCTTTTGAGGCCTAGAAACGGGGACTTTACAATGGAATAACGTGCACACTGAGAAACGTGGCAACGTAGCTTTACATAGGCCTAATATTCGTAGTATTCACGGGAACTGGAAATAGGCATACTAGAGATGGACACAACTGTAATTGCGTCATTAATCGAACATGGGGAATACATATGCATATTAATCATGCACAGATAACATATGATGGAGGACGCGTAGGGACACAGAACATGGCAAAATTTACTTTTCCACAGAACTACAATCACTACTTACCCACACGTATCCGATTGCGGTTTAAGGACTATTTTATTGCACTTGCGATCATACATACATTTGGTGACATTATCAGTATACACATTACATTATAGTATAATGTATTACAAATATTTGGAGTGGACCACTGTACATTCGTTGGGAACGACTATTTTCTAATATATTCCGAGGTTCCGACTGGGTGTCAGGGTTGGCCCTGTAGGCATAACGGGAAAATAAAGGAGGGGATAGTAGAGCACTGTGGGCTTCCGTAGTTGGGCTGGTTGGGCTCCCTTTGGGCTCTTTTTGGGCTTGTCTGGTTTATAACCGGACATTTTGTGTTACTGTCCACCATTTGTGGTGCAGTGACACGGCAGCCGGGGTTTGCCAGTAGAGTATTTTTGTTTTGTTAGGCCTGAGGCGTGCGCGGTGGGGCGTGGACAGCTGGTGTCAGGCGGCGGTGTCGGCGTTTCTCCAGTGTGCAGTGCGGCGGTATCGGGCTGTATGGCGGCTCTACAGGACCCCAGGGTGACTGAAGCATTGCGGCTGTTAGGGGAGGCGGGCCGCATGGACATCGTAGGGACCGACCTACAGGTAAGGCCGCCGCGGCGCGCTGCCAACGATGCCGCGGCAGCCGTGTGAGCCGCCGTGGCCGGCTCCAAGAGGCGGGAGGGGGGGCGGAGGGGCAACGCGAGGAGGCGGCGCCGCGGAGGACGGCGCGGAGAGGAGCTGCGAGGGCCGGGCGGAGAGGGAGAAAGAAGGCGCTGGCTTTCGTGGAGGGGGTGGGAGGGAGGAGTGAGGCACCTGGGGGGGCTGGGTGGTGAGCGGGCGGCCCAGGGGCATGACACGGAGATGGGAGGGCGGGGAGGGGTGGGAGCGGACCCGGAGGAGCAAGTGTTGACGATGGAGGTGGAGGCGGGGAATGGGGCAGGGGGTCGGGCGGAGGGTGGCGCCGGGGGGGGGGGCGAGACCGGGGGGGGGGGGGAAGGCCGGGGTAACGCGAGTGGAGCAGGGGGGGCTACAGGCAGGGAGGGGTGAGGATGCGGGGGGCAGGCTCCCCTTTGTTGATTGAGGAGACGGAGGTGGAGGAGATGGGGTGCGGGCACGGAGCTGGATTGGGGCTCTTCGTCGTCTGAGGAGGGAGGGGGCATGGTGGGCCCGAGCAGGCTTTCTTCGCCGGGGCGGTTGCTGCGGGGGAGGGGTGGTGGGGGGCATGGCGAGGGGGGGTGGCGAGTCGGGCGGGAGTGGCGGAGGAGGGGGGGAAGTGGGGGAGCAGCAGGGGGGGGGAAGGGTGGGCCGGGGTGGAGTGGGGGAGATGGGTGGGATTGTGGGGGTGGGGCGGGGAGCAGTGGGGCGGGGGGGGGAGTGGCGGTGTCTGGGGAGGAGGCGGGTGTGCAGCGGCTGGGGCCTGGGGGGGGGGGGGGGGGGGGACACGGGGGGGTGCGGGGTCCAGTTGGGGGTTTGGCGGGTGGGGTGGGCCGGTAGGCTGGGACTGGGAAGGTGGTTGGGGCATGGGGGGCGTCCCTTCGCGGCACGGAGGCCACTCGGCAGGGTGGGGGCGACGCTGGGATGAGGGAGTGGTGGTGTGGGGTTGGGGGGGGAAGGCGGGTTTTTCCACCCCGGTATGCTGGACTCCACCTTTTTTCCCTGGCAGGAGCTGTTTGCGAGGCGCTCGGGTGAGCAGCATGCGGCTCCACACCACCGTGAGGAGGGGCCGGCTCTGTCTGGTGTGGGCGGCCGAGCTCCAGCGAGGGACTTGGCTACTGAGCGCGGTGAATGGGGGCGGGAGTCATCTCCGCCGGCCCCTCCCCGAAGGGTTGTCACGGCCGCCGGGGCAGGGGAGTGAGGATGGATGCACATACTTCTGATTTTGATGCGAGTGTGGCGGAAAGGCGTGGGAGTGTGGATTTGGTTGACTTGATGCGGGTGTGTCGTGAGAGGGCGGGTTTGAGCCGGCTGGACACTCCAGGGGGGGGGCCGGGAGTGTGTGGAGGCGGCTGATGGAGTCTGCGGAGGAAGGGGAGATTCGGGAGGAAGGGGGGGCGAGTAACATTGTTGGCAGTATATTACAGGTTCCGGCAAGGCGAGAAGTGCCCAGAGTGACGGCCCCCTCAGCTCCACTGGTTAGGCGGCGGGATCCGGCAAGGACGCCGACCTTGACGCCAGGTAAGGCGGGAGACTGAGTGGGGAGTGGCAAGCGGCGCTGTGTGCAGGTCTCAGTAGGGACTGGGGGCGAGGGGGAAGACGGCTGGCGGCTGGTGCAGGGACGGTACGTGCAGGACGCGGGAGTGGGCACAGACGGCGCGGCAGAGGGTAGGGCAGGCGCGCGGGTCGGCGGCGGTTGGCAAAAAAGACACGGCCGGTGGGGGGGAAGGAGAGTTGTGTGGTGCCGGTGCGTAAGTTGCCGTACATGGGGCTGACGAAGCCACTGGGGGCGCACCTTTCGTTGGCGACGAAGGAAAAGATATGGAAGGGGGAGTACATTGACATCTTGAAGCTTCTCCACAGGGAGTTGACGTCAAAGGAGGGGTCAAAGGAGGAAGAGCAGGAGTTAGCTAGGCGCCCGAAGGTGCTGCTGACGCTGGACAATTGGGTCAGTGGCTTTCCTCATATACGCGAGTGTGTATTGCGAGAAGTTTCCGGACCGGTCCGTTGTGCTTTTCAAATACATGGATGTGGTGCGGAGAGCGCAGGTGACATACGGCGGGTTTGCGTGGTCGCACTATGACGAGGAGTTCCGGGCGCGCATGGCAGCTGACCCGGAGGCGCTATAGGGGGAGCTGGATGCAGACTTGTACCAGCAGACGATGGGCGAGGCCAAGTTCGGCCGCACCATTTACACGGCCAGCAGTTTGCCGCTCGTGCCACCCCCCCTTTGCAGCGCGCCCCACCCGTGAGGGGGTGGGGTAGGGGGGAGTCTACCGGCCAGGCCATGGTCGGGGCCTGCTGGGACTTCAATAGAGGAGCGTGCGGACGGGCGGCATGCCATTTTAGGCATGAGTGCTCGAAATGCGGACGGCGTCACCCAGTGCTGCGTTGCTGGGGGCTCGGGGCCCACCGGGTCAGCAGCCCGCACAAGGAGGTTCCCAAATCGGGGGGGGGCAGGGTGGCGGGAGGGGAGGAGGCAGAGGGGGGGAGCTGGAGCTTTGGGCAAAGGCTCGTACGCCGGTTAAGATAGAGCGGATGGAGCCCTGGTTGGCGGCATACCCGCAGGCGGAGGATGCTGCGGTGCTGCGTCAAGGTTTTCGGGAGGGGTTTCGGCTGGGCTATGAGGGCCCCCGGATTGCTCGCTGGGCGGACAATCTGAAGTCAGTGAACACGCACAAGGGTATTGTGCGGGAGAAGTTGTTCAAAGAGGTCAAAGAAGGGAGGATGGCGGGGCCGTTCACGGAGCCGCCGATGCCTGGCTTGATCATCTCCCCCATTGGGGTGGTGCCCAAGAAGGAGGAAGGGCAATTCCGGCTGATACAACATCTGTCGGGGCCGGAGGGGGAGTCGGTTAATGCCTACATCTCGGCAGACTTGGCGTCTGTAACCTACTCGTCGGACGTGGCGCGGAGGCTCGTTACGGCGGCGGGGAGGGGCGCACTGATGGCAAAATGCGATGTCAAGTCGGCTTTCCGATTCCTTCCGGTCCACCCAGCGGATCACCAGTTGCTGGGGATTCAGTTTGAGGGACTCATTTTTGTGGACAAGGCGCTGCCGATGGGGTGTTGTATTTCGTGCTCGCTATTTAAGCGTTTCAGTTCATTCCTGCAGTGGGTTTTTTCCAGGCGCACAGGCTCAGAGTCAGTGACGCAATACCTGGATGACTTTTTCCTGGTGGGGCGGCCCGGAGTGGCGGACTGCCAGCCGCAGCTGGACGGTTTGGCCGGGTTGATGGGGGATTTTGGTGTTCCCCTGGCGCCAGAGAAGACGTACGGTCCCAGTACGGTGTTGTCCTTTCTCGGTATTGAGCTCGACTCGGTCGCCATGGAAGCACGTCTACCGGACGACAAGAAGTCGGCGATGCTGGTTTTGGTGGACGGAATGCTGGCGAAAAGGAAGGTGACGGTGCGGGACGTGCAGGTGCTGTTGGGGCATTTGAACTTTGCTTGTCGCATGGTGCGGGCGGGTCGAACATTCTGCCGGTGTTTGGGTTTGTCATTGCCTCATCACCATGTGCGCTTGTCGGCGGGGATGGAGGAGGATCTGTGCATGTGGCGGGCGTTCCTGGAACGGTTCAATGGAGTGCCTATGGCGCCGGCGGAGGATTGGGACGTCACCATGTACTCTGATGCGGCGGGCGGCGGCGGTTTCGGTCTGTACTGGAATGGCAAATGGTGCGCGGAGCAGTGGCCGGCGCAATGGCAAGCAGGAGGGCAGAGCATTGCGTTTTTGGAATTGTTCCCGTTGGTGGTGGCGGTCACAGTTTGGTCAGGGGAGCTGGCGCACAAGCGCGTGTTGTTTCGGGTGGACAACATGGCGGTCGTTCAGGTGGTAAATAGGCAGTCGGCCCGGGACCCGCAGGTGCTTAAGTTGATGAGGGTTTTTGTGTTGCGCTGCTTGGAGAATGACATCCTGTTTCAGGCGCGCCACGTCCCAGGAGTGGACAATGACATTGCGGATGCTTTGTCTCGTTCACAGTGAGAGAGGTTCCATGGGCTAGCCACGGCGGCGGAGGATGTCAGGATGCCGGTTCCGAGAGAGATGTGGTCGGTGGGCGAGCCCGGGTCCTTCAGCTGGTGAAGACGTCCGTAGCGGTGTCTACGTGGAAGTCGTACGAGCAATCCTGGGAGGAATTCCTGCTGGCTGGCGCAGTAAGGCGAGGGGACCGGTGGCAGCGCGAGGAGCAGGTGGTGCGTTTTATGTTAGCGCTCATGGAAAAAGGGCTGTCGCGGGTGACGATTGCGGGAGAGTTGTCAGCGGTGGCGTTCATGGGGAAGTTGTGGTGGGGTTACTCCCCGTCGGTGGGGGAACTGGGGACCCCGCTGCTGGAGGGGTGGGCGAGGTAGAGGGGCGCAAAGGTGCGGTTGCGACGTCCCATCACGGTGGTATTGTTGGAAGGGATCGTTGGCGCGCTGCCGGCGGTGTGCAGGGATGGGGGTGAGGCGGTGCGGTTTTCCACCCTGATGTCCTGGCTGTTTTTTGGAGCGTTTAGAGTGTCGGAGTTGTTGGGCACGAGGGGGGTGCGGGGGTGTTGTGGGAGGAGGTGGAGTTGCAAGCACGGGAGGTGGCGGTGCGTCTGCGTCGCTCAAAAACGGACCAACAGGGAGTCGGAACTTGCGTGGTGCTGGGTCCAGGCGGACGGGAAGGTGTGTGTTCCGCGGCGTGGGGAAGGAGGCTGATGGCGAGCCGGTGCGAGGAGGGGGGAGGTGTTTGGTCGGAGTGGGGGTGACGGAGTGACGGCGGCTCAGGCGTTGGAGGTTCTGCGGCACGCCCTGCGGTACATGGGTGAGGACCCCCTAGCTTTCGGGACACATTCCTTCCGGATCGGGGCGGCGACGGAGGCAGCACGTAGAGGTTGGGGGAAGGAGGAGATACAGAGGCTGGGAAGGTGGAAGTCGGATTCTTACCGGACGTACGTGAGGCGGATGGGGTGTCATTACTTTGATTTCCGACTTTTGATATGTGCCTCTTTACAGGTGCTATGGCGGGGCCGGAGGTGGCTGTTTTGAATGTGTATATTGTGGGACACTCATTTGTCAAGAGGGCAGAACAGGCGGAGTGGGAAAGACATCGTACACTCAATTTGGGATTGGATGCAGGACTGCATCGTTGTCACTGGAGGGGAAAAGGGGGTAGGCGTTGGCATGAGTTGTTGCCTTTGTTGAATACAGTAAGTCAGGGGGGGGTGTGCCTGGATGTAGTGGTGATTCATCTGGGTGAAAACGACTTGGTGCAGTGCAAGGGGCTGGCATTGGTCAAACAAATGAAGAGGGACCTGAGGGAAATCAAACAGCAATGGGCGGGCTGTCAAGTGATCTGGACTGAGTTTATCCCCAGGCGGGTGTGGAGGGGAGCTGAGCGCCCAAGAGCTATAGACAGGGCTCGGAGGAAGATTAATCGGGAGATGAGGGATTTCTGTGCCAAAGAAGGGGTGGGGAGAATGGAACATCCGGAGTTGTGCTATGGAGCGGTGTATTTTTTCAGGGAAGATGGGGTCCACCTCTCCAGGTATGGAATGGAATTGTACATAGTGCAGTTGAAGGAGGCGCTGGATGGAGCTTTGGGGGTGCTCAGGTATCCCAAGAAACACAGTTGATGGACAGAATGTAGAACAATGTCATACATTCTCCCAAGTACAAGGATCTGGGCCTAAATCCATCGTTTTTTTGCACTCCACACCACCCTGGGTTAGACACTGGCTATATGCAAATCAGCTCTGACCCTGTGCCTCATGGGAACAGTCCAGCCCGAACTACCAAGCCATGTCTTTCCCAGACCGGAATCAAGCATCCAAGGACCGGTTTCTGGCTATCAGCCTTCATCAGCCTGGATAGCTTGACTCCAGTGGTGTGGAGAGCCTGGGACTCACGTCTGAGCATCCCCGGCCCACTCGGGGTGAAATTGCAAAAAACACAGTTGATGGACAGAATGTAGAACAATGTCATACATTCACCCCAGTACAAGGATCTGGGCCTAAATCCATCGTTTGTTTGCACTCCACACCACCCTGGGTTAGACACTGGCTATATGCAAATCAGCTCTGACCCTGTGCCTCATGGGAACAGTCCAGTCCGAACTACCAAGCCATGTCTTTCCCAGACCGGAATCAAGCATCCAAGGACCGGTTTCTGGCTATCAGCCTTCATCAGCCTGGATAGCTTGACTCCAGTGATGGGAAGAGCCTGGGACTCACGTCTGAGCATACCCAGCCCACTCGGGGTGAAATTGCAAAAAACACAGTTGATGGACAGAATGTAGAACAATGTCATACATTCACCCCAGTACAAGGATCTGGGCCTAAATCCGTCGTTTTTTTGCACTCCACACCACCCTGGGTTAGACACTGGCTATATGCAAATCAGCTCTGACCCTGTGCCTCATGGGAACAGTCCAGTCCGAACTACCAAGCCATGTCTTTCCCAGACCGGAATCAAGCATCCAAGGACCGGTTTCTGGCTATCAGCCTTCATCAGCCTGGATAGCTTGACTCCAGTGGTGTGGAGAGCCTGGGACTCACGTCTGAGCATCCCCAGCCCACTCGGGGTGAAATTGCAAAAAACACAGGGTGGTGTGGAGTGCAAAAAAACGATGGATTTAGGCCCAGATCCTTGTACTGGGGTGAATGTATGACATTGTTCTACATTCTGTCCATCAACTGTGTGTTTTGCAATTTCACCCCGAGTGGGCTGGGGATGCTCAGACGTGAGTCCCAGGCTCTCCACACCACTGGAGTCATGCTATCCAGGCTGATGAAGGCTGATAGCCAGAAACCGGTCCTTGGATGCTTGATTCCGGTCTGGGAAAGACATGGCTTGGTAGTTCGGACTGGACTGTTCCCATGAGGCACAGGGTCAGAGCTGATTTGCATATAGCCAGTGTCTAACCCAGGGTGGTGTGGAGTGCAAAAAAACGATGGATTTAGCCCCAGATCCTTGTACTGGGGTGAATGTATGACATTGTTCTACATTCTGTCCATCAACTGTGTTTTTTGCAATTTCACCCCGAGTGGGCTGGAGATGCTCAGACGTGAGTCCCAGGCTCTCCACACCACTGGAGTCATGCTATCCAGGCTGATGAAGGCTGATAGCCAGAAACCGGTCCTTGGATGCTTGATTCCGGTCTGGGAAAGACATGGCTTGGTAGTTCGGACTGGACTGTTCCCATGAGGCACAGGGTCAGAGCTGATTTGCATATAGCCAGTGTCTAACCCAGGGTGGTGTGGAGTGCAAAAAAACGATGGATTTAGGCCCAGATCCTTGTACTGGGGTGAATGTATGACATTGTTCTACATTCTGTCCATCAACTGTGTTTTTTGCAGGTATCCCAAGAGGCAGGAGTCCTAAGGGGGGGGTCGAAAGTCGTAAGCGACTTCCGAGTGGAGTTTTCCTAAGAAGAAAGGGGGGTATTCGCAGGAGGCCTGGGGCTGTATTGGCAGTTGGGGGGCTGAGGGCAGTGAGGTCACTGAGGTCATTGCAGTCGGTGGGTAGGGGATAGGTTGCTGAGCGGATGTGGATATTTCGTTGCAATGTTGGGGATACTTTTAGGGGTGGGGGGCTGTCAGGCAGTTGTTATTCGTGCTCTGGCAGGGACATTCGAATAGCAGAGCTGGTACGGCCAGATGCTGGGAAGACCCACCAAAGTTTGAAAGTCTCACAAGAGAAAAGGAAGGGCTTACTATAACCACTGTGGCCACTTGTAAAGGCAGACAACTGGAAAAATCAAATCCTGAAAGGACTGGGTTGGCCAGAAAATGGTAGGATCGAACTATACAAATGCAGATAACAAAATCCGTACACAGAATAGAAACAATTCCCGGAATATTAGAAAGTAAGTAGTGTCACCATCTGTTAGAAGAGAAAAATAGAAGAAGGGCTACATGAGCAATGACAGTGTATATGTTCTGAGAAAGTCATCAGTGAAGTCAGCCTTTACAGCCCAAACAAGCAGTTGAGGAAATATTAGCTTTCAGTCTTTAAAAAAAGTCAACGATACTGAAAAGGTAGCAATTCGGAGGCAGTTTTAGGTAGTTTCACCCTTTTCTTCAGCATTTCTCCACTTTTTGGTGCACGTACGAATAAATGCATAAAGGATTTCCATTAAAGGACATGCTGTCTCGACGGGAAGATCTCAATGGTAACTATTTACAGCACTTTACTCAAAATGGAGGCATCTTAAAACGACTTTCAAGAATACATACACTACAGTGACTCATGACTAAGTCAGTTGCAAAAGAAAAGGCAGTGGTACAGGTATAAAAACACTGCTACCCAGACATCTTTTACCACAAAATGTTGTTATACTACATTTTTAGTACATGATGCACTGTATTAACTGGTGGCTTCACACACTAAGTACCAAGACAAATTCACAAGTTTTTTTTAGAAACCCGATGCAAACAAACAAGCACTGGCAAAGCACATAGGTCTGATATTGAATGAAGCCGTTTTTGCTTTGTCGGTGCTCGGTTTTTTATGGGTTTAGAAAACTATTTTTGGGAAATCTGTTGGACAAACCCCCCACCCCGAAAAAAACTTTTGCTAACCGCAAACATTTCGGGTCTGAAAAAGAAACCATTGCAATATTAGTCCTAAGCACTGATGGGAACTACTTTGTGTGTGGATGTGCTCAGTGCCAAAGGTCATGCTGACACGCACACGGACGTTGACCAGTGGCTGAAGTGGACTGACCCATTGGACTGACCCATTGCCCAAGCTGTGTGCAGAGGATTCCCGGAAGAAAAATATGAATGACACAAAAAACAGACCAACGTATGAAGAGGGCTGGCTCAAGGCCCCTAAAACGGTTATATATAATTTCAGTAAAATCACAATGTCTTGGCTAACGCATGACCTAAAAAGAAAATTCAACAAGTCGATGCAGCCTCGGTTAGAGAAAGCTCAACCACCTACTGTGTACATGCATGACCAACAGAATGTGAAGGAAACTAATGAATACCCTCAAATAAATATGAAAGCACGCCTACATGCACATGTGAATGCTTTCCGGGATTTAAAGCTTACCTTCTCTTACTATATGCAACATAGGTCCTGCAGGCCAAAGTGGAAGCGTCCAGGGAGAAAGAAAAAAAAAACAGTTTGGTCTCATTACATTCAGAAATGTACTCCAACATCAACTGTATTAAGATCAATTTCTTGCCAACTCAATTGCACCCCCGGAAACATGCTTCAGAAACCAATAGAAGCACTACATGAGGACCATTCTTGTGAAATTGGCACAATGATTATTTCTGATTCACCAGAATCCGTATACTTTGAATAGAGCAGACTGTTTATGCAATACTAATCAACAGGGCCCCCTTACAGGGTTACACGTGAAAATGGTAGCTGAATGTTGCACTGCTTTCTATAATATGAACTAAATGAAGAATCCAAGCAGCAATCTGCTTTTGGTACACTGGATTACCTTCCCCGAATGTAACTAAGATATAATGGGTCTTTATGGACACAAATTCTACCTAGAAACTATGCTGGGTGATTTGTTTAGTAAACAGTGGAGCAATTGATAAGAACTAGGAATCAGGGGCCAGATGTACAGCGGTTTTTAGCGTTCGCTAACGGGTTTTAGACCCGTTTGTGAGGACGCTAATAACCTTGGGCCCATGTACAAAACCAATTTTGTGACTCAATAAATCAATTAGCGACTCGCAAAATAGGTTTTGCGACTCGCTATTAGGAAGAGGTGTTCCCTTCCTAATAGCTACTCATGAGCCATGTATTAATGTTTTGTGACCACAATTGTGGTCGCATAACACTCTCAAATTACCACCTACTTCAAGTCCCCAGGGGGACTTGAAGTAGGGAACCCTTCCCCTTTGCAAATGCATGCTAAAATATTTGTTTAAGGCAGGCAGTGGTCCTAGGGAACACTGCATGCCCTTCAAAAATGAAACAAAAACATGTTTTTTTTTCAATGCATCTAGTTTTCCTTTAAGCAACACGGGCTGCATTAAAAAAAAAAAAAACTGCTTTATTTAAAAGCAGTCCCAGACATGGGGGTCTGCTGAGGCCAGCAGGCCACCATCCCTGGGAGGGCCAGCCATTCCCAATGGGGTCGCAAAATGAGAGTGCCTCATTAATATTAATAACCCTCGCATTTTCCGACCCGATTGGGAATCGCAATCAATGTCTCTGACAATGTTGTACATAGTATATTGCGACTCGCAATCGAGCTCAAATTGTTAGTCGCAATTTACTATGGTCGTACATCTGGCTCCAGGGTCTGAGCAGAGCAGGTAGACAGTCCAGCAGCATTTAACACTTAAATGACCTTCAATGTAAAAATCCAGATTTTTTTCATGCATGTCACATGCGGATATGCCCTTCGTTGGTCGAACACAGCATGCACAGAGAAAACATGCATTGGCAAAGCCAATAGGTTATGCCAAAGCTAGAGCTTCTGGCTTTGCCAATGTATTTTAGTCATGTTGTACACCAGCGTGGCTGCTGTTCAGCATATCTAAAAGTTAGTGGCGTAGAGGAAAGTGGGGTGGAGTGTAATTCAGCAGAGGGGCGTAGAGTGAAGCAGAGTGGAGCTGTGCAAAGCAGAGGCAAGTGAACGGCAGATGGGAGGCGCGCGAAAGGCGGGGCAAGAGGCGCGCAGGCAAGGGCACGCGGGGCAGAGGCGCGCGAAGGGCGGGGCAGAGGCGCGCGAAGGGCGGGGTGGCCCATAGGAATGAATGTCAAATACCGATTCGGTAATTGGGGGAACATTGATGGGTGGCAGGGTGTCAAGGACACCCTGTTGCACCCCTCAATTGTGCATGGGTGCACATGTTGCAGACATACATGCCCTTAGGGCATGTATGTCTGCAACATGTGCACTGTTTAAAAAGCAAAAGAAATGCTTTTTAAAGGGTTTTCATTATTTACCACCAACTTCTAGTTGGTGGTAAATAACGAATTCTTAAACCCCTGTAGCACTACATGTCAAAATACAGATTCGGTAATTTTACCGATTCGGTATTTTACTGATTCGGTAAAATTACCGAATCTGTATTTTTACATGCCCCTACATCCCAAACTCCAAATACCAGTCGGTAACGGCCGAAATCGGCAGTTACCGACCGGTATTTGCCTTCCTACATCTGGCCCTAAGCCTCCACGATGGATGGAGTGATGGATTGAGATAATCTGAAGAATCCACCTTTTAGCCCATATACGCCCACTCAAAAATCACATGCATTGACTAAGCAAAAGGGTTTGGCATTGGTAAGCTGGTGCACTGGTTAGTCTTTTTTATTGCAAGCCCAAAGGTAGTTTATACATACAAGGATGAATTAAAAAAATATAAAAGGAATAAAAGAATGCAAAGAAAAAAACATTGGCAAAGTAAAGTACTGACCCACCAGCCCAACAACGAAATGACAATTAAAACAGACCAATGGATGAAGTAAGCCGACCCAAAGATTCTCTTTGTATGTACATATGTACGCATTACTTTTTAAACAGCATACAATTTTCATCTATAGTAAATTGCAGTACGAAATAAGATTAATGGTAGATTATACACCAGCAGTTCATACAAAAGAAAGTTCTCCCATACATTCAACACGAGACACCACGATGATATCGAAGTCAAGCTTCCGAATAGAATAGGTAACTTGAGAACCCCGTGATCTCCGCTTACTTTGGTTGTACTAAAAAATAGACTCCAACGCTGTCCAAATAACAGTCAGAGCACGGAGTCTCCAAGGGGACAGATTCCGGCTCTCCAAACCCTAGCTCCAAGGCAGTTGAAAAATATCAAAGGCCGCAATTATCCAATGGTGTTATCACATTCATCCAAAGAAACTCAAATACTGGTGTGCACAATTATGTCCCTGTCCTTTAGGGAGCAGACAGTTTGGAAGCTTCATACCATCACACGGTCACATTTTAAGATCAGCGTGTGATTTACAGATAGCACGGTTGAATTCCGGTAGGAGAGACTTCGTGTTTCATCCTTTCGTGATCAATACAATAAATATCCGTTTCGACTCTGTAATAATGTTTGCATAGAAAACTGTTGTATGTACCACCCTTTGTAGAGAGTGTTCTTTTAGTAACAGCTTATTTTTATCAGTGCCACTTGAATCATGGAGCAGATGAGAATCAAATTTATGAGACAGGGTTGACTATATTATGCATTCAGAAAACACAAATTATGCGGAGCCATGCAGCACATTTAGCAGCAATATTACATCACTTTTCATATTTTTACACATGCCAGCACTGCCTAGGAATTGGCTTTACCTACTTAGTACTAGTTTAACCGTTAAGTACAACAATAGACAATTTAAAAGAAAGTGATCTCCCACTGAGGAGCAACACGACTGGCAGGCTTTTAGTAACTTTTAGCCTGCTCGAGTTGGAAGGAAAAATGTTTTTGCAAAAATCTACAAATTATGCAAAAGATGATGGATTATGTGGCAAGTGAGGTAAATCCATTAAAATGCAGAAAACGCAGTGGATGTTGGATCGCATAATTTCATGGGCCACGATTACAATTCTACTTAAAAAAGGCTTTTGAGATACTGCACGCCAGCAGCCATGGCTTCAAACTCTGCAACTGGTTCTATATCACAGTGTCACTTATGTAATTGGGGTGGCAACGCATCTTACTGGCCGGATGCATGACTCAGTACATCTAAACTTTACTTTCACCTCGAAGCCAATGGCAAAACTTCTGTAACAGACTACTTGATCTTCACCCGCAACTTCTACCAGTTCTTTGAAAGGAAACTGGTTTCATATAACTGTTCTGGAGAGCTTTGTAAAGAGATGGGGACCTTAAGTGTAGTATTACTGCCCAGGACTACTAGATCCGAGGCGGATCAAGACGTTACTGGAACCCCTTAGGCTCCCAAAGTTGCTCCGGGAGGACACAGAAGCTTTCAAACTTATACTAGGGAGCAAGTGACGGCTGCTAACTGCACTTGGTCTACTAGAAAGACATCTGCAGGGGATGGATTCCTCTCTAAGTTCCTTTAAGTGTATGCTGAGGCAAGACAGAGAAACATTACCAGGTACTATGAGAGAGCCTCTCAAAAACCCAGAAGAGCATGGCTCTTACAACTATATCTATATTGAGTGTAGACATAAAATTTCTCAGAAAGATATTAGCCAATAAGTTACTCCAGAGGGTTGAGGCCCTGGTCCATGAGGACCAACGCAGCTTTATTCCAGGCCAAAATATCCTCCTGAGCATCAGATGCCCTAGCAATGTTATAGCCTTGATAAAGAAGTCACCTGGAAACCTACGCCCTAGTGTTACATATTGATAAGGTATTTGATCGCCTCTGCTTTGTGAGATGGGATTTGAAGGGAATTGTCTGAAATGCTGGAGCTCCTACATAAAGATCTAGTCACCAGAGTCAGGTAGGGTAGTAATAGGATGTCACGTGGGTGGAAAGGGGCCTGGACATGGGTGTCCATTATTACCTTTGCTTTTCACAATAGCAATAGAATCACTGGTGATATGACTGCAACAGGAAATGCAACCCTGTGGAATGCGGGTGGGCAATGTGGTTTCCCTATACACATATATCGTTGTGGTGTACTTGGCATGACCACTAGAGTCCGTCGAAAAATCGTCGGCAGGTTTATAGGACTTAACAGCAGTGTCAGGGTTATGGGTTAACAAACAAAAGACTCTGCCATACCCCTTAGCAGGCCTGAGGGAAAAATCACAACCAGAACTGCCTGACCTGGGGTTACAGTGGGAATGGACAAAGTTCCGATACCTGGGAATATGGGTGGCCTGCAATGTTCTATTGCATCATGCACATAATCTGGGAAGGTTCTTGAAGGGGCCAAGAAGCTTCATAAATATATATCAGGGAGAATATATAGAAACATACACACACATATATATCGACACACATACATATATCAATACATATAGATACACACAAATATCCACACTGTGGGGACAGACTTGGTCCTCATAGCATCGGTTAACCTTGATGGACGAACACTATCTTTGTGAGGACCATTCAAAGTAGTGTGTTTAGATACTTTCGAGTCAGTGTCTCAAAGAAACAAAAGTGCAGTTAGACTTGCTTTGGTGAGCTTTATATAAGCAGAGAACCATAAACGTATTGCATCCAATAGATTAAAACACATAAGATACATCCAGCAAGTCGCTTATAGACAATACACATCAAAAGTTTAGGTAAAATCATGGCCCAAAAAAAAAATGCAGTTACATTCCTTGTTAAACTCCTTTTTCCTTATGTTGCCAGAGCTAGATATGCAATCATTACCATTTCGTTTGAGGTGGTATTAACCTGTTGATGCTGGTTTGAAACTAATTAAAACATTTTTTTTTTTTAAACGTCATTGGGGAACAGTGCTCTTAGTCTGATTTTCAAAGCCCTCAGTAGGAAACCTGAGACAGCAAACACTATTTGTTCCTTCGTGTCACTTTTCATTGTTCGGAAAGTCTCCCAGTAGGGTCTGTCTCCCTAAATGCTTTGTGAGTGCCCCCTCATTAGTATATCTCACTATCGCAGTCGTCGGGACGAGGAGTGATAATAGATGGACAATTGAAGGGTCCACTCCAAGGGAAATCAAAATGTCCCATAACTCAGTCCGGTTGACTTGGTCAAACGCTGATGTGAGGTCCATAAATGCGAAATACAGTATCGCCGGTTGTGTCAGGGTATATGTAGCAGTCACAAGATAAAGATTAACACATTGATCTGTGGTTGACATGCCTTCACAGAAACCAAATTGGATGTCCGATAAAATCTGGTTGTCTATGGACCTAACAGATAGTCTAGATAAAAGAACCCGACCCAAGACCTTTACAGCAGCGTCAATAAGGGAGATCGGGTGATACGATTGCAGGTTGTTCTTATCCCCTTTTTTATAGATTGAGATCATTATAGAGGTGGACCAAGAGGGCAACATCCCCTTTAAGGCCACCGCATTTAGGACTTGGGTGAATAGGGGAGCCCAGACCTCGATGTTATCACGTAACAGACTGGGGGTATTCCGTAAGGGCCTGTGGTCTTATTTAATTAATTAGCTCTATACTTGAATATACCTCGTCCAGCGAGAAACTAATTAGGATTACAGCTGGGCTGGGCGGTATATCTACCCTTGGCTCCTCCAGGGTGCCTAAGGAATAAATCTTTTCAAAATGAGACCCACTGGTCTGGGGTGTCATGATGGCACATGGAGGGTCAAGCTGATTCGGTAAAGCAGGGGCTGTTAATGATCGTCCAGAATAGGGCTGAATCCCTGAACTCACCTGCTTTCGCTAGGTCCTCCCATGCCTGTTTTTGTAACTAGTGCCTTCGTAGTTTCACCGACTCTTTATAAAGACGCCAGAACTGAATTACTCTATCCTTCATCCGGGGTCCTACTTGAAAATTGCCATTAACCTCCTCATTGCTTGTGAACACTTGCGGTCAAACCATAAGTGGGGAGCTTGAACATGCCTCACTGACTGTCGTTAGGGCTCCTAAGACCACCTGGGCAATAGAGGTAAAAGAGCTTAGGATGTCCTCACTTGAGGTATAGGGGTCTAACCAAAGGGCTCTCTCAGGCCAACAAGAGAAGAAAAGGCTGTGATTAAAGGTCTTAGTATCTATGCATGACCATCATAGGCGCCTTACCTGATCCATGGGGATTGGGGGTGCCTGGGAATTACATGGGGCCCCTTTATGGGTACCCCCCCGTGTTAGTGTCAGGGGATTAAGGCCACTAAATGGGTTGTGTTGTATGGTCAAAAAAGGCCCAGTCCCGCACCCAGGGAGGCAGACACATAAATAAAGTCTATGACAGTGGCAGATCCCCTACCTTTATAGGATGGGGTATATGTGAAATGGGTGTGTACTAGGTTGCGAGTAAATAAAAGAATATTTAACTTATCCCCTTCCATGGTGGTTTCCATGTGCAGGTCCTCTGTGAGCAGGCATTGCTGTGCGATAGAAGAGTTCTTTACAAAAGATGAAGACAGATGACAATTAAAATCCCCCACTAAAATAAGGTTGATATTCCCAAGACCCTCACCCTTTAGGGAGTGTAGCACAATATTTAGGGCATTAATGTTAGACGACCAGCCCTTACCCATCATGTTATAGAAGTTGATTATACCAAGTGGGGGTTCTCTCCCTATACATAGTTTTATGCCCTGGAGCACCAAGGAATCCCACTTAAAGGTCTGCATCTCATTGGATAACTACTATTCCACAAATATGATAAGACCCCCACTAGCACTTCCCATGATGGAATCTTGTGCAGGGCAAAAAATGAGTCTTATACCCTTCCTAGAATAAGTTATTCTGTGTTTCCCAGGTTTCCTGTAGGCATATACTTTTAAATGATCTAATATATGAAAGCCAACTATCATCGGAAACCTTGGCGGACAAACCGGCCACATTCCAGGAGATAAGATTAATTTCTCCTTATTTTTTTGGGGGGGGGATATAAGGCCTCGTTTGATGCACAAGATAAGTTTTAGTGATTACCTCGAGTGGAAGATCTAATAATATCCTTGGTCGGCAGTGAAGCAGATGGAGCACTGACTACTTCTAAACCCTGACATAAGGGACCTTTTTGAGGGGGGTTGGGGCTGAGCATGTGTTGCCTCTCATTCACAAAGTCAATCCAACTCATTCAGGTCCTCTAAAGGGGCATATGAGTTTCTTAGTTGCACGTGCCGCCCCAAACCTCCTTGGGTAAACCTTCCCCTCCTACAAAGTTAGTCATTCTGGATGCACAGTGACAGAGTATAGAAAAAACCTAATGGGAGTAGTTTGATACATGTATCTGCGAGGTATTTTTTTTTAGACACCCCAAAAAGGATTTTCAATGCTAACTCTGGTTGGCGTGCAGAAATGATGATACAATCTCCATTAAACACTTTTCCGCGTTGGATCCATCCAAGTCAGCCACCTCGCCATCAAAATATCATGATAATCCCTTTCAGAAGACCCAGAGAACTGCACTAACCAGTGTGAGATTTTATTATTAAATTGGTTGATAGTTTCCTCTTTATGGGCAGCTAAGGCTGAAACCCCCGACAGGACCACAGTATAAGGAGCGCATGATGGAGGAAGGTCAAATCACTGGGAGCTGAACAACCTTAGGGTATTGACACCCCCCAGGTGGTTGGGGGGTGTCCAGGGCCGGACTGAGAACTGAAACCGGCCCTGGCAAACAGCTCGGCTGCCCCCCCCCCCCCGGTGGGGAGGAGGGGGTGCAGCAGAGCTGTTTGCTGGGGCCAGATTTGGCCGATTTTGTTACAGTGGCCCAATATTGACGGCTCCGGTAACAAAAAAGCACCCCCAGGGCCCTAAAACCGCCCCCACCCTGGCAGCCAACCGGGGAAACGCCTGGTGCCTGCTACAGCCAGTCCGGCCCTGGGGGTGCCTGTCCTGTTTGGCGGTTGAGATGCATGCATAGCAGAGGACAACCCCCCTCCCTCCAAACATGATCTGATGGGCCCTTGTGTTACATGTTGGACCAACACACCCGTTTACGCATTGACATGCGGAGTGCCGCCGCTACTCCAGAGATTACCAGAGGATAGAGGGTTAGATTATGGGCCGCACAAAGACAAGTGGTCGAATTGGGGCAAAAGAAGTTAAAACCGTGTCCAAGCCGCGTGCCAAGTCCCTAGATGCCATCTCCAGCTTGTCCAATCTGATTAGGGTCGGTGATAAAAAGGTTAATGAGAGTCTCCTTAATACTCTGTGGTGCTGGTGCCAACTGGTTCAACAGTTCTCCTGCACTGGGCCCTGATGTAACAGTCGCCAGTTCCTTCTGTGTGACTGTGGTAGTTTCCTTTGCCCTCTTGACCTTCCTTTGTCGCTTTGGAGCTGGGGATCTCGCCACATCGACCGGTGGAATAAACCGAGATGTGGTGGACACCAATTGCAAATATATCGCTATGCTGTTTGTTCTGGCCAAGCGCTGTGTGGCGATCCAGTGGGGCCGCAGCCCAGCGCCTCAACTC
This sequence comes from Lissotriton helveticus, assembly GCF_964261635.1. Taxonomy (NCBI): domain Eukaryota; kingdom Metazoa; phylum Chordata; class Amphibia; order Caudata; family Salamandridae; genus Lissotriton; species Lissotriton helveticus. The sequence continues at coordinate 1,191,044,507 of NC_136067.1, forward strand.
AAGCACTGTTTTTCAGATGCGGCACACTGCCAGACACACTTCAGCGAATACTGGGACTTGATGTCCGCGGCTAACAGACCACTGGACATATGTGGCCCCTTCATCACCTATCTACTCCGAACAGCTAATCCTGAGGAGCCCTCTGAAATGAAATACCAGCATTTGTAAAGCGCACAGCTACCTCCAGAGAGGTGTCCCGGCGCTGGGGCCCATCAGGAAGATTAAGCAAGCTACTGCCCACAGTCACAAGGTGCTGGGCTAATTAATCTGCCGTCGGCGATCGAACCGGGAGTCCTGTGCTCCGGAGTCAGCCGCCCTGGCAGCTGCACCAATCAGCTAACCCTGATACCCCGACTACAAACATTGTCCTGACAGATCCAATCCCATAATGTTCCACTAGTCACTTGCACACAGAACGCACACATCGTTCACACCTCCACTCACCTGCCCAATTGCTACGTTCACTGTCTGCCTATATTCCGCTGTAGTCATCCACACATGCTATGTAATGATGTCAAGCTATACAAATGAATGCATAACTGTATCATGCCTTAAGTTCAATAAAGGTGTTTAGAAAAATCAACAAAAAAAATACCAGTGGTGGGGTTGATGTGAGACAGTCCAAAGCTTCCTAAATCGACAGAAAGCAGAGTTCAGCCCAGTCTATCTCCTTGTTGATAGCGTCCACGGCTTTTGCCAAGAAAGTATCGATAGTGAGGTGCGTCTGCCCAAGGGGGTCACGGGTTGTGCCATCCTTTCCCGATTTCGGTAAGTCAAACAGTATATGAGGCAAGAGGTCCAGATGGTAAAGGCAACAGACAGAGGGCTAAAGCAACGTTGATATGCTCGGTTCGTAGAGCACAACATCCCAAGGTATCTCGCCCACTAAAGTAAAATTCTTAATGGTGGTCCTCCCAACCCGCTTCTGCCCTTCAATTTGGCGATGTTAGTAGAAGCTATACCAGGATCCAAACCATGGACACTCGAGGGACATACCAATGACAGGTGAGCACAGGAGATGCTGTTCTTGACCAGGCACACACTGGTGGGGACGTGGGGGTGTTATGGGCGCTCTCACCAATTATCGTTAATTAATTGCCCCTCCCACACGATAAAATATGTCGGCTGAGACAGTCCAAATGGCCCTGAGGCCGATAATCCCACCAAGGCTGTAGAAAATCTGGTACCACAGGCAACAAAAGAAGCCCCTAAGGGCCACTCACGAGCTCAAAAGACTTTGCAATTTCAACTCCACGATTCTGTGACCCCATAATAGGGCAAACAGGGATGGCCAAGCCCGGCCTCGTGCGGTCTATGACGGGCTAAGACGGGCCCAGCCTTCGCTCGCGCATGCCCGTGCGCGTCCTGCACTGCAGGACACCTCAGCGAAATTTATGGCACTCTTGCGCCGCCTTCTCCACATCAGAGCCCCGTCACACCAGGGGCAGGGCAAGAAAACACCAGGCTCGTTGGAGGCACAGGAGTAATTTGTGTACATTTTCGGAGAAAGAAACTACTACCTACAAAAGATTGGTGAAAAACCACAAATGTGTGATTTTGTATGCGTTTAGAACATCTGAAAGGACGCTAATCCTAAAACGTCAACTGACCCACCCACCCTAAAGCTACATTTACATGAGTGGAACATTTTCCACCGTCGTAATTACACCTCAATTACCAATTTCCACAAATCTAGACTGCTTGGATGTTGATATGTCATTAACAATCCCAAAGAGATTTTTATGCACCTAGGCACAGATTAGGTGCCCCAAAAGGGATTTATAATTAGGCCTAATGACAAATGCACTACATATTATTCACATTAATTGTTTTAAAATCAACAAGGTTTCTAAACGCAGGGGGTTGCTTCCATCAAAAAGGTTGTTTCCTTTTTGACTCCAAATAAATGGAAAATTCTTATAATACCGTACATTTATCCACAAACAGAATTAACCTATTAAAAGAAAACTCACATATTAAGAAGGCGAAGTAATTAGCAGGTTTCCTTTTAGAACTTGTAAGCAGAATTACCGCTAGGTAATATAAACTCTCTGCTAATTTAGTCTCTCGAGCCTGTCCCCTGAGGCTTGTCAATGGACTTTCAAGCATTCCATACAGTATCACCCAACTGCACTTTTATCTACTGAATGGGGATGATAAAAAGGACTGCTCATACCAAGACAGAAATTCGTCCTTATTGACTTGAAGACTTGAATATATAAAAGCGAAAATGGGGAGACCGCCGTAAACAAGAAGGGGGCCATTAAAGTTGGCAATCCTTTCTTTCACCGTCCTATTTTTAATGAGGAGTGAATCCTGCAATATCAATCTATTGGGGAGAGGGGTTTGCCTAACGGCTAGGGCGCTCGACCTCGGACCTGGGGATCTGGGTTCGAGTCTCGGTAACGACGCCAACAACCTTCTGTGATTCTGGGCAAATCACTTAATCTCCCCGTGCCTAAAATGAACGTGTCCTCATGTAACGTAACTGGTGCTATGTAAAGCGCTCTGATACCTGGTTCGGGTCTAGTTCGCGCTATATAAAACTGCAAAAAAAAATGCGCGGAATATTTATTGTAGTTATAGCAGCTACAATCCGTTCCAGATGTGGCAGCCAAAAAAACAGACTTTCAACTCATACAGCTATTTTAAAAGTAAAGGACATTTGGAGACAAAGATTCTGATACAATGCATAGTCCACGCGGTGCATTAAAAGAGGGGGGCATTTCATCTAGCCATGTTTACAGCCTGGAGGAAGTTAATATGATAACCCTGTTAATGGACGTGGAACGCAGCAGCCACCAGATAGGCTCTGGCAGAAGTGCCCTTAGAAAAAGAGAAGCCAATTTGATTAAAAGGAATAAAAGGGAATAAAACTGTCCAATGCTTTTTCACTCGTTTCTCGTGCAGAATCTGTCCCCAGGCAGAGTCTAAAACCATGAGAAAAAACATATTTCAAAGCAATTTGGTTTCCTTTTCATGGCTTACTAGCCTTCGAGCAAACAATCCTTAATGGAGTTTAAGCATTCAGGGCTTTTTCTTGTTTTAAATTCATTTTAATTTTAGTGTTCGATAGAACTCCATATTCTTCTACTCACCACACAGAGAAAGAGTAATGTTCTATGTGCAAATGTTTGGCATGAGAAAGGAATCAGTCTGCTATTCTAAAATTAAGTTTGACGTCTAGAATAGCAAATTAATGAAAGAAAGGGTTCGACGAGGGCGGGGGAGGATTAGGATTGTGTGTGGTGTTTTTTGTGTGGGGGCTGTATGTGTGTCTGTGAGCAAAAGAAGGTGTGTGTATCGGCGAGAGAGAGGTCTCACGCATAAGCGAGGAAAAACCCCTAAGTGAAATGAAGCACATATTTAGTTAAAATTCTGTGGTATGTTCATTGTGCGCAGAATAACCCTGGCAAGAGAGTTTATCTAGTAAGTCAATCAAAAGTTTCTATAAAACAAACACCGAAAACCCTGTCACTAATCAACAAATTTACTTTCGCCTTCATTCTTCTTCAGCTACAAGAAAAAGCCGATAGCAATCTGACCTCAGAAAAAACTATCCCATGTTTTACAGAATACACCGTTGGTTGCAAGACAACACTTTTCTCAATTATACAAATGTATTCGTTTTCCCTGCTATCTAACATGTTATGACCCATGGGGAATTCTGGTGTCTGAGTAACAGGGCCCTTTTAAATTAATATTGTCCCAGCCAGCAATATATACAAAAGATAACAGGAGGTTATACCCCCATTTTACTGGGCAAATTACTGTTGGCAGTTTGTGTCCAGTGTAAGTTGTCTGCTACAATCAGATACTCTGATTAAACAAATAACAGGCAGAACAACCGTTTAAAGGGTCGAGTCACGCTTCTGCCTAAGGTTGAAAATGCTTTTATTTTGCGACAACCTCGCTATTTTAATTTAATGTGCATTCCATCAAATAGAATGCTTAGGATAACTTCTTGTCACGCCAAATCCATGCATTTATATATAGGACTCGTCTGTGTCACAGAGTTGGTATAAATGTACAAAAGCAAACCCAAGTTAAGAAAAGGCGTTATGTTAACGCAATAAATAGTCTAGGTTAGGTACATGTATTACGTCAGAAAGCTCACAAAGCACACGTGACTTTGTTTTTACCATTCAAGCATTATTTTTACCAAATGGGGTTCTTTTCTACCTTTTGTACCCATCATGGTCTGTCCCTCTGATTGGAAAGTTTTCCTAGAGCCCTACAGTTGTATGCTTAAGAAGTCACCGTCGAAGTCCCTGCTCCTGGAGATTGATTGCAGCCCTCCAGGGACCAAGCCAACCAGGCTTTCAGTATTTTCCAACGAAGAACCACTAAATAAAGCTATGTACTTCAGATTTACATTTGTAGGGTGTTGAAGCTAATTTCACATTTTCCTCTTCTCCGTGTCAGCCACTAATTTGGACTTCCTTTGCTCTTAATATGAGCAACATCGCATGAAAAAGGAGGCTCTTCTACTTACATTGTTCAATTTCCAATTAATTATAAATGTTGCATTTCTTTCGAGAGAGTGTACACAAAACTTCCGAGGCTATATAAATCTGAGCATTTCACTACAGGAACAACTTACTTGGGAAAAAAACTGTAGTTTGGATCTTTAAATAAAACAAAGATAATACTGCCGCTTGTAACATCTATATTATATCATAAAGAACATCGTGCCACCTCTTTCATCAGATTTATCTGCATGTTACATCTGAAAAATGATCCTTGCTGTGATATCATTAGACACTTGGGCTATTCATCACCCTGAAAGTGGTGCAATGAGTTCAGTCGCAGCTGCTCCTGGCCAATGGGAGGGGGGAGGGGGAGGCGGGGGGAGGGGCTGGCAGGGGTGTTAAAAAAACTAAATCACTTACCTGCAGTCATGGCTGCTGCCGCGAAACAGTAGTGGAGCTGGGATGGGGGAAGGAGGGCAGGGGTGGTTCGGCGCTCCGATGGGGAAAGGGGGCCTGGGCATGTTCATGCCCAGGCCATGCCCAGGCGGTAATGCAGCCTGGGTGGAGAACATTCATGCACACTTAGGCGGGTGCCACCTCTCCTCCCCCTGCTGCCCAGCCTAGCCCCACCCCACAAAACTGCCTCAGCACAGAAAAATAAAATAACATTGAGTTATCATTTTATTTTTCCTTGTTGCCGTGCTGAAAGGCAGTGGGGCAACGATCCTCCACCTTAGCGGAGGAGCCCCCCTTGATTGAGTTGCTTTAGCTGAAGGAAACAAATGTATTGTAACTTGAAAACACCTTTAAGATACGTTCTAGCCATGTTGTTTACCTAGTCTTCAGTGAACTGAATAGCATCCATCTGTTTTCAAACAGATGCTCTGGGCCCACACTCATACGGTCAGACTATAGGAAGCCAAGAAGTCGGGCGTTATCAGAAGAGGTTGTTGTCATCGCCCACGAAATTGACTGAACAATCTGGTGTTGAAGGTCTATATCACCTCTAGAAAAATGCTTTCGAGGATTAAATGTATGCCTATTTTGATTAATGATAGAAACAGAAATATTTCTGCTAATGGATAGGCCTTGGTTTTAAAGGATCCCCCGAGACTCAAGGTAGGAGAAAGACACGTTGGGCAGTCTTCAGTTAGATAGCAAAGGACAAGCAAGTACCCATGAACAGAGACATATCGAAATTAGTTTAATAATTTTGGTAAATGTTTATTGGTGAGACCCACTATCAATCAGAAGTTAGCTAAACTGGCAAAGGAAGTTTAAACCAAAAACCTCTGGTAGTTCACTTGTGAGGAATGGATTGGTACGCAGACAACTAGAGTATATTCCCCTATATTAGATAATGCCATCCTAGAGCACAGTATTAAGGATCGAAGCAAAAAATGCAGCCATGAAATGATCTATGCTTACAAAGTGGTTTACTAGTTACAGGACTAGAACTGGACAGTGACCTGCTTTGTTTTGTACAATTACATGTTCTCTTTAGAAAAACACTCATTGATGTTGTTCGGGGGGGGGGGGGGGGTGGGGGGAATGCCAAAAGGAGATTAAGAGACACCTTCATTTTCTCCTGTTAGTGAGCCAACACTGTCCAAAAAAGTGCACCTTCTAACCCATTGATGCTGTAAATCCACTAGTTAAGGGCTCCCATTAGAGGCAATAAAGATTCCCCAGAAGTGCCAGGTAACTACTATAGACAGTGGAACTACAGTGAGTGGGGCACAACTCACCTGGAAAGCGGGTGTGAGAACTGCCCTCCTCAAGTTCACCTAAATGTCAGCCAGGTCACTAATCCACTGCTAGAAAATGCAGAGGGACCTGACAATGAATGTGCTCCAATTTCTGTTAGCAGTCACTCCCTTAAGATTTAACCCTCTGTTCCTTAATAAGTCATGCTTAGGTTTGGCATCCTTAGAACGGACTTGCTCCTTATCACGAACATACGGCCCAAGGAGTAACTGCAGGTGCAAGCTGTGCCCTCTATGCTTATGCACCTTGTGAAGGTGGGGCACATAACTTGGATGTCTCGGGGACTCTGAGCCTCCCTCACACCTCCAATGACTTAGCAAGGACTATTCTCCTGCAGTCGAGCCCTTTGATTCCCTCAGATCTAATACGGTCTCATGTCAAACACGTCCACTCCCAATTGAAACAAGCATTTGCAATGCGATAGATCTCGCATTTGGAAAGTTTGAGCTATTGGTATTGTAAATGACAAATGTTTTATTTATGTGTTGGTTTTGAAAATAGCTCAATTAATAGCTTTGTCATTTACAATGCCAATAGTTTTAACTTTCGCAAATGTGACACCGATAGCATTTGTAATGCAATATGTGATGTATTTACGTGACTTAGATGTATTGATATTACAAATAACAATGGCTTTTAATTTTTTTTAAATAACTAATACCTACATAAAAGTTATTGTAATTTATAATGGCAATAGCTTAACTTTTGTAAATAACGTTTGTGAAGATTATGTTCAGTGTATTTTATTGTGACGAAAATCCAAGAACAGGAACATATTTGAACCAGTTGTTGTTTAATGGTTGCACAGATTGATGCAGTGGTGGCGCTGATTGATGTGGTGGCGACGAGTGATGCTGTGGCGTTCAGTGATGCTGTGGTAGCGCATAGTGATGTTGCGGTGCCCCTGAGTGATGCTGTGGTGGTGCGGAGTGATGCTGTGGTGATGCGATAGATAGAGTGAGGGCGATAGAGTGAGGATGATAGATAGATAGATAGATAGATAGATAGATAGATAGATAGATAGATAGATAGATAGAGTGAGGGCGATAGATAAATATGTGAGGGCGATAGTGAAAGTAAGAAATAATTAGTTCTGGCTTGATGGCAAAGAATCAAAAAAGAAATAACACCTTACTATATTCTGCCAGGTCCTCCATCACAGAAGCTTTTTAGACAAAATAGTCTCGCATGCATTCCAGTGAAAGCACTTTATAGAAGGTGAAATAATACATCAGACAGCCAATCGTATGAGCTCAAAGAGTAATACTCCTGTTGGTGGAGCTAAAGCCTACTCTACGTATATTTTAAAGAATTTGCAACAATATGGTCTGCAGATGGCTAAGCAATTGAGCAAGACCTACAAAAATAAATAAAAATATATCTGCATTTATTCTCAGGCTCTCCAACAACCAATTTTCAATTTCTACACTACTACTACTACAAGTAGTAGTGATTTTGTTATTCGATACATCCTGTACCTTTAAGCATTTGTTCTGTATTATTTCGGGTGTACCATTGGGGGACATGAGCGTACTTACAGTACCAAAATAACATGGAAAACCGACAATATTTTAAAGAAGAAAGACTCATGTATGCCTGATAACATGTGGAAAATACAGCACTTTCTGAAAGTGGTAATCCCTACAGCCGAAAAAGGGCAGTGGGCGCTTCCAATCTCACACCACAGGACACGTATGTGAGAGAAAGACTCTGGAATCTCCTGTGAAGAGCCATTTACACCAATTCTTTTAGTATTTCCGGCTCGGTGTTTCTTCTGTTGAAGAGGATTTGTTGTACATGCTCTGAATACTCCACTGCATAAAGGCATCCTTGGAGTTACCCATTTACATTGTTTACATAATGAGGTCATAGGGTGGGTAGGTTCATGTTGCTAGGGTATGCTGTTGGACTGACTGGTAGGCTTTACAGAAGAGCCACATGGTGTTTCTTTTGCAGAAGAACAAGTGACTGTTTTAAAGATAGTTGAGACTGTGGGGTCCAGGTGCTGTCTCGAAAGATCCCAGAATGTATCTGTGCTGGGGGACTACTGCTGCCTCGAGGAACAAGTCAAAGGCATAGATTATGAACCACGTAGGCGGCTATGCAAAGAATAAGAGAAAAGGCCGATGCTTGCGAACGTACGGACCTTACCGTGAAAAGGTTAGAAGGAAAAGCTGAAGCTAAGCAACGTACGGACCTTTTAGTGCAAAACAGTAGGAGGAAGAGCTGATGTGGGGGAATAACAATTTCTAAGATGCGTAATGTCAGATTAATTATGTGGGGTTACACAGTGCTCTCTGTGGCCTCATCTGCCCAGGAGGTCAAGGTATCACTCTTCCCCTTTGTCAGAGCATGTTGCTTGGATAAGAGTGTCTGTGCTCGTAACGCATGTCACTTCCAATTATGGGAGTTCACTGTATAATTGAAGTGAAATAGAGGGAGTAAGAGCGAGAAGCAGACAGGCGGAGGAAGAAGAGAGGCACCAAGAGTATGGAGGAATAAGGGCAGCAGGGAGATGAGCGCAGAAAGGATGGAGCGAACAGGATGGAGCCGTCATCGGGGAGGGTAGAGCCTTCTGGAAGCCGAGGTGGTAGAAAGGAGTGCAAGGAGAACAGACAGGCAGGGTGAAGAGGTGGGAGAAAAGACGGGTGGCAAATGGTGATCAATTTTGCGGCCGCTTTGATGTGCTCAGTGGCCGCGCGGCTCACTGAGAACATCAAAGCAGCCGCGAAAGTGCTCCCAAAGGCTGCAGGCTGACAAATGGTGTGTGCACCTGGCGCACATGCACTGTACCCGATCCGCCTGCAGACTTTGGGAGTACTTTTGAAAGCCCCCTAACTTAATATCTAGCCAAACCATTGATAACGCAATGGCTTAGAGACCTAAAAAGATATGCACAGTGTTCATCAACAAACCTTACACCAACTAAATAAGCAGCGGCTTGGACAGCATCAAAGACTCGCTTTGCAATCCCCACACTGCTCTCATGCTAATAGAAGCAGCGCAGGGATTGGCCAAAGTGGGCTGGCTTGATGCTCTGCTCAGGACAAGGAGTCTGTGCTGTTTCTCCAACCTGGCTGCTCAATACAGCTGGGTTGGAGAAACTTAAGTGCCCATGTGTGTTTGGCCGGCCTAGGATGGCCGGCCAAACACACATGAGCACTTAGATGTGCACAAACCATCCTCCTTCGTCCTCCACCCTTCAATGGCCCCAGTCCGCCCCTACCTAAACACGCTGGCTCAGCCAGCAGGTGAAAAATAAAACTATGACAAAATACTGTTTTATTTTTCACCTGCTGGCTCTGAACCAGTGGGTGACAGTCCTCTGGTTCTAACTTACAGGGGCTGCTCCTCCGCAATGGCAATTAGCTCATCAACTCTTACATCACTCTTCCATACTGGAGAAAATGCATAGCGGACTCCCATGCCTCCAAACATGTAGCTTGCTGGGTGGTCAGCAAACAGGGTACCTGCTGCAGGCCTGGAACACTCATTCACAGTGAGGCATGCCTTTGGGCAAGGGATGTTAAAAGCAAAATGACAATCGTGAACATTGCCTGCGCCATCTTGTCTGGTGGAAATTTCTATGTACATATACGCTGCAGTCATTTTAATCCATCACAGCCATTTTGTACTCTGTTGGTCACCTTTGTTTCACCCTGCACTTACTAGCATCCCTCAGACGCTCTGACCAAACCGGATATGTGTGCTGGGGACTATAAACCCTATTGTCCAGACAAACCTCTGCACCACTTCCTGCTACAAACTTGTTTTTCCTTTCATCTCTGTTTGCAGGCAAACCTTTGGACACTCTACCCCTCACCGCACCTAGTTACGCAAACTGGTTCCAGACACTAAAATCACCCTTGCAACACGATTTATTGCACTGCAAACAGCAAGACTTGTTTTTACCAACAAAGGGACCTGTTTTTATCAACAGAACGGACTCTTAGATCTGACCGGTCTCACATATTTTAGACCCTGAAGCAAGGTCCAGCTCCAAGTTAAGATTGTCTGTTTGACCTGGGTGGGAAGAGAATTACTGTTGGGCTTGTGTGGCAACCTGCCCGGGGCGGGGACTCCAAGCTTGTGTAACCATGTTGATGAAACAAATGCATTGTGTAAAACCTGTATAAAAGGAAGAGACAAAGGAGATACCAGCAGAACACCTCCCTCAGACATCACGGTGTCTGCAGTTGACGTGGTCTCCTCATGAGAAATAAACCTTTGTCTTCCAGTTTCCAGCGCTTACCTCATTATTTTGATAGTGAACCCAAAGTGAATTAGATGTGAACCCTGCACCGGGCAGCATTGGGGGTCTTAGAAGACTTGCTGCTTTCACAGGGACACCACACAACCACTCGGGAGTGAGGCTTTAAAAGAACTCTGATCAGAGAGAAAAGATCTGCTTCACTTTTCTTGGCAGACAGCAGGCTTCAGTTTTGTTGATTGTCTTTTCCAAAATTAAACTAAATGCACAACCAAGCAAGATATTTGTGCTACCTGCTGCCTTTTTGAGTGGAGGCTTCACTATAAGTTGAAAGGAAATAATCGACCTACGTTAAACTAGGTGGCCACATATTGCCAGTATAAAACGCAGATAGATTTGTTTTAATCTGCTCTTGAAATGAAATGAAAAAGGGTTTTATTAAGCGCTACAGCTGCCCTGAGGCGTCCAGGCGCCAAGACTAGAACAGTGCCTTCAAAAAGAAATCAAGAGGTGGTCTAATTAGTTAAAAAGAAAGGTCTTGAGCTGTTTACGAAGGCTCAACAAATTAGGATTAGTTCTAAGATGAAGGGGAAGTGCGTTCCAAAGTTTAGAGGCATTATAGGCAAAAGATCGGCCTCCTGCTCTAGCTCTCTGAATCCTGGGAACTTTAGCCAGGAAAGCATGTGATGAGCGGAGTGCTTTGTTGGGTTGGTAGGGTAAGATCAGGGAGTGACTGATTTCTGGGCCGGATTTCCAATATGCTTGGTGAGCAATGCACATAGATTTAAACTTGACTCTCTCCCTAATGGGAAGCCAGTGCAGAGCTCTTATACCAGGCTTTATTGAAACTCTACCTGGAGTTCCAAGCAATGTGCGAGCTACGCAGTTTTGAGTCCGCTGAAGTTTTTGGAGAATATATTCAGGCGCCACAAGGTACAAAGCATTACTGAAATCAAGGCGGGATTGAATTAAGCCTTGTATCACTTTCTCCTTGGCCTCAAAGGGAAGTAGTGGAAGGATTCTTTTTATCATCCTATTGGATGCTCTTGGAATTGATAGAAGGCAGGGGTGGTTTAGACTCTGATCATTCCAAAGCAGAGCGAACATGCTTATTACTATGCTTAAATGTAGTTTGTAAAACCCACTACTGTAATGAGCATCTTTACCTATACTGGGGGAAAGTCACATTTTCACAAGCATATGATATTGATATATATATATTGATATATATATATATATATATATATATATATATATATATATTGATATATATTGATATATATATATATATATATATATATATATATATATATAAAACCTACTGGCGGTCGCCAGTAGGTATATATAGTTAGGATTTTTTCTCTATGGGATTTTTGAAAATTCTATGTCTAATAACTTTGGCGTTTGTGGACGGAATTGGCTGAAATTTTCAGGAAAATGGAACATTTTGTTTCTGAGCAGCCCCTGAAAATTTGGGGGGGTTTCGTCAAGGGGGGGCCGAGAAAAAAGGGGGGTCCCAAAACGTGTTTTTAACATTGAGTTTCCCATAGGGCGGTTGGCCTCACTTTTAGCCCGAACGGCTGAATGGATTTGCACGAAACTTGGCAAAATTGTAGGGACTGGTAGCCCGATGTGCCTTTGCTAGGTCTCAATATATGTGCTTCAGTGGATTTTGAGAAATTAACGTTCAAAAAAAGATATATATCTGTAACAGCGGACCGGGCAGCGCTCCGGTTCGCGGACTTTTCGCGGTACGGAGCTTTGTGAAGCGAAGCTGATTGGTTCTCCGGCGTCTGTGAACATTCCAAACAGTCCGTAGCGGCCGCCATCTTGTCTCTCGGTAGGATCGAGAGACAAGAGGAGGCCAAAGCGAAGGGGCAAATGACCATAAGGGGGCATAGTAGATCCTCGCTGACCCCCTAGGTTTGATGTGGAGGTTTTAAAAGGGCCCCGCGGGGCAAAAAAAAATAATAATAATAATAATCGAACGGCTGAATGGATTTGCACGAAACTTGGCAAAATATTAGGGACTGGTAGCCCGATGTGCCTTTGCTAGGTCTCAATATATGTGCTCCAGTGGATTTTGAGAAATTAACGTTCAAAAAAAGATATATATCTGTAACAGCGCTCCGCTTCGCGTACTTTTCGCGTTACGGAGCTTTGCGAAGCTGATTGGTTCTCCGGCGTCTGTAAACATTCAAAACAGTCCGTAGCGGCCGCCATCTTGTCTCTCGGTAGGATCGAGAGACAAGAGGAGGCCAAAGCGAAGGGGCAAATGACCATAAGGGGGCATAGTAGATCCTTCCTGACCTCTTAGGTTTGATGTACCATTTTGCCAAGTTTGGTGTAATTCCGTTCAGCCATTCAGGCTGTAGACGTATGTAAATGTCCTATGGAAAATTGCATGGGGAAAACACATTTGAAAGTGTTGAAATTTAGAACCAATTAAAATGTTACTTTGGTTTTGTATTTGTGTGTGATGAAAGTTAATTGGTTATGTATATATCTCAAATGAGAGGAAACCACAGCCATTTTGTGATACTACTGTCTGAGGTACATTTGTGAGGAATTTTTGGTGGTGAATTTCTGGTGTTTGATTTACACAGTACTAACACTTCTCCTACTTTTAAAAAGGTGAGTTGTTAATTTGTAAGGGGAACTATGTTGTACACTTGAAGATAATTTGAAAAATGTTTTCTGTTATTTATTTGCAGTCCTTCTGTTATACTAAATACTTGATAAAGTTAGTTTTATATTATGTATTACTAAAAACGATAAATGAAAGTGATTATTTTTTTCTGCAATTTACAGCAAGCAATTTCAAAATAAAATGGCTCACAATGAAGAGACCGTGGTAATTTCTTTTGAATTGTCCACTACATTGATTGAAATTGACAGCACCAATAATGAAATATTGTCACAAGGAGGAGATGACTTGAATGATTTTTTGGATCAATCTGTTGATGGCGAATTTATCGAATGTTTGGAGACCATAGAGTTACAAGAATCATCATTGCAGACTTTTAATGAGGAGATTCCAGATGAGATGATTGAAGAGGAAATTACTGATGAGGACATGTTACTAGTTCTTTCAAATTTAGAAAATTCAGAAGAATAAATTTATATTTAGAAATCAAAAATTGTTTGAGACATTATTCATTTTTATTTTTAATTGATGAGGTTGTAGCGAAGTGATTGTAGTATAAAATGAGACTTATAGTACAGAGTGCAACATTTTTATGTTACATGGTAAGTTTACTCATATTTACTCCCTTCTCCCACTATATTATCTCCAATGTGTATTTGACATCTCTTCTTCATCTCCGGCCTCCTTTCTCTCACTGTGTGTCTCTGATGCATCTTATCGCTGCTATTTTGTGTAATTACAGAAGAGAGTAAAATAAAATAGTTCGGAACGTGAAAAGGGGGCAAAGTAGAGTACCCCTCGCCCCCTAGGCCTTCTCAGGCGGTCCCAAAAGGATCAGTTTCTGCTTTCCTGAGAGATTATGGTATGAGTTCCATATACCACAATAATTTGCATTACAACATGCAAGATATATATCTCCTATTACCAACTTTTGGAGATATTCGCGCTAAGCGCGAATATCTCCAAAAACTAACACCTGCCCTGAGCAGTTCTTAGCCATGTTATCCAATGGGAGGTGGATAACATGGCTAAGAGCATTAGCTCGGTAATGGATGAATATCGCTGAGTTTTCAGCGATATTAATGCATTGCGGTCGTTTTTTATCGCATTCGCGATAAACCTTGATAATAGCAAGGTTTATCTTCGATAATTTCTGACGATGCTTAGCGGTAAAAAATTCGTTGGTAAGCATCGTTAGCGATAAATATCGCTTAACTTTGGTTATATGCACCAACGTCTGTTAACGTTCGATTCGAAGGAAATGAGGAAGTGTTGAAAAACATTGTTTGCGCCATCTTGCCTTTTTTGAAATGCCACACTTTTGTCGTGCACGGCAGCCATTTTAGATGCCTTGACCAGACCCACTCTCTGCACGCTGTCGATTCGTAGCATGGCTCCACACCCTCGCAAGCATCTTCCCCAGGCACTGGTCACCCCCGCTCTCTGTGTTATGCATGGGCAATAAACCTCTCCCCATCTGCGCTGCTCTTCCCTGAGAATCACACTCTGTGCCCGCCCGACACCTCCCTTTCGCCCTATTCACTACCGCACCCTCTGACACTCCTCTTCCTCTGTGTCCGATTGTCCAGGCTATCAGCTAGCCCTGCAGATGTAGTTTATGGCCCCAGCTGTAAAGAATCACCCCTCTTCAAAGGAGTTATAGTAGAGCAAGGCCCACACCCAATGAGATCCGTCACACCACATGTGTTCCTACTATCTGAAAACCATCCTGTATTGTGATTGGGGAGGGGACCGAGCCTGAAGTGGAAGATTCCAGGGATGACTCTTTGTACATCAAAGTTTTTACATTTATGTGTCACATTAAAAATATATAGCACTCCAACAAAGTAGTAGGATTATAAAACTTTAATAACTTATAAATATATACAACAAAACAAAAACAGTAAAAACATTTAAACAACGAAGAGACCGTGGCAATTTCTTTTGAATTATCCAATACATTTATTGAAATTGACAGCACCAATAATGAAATTTTCTCACAAGGAGGAGATGACTTGAATGATTTTTTTGATCAATCTCTTGATGGCGAATTTATCGAATGTTTGGAGACCATAGAGTTACAAGAATCATCATTGCAGACTTTTCATGAGGAAATTCCTGATGAGGACATGTTACTAGTTCTTTCAAATTATGAAAATTCAGAAGATGTTGCCTGGGGGTGGGTCGTCAGTAGCAGTCTGTTGTGCGAATAGTTCCAAGGCAGCAGAACGCGCTGAAATCTAGATGGCACAAAGGTGATGTCTAGTAAGTTGCCGCCCAGCAAATAACGGCGTGGGGCGCCGCAGGGGTGAGTGAGTCCAGTAGGCACCACAGGTATTCTTACCGGCATTGCAGAATTACTGCTGGGGACAATGCCTGTGCTGTAGCAGGGTCACAGCAGAAACAAAAAGGATTCTGTTGAAGATGTTGTTGGTTTTCAATTTGAAAACAGTTCTGGTGTCAACTGCTATGCTAATGTAGTGGTTAATGTTTTGTTTTCTCTAGAAAATGTAAAAGAGGGGGAGGCAGTCCAAAGTTCTGGTAAAAGGGCAAAGGAAAGGATCGGTGGTTTGAACTATCAGTCAAAAAGGGGAGGGGGTGCAACAATTTTTCCTACCGGGTCACAGTGTGCTTTCACCGGAACTGAGGTTTGCAGGATTCTAGTAATTCAAAGTGAGGCTGGCGCCAGCATGGGAGCGCCGACGTCCCGCGGATACAGTTTCGTCACTCCACGGGCGATCATGGCAGTCATTCCCCATCGGGGGTGTCTGCGGGGGTCGGAGACTCCCGCGGCTCCTCTAGAATCTTCAAGGTCGTGGAGGACTACTGTGGTGGAGTCAACCAGTGACCGGGCCATTTCTTTATGCTGGGCCCGCTCTTGCCACGTCGATCGCCATTTTGAGAGTTCGGTAGCTACTGGCGATCGCGGGGTCAAATGAGCGGACGGGCTCCACCCTGCCGGGCGAGACGTTGCAGCATCGCCACAGTGGAAGAACCCTTTTCCGGGCGCCTGGAGCGCTGAGGGTGCAGGTGGGAAGCCTCCACTGGGGAGGCGGGAGAGGCCTGTTCGCACCGTCTCTCCCTCCCAGTGCACCCCACGGCGTCTCGCTTGAGATTTGTTATGGCCGGACCAGGCGATGAGGACGAGGGGGGGGGGGGGGGGTCGGAGGCATGTGCAAGACATCCCCCCCAGTGTTGTCAAAGCCATTATTCAAGAAAGAAGAAGTGTCCCGTCCGTCTTCGGGCCGGGCTTCCGGTGGATGTCGGCCGGACGCCCCCTGCTCTGGCCCCATGAACGGGTTCCTTGGTTTATCGGCTGCAGCCGGATCCCATCGGCCCCGGCCGTTGGTGGCCGGACTGGTAGAGAATGTGGCGGGACTACCTGAAACTGTCAAGGGCCACCGCGGCCGGACTGGGAGAGAGAGGGGAGGGTCGAGGACACGGACATTCCCCCCCCTGCAACTCTCCAGCGTTGTCAATCCCCCTGGCCGGGTCCCGCTGGCCTCGGCCTCGGCCTCTCCTCCGGCTACACCCTACGTGATGATCTCCGAGGCGTGGCAGCAGGACCCGCCTTATATGTGTTGCTTCCGGCTGGGCGTAGCCGAAAACCTGTTGCCCTTTGGAAGTTTCTAGAATGGGGCGGATGTCTGCTGACTTCTATCTTTCCCAGTTTGCCGTTATTTGGCCGTGGCAGGCGGTGGGACAGACACGTTTTGGGGCAGTGAGGGGCGATGTTTTCAGGTTTCTTATTACGGGCTTACTTCTAACGTTTCTTGTTTCTAGGACAATAATAGGTTTTATCATTACGTATTGTTATCGTTTCTTTGTTTGTTATTTAATAAAAAGTTCATCAGTGGCCTACTGATTTTCGTTTTCCTATTCTTTTCTTTCCAGGTTGTTTCATGCTAAAGTTTCTGTTAACAGGATACAGTGATCACTTCGTTATTATTGCATATGTCCTTTTCACTAGGGGTGCTCTCTTGTTGGGCCAGATATCTCTAGTAAATGGTCCGGGTGAAACAGGTGCATCAATCAGTGGGGAGTAGATAGGCATGACAGATTACAACGGGGGAGAAAGGTCCGCATTACCTACCCTTTCACTACTTGCAAAGATTTTCCTACGTTTATTTGCAAACAGGGAATACCTCCAAAAAGAACTAATTCCCAAACAGTCAATGTTCGGACAATCAATCAATCAATGAGGAATGAAATAGGTACGACGTGTTAAAGGCTTGCGTTACCTACCCTTCACTATCTGCAAAGGGAGAGAGAATATTCCTATTCTTCCTTGTTTGCAGGCAGAGAAGATCCTTAAGAGAACCAACTTCGAACAATTCAATGCTCGATTCAAACAATCAACAAGGGGTACTGTGAACACAAATGAACGCCGCTTATGTACATACACATTGCTATTTTCAACAGGTTGTTCCTAAGGTTTCTATTTTAGCGAGGTCAAAAAGAGATCCCATTAGTGGCCTACTGATTTTGCTCGATTCCTTTTGTTTTTTTACACGATTTTTCGCTGTCTGCAAAGACTAAACAGAGTATTGCGACTCTGTGCTTGTTTGTAAATAGAGAATGAACCAAAGAGAACAATCAATCAAATGGAGAGAGAAGCAGTCACGACGGATTACAACGGGGGCAAAGGCCTGCGTTAACTACCCTTCACTATCTGCAAAGAGAGAGTACTCCTAATAGAAATGAGGGGTGGGGGGCAGCATTCAAAGCAGATCAGTGTGCATAAACACGAAAATGTTTTTACTTACCACGTACTTGACATTCGACAGCTTATGATATTTGCTATTAAAAAACCATTGAAATTCACTGAAAAAACCATAGGTTATAGACCATATATAGTTAGGAATTAGCATTTACAAAACCTTGAAAATTCACTGAAAAAACCATAGGTTATAGACCATATATAGTTAGGAATTAGCATTTACAAAACCTTGAAAATTCACTGAAAAAACCATAGGTTAGAGACCATATATAGTTAGCTGGACATTTTATTGACATAAAACCAATGAAATTCTATATATAGTTAGTTGCACTAACTATATATCGCGCACCCGCAATCCACTGCTGATGATGTCACATATTACATCATTCATGACATGGTCAGTGACATCACTGATGACATCACTGATGACATCTCAAATGACATCACTGATGACATCACTGATGACATCTCATTTGACATCAATGACCACATCACTGATGATATCATTCATGTGACAATACAATGCATCTCCTCACATTTTAATATAACCTCTGTTTCACCCAGTGTTAAATACAGAGTATAATTTTTGAAACCATTGACACACCAATACTAGTTACTACGTACGCACTCACTGATTGCTACGTCTACACACACCTTCACTCATTCACCCATACAATCATTCATACATACAATCACTCATCTTTACAACACTATCATATGCACTCATACACCTATACAGACACTCACAGTCTGCCACTCATCCATGGAGTTACTCACACACCTAGTCAGTCCTGTAAAGAATCAATGACACTTCCATTTTCTTGTCTATACAGTTAAACATAGAGCACCTTACATTTTCAAACATATACTAACACATACTTACCTTCTTATACAATCATTGATACAAGTACACATTGATCTGCACAGAGTCACACACCTCCCAGCTAGCCACACACACACTCAGTCTCCCATACAAATACTTGGGCAATCAATCAATAACCCATATAGTTACTCATATAGCTACTGATCAACACATGCAGCAGTTTACAGAACAACAGACATAATGATGCACAAATTAAGACAGTTTAGTCACTAACCCATGCACTCAGTGAGACACATTTAATCACTCACTCATACAGTCAGTCATGCACCTACTAAATCCTTCGTCCAGACACTTACACATCCACTCATTCTTCAATATGTAAGACATATTTAAACTTTACAGAAACAAAAAATCACTGGATGTTGTTATCAGTGATGTCATCAGTGATGTCATTTGAGATGTCATCAGTGATGTCATCAGTGATGTCATCAGTGATGTCACTGACCATGTCATGAATGATGTAATATGTGACATCATCAGCAGTGGATTGCGGGTGCGCGATATATAGTTAGTGCAACTAACTATATATGGAATTTCATTGGTTTTATGTCAATAAAATGTCCAGCTAACTATATATGGTCTCTAACCTATGGTTTTTTCAGTGAATATAGATATATATAGATATATATAGATATATAGATATATATTTCTTTTTTTTTCTTTTTTTATTATTTATTTATTTTAAATAAAAAGGATTTCCAGAGAGCAGATTTAGTCGGGGGCATCTTAACACTAAAAAGTAGATCACAACAAACATTGACAAAACCAATAGGTTTCACCTCTGCAAACTATTGATTGTTATACAGCAACGCAAGTTGATGTGTAGCATGTCTTAAAAGTTTTTCAAATAGGGCTAAGACGGGCCCAGCATTGATCGAATCATAGCATTTTTTTTTCTACGTTAAGATGCCCTGCTATGTAAGATGGCAGAAAAACATTCTCAAAACCAATAGATTTTGTGGATGCGAAAACCTATTGTATTTCTCAATGCTCGTTTAAAAGTGAAGCAGCCTGCAAACAAATGGTAACTGCAGTCCCCTCGATACCAAGTAATTACTGCTGCGTGCATTCCATCCAACCCAAAGGTGAATTAAACTTATAACCATCCTCAAACAAAGTACTACGAAATAAATCGGAATAAGATCAAGGTTCATTTCTATGAAAACTCTGCGACATCTCTCTTCCCCCCCCCCCCCCACTGAGAATTTTCACACAAGGTCCAAGCTACTATCTCTCTTGTACTGTCTAAACTTGGTTATGCCAACAGACTACCACGGATCAAATGAATCGACTATGAAAAGACTACAACAAATTCAAACCTCTGGTGCAAGACTACTCCTACATGTAAAGCCACAAGCCCACATCTCCCCTACAAGGTAATGTATGGTCTTGAGGGCCCTACATCGGTTGCCAGTTCTCAGATGATCCACCTTCATGTTGCTTTGTATCACCCACAAAGCAATACATGGAACAGGACCACTTTTCATCAGGAATAAAAACACCAAATACATACAACAAAGGAACCTCAGCTCAAGACTAGCACCTCGCATCAAAACCCCAGCACACAAGAACAAGAAAAAACCACAGGTGGTATATCTTTCTCTGTAGAAGCCAACAATGGAATTCAATACCCGCAAACATGACACCCACAGATCACTATCTTATCTTCAGAAGACTACTCAAGAGTTGGCTCTTTCTTACATGACTACCATACTCAAACATAAATGTACAGAATATGCCTGTGTACGTAAACATGTATAATTTGATTATATGTATTTAGATAAGCCATGTACAAATAAATATACTATGGTTTAAAAATAATCTTTAGGTCTGTATATATTACTTATGTTAAAAAAAAAAAATATATATATATATATATATATATATATATATATATATATATTGAATATGCTACTTACCAGTATGCATCTTTTCTTGGCATGTAGGGCTGCTGACATTCATATCTATAGCATAGATCGCCGCCTAGTGTTGGGTCCGGATGATTGCACATTGTTGTCCTGGAAGAGTCTTCGAAGTATCACGAGATAGGTGGCTCCTCCCCTGGACTACAGTGCGCATGGGCATCGACTACATCCCCAGATTGTTTTTAGCCATTGTGGCAAAGATGGAGTGTAATAGTGTAAGCGATGGCCATGCTAAGAGTAAGTGTTAAAAAGTCTGCAGCCGCTACAGGCGCCTGGGAGGAGGGCGGGCGATATGAATGTCAGCAGCCCTACATGGCAAGAACAGATGCATACTGGTAAGTAGCATATTCAGTTCTAGGCATGTGGGCTGCTGAATTCATATCTATAGCATAGAATACATAGCAGTCCCTCCATTAACGGCAGCCGCCTTTGCCAGCTGCAGAAGTCTGAAAAAGCGTTTTAAGAACAGCCTGCCCTACAGCCGCTTGGAGTGCACATCTACACAGTAGTGTTTAGTAAATGTGTGTGGTGTAGACCATGTGGCTGCTCTACAAATATCTTCCAAAGGGATATTACCAAGGAAAGCCATAGAGGCCCCCAACTTTCGGGTGGAGTGGGCTCTTGGAGGGACCGTTAAAGTGCGCTTAGCCTTGTGATAGCAAATCTGAATGCACTTAACGATCCACCTGGCTATACCTGCTTTGGAAATGGGGTTGCCTTTGTGCTGGGCTGAGAAGGCAACAAAGAGTTGTTGTGCTTTCCTAAAGTCTTTGGTCCTATCGATGTAGTACATCAAGGCTCGTTTGACATCAAGAGTGTGGAGCATTCTTTCGGCAACTGTTTCTGGATTTTGAAAGATTGCAGGCAGTTCAATGGTTTGATTGACATGGAACTGCGAAACCAGTTTAGGAAGAAATTTAGGGTTAGTGCGCAGCACCACCCTGTTGGAGTGAATTTGAATGAATGGCTCTTGTACCGTGAGCGCTTGTAGCTCACTAACACGTCGCAGAGACGTAATGGCAATGAGAAAAGCCACTTTCCATGTCAAGAACTGAATCTCACATGAATGCAGAGGCTCAAAAGGTGGGCCCATTAACCTGGTGAGGACCACATTGAGGTTCCAGACAGGAGCCAGCGTGGTCCTGGGAGGGATGACCCGCTTCAGGCCTTCGAGGAAGGCTTTAATGGCAGGCACTCTGAAGACGGAGAGATGCTGCCTGTTCTGGAGATAAGCCGCTATGGCGGCTAAGTGTATCCTGATGGAAGCGTATGCTAGATTGCATTTGTAAAGATGTAACAAATAGCAGATGATGTTGGGAGTGGATGCATCTAGCGGGTTGATGTTGTGTGTAGCACAGTAAATGACAAACCGCTTCCATTTTGCTGCATAGCAGGCTCTGGTGGTGGGCTTTCTTGCCTCCCGTATGATATCCATGCATTCAGGAGGCAAGTCAAGGTAGCCAAACTCCAAGACTTCAGGAGCCAGATCGCCAGGTTGAGCTGTTGCGGATCTGGGTGCTGAATGTCGCCATGGCTCTGCGTCAAAAGCTTGGGCGTGAGGTGTAGCCTTTGATGCGGTACCACGGAGAGTTCCAGAAACGTGGTGTACCATGGTTGGCGTGCCCACGTTGGAGCAACTAGGATGAGAGTCATCGAGGGTTGCTTTAGCTTTCTTGCCACCAGCAGTATGAGAGGTGCTGGGGGAAAAGCGTACGCAAATCTGCCTGACCAGTTCATCCATATCGCATTGCCTTGCAACTGTGGGTGAGGGAACCTGGTGGCAAAGCTTTGGCATTTTGCGTTTTCCCTTGTGGCGAACAGGTCTATCTGTGGATGACTCCACTGCTGGAAGTACGGGCGGAGTACTGATGGATGTATCTCCCACTCGTGCATCTGGTGGCTGTACCTGCTGAGCAGGTCCGCCATCTGATTGTCCGTGCCTGGGAGGTGTTCCGCCATGAGGAAGATGTTCCTTTGAATGGCCCACTTCCACATGCTCTGAGCCAGATGAGACAACTGTGGAGAGTGTGTACCTCCCTGCTTCTGGATGTAGTACATGGCTGTCATGTTGTCCGTCCGGATCAACACGACCTTGTTGCACAGATGTACTTTGAATGCTTTCAGTGCCATGAAGATTGCCATCAGTTCTAGGTAGTTGATGTGCATCTTCTTTTGCTGTATTGTCCATAGTCCCTGCACTGTGTAATGGAGTACATGAGCTCCCCATCCCTGGAGAGAGGCGTCCGCTGTCAGGATGATCTGTGGGACAGGCTCTTGGAACGGTCGGCCCTTGCAAAGGTTGTGTGGATTCCATCAATGCAGAGAGTTGTATGCCCGACCGGTGACCAACACTAGGTCTTTCAGCTGTCCCTGAGCCTGATTCCACTGATGCGCTAAGCATTCCTGGAGTGGACGCATATGTAACCTCGCGTGCGGGACTATGAAAATGCAGGAGGCCATCATGCCTATCAACTGCATGAACACTCTCGCAGGAAGCGAGTGTTGGGGTTGGAACTGTTGGATTAGCGACTGGATGTTGTTGATCCGCGCTGAAGCTGGCTGAGCCGTGGCTGCCAGAGTATTGATCGTTGCACCTAGATATTGCCGCACATGGGCTGGCTGAAGGTGCGACTTTGGATAGTTCAGGGAGAACCCCAGACTGTGAAGAAGGTGAATGGTGTGGGACATGTCGGCGGCGCATTGCTGGGCCGACTTTGCCTGAACCAGCCAGTCGTCCAGATAAGGGTAGACATGGATGTGTTGTCTCCTGAGGTGCGCCGCTACTGTCGCCAGACATTTGTTGAACACTCTGGGGGCTGTGGTCACTCCGAAAGGAAGGACTTTGAATTGATAATGCCGATTTTGAATGGTGAACCGGAGGTATTTTTTGTGTGATGGATGGAGTGGAATGTGGAAGTAAGCATCCTTGAGATCTAAGGTTGCGAGGAAGTCTCCCTGATTGAGGAGCGGAAGAACCTGTTGCAGCGTTAGCATGTGGAAGTGTTCTGAGAGAATGTACTGGTTGAGGGGTCTGAGGTCTAGAATGGGCCTGAGGGACCCGTCCTTCTTCGGGATTAAGAAGTACAGGGAGTACACCCCTGTGCCTTCTTCCTCCACTGGCACGAGCTCTATAGCGCCCTTTTGCAGCATGACGAGAACCTCCTGCTGCAATAAGTGCAAATGCTCTGTGGACATAGGACGGGGTTTTGGTGGTATGTTGGGTGGAGTGGATGTGAGCTCCAAACAATAGCCGTACTGGATACGTTTCCTGACCCACCTGTCTGTGGTGATGGTTTTCCAGACTGGCAGAAACTGCTGGAGTCTCCCCCCGACAGGCGTGGAATGGTCGGGGGCAGTGACAGGGTGTCACTGTTAGTTGGAGGCAGAGGAACGGGAGTTGTTGTTGCCCTTGCCTCTGCCCTTGGCGTTGTTGCCTCGATAACCTCCTCTATTCTGTTTGGGGTAAGAGGATTGCGCCCCACCTTTATTGAATTGTGTTTGCTGGGACATCTGGCCTCTGGAAACACCCCTATTGCCTGAGCGACGAAAAGTGCTCCCCCGAAACTGTTGGGATTGGAGAGCTCCCATGGACTTGGCAGTCTCGGTATCCTTTTTTATTTTTTCCAAGGTGGTATCCACCTCAGGACCAAATAATCTGTCAGGGTTAACTGGCTGGTTGAGGATGGTAGTTTGGATCTCAGACTTAAATCCAGAGATTCGGAGCCATGCCTGGCGTCTCAACATCACACTGGTGTTAATTGCCCTGGCTGCAGTATCGGCAACGTCCAGTGCACACTTTATTGAAGCGTTGGAGATGAGCTTCCCTTCCTGGATAAGCATCTCCGCAGCTTCCTTATATTGGTCTGGGAGATGTTGCAACAGGGTCTCTAGTGTATCGTAGTGTGCCCTGTCGTAGCGTGCCAAGAGTGCCTGCGTGTTAGAGATACGCCATATATTGGCCGCCTGAGCTGCTACTCTCTTTCCCGATGCTTCTAGCACTTTGGACTCTTTGTCCGGGGGAGGAGCTTCACCAGTGGTTTGCGAATTCGCCCTCTTGCGTGCATTAGAAACGACCAGAGAGTCCAATGGCAACTGGCCCTTGATGTAAGTGGGATCGCCAGGTGCTGGTCGGTATTTCTTTTCAATTCTAGGGTTGACCACCCTTGCCCATGTGGGCTCCTTGAAAATGTCCGCAGCATGTTTGAGGACCCCTTTCAGCATTGGGAGGGTTTTCACAGTTTTTTCAGCTGCTGAAAAAGTGTCGAAGAGGAAGTCCACCTCCACAGGGTCAGCATGGAGTTCAACGTCGTGGTTCTTAGCTGCCCGTTCAATCAAGGCATTGAATGCCGCAAAATCCTCAGTGGGAGACGTTTTGATATTGTAGATGTGAGGGTCGAGAGTGGGTTGCTGATCCCCCTGGTCGCCCTGGTCACCTGTGTCCACCCATGCGTCCTGTTGTGCATCAGGATCAGCGTGGGTTGGGAAGCTGTATTCCTCATCTTGATCCCCAGCATCCTCGGCATCGGAATAAGTTGGCGAGGGTGTGGCATTTCTTTGAGTCCGAGGAGTCAATGGTTCGACCAAGAGTGGTGCATTAGAAGCAGGCTTTTTACGCTTTAAAGGAATGGTATACGACTCCAAAGGAGTCGTCGCCGTAATCTTCCGTTTGTAAAGCGTAAGCTTCCCAGTGTAGGCATCGATGAAACGTTCCGACTGCTCCTCCAGTAATGGTGGTCGATGCGTCAAGCCCCCAGCCGGGAGAGTAGGCGTCGACCCCACAGCACTGTGTGTTTTCGCTTCGGGCGCCGCCCGTGGTTCGAAGGCCTTCGGTGCCACCTTCGGCGGCAACGTGAAGAGGAGTGGCGTCGATGACTTTGAGGTGGGAACCGACTGTCTCGGCGCGGAAGGCGGCGTGGGGTCACCCGCCGAGGCCTTGTCCCTGATACGCTTGAGGGAGTCCTAGACCTGCTTCGTGAATGAAGCGGATGGTTTCGCCGATACGACAGACGTCCTCGGTCCAGCAACGGGGGAAGACTCGATCGTCGACGACTTTGGCTGGTCGGTCCGAGGCGTGCCCGCGGTGGTGTCCTGGGCAATCGCTTTAGGGGCACTAACCTTCGGCTCGATGCCCTTGCTGGTCTTCGGCTCGACGCCCTTTGCGGCCTTCGGTGCCGCGCCCTTGCTCGGCTTCGGTTCGATGCCCGATCCGGACTTCGGCTCGACGCTCTTGCTTGACGGAGTCTGGACGGCCTTTTTGTGCTTCAGCTCGACGCCCTTAGTCTGCTTTGGCTGGCCTGATGTCACAGACCGTGCCGGGTCGACAGGCTTCTTCGGCTTGGGCTGTCCTGACACCTCGGAGGACGAGGGTGTCGACGGTGGATCAGAAGGTTTCGATTGCGCCTGAACCACTTTAGGGTGTTCGGACACCGAAGCCTTCACTTTCGGTTTCGATTTCTTTAATGGCGGCTCCGTCGAAGTGTCCGTAGCCGGGCCGGGAGGCGGGGCCGTGGATTTTGGTAGAAGGTCTTGGGTAAGGCCGATAGGCGATCCCTCGACCTGAGCCTTAGTAAGTGTTCGAACGGGGCACAGCTCTTCCTCTGAGCTATCTTCCATGGCCCCATAGGCCTCATCGTCGTCTCCTATCTCGTCGACTTCTTCTACGGGTAGGTCTTCGACATCCACTTGAGGGTCGTAGTCGACTTCTTCTGCTGGAGGCGAAATTTGCAGGTGAACGTCGTGTTCGTCTGCTTCATCGCTGTCGAAGATGTCAACCGGTGCCGGGGCCGACTGCCGGGCCTCCATGCGCGCCACGCGCCGAAGCCGAATCGTCTTCTTCGAACGAAACCTGGAACAAGCCATACAGTTGGCTTCATCGTGGTCCGGCGACAGGCACTTGTTGCACACCGGGTGGACGTCGATGTGTGGGTACTTCGATCCGCACACGGGACACTTCTTGAACGGGCTCTGTTCCATGTCGCGAGGGTCTTGCTGCGTCGACTGGGCCTCGAGCTCCAAAGAGTTACGCGACTCCTTGGATGTTGAACTCGGAAACGAGTCCGAACAGAACCGGGCACCGAACGCAAACAATACCGACGAGAAAGAGAGAAAAAGGCCTTTTGGCCTCGAGAACTATGTCGATTCCGAACTGAGAGAACGAAAGAACATCCAAACCCAATGGCGGAAAAAAACAATCTGGGGATGGAGTCGATGCCCATGTGCACTGTAGTCCAGGGGAGGAGCCACCTATCTCGTGATACTTCGAAGACTCTTCCAGGACAACAATGTGCAATCATCCGGACCCAACACTAGGCGGCGATCTATGCTATAGATATGAATTCAGCAGCCCACATGCCTCGAACATACACACTCACACATTTTATGCTGAAGACGTATATAGGTTACTGCTTGGTTTTATAGAAGTTATTCCATTAGATGCTTATGGGTCTCGGTTTTATTTTATTTCTCATTACAATTTGTAAATATGGCCAAAAATGCATTATTAACTGTTTAACTATTTAAATCGTGAGGAAAATAGAAAAATATAAATGTTGAAAATACACAAATAAATTGGATTTACGTACAGCATTACTTAATGGTGAGTGTCTAACTATCTATCCATCCATACATACATACACATATGGAAATTTATACAACACATCTTTATATCTTGATTATTTTCCTTATACATCTATACATACCCTTTCTATGTAGTTATGTATCAATGGTGCAACAAAACTACAGGGGACTCCCTTGCAAGGTACATGAAAGGGCCCCCCTCCCCGGCCCACCACCTACCACTTTTGCTGAGGTGGTCCCCTGGAGCTCGCCCCACCCCCCCCCCCCCCCCACTGTGGGGGCTTATGTTACACCACTGTTATATATCTACATATTTATTACTTTACTCCTGCTAAAGGGAAAAAAAGCCTTCAACTCGCTCCAATACACTACTCTATGTCTCATCCTGAACCTCTCAATATATCCTCTACCTCCACACTGACTCATCCCAAATCTCAATCTACTACGATGCTCTCCCTAATTACCCTTTTTGGACTCTTCCCTCCTCTATCGCTCCTTGACCCATCCAAACCTCATTCTACTGTGATCTCCCATATAGCCGTTTCTAGTTTCTTCCCTCCTTGACCCACCCCAAACCTCATTCTACTACTATGATCTCCAAAATACACTTCCTAGACTCTTCCCTCCTATATTCTTCCTTTGACTCATCCCAGACCTCATCTTACTACATTTATCTGCCAAGCAACACTTTCTAGACTCTTCCCTCCGCTATTCCTCCTTTATCCTATTCAATCAAACTAATACTCACATGTCCACCGTTCAAATTAACAACGTTTATAATTCCCTATACCAAACCACCACTAATCGTTTGGGTTCCGGGGTAGCATGCTACTCGCTGAAAAGTGCTTCAACGTCTCATCAAGGATAGTAAACGCTATATAAATAAAATTACAATAAATTAAATTACATAAAAAATAAATGCAATTCACAACATAAAACCCATTTAAGAGCCTACTGGACCCCGGCAAGTCTCCACAAAGCAGGTATAAGAGACACAGGAACATACCGGAACTGCGATGAAGAGAACGGCAGCCTAGAACACCTCATTTTCGAGTGCCACAAGGTTAAAAACTTCTGGAAGAAAGTGAACAACTTCATTAACGATATCATGGGGGAAAAACATACCAATAAGCTTCGTTAGTCTCGCCACAGGTTTCATGTCAGACTGTCTAGAGAATAAGGAGGAAAGAGACCTACTAGACATCCTACTAACAGCGGCAGTGAAAATCATACTAACAAACTGGAAAAATACGGCCAAGGCAACCTTCAAAAATTGGATGAACTGGGTCACCTTCCTTAGAGGCGCAGACAACACCATTGGCAAATTCTCAAAGGAACACAACGCCAAGAATGACATGTGGGAAGCCCTAGACACACACCTAGAGACACGCCAGACCTAACCAGCTCAGAACAGATACCCCCCCTTCACTCTTCTTCTCTTCTTTCTCTCACACCAGGGGGGCACAGTATACTCAATGTATAATGTGTAACCATGGCGCTACATATAGTGCACAACCAAGCTGCAAGAAGCCCAACTCAACTGTACTATATACATCTTCTGATATGCACATTTTATAATAAAAATTTTGAAATCTAAAAACAAAAAAAAAAAAAAAAAAAGGAGCCTCTCCCCACTTACATCAATAATATTGAATTTAAAGTCCAAGTGTTTCTCGCAAAAACGTTTATTAAGGAGTCATTATTCAAAGCAGCGACTTTCCAACAAATTCAATATGGCATAGAGCTGTCTAATAGGCAGCCAGGACTGCAATTACTGCTGGAAGTTCAGGAAAGCCGAGCGGCATGACATAGGAGGGGGGTAAGCAAGTGTTGGTTGAAGCTCTGCCCTCAGATGCCTCCGTAAAAAAAAAAATATATATATAGTGCAAGAACCACAGAAAGTTTGCGAGTGCACACACTTTTCCAGGACACGTTTAAATGAGTTCTTTTTTCTAGGTCTCGCCTGAGCCAGCGCATGCGCTGCCCTGGCAAGACATTTCGTGAGTGGGCTTTAAAAAGCCTACCACAGCTTTTAGTGTGGCATACTGTGTACGGTTACGCGCACAGACACGAGCAGAGGCGCCATCTGGCTTTCCTCTCGCTCAGCCTCTGTCTTGTTTGCCCCTCCCCCACCACAGAGCATGTCTCGTGGCCGAGCATCTTGTTTCATGTACATATCTGGGGCCGTACTGCATGAAATACACCAGGTGGCGCTAACTTGTTTTACAGAGCACCATACAGCATTAGATATAGTTTAAATATTTTGACCCTCCCGCTGCTTCCTATTTCGCAGAAGCCTTTATACCGTTGTGGCCATTATTCCGATTACTTCCCTGATCCAAAGCCCCATTTTCTTCTTTCACTATATTCCCTTTAACACATTACTGAATCTCAGTTTTCTGTTAATTGCAGCTTATCGAGCCCCCTGCTGGCGCCCTAATCGACATCTCAACTCCCCGGACGGGTTGAGCAGCCTCCCGGAGTCTACTTTTGACTCTGAAAACCCTACCTGTTATCAGGTATATTCTACATCATGCAGCTGACTGCCGTTTTTTTTGTTGCATTATTAGCTACTCTATTAGATGCCTGACACACACACCGCTATTTGAGCACGTCCCTTAATGCGGCTTATGGCTTTTTCCATTCTGTCACTAGGTTTTTTCTTTTTAAACGCTGCCCCCACTTTAGTATGTGGAGATTCATTTTCATTCTCTTTCATTCTCTCTCTCTCATTCTCCCTCCCTCCCTCCCTCTCCCTCTCCCCCTCCCCCTCCCCCTCCCCCCTCTCACTCCCCCCTCTCACTCCCCCCTCTCACCCCCCCCCTCCGACCCCCCCTCACACCCCCCGTTTATCTGTTCCTAGGAAATCGCCAACTGGAGTTGCAGCCCTTATTGTTTTGAGCTTTCATTCATCTTATTCTGCTTGTATCACGGCTTGTGACCACAGGAGTATCTTATGCTCCCACTAGATTTGCATCTATGGTGAGCCCCGGTATTCGTTACTTTTCCCACCTGATACTTTCTATTTTTTTCCTTATTTTTTTCTATTTTTGGTTCATTGGCTACTGCCCCCCATTCAAGGCTCTTTGCATTAATGGATATTCATTTTTTTTCCTTTTTCTTGTGCCTACAGAGGTTGCTCGGGACTGTTCTTTTCTCTGCTCCACGCGACCAGCGTGCACCTGCAGTTGAGGTAAACTATTAGTATTGCAGTTTCCTTTGTTTCTCTGATCTCCTGACCGAACTAGTGCTCTAGTGCATGTTCATATTTTTCTTTCCTATTCTTATTTTTATTGGTTCTCTTGTTCTTTCATCCGTCCCTGCCTCACTTACTCCTCACCGTAACAGCACAGCATCGCCTTGGACTGCTGGTCCTGTGTGGTAGTGTGGCTGAAGTCCTGTGGCATTAAATAGCGCAGCTGCATCTTGAATGTCCAGTGCGTTGGTGGATTATTGCATTAATATAGTTTCGAGCAGCACCTTGGATCCTGGCCTCCCTGGCGTTTTTACTGAAAAGCAATACTCACAAAGTCTCCGGTGTATTTTCTGGCCACTAGGAAATGAAAGGTAAAGTGGGAGCTGGCAATAAGATGGCCTGCTTCGAAGGTACATCACTGCAGCCACAGAAGACCTCTATCCTTGCTTGGAATACAGCCCACATACATGCACGTTTCCCCTCAGAGTCAATATTGCTGGCTCAGCGCTCCACTGCTTCACCCGGTCTCTGTGGCATCTATCAACCTGAGGAAACTGTTTTCACACAGGCTGGTTCCTTTGACTTGTGAATGACTAATGACATAATTTAAGCATGTCCCATAGCATCTACTGAGTAGCAACAGAAGAGCTGCCCACTGCAAACACTAGATACAGATCAAGCAAATGCACAAGTTTAACCCACTCCTCCCACCTGGAAAATGAGCTCACGCTCTTGTAAATGCAATACAATAGGTTCCGCATTTACAAAACGTTTAGTTATTGCCATTTTAAATTACAATGCCTTTTATTTATGTTTTACAAAAGAAAAACAAAAAAAAACAATTACATTTACAATAACAATAGCTCAAAATAATGTCAGTGTGAGACCTATTGCATTGCAAATGCTTTTTTCTGTGTGCTTCTACCCGTTCCACGTTACTCTCTTTCTCCCGTGATCTTCTGTTCTCACGCACTCAAAGTTGCTCTCTCGCCCTTCTTGTCCAGTCGCCATCCGTGTTGCTTCTGACCCCATCATCTGTGATCTTTCCTGCACCAGTACTCTCCGTGTTGCTTCTCAACCCTGCTTTCGTTATTTCCCTCCACCCGCCTTAAAAAAAAAAAAAAAAAAAGCTTTGGCACTGCTTTATTTTTCTTTATTTACCAGCACAACTTGGATCAGTAAATAAAAAATAAAAAAAATGTACACGCATGCTGTAGGAGTGTTCATGTGTTGTGCTTTTACCTACAAAAGGACACATACTGCAACTGCATAGTAGCATTTTCTTTTTTTAATGGGTGGGTTCCTCTTTATCCATGCTGCACATCGCTAAACAAGCATTGGCATAGCCAATCGGTCTTGCCTTTGGGACCTTATAAGTATTTAGTCATGAAAGAGGGTACGTACATCGAAAGCGCTGTGGGTTGATAGAGAGTGGGGAAAGACGCCCTGCAAATGCACTTGTGTGGAGTGCTCGTTCAAAAATTAAATTAAAAACATGCCTTCATAGTGAGCAGCCAGTGGAAGGACACTGGCCAATAGCCTGTGACCAGAAGCTGTACTTGATCTAACAGCCACGACAGGGACAGAGCAGGAAGTGAAAGCAGACGACGTGGCAATGACATGCTGCCCAATCTGAAGCATGTAAATTAGAACGACGGTGGATTCGCATATGGTATGTTCGGGTAAGTAATGGGTGGGTTCTAAGCCCCCTTTAAGATTATTTTTTTTTTAAATAAAGGATATCACAGCGCTGTGTAGGCAATACCTAAAAATCATGCACTGAGTAAGAGAAAATCTGAGGGCAGATTAATGGGAGAAAGATTTCCTAAATTTTAGCATATAGATTGTGCCTGAACAGAAACCAGTAAAGAGTTGCATTTGTAGGAAGCAGTTAATCAGAATGCTCTACCACCAATCGCAGAGCTTTTAGTCTTCATGACCTAAAGTAGAATATATTAGCATACCTTCGTGCCAAAAGAAGTCCAAGCCATCTGAACCGACAAGACAAGAAGGGGTATGCCTTTGATCATTATTGACTTGATGCACAAAGGAAAATTATTACTGGCACTCAATGCAAAGGTGCCAAAGATGGGGAAATATGGCTACATCTCCTCTGGCCAAGGGTTAAACTGGCGAACAAGTTTTGGACAACCTAAGCTTCTGCAAGGAGGAATTTGAGAAGTCCGGACAGAGAGCATTGCAGTAGTCACTTCGGGCAGAGGTGCACATATTCATATTAAAAACAGTATGCAGAAGAGAGAAAAGCTGGAGAATTCTTTTAAGAACTCAACTGGTAAAAATACATTCAATTTTAAACTGCATCAAGACAATCATGCTAACTGGAAGCACATTCATCAAGGCCTTTTGAGTTCTTCATGACAATTTGGCAGTCATGATGCTAACAATCTGACACTCACACGTATCTCCAAAGTTTCATTTTGTTACCATGTAATTTAACGAAGTTATTTTGCATCCATTGTTGTAAATTACACAGGCAGGATTTAGTTGAATCACTAGCAGACTGATTGATTGAAACAAAGCAGAGAAAAATATGCTTATCAACACAAGTAAATAAGCAAATGCTAAACTTCCTGATCACGTGAGCAAATCGGATATTCAATATCAATAAGCACTGGCAAAGCTAATGCGTCTTGCTTTTATGAGCCAACACATGTAAACTAAGGCATTCACAAATCCTACTTCTCACATTCAGGTCTGCCTTACTGGCCTTGACAGTGCTGGGGAAAAAGTAGCTAAAAAGGATTGCTTTCTACATAGAATGCACAAAAGAAACACCCATCAGAAGCAGGCAGAGCTAAATAAGGAAACCGGCATTACAGTGCAGTCATTTCAACATTAAACCAAGCATTTACAATGCAATAGGTCTTGCCTTAGAAAAAGTTAGAGCTATTGGCATTGTAAATGACAAACTTTTTATTTATGGGTTGGTTTTGAAAACAGATAAATAAATGGCATTGTTATTTACAATGGCAATAGCTTAATCTCTCGCAAATGTGAGACCTATTGCATTTGCACACACCCACACAGAGCCACACACGCACACACACACACTCAGAGCCACACACACACAGAGCCACACACACACAGAGCCACACACACACAGAGACACACACACACACACACAGAGCCACACCCACACACACACACAGAGCCACACCCACACCCACACACACAGAGCCACACACACACACACACACAGAGCCACACACACACACAGAGCCACACACACACACAGAGCCACACACACACACAGAGCCACACACAGAGCCACACACACACACACACACACACAGAGCCACACACACACACACACACACACACACACAGAGCCACACCCACACACAGAGCCACACCCACACACAGAGCCACACACACACACAGAGCCACACACACACACACACAGAGCCACACACACACACACACACAGAGCCACACACAGAGCCACACACAGAGACACACACAGAGACACAGAGCCACACACACACACACACAGAGCCACACACAGAGACACAGAGCCACACACAGAGACACAGAGCCACACACAGAGACACAGAGCCACACACAGAGACACAGAGCCACACACACACACAGCCACACACAGAGCCACACACACACAGAGCCACACACACACAGAGCCACACACACACAGAGCCACACACACACAGAGCCACACACACACAGAGCCACACACACACACACAGAGCCACACACACACACACAGAGCCACACACACACACACAGAGCCACACACACACACACACACACAGAGCCACACACACACACACACACACAGAGCCACACACACACACACACACACACAGAGCCACACACACACACACAGAGCCACACACACACACAGTCTGATTATTTCAATGGGAGCAAAGCGGGACTACAACACCCAGAATGCTTTAGTTGCATAGAATACAAATCTGTAGGTTACACAATTGGCCTTGTGGAAGGCACATTAACCGTCTATGCTACTGTACGAGTCAAAACTATGACTAGACAAAACCCAGATCTCTCCAATGAGAGAATTTAACCACAAAAGTTCTCTTCGTGTTATATGTGCTTATTAAAATTGCTGTGGACACAAAATCTGCAGATGTCTGGGTAAGAATCTGTTGGGAAGGGGGCGAGGGGGGTGGGAGGGGAATTGAGGGCCTGCAGGGCTTTTGGGTAATGGAAAAGGAAGTCAACTCTAAGGCCTCTGTGCTTAAACGGGGCTGACCTGTCACCCTGCAGCAGCCTCCCCCCCAAGCACCTATGCCCCTCTTAACCCCAGCAGCCCCTCAACCAACCAGGACGGGAGAATAATTTCGCAGACTATTAAAGGTCCCCGAGCTCCTGCCACATTTCGAAAAATTCCATTGGAATTGCCATTATCCATCCCCACCACCCCCGCTGGTCCAGCTCCTATCCACTTGGTACCCGCAGCAAGTGCCCCCTCTGTTTCACTAGAACGTTTGTCCTAATTAACAAGTTCTTGACCGCAAAATTTAAATAATCATAATCAAAGTATAAGTGGACTGTCAGACGCTGCTTTTCAAGATTCCTCCCCTCTGAACTCTGTCCCCCTTGTCGTGCCACACCTTTACCACCAATATATGGGTTTCAGGAGTAAATAATTTACATTTCTAGCACTACTAATGACTCACCCAGACGGAGAGGCCTGCACAAAGGCTGCTTCCCCTTACCACTTGTGCACCTGTGCCATCATTACATTGTTAGCACCTTCAACACCTATCCTATTGGTGTACCTTCAATCATCAGGGTGTACATGGCGGGTTTAATTAATGTAGACCTGTCAAATAGTGTACATACTTCACCACGTGAGAAGTGCCTGAGGCACTTTAACTTACGTTTCCCCTCCTCCCACTCTTCTCAGAGAAAACCTTGCTTTTGAGGCTGCCGCCGATATTCTGGGGAGGTTGTAGATGCTATACTTGACATTGGCTGTGCAGACCATCGAAACAATTAGTTGGAAACCTGCTAGTCTGTATGTGTTTGAAGCTTGGTGCATGCCGTGTGACGTATGCAACCCGTGTAAAGGGAGCCCCACACTGTGACAAGTGGTGGCACCCTGCGAGACGGAAGCACTATTGCTATCAGCAGAGTCCAATCGATCCGCGCCGCCATCGTCCACTTTACGCCATAGGTATCTTTATGCTTATGACATCAGTCCTCCGCCCCTGAAAACGTGCTCCGCCTGTCTAACCCAGCATCAATCTAGGCTTGTCGGCAGGCCCCTCCATGTGACAGCCAAGCACGGGAGCTCCAGAACATTTTAAATCACTAACAGAAGCATATGGGGCTCAGAAACACAGTGCGTACGAAGTGATGATCACTTCAAAGACCCCTGGGACTCATTCATTTTTCCGCAGGCGGAGCTCCTAACACAGGATTTACCTACATGAGAGGGGGCGCCCTGGGGTCTGAACAGGCGCCCCGGTGACAGGGGCCGAGCCGGGAGAGGCAAGCACAGCTCTGGGCGAAAGCTTGCAACGTGGACCGACAATGCGTGAGAACAAACGCAACACTTGCTCTGACATTCACTGCTCGGAATTAGTTTCCCTTACATACCCCTCGAACTGGAGAACATCTCGTTCACAGTACAAGCAAATAATTAAAGGCTAATCCCCGAGAAATCTGCCATTAACAGTTGTTTAAGTGCTTCAGGCAGCCCTTGGCGCCGTTCAAGCCCCAGCACGCTTTCCTCGAGCGGCAACTCCGATCTCTTCAGGGCTCTTTATCACTAGTGTAAGCCGCTACCCACTGTTTATAGACTCCATCATTCCCAATCTTCATTTTCCTTAAGACAACAAGGACTCTGCATTTTCCGACTTGTGCCAAATCGCATCTGCAGGCCTGCACAGAGCGACGCTGTTAGACTCACTGTAATGCTAGCCGCCACGAAAAAAGAGATTCGGCAGGCCCAATTCCCTCAGGGTAAAATATTTAGAAGGGGGGGTCCGGGAGACAAATCAAAAAAATAAGCATTTCCCATTTTACCTGCTTTCTGCTTCAGTAATAACCCCTGCTCGGAATTATACAAACAAGAACTAGCACTCCCCAAGACGTCGTCATTTTCTCTTTGTAGTCCGTCCCACTTGGATGGACTAGGCCTGACTTCCTGCTGACGTAAAATATTTATTATCTTCTTTATGGGGTCATCTGTTTGGACCATAAAGAAGATAAGAAACCTTTTACGCCAGCAGTTAGTCGGGGAAGTCCATCCGAATAGGACAGACTACAAAGAGAAAAGAGTACATCACTGTGACCTCTTTTCCAATGGCTGGCCACCGTTTAGCATGAACGGTGACGCCAGCCAATGGAAAAGAGGGGCGGGGCTTAACCCTCGCTAGTGAAAGTACCCTAAAACATAAGATCTCGCAGGTGAGACTGCGCATGCGCAGCCTAACCTAGCCGAGACCTAAAGAGGTATACTTTGTCATTGGCATCCTTGGAAAGATGGATGTCAGACAATTTGTTTGCTATACAGTAATAAACGAGGAATAACACCCTAGTATCTTGGCTGTCCGTTTTGTCTGTTTTCCTTATTGCCGGTTTACATGTTGTAAAGCACTCGGATACTCACGGGTCCTGCCAGCGCTATATAAAACTCTAAATAAAAAAAAACTGGCCATCCACAGCACCAAAATCTCTTTAGTAAATATTGAACCTCTGATGAGATTTTT
Source organism: Lissotriton helveticus (assembly GCF_964261635.1). NCBI lineage: Eukaryota > Metazoa > Chordata > Amphibia > Caudata > Salamandridae > Lissotriton > Lissotriton helveticus. The sequence continues at coordinate 1,191,081,619 of NC_136067.1, forward strand.
GCGATGACGGTGGATAAAATACATCAGTCTACAAGTTTCCTGCTCTTGCTTGGCATAGTATACTTATTAGTGCTGTTCCCACCGTCTCAGTGAAACATTTGAAAATTGTTCTGTTAATTCTTTTTCTGCAATTGTTTAAGTTTTAAATGCCCCTGTTAAAAATAGATTATTCAATATTTAAAGCAGATGGTCATATGAGTGTACTCATACGAGTGAAGGCAGAATGTAGCTACCGACAGTTTGAGCTGCAACCTGCAGCTCAATTGAAAATGGTCATGGCTGGAACAAAGACTGCCTGAACTCTTGAGTACTGGAATTAGATTCGCACATCTTCATAAGAAGGTGGCCCATGTCTGCAATCCAAATGTGTTTCTCAGGGGTGCTTGGACCTTGAATTTTTCGATGCATTGTCCTTTCCAAGTTAACCCATGCTTATGAAGTCCAATATTCGAAAACAACTTTATCTGCCATTATATTGTAGACATATTTATTGAAATAAAGTCCTCATCTGCTTCAAATTTAAAAAGAGCACTGCGGGGTTAGGTAAGGTAATTCAAAACATACTATCTGCAGGGATAACATTTCAGAAATATTAGGTATTGCTAGAAAATATCAGATTTTTTTTCTCTCCTGTTCTTAACATTTTTGAGCAATCTAAAGAGCTTAAGAATTATATTTTGTAAATTTATGCTTTAGAGTTTCAATAAACAGTTTAAGATTCAGAATCCTTTTTTTTTTAAAGCAGACAATTTTGATGAAAAGCTAACTGCAATTTTGATGTTCCCAGTTATACGGTACTGAAAGTCTCGGCTGAAGAGTTGCATGTAGGAAAGAAATCTACACAAAGGTGAACAGGTAGGTACAATAACAGCTACTGCTCTCTTGGCCTTTGTGCGCCCTGGTTACTCCTGTGAGGGTTGTCTAGATAGTAGTGTGCTATGGATGCCAAGGAAAAGGCAAGACACCAAATCCTGCCTCTAACAGATGGAAAGCCATTATTTACAAGGCAACTCTCTGGATTAAGTAAAGATGTCATACACTAAGCTGGTTCATTTAACAGATGCATTTAGTGTAGAACTTCAAGGACCATGACAACGTTGACTTTGCCCCATTTAGGACCTTAAAGGGTTCCGTAAAGATTTAAGTGGGGTGGTGTGCCTGGAAGGAAACACACGAGGAACAAAGCAAAGCACCTAAAACCAATGCACACATCTGTCAAACACTTAAGAAAAATCCAAAGCAACACGTAGAAGAGACTTTATACAGGAAAGAAGAAAAGAAAATCAAGAGGATGAGCATGTTCTAATGACATCTACTAACACTTTTCTTAGAATGGTTCGTACTAAAGAGATCACACTCAAGCACAGGCTCATGGTTCCTGGTACTAAGCGGAAGACCAAACAGTTTAAAAAAGTGGAAGCTGTATCGTCCAAGCAAAAAAAGAAAGGAACTGAGTTCTAACAATTCGCTACAAGATCAATAATGGAGTTTGGAAAAATACAAGAGCACCTTGTGTTAGAAACCCTTCAAGATAAGAGGCAAAATAAATGAATACTGAAAGCTGCTGCAGTAAACAAAAACAAAAAACTAAAAATAGGCTGTGAGACATAAGTATTTTCTTCCTCAATCTATGCAATTTAGAGTAGAGAATGATGCTTGGTGACCGGAATTAATGTTGAGATCTGCATTTTCCTAATTAAAGGTCTTTATGTACATAAGCGACTTTAGGGAATGGTATACTATTTTATAAGTATCACGTTCCCCATTACTTTGTATGCACTGTTCTATTTGCAACGTAACCATAGGTTCTCACCGAAAGCAATACTTTACAATATTATGTGCACAGCACTGGCATGATTCAACAAAAAGATTAAGGATCACAGGTTATTTTCCGTTTTTCACACAAAGCAGTACACAAAACGCATGTCTAGGACAATGTATGGAGGTTGATTTAGACACATGATTCCCTTTCGATACACACAACATGGAATGTTCAAATGGGATTCCACATTTAAACCATTCTAGTCTGATGTTAACAAATGAAAACGTAACTTTGAATTGCCGATTCATCCTTGTATTGACATGCATGTTGTATTTACTAATTCTCCACCCAGTAAAGAGAGGCAATAAATAAAACAATAGCCAACCAACGTGTATCTTTGAAGGAGAAAGAGTATAAAAGTGGTATATTTACAATAAATATGCATAGTCTGACAAAATGACGTGCAGCCTAAATAAGTGTAACTACACAATAAAAGGTGCAGCTCTTCCAGGTCGTTTTCATTGGGTAGCCATCTGCTCTTTATTGTTCTTCTTTACCACTAATACGTCTTCCAATCAGCTATTTCACTATAGTGTTTTGATGCTTACTGATACTCAGTGGTTTAAGATCTGAATGGGACAACACAGGCAAATCACCCGCCAACCCCCCAGCCAAATATACATTTCCTTTCTGTATTCCTCTATAAAATGCATAAAGCTAGTTGTGACTGATGGATTTTTTGTGTAATAAGGGTAAGCAATTGACAAGTCAATATTTTTATATATGTACAAAATTCCAAGTAGAGAACAGAACCCTTAAAATAATATTTTGTGAACACAAACTACTACTATTTATAAAGAACTAAGGTTACTGTTAGCCAATACCTTTGATTTTTCTAAAATTGTAAGTATGAAATGCTTACTTATAGGATTTTCAGCCACCCGTCTTTGTCCATTGGTCTGTTTTATGTCATTCACATTTTTTTCTTCGAACCACTACAGCATAGGGCAATGGGTCACCCCTTTCAGCCACTGCCTAACTGAATCGTGAGTGGCAGCCTTGTCTACAGCCCTACCATTTGAACACTTTATGCTAATTATATGAGTGATTTAAATACTTGTATGCAGTACCTAAATTATCATAAGTTTATGATTTGTTTTTGCTACAGCTAGTTGAGACTTTGCTCTTACCCAATAACTCACGTCATCCAGTGATGCGGATGTGCGATACCTCTCTAGTCGACAGTCGGGAACCGGTGTCTTATGGGAGCATCCGTCAAAAAGTAAGCCCAACAACCAGTCTTTACTACACTGGCTGTTTGAGACATATAACCTTTTTTGATTAGGCAATTCTTGAGAGTCCAGGTTTGTTTACACTACACTTTAGATGTTTAAATTCAGTGTTATACAATCAAATCAAATGCAATTAAGGGCTGCAAAAAAAACCAAGGACAATCCTGTATTCATATCCAGCATTTAACATATTTCTATGTTGTGGGTGTCTTTTCTAAAAGATTAGACAGATTAAATAACTTATTCTTAAATATTTGCATCAGCTGACATTTCATCACTGGGGACTCCGCAGGTGGTTGGTGCAGGGTCCGAGAGGAAAGGGGGAGTCTGACCCGCTGAGTTCTGCCGAAGAGGAAGGAGCGGATCCATTCGAGGGCCTGGTCTTTTATTCCTGTGTCGTGGAGTCTGCGTATTAGGATGCGGCGAAAGACTGTCAAAGGCTGCTGAGAGGTCGAGAAGGATGAGGGCTGCTGTTTCTCCTTTGTCCAGTAGGGTGCGGATGTCATCTGTTGCGGCAAGGAGGGCGGTTTCCGTGCTGTTGTTTTCTCTGAAGCCGAATTGGGAGGAGTCAAGGATGTTGTGCTTTTCGAGGAATGTGGCGAGTTGGCTGTTGATGGCTTTCTCGATTACTTTTGCTGTAAAGGGGAGCAGGGAGATAGGTCTGTAGTTCTTGAGATCGGTGGGGTCTGCCGAGGGTTTCTTGAGGAGGGGATTAATCTTGGTGTGTTTTCAGTCGTCGGGGAAAGATGTGGTTGCCAGGGAGCGGTTGATGGTGTGGCGGAGCATGGGTGCGATGATGGCGGCTCTGTTGAAAATGTGGTGGGGCAGGGGTCCGTGGAGGCCCCAGAGTCCATGGAGTTCATAGTCTTCTGTGTGTCTTCGGTGGTGAGGGCTGTCCAGTTGTTGTTGGCTTCATGGTGTCGGGGTGGTTGTGAGGGTTCAGTGTTTTGGTTGTCTTCATCAAAGCTGTCGTGGATGCTATTGATTTTGCGGTGGAAGAATGTGCTGAGTTAGTCGCAGAGGTCTTGTGAGGGTGGGATGTCGGTGGACTCGCTGGTAGGTTGGGCGAACTCCTTGATGTTGAAGAGTTCTTTGCTGTTGCGTGCGTGGAGATTCTGTCTTCGAACGCTTTTTTCTCATTTTTCTGATGAGTTGGTGGTGGACTTTGGTGGCGGCTCTGAAGTTGTTGTGGGCTTCTGTGGATTTGGTGTTCCTCCAGTCCATTTCGAGGCGGCGGTAAGTGCGTCTGGACTCTCGAATTTCGATGGTAAACCATCTAGCTTTCTTGGCGTGGGTCTTGTTTTTCTTGAGGGGGCTAAGGTGTTGGCGCTGGGGTCATCGTTTTCCGAGACCGTCTGGGTGGAGTTGCTGAGCGATGAGGTTAGCTGGTCATCGGTGATTCTGGTCCAATTTCTTTGTGGGAGCAGGTGCTGGTGTCCGTGGGTGGTGGGTGTTCTGAAGGGGAAGTGGACGCATCGATGGTCGGTCCATGGGAGTTCGATGATGAGGCTGAAGGTGATGGAGTTTCCTGTTGTGAAGAGGGGGTCGAGGTGTGTCCTGAGTGCGTGGGTTCGGTCACCATCTGGCAGAGTCCAATGTTGTGAAGGTTGTCCAGGAGGGATGTGGTGCTGGGGTCCTGTTGGTTGTCAAGGTGGAAGTGGAGTTCTCCCAACAGGGTGTAGTTGGTGGATGCAATGGCCGGCAGAGAGATGATGTCCGTGATGGATTCGGCAAAAGGTCCGTGGGGGTCGGTGGATGAGGGTTCCTCAGAGGGTGGTGGTGAGGCTGGCCAGTATATTGAAATGAAGGTGTATCGTCAGATCTGTGGGCTCGTCAGGGAGTGTGTGTCATGCCCCAAGATTCCCGACGTACTGTCCCTTTAAGGGAAACCACTATAAATGTTACCAGAGCCCTCAGAGCGACGCTTTACAATCTTGCGTCTAGCTCCGTTGTTAGCAGTTCCGTCCTGTTCCTGTGTGCCTGATTTCCTGTTGGTCCTTCCAGTTTTGTTTGAAGTCGGTAGACCACCGTCCTCGTGCTTTGCGCGTTTCACGGCTCCCCTTCTGTCCCGCTACTTGTGCTCTGATTCTTGAATTAGTTCATACTGTTGCTCCGCCCGACGGCCGGGCTTGGTCTCCGCCGTTCGGCCGGGCAGTGTATCCCTGCAACCTTCCCTTTCACGTTTCTGCTCCGCCCGACGGCCGGGCTTGGTCTCCGCCGTTCGGCCGGGCAGTGTATCCCTGCAACCTTCCCTTTCACGTTTCTACTCCGCCCGACGGCCGGGCTTGGTCTCCGCCGTCCGGCCGGGTAGTGTGTTGTCCCTTTTAGGTATTTAGGTTTCATCTTCCTTTGTATACCGCCCGGCTTCCGGGATTGTTCTCCGCCATCCGGCGGTGACCTGTTGGTTTTCCCTATATTCAGTTCCTTGGCTGTATTACGGCTAGCCCCATCATCATTCATTCCTGGGCCAGCCTCAATTCGTGTTTGGGGATACTTGCGTGGACTCGATTGGGGTGCAGACTTCCATCTTCACATCTAAGAATCACGGTAACAGCGCTGTGCGCTGCATACTTGTTTTTATTGTGATAGAAGATTATAGAATTCTAAACATGTGTTTTGTATCATAGATTTCCTTGCACAGCATTGGTGTTGGATTATTGTCAAGTTCATTTGATTACCACATGCATCCAGAAGTCTTATACATCAAACTGAGTGAGAGCTTTGCACTTTAGGCCATTAGTAATACATGTTCATACTAATTGGAGAGTTGTCACTATTCTTTGTTTTGTTACTCCAGTAATAGCTCAAGCAGAACTCCTACAACTCCTACACATCTCTTCTGCGGCCTAGACAAAACATTTGTGGTATGTAATGGTCATGTACAGAATATAAGAGACATTTCTATGTGTATTGTAAACTGTTGTTAGATAGCTTGTATATTTCTTTCAGCCCCACGTCTACCAGAAACCCTTACAGTGTTGTTACACCTTCACGCAGAAGATTACAGTCAAGCCTTTTTCTTCCCAACCTTTCCTTGTTTTGTCTCCCTGTTTTCCCCTGATGAGCCTCTCGATACTCTAGTGTTTGATAGAGTCGGAAGGCCGTAGGGGAAGGCTGTGGATTACTCTTCGGATTCCTGACGCTCCTGCGGAACCTGCCTGGAAATCATTACAGTGTGCTCAGGCGGAGAGTGGATTTGTGGATGATGGCGATTCCTCCTCCCAGGCGGTGCTTCCTGTAGATCTTGTATCGATGGAGGATGGAGATGGCGATGTCGGGTCCCGAGGAGGTGTTGGTCCATGTTTCAGTGAGGAACGCAAGTCCGCGGTGGTGCTGTCTAGAAGTTCCCAGATTTCTGTGGCATGTTTTTGGAGGGATCGGACGTTGAGGCTGATGTATTGAAGGGTCTTCGGTTCGGGTGTGTTCCTTTAGGTGGGTGGCGCTGGATCCGTGGTCTTGGCGGTGCAGCAGGTGTGGCGGCAGCGGTGACCGCTTAAGGGTCTGTGGGTGTCTGCCGGTGACGCTAGCCTGCAGTTGTTGTTACGGCCTGGGTTGAGGGCATGAAGTGCCGCCGGGTCGTAGCGTTGGCGGTGCAGAGATCCAGGGTTCCTGGCTCTAGTCACGATCATGCGCAGATGGGCTTGCCTTTGGTGCGCCACTTGCGCAGCCATACTTAAGTAGGGGTCGGGGAGGGTTGACAGCTGGGAGGCAGGAGCGTGGAGGGGAGCAGGATTGGACCGCTGGTCATGCTGGGGTGAAGGGGCCGTGGAGGCAGCAGAGCCGGGGGAAAAAATGGGTGGGAAAGGAGAAATAAGAGGGGGGAAAAGGAGAAAAAGAGTGAAATAAGGCAGAGAACAGGGAAAGCACAGAATGTAGAAAAGTGCACAAACGTTTTGAAAAAAGGGTGAAAAACGAGTGAAAAAGCAGAGAGAGACAAAGGATAACAGAGGTCCACTGGATCACCAGGGAGGCTAAGGTAAGTAAGGAAATTAGTTGAAAAAAGATAGACAGCAGAGAGTGTGCAGAACAGAAAAAGACAGATGGAGAAGCAAAAACGAGTGGAAAAAAACAGAAAGGAGAGCCAAGCGAGACAAAGGAGAACAGGGATCCACTGGACCACAAGGTATGAGGCGCAGGTGATCCTGTGGGTGGAGGAGGGCCTCGAACACCAGCACACACGAGAGTGAAGGGGCAGGTCTCACTTAATGGTGGTGCTGCGAGGGAGGGGTGAGCAATTTCACGGACAATGAGTCAGTGGTCTTGCTCTCATTCCTGAGAATGAATAGTAGCTAGTGAGGTGCACTCGCCAATTCTCAAATGGTTGAAAAAAATTATTTCATTAAATTAACAAGCTTAACTTGGTGGGGTGCTACATTTCGTACATGTGTTGGCTAACACAGTGAACATAAGAGCAAAGAGATGCAGACAAGAGTCTGCAAGTAAGGCGCACTGTTCCCTGGGAAAAAAACTATTTTCCACAATCTACACAAAAACAATAAATTTTCTGAGTAGTTATTTACATTTATTGTTCAAAAACATCATCATGAATTTTTTATCCGTTTCACAATTGTATCATCAAATTTGAAAATGTACAATCCCATGGTGCATTTCATCATGCACATGTCATAATGTTAAACGTTTTATCTGTCTATTAACAATTCAAAACATATAGCACTAGTTATTCAATAAGCCTATTTACAATAAATCCTAAATGCCAATGAAATGCTCTTCATATGAATGTTGGTTTGTCATTCTTGGAGTCCAATGCCCAATGCATTTCGGGAAAGAAATTTCCCTTCATCAGGGGCGATATCCTATAAACATCAATGCATCTAATTACAATCAGTAGTACAGTTGACATCCGTTCAATATGCGACACTACGGAGTGTGCATGCTGAAAACAATGAAGAGTCCTTATATCCCAAGAAAATGCGAAAAAAAGGGAAGAATGAATATACAATGTCGCCATCATAGAGGGTGTGCATATCTTGCTTATAAACGTGAAGCAAAAAGAAAGGAATGTGAGGAAAAAATGTTATTGAAAAAATGTGATCGTAAATAGTAATTCTCGTGAGGGTCAGTGAATGCACATCTCAGCTGTGATCATGCAACCGGACCTTGATCCCTTGTGTTATCAGTTTGGGATCACTTTCACCACTTTTGGGGCTTACCATCATCTCGTTGCTGTGTCTCCAGGACTCCAGCCTTCCCTGCCAGCCCCCGCCGCCGCCAATCACTCGCGGCCGCCGAGAGGGGCTGGGCAAGAGACACTACATTCCCCAGCGTCCCCTGCTGTGCGGGGACGCCGCCTGCCAGCTGGGGCTTCCGCCGGGAGGCGTACTTGTGCAAGCCCTTCCTCCCGCGTCGCGGGACGCGCGCGGGCAACGCCGGGCTGAGCCCGGGCAGAGGGCGGGCCGTCTGTGGTCGTCCGTGGTCGACAGTGGACGGGACGACCCTTCCCCCTTGTCTCCAAGACATCTTTCCCGAGAAGATTTTGGCATCCATTCTTAAGGTACTGTCATCAGCCCTTCCCTCCATTTGTTGATAGTTGTAAAGTGAGGTGACCTATTCTACTGTGGGAGCTATACTCTACTTCTAGCTGGCCTAATTGCTCCCCTGGCTTTTCCCTCCATACTTTCAGCCTACATCAACGAGGCAATTCACGCTAATTATGAGCATTCAGGGTAAGAAAGCCAAATCATCCACCTCACGCCCCAACACAAGACTTCAAGCCACAATGCCGCAGCCTCTTCCAACACTGACGGCAATAGACAAAATGTTGAAACAGACTATAGGGGTGGTCGCCAATGTAATTGAAGACACCGAAACAAGACTATCCTTCCCGCCCACAATAGGCCCTACAGACCAAGGCCTAGATTGCTCAGTCATTGCTATGGACACTACGATCCTTGATTCTTATCTAACTTCAACCTTCGCCGAGCTCCCCTGTGCACAGGTCCCGACTGAACCTCCAATAGTGGATGACTCATCTCTAGCTCTAGTGGAGTCTCTCACCAACAAAGTTGATCAATCCTGTATCCTGCCCTCTTCCCCTTCTGTGGCTAAATCAAAAACCGGCAGAGTGGCTTCTAAAAAAAAAAAAAAGGATAATCCCACTAAGACTATAACCACGAAGAAACAGCCCAACCACAATTTGGTAACCCCATTTGACCACCCCCGGCACCCACCTACAGGGATACCTTGCTGGGTTACCAATATGGTGACGGATCTTCAGAATAGTTTGGAGCAAATAATTGCATCCCATATTAAACCCCTGGTCTCCAAACTAGATAGGATAGCATCAATGTTAAATAACAAGTCTATGGGTACAACTAAACCACACATCCCCAAACCCAACCCGCTATCCACTGTTCAAGATAGTGTCTCTGTAAAGGTACCGTGCCCAAACACAGCTAAATCTACTACCCCGGCAGACTCAAATAGAAAGCCAGGTCCGGCAACCACTGCTGTTAAAAACACAAACCCTGTACCTATACCCGTGCCCAAGTCATCAGGTCCTAAAACTTCTCCCGCCGTGGGTTAGTCTGCTAGACCCAGCCAACACCCCAAGGAGGGTAAAAACACAGCTCAAAAACAAGCTACACCAAGAACTCTCACATCCAAAGTAACATCTAAACCTCTGCCAACAATAGATTTGCCTCCAGAAGCCCAACCATTTGTAGTGGCCCTAGTGGGAGTTCCACCCCTTAGTAAGGGGAAGAGAGAGCAAGAGGTTGAACTACATAATAAGTGCATACAGTGGCTAAGCTTGAACAGACCCCTACCCCCTAATATGTCAGGCCACATATTGGCAGTGAGAAGAGTAGGATGGATTGGGAGGGGCCCCAAAACAGTGGCAGGGGATGTTATAACAATCAATTTTAGGGACCCTTCTGCTGTTGACCACATTTGCAGATCCCCTTTCTATAGAGAGTCGCAAATATTTCCTATGCATTTGTCCTATTTTTACCCTACTCCGAGCCATAAACAGCCCCAAAATATGAGACCACAGAACTTTAGGATTCCTGTCTTCCATCTAAACGGGACTCATCCCTGGCAGCCTTCTGGGGAGGGTTTTCCATCGCAAGCCCAGCTCTTTCCAATTCAACCCCACTGGAATAGGTTTAGCGTCCTCGAGGAGGTGGATTGACTCACGCGGTCTTGCTCACCCCCAAGAGAACACAAAGAAGGCAGCCCAGTGGTAGACGTTGTAACTCAAGAAAAGCCACTATCCTCTGATGGCTACTCTCTCCCCACAATCTTTAATGGGGGAGGAGACAAAGATTGATCAGAGACATAATCAGGTACCACCAAATGAGCGAGGGGGTGTAAAGGATAAAGTAAGGGATGGGGAGTGCAGTATAAAAATACTCTCGTGGAATGTCGCAGGTCTAAAAAGTAAGCTACCTATACCTGACTGGACCTCCTTCATGTCCACTTTTGATATCTGCCTAATGCAAGAAACCTGGTCCCTTGAGAAGATTGAAAACCCTGGTTTTGCAACCTATGCCATTCCTGCAGTCACACGCGGGAAAGGCCGTCCTTCGGGAGGCCTTGCTATATGGGTAGGTTTGCATATAGGCATGCAGGGCGCACAGGTGGCCACAAACTCGCCTGATATTTTGTGTGTTTTGCTAACATCTGTTAGCGGATCCACACTAGCTATTATTAACATCTATTCTAGGCCCATAATTAATGGAAAAGAATCGAGCACCATTCAAGCGCTCGACCACTTCCTTCAATCACTTGACCCTGCAACCTCGATCATCCTAGGTGGTGATCTGAATTGTCAGTACGAGCCACTGAGTGGATCTGAGTCGTGTGAGGAGGATGAGGTGGACTTGCTTTGGCAAATTCCCGCCTCAAAAATAACCCCAGTAAAAGCCTGGACCCCGCTAGTTTTACAAATTAACGCCTTGACCCTTGCAATGTCTCTGCGGGCATGCAATGGAAGGGGCAATAATAAAAATACTGCCCTGCCTACATATAACAGGATTAATCGAACTTCTAATATCGATTACCTTATGATGGAGGCTAAAGACTGGGGCAAGTTTAAAGATTTTGAAGTTGTCCCAAGGCATGATAGCGACCACAATGCCCTGGTATTATCGCTTAAACCCGGTGCATTTGGGTTGACTAATCCTGCCTCTAACTCCATCTTGGCACCCCCACCTTATATTTTATCTAATAATAGGAGAAGAGTAAAATGGCCTTCGTGTCTAGACTCTCCTACCCGTCTTGCACAAATTTATCAGTTAGCTGTCCCATTAATAAGTGACATGGGAAACTCTACCTCCCATGGGCAGACTATAGAAATCCACACAAAGTTAGTTGAGAGTCTAGGGGCGGTATTTTATCCGGTTTGTGGGTCCAAGCCATACCGGAATAAAATACATCCCTGGCACAACCACATATGCAAAAATCTTAAGAAAGATCTTCTTATGGCTATTAAATCCAAGGAGGTCCCTAAAATTAGAACAACTAGACTGCTGTATAAGAAGGCACTTATTAGAGCAAAGAGTGAGTGGGAGGAATCTAGGTGGGAGGAGCTGAGACAGGCACTGCTTTTAAAAGATTCAAAGACCTTTTGGCTAATTGTCACCTCTTCAGCGGTAGGTGAGAGAGACACTGGGGTCTCGAATATTGCCCCTATAGTGTGGGAGGCTCACTTTAAGTCACTTTACACAAGCCCTGAGAGGGAGGTTAGTGGGTGGTTGCCTCAGGGAGAGTTTTCAGAACTGGCTCTGACTACACGGGATGCTGTGCCGCGGGACCCCGGGCATGAGAGCCGACTGCCTGGGGCCCCGGGGACCGAGAGTTTGGTCCTTTGCACCCGTATGACTCGGGACCCCTTGCATGAGTGTCGATTGCTGGGGACCCCGGTCACTGGGTCCCGCTCTTGCCAGAACCCTAGCTCTGATCGGGCCTCCGAGACCTCGGTCGCCCCAGACCCCCCCGCACGAGAGCCGACTGCCGGGGGCCTTGGGACCGGGGACCTCGAACACCCGCATCAGCACACTACGGGACCCCCTGCATGAGTGTCGACTGCAGGGGGCCCCGGGCTCAGGGTCTTCCCCTCAGAGAACGCTTGGCTCTAACCGAGCTCCCGATGGCCCCAGACCCCCCGCATGAGTGTAGACTGTCGGGGGCCTTGGGCCCTGGACCAGGACTTTGTCCTGCAACTGTAAAAATAGGTGCCCTTACTGGAGCCCCCGCTTACTGCCCAATTAACATCACACTCAGGGAAGTCGAACTGGCAATTGAAAAATTGCTTCCGAATAAGGCCCCGGGCTTGGATAAGCTCCCTGGAGATCTTTTTAGATCCCAGCCAAAGATCTGGGCCCCATATCTGTTGGTTCTGTTTAATGCTGTTATACGGGGATCCCCAGTCCCTGAAACATGGCTGGGGGCAGAGATTGTTCCAATCTTTAAAAAGGGCTGTCCACTTGCTCCATCAAACTATAGACCAATTAGTCTACTCGATACCACACAGAAGTTGATGGGCCGAATTCTGCTGGAGAGGCTATTGGGCTGGATGGAGGAAAACAAAATCTTGACCACCCTCCAAGCCGGTTTTAGATCAGGGATCTCGACCCTGGACCAGATCTTTCGACTCCAGGTCCTATATTGGAAAACTGCAAGAGTAGAGGGTGGCAGCCTCTACCTTGTCTTTGTGGACCTGCGGGCCGCATTCGATCTGGTCCCGAGGGAGAGGCTCTGGACGGTCTTGGAGGATCTTGGGCTCCCTCCCTACTTACTGCACTCCATAATTCGGCTCCACACTGGGAATTATGCCCAGGTGAGGTGTGGGAAGAACGGGGAATTATCTGATCGATTCTCTGTCACACGAGGAGTACGTCAGGGCTGCGTACTAGCCCCTAACCTCTTCAGCTTATATGTCAACGGCCTGATAGACAGACTTAATTGTGTCAAGGACAATGATGCACCACGCCTGGCCACTGGTAGGGTGCCCGCTCTGATGTTCGCGGACGACACTGTTGTTGTCGCGGACATCATCGGGCATCCAGCGGGTTTTGGATGGGTTTGTTTCTTTTTGCGCCACACGAGGCTTGGAGATCAACTTGGAGAAAACCAAGTGTATGATCTTCAACCCCCCGAGGCACACCCGTCCCAACCCCACATTAAACGGAACCCCTCTTGAGAGAGTTAAGACCTTCATATACTTGGGAGTGACTGACAGAACAATTTAAATGGGACCAGCAAGTCTCTAAATCCTCCCTGAGATTAGCACAGATAGTGGGCGGCATAGGCAGATTTTGCAGTGCCTCAACTTATAAACCGGTCACCCCTGCCCTAGAGATATATAACATACAGGTCAGGTCTGCAGCCTTATATGCAGCCGAACTCTGGGGACACAATAACACATGCAACCTGATGAAAGCAGAACATTCTTTCATGCGGCATCTGTTTGATCTTCCGCAAAGTACACCTTTGCTCCCACTACGTCTGGACTTGGGTCTGGAACCTATTACTGAGCTGGCGGCAGCCCGACCTCTGCTCTATTGGAGAAGGCTCTGGTCTGTCCCGGAGCTGGAACCGTTCAGAGCAGAATTTAAAATCATTTAGGGGCAGTTAAAGACCAAGAACATACCATGGCTAGCACATGTTAAGTCCCTTTTCTATCAAATCGGCCTTCCCCAACTTTGGGACACACCGGAGGATAGCTGTTTGAGGACCCAAAGGTCTGCCCTGGTGGCAGCTGTTAAAGTATATAACCTCAAAATGCTACATTCCTCTAATTCCCTGGGCAGACTATCCAATGAGTTTCTAACAACTAAAGATGAATTCAGGATGGAGGCGTTTTTGGACTTGGTGCAACCTCCACTGGCAAGAAAGCTTTATATTCAACTGAGACATGGCTCCCTACCAGTTGGAGAATTCACATCAAGATGGGCTAAAGCGACGAAACCTAACTGCCCTGCCTGCAATCATGACAGGGAAGACATTCTACACATCCTCTTCTTCTGCCCAGCATATGGCGAAATTCGGAAGTGCTGGATTACCCCACTTTGCAAGAACTCGGGCTTTAGGCACTGTGCTCTCGCCCTTAGAGTCTTAACTTATGATACTACCCCCCCATTGTCTTTGCTGTTTCCAGGTTTCTTCTCGGTATGTGGAGGAGAAGATCCGTGATAATCCACAAGTACTAAGGGACGGCCGCTTCCATTCACAACTATTACTTTTGATATCTACTGTTTAATAACCTTTTAACTCGATGTATTTATATTTAACATTGTGCTTGTATATATTTTATTGCACTTTTATGGTCTATGACCGAAATAAAGTTATCAAAAGTAAAAGTTTGTATAAAAGATGCGCCATCAGGTACCTGGATCTAAAGATGGTATGGATTTAACTGTTGCTTTGGTGTAAAATCACCTGTGTTCCTGAAATAAAGTACACAAGTGTGTATGAACTGGCTGTTAATATGTATCAATGACTTCTCTCGCAATAACTCTTCCTGATCTGTGGTGCAACAATCATTCATATACACATAGTGGTAAACCCTGTATGAATTAATACTCTCACAACTGTCTCGTGTGGCGGTATAAATTACATTCATATGTCAGATAAACTCAGAGTATCTATCTCCCAGGATAAATGTGTTGCACTTAAGGGCTACTAGAAAAAAAATATCATCTATTAGACACCTCTCTTTCAAAGGTAGTGGAGCTGTCTATCAGACGGTCTATGCATGATCCATGCTTGGGTTACGATAATAATGATATATTTAGTGCACAAATGCAAGTAAAGGTACCTGTGGTCAGCTTGTTCATATCACATACGTAAAGGCAGCGTGAACTGATGTTATAACGGCGCTTATTCGTCTGCTCCTGCATAAAAAAAAATCACTACCGTAACTATTTTTGTCACGTCATAACAAAAGTCTCAAGAGTTCATAAAACTATTCTGTGAATCATGCTGCGATGACACGTACCTTGAGTAAAGCTTTTCAAAAATCCAGGGTGTAATCCAAAACCTCTGTGGCATTCACTAACTATTTTCTTTCTGAACTGGCGCGGAATAAGCGCCGTTATAACATCAGTTCACGCTGCCTTTACGTATGTGATATGAACAAGCTTGTACTTTATTTCAGGAACACACGTGATTTTACACCAAAGCGACAGTTAAATCCATACCATCTTTAGATCCAGGTACCTGATGGCGCATCTTTTATACAAACTGATAACACAAGGGAACAAGGTCCGGTTGCATGATCACAGCTGAGATGTGCATTCACTGACCCTGACGAGAATTACTATTTACAATAAAAAAAATCAATAACTTTTTTTCCTCTCACATTCCTTTCTTTTTGCTTCACGTTTTTAAGCAAGATTATGCACACCCTCTATGATGGCGACATTGTATATTCATTCTTCCCTTTTTTCGCATTTTCTTGGGATATAAGGACTCTTCATTGTTTTCAGCATGCACACTCCGTAGTGTCGCATATTGAACGGATGTCAACTGTACTACTGATTGTAATTGGATGCATTGATGTTTATAGGATATCGCCCCTGATGAAAGGACATTTATTTCCCGAAATGCATTGGGCATTGGACTCCAAGAATGACACACCAACATTCATATGAAGAGCATTTCATTGGCATTTAGGATTTATTGTAAATAGGCTTATTGAATAACTAGTGCTATATGTTTTGAATTGTTAATAGACAGATAAAACGTTTAACATTATGACATGTGCATGATGAAATGCACCATGGGATTGTACATTTTCAAATTTGATGATACAATTGTGAAACGGATAAAAAAATTCATGAAGATGTTTTTGAACAATAAATGCAAATAACTACTCAGAAAATATATTGTTTTTGTGTAGATTGTGGAAAATAGTTTTTTTCCCAGGGAACAGTGCGCATTACTTGCAGACTCTTGTCTGCATCTCTTTGCTCTTACTCTCATTCCACCATCTCCCTTTTCCATTTAATTTTTTATAGTTTAACAGACAAAACTTTATATGTTTGTATACTAATGTTGTCTATGATCTTTTGATCAGCAACAATTAGAACAGAAGTGCTAATATTTATGAGTTATAATGATATATTTATGATTTGCTATTTATGTATGAACAATGATCATCATCACCACACCAGGATTGCGCTTCGCTCAGAGACAAAGACTGGCCCACAGGAAGAGTTTTGAGATTGGCGAAGAAGCTGGAGAAGGCCCTTAAATTACAGGTAGGTAAAATTTCCTGAACTAATTTGTAACAGGACAATTCTGCCTCTAGGTCTATTAAAATCATTACAAATAGTTTCGGTAACTGTAAAATACTTTTATTTTGTTTTCACAATGTATTTCTGGTCTTAAGTTTACAATTCGGGGGGCAGCGAAGGACGATGGATTTTGATGATTTTCCAGTTTTGTTCTTTTACCACTTGTCTCAGCATGAAAATACTGACCAAGCTTGCAAAATATTTTAGGTGGCAGTCATAACCCCAACAGCTTGTTCCTTTGTCAGAAGAGAATGATATGGAGTTTTAGTTGCAAAGAAACCAAAATGTATAACATGCTTAATCTTTAATGAAAAATAAGACTAGCGTTTCTTTGCAAACATGATACCGTTTGGAGTGTCCTAGAAACTAAAGGCTGCACGTCCACTACGAAGGTTCAAATAAGCCACCTCGTCAAATGTACAGGAAAATTGTAGCCAATGAGTGAATACGCATGTTAACGTACTGGAGTCAGAAAGCATAAAGCTTATGGAGACAATGCTGACGACGAGGTAGTAACAAAACCAGAACATTGTTTTTTATACACCAAGCCCATTTCCAAGCCACTTATGGGTGAAGGCGTGCCCGTTGGCCGAGGACAGGTCCCGCAGAAATTAGAACTGCAAGCACAGACTGCTGGCAAGATTGGAGGGATGAAAAGCCTGCAGATTGAGAGGAATGGAGCAGGCTGGGTTGTCAGACTGTTTTAATTTATTATCTGATTGACTAAGCACTTGCAGGGCACTAATTTAAGTAATTAGGGTAGGAAGTCCATTAATATGCTATTGCTTAAATAGCCATCAGGAAATGTAATGACTAATTGAGAAAAGGAGAGGAGAGGAAAAAAAAGATTTATTATTCAAGTCAAACTCAACCATCAGCCAAAATCAATATGCTACATTTCAACGTTCCTAATGTTAGGGGGAGGAGAGAAGAAAAGCCAAGCAAGAAGACAGTCTCCCCGAGTCATGGGCTTTCAAAAACCCACCCAGATTCTGTTTGGTTTACGTTTAATTTCCGACATCAGGAAATAACTGGTCAAAACAAAACCCAAGGAAAATCTAGGCAAGGAAACTAATTCCTTCCGGGAAATCCCGGAAATGAATCAGACCGAACAGTTTCTGGTACCCTTAAAATATATTTGTGTCAGCCCTGGAAGAATGATAATCGCCAGTGGTGACAGGCGTCTTCGCCCAAAGGCTGCCGTACATCTTGGACCCACTGTGGAAGACATTGATAAGATGTTTGTGGGAACAGAGCGTAGCTGTGGATGGGGAAGATGCACCTTATAAAGCTGGGAGGCAATTAAAGAGGTTCGGAAGCAAGGAAGCTTAAGACCCTAGGCATTCCTAGTATATAAAAATTGAAACCATCCGAAGTTGCTGCACCACAAGCAGATCTGAGACACCATCAGAGCTGGGATATCTGCAAGCAACTGGAAAGTTGGAGGAAATCCAATCCAAGGAAAAGAATGGAATTTAAAAACGCCAGGAATTACAATTCTAACATCTACTTTTCAAAGAAAGGCAGGCGTTTCTCTTTTTTGGGGCTTTCAAACGTTCTTTGGTGAAATGGGACAGGTGCTAATAACTACCAGTTCAATTTAGAGTCATAGGTAAGTAATGAAAGAGAGTTCTCCGACGACTGTCAGGCAGGAGACAGCACAGCTAAACATTACCACATATAAAGAGGCGAGCTGCTGATGAACAGTCGTTTAATTAAGATACCACAGAAACTTGTAACAACTTTAAAGTTTGTTAGCGCAAGGTGACCATTTGCCATGCAACCAATAACGTGGATGAAGAAGAGTGCTCTATAAATTACACTGCTTATGTTTCATCATTAGTATTTGATAATATTTCTAGTTGGATAAGAGTAATGAACAACAGAGTGCGAGGGGATTTGATACCTCCGGCAAGTCTGGGTCGATTGTGATTGAGGAACATGTTTTTCCACAGATACAATGGTGGTGGTATTTCTCATTCTGTTTCATCAGCCCATTACTTGGAATCGACATTTGGATGCAAGTGTGGCTCCTGTGCTCAACTCACGCCTGCAGCCACACTGGAGCACCCTTATGCAGTGTATAGGCGGTAGCTTAGACCACCCACCTCAACCTTTCCCATGACATGTGAAAAGTGATGCAAGCAAACCTTCGAGTCTGGCCAGCCCCACAATGCTTCCCCCGAACAGCACAGAGGAGCATACATCAGTTAGTCAGGGGATGTAGCTGTATAGTCTCAGGAGGTATTCTGGGCCTCCTGGTGTTGCTTGAAATTCTGCCAGGTTAAATTGTTGAGCAGTACACTGTTGCTCAGTGAACACTTTAACATGAATACCCTCCTGGAGCTAAAGGTTTGCAGTGCTGGCTGACATTTAATCCCGAGGAATACACATAGGTAGGGAAGATAAGCCCATGGTGTAACAGTATGTTAACAGAGAAGAAAAGATAAAATAATCTGATTTCTACTCAGATTTCTTTTTGATAAACACTTATTTATTTTTAAAACATACAGAAGCAGCTGGACACATTTGACCATTGTGTGTGTGTGTGTATATATATATATATTCACTGAAAAAACCATAGGTTATAGACCATATATAGTTAGGAATTAGCATTTAAAAAACCTTATTTTACTCACACAAAACCATTGAAATTCCATATATAGTTAGTTGCACTAACTATATATCGCGCACCCGCAATCCACTGCTGATCATGTCACATACTACATCATTCATGACATGGTCAGTGACATCACTGATGACATCATCCAGTGACTGTGTGTTTCTGTAAAGTTTAAATATGTTTTAGATATTGAAGAATGAGTAGATATATAACTGTCTGGACGAAGGATTTAGTAGGTGCATGACTGAATGTATGAGTGAGTGATTAAATGTGTCTCACTGAGTGCATGGGTTAGTGACTAAGCTGTCTTAATTTGTGCATCATTATGTCTGTTGTTCTGTAAACTACTGCATGTGTTGATCAGTAGCTATATGAGTAACTATATGGGTTATTGATTGATTGTCCAAGTATTTGTATGGGAGACTGAGTGTGTGTGTGGCTGGCTGGGAGGTGTGTGACTCTGTGCAGATCAATGTGTACTTGTATCAATGATTGTATAAGAAAGTAAGTATGTGTTACTATATGTTTGAAAATGTAAGGTGCTCTATGTTTAACTGTATAGACAAGAAAATGGAAGTGTGATTGATTCTTTACAGGACTGACTAGGTGTGTGAGTAACTCCATGGATGAGTGGCAGAGTGTGAGTGTCTGTATAGGTGTATGAGTGCATATGATAGTGTTGTAAAGATGAGTGATTGTATGTATGAATGATTGTATGGGTGAATGAGTGAATGTGTGTGTAAACGTAGGAATCAGTGAGTACGTATGTAGTAACTAGTATTGGTGTGTCAATGGTTTCAAAAATTATACTCTGTATTTAACACTGGGTGAAACAGAGGTTATATTAAAATGTGAGGAGATGCATTGTATTGTCACATGAATGATATCATCAGTGATGTGGTCATTGATGTCAAATGAGATGTCATCAGTGATGTCATCAGTGATGTCATTTGAGATGTCATCAGTGATGTCATCAGTGATGTCACTGACCATGTCATGAATGATGTAATATGTGACATGATCAGCAGTGGATTGCGGGTGCGCGATATATAGTTAGTGCAACTAACTATATATGGAATTTCAATGGTTTTGTGTGAGTAAAATAAGGTTTTTTAAATGCTAATTCCTAACTATATATGGTCTATAACCTATGGTTTTTTCAGTGAATTTTCAAGGTTTTGTAAATGCTAATTCCTAACTATATATGGTCTATAACCTATGGTTTTTTCAGTGAATTTCAATGGTTTTTTAATAGCAAATATCATAAGCTGCCGAATGTCAAGTACGTGGTAAGTGAAAACATTTTCGTGTTTATGCACACTGATCTGCTTTGAATGGTGCCTCCCCCCCCCCTCATTTCTATTAGGAGTACTCTCTCTTTGCAGATAGTGAAAGGTAGTTAACGCAGGCCTTTGCCCCCGTTGTAATCCGTCGTGCCTGCTTCTCTCTCCATTTGATTGATTGTTATCCAAGTATTTACTGTTTTAGAATTAGTTCTCTTTGGTTCATTCTCTATTTACAAACAAACACAGAGTCGCAATACTCTGTTTAGTCTTTGCAGATAACGAAAAATCGTGTAAAAAAAAAGAAAAGGAATCGAGCAAAATCAGTAGGCCACTAATGGGATCTCTTTTTGACCTCGCTAAAATAGAAACATTAGGAACAACCCCTCATGACAAATACAAAACTAGTGAGATGAACTGAACTCCACACAATGATGGCTGCAAAACAGCTCGGCTCCGCCACCCACCCCGCCCAAAATAACGATAAAGAGCGGCTGCCATGATTGGTTGCGGAATGGCCACAACGGAGCTACGAAATGGTGCTGCTCTCATGCTAACCCCAGCTTCGGTCTGAAACATCCAGAAACACTGTAGACTACCAATTCGATCAGTTCCGGTAGCGCCCCAATGTAACCCGGTAGAGAAGAACTAGCCCTCCCCTCTTTGACTGATGGTTCTTGTTGCCTGTCCTTTCTGTTGTCGTTTAACAGAACTATTTAGCCTGCTGAAAGGGGTTGTGTTTCGACCGCTGGTTGGTGGAGACATTTTGACTATATTCTGGACCTGCGTTGTCGCGTAATGCGTCATATGACGCGCCGCGTTAGCGCATCCGGAAGTCATCCGGGGCGCGCAGCGCGTAACGTAAGCATAACAAGTCATGTGACTTGTTAATAAAACTTTTCATTGGTTCATTTTACTTTTCTTATTCTAATGATGAAAGCCTTGGTCATATCACCTAAAAATTACGCTTTTAATTACTTCCGAACATTATTTTCTCTTAAATATATGTTATAATGTTCCAGGCTAATTTACTTTCCCGGAAATTTTACAACTGTCCTGCAAGTAAAATATATTCTTTTTTCGAGAAAAAGAGCGTTTCTTCGTCCCATGACGGAGCCGTTGAGCAAAAGAGGGTCGACCTGCTGTCTTAGTCGCCGATACGCCTGAATATGAGATTCTTATCGATCACTTTATGTTGCAGGAATAGAAAACACAACAGCCCTTGACCATTTATCTTTACTGCGTTCCTTCGTATTATACCTTTTACCCTTCATGTAATTGGTCTGCTTTATTTCACTTGCCTTTTAATGATTCTAAAACAGTGACTATTATTAAAAACTTTACCAATGTATACACTACTACCATGTTTTCTTTTAAAAACCTTTATTGTGAAAATTTCATTATACAAATACGAGCCTATAACCACGTGGGCCTGCCACGGAGCAAACTGTAATCGTATATGATGAATAGACATTTACACTGTAGAGGAACGTAACGGGCGGGCCATTAGGTTGCAAAAACTAAGGTGTCTAACAGTTACGGAATCGGTGGACGTACATTTTATAATTAAAATACGACAGGGCCAGTTACAATAAAATTATCTAGATATACATTTGCGGGCAAGTACCATGGGTGACGTTAATTCGAATTTTCAACAGTACAGTAATCAATAACACATCAGAACTTAATATCAATAGGGATGTCGAAATATTCAATCAATTCTCGTCCCCGCCCGCCATGTGCTTCAAAACTGCATACGTATCTCGTGATTTCAAGGTTCTGCAACCAGTACACAACAAGGAGTTACGAGTCCCATTTATTCCGGCGCCATTTTGGGCGAGGACGGGCAGGTCCAGGATATAGTCAAAATGTCTCTACCAACCATCGACTATGATGATGTTCATATGCTGTATTTATTAGAGTAACACTCATCTGCCCACATGAAATTAATTTACCACAATCTAAACATGTCATTTTAATCTTTCCAAAGTTCTTCTAAATATTTGGGACCGTTTCCCTTGCCTCTGAAGCTCTCAGTGCCACTTCTTTGATGAATGTACTAGCAGGTCAGGGGTTCTCCTCCAAATCTCTCTTTTATGCAGCACTATAATTAATTGGTGCCACCTCTCCATATGACGATGCATGGTATAGTTACCACAACTATATTTTTTTTCGGTTCCTCTGGAGAGTTCATCGTGGCAGATGAAGCGTGTAACATACCGGGCATTTACCTTTTTTTGCATGTACAGGAAAGGAAAAAAAAATCGAGCGTCCGAGTTCTAAGGTGTCCCAGGGCCATTTTAGTGGACCAGGCCCAAATCCAAAGAACAGCCATCTCACAGGCTAATGGGGCGACCCACGCCGAGTTTCAGCATTGTAGGATGACCACACAAGTACAGCAACTTGCTAGACATCACCTCGGTGCCATCCGGATCTCGGCGCCCCACTGCAGATGAAGTGCCTCTCAACTATGAAACCACCACGGTGACATCCGGATCTTGGCGCGTTGTGCTGCCTTCGGCCTATTCGCACATCGGTCCGCTACTGACGCCATCTCACAGGCTAATGGGGTGACCCACGCCGAGTTTCAGCATTGTAGGATGACCACACCAACTTGCTAGACATCACCTCGGTGCCATCTGAATCTTGGCATCTCAACGCCTAGTGGTATCTTCCATACAGAAAATATTGTTACGCTGCCTTTGACCCCATTCGCACATCAGTCCGCTACTGACACCATCTCACAGGCCAATAGGGCGCCCCACGCCGACTTTTACCATTGTACGATGGCCACACCAGTGGCACAACTTGCTAGACATCACCTCGGTGCCATCCGAATCTTGGCATCTCAACGCCTAGTGGTATCTTCCATACAGAAAATCTTGTTACGCTACCTTTGGCCCCATTCGCACATCGGTCCGCTACTGACACCATCTCACAGGCCAATAGGGCGCCCCACGCCGACTTTTACCATTGTACGATGGCCACACCAGTGGCACAACTTGCTAGACATCACCTCGGTGCCATCCGGATCTTGGCATCTCAGCGCCTTGTGGTGTCTTCTCTTCAGAAAATATTGTTGAGCTGCCTTTGGCCCCATTCGCACATCCGTCCGCAACTTACACATCACCTCGGTGCCATCCGGATCTTGGCATCTCAGCGCCTTGTGGTGTCTTCTACTCCGAAAATATAGTAGAAAATATTGTTGCGCTGCCTTTGGCCCCATTCACACATCAGTCCGCTACTGACACCATCTCACAGGCCAACAGGGCGCCCCACGCCGACTTTTACCATTGTACGATGGCCACACCAGTGCCACAACTTGCTAGACACCACCTCGGTGCCATCCGGATCTTGGCATCTCAGCGCCTTGTGGTGTCTTCAAATCAGAAAATATTGTTGCGCTGCCTTTGGCCCCATTCGCACATCGGTCCGCTACTGACGCCATCTCACAGGCCAACGGGGCGCCCCACGCCGACTTTCAGCATTGTAGGATGGCCACACCAGTGCGGCAACTTACTAGACACCACCTCGGTGCCATCCGGATCTTGGCGCGTTGTGCTGCCTTCGACCTATTCGCACATCGGTCCGCTACTGACGCAAACTCACAGGCCAACGGGGCGCCCCACGCCGACTTTCAGCATTGTAGGATGGCCACACCAGTGCGGCAACTTACTAGACACCACCTCGGTGCCATCCGGATCTTGGCGCGTTGTGCTGCCTTCGGCCTATTCGCACATCGGTCCGCTACTGACGCAAACTCACAGGCCAACGGGGCGCCCCACGCCGACTTTCAGCATTGTTGGATGGCCACACCAGTGCGGCAACTTACTAGACACCACCTCGGTGCCATCCGGATCTTGGCGCGTTGTGCTGCCTTCGGCCTATTCGCACATCGGTCCGCTACTGACGCAAACTCACAGGCCAACGGGGCGCCCCACGCCGACTTTCAGCATTGTTGGATAGCCACACCAGTGCGGCAACTTACTAGACACCACCTCGGTGCCATCCGGATCTTGGCGCGTTGTGCTGCCTTCGGCCTATTCGCACATCGGTCCGCTACTGACGCAAACTCACAGGCCAACGGGGCGCCCCACGCCGACTTTCAGCATTGTAGGATGGCCACACCAGTGCTGCAACTTGCTGGACACCACCTCGGTGCCATCCGGATCTTGGCGCGTTGTGTTGCCTTCGGCCTATTCGCACATCGGTCTGCTACTGATGCCGCCTCACGTGCCAACGTATTTTCTCCTAATTTTACACCCTATGCCGCATAACAGGTCATGTGACTTGTTTATAAAACTTTTCATTGGTTCATTTTACTTTTGGTTTCCTAATGATGGAAGGCTTGATCATGTGACCTAAAAACAACACTTTTCATAGGATGAAAACTTTTTTTTTTCCCCAAACGATGAAAGCCCCACCTTGTTTCTGGATGTTTCAGACTGAAGCTGGCGTCAGCATGAAAGCACCACCATCTCGTAGCTCAGTCGTGGTCATTCCGCGAGCAATCATGGCAGCCGCTCCCCACCAGAAGCCTGCAGGAGTCGGAGCCCCCAAAACTTTTGATGAATTCTCAAGGCGGAGGGGACGCTTTCGAGAATGAGGTCCAAGACCTAGCAGACAAGCGTCCGATTTCCAAGGTGTCCCAGGGCCATTTCAGTGGACCAGGCCCAAAAAGGAAACAGCCTGCCGCCATTTTGAGAGTCCTGTGACAGCCGCCTATCGCTGCACCGCAAGAGTGGGCGCAACTCAGCTGAATTGCGGCTTTTGACACAGTGGACCAAAAACGGACGGAATGGCAACTGAAACGGTAAAGGGGCGCCCCACTACAACAGACGAGACTCCACCTGGAGAGGCCCGTTCACGCCGCCTCCCCCGGGGCGCTCCACGCCGTTATTCGGAGCAGCATTGTAGGATACCAAAACCAGTGCGGCAACTTACTGGACATCACCTTGGTGCCATCGTTCTGCTGCCTTGGAACTATTCGCGCAACAGTTTGCTACTGATGACCCACCCCCCGCGACACCCCATGCCGTTATTTGCTGGGTGGCAACTTACTAGACATCACTTTCGTGTCATCTAGATTTCGGCGCGTTCTGCTGCCTTGGAACTATTCGCACAACAGTTTGCTACTGATGACCCACCCCCCGCGACGCCCCACGCCGGAAATCTGGACGTTGTGCTGCGTTGGGACTATTCGCACAGCCGACCGCTACTTCGTTGTTTTTCCCTAAAAATGTTTATATGTTATTACTATTTTTGTTTTCTTGTATATATTTATAAATTATTAAAGTTTTATAATCTTACTACTTTGTCGGAGTGCTATATATTTTTAATGTGACACATAATTGTAAAAACTTTGATGTACAAACAGTCATCCCTGGAATCTTCCGCTTCAGGCTCGGTCCCCTCCCCAATCACAATACAGGATGGTTTTCAGATAATAGCAACGCTTCTGCTGTGACGGATCTCATCGAGTGTGGGCCTTGATCTACTATAACTCCTTTGAAGAGGGGTGATTCTTTACAGCTGTGGCCATAAACTACATCTGCAGGGCTAGCTGATACCCTAGGACCAGCCTGGACAATCGGACACAGAGGAAAAGGAGTGTCAGAGGGTGCGGTAGTGAATAGGGCGAAAGGGAGGTGTCGGGCGGGCACAGGGTGTGATTCTCAGGGAACAGCAGCGCAGATGGGGGAGGTTTATTACCCATGCATAAGACAGAGAGCGGGGGTGACCACTGCCTGGGGGAGATGTTTGCGAGGGTGGGGAGCCATGCTAAGGATCGACAGCGTGCACAGAGTGGGTCTGGTCAAGGCATCTAAAATGGCTGCCGTGCACGACAAAAGTGTGGCATTTGAAAAAAGACAAGATGGCGCAGACAATGTTTTTCAACACTTCCTGATTTCCTTCGAATCGAACGTTAACAGACGTTGGGGCATATTACCAAAGTTAAGCGATATTTATCCCTAACGATGCTTAGCAACGATTTTTTTACCGTCAGAAATTATCGCAGATAAACCTTGCTATTATCAAGGTTTATCGGAAATACGATAAAAAACGACCGCAATGCATTAATATCGCTGAAAACTCAGCGATATTCATGCATTACCGAGCTAATGCTCTTAGCCATGTTATCCACCTCCCATTGGATAACATGGCTAAGAACTGCTCAGGGCAGGTGGTAGCTTTTAGAGATATTCGCCCTTATCTCGAATATTTCCAAAAGTTGATAATAGGAGATAGCGATGTTAGCGACTGTTTCCAGTCGCTAACATCTTGGCATGCCCACTTTGCATGTCATTAGTGATAAATATCACTCACATGCAAAGTGGGGCCCAAGATGGTCGCTATCTTCTACTAGCCGTCGCTAACTGGTGTTAGCAACAGCTAGGTAATACACATATAATTTTATCTCCGCGAAGCGGAGCGCTGTTACAGATATATATCTTGTTTCTGAACGTTAATTTCTCAAAATGCACTGAAGCACATATATTGAGACCTAGCAAAGGCACATCGGGCTACCAGTCCCTACAATTTTGCCAAGTTTCGTGCAAATCCATTCAGCTGTTCGATCCTACCGAGAGACAAGATGGCGGCCGCTACGGACTGTTTGGAATGTTTACAGACACCGGAGAGCCAATCAGCTTCGCAAAGCTCCGTAACGCGAAAAGTACGCGAAGCGGTGCGCTGTTACAGATATATACCTTTTTTTGAACGTTAATTTCTCAAAATCCACTGGAGCACATATATTGAGATCTAGCAAAGGCACATCGGGCTACCAGTCCCTACAATTTTGCCAAGTTTCGTGCAAATCCATTCAGCTGTTCGATTATTATTATTTTTATTTTTTTGTTGCCCCGCGGGGCCCTTTTAAAACCTCCACATCAAACCTAGGGGGTGAGCGACAATGTACTATGCCCCCTTATGGTCATTTGCCCCTTCGCTTTGGCCTCCTCTTGTCTCTCGATCCTACCGAGAGACAAGATGGCGGCCGCTACGGACTGTTTGGAATGTTGACAGACGCCGGAGAACCAATCAGCTTCGCTTCACAAAGCTCCGTTGCGCGAAAAGTCCGCGAACCAGAGCGCTGCCTGGTCCGCGCTTACAGATATATATCTTTTTTTAAACGTTAATTTCTCAAAATCCACTGGAGCACATATATTGAGACCTACAAAAGGCACATCGGGCTACCAGTCCCTACAATTTTGCCAAGTTTCGTGCAAATCCATTCAGCCGTTCGGGCTAAAAGTGAGGCCAACCGCCCTATGGAAATTAACATGGGAAAAACGCGTTTTGGGACCCCCCTTTTTTCTCGGCCCCCCCTTGACGAACCCCCCCCAAATTTTCAAGGGCTGCTCAGAAACAAAATGTGCCATTTTCCTGAAAATTTCAGCCAATTCCGTCCACAAACGCCAAAGTTATTAGACATAGAATTTTCAAAAAACCCATAGAGAAAAAATCCTAACTATATATACCTACTGGCGACCGCCAGTAGGTAATATATATATATATATATATATATATATTTTTTTTTTATTTCTTTTTTTATTCATAGAGTTTCATATAGCGCGGACTTGACCTTTGGGTATCAGAGTGCTTCACAGTTACATTTGGAACATTTGTGATACAGTGCGAACAGCTATATATAATTCCTGTACATGATTTTCTTATCAGTTTCAGCAAAAACAGCAGCATTACTACAGTTTCAGCAAAAGTAACAGTATTTTTGTACACATGGTTCTGATGTGCTTTCCGTGAGTTCTACTACAGGAGCGGTTTGTGATCGACGCTTGGGTATTTGTCCCGATGCTAAAGAACAGTCTAGCCGTATGGAAGGAACTTGCTCATTAGAAAGCTCTATGCTTCCTTCTTGAATGTTGCTATGTTTGGAATTCTTCTAATGTTTGGAGGGAGTGAGTTCCAGATTCTGGGGGCTGCTCCGGAGAAAGCTCGGTCATAGGTTTTCTTCTACCAAAAGACGGGTGGTTTCAGCAACAGTTCTCTGGCACTCCTAGCTGGTCTGCTTCCCCTGAAAGCTCTATTTTCTGAGCTAGGTACCGTGGCGTTTTCTAGTGGAGTGCTTTGTGTGTAGTACATGCCAGTTTGAATTGTATTCTGGCTTCGTAAGTTAACCAGTTTAATGCTTTCAGGGGAGGGGAGATATGGTCGTATTTTCTGGATCCAGTAATGAGTCTTGCTGCCGCATTTAGACAAGCTTTTAGTGGAGCTGTGGAAATTTTTGAAAGACCTGCTAGAGTTGTACATCCATATTCAATCCGTGAAATAACTAAGGACAGCACAGGCCACTATGGCAGCACTGGCCACTTTTCCAGTACTTAGAAACAGGTACACACTCCATTCCATAACACCAACGTACAAAGTATACATTCATGTACATAAACAGGAACAATTATATTCAGTCTAGTTGGTGTGCCCATTTACCCCATACCCTGCGGTATTTAGCAGTGCATCCCTGGGCTTCAAATAGGGATTTCACTTGTGCGGCACACCAGTCAACTCCCCGGCGCCACCTGGCTAAACTTGGGGGCCTGAGTTGTGCCCATTTGGCTGCAATATTGCGTTTGGCTACTGTGATGGCTGTCCCCACGAACACCGTATCCGATCGGGACCCGTGTAGGCCATCAATGACCCCTAGAAGTCGTATGGGGTCATGGGGAACCTGCCAGCCCAGGATGCATGTGAGCTCGGACTCTATCGCAGCTCAATACAAGGCCAGGCGTGGGCAGGTCATGTGATCGAAATCTGCTGGTTCGTGGCTGCAACGCGTGCAGCCCAGAGAGGGGTGCAAGCCCACTTTGAGAGGCGTTCTGGGCTAAGACAGGCAATGTGTAAGTAGTATAGTTGAATTAAGCGGAGTCTGGCTGAGGTTGTAATGGTTTTAGGGGCCATGAGGGTGTTGCGCCAGTCCTCTCCAAGGGGCCCAACCATCCCTCCCATCGGCTCCGGAGTGGGGCGAGTGATGTTGGACTATTGTTAATCAGGGTACGGTATATCCGGGGCACTCCGCCTTTCCCCAGGTTACCCATCATGACCCGAGCTTCTAGTGGGCTGAATTCGGGGAGTGTCATACCCGTGGAGATGTGTGAGCTCAGGGCAGGACGTAGCTGCAGGTACTTGTAAAATTGTGAGGTATGAAGATTGTAGCAGTCTTGCAAGTCTTGGAAGGTTCTGATGTGATCCCCCACCCAAACATCTCCCAGCAGTGAAATGCCAATGTGATCCCACTGTGTGAATCCCGTGTCTACTCAGATTTACCAGTAGGTTCTACAGAAGGTTTTTCTAAGATAGCATTTTTAAATAATTGTCATATCAGTGAGGAGCTCCAAAGTTCGATGCAGACAAGGTTATCTGGCATCCCACACAGCAACGTCACAAGAACTCCAACCCCCTTATATGGAGGATGGTTTAATATTGAGGGCTACTCACTTATCACAAGGATTATGTTTAAGTTGAAGGGCAGCCATATTCACACAAGTGTTTGGAATCGCTCTGGTAGGAGGCACATACTTTATTTCATGTTTCGGCCTTATGTTGTAGTCACAGCCTGATAGTGTCTATTAGGCGTCATCCTCTATCCAACTGTAAATAACTGCCAGGCATCATCAAGCACAAATGCCCCAAAATTCTATGCATCATCGCATTCTCACAGCAACCACACTCAACCTTGCATCACAGGAACATGTCACCACATCATCACCTTTCCTTACACACAGAACAACCCAATTATGTCATGCTGTTACAGACCTGTTCCACCAGAATGGGGGTTATAATACCATTGACCACCGAGTATCAAAGGCTCTCCCGTTCACATTTGTGCATCACCAGCAGTCTCAAATGAATTCACTTCATACGTATCTGGCCAAAACAGTTTTATGGTTGAAGTTATCTAATTCTCCTCCAATTTCTCTCTCCTGCAGGTTTCCATGATGTTCAATATCCAAAAAAAGAGTATGCTGTTCATACAGAACACTGCAGTCCAGAGGTACTCTCATAAAAGCAACTATAAACTGTTGTTAGCTAACAGCCTTAAAATTAGATTCTACCTGGTCATCGTTTAAACCTGGAAGTTCATAGTGTATAGGAAACTTAACCCAAAAAAGACAGTGTGTGTCCTTCTTATCAAAGGAACCCCCAAGCCCCATATCCAAGACTGCTAACCAAAATGAATTTGGATAACATCTCCCCGTGTCTGTAATCTTCTGCTAAATTTCTGGTTCCTCACATTGAATTCTGCCAAAACTTCAAGGACTAAATCAAGAAGGAATCAAAAGTTAAGCATGCTATTGACCAAAATCAAGCCTCTCTTTATGAATTTGTCGTCTACAGTCGAGGCCCTCGCCATACCACAGCACCTCCCCAAAGCCCTCATTCACCAATCAATGCCATTCTTCATAACAACCGAGCCCCAAAGTTCAAATACATTTCTCCGAATCCTGCCAAAAACAATTTCAAACTGTGTCTTGTGCTCAATAAGGCATGCTACTTGAATAAAGCTACTATATTGCTCCTAAACTCATCATGCCAGGTGATGCCAACACTTCGAGCAGCACCCCTCTACCCAGGCTGAAAGTCTAGGAGGCTCACAAAGAACAAAGAGCAACAGGCTTTCTATGCTTATGAACCAAGATTCTAGAATGGCCTCCCTTAAACCTCAGACTTATCAAAGCATTGATGCAATTCAAAATGAGTCTTAAAGGACACCTCTTGTCACAATCTTCCTATCACTCTAGAATACATCCCTTACCCATCTCTCTCTCTTTCTACAAAGCCTGATGGTGTTTATAACCCTCCACTATCCTTTGGGGTTTGATTCCTAACTACCATCGATAAAATAAGATAACATGCATTTGCAATGCAATAGGTCTCGCATTTGCAAGAGTTTGAGCTATTGGCATTGTAAATGACAATGCCTTTTATTTACTTGTTGGTTTTTAAAACAAATAAAAGGCACTGTCATTTACAGTGCCAATGACAAACTCTAGCAAATGCGAGACCTATTGCATTGCAAATGCTTATTTTGTCATTTGGTCATCGCAGATCCACAATCTAGCCGGATTATGGTCTTACTTGATCCCATGTCAAAGACAATTCTATGCCCTCCTTATAAATTGTGCCATAATCGAGAATCTTCAGGGGAATTCGTGATCAGAAAAAACAAAAGCCTGTCTTGTACTCCAAATTCCCAAAATGTATAGAATAGGCTATCACATGTGTATGGGACTATAAAACAGAAAAGTTTCATTAGAGTATGAAGAAGCACTCTCAGATCCATTCAGAATAATAGGCAGGCCCACTTGAATTATGCAGCCCTGCTGCCACAATTTTTTATGCATAAGTATAGATTTGAAACATTTGCCAGAAAATCGAAAAAAGAAGCAATACTATTACAAAATGTGCCATATTACACCACATAATGTGCCTTAACTTGCGGCACAATCTTGTCTCCCCTGCCACATATTGTCTAACCCTGCCTCATAATTCCAGTGGCCCCGACTATAGTATTCTCTAGTGATGTTTATATCCAGAGCAAAAGTGACAGTATTGGGAAAGAAACCCATAATATTTTGCTCAAAGCTACTGAGCGATCACTGTCCAATGAGTTGCGGTCTGGCATGTCCTTCCTCGAGAATCCGTATTTACCTAAGGTCCAGGGACTAGCTCTCTCACCCACTGCCCCGTCTCCTCCCCCGCCTTGGCCCTACAGTAGCACATAGCTGTCATGACATTAAGCTATTGACGTACAGTCCAGAAAAAGGAGTAGAGATGCGTTAACATTAATGTTATTTAACAGCAATATTTCCGTAATCGCGGAAATCCATAGGGAAAAGAGAAGAGCGGTCTTATGCTTTGATTTTCTAATTTTATTGGAATACTTATTTACTTCACTGAGTTTATTACACAGTATTTCGCTGTAAGTGGAGCCATATTGATAAGCACTGCTGACTTCAGTGGAGCACATGTGGGCCCAAATTATTCATTTTTTATTCACTGCACGTTATGCTAAATGACTAGAGATGCGGGTGAGTAGAGACACTATAATGGTGGCCACGCTCCTTTTTTAGATGCTATTTAGGTTACCACGGGGCACAGGCAACAAAGTGAAAGCCCATTTGGCGCTTTCACCCAAAGTTAAAAAAAAAAAATTAAGTAATTTCAAAAGTTTCTGTAGTGCGGCCACTGAAGTGAATGCAGACGACGCCGTATATTAAATAATTAAAAAGGCGAGGCCGCTATAAAGCGAACCGCGAAGGAATTTGAATAAAAGTAAATTACTTTTTAAAACAAAAGCGGGCTGGTGCTTCAATGTCGTGAGTGCAGTAAGGAAAAAGCATTAAAGAAAATAGTGCTCAACAACTTATAAATCCTACTGTTTAACAAAGAAAGTAAAAGGGCCAGTTTTCGTGGGAGGTTATAAGTGAAGACAAGGCGGTACTAAGGAGGGACTAACAAGCCTATGTCTGAATCAGAAGCCAGCATTTACGAAGGACAATGACATAAGCCAATGACAAATATAGGCGGAGAGTGGGCGGGGCTGCAAGTGCATACCATAATACTGCATGGCTCGCAGAGCAGTGCACGTGCGCTGACTCAGGCTCGACCTAAGAACAAGTATTACGGAAGCTTTCTCTGCTTGTACAGAGCGCAAAAAAGGTAACAAAAAAATCAAACTACAGAAAATAAGAGTGCTCCTATAAGCAGACAGAGCACTCAAAGAAAATACGTTCATCAAAATGTCCATCTGGGAGAAATGCACAAGCAGAGGAGGCGGGCAATGCACAGGACCATTCCCACTTAGAAAACCACCCGGATCTGGCCACACAGAAGGGAAAAGAGAAAGGTGAACAAGATTATGGGACATCCCTCCTGGACAACTTCCACAACATTGGACTCCGCCAAATCGTGACCGAACCC
Source organism: Lissotriton helveticus (assembly GCF_964261635.1). Classification (NCBI taxonomy): domain Eukaryota; kingdom Metazoa; phylum Chordata; class Amphibia; order Caudata; family Salamandridae; genus Lissotriton; species Lissotriton helveticus. The sequence continues at coordinate 1,191,114,777 of NC_136067.1, forward strand.
AGGCTCTCAGTAGGACACACCCTCGACCCCCTCTTCACAACGGGAAACGCCATCATTTTCTGCCACACCACCAAACTCCCATGGACCGACCACCGATGCGTCCACTTCACCTTCAGAATACCCACCATCCACAGACACCAGCAGCTGCACCCATGAAAAATCTGGACCAGAATCACAGAAGACCAGCTCACCTCCTCACTCAGCAACTCCACCCCAACCATCACGGAAAACGACGACCCCAACACAGCAGCCTGAACCCTGCACAGATGGATCTCCAACAACACCATAGCCCCCCTCAAGAAAAACAACAATACCCACACCAAAAAAGTCAGATGGTTCAACACCGAACTTCGAGAGTCCAGACACACCTGCCGCCGCCTCGAAAAAAGACCTGGAGGAACACCAAATCCACAGAATCTCACAACAACTTCAAAGCCTCTACTAACGCCGACCACCAACTCATCAGAAAAACTAGAAAACAAGCAATCGAAGACAGACTCGAGGACAGACAAGCAGACAACAGCAAAAAACTCTTCAACATCATTAAGGAGTTCACCCAACACACCAGCAAGTTGACTGACATCCCCCCCTCACAAGACCTCTGCGACAAACTCAGCACCTTCTTTCACCACAAAATCAAGAACATCTATGACAACTTCAACATAGACAACCAACACACTGAACCCCCACCAACATCACCACCCCACCCCCCCCCCCAACACCCTGAAGCCAACACTTGATAGATGGACAGCCCTCACCACCAAAGACACACTAAAGATGATGAAGTCAATCCACTCCAGGCCCCCACGGACCCCTGCCCCTGCCCCCACCACATCTTCAACAGAGCCACCAACACCATCGCACCTATGCTCCGACACACATCAACCGCTCACTGGCAACCACCTCATCCCAGACGACTGGAAACACGCAGAGGTCAACCCCCTCCTGAAGAAACCCTCAGCAGACCCCACAGAACTCAAAAACTACAGACTCCTCTCCCTGCTCCTGTTCCCTGCGAAAGTCTTTCGAGAAAGCCATCAACAGCCAACTCGCCACATTCATCAAAGAGCACAACATTCTTGACTCCTCCCAATCCGGCTTCAGGAAAAACCACAGTACGGAAGCGCCCTCATCGCTGCAACAGATGACATCTGCACCCTACTGGACAAAGGAGAAACAGCAGCCCTAATCCTCCTCGATCTCTCAGCGGCATTCGACACAGTCTCCCACCGCACCCCAAGACGCAGACTTCACGACGCAGAGATCCAGGACAAGGCCCTCGATTGGATGAGCTCCTTCCTCTCCGGCAGATCGCAGCAGGTCAGACTCCCCCGTTTCCTCTCAGACCCTACACCATCCACCTGCGGAGTCCCTCAGGGGTTCTCCCTCAGCCAGACGCTCTTCAACGTCTACATGGCTCCGCTCACCCCCATCATCAGAACCTACGGACTCAACATTGTGTCATATGCAGACGACACCAAACTCATCCTATCCCTATCCAACGAACCCAACACCGCCAGACAAAACTTTCGAGAAGGTATGGAAGCCGTCGCCAAATGGATGAGAAATAGCTGCCTACAACTAAACACTAACAAGACGGAGGTCCCCATCATGCGCCCAAACCCCGAAGCCTGCAACGACATCTGATGGCCCCCCGCCCTCGGAAACCCGCCCACCCCCACGGAACACGCACGCAACGTGGGAATCATCCTGGACTCCGAGCTCAAAATGGACTGCCATATCAAGTCCGTCTCGTCGTCCTGCTATCACACCCTCAACCTCCTACGCAAGACCTTCAAATGGATCCCCCTTGAACACAGAAAGACCGTCACTCACGCCCTGGTCACCAGCAGACTCGACTATGGCAACACTACGTCGGAATAAACAAATTCCCCACCCGCAAGCTACAGAACATCCAGAACGCAGCCGCAAGACTGGTCCTCAGCCTGCCAAAACACTGCCACATGTCCCAGCACCTGTGCACACTCCAATGGTTCCCCATAGAGGCAAGAGTCACCTTAAAGATGCTCACCCACGCACAAAAGGCCCCCCACGACACCGGACCAGCATACATAAATAGCCGACTCAAATACCATGCACCCCAAAGAACCCTGACATCAGCCCAGCTCTCCTACGCCGTGGTCCCACGCACCAGAAAAAACACATCAGGAGGCCGCTGCTTCTCCTACCTCGCGGCTGGGGCCTGGAACGCCCTTCCACTCCACCTCAAACAGACAACATTGCTCCCCATATTCGCAAGAGACCTCAAGACCTGGCTCTTCGACGGACTATCCCCTTGGACTGGAACCTGCACCCCCTCCCACCCCCAGCGCCTTTAGACCCTTACGGGTGAGTAGTCGCGCTTAACAAACGCTTGATTGACTGATTGAATGGTTCGCTATTTTCAAAAGGAACTTTTGGTATGATTTTTTTAAATGGTTTAAGCCTGTATTGCTTTACTAAAAGCAATCAGACCACCTGGAGCACCAAAAATTCACAAGATGGGCAAACGGTTGGAAAACACAAATCAAAAAGGTGATATTGAGTTTGCAAAGTCTAAAAATAATTACAATTCACATTTTTACCTCACACACAGATTTTCACCAATGACATGGAACGAGAAGGAAAACAAAAAAAAAAAAACTAACGTTGCATCCTTTTGCAATACATTGTTCCGCAGAAAAACTGAAAAGCTTATAAATAAAAAATAAAACTTGGGTACTAGTGGTTGACAAAAGTCTGCAGCTTCAGAGCTCCTTTAAAATGATACTTTATTTCACACAAAGCCTTCACGATTAACGAGTCACTGACCTATCTGACGAAGAACACTTGATGCCTTCCTGGCATCATGGGAATATTTGTCGAACCCAAGCTCATTAGACATAGCTTTTTAACTACCAAATTCAGTTTTAGTTTTTTTAAAGAAGTTTGAAAGCCAAGTGAAAATGACTGACTTGTCAAAGTAGATGGAACAGTTTTCCACTCTGCGCTTGTTGCCAGAGAAGCATCTCTCAATTACTTATGTGCTGTCTTTTAAAATGAGGACTATTCGTCATATAGCTATATAAATGCAAACCCTTCCCTCTTCTATCCCACCACTATCCTTTTTCAATCCAAATAACAGACTCCCGTGTCCACCGCTCAAATTAGTTTCATATTTCCCAGTACTAATTCACCACTAATTCTTTTTGGGTTCCAGAATAGAGTGCTACTCGCTGAAAAGTGCATCCACGCCTCATCAGGGGTAGTAAGCGCTACAGAAAAGCAATTACAATTTCACCTTACTGCAGCACTTAGTCTATTACCATTACATTTTGTTCTTGAGTCAGACTGGGGGAAAAAAGAACATGCTACCACACAGTACTCAATACATAACCGAAGTTGTAAACAGCGCCCATAGTGGTGGATCCACATCGCTCTCCACACTCTGTCCCCACATCTTTCATTCTTATGCTTTAAGATACACATACCGGAGTTTTGGAACGCTGTACACACCAAAGAACCAACTCTTATAACACCACAAACACAGAGGAAACCCTAGCAGCCAATAAAGAACACCTAGCTGTCGGCAAACAAGATGCAACAAAATACACACGCCAGAAGCATGTTGCAACTGTCGACAGCAAGCTCACAACTTTCACATCAAAAACGTTATTTCTTTAATACATTTAGTTGCACGCCATTTAAAGATAAAAGCGTGTGCTGACAGTGGCAGCAGGATCTAATTTCAGCACTAGCAAGTACTCCATTTCATTCTGTAATTTTTCAAATACTGTACAATCTGTGTTTAATAGCATATCCAGCAGTGCTATTGGGCCTCGGCATATACAATGTAAATGTAATCGATTCAGAACACCAACAGGTCTATTTTATATTAACATGTATTAGAACACTGGAATGTGGAGCGCTCCAATGAAGACAATGGAGGAGCAGCAGCAGCCTAGATGAGCTAGTATAGGCCCGCTGCTCTCAACATTTCAATGTCCTAATACACAGCGCTGCCTTTCTTTTTCCCCTGCCTCTCGAAAATATATTAATTAGGCAGAGGAAAAACAAAGGCGGAGGCCATGCAGCAGGACACACAGACCTCACGATTCCCTCCTCCGGTAGCTCAGTGTACTAGAGATTAAGATGAATTGATGGGTGAATGCTGCTCAGCTCCTGTGTCTACCTGGCTTGGCTGAACTGTAAAAAAAAACAGTTCCACCAAGCAGGTGAGAACCAGGGGCTGACACCAGCCCCTTTTCACAGCTCTTTCTGTAAATGTTCAAAAGCTAACAGCCACTGCCCTGCGTGCAGCGGTTAGCTGTGAACAAAGGCTCTAGAGTCGAGGGGATTTCAAACTACATAAGTGGTTTTCCTAATGACCGCATTCTGTCCTGATGGGGCAGAATTTTCTAATATAGCTTTATAGCCATCCGTAGCTGGGCTATACCGGCTATTACAGGTCCGCTCTGCTGTGGAGCAGGCCTTTAATGGGCAGTATAGCTAAAGCTTTATTAAAATACTGGAATGTTCAGAGCTCATTTGAAGACAATGGAGTTGCTCCGGGCTTATAGTGGCTGGTATAAGCTTTCTGCCCCAATATTCTAATGTTCTTCTTTAGGTTTCTCCCTTTTTCATTTTGAACATTATACCCTTAGTTGGTGAAATGTTCTAAAAGCCCTTCTGCCTTGGGCTATACCGATTGTTAAAGGCCCTCACACTCGTTCTAGGAGTTATAACTCGGGTTCAAGGCCTTTAACAACCACTATAGCCCTGGCAAACAGGTTAAAAAGGCTATAGTATATCTGCGAGCCACCACAGGAGGAGCAGGGGTCAGAGATCAGTGAATAATCACACCATAGTTTGCGAGGCTTACTGAATGTATCGTGGATGTTTTTTTGGGCCCAATAACCCAGAGGGTTGAGTCGCTGATGTCTGTATACAATACGAAAAGTAAATATAGAGCGTTTTGTCTCTGTATATGTACCATGGACGATTATGACAATGGATGCTATTGTTATGATAAATGCAATGTTAATAAAATGGTTAAAAAAGGCTATAGTAGAAAGTTCTATACAATATACAACTATAAGAAAATCAACTAGGGAAGTACAAAGTTGTCATGTGTGCGCCACATACTGTCATTGCTATCATCAACCAGTAATATCGTGGACATAGCTGCCTAGCTCCTTGATGATTAAATGATTAAAGTGCAGATTGTGATAGGGTGGTAATGGGCATCGTACTGTACTTCCAAAACATGGGCCCAGAAAGAAAGAATTCATCACAACATTTAAACAGTAAGCTGAAGGTTCATTGCACCCTGTGTATTAACATTCAAGAAACCTGGCGTAGGAATTTTATCTTGGCATGCCGGTATACAGAAGAGCATGCTTAAGAGTTACCACTGCTTGGGAGCATCAACTATATTAGCAAATACCACTGGAGCCAACTTTGTACCTTGCCCTAATCTCAAACAATGGAAGGTGTGAAAACGTCTTCTATGGTAACTCTTGCCGAACTGAATCAAGTATAAATGGAAAGACCTTCTTGGTTTCAGAATCTAAAATGTATTCCATCCCCGTCTAGTTTCCCTGTTGCTTTTTTTTCTCCTTATCACGAATATTAGCATTGAGGCTTTAATCTGCCTATGCAGAAATTGGTGCATCATAAACAGGAGAGAACTCTGTTCACAGACTACACTTCGCCTCCCATCAAATGCCAAAAACATCAACTCTTATTCAGTTTCATAACTCGTAACTAAATCATTCAATTTCTCTATATAAACTCCCTAATTTTAGCCTACCTATATGTGTGCTGAAGGGGAGAGATAAAACTAAAACTTCTATAGTAAAGAATACACTTATAACCACACTCATTCCTCAAAAACGTCTCACTGCCAAGAAAAATATTTTACCCATCGCCTCCGAGGAATTCTAAAGCCGTACCTTCAAAGTTTAAGTGGGAACCCCAGTTGCACATTATTTCACTTCCCCCAAATCTCTGTATGCCATGTCAGATACAACGGTGCTCGCTGAGTGACTAAAACACTACTTAGCAGTACAAGGAATCTTTCATATATAAACTCTTTTTGTAACTGGAGCCTTTACCTTTGGGCTTCCCAAAAGGAGTACAGCCTAAATCTGTACAAATGATATACAAACCCTTTCTGAGCAGTGGAAATTCCTGCCATCTCTGCAGTGTGGTATACTGACTGCATGGATCGTTCCGCCAGGGAATGTAGAAAGTGCTCTGTCCGGAAGACCCACGAAGGGGACATGGCCTTGTGAAGTATTGTGAATGGTGGTGACCAAAAGGTAAAACTGGGAGCTGAATTCTTTAGAGGTGAACTATGTTTATATCACAACTATGGGAAAGTAGAACAGGGAAAGACAATACAACAGATAACAAGCATTTACAATGCAACGGTTTTGCCTTTGCAAAAGTTAGAGCTATTGGCATTGTAAATGACAACTTTTTTTATTTATGTGTTGGTTTTGAAAACAGATAAATAAATGGCATTGTCATTTTCAATGGCAATAGCTTAATCTCTCGCAAATGCCACACACACACCCATAGAGAGCCCCCCCACACGCACACAGAGCCCTCCCCCACACACCCACACAGAGCCCCCCCCACACACCCACACAGAGCCCGCCACACACACAACGACACAGAGCCCCCCCACACACCCACACAGAGCCCCACCCACACAGAGCCCCCCCAACACAGAGCCCCCCCAACACACATCCACACAGAGGACCCCCACACACCCACACAGAGGCCCCCCCACACACCCACACAGAGCCCCCCACACTGCGAGCCCCCCCACACACCCACACAGAGCCCCCCCACACTGCGAGCCCCACAAAGCACATATTACTGTAACTATTTGAGGAGATAATAGGTGCAGTAACAGCAAATTTCACAGCGCCTTATTCTGGGACAATCTTACCAACAACTGAAAGACCTGAGGGGCATTTTTTTGTTGCTTTCTTAACGGCCCATTATTACAATTACTGAGCACTTTACTAACCCGGGTCATCAAAACTAGTAGCAGAGCTCAATTTATCCCGGTTATTGCAGTTGATGGGGCAGCTGGATACCACCGTCCTGCGTACCTTGCCACGTGCCTGCTAGTTGAGTGCAGACTTTTCTACTTGTACCTATTGGTCGTCTGCCTCCTTGACTTGTGGCTGCTACATTACCCATCTGCACTTTCAGAGCACAGCAGTGACACTTAACTCCCAAAGTCTTACGGTAGGTGGAACCTGCTCTGGTGCTACCTTTTTGAAAGTGAAATTGTTTGCACACCTACCCCACCTATTGCAGCGATGCCACGCCAGTAGTGACCCTTCTTCGCAATAAAACACACAAATAGGAGGTTTGCACGGCCCCCCTCCGTTTGGCCGTCAGACCTGTGTGCAAGCTGCTGCCAGATGCACTTCCTGCGGCTGAAGGGTCGGTGTGCCGGCTGCATCGAGCTCCCATCTCTTCACGTGCAGCAGGGCAGGCATTGATTGCATTGGTCATCTTTCCCTGGAGAGGATGCCAGTGGTAAACCTTGTGGAAAGCCCCACGCACAAGCGTTTTCTGTGCTGAAACTGTGTATGCGACTTGTTACCCATCGTCTTTCACCTTATCGGCCGCTGATGCTGTCTTGGTATATTTTTTCTCCAGGCCGTGCCGGACGGGCCTCTCGCAGTCAGTTCAGGCCAGGCGGTGCTGCTTGCCAGCATCCTCTCGGGATGTGTTTTTTTTATTTTTTTTGCGACAGCGTCAAGGTTTTCTTTGTAAGGCTGTGTTTGAGTTTCAGCATTCCTGCGATAACGACGAGGATGCGTGTATGGGGGGGGGGAGAGGGTTGGGGGTTCGTCGTCTGTCAGGGATGCATCACAAAGTAAAGCTGGCGACCAGTGAATCTTATACAAAACAATTCTCCAACCTGCGTAAACACCAAAAATAAAATGTTTGAAAAGGTGGGAATTAGGCAGGCGCCTTGCAACATTTTCCAACTTGATTCGTGCATTTCTGAGCAGCTTAAGCCTGCTCTTGCGGCCTGTATTGCTTAATGGCATCCTGTCTGGAATGCAGAGCTTGTCCCTGCCACTCAAAATGCTGGGATTGCTGAATTAAACTCCTATTTGCCTGCACACAAGACTCCGTGAGTGCGAAGCAAGCCTATGCTGCAGATAGCCACAGGTTGCTTGCATGCCTGTCTTTGTTGAGGGCGGGTAGCGGGTGTTTGTTGTGTTGTTGCATAATGCAGTTGGGTATTAATCACTTTTAATTGTCGGTCACCTCATTCTGCTCCTCTGCTCGGGCCCATCATTGTGGGCGGACCAGCTACCAGGGATTAAGTATTTCTGCAGGCGTTCCGGAAATGTGTCTTTACTCTGCCTACTTTAGTGGTTTGGCAAATAGGGTTTAAGCCCGTCAAATGTGAAGCCAAGCCATGTGACCGGTCATATGAGCAAGTAAAGACACGGAAGCGGGGGGGGGGGGGGCGGGAAAGACACGGAAGCGGCAGGGGGGACGGGAAAGACACGGACGCGGGGGGCGGGAGGATCACGGCGCACACGCACTTTTATAAACAAAATGCTCCTTACCTGATCGCCTCGTGGGAACTCGAATCTCGCAGCCAACTCCAACAACAGACACTTGAAAAAGACGAAAACAAGCCGACTCAAAAAATAAAAAAAATAACACACCCTCCGCCGCGATGACGATCCGAAGTGGGTGGAGAGGGAAAAAATCGCGGGAACGCCCCCAAATCTGGTCCGGCCTTGACGGACAGATCCGGCTCCCAATGGCTAGCCTCCATTTATGGAGCTAGCCAATGGGAGGAGGGGGCGAGGAGGGGGCGGATACCCGACCCCACAGAGAAACATAAGGATTTTGCTAGCGCATGCGTACTTCGTACGCATTGCCAAGCAAAACCTAACAAGCATTTACAATGCAATGGTTTCGCCTTTGTTAAAGTTAGAGCTATTGGCATTGCTCTTGACATTTTTATTTATGTATTTTTTAACATAAATAAATGGCATTGTCATTTACAATGCCACTAGCTTTATCCCTCGCAAATGACACACACAGAGCCCCCCCACACACACACCCACAAACAGCCCCCCACACACACAGCCACACAAAGCCCTCCACACACACAGCCACACAAAGCTCCCCACACACAGCCACACAAAGCTCCCCACACACAGCCACACAAAGCTCCCCACACACACAGCCACACAAAGCTCCCCACACACACAGCCACACAAAGCTCCCCACACACACAGCCACACAAAGCTCCCTACACACACAGCCACACAAAGCTCCCCACACACAGCCACACAAAGCTCCCCACACACACAGAGCCCTCCACACACACCCACATGGCACAAGCAGGCAACAGGGGCACATGGAGGCACAAGCAGGCAACAGGGGCACACGGAGGCACAAGCAGGCAACAGGGGCACACGGAGGGACAAGCAGGCAACAGGGGCACACGGAGGCACAAGCAGGCAACAGGGGCACGAAAACTGAGGCACAAGCAGGCAACAGGGGCACGAAAACTGAGGCACAAGCAGGCGACAGGGGCACGAAAACTGAGGCACAAGCAGGCAACAGGGGCACACGGAGGCACAAGCAGTGACCTGAGAGGAGCCTCAAAGTCCTGAATAGGCTCCCTGTTGTACCCAGGACAAAGAAGTGGACTCAAAGGGCCATAATGCTAACCCACTTCTCAAGCTACACGTCTACAACAAGCCTTTAATGCAAGTGCCCAGCGGCAGCTGGACCTGGATTGGCCTGCAGCTAAAGCCCTCGCAGCAGCCGCCCCTCCAGGAGCCGATCCATCCCTGCTCACCAACCTGCCAGCACTACCCCCTACAACCACTTAGCCTGGCTCCAGCGCAATATGAAGGGAGAATGTATGTATTTATTTATTTAATGCATTTTTATATAGCGCAGACTTCACCCAAAGGTGTCAGAGCGCTTCACAATAGAACCAAGTACGTTACATGAGGAGAATATTACATATTCACACGTTACAGAAACAAACGAGAAGCAAAAAAAAAGGTACAATAAAACAATAGATGGCAGTCACACACAAAAATACACTAAAGGATAAAGAATGCACAGGCATACATTACAAATGTTCAAACAGTGCAGCAAGTACCTTCCCTAAAGCATAGCAGGCCCCGTGAGACCGACCCCAAAACCTGCCCAATTAGCTGCATTGGCAGCCAGTAAACACTGATGTGGCAGCCAGCCACACACTTCCCTTCATCTCAGGAGCGAAAGGGAACGAGAAGAGGCGAGAACCCATCACCCAAAGTAAAGCAGGCCCCGTGGCACCGAGCCGAAGGAGGTGTACAGCCGGCCCTCGCCTCCATACTGACATGCTGGCCTGTGTGGAAGCCCCCAATAGAAGTTTTATCCCGCACCAAGGCACTCATTGGCACACGTGGCAATGCACCTGTACATCCTTCAAGCTCAGGACACACGAACACATGCCAGTTGCACCTTATCTCCGTGTCTGGTGGCAACTTAGCATCCGGCCCTAAACACACACGTACTGCACTGTTCGTTGTGTGGAGCGCTGTCTAGTGCAGGCTTCTCCAACGAGTGGCTCACCAGCTACCTATCAGTAACTCTCCTGTGGGCAGCCATGCCTGTTAAATTAAAAGCTATTGGTTTGTTAATTTAATATATGGGTACCAAATTTGAAAAAGGTGCATTTGAAATGAAAAAGTATATGTCCCTAACTCACAAGCTGTTATTTGGAGAACATGGTGGAATTTTTAAATGACATTTAAAGCGGATATTGGAGTGATTAATCATGCGGCACTGGGGAGACATCCCTATTATTACCTTGGTGCCAGTAGCATTGCCCCTACGTAGAGGCATTCCAAATTGATAAGACCATTTTCACATTACTGCTGGTAGCCATTCCTGATGAATATAGGCGATCACTGCTTGTAACTTTGCATTTGATGCCCCCTGATGTAATCTTGTATGATGTGGCCACTATGCAAGGCTAATAGTAGCTCGGGATGATTTTCATTGAACAGAAGTAGCTCTTACTTCGCAAAAGGTTGGAGAACCCTAGGACTACCACAATAAAGGCGCTGGTGCATCACTACCACCATCCCCAACCTCCCAGTGGACCTACCTACTGCCCCCCGCCCGCACCTCAGCCACAAACAAACTATCCATTCTATCACATATTGACTTTGTATTGACCCTGTACAGCTCTCAGCTTCCTTTCGGATACGTTCGCGTGACACAAAAATCACCAACATACATGTAGTAAAAAGATATATAATAACAATTCATTCTTCATGATGCACTCTACTTCCTTCCACTGTACTAAAGTGACCACTTGACAACTACTTACATGCATGCGAGAATGCAGCCCGGCCACTGTACGTTTTCAAGCTCGAAACGGATGTCATTTGGAAATAACTTTAGCACTTCCGGGCTAGCACAACAGCCAATCCCACGGTTTAGGTGGGGTAGTGCTAATATGTAACGTAATCCAGGATTGGAGGTTTAGAGTCACTTTACCCAATCTTAGTCCGCTGCACAGAATTCTAAATGCTGATTGGCTGCAAAGGCTACATGTGCTTTTGCCCAGGGTGTAATCTGGCGGGTACCGCTCACGCTCAGTTGTGTGTGGCGGTTGGTTTGAGTTTGCCGGGCGACGTTACTCTTGTTCGTCCCGTACAAATTTAGCTAGCGTGAGGCTGGCTGTGGTTTTTAGGTCTCGCCTGTCGATGCGCATGCGCATCGAGCAAGGCGAGAGTATTGGCACTTATCCGCTCTTTATCCACACTGCAAGGAATCGTGGCGATTCCTTGCAGTGCACGAGAAATTTAAGCTCAATGCGCATGCGCATTGAGCTTAAATGCGCGTGCACATGCCCCCAGCCGCCTGCCTTGCCTACTCTCTCTCACAGCCTCCCCCAGCTCCGCCCCCTCACTACTTGATTGCACGGCCGCTAGGCCGTGCCTCCCCTACTCTCCTCCCCCCTCCTCCTCTCCTCCCCTGCCTGCCTGCCGCTAGCCTTGCCTACTCTCTCTCACAGCCTCCCCCAGCTCCGCCCCCTCACTACTTGATTGCACGGCCGCTAGGCCGTGCCTCCCCTACTCTCCTCCCCCCTCCTCCTCCTACTCTCCTCCCCTGCCTGCCTGCCGTGTCGCACCTCTCCCCTCTCCGCCCCCTCCCCTGCCCGCCGTGTTACGGTGAAAGGCTTGTTGTTTAACCCAAGTGTGCATATAATCCAGATATCTTCCAATAGAAATCGGTGCTCCTTTTATGGGAAGGATGTTTTTGCGTCTTGTTTTTGGAAAAGCATGTTATTTAAAAAAGGTAAAAGAACATTGGTGGTAGTTAGATACATCTGAGCCAGCGGGGTCTTTTTTCTTTCTGATTTGAATGGTCGTTTCTCTCATTATCTGCGAACCTAAGACGAGCCGAACATGTATAAATAAACCGGTTCCACAATGGATGTTTTTTTAAAGCAAAGATTGCAACACAGCGCAAGAACCGTTGAGAAAGAAAAGCGCGAGGCAAATTCCCAGCAGGCTGCTCCTGTTCTCTCTCTCCGCCCTCCCCTTTCTGAGAAGCCGTGGAGTTTTTTTAATGCAGCTTGCTCGCTCGCTCGCTCCCTTCCCTCCGCTCCCCTCCCCCGCACGTAGGCTCTTGGAGAAAGGAGGGGAAAAAAAGCTCCCAGCCTGACTCGAAAATCAGCCTCGTTTCCTCAGAAACCGCAGCTGCTGCTAGAGCAGAAAACACGTCAGGCTGGCCCTCCAACGTACACAGATGTGCCTTTGTAACTCCACATAAATGCTGGGAAAGGATTGCGCGTTGGAGCAAAAAAAAAAAAAAATACTCCCATGCAGGAAGAGGCGAATGTTTCGTGCAGGCTATGTTTTTACCCTCGATGGCGCCTTCCTTCGCCCCTCCCCTGACCTTGTGTAACAGTTACTTTTGAGCTTTAAAGTTGTATTTATTGTTGGTGACTGAAAGGATTTAGACTTGAGGAAGAAAAGGCATTCCGATTTGCAGTGAATAACAGTCCGCTTTTAAGTTTTTTACTTTCGTTTTTTTAGGTTTTCAAAGACAGAGGTAAAATGTCAAGCTGTGTTTACATGGGAACCTTTTTTTTTTGCTCTAGGCTAACTTCAAAGTGTCAGCGTTTATAGGAAAGAGGAATGCAGTATACTTGCTCCAAAGAGCCTGCTTGTGCCTTTAAAAAAAAAAAAAAAACCTCACTCACCCTCACCCCCTCACCCTCACTCACCCTCACTCACCCTCACTCACCCTCACTCACCCTCACCCACCCTCACCCTCAACCCCTCACCCTCACCCTCACTCACCCTCACTCACTCACCCTCACTCACCCTCACTCACTCACCCTCACTCACTCACCCTCACTCACTCACCCTCACTCACTCACCCTCACTCACTCACCCTCACTCACTCACCCTCACTCACTCACCCTCACTCACTCACCCTCACTCACTCACCCTCACTCACCCTCACTCACCCTCACTCACCCTCACTCACCCTCACTCACCCTCACTCACCCTCACTCACCCTCACTCACCCTCACTCACTCACCCTCACTCACCCTCACTCACCCTCACTCACCCTCACTCACCCTCACTCACCCTCAACCCCTCACCCTCACACAGTGCAATAGGTCTCGGAGCATTTGAGTTAGAGCTTTTAGAAATGTTTATGGCTTTTTTTTTTTATTCTTTAGCATTGGCTACAGGAAACAAAAATGCTTAAGATTTACAAAAAAACCCATAAACAATTCTAAAAGCACTAACTCTAATGCTGCGAGACCTATTGCATTTCCAATGCTTGTTGAGGGGAGTAGTGCGGGTTAGCAGAGCAGACCCAAGTAGTCACTGAGTCATGGGGGGGGCCAGGAACGCGTTGTCACGTGGGTTGGATCATTTTGTCAGGCAGGGCACTTTTGGCTGTTTACCACTTTCTGGGGTGTATGGCTAACTAGGTCGGTAACTGTTTTACAAGTTGCGACCGGGTCCCGGCAGAACACCACGTGACATTCCATTTTGACGATACGGAGTGTTCCCCGCGCCCCCTCCGCTCCACCCTCGTCAGGCTCCTCTCCGGTCTCCCTCCAGGCATGGGAGACCGGCAACACCGGCAAAGGCTTCCCCCAGGCAGGGGGAAGCGGCAAACAGCAAGGCTTCCCTTTCCCTCCCCCGGGCTGCGGGTGCGGGACTTCCGGCCGGCCGCGAAGGGATTGGCCGGCCGGCCAGGTACTTCCGGGTCGCCGCGGGCAGCGCGGCGGCCCTCGCTAGGCAGGCAGGCGGGCAGAAATCGCGAGGTGGGCACTCGCTGGGGGCGTGAGAGGACACGGACGGCGGGAGGGGGCGGGAGGGGGCGGGAGAGGACACGAACGGCGGGAGGGGGGCGGGAGAGGACACGGACGGCGGGAGGGGGCGGGAAACGTGCACAGGACAGCAAGGGGGGCGGAAAGGCACACGGAGGGGGCGGGAATGGACAGCGCATCTGAATTCACTTTCAGTGAAAGGGGAGGGAACGGGAAAAAACGTAACTCCGCCCTGGGAAAAAATCTCCGGAACGCCCCCGAATCTGGTCCAGCCTTGATGGACAGATCCGGCACTCAATGGCTAGCCTCCATTTATGGAGCTAACCAATGAGAGCCGGGGGACGTTCCAGGAGTCCTTATTGACGACATAGGATTTCACCTGCGCTGAAGAGCTGCGCAGAGCGCAGCCTTCGGCAGGCGAAACCCAAAAAGTGCCAGGGCGCAAAACAGCCCGATAGAGGCCCGTTTCGAGACAGCAGGCACGTCGATGTGCCTCCCCACACTGCTCACTTCTCTAGTGGAGAAGTCACGGCATGACGTCATGTCAGTTGAGCTTTGTGGGGGGAAGGGAAATCCTTCAAAGAGTCATTTTCTTTCTGGATTTCCCTTCTCTTTCTAAAACGAAGAGCAGCAACATTGTGCTGCGGTCGCCAGGGCTTTAATTGGAAGCTTTCTCAATATTATATGCAACAAGCCATAGTTGCAGCTTATTTATCGTATGCAACTAACAACCATTGACAAAGCCAATAGTCCTTACTTGTTGTAGGTATGATGTTACTTTTTGTATCATATATCTGGATGAAATGACAAACAGAAAAAGTCGGGCGGCACACTATGCTAAACACAGATTTTTAGCGTAAAGTGTTTTAAAGTCACGCCCCTAATTACACTGCCCAGCCCTTTTGAGAGACCCCCATTTTATTCTTCTCACTTAAAGCCGTGGCTAAGGTCTCACAAGCCTCTCCTTAATGTTAGCACATAAACACTGCACCATTATAGAGTAATTCGTCAAATTCTACTTTTATCCTTTATTTTATCATTATATATGAGAACAATAAGTCACAGGATGGAAGGAAAATATAACAAGCACGAGGTGGTGTGGGGGTGTAGTGAATAACGGAAACACCATCACAAAGGAAGAAAGCGTGCCATTGGGGCGAAGGCGGGCCGTGGGTTTAGAGTACTAAAGTGTTTTGCTCTGTTATGTTAACGTTTAGTGTGTTTGCCTTTTGCGCTGTGTTTCTTTGCGGTGCTACAATTACGAGCAATATAGTGCTGTACGCGCTGATACTGCAGGAGAGGGGGCAGGGGTAGAGAGACTGACAGGGGGCGGGGGGGCAGGCAGCATTAGTCCAGTGTCCGCAGGGGGTGAGGGTATGCAGTGGCCCCCTTGGAGGGCCCCAGTCTGGCTGCTCAGCCATACCCTGAGACGGCCGGCCGGGGCGGGGTCAGGGAGGGGCCCTGCGGCTGCTGCACTGCGGGGTGGGTGACTATAGCTCCTCGAAGCTGGGCTCCAGGGGTGCCGTCAGCTGTGCTCGTGCATGGGGTCCGAAGAGGAGGATTGAAGGGCGAGCTCTGGGGCAGAGGGGCCGGTATCTCTAACCTCCAGTGCGCACACGTGTGCGCCACGGATGAACACACATGTCCCGTTCATGCCTCATTCTTTGCTGTGCTCGGCACCGGCAGCATGAGAGTCCGAGCTCCGCGGTCACTCACTCGGGCTCTGCCCCGTCTCCGGGGCGCCCTCTGTGCCCCCTCATGTCCGCCCTCTCTCCTGGTGCCCTCTACCTCCTCAGCCGCAGCTCAGCCCATAGAAGCTCCTTCGCGGCGCTAGAGCGCAGAGGCTCGGACGTGGTGGGGGGCTGGGGTGGGGGTTCTCACTCACCAGTGCTGGTCAGTCGGTGCCCCCTCTGCTGGGGGTCCTCCGTCTGTGTGTCTCTCTGGGCGCTGGATCGGTGCAGCCTCGAGGCGCTAGAGTGCGGAGGCCCGGACCCAGGGGCGGGCGAGGCTGAAGTGGAGGGTGGCGGCTCCCATCTGCTGACCCACGAGGACTGTGTGGGGGAGGGGGGGGACTCTGGTGTCAGTCCTTGAGGGGTCCAGACTGAAACAGCCAATCAAAGAGCGGGGGAGGGGGTGCTATCCCCCCCCAGAGAGAGCCGGCCAGGTACTTCCGGGTCGCCGCGGGCAGCGCGGCGGCCCTCGCTAGGCAGGCAGGCGGGCAGAAATCGCGAGGTGGGCACTCGCTGGGGGCGTGAGAGGACACGGACGGTGGGAGGGGGCGGGAGGGGGCGGGAGAGGACACGAACGGCGGGAGGGGGGCGGGAGAGGACACGGACGGCGGGAGGGGGCGGGAAACGTGCACAGGACAGCAAGGGGGGCGGAAAGGCACACGGAGGGGGCGGGAATGGACAGCGCATCTGAATTCACTTTCAGTGAAAGGGGAGGGAACGGGAAAAAACGTAACTCCGCCCTGGGAAAAAATCTCCGGAACGCCCCCGAATCTGGTCCAGCCTTGATGGACAGATCCGGCACTCAATGGCTAGCCTCCATTTATGGAGCTAACCAATGAGAGCCGGGGGACGTTCCAGGAGTCCTTATTGACGACATAGGATTTCACCTGCGCTGAAGAGCTGCGCAGAGCGCAGCCTTCGGCAGGCGAAACCCAAAAAGGTACAGGTTTGTTAAATATGAAATAAAATATATACAGTATTGCAGGGAGAGAATTCCCATTAGTGGAAACATTTCTTTAATTAAAAGAAAAGTGTCTGCTGGGGTTTATACTCACATAAAAAGTTAAATAAAACAACAACAAATAGGTTATTCAGCGCCAGTGGCAGCTCCTCTGCTAAGGTGGAGGAGTGTCGCCCCACTGCTATTTAGGAGTGCAAAAAAGAAAAGAAAAAATATTAACATGACATTATCATTTCCTATGCAGGAGTTGGGGGTGGGCTAGCTCTAGGACGCCAGAGCAGGGGAGTGGGTTACACTCCTCTAGGATTAGCAGTCTAGCAATGAATTGCAAGAATAGGGATGAGGGACTTATGCACTTGAGCACTTTTAAGACGCTCTAGAAGTAAGGGACTTCTACTTGACCATGGAGGTCAAGTAGAAGGCTGGGAGCCGAAATGCGTAGACCGCCCATAAATTGTTTGCACTATGGTGTGGTAAATAAACAACAAAAGGAATACCTGCTCGTCATTGTGCCGTGAATTCTTTCACCGTGTGGAGGAGCAAAGATCGTGGGTCATATATAATATAAGTAAATATATATAAATATCAATTAAAAACATTAAAAACTGGAAAGTTAGTAATAATTTAAATGTCTAATTTATGCACAACCTTCAATTTACTACAAGTCGCGCACCGCACCTCCTTACACAGTTTTCTCACCTCACTCGCCGCACTACATTAACTATAACTTGACACTCTACCATGTAGTGTGTTCTCAGAAATTACTTCATTTTAGATGTAATAAGTGTGGTTATGAATGCTATAATCTCACATGCTATAATTTATGTAATATGCAAGGGTATAACCAGTACATGGAGAAGGGGTAATATCAGACAGCTTTCTTATGTTATGGACCAGACCTATCTTCGTCGCCCCCCCCCCCGTGGCATCTTATATTAGATCTTGAAAAGGCTTTTGATTCCCTGTTCTGGGAGTACCCGTTTAGTGTTCTAAGAACCATGGGGGTTGGACAGCATCTTTTAGCCTACACAAAAGTATTGCATATGAACCCTACTTTACGAGTGCATGTAGGTACGTTAACATGAAATTTACTTTTCATAAGCCATGGAACGTGCACGGGTGTTCTTCTCCTATCCTGCTTACTCTTGCAATGGAGCCTTTGGCACAGACACTACAATTGGCGGGGATCAGTGGCGGATTCCCTCTGGATGATGTTGTACATGTGGTGGCCCTATATGCGGATGTGTTATAACATCTCCAAGACTCCGGCACAGTATTACTTTGTTTTATAAAGCGATTAGGGAACATATGGGGGTCCCACTAGCTTGTCTCTGGCGCAAATGGGAGGAAGATTTAGGGTGGCACTTGCATGACTCAGAATGGGTGCAGGCACTTAAATCTCCTCACATCTCCAGAAATGCAAGATTTAAAAATATATAATATATGATACTTTATAGGGTATACCCCACCCAGTCATGGTTGAACCTCCATGTACGCAACAGCCACCCTCTTTTGTCCCAGATGTCAAGCACATTCTGCAGATTTTCAGCACATGCTTTTGGCTTGTCCTAGAGGCTCTGGATACTGGCAATTTATACACACTGTGCTGGCTATTACAGAGCTCAAAACAATCACATAATGGAAGCTACAGCATTGAGCATATTTCCCAGGAGGAAAGGTGAGAGTACGCTTTCTTAATTTAGCCCTTCTTTTGGGAAAGCGCCTACTGACCATGCATTGGCGGGCGCAATGGGTGCCAAACCTCGTCCAGTAGTGTAGGGAGGGTTCTGCACCACTGGGGTGATGCAGAAAGTACTGCACTGGGAGGATGCCCATAGAATCCAGAAACGCCCTACTGCAGCAGCATGAGATCCTGTGTTAAAGCAATTCAAAGAACTAACGGCTATGGAACCACCAGTATCTACTGCGTTCGGGGCTCTCCTGGCAAAATCACTCTTTCACCCCATTGATTCATCTCGCTGATCTGGTAAAGTCACTTTTTCATTTCATTGATCTTCCACCTGGGTGCTATTTATGGAGATGGGTGACAAATACAGTATGTTGAGACCATTACTCTTCTGGATGAGTGACACTCTGGGCATGCCAAGACTTTATCCGCTTCCTGACCATTGTTCTTCCTGGTGGGGTTTGAGAAGCTCAATATGTATTAAAGCTCAGTATGTATTAAACTCAGTATGTATTTGGATTCGCTCCCTGCCCAATAATTCCTCCTGACTGTTCGCCCACCTATTATTTTGTGCTATATCCTTAGGCACTACTCATTTCCCCTTTTCCAAGTCGCAATTCCCTATCATTAGAAATCTGGTGTCTAAAATATATGGGAGGCTGAAAGCTTGAGAATATTGGATTCTCTCCTTCTTGAGAGTTTCAATATCGGTGATAAGGAGAGATTGCAATTATACATATTTCAACATATTTACCATTTGTAGTATACTTGCTTGGCATTTGTATAAGAAATATACTAAATGTTTACTGTGGAGTGATGTATTATTTTGAACAGGTTTACAGTGTAAAGCAGTTAATGATTTATTGAAAACCCCAATAAAAATTATTTGAAACATGGAGAAGGGGTGAATATAGAATTTTAGGTTAAAACTATAACTTTAGAATTTCTTATGTTTGTATAGCTTAAGTTGGGTTTGTATAGAAAGAATAAATACACTTTTCCAAACTATAACTTATCCTTAATCTTTGTTTCCATTGACTTTAAATGGTTTTTAATAAAAATGTGTTTCAAGTCTTCTGTCCTTTAATATAGTGCTGTTAAGTACAGTGTTGTAGAGTAGAGTGAAGGATAAGTGTTGTACAGTTTAGAGTCAGAATCTAATGTTGTAGAGTGGAGTAGTGCAACGTATAGTAAAGGGTTATCCAGTGGAGTGTTGAGTCATATAGGGCAATGGGCTATTGTGACATGGCGTGTTTTACAGTGGAGTGTCATGTCGTACAATATAGTTGAGTGGGACACAGTGGAGGGTCATTGACTGCAGTGTCATCAAGTTTAATGTCGTGCAGTGGCATCTAGTGGAGAAGAGCGTTGTACAATGTAGTGGCATTGAGGGGAGTATAGTGCAGTAAAGTGCCATACAGTTCAGTGTTGGGAGGTGGATTTTTGTCCAGCACAGTGACAGAGTTTCATACTCTGTAGTGTGGTACAGTGGAGTGGCATGTGGTAGAGTGTAGTACAGTGGCATAGAGTGGATGGGCATAGAGTGTCATATAGTGGTATAAAGTGTGGCAGAGACTTGTAGAGTAGAGTTGTATAGAGTACAGTAGGGTCTCGTACAGTGGAGTGGCACATGGTAGAGTGTTGAGCAGTGTCACAGAGTGGGTAAACTATTGTACAGTGAAGGGGAGAGGGGTTCAGTAGGGTTGCATAGAGTGGAGTAAACTGTAATACAGTGGAGTAGAGTGACGTGCAGTAGAGTGGTCTGGGTATTCATACAGTGGAGTAAATTGTCAGAGTGGAGCGATGTGTGCTACTCTGGAGTAGACTGGGGTGTTGAGTGTTGGGATAGTGTCGTAGAGCAGTTTATTGTGTAGTGGCATAAAGTGGAGTAGAGTGTTGTAGACTGGAGTAGCATAGAGTGGGGTAGTATATAGTGGAGTAGTGTGTCAGTACAGTGGAGTAAAGTGGGGTGGCACAGATAGTTGTGTAGTGTGTCAAAATGGAATAGTGTTGTAGAATGGCATTGAGTTGAGTAGTGCCATACAGTTGCATGGGGTGTTGTACAGTATAGTGTAAGGGCATACAGAATAGTATAGTGTTGTACAGTGGCACAGAGTGTAATAGAGTTATAGAGTTGAGCTGCGTACAATCGGGTGTCATACAGTAGCATAGAGTGGGGTAATCAGTCGTACAATATAGTGTTATATAGTGGAGAGGCGCCTCATGAAGTGCAAAGCCATGGAGTATAGAGTAGTGGTATAGCATAGAGTGGAGTAAAGTTTCAAGAGTGCAGTGGTGTATCGATCAGTTGAGTGGTATGCAGTGTCAGTGTGGGAAACAGAGTGGAGTGGCATAGAATGCAGTATAGTGATGTTGGGTACAGTGAGGTAGAGTGTGGTACAGTGGAGCGTCAGTGTGGTAGAGTTGAGTGGCATACTGTCACTGAGCGGAGCGGCACAAAGAGGAGAGTGGATTAGAGTGAAAAAGTGTTATTGAGTAAATTCTGGTGGAGTGGCGTAAAGGGAGTTGCGTAGTGTTGTGGAGTGTTCTTTGGGAGAGTGGCATAATTGTACAGTGGAGAAGCAGAGAGTGCAGCAGAGTTTGGTAGAGTGGAGAGGCGTAGAGTGTCAGAGTGGAGTAGAGATTCAGAGTGGAGTAGATACGAGCGGCATAGACTGGAGTGGCGCAGACTGCACGGTCTTACAATGCTGTGTCAGTGTGTCATATGGTAGACTATTGTGGTGTTGACTGTCATGGCATAGAGTGTCATGGCATACAGTGGAATAGTGTATAGTAGGGAGGAAGGGCGTCCAATGGAACAGCTGGCAGTGGAAGGACGTACAATGGAACAGCAGATGGTGGAGTGACGTACGTAATATGGAATAGATGCCAGTGGAGTGACATCCAATGGAACAGCGGACAGGTGTGGCATATAGTGGCACGGCATATAGTGGCGCAGCGTATAGTAACGTAAAGTGGAGAAGCGTAGAGTGGAATATGAGAGTGAAGTAGGGAAAAGTGGAGTGGTACCTACTAGAGAGTGCTATACTGAAGATACACAGTGGGGTGGGTTACACTGGAAAAGCACACAGTGGAGTGGGGTAGAGTGAAGTAGCACACAGTGGGATAAGGTGGAGTGGCTTAGAGTGAAGTGGCATACAATGGAAAAGCATAGAGTGGAGTAGGACAGAGTAGAGTGGTGTACAGTATAGTGGGGTAGAGTGGAGTTGCATACAGTGCAATTTTGAAGAGGAGACTTATGGGAAGTAGTGTATAGTGGAATGGTATAGAGTGTAGTGGCGTAGAGTTAAGTGTTGTACAATGGAGTGATGTAGAGTGGAATAGCAGAGAAGAGAGGTGTATAGTGTAGCGGTTCAGACTGTAGTGGCGTACAATGGAGTAGGGTAGAGTAGAATAGCATACAGGTGAGTGGTGTAGAGTGGCACTGAAAAACAACACGTGTTTTGAGAAACTGATATGCCGGTGTTTGTAAACAAAATTAACTAAAACCCAAAACACATTTAAACTGTTCTTTAAATGATAGTTCATACATAGTTGCGGAAATTTATAGCTTTTGGTATTTTCTTCGTTCAAGTGGGCACTTCTGGAACTGTAATTTTTTAAAATATATATATATATATATATATATATATATGAACTATATATCATTTGTCCCTAGCCTTTACCACTTTAAGTGGTAATAGGTAGAGGGAAAATTACCAAACCTAAAACTTACCTATAAATAAGCCTCTAACCCAGAACACAGGGAAAGTGGCCTTATAACAGCATGGCTGCTTATAACTTTTGTATAGGCAATCATCACCATGTACTGCTGTTATGGAAAATGCATTAATGCCACCCCACCCTAGACTAAGCTCGGCCAAACTTACCATGTCCGCCAGTGTAGAAAAAGGAATAAGTCTGTTAGGTTTTGTGGAGATACGTCACATAGGCAAAAAGTTATTTGCGATCAAAAATCCAAGCAATTCACGTTTCTGGGAATCCTAACTAGAACTGCAGAGTGGCTACTGCCACTCTGTGATTATATAAATTTTCTTTTTTCACTGGAAAAAATACAAAGGTTAAAGGGACATTATAATTAGGTGAAAATATCTGTTAAAACATACTGTTTTAAAAGGACAAAAACACTCAAATTCACCAGCTATATGTATGTCACGTAACTGCAACTTGTGCCCACAGGTAACTATAACGTGCGTTCCCACGTGCGCTCCCATCAAGCACAGTCTTGACATATATGTTATTTCAGATGTTGCAGTATTGTTATCAATGATGTCATAGATCATGTCATGAGTGGTGTAATGTGTGGGATAATTGCAGGGCAAGGTCATGAGGTAAGTTTTTTTCAGTGAATTTCTAAGGTTTTCTTAAAATGTAAAATAAGAATTCTTAACTATGATGTAACCATCGTTTTTTTCAGTGAATTTCTAGTTTTTTTTTTTTTTTAAACTTATCACATCAACTCCATGTCATGCACGGCAATGGTATTGGACGGAGGGACTGGCCAGAGGACAGGCTCCACGTTCAATCCCACGGGCAACCAACCCCAAGCTGCTCACTCACTTCGTCAATATAGGGCATGGGGTTGGGCGCAAGGCCTGGCCACAATAGGCCACAGGGGGGACACCAGGGCCCCACTGGCAGCACCCATCGTGGGTGACAGCGGAAAATGTTTTGTTTTTTTAAACCTCCCCAATCTTTTACAGGCCTGAGGTTACCCCATTCCCCCGGGGTGTAATGACATGTTAGAGGGAGGTGGCATGCAGCTAATCTACCCAAGCCTTTACAGGCTCTGGGACCCCCAAGCCTCAGTTCAGTATTTGTTTTATGGAGAGGGGGGGGTACAAGGCCCCCGAGCCTTAGGACCCCTGGGACCCCAGCCACCCCAGCCACAAGGGGCCTTTGCTTTCATTAATGGCAGGAGGTGAGTAACTTTCTCCCCTAGCCTTTAGGGCCCTGGGGACCCAATCACCAGGGACGGTTAGGCAACTAAGGGGAGGGTGCACACAGCCTCACTCCATGAGGTATCCTATGCCCTGGGACTTATCTTTTTTAAGCGGAGGGGGGCGAGTTTGTGCTCCTTCCCCGCATGGCAGAAGCAACAGTTTTTTAGCGCTTCCGCCCGCTGGTAGCAAAAGCATGGAGAGGGAAACATGTCTGCTCTTACTAGGTGGGAAAATGTTCAAAGCTCCCCCGGTGAGAGCAGACAAGGAGCTTCCTGGGACACGGTGAGTGAGCTGGCCCCAGGAAATGGGATCGCTGGAGTCTTTTCAGACTCTTGCAAGAACATCCCCTCCCCAATAGTATGTCAGCTTAGGTTTTTGAGGCTAGGGAAGGGCTGCTGCATGCCCTCTACCCTTTAATATGTCTGCCCTAGGGGATAGGGTCCCAGGGGGGCCTCCCAAAGGCTCAGGGAAGGGAGCCATGAGCTTCCCTTCCCTAAATATTTATTACCGCTACCCTCTACAGAACCTGGCCCAAAATCTGTGCCATTTTTTTTGTCGTACAGGAGCCTGCAATTAATTTTATTTAGCCACATATTCACCTCCCCTGGGTTTTTTTTTTTTTAAGATGGGGAGCCGTGCTGCCCACCTCCTGGGCTATTCTCGGCCCCAAGGACCACCACCTCTCCAGGGCAGACCCTTGTAAATGAAAGGGGGGGGCAATGAGACCCCCCTACTGGAACAATATATGGCCCTGGATACCGCTACCCCCAGACTCTGCTCCAGCCCCCCCCCCCCCTCCCGAGGTGCCCACCCACAGGTGATAGCTGCTTGCTTTTGCTTGACGGGGCTGTGGCAGCTCACACTAAGTAAAAGCAAACACTCTGCTTCAAGCAAGCGGGATCTGTCAAAATGCCCTTGCTTGCTGGAAGCGGAGTTTTCATCTTTTTCCCTGCCCGCAGACATCAGGTAGATGTGGAGTGCTGCGTAGCTAAGGAGTAGTGCCTCTGAGGTGGTTGCATGTGTGCCCTGGGAAGGGTATGCTACAGGTATAGAGAAGTAGTGTGTAGTACATGAGGGAGTAGTGCATGTGCTGAGTTTATGTAGAAGAAATATTTGACATGAAAGATATAACACTGTGCAGTGCATCAATAAAAGCATGTGCACTCGCGTGAAGTACAACACATGAAGTGGGTAGTGTGCAGCACACACATGGTGAGTGTGTGTGATGGGAGTGTATGTGTTTGTAAATAACACGCCCCCCCCCTTTTTAAATATAGAAAAGCTTCAGTGCTGAACAGAGCACACAGACTGTGCACTGAATGCACATGTACATGTAATGGTACAAGGTTTTGAGATATTAGTGTTGGACAGTAAGTGTGCTGTGAATGTACACTAAGTGTAGCAGTAATGGGACATTATATGGAGGACCCTGTGTTCCATTTTGCAAAGCCAGGCCTCCCAGGTGAAGAAATGCAGAGAATCATCTTCCCCATACAGATTGGTGCATTGCTGCGTTCCTGCGAGATGGTGGAACACACAATGGACGGGAAAAGAAGAGACTCCCTCTCTTCTCAGGAAGAAAGATGGGGCTGAAAAGGAAATCATAAAGAGGAGGGCTGAGGGACTTGGATTCAACTTTTGATTCAAACATCACTGTGGCTGATATCCAGATGTGAAATCTGGTCACTACCATAAGTGATGTTAACAGACAATCAGCAGTGGAGTCTTGCCTGCTGTAACAGACATCTTTCATGAGGAAAGAATTTTTAAAAAGCAGAACCCCAACATAACCTTTCAAAGACTCAGACCCTAAACCCCATCTGTTGTCTGGAAAAGGACTACAAGAAGGGGTGGTTGAATCCGCCAAGATTTGTCATCTGCTAAGCACCCAGACAGGCTGTGTGAGAAAGGGAAGCTCTGCAAGTCTTCTGCCTGTGACAAGGACTGGGGGCCAAGGCGTGCTAGTCTCCATGCTGGGTAAGGGGACATCACCCAGGGAAACCAAGACCACCTGCTCTGAACCCTGGAGCACCACCTGCCAAGACCAGTGTGACCTGTGAGTAAGAGGAGAACATTGGAGGGAGCAAGGTCCACTGGGGAGCCTTACCGCGAGTGCTCCCTGTGTGAGGCACGAGGAGTCGGTTGTGCACCAATCAGGCAACAATCTGTGTGCAGGGCTGTTTCAGCAACCTCATTAAGTCCAGAGAGGGCCACTGTAGAATGAGCCAAGTATTGAGTGCTGTGCAGAGGGAGCAGGGTCCACATTGTCTTGTTGCGGTGACCCAGAAAGCCAGAGGGGGCAACAGCTGAAGTAGTGTGACCAGCAAGCCAGGAGTCGTGAATGCCAGAGCAGCAACCCTGTATGCAAGGAGGGGCTGCCGGGACCAAATCAAAGACTTTGGCCATCGTCCAGGACTGGAGGGAGGCTGCGACAAGTGGGTCTAGCGTACCAAAAGATCCTCTCCGGCTGACCTCAAGGAGGACGTTGCACCCTTGCGGGACTTCAGTCGAGAGCCTAAGGATTGAATTTCCCTTGCTGACAACTTAAGTTACCACACCGCTGCAAAGCTGGAATCTGCTCCGATCGCTAGGGAGAGCTGTCCAAACCATTCAAAGTGAGCCTGCACCTGCCTGATGCTGCCACATGCACCACAAGCAGGCCATCTTCGCCAAACAGATACTGATCTTGTGAGTACCTGCAATGAAGGTAACCGTTGTATTGCCGAATGCTTGTGCTACATGAGCAATTAAGACTTGAACTGGGCATGTGGGTCCTTGGGGATTTGTTGTTGTAGGTGCTGTGGCACCTTAAACACTTTTGACTAAAAACTTAAGGAGTCAAAGAGAACTCCAGAGTGCAGCCTAACCTTGTGCATTCCGGTGATATGGCCACCAGTAAATGGGGAATAACCCCAAATATTTTACACAAAGGAGGGTGGGACAAGAATCTGACTGACAACTACTAAAGCCCGACCAAGGGGGATTGTGTTGTTGCATTTGAATGCTGCATTTCTTTGCATGTGTAGAGTTGGAAATGAAATACTCCTTTTTCTTATAAAAACAAGTATTTGCGTGGACGCTGAATTATTGTTCGTACTGTGTTATGGGATTCATTTTCACCAACATGTATTCCCCCCCAACCCCTCAAGGGAGCGAAGGCTGCTAGACCACTACTACCACTGAGAGTCAAGTGAAGAAGGGGACTTCGCCCAGTTGAGCGGGATCTATAGTAGGTAGGGTCCTAGGACATCAGGAGTACAAGGCATCAAGCACCACAGTTGGGCCCAGTAACCCCAACCCCCCCCCCCCCCCAAGGATGGATACTGCTGAAGAGTTACGTTTTGCTTTTTGGCTACGCAGACTGTTGCTGTTTTCTAGCTGGCAACACATTTTAAACTCAAATTCTAATGTCTTAATTCAAGATCATTTCACACTAAAACCCTACCAGCAAATATAGCACTTACCTCTACTGTTTTCGCAAAGACAACAGTATTACAAGAGAAAAAAAAAAGTTTCTATGAGGAGCAACTAAAACCCTGCTTGCAGCTAGCAGTTTACTGTGATAAGTTAAGATGGTTGAATTTTTGCTGGATACAAAGAACGAACCCTCTAAAAGAGTTCAAAATGCCGCTAAAGAGGTTTACAAAATACATTTGCTGTAGGACTAGCGATCCTTTTTTCTTATGAAAAACGGTGGAGTTTTATTCTCTGCAATCAGACAAAGCAGAGTACATATCACAAGCACCAATAAAATAAGACCCGCGCCACTTTACCTAGTTACAATAAATTGTTTACAGGCAAAGAAAGAGCTTTCTGCTAATGGATGTGCCGAGTCAGATGCTCTCTCTCGCATTGCATTCTATTTTATCTGCTTCCTAGAACATTCATCACTAACAGAGTCCTGGGAAACTGCACCTAAATAATAATTTTGAAATTTTTTGTTGAGTTTCAGCTAGCGACTTCCTGAGACGCACCTGCAGATAAGAGGAGCGCCTTTTCTCCTCTTGATCTGGTTTTAGCGCAGGTCTGACAGTTTGTAAAATATAACACAGCCTAGTAGTACCCGTTACTCTGATTTCTGGTAAAAGTCACTGGCATATTTTAAGACTGATTCTGTTCACTCTGTTACATAAAGAGAAGGTTTTTATTTGCTTGAGTCTGTTAAAGTCTCTTCCTTTCCCTTTTTGCAACCTAAGTTTAATTTCCGCTCTGCACCACCTCTTTACTCTACGTTCAACACACATGATTCTGCACTCACCCTCATCTTCATCTTCATCCTCCGTTACCATTTACTAGCTTTGCTCCACTTTATTTTTTCTGCTTTCCCTTTTTACAGCCGTTGTTTTCAGCTTCTTACCTCTAGCTCTCTACCCCTAGCCAAATAGCTGTAATTGTAAGTTGTATATGCATAGTGTTTACTGGTCCTGACGAGGCATTGAAATGCTCTGTGGCAAGTAGCATGCTACTCCGAATCCCAAGATTAGAGTTGAATGGTTAGTAGACAAAAAAAATATAAAATTGTAGATAGTTTTAGTAAATTTGTGCTCTTGAGTTCGTGTGTATAAAGTAGTGTTTTGAGAAACAATAGAATGAAGGGTGTGGATAAGGAAAGTAGTAAGTTGGTATTGGGAGTAGTGGACATATGCACCTGTTGGGTGAATCAGAGAATCAGAAAGAAGTTTGAAAAAGATTGTTGAGAGTTTATATTTGTTAGAAAGGTTAGGGATGAGTGAAAGGAAAGATGGGTAATGACAGTAAAGTTTTAGTGACTGGAATAAACCCATCTATACATACACGCTCATATGTACATAGAAGCAGCAATATTACATGATCGGATATACACCTGTATCTTGTGAAGTATTCAACTTTTTTTTTTCAAATAACTGAAATGGACTTATAAATACATACATATATACATATACACATATACACACACACGTATGTGTGAACATTGTATACAGTCAAAGGGCCTTTTGAGCTAGAGGTCAGGTTTTCTAGTGCCGAATTGAGCTTATGAAAACGATATACGCTTGTGAATTATTTGACGTTTTGCCCGCCATTAACAACACTTTGTTGCTGCAAGACTCAGTTGTTCCATCCCCCCCCCCCCATTCTCATGTACCTACCTGCTTCTCCTAGACACAGGTTGTGAATTAAAAAGCTGAGCACCCCGCTCCTTTAAGTGCACTCATTTGGCGGTTGCTGGTCAACCGCTTAGATGGGCCTGCAAGTGAGCTTAAGAGGCTTCGAGATGGCCATGGGACCTCACCACTAGCCTATGCTAGAAACCACCACCACCCCCACCCCCCCCAGATGTCGCAGCCTGGGTATGAAGGAAAATTGAAGGGAGGACAAGGGCAACTTGCCTGTGTGGGCCTAGTAGGGCCAGAGGCCAGGTCCTACCGGTTTCTCTACAAACATAAACAAACCAGACGACATCCACAACAAATAACACGCACATTTTGCCCTTACCCCCTAATATTATATCTCTGTAAAAATACCTACACCTCGTTGTAAAAATCACAACCTCCGCTTTAAAAAAAACACACACCGGTATTCTAGCAATATCTAATTTCCTGAAGTTCATCTATTAATACCATCAACCACTGCAAGACTTCATATACCGCACATATACCCCACTAAATAACACAGTTAATTCCTATTAGTCTAATCTACCACATAGAAGCTGGAGTGCACGACTAATTACAATCACCAACAATAACCAAAACCAACTAACCCTGGGTTCCAGAGAAGCATGCTGCCCAGCATAAAGAGCTACAACATTAAAGTATGGGGCAGTAAGTGCTATATAAATGCAATTACAATAAAAATAAAATATATAACCTGCACGAATTGTAATACGCAAGCACTCAACATTTCAGCAGCCAAATATAGTTCATAGAGATTACACAATTCATATTTACTGCTTGGTACGCTTGCATTCACATAAAACTGCTACGGGTCCTCTCCATCACCCACTATACAGCAAATAAACAACTCCTCACCAACTTAACAGACATTGAATAACTAAAAAGAACGGTCCATGCCACTGGCCAGCAAAGGATTTTAACTTAATCCACCTATGCGGGTCCCCACTAGCTACATAGTACAACCGCTTCTTGACAGATCACAATGACAATCAGATATGAGATGATTGTAACAAAATCCATCCCAGCAGATCTTTCCACCATTTTTTCATTTACCTTCAGCACCTAAGATAGGGGTAGTAAGCGCTATATAAATATTATAATACAACAAACATCTACCACTGCCACCATGGTAACTCCAACTAAACCTCACCCACCAAACAAAATTCAGTTTTACAAAACATATCTACATACCACTGTACCCCTCCAACCATGTAAGGGGCCTTTCACTTTTATACAAACTATAACCCTGGCCTAAACTCCAATCCAAAACAATTATACCCACTATGTCAGTACACTGCACATATCCATGCTCCCATCAATCTCATAAGCCCGCTCCCTTTTCACACTAATTCCTTCCACTATCATTTGCCAAATCAACATATTGCCCATACCAAGTCTCTTAACCCTCTTTCATACCCTCTGTCTACACCACCACTCTTCTTGCCACCCATACAAAACACAGGACAACACTCTTTGAACACTACTCTCCAACAATAAACTTATCTTTTCCTCCAACTCACACAGAAACTAAACCACCTACGCCACATAATTTCCTTTCCCACTCCCCAGAGACTTTTTACAACTACAAATACTACCCCCTCCCTTAACCTACATAACACCACAATCCTTCACATTCAAACTATATATATATATATCACAAGTCAGTACACCAATATCACACCATATTAAACAACCAAAACAAACAACCTTTCTCTGCAAAACAACTCAGGCACTCCAACACTCCCACCCATCCCAAAATATTAAGACAAATCCACAGTGCACCCAATGACAACACATTAACACATTCTCCCACATCTGCACCTGTTTCCACGCAATGAAGACACCAACCACTAAACCCAAAAACACATATCAGTGTGACTCACTCACCTGTCTATCACTCATCTCAGATGTACGTTGTTACAACACAAGTTTTACAATGCAAGCCTTTACAACGCAAGCCTTTACAACGCATTGGTTTGGGGGGTGCTGGATAGTTTATAGTTTAATTTACTATTCCAACTCCAGGCCCCGTGGATAGTAGGGAAGGTGTTGGATAGTAAATTAAATCTATTCCCTATCCTAGAGCGCTCCCAAGTGCAATGCGTTGTAATGGTTTTCGTTGTAAAACCTGCATTGTAAAGGCACTGCGTGGTAAAAGTTACGTGGTAAAGGATGTTTCCCACTCATCTCATAATTTAGAGCCATATAACCAGACCCTCATGCTCCACCTTTCATCCATATCCTTTGGCCAAAAAAGCCACAACCAGCTCTTAATAACTTTGCTTCCCCTGATCTAGTGCACAACAATGTTACTATTCTAAATCAACCACACAGCCACCCACCACTATTTCAACCAGTCTTCCCACCACCTACCCACACACACCCTACCAAATGCCTTCTAAGTGTTTGACGAGGATAACCACAGCCAAAACTAACTCACCTTATGTCCTGCTACAGCAAACACATTTACTAATAGCTCACCAGCTTCAACATCCTAGGGCAATACTCAATATCCTACAGCACAAAAATCACACTGCATCTAAAACACATTCTGTAAACTGCCTACTAATAAATGTATGTTCTATGCCCAAAACAAACACTACATATTTGATCTACTGACAGACACACAACCTGACTTACTCTTCATAACTGAATCATGGCAGAGGGACAGGACTAATATAGCATGATGCTGTTCCAGACTATTAAACTATTACACAAAAACATTCATGTAGACAAACACTGAGGCTGATTAGCTGTCCTATTTAAGGAAACCAAAACTCTCACCAAAGCCAAGAATGTTTCCATGCAAATTTGTGAAGCCCACCTTGTCAGATGCAATCTACACCACCCCATTCTCCAACTTCCTCCCTTATGGATGACCACCAACCAATGAAACATTCCCAAACACCTTTCTAGACCGTGTCAAACCTACTTTAAAAATAATCAAACCTATGCATCCTTGGTAAAATGAACATATGGTATGACAAACCTGTTATGCCCCATTTCAGAATGATCCTCACTGGCCTAGACATGCTCGGCCAACAACAGCTCCTTCACAAACCCATCACATATTGCAGGACCCACCAGTTAAGCATTTTGTCAACCCAGACCCAGACCTTTTCACGTTCTAAAACGTTACTCAGATAAGGATGTCAGACCACACCTGATTGATGCCTTCCAAAACTATGCAGCACAAATCAACCCCAGCTAAACTCAGTTTTTCTGCAACATAGCAACCGTGGATCAAGCTGATTTTAGAGAACCTAGAATCCCAGCCACTTCTAACAGAGATCTTGACACAAACTCAGTTGAAAAACTCGATGGATAACACCATAAAGCTTTTGATATTTTAACCACACTAACATTATCAAAACATAAATGAAAGCAAGCTTCTTTGATAGATGCATATTTAAAAAAGTTTTTTTCCCAACAAATCTCTAAGCTTCAATGTATCTGGCTTAAAACGGTCAAGACAAACGACACCTACACAGACATAACAGACTTAACAAGTCAAACAAAAAAAAGCGCACTTATCAAGCAGTATCCAGAACAATGAACTTCCACAAAGAAGAATTATATAAAACACCCATACAATTTCCCAATCCCAAATGCATCACATGACCCCATTCCATTTCACAAGACTTAAATCACGAACTGACAATTCATTACAAAGCAAAACAAGCATTTGCAATGCAATAGGTCTCGCATTAGGAAAGTTTGAGCTATTGGTCTTGTAAATGACAATTTTTTTATTTATGTGTTGGTTTTAAAAATAGCGAAATTAATAGCTTTGTCATTTACAATGCCTATACTTTTAACTTTTGCAAATGGGACACCTATAGCATTTGCAATGCAACATGTTTTGTATTTACGTGACTTAGATGTATTGATATTACAAATAATGCCTTTTAATTTTTTTTAATAATTAATACTTAAATAAAAGTTATTGTAATTTATAATGGCAATAGCTTAAACTTTTGTAAATAACTTCTGTGAAGATTATGTTCAGTGTATTTTGTGACGAAAATCCAAGAACAGAAGTGAAATATTAACATTTTTTTGTGATATTTGTAATAAAGCTTGAAACATTGAGAGAACATATTTGAACCAGTTGTTGTTAAATGGTTTCCACAGGAAGTGTTCATATAGAGGGTGTAATCACCCTAAAGGTGGGTGGCCAATTGGCTACTCCCCTTAACACCCCTAAATGGAGTATTTAGGTAGCACCCTTCTACCCTGAACTTCAGATTCGACCTAAAGATGAAGAGGACAAAGAAGAGCTGCTGAACCCAAGAACTGAGCTACCGGACTCTCTTCACAGTGTACTTTGTTTTAGTACACTATATAGAGAGCCAGCTTCCTACACAACCCCATCGGACCCCACCTGGAACCTCTGCATCATCTTGGACAGCAAACTCACCATGAAGAAGCAGATCAATGCAGTCTCCTTCACCTGCTTCCTCATGGTGTGCATGCTCTGAAAGCTCTTCAGATGGCTCCCAGTCTCCACCAGACGCATCGTCGCTCAAGCCCTCACCACAGCTGCTTGGACTACAGCAAAGCATCTACGCAAGAATTACCACACACCTCCTGAAGAGAGTGCAGACCATTCAGAGCTCAGAGACCAGACTCGTCCTCGACCTTACTAGATGGGCCCACATCACCCGACACCTGAAGGAACTCCACTGGTTTCCAGTCAACAAGAGATGGTAATTTAAGAGGCTGACCCATACCTACAAAGCCCTGCACAACCAAAGGACCAGCTTACATCAACCACAGTCTGACCTTCCGCCAACTCTCCAGACTTGTGCGCCGCTTCCCTCTGAAACACCTCATGCATCCACCGAAGCAACAGTGGAGAACGCATCCTACCTCACCGCTAAGTCCTGGAATGGCCTCTCCCTCCCTTTAGGAATTTAGAATGGGACTCAAGACCTGGCTATTCAAATTATGCCACCTGAGCAGCCTGGCGCAGCACCTGGATACCCTAGTGGGTGATTAGCTGCGCTTTACAAATCCTGATTAAATGACTGATTACACTTCTCAGTTTAAGGCTTTCACAGTACCAGTAACCAGTGGCAGTACCACTTAACTCGAGGAGTTCAATTTCTCCAGCAAACATTAAACAGGAAAACCATAATAAATGCTACGATAGACATAATCAATTCACCCCCAACACACATCCCATGAAACACTCATTCTTTATGGAAAAAAGCAATTTTCCTTGTTCTGCCCATGCCATCCTGGGATGACCCTCTACACATAGAATGGTGCAACAATTTTGCTGTACCCTTCAATATCACAAGATTCAAACCTCTGCAAAATGACAGTCAAAACTCACATTCATAACATCACCCTCTTTACGTACCTCCCTAATAACATGCTACAAAAGATGTTCACACCTCATCCACACACAACCCGCAATTAACAAACTTCAACTTAGCTATTCATGCCTTAGACCTATATACAACCCTGTGCACCACAAACCACAAGCTAAAAGCATCAGTGCCTAGTTCGATGTAGGAACTCAACACCAATGATCATTGCATGCTAGCTAGAAAACGCTTGGCACTATCCACAAAGGGCCAGGAGGCTTGCAAACTTCTCAGCCAATAACATTCGGAAAATCATAATTGATCAAATTGAATCAGTCTTTCGCCACCACTCCACAAACACATTAAGTCAGCACATCCTTTTAGTTAATCTATGTATAAAGTTACTTTTCCAGATATTACAAGATCTCGATCTTTCATTTTATTCATAGGTAGACACTAAAGATGCATTTGTCCGTTAGCGGCCAAGTAATTATTTTACCACCACAAAGCATGGTCTTAACCATGGAGCTTACGGATGACATTTTTTGCTAACCCATTAGGAGTTTGCCATCTCGGATCTGTAAATCAGTAAATCTATGCATGCATGGTGACGCATGCTCGTAGCTAGAGGGATGAAACTGGTAACCTTTGTGACAACAAAGTGCCTTTTTTTTTGCTTCATATTTTTTTACCAATTATGTGAGGCAACGGCAAAGTTATTTTGCTTTGTAAACTGGATTGGCAAGGTTGATAGTCCCAAAAAGCAGATTTAATAGCTTTCCCAGTGCTTGTTTTAATTTGTACGGTATAAATACATATTCTTTAACCTATTTTGTATATATTACTCTCGTGGGTGAATCCTACCCAGAACGTTTTTTTTTTTTTTTTTTTTTTTTTTTTTTTTTTTTTATTTGCAAGACATGTAGTGTAAACAAATGAAAGAGAAGATACACACTGCGTCACGCCAACAACCCGGAGGCAGGCCGCTATCAATTAGAGCATACAGAAAATTGCAAAGAAACAAACCAGAGGCCGACATCTGACCGGGTCAATCATGCAGAGATAAACATGAAATACAATAAAATCTATAGCGTGCGCAGTGCAATATCAGCGAGGAAATGGTCATGCTTTTCTCATAGTGCCTCAGACAATTGAAAGATAACGAAGAATGGGGAAGCCGCTCCTAAAGAAGCAGCGGTCAACCATCCGCTGCAGCGGCCCGTGGATAGGATACGTCTAACAGCACCATTGTTTCTCCCAACAGGACCCCCCAACAAGTTAACCCAAAAACCGTCTAAACATAGGTGCAAGTACTAAGAAACAGCAGTCATACAACACTTCAGTCCACAAAAGAGACGCGCTGGCCCACAACGGATCACTCAGAGAGAGGGCAGGTCACAGTCAGGGCGTGTGTGCAAGATCATCTCCTCTGCGCCCGCGTAGGCAAAAGGGCGTGTAGGGGGGGAGGGGGGGAAGGGGCAATTAATAGGCCACAGGAGGGTCAGCGGAAGCGGGAGGCCAGGGACACGGTCGGGGCTAGTGGGGGCAGCAAATGTCGAGCGCGCGTCAGGGCAGGACCTGACCGCAACAGCGCCACTCCTTGGGACGGCAATCGGTAACCCATTCAGCGCGCACACTCAGCCCATGTCGTCTGAAACACTCGCAGCGCGTGGAGTACCTGAGGTGTCTGATCTCGCGCGTGCTGCAGCCCACTGCACAAACGGGCCCATATGTCAGTGGGTCTGGAAGCGGTGGGCATGGTCTCCCAATAGTGTGCCAGTTGTGTGTGGCCATAGGTCACATCCCTAATCCAGCCCTCGAAGGAGGGGAGACCCGGCCTGCCCCAGTGTAGTGCAATCTGACGTTTGGCGTATAGAAGGAGCAACGCATGCAGTTTCCTGTCGCAGGGCGTAGTGTCTTTAACATATCCCAGCAGACCCAGCAGTGGGGACGGAGAGTCATTTCTTTGTATGATGTGATTGATGGCAGTAAAGATTTCCAACCAGTACGTGCACAACTTGGGGCAGCTCCATGCCATATGAATAAAGGTCGCATCCACACCCCCACATCTCCAGCAAGAGGCGTCTTCACGGAGACCCATACGGTGTAGTAATGTCGGAGTGCGGTAATATCGATGTAAGAATTTGAAGTGGATAAGTCTTAATCGATAATTAGGGGATAGGGCTGTTAGTTGTGCACAGCAATATTCCCATGTGTCGTCCGGCAGCTGATTTTCTAGGTCAGCAGTCCAAGCGTGTTTGGCCGTAGCCTCTGTCACCGGGGCCTGCTCCTGCATGCAGTTATACAGTCTGGACACCAGTTTTTTCGGGGAAGGTCTTGATAGCAAGTTTTGGAGGGCGGCTAGTGTGCAGGGTTCCTCCGGGAAGCTTGGTCCCATCTTCTTGCAAGATTCCCTAAGGGAGTGATGTAGCAATGTGTCAGCAAATGAGCAGGGCTGGTCGTCCCCACCAGCGGACATCTCGAGAAAAGTACCATCCGGATATAAGTCAGCAAATGTGAGAAGGCGAGTGTCACGGATGGAGAGGACCCCACCCCTTGCTGTCAAACAAGGCAGCATCGGGTTACCTCTCAGGGGGATGGCTGGCGCATAAAGCAGGGGGAGACCGGCTCTCTTCCGGAGCTCTCGCCAGGACCAGCGGACCATTTCCACCGTGTCCACCTCACGCGACGGACATGTGACTTTACCATATAACGCCATCTGTAGGGGCAATGGGGCGACCACTGCTAGTTCCACCGCCGCATGCGGCTGGTACGGGGTGGGGTAGGCCCAGAAATGCAGGAACTGGGCCTGCGCACAGAGGGAATATAGCTTCAGGTCAGGGGCACCCAGGCCCCCCTGACGGAGTGGAAGCGTGAGCAAGTCCCAGGAGATTCTGGCCTGACCGCCGGCCCACACCAGCCTCAGTAGCAAGGAGCGTACACGAGCATGGAAGGCCGCTGTCATAGGCAGTGGTACGTTGACAAACAAATATAAGAATTTGGGGAGGACCACCATTTTAGCCAGTGCAATCCTCGCGACCAGAGACAGCGGTAGCTTGTTCCAAACTTCGACCTTCCCTTCCAACCAGTCCACCGCCCTCCCGAAATTCAGCGACCACAACTCCTGTATATCTCGGCTGATCCAGACACCCAGATATTTGACCGCCTCCGTCTCCCATCCGAGGGGGTAATCAGGAGCAGGGCGATCAGTGCTCTCCGTCAGTGGGAACGCCACCGACTTTGACCAGTTGATGGAGATTCCCGCCAGGCCCTCAAATCTCACAAACTCACGGAGTAGCGGATTTAGGTTATCTTTAGGATTCAGGACGTATAGGGTAACATCATCCGCGTATAGCGAAATCAGTAAGCTTCTAGCACTAAATCCAATGCCTCTGGCAGTGTGGTGTTGCCGTATTCGAGCCGCAAGCGGCTCCATTGCTATCGCAAAGAGTAGCGGGGATAGAGGACATCCCTGCCTAGTACCTCTTGAGACATTGAATGGTTTGGAGATGAGACCATTAACGCTCACCCGGGCCCTGGGTGCTGTGTAAAGGAGCTTGATCAGGGTCATGAAGTTCTGGCTGAATCCCATCCGTCCTAAGACACGGAAGAGGTAGGGCCATTCCAAGGAGTCAAAGGCTTTGGTGGCGTCAAGGAACACCACCGCCGCCTGTACAGATGGGTGTAAATAGTGAAGGACAGAAAAGATGGTCCTGAGATTATGTGATGTCGCGCGGCCAGGGATGAATCCCGATTGATCTGGAAGCGCAATCATGGGCAACATCGGTTGTAACCGATCTGCAATGACCTTCGCGTATATTTTAGCATCCACGTTTATAAGCGATAGGGGCCTGTAGGAGTCTAGTTGTTGTTCATCTTTATCCGGTTTGAGTAGCGTGATAATCAGTGCTTCCCGCATGGAGTCTGGAAGGGAATTTGATTCGAGAGCCTCGACGAATACAGAGTGTAGTCTCGGCGCCAGTTCAGCTTACCCAGAACGTTTTAATGTGAACTATCCGCCACCCACCTAATATCGTGATGTTGGGGACCGGGGGGGGGGGTCAGATCTTCATTACAACCGATGTATTGGCTCATTTTCCTTAAATACGCCAGTTGTCAGTCTAGTTTGACCGGGATTCGGTGTCCGCCCACCCTATAATGTAGGCTTCGATAAGCCTGTCACTTGATGTCTGCGCTAACCAGTGTACAGTGAAACATAGCTCCCCCCTTTTTCTATGGTTATATTTCAATTCCACAACACAGACGTAATCATCAGGTGCGGAAAAATTCGATCTCTCATTTGTCGAATATACTCACAGATTTATGGTCCGCTCCAGGGTTAGCGGCTTCTGCTGTATGTAATTGTTACCAAATTGGTTCCCTCCGCGGCGAGGCCAGCCAGTCTGCGAGCGGTTGGGAAGTGGAACCGCCATGCTCATTTTGAAAACACTGGTCGGGTCCGGAGGATATCGCGCACGGCGGCGGCGGCGGCCTACACCAAGCGCTGTTGCCGCTTCAGGCACCCGAGCACAGCACCATTCATAGAAACCAGCAAGATGAAACAACTGCAGGAACAGGAGGCTAGGCCAGACCGGAAGTGAACCCAGGCAGAGTGCGGTGTCGCGCCGATCGCATCATAGACATGGTAGAAAGAATAATACTGCCGGGGAAAGTCGAATCCATCTTGCAACACCGTTGTTATCTTGGAGGAAACCTGACGCGTCCCTGAACATTTTTTTATTCTCCTATTAAATTATACAGAATATAAACATATATTAAAGTACCACAACAATTTTCGGAAGGAGGCATTAACCCACTGACCCAGGAGTTGTATTACAAACCTGTTTAACTAATGTACTTATAAGGCAGCATACTGTCCAAAACCTCAACAGGGCAGAATAACACCATCATAAACAAAAAAAGAAATCACCGCCGCAGCCCTGCTCCGTGAAAACCGGAAGTCAGGCACTTTTGGCTGAGACGGGGGCGGGGCCTGCAATTCGGCAGGAAGTCCCGCCCGCCGCCGAGGAAGAAGTGAAGCCGGCCGACTGATGGCCTCTCCGCAGCCCGGGGCTCCCAGGTGCTGGAGGGAGCCCCGGAAGTGAAGTCCTGCCCCCTGGTGCCTTGACGAGACGAGACTGCCGCAGAGAGGAGCCCGATCCCCAGCAACAGCCCGGTGAGTGCCCGACCAGCGCTGCAGAGGAGACACGGAACACGCCGAAAGAGCCCGGTAAGTTGGGGGGGGGGGGTGTACGCGCGTGTGTCTGTGTGTGTTCGTATGTGCCTGTGCGTGTCTGTGTGTGTGCGCGTGGGTCTGCGTGTGTGTATGCAGTGTGTGTATGCAGTGTGTGTGTGCGCCTGTGTATGGCTGTTTATGTGCGCATGCATGAGTGTGAAGTGTGTTTGCGCAAGGGAATGAGGCACGAGAGGGGCACGGCGCCGTGCGCGCTCACAAGGTCAAAACTGAGCAAATCTGCGCTCGTGCACCCTCTCGTGTCCACATTACCAAAAGCGGGTGACAATAGTTGTCGAAGCATTGCGATCAATGCTTACGCATTGAATGCAGGTCGTGCTTCGACCTAAAGATGTTTGATTCTTACAAACTACATTGGAAACCAACAGCACTTACACTGGAGTTTTTTTGTTTTTAACAGGGTAAGGTTGGCACAAACTCTGCACTCCTGTATATATAACTTACACAAATGATTTTCGGGATCTTGTCAAAGCCAGCAGGACTGCCAGCTGCTCCTCTGAACCTTGTTCCACCAAATTTGAAAAAATATTCTGCTAACAAGTTCAGCAGACATTCCAATCAGACTACTGATCAACAATTCCTTATCAACAGGAAATTTTACAGGAGAATTTAAAAATAAAACAGCAAACATATGTCCATTACTATAGAAAACTAACCTGAACCATCAAGACAATCACACGCCTATAGCAAATGGCTCGTTCCTAGAAAAACTTATAGAAAGAGTAAGCCTTCACTTAGATGTCAATTTATTGAAAGAACATTCCCTACTCTCCAATTCTCTAAAAAGGAATTGCAATTATATATATATATATATAGATATATATATATATATATATATATGTATGGTGTGAACAAGGGCTCTCGGGCTCGAAACACGTCGCTGCTGAATCTTGGGTTAAATTAAACAACATCTTGCCTGATCTTCGTGGTCCGTCTCCTTCGCGAGCTTTGCAGTTCCTGTTTGCTGGAGGTTGTTGGGAGTGCTTCGTTTGAACACACACACACACACACACACAGCTTACTAGAGATAAATATTTTGTCATGTTGATATATATATATATATGAAAAACGCCAATGTCTCCGTACTAACGAGTCGGCCAGTCAGCTTCACGGCGAACAGAAACACAAACCCAGCATTGAGAGGCAAGTTAATTTATTTCAGCCAGAACCTCAAACTTTACGCGTTTCGAGTACCATGTACCCTTGGTCACAAGTCAGTTTGGAAACATTTCTCACCATTTTTAAATGCAAACCCTGTGAATCATTGTGCTCCAACCACGTGATTAATAAACATGAACAAAATACTTAGCATGTGTAAAGCACCCGCGGGTCAGTTTTCTTAGAATTATATCGCCATCTCATCAAATATTCCTGCATGAATGCAATGGTAATTTAAAACTATAATACATCTTATAATATATTTCATAGTTATAAAACCACAGATGTACGAAATTTAAATATATATACAAATAAATACAACCAAGACCTAAAACACTCTGTCCTTTTCATATAGTAACGCTTATAAAATTCGATATTTATAAACAAATCTTTTGAAAATCGCAGTATAAAATGGGTCAAGGACTGTGCAAAAATGCGTAATACTGTAAACAGTAAATAAATCTATTTTCTATTTACAAACAGTATGTATATATATTTTTTGTTATATCAGCATAAATGCATATTAGTTAAACTTCGATATAGCTTTTGATAATAATGTGCAAAGATCGCAATAAAGAAAGGTGCAATAATAATCATTAAGTGCTATGAAGATCCAAATGGGTCAATAAAAAGTGTCAGTGCAAATTACTTTTCTATACTTAAATACATATAGCTTAGCTAAAACCACAGTTATATGATATTTTGCCAATTCAACAGAGTTAAAATGGACTAAAAATCATAAAAAGAATATATATACACATAGCAGCAGTTTTTTCCTTTCAAAATTATCTGGATCCATGTTTCATGTATTGTTAACGCTGTAAATTATCATCCAAGAACTCATATGTCAATATCTACAAGAAATTATATAGATCCTCCGTGTTGTTCAGACCATTGGGAATCTTACTATATAGCTCCATGATCATCCTTGATTCTAGTTTTCTCAGCAAATTCTCCCTATCTCCTCCTCGTCGGGGTTTGGGGATAGCAGCCACTACAAAATACTGTAAACAATTTAGATCATTATTGTGTGTGGTTTTAAAGTGCCGAGCTACTGGATATGTTGAATCATTGTTTACAATAGCCCTTAGATGTTGCAGTATTCTGACGTGCACCTGAAGCTTACTACTTCCCACATACTTAAGCCCACAGGTGCACGTCAGTATATAAACCGCAAATTCAGTTTTACAATTGTAATGAACTTTGATGGCAATTCTCTCAGGGCTAAAGGGAGTGACGTAAGAAGTGGTATTAACCCCGAATCTACACGCCCTACAAAAAGAGCATTTAAAAAAAACTTGTTTTGGCTGTAACCACTTGGTAGCCATTGCTGATTCGGGGAAGGTCTTCATAATTTGGGTGCTCATGGAAGGGTCCTTCCTATGAGTGATAACTGGCTGCGATGGTAAAACTGGGGTCAAGACACCATAGGTTAAAATAATTGGCCAGTTACGTTTAATGATAGTTCGGATTGTTCTTTCTTGTTTACAAAATGTGGTAATTAATCTAGGATTGTTAGATGTCATATCTTTTTGTACTGAGTCACTCTTTGGGGATAGGAGGCTCTCCCTGGGTCTTAGATTAACTTTAGTGACCCCATCTGATAAATGGATTCGCTATATCCCCTAGCTCTAAATCTCTGTAGGGCTTCAAGTTTGCAAACAGCGAAATCCTCTTCTGTACTACAGATTCGTTTGAGGCATATAAGTTCTCCTTAGGGAATGCTCTTAATTGTATGCCTCGGATGTGGACTGCTGGCGTGTAGTTTAGTGTTGTCAGCTGTGATCTTTCTATGTAGAGTAGTTGTTATATTTCAATTCTTTATGTAGATATCTACATCTAAGAATTGTACACGCAATCGACTAATCTGTGAAGTAAATTTTAGATTAACGGTGTTAACATTGATGCGATCAATGAACTCCTGGGCACTTTCTTAATCTCCTTTCCATACCATTAAAATATCATCAATGTAGCGCCACCAGTGCGCTACATGATTGTCATAGTCTGGTTGGAATGACCGTTTGAGGACCTGTTCCTCCCACCACCCGACATGTAAACATGCGTAGGTGGGGGGAAAAATAGGCCCCCATCGCCACACCTCTTTTTTGTAGATACACATCATTTCCAAAGAGAAAATAATTGTTGTATAGACACCATGTTACAAGATCTATAAGGAGTTCGTTGTGAGTATAGCAGTCTATAGGTCTCATGTTTAAAAAGTGTTGCAAAGCATTTAGACCTTCATGTTGAAGACTTGTATATAAAGATTCAATGTCTAAAGCTATAAACATTAGATCTTCTGACCACTGTACATCCTTTAATTTTTTCAATAGATCACCTGTGTCTTTTATATAAGTAGGTAGTTGTTTAACCAAATCCTGTAAAAAGAAGTCCACATATTCTGTTATGTGTTCTGCTACACTTCCAATCGCAGAAAATAAGGAGTGCCCTCCGGCAGTGATACTGAACATTACCAAAGTTTCGACGGAAGGGCCACGTCGAGAGGCCCGCCTCAACTTAGAGAATGGACTTTTATCAGCCAGGGTTTGCAGAAGGATTTTTCCCATGCACTGCGTGCTTGAGAGAACTTGCTTGAAAGGCAAATTACGAACTTAAAAACAACCCGGTGGTAGCGAGACTAACATATGGCATACTGTGACCAAGGTATGGAAGTTTTCCTTTAACAGCAAGTATTGCACCAGGACAGAGTGAAGCAAGTTGACGTTTTGCCAAGATCGACATTGAATACTAGGAGAAGAATAAACAGGCAGTCATGGAGTATTATGGGAGATGTAGTCCTGGTATTCTCATAAAGGA
The DNA here is from genome assembly GCF_964261635.1 of Lissotriton helveticus. Lineage (NCBI taxonomy): Eukaryota > Metazoa > Chordata > Amphibia > Caudata > Salamandridae > Lissotriton > Lissotriton helveticus. Next base: position 1,191,158,169 of record NC_136067.1, read on the forward strand.
TGTTGTAACATTGTAACGAAGGAAAACCTGAATTGCATATCATCTGGGGGTTAAATGTTGAACCTGAGTGAAAGAACAGTACTACCCTCGTTACACAAAATGAATTGTGGTGAAAAAATTGCATATAAAATGAAAATCTGACTGCCTCTTTAAAAGTGTGAATGGACAGTTGTCATATAAAGTTACGTTTTATTATAAAAAAGCTAAACGAACCCATCGATGTGAGACATCAAGTGGCATATGATTAAGACTCGTGGAGTTGAAATGCGTAATGCCTGTTTTTTCATGGAATAAAGCATTTCTACAAGTACTGCTGGTGTGGCCCGTACTACGCTGCTGGAAGCAGCGCGTGTTTCGTGTGGAATATATATATATATTTTTTTTTTTTTCAATATGGCAAAATATTTATTCCGGGTAATTTGGGTTAAGTTGTCTTCATGCTTCCAATAAGCATTTTAACAAGTTTTTACACATAAAAAAAGATACCCATTACATTTCAAATATATGTATCTATTCACTGGAAAAAAAACAAAAGGTAACAGGAACGTTATAGTTAAGAAATAGAATTTTTTTAAACTAAGAAATTCACAGAAAAAACAGTTTACAGGGGCATTCTTGTTAAGCTTCGATTTCACTCATACAAAACCAGTGAAATTCAGCAGTTATACATTCCTGAGCTATCACTTACACCACAGCAATACACTGCTTGGGACCTCACATATTACAACACTCATGACATGGTCAATGACATAACTGATGACACTTCAAATGACATTGCTGATGACATCACTGATGACCAGTGAGGGTAAGTGTTTTGTAAACGTTTCTGACACTTAAAGGTATATATATACTAAGCTAAAACACAAGTTAAATTACTATTCTTCTTGTACTACTGAGAGATAGTGTTTCTGATATGTCAACTGAGTGGCACTATGACTTTATCAGTGTGGGAGTGTGTGTCTAAGTGGCTGTTTGGATGTGTGAGTGGCTTTGTGGGTGAATATCTTGTGGGTGAATATCTTGTGGGTGGTTGTATGGGCGAGTGAATGATGTATAAGTGGACGTAGGGGTAAGTGAGTCTCTCTATCTCTAACTATATATATATATATATATATATATATATATATATATATATATATATATATATATATATATATATATATATATATATATATATATGAGAGTCTATTTTGCATAGTAAGTATCTGTGTGAGTGGCTGTATAAATGAGCAAGTGGGCGCATGAGAGATTGAATTGACGTGTGAATGGGTATGTAAGTGGCTATGGGAATGAATGGCTGTATGGTTGCGTAAGTAGCTCTGTTAGCAGCTCTATGGCTGTGTGAGTGGCTGTATGGGTGAGTGAGTGGCTGTGTGAGTGAAAGTGTGTGTGTCACTAGTTGTGCGGATCTGTGAGTGAGTGTATGAGAGGTGGAGAGGGCATGTGGACGATGCTATCAGTGTTGTCACTGACCAGGTCATGGGAGATTAAGTATGTCAGGTCATAAGCCGTGCATTGAAGGGAGCAAATATTAGTTAGCACAGGTAACTAACTGCTGAATTTCAATGGTTTTGTACGAGTGAAATCTGAGCCTAAATAGAATGACCATGTAACCTCTGTTTTTTCAGTGAATTAGTTTGGTTTAAAAAAAATTTGTATTTCCTAACTATAACGTGCCTGTAACCTTTGTTTTTTTTTGTGAATTTCGACGCTTGTCTCAATTTTATTTCCTAAATGTAACCTGTAACCTTTGAGAGTAGGTGTATGAGTGGCTGTATAGGTAGGTGTGTGTGAGTCTGTGGATGAGTGGGTGCACAAGTGTCTGAGCGGGATTGGTAATGGGTGCATGAGTGTGTGCGTGAGTGAGGCCGAGTGGGTCTGTAAGTGTCTTTCTTGCACACTCTCTCTCTCTCTAGGAGTCTGTGAATGAGTGCTGGAATGGATCTGTGGGTGCATGAATGTCTGAATGTACCTTTGAGTGGGTACATGAATCTCTGACTGGGGGTGTGAGTGGATGCGCAGCAAAACAATTACAGGGGCACACGGGATCAGGTCCTCATGTCAGCTCCTCCTGTGACGGTCCTCCTGCCCAGCTTGCCTGCAGTCTTCTACTCTCTGCTGCCTTGGGTTTTGCGCCTCCTCTGCTTGTTCTCTCCTTGCTCCTGCCCTCTATGTTGCCTCTTTCTGCTCACCCTTGACCATTATTCTGCCTCTTGCTGCTCATTTCTCACCTCTATTTTGCCTCTTTCTGCCTATTATTTTGCCTCTTTCTGCTCACTTCTGACCTTAATCCTGCCTCTTTCTGCTAATTTCAGCTTTATTCTGACTCTTTCTGCTCATGTCTGACTTTCATTGTGCATCTTTCTGCCTGCTTCTCATCTTGATCATTCCTCTTTCTGCTTGTTGCTGACCGTTAGTCTGGCTCTTTCTGCTTGTTTCTGACTTATTTTGCCTCTTTCGTCTCTTTGCCTATTAACCTCTTTACGTTGGATTACAGAGTAGGAAAGATGTTTAACGCCTCGGCAGGGGTATGAAGTGCTGCACAAATGCAATTTAGAATCACAATTATATCTTCGAGGATTACTTGGGTAACATGGCAAGGATGTAAAACGTGCTTTTCGGCATAGGCATTCTTAAGAGGGAAGAAAACTAAAATCACTATAGGCCTCAAGCGTGACAGTGAAAACAATGGGATTAGGAGAGTGCAAAATCATGTATATTTTCTTGAAAATTAAGCTCGCATATCTCGAATGACATTTAAAGCAAGCAAGCAGATTCTAACATGTCACTGGTTCAAGCAGCAAATGTCTCCGTTTTCTCTGAAAACTAGCCTCTCACTCAAAAATGTATGCAAAAAAGTCATAAAATGTTCGCCTAGGTCTACCCATAACGAATATGCGGACACAATAATGGAGAAGTCTAATTATTATAGTTATGGATGTGTGCAGTAAGAAACGATGAAGACCATGGAAACAAGCATTGGAAATGCAATAGGTCTCGCATTAGGAAAGTTTGAGTTATTGGTCTTATAAATGACTTTTTTTTATTTATGTGTTCTTTTTTAAAATATCTAAATGAATAGCTTGGTCATTTACAATGCCAATAGTTTTAACTTTCGCAAATGTGACACCTATAACAGTGGGGAAGAAAGCAATGCAAGAAAGTGAGAACAACAAAAGAAAGGAGACTGGGAGAAAGGGAAGAGAGAGAAAGAGGAATAGTGAGATAGGCAAAAAGAGAACTGGAGAGTGAGAATAAGGATGTAGGGACAGGTGCAAAGGAGAGAAGTAAAGAGAGGTACACAAGAGAGTGAAGACAGTGCGGACACTAGTGAAAGAGAAAGTAAAATAAAAACGGAACACGATGTGGAAGGTATGGAAAACACCGAGCCAAAAAATAAATGGGGCACGGAAAAGGAGAAAAAAGAACAATCCATAGGGTGCCTCTATGTCACCTTGACAGCATGCTTCCTGTATGCAAATGCCATCTAACATATCAGCGCATTCTGGGAGATGTAGTCTTTCCTTGGTTGAAAGGAAACCATACGATTTAACGAACCTTTTAATGATGCCACCTAAAAAGGAAAGGCCAGGGCTGCGACAACGTTGGCCCCTTGGCGTGTTGCTATCCGGGCACCCTAAACATACCTGCACTGAGTCATGCGTGTAGAACTGGAGGCAGGCGGTGCCCTTTGATGCAAGGCATGCGATAAAAAAAATAAGGCTATGGTTTGGAATGCCAATAAAGTTTATCAAAATGGATCAATTTGTTTGCTTTGGAATTCCCAAAAGTCGACGTAATGCATCCCTCGCTTCAAAGAAAAGTGCACTCGCAGTGGGAGAGCTGAGGGACTCACAATAAGATACAACGTGCCAAATTATAATAAATAACAAGACGGAGGGAAGGCAGAGAAGGGGAGGGGGGAGGGGGGAGGAGTGCCTGGAGAACAGGAAGACAGAAACGACTGCGAGGCACCGGGTAAGAGAGGAACGAACCGCTTGTTGTATGCGTCTGTTTTGCCTGCATTTGAAAAAAAGTCCGATACTGAGTGCCTGGAAGCGAGTAATAGCGCCCCGTATAACAGTGTACCAACACTGCCTATTTTCTCTCACTTAAAAACTGAATGTGTTACCAACGACATAACGAAATAAATAACAAGACGGAGGGAAGGCAGAGAAGGGGAGGGGGGAGGAGCGCCTGTTGAACAGGAAGAAAGAAACGACTGCGAGGCACCGGGTAAGAGAGGAACGAACCGCTTGTTGTATGCGTCTGTTTTGCCTGCATTTGGAAAAAAGTCCGATACCGAGGGCCTGGAAGCGAGTAATAGCGCCCGTATAACAGTGTACCAACACTGCCTATTTTCTCTCACTTAAAAACTGAATGTGTTACCAACGACAAAGAAAAAACGTGCCAAATTGAATAAACCGTGCACTCACAGTGGGAAAGCTGAGGGACTCACAATAAGATACAGCGTGCCAAATTATAATAAATAACAAGACGGAGGGAAGGCAGAGAAGGGGAGGGGGGAGGAGAAATGTGACACGGCGGGCAGGGGAGGGGGCGGAGCGGGGAGAGCGGCGATGAGGGTGTGAAGCAGCAGGGGCCTTTAAAGTGAAGCTAAGCTTCACTTCAAAGGTGTGGGAGGAGTGCTGCTGGGGAACAGATGGCGATTTGATGATGTGCACGCGCATTTTAGGTCAATGCGCTTGCGCATTGACCTAAAAGCGCACGGGCACAGCACCAAATCGCCAGTTGGATACTAGTTGGGTAAAGTCTGTTTAAGTCGCTATAGTCTCGCTCTGCTCAATGCGCATGCGCATTGAGAGGCGAGACCTAAAAATGAGGACGAGAAGTCTACAATAATAAGTTATCCTGCATCAGCACAGAAACGGATGCGATAATTGCTGCCCTGGATTCGTAAACAGTAGTACAGTGGCGTTTCTTCCACGGAAAGGTACATTGACAGTCTTGCATTTCAGTGCGGTTAGATTATATGAACATCTTTACAGTGGGTTCATAGAGAAACAGTAGGAAGTTCACGCTATTCAGCGCGAAAGTGCAAAAAGCTGTCCTTATCACAAGAAGAGTACATGGTTTAAGAAATGTACTGCAAGAAAACGGCCCAGCGTAAAGTAAATGAGCCACACCTCGACCAAGAGCGTGACGAAATTGCAAATGAGAGTTTGAATAATCTCGTCACTGTCTGCACCCTCAATTTTTGCTCAACCACGTTTCTGTCGCGAGGTAGACCTGACTCAAGCACATTGGTGTCATGGCCCAAAAGACTTATTTACAAGGTTAATACTGAAACGGACTGCGTACAGCAAATGTATAAAGATAGTGGAAGCAAATCTACAAGAACTACAAAGGAATGTACAAAAAAAAGAATCCGAGTGCAGGTGTGACTTCAACAGAGTTTAACACACAAAACTAATCTTAAAGCAGACATTTTTTAAGGTGAGGAGTGCTGTCTGGCAGTGCCAGAAGGACTGGTCAGACAGGTCAGTGTGTTTTCCTTTCTTTGACTATTTGTGGGCCTATTTTATTCTCTAGTGGGATCATTTTTAATGTTGATTTCTCCTATATTATCAGAGGCATTGCACCCGGAAGCACAAATGCATGCAATCTTCCATACCTTGCAATTCATCTATGCAGCGTGTCTTTCGTTCAAAACTGCCCAATTTGCATATTTGGGCCTTTTTTTTAGCTATCAGATGTGCTTACTGAGGCTACTTGATTTTGGTGTCCGGGCCTATTTTCCGTGCCAGTCTGGCCCTGTCTGCGCTACTGAATGAAACTGTCCACGCAAAACTCAAAACAAAGAATCCATACTTCTAGCGCCGGTCCCGAGAGTTCAACAAAAGGTAATCAGTAACTATACAACTTATCTTTTTTTGGGAGATCACTCAAACCAATGTATCCTGCAGCATTCTTGTTTATCCTTTCTGTATATCTACAAGATACTACCACTGCTTTGCAGATGATCCTCCTGAATACAAACTTAGGTTGCACCATTAAAGGGAAGTACATGGTGGTGCCTTTAGAGACTTTAAATCCGAATCTAGTGCCCAAGTAAATATTCCCACCGTTCCTACCGCATTAGCGGTCACACACATCTTACCTCCAAAGTGTACCAAGTCCTCATGAGGCAATCAGGAGAGTAGCATCCTTGTAAGTGCTGGATCTGGGCTTAATTTCAGCCGGTGGTTGCAGGTGGTAGGCACCCACACTCATTTTTGAGAGCAAAACTTATTGTACATCGTCAGGACTATGACCCAGAGCAAGAGAAAGGGAGAAAAGTGAGAATAATACAAAAAAAGAAAATTGGTAAACAAATGGTATATGCAGGGAAAATAAAGAACCAACTAAAGGGAGATAAAGAGACAGAAAATGTAGGATAGGAAGATAGTGGCTCGAGATAGAATTAAGATTGGCAGCCTTGGCATTCAGAAGCATTTGGCAGAAGGGGCTAATAAAAAAACAAGCATTTGCAATACGTTTAGCATTTGCGATAGTTTAAGCTATTGGCATTGTAAATGACAATGCCATTTATTTATAGGTTTTGATAACACATAAATAAAAGGCATTGTCATTTACAATGCCAATAGCTCAAACTCTTGTAAATGTGTGACCTATGCAAAGAAGCAGCTGCCATTATCCCAGGTTGCTTAGAAAGTGTAAGCGCCCATGGTGCGCTGAATGTTGCAGGAAAGCATGTTGTGCCTGCAGGAGGAGAAACTCTTTAAAGAAAATAGTGCTTACAGACTCAAAAAGACTCACAGTGTAACAACTGAAGTAAAATGGCCAGTCCTCATGGGAGGTAACGAATGAAGAAAAGGTGGTAATAAGGAGAGACTAAGAAGCCGATTTACAAATCAGAAGCCAGCATTTACGAAGGGCAATGACACAAGCCAATGACAAATATGGGTGGAGAGTGGGCGGGCTTTTATTCCGTACTCCAATACATCATGGTTCTCAGAGCAGTGCATGCCCAAGATCGACCTAAAAAGAAGGCTGTTGTGGTCAGCACATTAACACCATTGAAATGGATGACCGAGGTTGCACTAAAGGTAATAAAAGGGAAACAACGTGACCAGTACAGATCTGCCAGTGGCACTACATTATTCTTGGCCCTCAAAGGGCCTTCAAGAACGGGCATATTATGACCCAAAATTGCTCCTGACCTCAGGAGGATAAAAGTCACAGTTGTCCCTCGATAATTAAAAAAACGTTACTTGCTAGTTGCACAAAAGGGTCGGTGGCATGTCTATTTGCCAATAAAATTATCTTCTAAGCTATGAGACTAAACATGCGAGGGGAGGCTGGAGTGCCAAGGGGCATAAGCCTGCCAAGGGCGTGAGCCTACTCAGGACGCGTGCTGTAACACTTGGTTTATAGGCGATCGGATTCAACGCAACAACTGCTACAAAGAAAGTGAACTCTGTAGAATGCAGTCTGTTACCAAACGGAATGTGAATTTCTTCAGGATCACCACTGTTAATCCTTTAAATGTATGCAAGTACACGTACCAAATATATTTAGCAAGCAATATTTCCTGCAGAATATTTCTGCGAAATCAATAGATAGGAATGACACCCCCTCAAATAATCAAATTCACAATCCCAGCGCTTTGCTTTACATTTCTACATACATTCAGAGCACACAGAGTAAATTGTTCAATATGGGAAAGATGACAAAGATCGTTACCAAATGAATAATTATATGGTCTACTAAGTTAATCAATATGCAGCTGCCTCCGGGACGACCACCAGGAAATGGCTTGAAGCAGCTGTTGTGTTGCTTCTCCATTTTAAAGTCATGTTTGAGCCCGAGGAAGTGTATTCAGTAATATTGCCACTACACACAGAGTCCGACGTACTTAAGAGTCTTACTTGTAAACACGAGGTGCAATTAAAATTATGTTTTTTCCCAAAAAAGTAGGTTTTCGAGCTAGAAAATAAAGTCCAACGTGCTATACTAGCTGGGCGACACCCAAGTAGTACTAAGTGGATGCATGGTCTTCTCTTAAGTATCTGTAGGTGATAGGGTCTGCTATGTGCACTTTTGTTTTTGATTCGCAGCTCTCAATTCCTTTGCATGGATGCTGATAAAATGAGAACAGAGCAATGTGTTTATTTACGTTTGAAACAAGCCTTACGAGGCGCAGGGATGGGAATGCCGGGCCCCGGGGGAAGAGAAGTCACAGACTAGTCTTCCCCCGGGGTCATTCGCGCTGATAGGCCAGGTAGGGGAAAGGGAGGAGTTAGGGGTTGGGGGATATAGGCGCAGGGGAGGAAGGGAACTTCCTCTTCCTGCGCCTGGCACCATCGGGAGGGTTACAAAAGGGAGGTTAGTGTTAGCTAGGGCCTTTGGTCGAGTAGTGTAGTCGGGTGGTCTTTGGTCGGTCCGGTAGGCGCCGGGGGCTGTTCTCTCACGGCAGCCGGTTGATTCCCACGCCGGAAGCGTGCATTTCAGCACGATGTCGGGCATTTCGTCTCAGGAGGTCCGGGAGGCCTTGCTGCTTCTTGCGAGGGCCGGGCGGGAGGACCTGCTTCGCCCGGGGGTCTTAGGCCAAGCGTGGGTGGGGACTACCAGGGGCACACGTGCTGCCTCGGCCGGGGTCTCGGCCGCGGTGGTTGCGTGTCAGGAGGATGAGCCTGACACGGTTGAACTCGGTGTCGAGCGGAGGGGGGGCGGAGCGCCCAGGGACACGGCGAGGGGCGGGAAGCGCAAGAGCCTGCCCCCGCGTGTTTTCCCTCCGATCGACTTCGTGCCTGGGGCGACTGGGGCCCGCGCCCCCCGCGTTTTCATTTATGGACCCCCTGCAGGTGCCGGCTGGTGCCGTGCAGGAGGTGGGGCTGGAGGACATTTCTCCTGGGCCTGCTCTGGGGGTGGAGGGAGCCCCGGGTGGGGCCATGGCATCTGGGTCTGGGGAGCAGGCTTCTACCACCATCACTGGGGCTGGCCTTACGAGGGTCTTCACTGGGGAGGACGGGGGCCTGGGGGGGGGTGGCCCCTATCGACCTGTCCACTGGGTCTAGGGCGGGCACACCCGCCCCGGCTGGTCAGGCGGCGGTGGAGGCCACGGGGAGTAGGGCTGGTCGGCCCACCATGTTTCCTATGCCTGGAGGGCCCGGCTGGGCCCCGGGTTTCTACCAGGGGGGTTTCTTCCCCCCGGGGGCTGATTTTTATGGTTACTGCCCGCCCCCGCCACCGCAGATCTGGGGTGCTGCTTCCTGGGAGGAGCGAGCTAGGGGGGAGAGGATCTTGGAGCAGATTAGGGATGCCAGGCGGGCTGAACAGTCCGGGGCCGGGGTGAGTGCAGTTTGGCACCGTGAGTATGATGAGTGCCCCTCCCCGACCTCTGAGGAGGAACGGGAGGCTGGGAAGGAGGAGGAACTCAGGAGGGTCAGGGCCAAGAAGTCTGTGGAGGACCTCCCTCCGCAGAAGGCTGAGGCAGGTGTAGGGACGGCCGGGACGGCTTGAGGCCCGATGGTGCCGGGGCCCACTCAGGCTGGAGCGACCTGAGGGGTGGGAGGGGATCCAAGCCGGCGGCTGCTGGCAGAGCCCGGGGGTGCCTGGCGGAGCGCAAGACGGCTCCGAAACGCAGGACTGAAGTAGCAGGGCAGTCTGCGGCGGCTGTCCCTCCACCGAGGGCTCGGGCCCCTGCGGCGCGCGTGGATGTGGGTGTGCAAGTTCGGAAGGGTGTGCAGAAAGGTGTGAAGAGAGCGGTGAAGGAGGTTGAGACTGTGCGTGTGGATCAGGAACCGGTGCTTGAATTGGATTATGGCACGGAGAGTGATGACTTGGAGGGAGGGGAGGTGCGGGATGACTTGGTAGGCTTAGGGAGCGCTGCGGACAACGGCGACCTTGGTGTTTTACAGGCCCCGGCGTCGACGCGGACGAAGACTCGGACGACGGTGGCCCAGGTGCCGGTGCCCAGAGGACGGCCCGAGGGACGGACGGAGACGCTCACAGGTGAGGGTGCATGGTGGGCTGCCTGGGGTGATGGTCCCCGGAGCGGGGAGGGGCGCAAGAGGCCTTGCAGGTCTGTGGGGGTTGGTGATGGGTCTGTGCGGGGGGGGAGAAGCCATCGGGCAGTCCTCCTGCGGAGGGTAAACAGGTGGACGGTAAGTTGGTGACGTTGGGGGTGCAGACGGACAAGGCTGGGGAGAAGGAGGACAAAGTGGTGAAGGTCCCGAAAAAACTGCCATACATGGGGCTGGCTATGCCGCTGGGGTCGCACCTCTCGGAGAAGTTGAAGGAGCGGATTTGGAAGCATGAGTTTGTGGACGTCTTTAAGTTGCTCCATAGGGAGGTGCAGGCAAAGGAGGGGTCCAAAGAGGAGGAGTGGGAGCTGACTCGGCGCCCTAGGGTGCCGGTGACGATGGAGAATTGGACGTCGGCTTTCTTAATCTTTGCCAGTGTCTATTGCCAGAAGTATTTGGATAGGGCGATTGCGCTGTTCAAATACATGGATGTCATTCGTAAGGCCCAGATGCAGTTCGGGGGGTTTGCGTGGCTTAGCTACGATGAGGAGTTTCGGGCCAGGGTCAGTGCGAATCCGGAGAAGTGCTGGGGGGAGGTGGATCAGGAACTTTGGATGCAGTGGATGGCGTCGTCGCACTCCACGGCGTCCACACATACGGCCAGTGGCCTGCCGGTGGTGTATCGGTCCTTTCAGCTGCGTCCCGCCCAGGGTGGGGCGGGGGGAGGCTCTGTGCCCAGCACCATCGTCTCTGGGCAACAGTCCAAGCCGGGAGGTGTTTCCACTGGAGTCTGTTGGAGCTACAGCAGAGGGTATTGTTCCCGGTACCCCTGTAAATTCAAACACGAGTGCTCCAAGTGCGGTGGGAAGCATTCCCTTACCCAGTGTCTTACCCTTACCACGCCCTCGGAGCAGTGGAGGAACGCTAGGGGGCGTGGGCACCCTGGACAGAAGGGCGCCTACTCCGGTTAGGGTGGAGGCGATGGCCCCTTGGTTCTCTTGTTACCCGGATCGGGAGGCTGCTGCGCGGCTTTTCTGGGGTTTCACGGAGGGTTTTAGAGTGGGCTATCAGGGTCCTAGGGAGCGACGTTGGGCCGACAATTTGAGATCAGCGAAGGAACTGCCGAGTGTTGTGGCTGCGAAACTGCAGAAGGAGGTGTTGGAGGGCAGGGTGGCTGGCCCGTTTCCGGACTGGCCTTTGAGCGATCTGATCGTCTCTCCGTTGGGGGTGGTGCCGAAGAAGGGGAGTTCAGGTTGATCCACCATCTGTCTTGGCCGGAAGGCAGGTCAGTGAATGACTTTATTGCGGAGGAGGACTCTAGGGTGCTCTATGCGTCAGTGGACGATGCGATCCGACTGGTGAGGGTTTGTGGTCCGGGGGCGGAATTGGCGAAATGCGACATCAAGTCGGCCTTCCGTCTACTGCCTATTCACCCGGCGGATTTTTCGCTCCTGGGCATGCAGTTTGGGGGGGGACATCTACGTGGACAAGGTTTTGCCCATGGGGTGTAGTATTTGGAAAAAAGGTAATTAGGAACTATTATTTAAACAAAGAACAAAAACGGACTAGTGACAGCAAAAACTATAAGTGAACATGATGTATGGTACAAAATTATGGATTTTATTTTATTCAATATTTGTTATAATAAAACACATTGTTATTTAATTACAAATGGTTATTGTGTGCATGCCTCCATTATACATGTGACTTATGATCTACATATATATACATTCTATTGTATCCTGTACATATTTCAAGATAATTGAATATAACTTGAAATCTCAACGGAAGCTGGTTTTGGCACATTAATACATAAAAACATGGCTAAATATGTCATCTACGCGTGTTTCGGCTGAGGGCCTTCATCAGGGAGCCATGTGGGTATCCAAAAATAGACCTATACATATAAAGAGATATAAACAATAGTAATGCTTGTCAATGTCCGTGAAACATCCTATATACATTTTAAAAAGCAGAAAGACTTATAGTGATACATTTTATACAGTGATAAAAAGCATGACAGAGGTATCCTAACCTAACTTGAACCTGCCCTAGTATTTACACTTATATACAATTTGTTGCCCATTTTAGGCTACTATTTTTACAAGAGAGGGGGGGGGGGGGAAAGAGGGGTAGGGGGGGGGGGGGAGGGCCTTAACTATATATACAACAGTCACTCCTAAACATTATGAAGGATGAGGTCAGTGAGATAAGGAGTATGTGAAATTATAATCTATACAGCACTATAGGATATAGCTACTAATTATATGGAAAAATACACGTGCATTGAGAACTGATAAAGAGATAGGGATTATAAAGAGGGAAGGAGTCAGAATTTGAGATGAAATGAAATTGATAGGAAAAGAAAGAACAGATAAATTCCAGGGTATGTGGAAAGTCATAGTTGTACCTGGACATATAGATGGTGTTGATTCTCGCTGGGAGGAGAAGGTAAGAGTCAACTGGGTTGGCAGGAAGTCTGTCTTGGGGAAGTGGACACTGGATGGTGATAGAGTAATGGTTGCATGAGTACAGGTAACCCAAGGGTTAAGGATACAGAAACTGTGCAGGAGGGTTACAAAATTGAGCGAATACCTTTAGCGTATTATATTACTTAGTTTGTAATTTTCTTTCTCCAAGTTTCCTTTTATTTAAGGGTGGGGTGCGTTTAGTTAGCTGTTGGATGAAAAATGACATACGGAAAGGTTATATGTATTAAACTAGTGTCATTGGGACCAATGATGAAACAATATAGGAATATTACCTTAGGATTTCTTCTATATAGTTGGGAAGCTACATACTACTTGTGTCCAGGTGAGGATCCGAGGATAACCTGTACAGTAGGGGGCATGTACGTTAGACAGTTAGAACTGATATTCTAATGTGGCTGTTAGTGTTCATGATAGTAAAGACCAGACGGGTACCTGCCAATAGATCTCAAGGTTCTCTAGGCGGGGATCTGTGGACGGTTCTTGTCGCGCTGACAGTCTATATTACAAGGGGGGCATAAACAGGATGAGGTTTTAGGGTAGTTGTTCCAGTATGACTTTATGCTGTATTGCTATGGGGCAGGGTTGTATTTAAAGATAGTTACCTTTAGTTGGCGTCCACTGGTAGTATAATGGGGATCTGTAGGAATCTGTCCGTTCACCTGGCGGGATCCGTCATAGTGATGGTGGTACAGAGACACTCTAAGTGGCTAAAGGGGAGACAGAGGGCCAAAGGTAGTTGTTAAGCTACGTCTTGGGAGGCGTGCATGGACGCTGAATCATGCAGCGTCAATCTATGCGGGCAAGTGCTTACCTTGTGGTCGTCTCTTGGTCACCTTCCAATGGGGGGGTCCTGCCGGCGTGTGTGGAGCCAGGGTCTGGGAAGGACTGAATCGCACCGGATGTATTTAAACAGAGGAGGGTCATTAGGGGTAGCCAATGCGTGTGCGTCCTTAGATGAGCATAGAACTGGAGGACGGACTACGCACGATAGCGTCCTGTGCCAGTATCAAATACCGGCGGACATGTTGCAAAGGTAAAGCAACACCTTTGTATTTCAGTGGTTCAAAGGTTTCTGAGGGACCTGCGACTGAAAAGCTACATGGCACCGGGAGGTGTTTCCACTGGAGTCTGTTGGAGCTACAGCAGAGGGTATTGTTCCCGGTACCCCTGTAAATTCAAACACGAGTGCTCCAAGTGCGGTGGGAAGCATTCCCTTACCCAGTGTCTTACCCTTACCACGCCCTCGGAGCAGTGGAGGAACGCTAGGGGGCGTGGGCACCCTGGACAGAAGGGCGCCTACTCCGGTTAGGGTGGAGGCGATGGCCCCTTGGTTCTCTTGTTACCCGGATCGGGAGGCTGCTGCGCGGCTTTTCTGGGGTTTCACGGAGGGTTTTAGAGTGGGCTATCAGGGTCCTAGGGAGCGACGTTGGGCCGACAATTTGAGATCAGCGAAGGAACTGCCGAGTGTTGTGGCTGCGAAACTGCAGAAGGAGGTGTTGGAGGGCAGGGTGGCTGGCCCGTTTCCGGACTGGCCTTTGAGCGATCTGATCGTCTCTCCGTTGGGGGTGGTGCCGAAGAAGGGGAGTTCAGGTTGATCCACCATCTGTCTTGGCCGGAAGGCAGGTCAGTGAATGACTTTATTGCGGAGGAGGACTCTAGGGTGCTCTATGCGTCAGTGGACGATGCGATCCGACTGGTGAGGGTTTGTGGTCCGGGGGCGGAATTGGCGAAATGCGACATCAAGTCGGCCTTCCGTCTACTGCCTATTCACCCGGCGGATTTTTCGCTCCTGGGCATGCAGTTTGGGGGGGGGACATCTACGTGGACAAGGTTTTGCCCATGGGGTGTGCCATTTCCTGTGCTCTCTTTGAGCTCTTTAGCACTTTCCTGCAGTGGGTCATGGTCCGGGTCAGTGGGTGCCGTGAGGTTACTCACTACTTGGACGATTTCCTCTTTCTGGGGAAGGCGGACTCCGGGGATTGCGGCAGGGCCCTGTCGCGTTTCCAGGAGGTGGCCTTTCATTTCGGGGTGCCTCTGGCGCCGGAGAAGACAGCTGGTCCTAGCTGTTGCCTCACTTTCCTGGGGATTGAGTTGGATTCGGTGCAATGGATGGCGCGCCTCCCTGCGGCCAAGGTGACGGAGATACTGGCATGCCTGGACTGGGCGGTGGGGGAGAAGCGGATTCCTTTGCGGGCAGTTCAGAAACTTCTCGGCTTTCTCAACTTTGCGTGTCGGGTAGTGCGGGCAGGACGGACGTTCTGCAGGCGGCTCGGCATGGCCATGTCGGGGGCAGTACTTCCACATCACAGAGTCAGGATTTCCATGGGAGTGAGGGCAGACTTGAGGACGTGGATTACTTTCTTGCAGGATTTCAATGGTGTGTCCCTGGATTTTGATGAGGAGAGGGCGGTCTGGCAATGCCAAATTTACTCCGATGCGGCTGGCTCGGCGGGGTTTGGTGTTTTCTGGGACGGGAGGTGGTGTGCGGAGGTCTGGTCGGCTCCTTGGTTGAGACAGGGGAGGAGCATTGCCTTTTTGGAGTTCTTCCCTTTGCTGGTGGCGCTGGAGGTTTGGGGGGGAGGAGTTTCGGAACAGGTCTGTGCTTTTCCATGTGGACAACATGACTGTGGTGGATTTGGTGAATCATCAGAGGGCTCGGGACCTGAGAGTGCTGCGTCTGTTGCGGAGATTTATGTTGGCCTGTCTGCGGTTGAATGTGGTGTTTCGGGCTAAGCATGTCCCTGGAGCGAATAATGACATTGCGGATGCTTTGTCTCGTTCGCAGTGGCAGCGGTTTCGACGCCTGGCACCGGGAGCGGATACTTGCAAGACCGAGCTGCCGGCCGGCATCTGGGCCTTGGGGGAATGAGGATGATTGGACTGGTGGAGGGTTCGCTGGCTGAAACTACGAGGAGGACTTATCGTTTGGCATGGTCGGAATTTAGTGTTTTCATGGGCTGGAACGTGGACAGTGTGTTGGGAACTGAGTCTGATGTGAGGCAAGGGCTGAGACGTTTCGTGCTGGTTTGTGTTGACAGGGGTTTGTCTGCGGCTACGATCTCTGGTAAATTGGCGGGGATATCCTTTTACTGTGTGCTGTTTCTGGGGTTTGATCCGACCAAGGATGTGATCGTGAGCAGGATGTTGCGGGGTTGGGGCAGGGAGCGTGGGAGTGGGGGGGTAGGCTGCGTGAGGCGATCACTTTTGAGTTGCTGGTTCGGCTGGTTGGGGTGTTGCCGGATTGTTGTTACGACCTGGTTGAGGCCGGCCTTTTCCGTTTGTGTATGGTGTGGATGTTTTTCGGGGCTTTTTGGGTTTCGGAGTTGTTGGGTTCGAGGAGAATGTCTGGGCGGTTGTTCGAAGAGGTCCGGGTGGATGGGGGCCGCCTGGGGATTTGGTTGCGGTGCTCGAAGACTGACCAGTTGGGCAGGGGTAAATGGGTATGGCTGAATGAGACTGAGGGCGGGGTGGTCTGCCCGGTTTTTGAGTGGCGGTCTTTCTTGAGGTCAGTGAGTGTGGAGCGGGGGGAGATTTTTGTTCATGCGTCTGGCGCGAGAGTGACGGCGGGCCAGTTGCTGGCAGTGTTGCGCAAGGCTTTGCGGAGTCTGGGACTGGACGCATCTGGGTTCGGGACTCATTCATTCAGGATTGGGGCTGTGACAGCTGCAGCCAGGCTGGGGTGGTCCTGGGACAGGATAAGGAGGATTGGGCGTTGGAAGTCCTGCTGTTGCGAGAAGTACGTGCGGAAGTGAGGGTTGCCTGTCGTTTGTTGTTGAGCATGTCGTTGGGTTCCTGTTTCAAACATCTTTTTCTTCGTAGGTTGCGTGGGTGGACCGGGCAGTAAGACGGTGACGTGGATTGTTGGGCACTCCTTCGTGCATTGGGCATCCAAATATGCGGAGCGACAGGTTTACGGCCGTAACCTGGGACTGAAAGGACATTTGCACGAGGTACAATGGTGGGGCAAGGGTGGCATGCGATGGGGGGCACTACTGTCCTGGCTCGCGAAGATGGTCCCACAGAGGGGATGCCCTGATTTGTTGATCATACATCTGGGGGAGAACGACCTTGTGCAGCTGTCCGGTTTGGCTCTTTTGCAACTCATGCAACAGGATCTGGATGTGTTGAAAAGCAGGCTTGCAGGGACCTGCATTGCCTGGACGGAGTTGGTCCCCAGAAAAGTGTGGAGAGGGGCTATGAAGCATGGGGCGATCGAGAAGGCTCGAAGGAAGCTCAACAGGGCCATGAGACTTTACTGTGGTGACAATGACATTAAAGTAATTGCGCATGAAGGGATTCGACTTGCGGAGCCGTTAGTTTTTAGGGACGACGGGGTGCACTTGTCACAGTTGGGCAATGCTTACTACATGATGGAGATGAGGGATGTGGTGAGCAAGTTGTGGAACGAGGCTATCTGGTGTCCCAGAGTGTGACTGCTGGCGAGCGTGGCGGACCGGGACCCCTTGGAGGGGGTGGTGGGGCAGTGAACCGCCCTACAGGGGGTTCACTGGTTGGCGGTACTTGAAGGGACAAGGGGGTCAAGAGCGGGCACACCCATCCCTTGGGGGGGAGTTCTTAGGGGGGATAGAAGCGTGAATGGCAGGACGCAATGAGTGGGCTGGATGACAAAGGATTGAGGGGCAGGAAGAAAGCATGGTATGGAGCCTCTAGGGCTTTGTGATGAGGTGGAACGAGTGAAACGGGTGAGAGGGGAGTGTGAGTGGGGGTTTTGATGTTATTACCTGTTTATGTTTACTGTTTTTGTACAGATTACGCAGTTTCTGGTCTAATAAAATGGCCTTTTACGCTGACACTGCGTGGTCTGTTTATTGCGCGATGCCGGGCCCCGGGGGAAGCGTAGTCGCAGACTAGTCTTTCCCCGGGGTCATTCGCTCTGATAGGCCAGGTAGGGGAAAGGGGGGAGTTAGGGGTTGGGGGATATAGGCGCAGGGGAGGAAGGGAACTTCCTCTTCCTGCGCCTGGCACCATCGGGAGGGTCACAAAAGGCCGCCCACCCACCCGGCAGTTGGAGGTGGTTTGTTGGGCTGGTCGTTGGCGTTGCCAGTTTAGGCCAGAGCTGCGTTAGGCGGTACTTGAAGGGACAAGGGGGTCAAGAGCGGGCACACCCATCCCTTGGGGGGGGGGGGGGGGGGGGGAGTTCTTAGGGGGGATAGAAGCGTGAATGGCAGGACGCAATGAGTGGGCTGATGACAAAGGATTGAGGGGCAGGAAGAAAGCATGGTATGGAGCCTCTAGGGCTTTGTGATGAGGTGGAACGAGTGAAACGAGTGAGAGGGGAGTGTGAGTGGGGGTTTTGATGTTATTACCTGTTTATGTTTACTGTTTTTGTACAGATTACGCAGTTTCTGGTCTAATAAAATGGCCTTTTACGCTGACACTGCGTGGTCTGTTTATTGCGCGAGTTTCAGCCTAGCGCGTGAACTCTTCGGAGCATGGAGCACATCGCATTCTGTAATAATAATAGTAATCCACATTTGTAAAGCGCACAATCACCCGTAAGGGTCTCTAGGCGCTGGGGGCCGTCGAGAAGATTAAGCAAGCTATTGCCCAGAGTCAAATGGGGCTGGGCTAATCTGCTGCCGGCGCCGGGGATCAAACCGTGATCCCCAGATTCCGGAGTCAGTCACCCTAGCCGCAGCGCCACACCTCTTCCTGGTAATGGTTCTGCGATTACACATACACAAACACCTGCTGTTTTCTGGTCCGGTTCTGGTCTACACAGTGAATCAATCTCTCACTTTATCAAGTTAAGTGCAAGGATAGTGCCATACCTCAGACATCGGCTTGGGATCTGCACGATCACAGTACTGATGTCAACCTTCAGAAAGACCACACAAGGCATGGCCATACTTCACAGACCTGCAGCCTCTCCAACACACGCAAAGGCTTATGACCATAAATGTAATTAGCTGTATGCCCACAAACTCTGGACTCAAAAATGCCAGCATTCCAACCAAGTGTGTCTTGGAGTCCAAACTGCTTTGTAGACAGCTAAGTTTCAGGATTTAGCTATAAATACCAGCGGTGCGCAATGTTTAAACATTAAGAATGTAGGTGGGTTCTTCAGCCTGAGGCTGAAGGACCCAAATACCCACGGCTAGCTTATTTCACCAGTGCATATTTAAGGGACTTCCAGTCTGCACGTTATGAAAGTAAGCAATTAGTAATAATGGGGTAACCCAGTGACCCTCAGAACCTGGGTAAGTACATTAGAGAAACAAGCATTTACAATGCAATGGTCTCGGCATTATTAAAGGTAGAGCTATTGGCATTGCTCATGACATTTTTCTTCATTTTAAAAAAAAAAAACAAATAAATGGTATTGTCATTTACAATGGCAATAGGGGAGCATTAGAGAGTATTCACAGAGCCACACAGATACACACACACACACACACACACACACACACACACACACACACACAGAGCAAACCCACACACACAGACACAGCCACCCACACACACACAGACACAGACACCCACACAGACACAGACACACACACAGCCACCCACACACACAGAGCCACCCACACACACAGAGCCACCCACACACACAGAGCCACCCACACACACAGAGCCACCCACACACACAGAGCCACCCACACACACAGAGCCACCCACACACACAGAGCCACCCACACACACAGAGCCACCCACACACACACACAGAGCCACCCACACACACACACAGAGCCACCCACACACACAGAGCCACCCACACACACAGAGCCACCCACACACACAGAGCCACCCACACACACAGAGCCACCCACACACACAGAGCCACCCACACACACAGAGCCACCCACACACACAGAGCCACCCACACACACAGAGCCACCCACACACACAGAGCCACCCACACACAGAGAGCCACCCACACAGAGAGAGCCACCCACACAGAGAGCCACACACACAGCCACCCACCCACACACAGAGCCACCCAGCCACACACAGAGCCACCCAGCCACACACAGAGCCACCCAGCCACACACAGAGCCACCCAGCCACACACAGAGCCACCCAGCCACACACAGAGCCACCCAGCCACACACAGAGCCACCCAGCCACACACAGAGCCACCCAGCCACACACAGAGCCACCCAGCCACACACAGAGCCACCCAGCCACACACAGAGCCACCCAGCCACACACAGAGCCACCCAGCCACACACAGAGCCACCCAGCCACACACAGAGCCACCCAGCCACACACAGAGCCACCCAGCCACACACACAGCCACCCAGCCACACACAGAGCCACCCAGCCACACACAGAGCCACACACAGAGCCACCCAGCCACACACAGAGCCACACACAGAGCCACCCAGCCACACACAGAGCCACACACAGAGCCACCCAGCCACACACAGAGCCACACACAGAGCCACCCAGCCACACACAGAGCCACCCAGCCACCCACCCGAACACAGAGCCACACACACACACACACACACACACACACACACACACACACACACACACACACAGAGTCACACACACTTAAACACCTCTAGCTAACACAAAGCCTTTCCACTTAGCATGCATTAGCACGGACCGTGCACAGCCACAAACTGCACAGCCACCTCCTGCAGTAGATCAATGATACATGCACCATCTGGAGCACCTTTCCATTCAACATGCAGGCACGCAGAATGCAACTGGGGAATTTCAAGTGCAGCAAAGCATTGTACTGTACAGTACTAACGTATCGTACATGTTGAGTACTAAAACATACCCTCTGTCGAATAACTGGCAAATGTTAATGACTGAAAACAACTGATCCGATTTCAAACGGAACAAATGTTAATATAAAAACACCTGCAATGAAGGGAAGTAACAGACAATTTGTAAAAGTTGCCTGGTCATGTCTCAGCTGTTGATTAGTATATTAAACCGGGATTAATGAGGTGATTTTTTTTGTTAAGGCAGTTCTAATAGTTATTTCTTAGAGAATACTATTTTCAAAAGGATCTGGTGAACCTGTAAACGTTTCCATTTTAAGATACCTTTGTAGGCTGCATAACATAGGGATCACTTTTGTATCAATGTGTTCAGATGAAAAAACAGAGAACACTACCACTGAATTTACAACACACTGATGCATGACTTGACTTTTTATACCACATAATTTCCTACCTCTGTCACAAAATGGGGTTTCCCACGCTCACTTAAGTCCAGTTGCTCTAACTGCACCAGATTAGATGTGATATACTGATACAGTGCAGACCGGGCAAGGGGAGGGAAAATGCCGCAGTTGTATCAAACTGGATGAGGCGATACTGGGCGGCTGCACCAGATCAGATGAAGTGTGTTTTGCAGCTGCTACCAGGGTGGATCAAGAGTACGATGGTATACACTCGGAGATGGAATAAGGTGAGGAAGTGATGTACCATTTGAAGGGGGGAGGGTGTTGATGGGCCATCATGACTGTTGTGTTGGTGCTATACCATAGAATGGACTGTCGAAGGAGTGAAAGGGAAACTGCTCTCTCCCAGATCTGGTGTTAAGGATGGTGGCCGTTTCTAGCACTACATTTTATTGGTGGTTTCTGAACTCTCGAACCCACTCTCACAACTGCACCTGTAGATTCCACTCAGCGCACTCCAGGAAGAAGCGCGCCCTCTCTTTCTCGGCCCCGGTCACTGCCACAAAATTCCGCACCGCCTCCTGCTGTAGCTGAGCCATCTTCAATGTGTGCCGATCACAGCGCTCCGGCGAGGAACAACGGCATGCGCTCTATGGTTCCCAACACCGACTATGAATTCCGGCACAGATCGGCCACATCTCTATGGTTACTAACGTTAGAACGTGCCGGGCTCCAGATCTGACGGACAGCAGAGAATCGCATCCGGGACAGGCGTTTTCTCTATGATCATCATGGCGAAATGTCCTGTTCGTCTCGAGGGCTTCAACTATAATAATATATGCGGCCCGCTTCTGTCCAATTTAGCATCTTTATGCGTTTGCATGCAGCTTCTCCGGCAGATTTCAATAGTTGTAATCCGGGGTAGGCTCCCGGTAAATTAAATAAATAAATAAAATCGGCAAACAGAGCACGCTGGAGAAACGGCAGCCCACGGTGAATTAAATAAATACACAAAACCGGCAGTGCACGCAGGGCCAGGTTATCGAAGCGGAGAGAGACAAAGGAGCCCCCTGCCTCTGTCGCTCGTTGCATGACTGCCCCCAGCAAGGCCCTCTCACGGACACCTGCGGAAAGCCCACTGCTGGAGAGACGGCCGGCTCCCGGTGAATTAAATAAATAAATATATAAAACCTGCAGACAGAGCACACTGCAGTCTTCTGGCAGGCGGCGGCGGGGATGCAAGGGCCAGACTAGGTCGGGCAACAATGGCGGCCGCAAACATCCGAAAATTGTGGATTCGGGGGCGTGTTTAGGCGTTCTGAGTGACGGCTGACGTCACAGGGCAAAAGAACGCCAAAAACACGCCCCCGAATCCGAAAGAGACCGTGCTTGTTTCGAGTGACTCCCTTCTCCTCCAATGGCTGGCCTCCGTTTAGGAAGCCAGCCAATGGAGGAGAGGTGGAGTACAGAGGCGGGTTCAAGCCCCGTACATCAATCATTAGATCTCCGACCGGAAGCTGGCAAGCCAGCATTTCCGGTCCTCAACCTAAAAAAGGTGGTTCTGTCAGATGTATGCAACTAGTTTGCACATGGTATTTAATACATAAGGGAAGGAAGTATGTGTTAATCATACGTTACTGTATCACACCAAGAGCAACAACTTGTTTATATAAGCAATTAATTACTTTTCCCTCATATATAGGCAAATGAATGAAATGTCTGTCTACCAAATGCAGCACATACGGCAAAAAAATAATGTATATTTTAGTGACAAATAGTGCTATGTGACATAGTGCTATACAAGTGTGACATACATGACATATGTGATATGTCACACGGCAAACTATTTATGTTTTCAGTCCAAGGATGAATGCATAGATCCCAACCATGATAATGATTTCTAATTCAAGTTGTGGAAATTGCCTGGACTTATTTAAGACAGTAACATCAACGTTTCGACCCTTGGCATCAGCGAAGCTTGTGAATCATCAGAGGCGGGTCTTCATCAGGACAAAGGGGTGAGACGGGGGTGACAGCAAAGAACACGGGGTACTAACATCCGAGCATCAATTAATTGGGATATCCGTTGAGGTGTCAGCCGACACCATAGACTCTTCGGTGGATTGTGGTCTGCGTAAGGACACAGTTTTAAGTTTTTACCATCCGGTGGAATTAGTTAAGGGGGGGGGGGCACCACAGCAATCCAAACAATGAAGGGAGACGTCCTCTCCCTTCATTGTTTGGATCGCCGTTGCGGCCCCAAAACAAGTCAAGATGCAAAATGAAGACAATACTCCTAAACTTACAGCAACCACATGTTAAACAAAACCACTAGAATGAGCTTGGAAATGTTATTATATTCATGGCTGCCAAGTTTTGAGTTTCCTTATTTATCAAATTTCAAAACTTTTTGTGGTAGGATGAGTGACATCTTATCACATTTTCAGCAAAACAGTTGTGTTCCATAGCACGACGTTCATTTTAAGAATAACTACCTTCTGCCGTACATAATAGTCAAGGCAGCATCTTAAACAGCCCCAGTGCTCAAACTGCTTATGCAAGGTCACTAACCTATTTCAATATTCTATCCCAAAAGCCCTCACAACGTGTGGTGGCCAAAACAATACATAAGCCATATGTATGTAGTTAGACTGATCTGCAGATAGCCTCGTGTAAACCTGTTCTAACCTCTTTAGCTGTATGTGCATAGATCCCCTGACACACCCTCTGCACTTCTGTAGAAAAAATAGCCTATTCCACATATTTGCTTTGCCAACAACCGTCGGACCAATCAACTATCTTTCTCTCCCCTCCCCACTAGTTTGTCACTGGGCACGTGACCTAGGTAAGGAGTAATTTGTCATAATTTGGTTGCATTTACTGTTTGTTAATAAAACATAGAGGTAAAGTAATTTTTAGAATTATTGCGAACCACCACAAACAGTTCTATCAGCTAGTAGAATTATGGGAACTGCTATCTTTGTTCTTCTAAGAAATGTCTTTGATACCTCAAAGTCGTTTTGAACAGTGGTGAGACCACTTTTGAAAAGAAAAAGAAAAAAAAATACTGGATTCGATACAGCAAGGTTAATGCCAGACTAATTTTTTTTAACCAATTCCTCATCTACTATTTGCTGCCAAAATGTTGTACACTGAGTGACGTTCCAGCTTACTGAGAAGCTAATCAAATGTTTATAGGTCATCAAGCAGGATTCGATTTCCACCAGCGATCCGTACCAAGCTTGGATCCTGCCAATCTTGTGCAAAATATAGATGCCTTTGGAAGATTCGGGGGTAGTAGCCATGACTCCTTTGGATTCGCCAACAGCTTTGACACCGTCTGTCACACCTACTCCTGTAGATGCCATTACACCGCAGCACAGAAAAGTGTTTATAGCTCTTATTTGAGCCATAAAGTTACGTTTCCGTGTTAATTGATTTTCTCAAATGTCTTATGTGTAAAATATTTAAAAACGTATTCACTATCTATTCTAGATATCTAGTCTTTTGCAATGCTGTATGAAATGCACGAAAAACGTGTTAAAATTGTTAAATATCGGAGTTTGCCAGCAGTTAAATATAAATCTCATTTTGGCACTGTACATTTTTAAGGAAAAATAAACATTGTGGTGGAAGTTTTTACCTAGTGTTTGCTGACCAGAATCGATTGCTACTACAGTTGCACAGGCTCTGCTTTCCAAAGGCGAGGAGGTTTTTAATATCGTTTTTTTTTTTACTTTGGAGTATGAAATGAGTACGTTCCTCAACATTTCTTGTTTGGTATGTTACAGGTTACTTTATTGTGTTAAGTTTGCCATCTTATTTTTTCTGCTATTACGTTGTGCGATGTGAAATATTAGGTATGTTATATATGGTTTTATATTTTATATGTTGCAGTACCATGTGAGGTAAGTGACAGCACGTGACAGAAAAGGCGCAGCATGCACATGAGGTAGGCTGTTTACAACATGGAATGGGCACTGTTTGGCAAGCAGGGGAGGCAGCCAGAAACGAGCAGCGTGCGAAGAAAGGGTTGGTTCAAGGGGAAAAAAAAGGAGCATTAATAATTCAGGCTAAGGATTATGGTACCATGACCTAAAGGGACAATTAAATGGGAGGAAAAAAAAGAGGAGGGCTTGCGTGTAAGGAGGGCACCTGTGGGGCAAAGCAATGCATCACAGGTCCACACTGCAAAGATAGTGCTCACATGGTGATGCTTCAATTCGCCCCTCTAGTAATAATCACTGTCCCTTGTTTGCACTAAAAAGGAGCGGCCTCATGCATGCACAACACTTTAATGAAAGCATTCTTTCCCAAAAAAGACAGGGAATGGAAAGGAAAAAAAACGTGATGCCGTGTGTCAATTTCATAACGAAGAACCCACTAGACTTTGAAGATCAAATTTCATAATGTTCCCCTTATGATGCCAGTGCTGAACTGGTGCTGGGTACTGCAATCATTTTGGTAACCTGGATTTGTTTTTCAGCAACATACTTTGAACCACAGCTACAGAAGAAATGCAGAAAACGGAGATAGACCGAGGAAATCAAACAGGGGAAAACAATGTCAAAGGCAGAGGAAGAACGCAGGGAGAAAAAGTCATGCATTAGCGAACTACAGAGATGGGAAGTGCAAGGTGGTGGAAGGAAGAGGCATGAGACGAAATGAAGACCAGGAATGATTTGTTCGCTATAACCCAAGTAGATTTAAGCACCAGTGACAGGCACCACTGTTCTTCATGCTGGGGGCACAAGGTCTAGAATAATTATCAGCACTAGTTCAAGTTCAGGAATTTGTATAGCGCACTACTCACCCAGAGGGTCTCAAGGCGCTTGGGGGAGGGAGTGTGCATTACTTATCGAATAGCCAGGTTTTTAGCTGCTTTCTGAAGGAAAGGTGGTTCTGTGTAAGGCGGAGGTGAGTGGGGAGAGAATTCCAGGTTTTGGCCGCTAAGTAGGAGAAGGATCTTCCTCCCATGGTGAATCTATGGATGCGCTGAATTGCGGCGAGGGCTTGATTGGATGATCATAGTTGGCGCGTGGGTGTGTAGAAGGACAGTCGTGTGTTGAGGCATTCTGGTCCTAGGTCGTAGAGGGCCTTGTGTGCGTGGGTGAGGAGACGGAACGTTATTCTCTTGTTGACAGGGAGCCAGTGAAGGTTTTTCAGGTGACCGGTAATGTGAGCTTGACGGGGGATGTCCAATATGAGTCTGGCTGAGGCGTTTTGGATGCGTTGGAGTTTTTTCTGTAGTTTGCCTGTGGTTCCGGCGTAGAGGGTGTTTCCGTAGTCCAGTCGGCTAGTGACCAGTGCGTGGGTGACAGTCTTTCTTGTTTCGGTGGGGATCCAACGGAAGATTTTTTTGAGCATGCGAAGGACGTTGAAGCATGAGGATGAGACGGCGTTGACTTGTCTGGTCATCGAGAGGGAGGAGTCTAGGATGAAGCCCAGATTACGTGCGTGGTCTGTAGGTATGGGTGCTGTACCCAGGGCCGGTGGCCACCATGAGTCGTCCCAGGCAGAGGGGGATGATCCTAGGATGAGGACTTCCGTTTTGTCCGAGTTTAGTTTTAAACGGCTGTTCTTCATCCATTCGGCTACTTCTTTCATTCCTTCGTGTAAATTGGTTTTGGCGGTGTTAGGGTCTTTGGTGAGCGAGAGGATCAGTTGGGTGTCGTCTGCGTAGGAGATGATGTTGAGGTTGTGTTGTCGCGCAATGGATGCGAGGGGACTCATGTAAACGTTGAAGAGGGTGGTACTGAGTGATGATCCTTGTGGTACTCCGCAGATGACTTCGGTGGCCTCTGATTTGAATGGGGGGAGGCGGACTCTCTGGGTTCTCCCGGCGAGGAACGAGATGATCCAGTCCAAAGCTTTTCCTTGTATTCCGACGTTGCTGAGGCGTTGTATGAGGGTGCTATGACAGACTGTGTCGAAGTCGGCGGAGAGGTCAAGTAGGATGAGGGCAACTGTTTCTCCGTTGTCCAGTAGCGTTCGGATGTCGTCTGTAGCTGCGATGAGGGCTGTTTCGGTGCTGTGTTTGGCTCGGAAGCCGGACTGTGAGGTGTCGAGGGAATTGTTGGATTCAAGGAAGGCAGCGAGCTGACTATTGACGGCTTTCTCAATGACTTTGGCAGGGAATGGGAGGAGTGAGATGGGGCAGTAGTTTTTAAGTTCAGAGGGGTCTGCTGTGGGTTTCTTCAGAAGGGCGCTGAGTTCGGCGTGTTTCCAGCTTTCTGGGAAGGTAGCGGAGTTAAAGGAACAGTTGATGACATCGCGGAGATGGGGTGCGTGGATGGAGTTTGCTTTGCTGAAAATGTGGTGGGGGCATGGGTCGGTTGGCGATCCGGAGTGGATGGAGTTCATCAGGCGGATGGTGTCTTCAGTAGTGATTGGGTTCCAGGCGCAAAGGTTGTGAGAGTTCTGTTTAGGTTCGGAGGTGGGTGGAGTGGACTGTTCTTCGGGCTGGCTTTCAAAGCTGTTATGTATGGCGGCGATTTTGTTGTAGAAGAAGGAGGATAACGAATCGCAGAGGTCTTGGGAGGGAGTAATGTCATTTGAGGCTGCGGTGGGGTTGGTAAATTCTTTGACGATGTTGAATAGTTCCTTGCTGTTACGGGCGTTGTTGTCGAGTCGATCCTTGAATGCTGATTTCTTGGTGGATCGGATCAATTGGTGGTGTTTGCGGGTGGCTGTCTTGAAGGTGGTCAGGTTGTCAGTGGTTGGGTTTTTTCTCCATGTTTTCTCGAGTGTGCGGCATAGTTTCTTGGATTTCTTAAGGTCATCGTTGAACCAGGGGGCCTTTTTGCTGCCCTGTTTGGTTGTTTTTCAAGGGTGCTAATTCTTCAACGCTGTGAGTGATCCATTGTTTGAGTTTGGTGGCAGCTTGGTTTGGGTCCGATGAGAGGGTGGGAGGGTTTTGGTTGAGCGATGTGAGGAGTTGGTCGGTGGTGATTTTGTTCCAGTTTCTTCGCGGAATAGGTTATGGGGGGTTGTGAGTCGAGGTAGTTTTGTAGCTGAAGTGAACACAACCATGGTCCGTCCAATGAGGGGCTGTGGTGCTATCGAATGAGATGTGTTTGCTGGAGGTGAAGATTGGGTCGAGCGTATGTCCGGCAACATGGGTGGGGGTGTCAACAAGTTGTTTGAGTCCGAGATTGGCCAGGTTGTCCAGAAGGGTGGTGGTGTTGCTGTCGTTTTTCTTCTCCAGGTGGAAGTTGAAGTCTCCCAGTAGAATGTAGTTCTCGGAGGCGAGGGCATGTGGGCTGATGAATTCAGTGATGACTGCGCTGAATTGTTTACGGGTTCCTGGTGGCCTGTAGATGAGGGTGCCTCTAAGTGTAGTCCTGGGGTCGGTGTGGATCTGGAAGTGGAGGTGTTCGGCGGTTGCAAGGTTATCATCGGAACTGGTCGTGATGCGGATGGTGTTCTTATGGACGATGGCGATGCCTCCTCCTGTTTGGTTGGTGCGGTCTTTTCGAATAATCTTGTAAGCGTCCGGGATGGCTATGGTTGATGAAGCGTTCATCCAGGTTTCTGTAAGGAAGGCGATGTCCGGTGAAGCAGTGTCGAGTAGGTCCCAGAGTTCAGTGGCGTGTCTGTGGACCGAGCGGATGTTCAGCAGGATGCACTTCAGGTGGTTGGAGTTGGAGCTGTGTTTGGAGTTAGTGGATTTGGTGTGGGTCTTGATGCAGGCGAACTTGCAGGAGTGGCAGGTGAAGGGGCCGTGGGAACGTCCTGGGGCAGCTTTGTAGCATTTTGGTGTGCGTCCGGGGTCAAGGGCTAGAAGGGTGACGACGTCATACGTTATGCGGGAGGTGAGCGGTTTGCAGGGGCCAGGGGGTTTGGCGCTGGGCGCGGTCCAGGCGCGGACGGGCGTAGACGGGCTTACCTTTGGCGCGCCTTCGGCGCGCATGGGGCGCGACCGCTGCACGCGAACGCATCTGTCATATATGGATAGGGGGTGGGAGGGGCGAGGGAGGGTCAGCTGGGAGGCGGGGGCGGGGCGGAGGTCCGGCAGGGAGGGACAACAACAATGCACAAAATGGCAGCAGGTCAAAAACGAAACTGGATTGGAGGCACAACCTGAAATGGACGCTATGCACAATTGCACTATTGCATCAATGTAACCAAATGTAGCCAAGCACAATACAATCCTACTGGCTGCGCTCTTTCTGAGTGTAGCGCGACGAGTATTAATTGGCTAAGCAGCAGACAGGCTCCAATGCGCCTTAACGAGCTCAAGCGCTACGATCACTAAATAACGCAGACGGGCAGCTGTAATTGGGAATAATGCTAGTCAGCGCTGCGATGTCCCAACAGCAGTGGCGCGCTACGATTTCACAAATGCTGCAGCGTTACGGTACAATTAATCAATTAGCAGCAGACAGGCAATCACAGTACAGAATAATGAGGGAGCAATACGGGTGAGCGCAAGCAGACAGGCAGGCACAGTACAAAATAAAGGAGGAGCAATGCGGGTGAGCGCTACGATACCACGGCAGATAGTGCGGGGAGCTGCGTGGGGAGCGACCGTAGCTGAAGGCTTCAGGCTGGTCACATCTCGAGGTGGAGCTCATAGTTAACCATTTGAGTTTAAGAGGAAAAACAGTCTTTCGGAAATTACAAAGCAGAACTGCAGTGCACTACAAATTTCAAAGTCAAGGGGAGACAGTCTCTCGGTGCTCAGGACACAGCAGTGACCTTATGACTTCACTGGTAACCAGGCGATACAGGCAACAAATGCTGCATGAAATCTGCAGCAGGGGACATCAAAGACCTGTAGAGAATTTAATAATCAACCGAAAGCAAAAGAATCCCTCAAATTTCAGGTCAGTCAGCAGCACTACTCATATTATATTATTGTCGGTTACTTATAAAGTGCTCAACATAGCCAAGAGCCGATTCTAAGTACAAAAGAGGAAAGTATGAAACTAAAGGAAGGTGAAGGAACAAAGAAATCATAGGCGAGGGGAAAGAATGTGAAAGGCAGAGAATGAAAGAGGGGAGAAGACATGGTCATTAACACCCCCAGACTTCTCGAACGTGGACACCTCTGCCATTCCATGAGTCAAATCACCTAGGAAACTGAAGGGCCATGCATTTTATTAGTCCTCAGCTGCAATTTCTGGCTTTGCCGACGTAGTCTCCAGCATGTGGCCAAGAGGCAAAAGTAACTCATCAGTGAGGTGCAGATGGTTGAGGTCTAAATGCAAGCATTAACTGAGGGAAAAATGTGTTGGTCTCCTTTTTCCCTGGACTGCTTCTGGGTCCCCTTATTGATTCCTTTGGCTTTTGCCTTACCTCGTATGCAGATGACACGCAAATTGTGGTGTCGCTGCAGCCTGGGCAGGATAAGGCAGTAGGAAGGTGGATGACTCAAAATTGTCAATCTCAATTCGAGCAAAACTGAGGTCATCCTGTTAGGGAACTGAGGTACCAGAATCGATTCCTGATCACGTAGTATTGATAATCGATATGTTAGGATTAGCATGGTGTCACTAAACTCACACTGTAGACATGCATAATTAGTATTTACGGTATTTACTTTCACTTAGCTTCATGCCACGTTACGCTATATGAATACCATATTATGGCCTTCTTTAATATCGTACATGCACAGGCCTTATTCTCCCTTAGCTCTAAAAGCCCTGCTCCTGGGAAAGAAACCAACTGTTGCAGAAACTGCTGTTTCAGCTCGGTAGGCTCGGCAAGGTCGTAGTTAGCCAAGGAAGGGCCGATAAGCACATTCCGGGAGGGGTGCAGGGTGGTTTGTCTCTGAGAAGACAGAAGGGAGTCACCCGTCTGACCTTGCTGCCTGAGCGAAATCAGGAGCTCTTTGTGTGCCTTATATGGGCTTTCCTATTACTGTACTAGCTTGTACCAATTTGTATTTTTCCATGTTAGGCCATGCCGGTGCCAATGCAATTGTATATATGTGATGTGCTGACAATGTGCCAGCAGTCTTCTTGGCGGACCTTTTGGGTCAGGTCGCAAGGAGCTCCTCTGGCAGAGTTTGTGTTTGTCTAATAAACGCTTGAACCTTCTACACTGCCGACCGACTGCTTATTTGTAATAATAAGGGACTTGGTAATGTAATGATTATTGTTGGGAGGGGATCATATATTTTTCGGTACTTCAGTTGGCGACTCCGCCGGGACTCCGCGTTGGGGTCGTCCCTGTGTAGCCACAGGCGACATCGAAAGGGGTCCTCTTGATCGGGAGAGTTGCAGACCAGACGCATAAGAAATTGGGGTTTTGCTCTGCCCTCCCGATCCGGAGGGCTTCAGCTGCTAGTAACCCCACGCCGGAGTCCTTCGGGTGCAACCCGAGAACCTGCAGCGCTGATACTGGGCAAACGTCGGCAGTGAAGAACGTTCCGGCAAACCTGCGTGCACCAGGTGAGTGTTGTGTCTCGTTATATGTTGAATTACGGAGAAACTCTGACTTTGCATTAGTTGTCACAGAGAGGATTTGGTCGGAGGTTCGACGGGGGCAGTGTGGAACTGCACGTGCGAACGCTCTGGGTACACTAAAGATAAGGATTATACGCCTAGGGGAACTGCGGTTCCTGCTCGGCCGGACTGTTCTCGGGAAAGCCGATGGTTGAGATTGGGTAGCACCCGGACAAATCTGGAGCGGCGCTGAAACGCGGGCTTAGCCAGAACAGTTCGGGAGGTGAACCATGAATGCTGTCGGATGGCCTGTAGACCGGTCTGTGGTTTAAAACCTGTGTAACCATCTTTAGGCAGTCTGAGGACGAGACTGTTGTTGGTCGTGTTTTTGCAGCCTTTTGAATAAATTAGCAGAAGAGTTCTCCACGAGTGGGAGCCGACGGGCTCCACTTTTTCGATTGCAATTGCAGGAACTTATGTGTCACGTTTTACGTTTGTCTGATGTATAAGGAAAATACGGATGTGAGGATGATGGGTGTCATGGCCATGAGAATGAAAGCGTAAGGATAACGTGATATTTAATTTTGTTGAATTTGTACTAACGGAGAAATTCCTTTTCAGCCAGAAACTAGATAATACAATATGCCGTGCCTTAGCAAATTGTGTTTTGGTTGTGTCCATAGTGAGGAAGGGAGGTTAGACGAGAGTCAGCCGAACCCCCCAGAGGGGACACCTAGCCACTTTATGTATTGTAAGCATGGTATTGGCCCCCTCATCTTTAACTCTCTGTGGCATAAATACACTAAGGACAATATAGAATTACAGTGGCCAAAAACAGGGTCTTTCGATGAACAAAAACTGGCATATTTACAAGAACGTCTTTTTATTAAACGCAGTCGGCAGTCGATGTTCGACACCCTTAACAAATGGCAGAAAGAAGCTAAGAGACGACGCATTCGATCTGAAAAATTAATGAAGATAGAGCAGGGACAGACTATTACCCAGAAGGCTATCGCATATGATAAAAATAAGGTAGAACAAAACATTGAAATTGCAGACAGGCGGTTTAAACTGCAGGTAGACCAATGTTATGTAGCCAGAGAAGGGGCGGAAGATGAGATTGAGGAATTGTTAAATGCAAGGCCTCCCCCACCATATGCCCCGGAGCGTATATACCCTGCAATACCTGTCCAGCCAGAAGTTAGACCACGGGCATCTGCGCCCGAGGAACGGGGCTCCGTTATCAATGAACAAAATAACGACGTTTCCTCTCCTCAAGGTGGGGCCTTGGCTACGCTTGTCCCCGAGTCTACACAACTGATCACTTCCCCTCAGACGCACTTGAGTCTCCCTATGCCGGAGATATCCTCCCCCCGAGCTTGTATTACACCCAGGGGGTTTGACCCGACCCCGAGGGGAGCTGTAGGGGGCCTAGATAGCAAGCGTTTGTTCACTAGAGCATCCGTAGAATATGGCGAAAAAGAAGCATTAGGAGACCAGGCTGTCAAGTGGGTGCGGAATGAAGTATATACCCTGATTGACATATGGAGTACGGTGAAGGATTTAGAGCCAGTCCTGCAACAACATGTGCTATACGAAATGTCCAATTCGCTCATTGGATATTGGGAAATAAGCTTTAGGGACGGGACAGCCCCCCAGATCCTGTATACTATCAGAGATTGGGCCCATAAATTTAGCCTAACACCGGAAGAAGTATTTAAGAATGTAGACACTTTGGTACAATATCGCGACAGGTTATTCTTGAAAAGTCCACAGTGGACTACGCAATACCCTATGCGAGAAGTACACCCAATCTATCATCCCGAAATCCCCGAACAACGAGATGGTAATCAGGCGATCATACGACAAGGGGTGGCGGCTCGGTTCCAGGAACAGTGGGTTTATACCCCATGGAAAAGAAGTGAAGTACTGGCATTGAAATCTCAGTTGCCAGATCCTCGAAAGAATCCTACTGCGTACTACAAAGAATTGACCGAAGCAGCTGCGTCCGCTGTAATGACTTTAGCCGATGTTGAATTGTTCTTCGGACTACTAGTACCGGTTGATATATGGCGACAGGTGCACGATTCTAATCATGCTGAATTTGGTGGCACGTGGGAGGAGTTAAGAGGCTGGGACCAGGATCGCAAGCCAGGGGACAAACCAAGAGTGGAAATAACTTCTCTTCCAGCGAAAATAATAACTTTTATGCATACTCTGATCCCACCCCGAAAAGTCGATTGGGATAAACTGTCCGCCTGTAGACAAAAGAAGGACGAAAGTGTGTCCGACTTCTTTACCAGGTTCGAAGAGGTTTTTATTGATTTTAGTGGACAAGATTTGGCCACAGAAGGGGGCACAAGGTTGTTCGTTAACAGGTTCGTTACGAACCTGGCTCCGGAAATTTCAGCACGACTGGAGGCGGCAGAGAGTACCTGGACTACCTCTTCCCCGTCTGTAATACTCAGCATGGCTCAGTACTACGAGCATAGGGAAAATGAAAATAAGGATAAGGTGGATAAAAAGGTTAAGGATCTGAAGACCCGAGTACTGTTACAGCAAGTGGTTCGAGGGCAAGGAGGAGGTAGAGGTGGTCGGGGCCCAATGACGAGAGGGGCGGGGACAGGAAGGGGTTCAGGAGGAGCCCCGTCAATAGGCATCAACCAATGTTCCTATTGTAAAGAGGAGGGACACTGGAAGGCTCAGTGTCCATACTTGGCCGCCCAGAACGCAGCAAATCGCGGACGAGGTAGAGGACGAGGGGGCCCCGACCGAGGTGATATGCATAGAGACGAGTACAGAGACGTTCAACAAGACAGGTCAGAAAGGAACCACTTCGATAATACCCAACGCAGACAATACTATCATGGTGACTATGCCGAAGGGAATGATGATGAATATGCTCCAGCATAGGATAGCCAGGGACAGAGGGGGGGCCATGTGTCAATTCCGGTCAATCAGAGGGGACCCTACATCAGAGGGGAAGTGTTGGGGACATCTGAAAATTTTCTAATTGACACAGGAGCAATGAACAGTTCCGTTGCTCGATCATTGGTTCCAGGGGCAGCTCTGTCCGGGCAAAACAATGTTTCGGTGGGTTTTTCCGGAGTCCCCGTTGTAAGCCCCATCTCTAAACCTATCCCCTTTACGATTGGTCCAGCCACTATGGACACTCCTTTCTTATTGACATCGAATTGTGGGGAGAACCTGTTGGGATTGGATATGCTGAAAAGATTGAATGCTACTATACATTGTTCTGCGGATGGGGTCTATTTAACTATACGTCCCTCTGTAACACCTGTTAAACAATGTTTTACGAAAAATGAACGACTCCCACCGGAGTTCGATGGCGTCCCAACCTCCCTTTGGGCGACAGGGGATGCAGATGTGGGTGTACTAGACATACCCCCAGTTCACATCACGTTGAAGCAAGGCGCTAAACTACCACGCATCCCACAGTACAAAATAGCACCGGCGGGGGAACGGGCTTTATTGCACATCATCCAGGAATTGATTGACAAAGGGGTTGTAGAAGAAACAAACGCCAATATTTGCAATAGCCCGATCCTCCCGATTTTGAAGAGGAACCATGACCAAGGGGAGATGGGTGCTGCCTATCGTTTTGTGATTGATTTGCGAGCCGTTAACAAAATTGTGGTACCACAGTATCCTGTGGTGACCGATATCACTACCATTCTCACCATGATTCCTCCGACTGCACAGTACTTTTCGGTCATTGACCTGAAAAATGCTTTCTTCAGCATTCCTATCCACCCTGATAGCAGACAGATCTTCGGATTTTCATTATCCGGACGCAGCTTCCGCTTCTGTCGCGCTCCTCAAGGCTACACTGAAAGTCCGAGCATATATAGCCAGGCTCTGAAGGCTCTGTTGGATGACTTAGAATTGCCGGATGGCAATGTCCTCTTGCAATATGTAGATGACTTACTCATTGCATCTGACACAGAGGATGGATGTAGAAAAGCTACGGTTAAATTGTTGCACCATTTGGCTGCCAAGGGGAATAAGGTATCCTTATCTAAATTTCAGTATTGTCGAAAGGAGGTGACCTACTTAGGTCATCTCTTATCGAAGGAGGGTAGACGACTAACACCTGAACGTATTGCTACCATTTCTAACATGTCTGTACCTTGCACGCAGCGTGAAGTCCGCGCTTTTCTTGGCATCACATCTTACTGTCGCCAATGGATACCTAATTTTTCACTTCTGGCTAAACCTTTGTTGCATTTGACTACCAAAGACGTGCATGAACCCCTACCCTGGACGGATGAATGTCAGCTCTCTTTTGACTCTCTGAAAACTGCTTTATGCTCTGCCCCTGTTCTGGGTACTCCAGATTATCGTAAACCTTTTGTACTATATGTACACGAGGTCGACGGGTGTTCATTGTCTGTTTTAACGCAGGCCTTTGGAGGTAAGCAAAGACCGTGCGCCTATTTGTCAGCAACATTGGATAATGTTGCAAGAGCACTTCCTAGCTGTCTGAGGGCTACGGCTGCAGTAGCGGTGGCCATCCGGCAGTCAGAAGGACTCGTTTTAAATTCCAATTTGACTGTAATGGTGCCGCATGCAGTAGACACCTTGCTAAATAAAACAAAAACGCAGCATCTTACGAGTGCACGCCTTACTGGGTATGAGCTGACCTTATTTGCACCACATATTACGATTACTCGATGTGCAACATTGAACCCAGCCACATTGTTACCACTCCATACGAGTGAACAGGACACTAATTTACATGATTGCATATATCGCACAGAGGAAGAGACCAAGGGTAGAATTGACCTCACAGACACACCCTTAGATCAACCCCAGGGAGAGCTATATGTGGATGGTTCCTGTTTCAAACTAACAGATGGCACAACGACAGCTGCATATGCGATCACGACTCTGAAAACAGTTGTTGAAACACTCAGACTACCCCACCGATCAGCCCAAGCTGCTGAACTTATGGCCTTGTTACGAGCCTGTGAGCTGAGTGAGGGACTAGAGGTCAACATTTACACGGACAGCCAATACGCCTTTGGCGTAGCCCATAGTTTTGGGCGGCTGTGGAAAGAAAGGGGTTTCCTTACTTCACACGGTCAGAAAATACAGAATGGGCAGCTGGTTTTGAGGTTGTTGGATGCTCTCACTCTCCCCAAGAAAGTGGCTATTATCAAATGCAGTGCTCACAAAGTAATTGTGGATGAGGTAGGAGAAGGCAATGCTTTTGCAGACCAGGTGGCCAAGCAGACAGCACAGTCGCTGATGTCACCCATGTACGTTCATTCCTCTACTAGATGGGTGGGGGGAGACTGTGAATTATTTGATAATACTATGGAAAGTGTGAGAATACTACAGAAGGAAGCCACCTCAGCGGAACTAGAGAAATGGGAACAAGAGATAGGGAGATTGGATGAAAATAATTGTTGGATCGATTTGACTGAAAAACAAAGATGGCTACTGCCCAATGCATTAGTACAGGCTGTGGTAACAATGGCGCACGGACCAGCACACATAGGAGCAAAAGGTATCTGTGGGATCTTAGATCCAGTTTGGAATAATCCGAATATCCAACGGACGGCTGTCAGTTTGGTCCAATATTGCATGGTCTGCTTGCAGCATAATCCAGGAAAAGGAGAAACTGTTTTAGCCGGGAATTTCGCACCACCTGCATTGCCTTTTGAAGTGCTCCAAATGGATTATATTCATATGGACCGCGTCAATAATCTCAAATATGTACTGGTTGTAGTTTGTGCATTTAGCAAATGGGTTGAGGCATACCCTACTAAGGAGAACACAGCATTGGCAACTGCAAAAGCTCTCCTGAAAGAGTTTGTGCCTCGCTTCGGATTGCCTCGCTTGATCTGGTCGGACAACGGGCAACATTTCCATGGGGCCCTTGTGCGGCATATCTGCGAGGGCTTACACATACAACAAAAGTTCCATGCTGCCCGACACCCCCAATCAGCAGGGCTCGTGGAAAAGTACAATGGCATTCTGAAATTGAAAATGGCAAAAATAAAGGAGAGCACGGGGTTGAACTGGCCTGACACTTTGCCTCTAGCCCTTATGTCTTTACGTGTCACCCCGCACTCACGTTCGGGTCTCTCTCCATATGAGATACTGTTTGGGAGACCTGCTAACGTCTGGGGGGTACCTCGACCTCGTTCTTTTGCAGATATTGAATATCCTATGTTGATTGATTACCTGTATGCTTTGACTAAAGACCTTCGTTCTATTCATCAGCAGGTAGCTTCTGTACTGCAGCCACTGCCAGAGGGCCCCGGTCATCGTTTACAGCCCGGCCAGTGGGTCCTGGTCAAAAAGTTTGAGCGAGACACCAGCTTGGCTCCTAGATGGTCTGAGCCACGGCAGATTTTGTTGGCCACCCGGACGGCGGTTAAAGTAGATGGCCGAAAACATTGGATACATGTTTCGCATCTGAAACGGCTACCACTTCCACTCCCTGGTGAGCGGTCACGTCCAGGGGAAATTCTAACACAGGAAACTGAAAGAGCTGATGCATTTGTGCCCTTTTCTGACGCCTGCGAGATTGAGCAGAGGCTACAGGAAGGATCGGCGAGATCAGATGACTTGGTCTCCACTGAAGTTGCAAGTGAGCGTGCAGTAGCGTTGAATTCTGTTTCAAGTACCCCAGACGACCAAACGTCACCAGTACGGAAAGCCCCGGGTGTGCTCTTTTCTGACCCTGAAGTGTTGGGTCGTGAGCGATACAATCTTCGGCCCAGAAGGCCGACACACGGCGCCTCAGACCACATTGTCAGGAGATAGGGAAGGACTTCATTGCATAAGATAGGGTTTGCTAGACTACCGGTCTGAGCGCTGAGCGAGACACTGGACTGAACTCGTTGAGAGCTGGAACTTTTCAATCATTGTGCTCTGTTCAGAAAGAAGATTCTGTTCAAATGGATATGGCTTCTACCTTGGAATAGGGATACGAGTCTGCCTGTGAGACTCTGACGGACGCAGGAACGAAGAAACCCTCTGGCAGGTCGGACTGCTAGGCCTATTTCTGGACTTTTAGCTAGCAATGTACCCTTTTGGTCGTGTAATCCTAGAAGAAGAGTTTCCTATTGCGCCTAGACGCATACCTTTTTACGAGCCAATGTTTTCCACATGGACCACGAAGGTCAAAATAGCTTTTGTTGTAACTATAACTGTTATAGTAGCTGTGTTCATGAGTCTGTTTGTATACCTAGAACATAAATACCCATTACAAAAGTTTTTGCCCACAACTGCCGCACCTCCCGAACATTTCCTGTTTACCCTAGCGCCCCACAAAGAAAGACATCGCCAAAAATATGCTAAAAATGTATTCATAGAAATGTTGCATCAGACGCACAATGTTACTAACGCCACGGATTGTTGGGTTTGTGGACTCCTGCCTACTGTAGTGCGCAATCATGATCTATTTCTCTCCCGCCCTCTGTCTTATCTAGGTAGTTGTGAAGCATGGTACAAACTGTTTCTGGCGATATACCGGCATGGGAGTGAGCATTTCAGGGATCTAGATGTCAATGAGCACAATATTATTCTTGATTATGTTCGAACGCACTATGCTTATAATAGAACAGGACATGGGGATAAGGTGATAATTGACCCACAAGGATGTATACAGCTGTATTTAGCGGTAATGAACAAAACTTGGTTACAAGATGAACTGTATGATTTTAAAGACTTTAATGCCACTCAATACTTTCAGATTTTTATCGAACGAAATGTTACCAGAGACCGCACTGTCCCCATTCCTATTTTGAATGTTTCTGCAGGATTTTGTGTGCAAGGGATAGGTAAGGTACAAATGGGGAATAGCATCTGCAATTATACCTATCGACTGCGAAAACGTATTAGCCCCCCTTTGATTACTCCCCACAATGTGTACTTCGTGTGTGGGGAACATGCATACACTTGGCTACCACGAAACTGGGGGGGACGCTGTTATCTGTCCTTTCTGTTTCCCCCTGTTTATGTGGCTCCCTCCAACTATCATAAAACGCATCAGCTATACCCGATGCGGTCGTATCATGGGAACCCAGCCGCTCCAATCACAAGCACACCGATAGCAAGCTTCACCGAGGTGACCTCGAGCCATTCCCGTAGTACACTCTTACATAGAGCACGTAGACAGCTCGATATGACTGAAGTTGATCAGACGGATACTTCCTTGCAGCAATTTACGGATTTCAGCAAGGGTCTAGTACCCTTTTGGGGGCCTATTTTCAATAGTAGGGAAATTAGGAGACTGTCTAGAATAGTGGAGAATTTTTGGACCCCAAGCTGGTGGCTGTATACTATGGGGTCCCTCTCGACACCCACCAAGAAAGTAAAAAATCTGGGAGTGCTAATAGAGGACAGGCTCGATATTGGCAATCAAGTCAATGCAGTAGCTTTGGCCACTTCATAACTTCTCAGAACAAGTAAGAAAATACTGCCTTTTTTGCAGAGAGATAGCCAGTGAACGGTAGTTACAGTACTAACTTTGTCAAGGCTGGACTATGGCATTAGTTTATACCTGAATATTCAAGATCGTTTTCTGCATAAACTCCAACTATTGCAGAACGCGGCTGCTAGACTGCTTATCGGAACATCGAAATTCGTACCGATCTCTAGTGAAATCAAAAGACTTCACTGGTTACCTGTTAAGAAGCGAATGCAATTTAAATCCCTTTGTTTGGTCTATAGGGCCCTACAAGGCACAGGACCTGATCATCTGAAGCAGCAATTTCAGTGGTACATGCCCAAAAGACCACTTCCCTCCCTTGGAGCAAAACTATTGATAGTACCACCTATAAAAAAAAGCTAGGTGGGGAGGCAGAAGTTTTGCTGCGTGTGCGGCAAAGGCTTGGTATAACCTCCCGTTTTATCTGAGGAATGCTACCTTTTTATTGACTTTTAGGAGAGCCCTAAAAACCGGTCTGTTTGATTCATAAACTGGTTTGCAAATCATGTATCACTTGGAGGACTGTAGCTAGCGCCAGGAAACCCTAGGGTAACCGATGCCCTTTACAAATTTTTCTAACATAACATAACCAGCCAACCAAGTTTTCATGTTGCCAACACGCCACAATCCCGCCCCCAGACACGGGCATGCTAAAAGAAACATGGTCCTCTCACCACAAACCTAGACTTCTTACCGTCTGGCCAAGAGACAGATCCTCCTTTTAAGCAAGGCCCTCTCCTCCACCTTCCTGTGTAGCTGCCCAGATGCCTTAGTGCGACTACACACAACACTCCACCCATCAGAGTGGTAATACACGTTTTGTGGAAGAGAATTATTTTCAAAACACTACTCCCTCATTTTCCCTTCCATCTTCTGGGCAGCCTTTGTGTTGTTCTCCTCATGTAGTCCAGAATACTTCACAGGGTGTTCGCTTGAGCCTCAGACCAGATAAATGGAGTAACAACTATTGGCCAATAATGTTCCATTTGGTTCCCAGAAGCATTATTATTTGAAGTGCCTTTTTCCTGGAAATTAAGGCGGTAATAAGCCAAAAATAAATAGTTCTCCTAACAACACACAATGCGTGAAAACCTGTCACAGGTCAAGAAAAACTGATATTTTACGACATATGCTCACACTGCAATGGAACATTTTGTGTCTTGTCAGAGACAAACAAAAGTAAAAGATTAAGGAAATGTACTGCTTTCCCAAGCCTGGTGCAAAAAACGGAATGCTTTAGGCAAGCAATAAAATAAGCATACAAAGACTCGCACGGCGCGCAGTGCATTTTTATTAACAGAACTTAAAGCATGCTTTTTTGGCAACTGAAGCCATTCTAAAAATGCGAATGCTACAATATGCAACAAACCTAATTCTTCCAAATAAGGAAAAAGAAACATGGCATACGGGCATAGAGAAAATGTATGCTGTATTTATCCATTTTGTTAAATACATTTTTTCCTCTACATATACAGCTCATAGGTCATTTTAGGCATAAGTATAGCTTCTCTACCCACCTGCCTGTCAATTGGACACAATACAATGAAGCCTACAGATCTTTGAAAAAACAATGAACTGCAGTCATTTTTGCGAAAGACTGACTCGATTCAAGAATGGATTTATGTTTCCTTTTAAAACTAGAACAATCTTTCCATTCATTCAGATTAAAATTGGGCTTTGTGCAAAGCTGCGATAACCTTGTGGCAGTGTTTCGCAGTCGGCATATATTTAGAAAGGAACCCTTTTTTCTGTATCACATATAAAATTCATGCACCCAAGTTATCCGTTTCCTACTCTGGTGCAACATTTTACACCAATGAAACAATTCCTGTGCATGCCATAGCCATAAAGTCACAGCTCCTTCCAACACGTCGTGCCAACGAAGAGGCCATCCATTTTTTAATGCTTCTCTAATAAAGGCAACCGAGCCGACCCGTGCAACATTTCCCGATTATACAGCAGTTTCCCTAACGACAACAGAGGTGGTCCAACGCTCTTGCAGTTTACAAAAAACAGTACTCAACACTCAGCTCTTCATGAAACAACCTCCCCACACAACCGGACCCCACCGTAGTCTTAACAAGGACGAGTTGCACCCCAGGCCTAAACCTCCCTCAATGATCAATTGCTCCCCAAGTAGGATCATATTTAATACATACTTAAATACATACAATGGTGTTTTCTAAACTCTTCAGCCAACGAATGTGAATGGGCAGAGGCATAATCAATGAGACAACACTATTGACTGGCACTTCGCCATTGAAGTAGGGCACAAATTACCCATTTACCCCCACAATCTTGCAAGTTCCAACACTGACATCTTTTAGTTGTCACTTTCTTTCTTAAACTCATTTGCAACCACAATTCAATTTTATGTTTATAAAACAAAGTATACAGTATTTGTGATTTCTAGTTCACAATTTGGTTTCAACATTAAGGCAATACTTCTCACTGCATATGTAGAAATCGCCTGCTTACTTAATTTCCGGTTTGTTTGAAGACTGAGTGAGGAGGACACCACACAGAGTTTTTAGATCGAGCCTAGGCATGCGCGATCTGCAAGACATGCTGTAATCACAGTATGGGCTTTCATCCGGCCTATAGGCTCTTTTTGGTTGCTTGCACTGTCGTACAGAAAGCTTAGCTTTCTATTGGTTAATCTTTCGTTTTTGGGCCTCCTTTGGGTGCTTGGTTCCCTACCAGCGGATTTCACTCACTGTTCTTTTTTTGTTGGCCATATTCACGGTTACTCCTTTCCAGCAGTCGCACACAACAGTAGTATTTCACTCATTGTCATTTCTTTTTCTAGTAAGCGCTTGTGTTTACGACCTTCAATGCCTTTTAGAAATGTAATGTACTATCTCTGTGCCATGGAAGTCAGCCAGCAGTCTTTTATATGAATTTATATTTTGTTATGAGCTTCGTTGGGAGATGAAAGGCAGCGTGGTTTTTTAAATGTAATGTATTTGCTTGTACGTGCGCTACAATATTGCAAACATTTCTTTATTTCACTGCACAAATGTGATCTTTAAAGCACATAAGTATTTTATAGTTATGTATTACTTCTTAAACTGAGAATATTGGCATTTTATTTGGAAAAATAATTGCTACAATCAAACTGTGTTTACTTTGGTGTTTGCGTTTAATTATGGAAGTCAGCCTGCAGTCTTTTGTATGAATTCATATTTTGTTATGAGCTTCGTTGGGAGATGAAAGGCAGCGTGGTTTTTTAAATGTAATGTATTTGCTTGTACGTGCGCTACAATATTGCAAACATTTCTTTATTTCACTGCACAAATGTGATCTTTAAAGCACATAAGTATTTTATAGTTATGTATTACTTCTTAAACTGAGAATATTGGCATTTTATTTGAAAAAATAATTGCTACAATCAAACTGTGTTTACTTTGGTGTTTGCGTTTAATTATGGAAGTCAGCCTGCAGTCTTTTGTATGAATTCATATTTTGTTAAGTGCTTTGCGCAGCCCAGGCATCAATGCCATTCTATAAAGAGTGCTGCAGATTTGTGGCTTCGTAACGTTGCATATAGCAGGCGTGCTATTACCCACACCAGCAGCAATAATTGTATCAAATTACGAATGTTGAGAGGTTGTGTCAGTCATTATGGAAATCAACCCAGGAACCATTCAATTGTGCATTCTTTCAGTTGACAGGTGACTCGCTCACCGAGTTATCAGACAAAATAACATTTCTTGTGAACCTTCCAAATCACTTGTATGAGCACGTGATGTATTGGGATTAAATGAGCAAATAATACTGCTCGTTGATATAGTGCATCCCGCAAACTTCATTATTTCTAGATGGTTAAATGATGAATGTTGTAATTTTCAAATCATGCAACCAAAAACGTCATGGGGCTGGGGTGGGGGGCTTTCAAAATTTGTATGTGTAACTTCCGTTCTGTGACCTTGCACGCCATACAAGTGGGCTCGGAGGCCTGGGTGGTCAATACAAATGCCCAGGTAGCCAATGGTAGTGCTTCATAAAGATAGATGTGTCAAGGTGTGTGGGTGTGGGTCTCTACAGTGTTTCACGCCTGTAAAGTCCTGTGTGAATATAGGGCATGAGTTCCATTCTTCTGAAACTACCAGATTTTGTCACTGGAGAGTAACATCACATCTAGCCCTGCACTGCAACTTTTCAGTGTACATCCAACCTACTCTTGCAGTGAGGGAGTGCGCAAACTTCATGCTCATTTAAGCTTTGGCTTCTCTGCTGAGACTGCCAGTAAAGGTGCTGCTGATTGCCACTTTGGTGGTAGCTAATGCAAAATAACACCGGTCAGGCTTAAACGTTAATCCAGTGTAGAGAAAGATAACAGATTTGTTTATCCAGTCCTACAATAGGCATTACAGAACGTTCCTTTGTTTGATGTCAACTGGAGTTTTGAGACCTATTGTGACAATCATTTGTAATTTCAAAAAGAGTGCTGACAAATATCAACATTGCTAATATTTAATATAATCTATTTAATATAACTCATATTCGTATATGGTGTTTCATGCTGAAGCCTTTGGCTTTGTAGTGCATACTGCTAGGTATCATAATACTAATTTACCTGCCTTGAACAAATCAAAAGCAGAAACAGTACTGTGACCTAATATGGGATTCTGGAAATCTGCAGTTGTGCAACTGGAGCACTTTCCACATAATTTTGAATTGGTCACAATTTCTACAAAATCCACCATCTACCGCATATGTTGAAGAGTCGAACAAGTATTTTCTAGCTCAAAGTTATCAAAAGATATTAGAATCACAAC
This sequence comes from Lissotriton helveticus, assembly GCF_964261635.1. Taxonomy (NCBI): domain Eukaryota; kingdom Metazoa; phylum Chordata; class Amphibia; order Caudata; family Salamandridae; genus Lissotriton; species Lissotriton helveticus. The sequence goes on from NC_136067.1 coordinate 1,191,202,399, forward strand.
ACAGATTCACATGCTGTGCCTGCCAGTTTGTAAAGTTAACTGGTCAGCATTCAGATGTAGATTGCTGTAGTCAATAAACAAGGAGAATCCAACCCGGAGGTAGAGTGAAGTGTTCAACGAATGTTGGAGCACTTAGTGTTGTGTTAAATACCCCTCACACACCAACAGGCCCCTTGGTGTCATGCTTCATCATCGGGGTCTTCGCACCCCTCTAACGGGATGCGGCGTGCTGCGACCTACGACTACGCGGGAGCACTTATAGTTATTGACTATGTGTGGTGCATGTGTGTGGGGTGTATTTATAAGTGAGTGGTGGGACGTGGTGAAGGATTAAAAAGTACCTGGCACATGAGTATAAGTGAAAAAATGTTATTCTAACTCTGGCTGGTACTATTAAAAGGGTGCAGTGTGAGGTCACATCTGTAGTATTAATGAACAGGACCTCTGGTGTGCGTCGACATGTTTCGGAGTCAAGCTCCTTCTTCAGGACGGGGGCACAACTTCCCACCTTACTCACGTATTTCTAGATAATATCAAGAATATTTTATAAAAAAGTGAAATATAAAGCTAAATGTGCCTACAGCGGTCTCCTACTAGCTCAATGACCTCTAGAGAGACAAAAAAGGTAATAACAATTAATGGTTACCCATGTACTGGGTAGTTCAAGCAGGTGCAGTCACCTGGAACCTAACCATTTGCTTATAATAAGCCCTGTAAAAGAAAAAGTACTAACAACACATACAACATAGAAAAAACACCAGGAATTTTAGGCATCAGTGGTCATACTTATAAAGCTTGCTTGCTTGCTTCATGAGCAACTAGGAACGTCTGGGGTGTTTTGCTTGATTTGCAATCTATAGTGAGAAGTAATGCAGATGTTAAAATACATTCTCACTTACTTAGGAAGTCTTCGCTTATGGTCGTTCTAAAGTTCTATACTCACTGACTAGGGACATAGTAATCACCGTCTTCCCCCATACGCTGCTCCGCTGAAGTGAGCTGATCTCAGGATTTACGCTATTTATACCTTGTATTTAACAGGGCGGAAATGGTTACATGGCCAAACATGGGTGTTCCGATGTCAAAAGTTAATTGGATGCCCTGGGGGCGGGGGGGGGGGGGGGGGGGGGGGGGGGGGGGGGAGGAGAGGGGGGGGGGGGGGGTTGTGCCCCCGTCCTGAAGGAGCTTGACTCCGAAACATGTCGACGCACACCAGAGGTCCTGTTCATTAATACTACAGATTTGACCTCACACTGCACCCTTTTAATAGTACCAGCCAGAGTTAGAATACATTTTTTCACTTATACTCATGTGCCAGGTACTTTTTAATCCTTCACCACGTCCCACCACTCACTTATAAATACACCCCACACACATGCACCACACATAGTCAATAACTATAAGTGCTCCCGCGTAGTCGTAGGTCGCAGCACGCCGCATCCCGTTAGAGGGGTGCGAAGACCCCGATGATGAAGCATGACACCAAGGGGCCTGTTGGTGTGTGAGGGGTATTTAACACAACACTAAGTGCTCCAACATTCGTTGAACACTTCACTCTACCTCCGGGTTGGATTCTCCTTGTTTATTTAATATTCCTGTGGAGCAAGAATCCAGTCCCCTTTGCTCTACCTCCCCCGTTTTTTTTTTTTTTAGATTGCTGTAGTCAGCCATTTAACCCCTCCTGTGCTCATGACGAGGTCAGCTCATCATGAGCCACGGCGCTCCGGTGCTCATGACGAGCTGAGCTCGTCATTACCCTACCCGTTTGATGGAACGCTCGCACGCTGGGCTTATTCCCCTGCTGTGCTCAGCGTTCCATTAAAACGTGCGCGGTCATGACGAGCTCGGCTAGTCATGAGCACCAGAGCGCCGTGGCTCATGACGAGCTGACCTCGTCATGAGCACCGGGGCGCTCTGTGCGCCCCCCCCCCCGCATAGCAGGGGGAAACACCCCCGCAGTGAAGGGGTTAAAGAGGCGGCAGTTCTACCCAGGTAGCAGAAACCTCTCCAATCTGATTATCTGGGAAAATTACTTTTGCCCACAAACAAGATTAAAAAAATGAAAATAATTTCATATAATTTGGTGGAAACATTTATTCCTTCTTAATGGTTACTGCATGCACAGTTAAACCTAGACTGTGCTGATGCCCTCACCTCGTCTGTGGGCAATAAATGTAGGGGCAATGCATGCACAAAAGCAGGGACACATTGTGCGGATGCATCAAGGCTAGGAATAGATACTGTGTGCAAAGCAACAGTGCCAGCTTGTTCTGATGCAACCCCTTATCTCCAGTAGAGTAGCACAGAGACAGATGCAACCTGTGCTGATTGTACCTTTCCTTCATGGAAACGATGCTGCTGTCAAGTTTGCTGATGCTGTGTGTGCACTATGTATCACTCAGCACACCACCATCTCAGCACCACCTCAGTCTGTCCACGGAATATGCCATCTGTTGCTTCCTCCCTAGTGTCAATACTCTGAACGTGTTGCAATTCATTTACTATTTACCACTCTCCCAACCTTTTGTGTTTATTAAAATGTTCTCTCTCTCTCTCTCTGTCTATTGGCTGGCTTTACTGTGAGTGACCGCATTCTGCTCTTTCACAAGGAGCATATTGGCACATAAAGTAGTTTTGTTCAGTGCCAGGAAATACTGTGGCAATGTGTGCATTTTCAGAAATTTTTTTTTTTTACTTTTGCCAATGCTTGTGATAATGGTGAGGGCCAGCAGCTCCCACGCCAATAAGGCTTTACAAAAACCATGCTAAAACAAGTCACGCACTGACATAACCAAAAGTCTGACTACCAATTTCAGACATATGGATTTGCCAATGCTTGTTTGTTATGTTTCCTATAATCTTATTGAAACTGGTTACACTTATATTCCATTTTTTATATTTTTGGGAAATACTAGCATGCAGCAACACAGGTTACTAAATGATGCTGCAAAAAAAGATGCCTAAACTTTTACAGTACGTTAGCGAACTGTTTTTTTCCTACTTGCATTTTTTTGTGAACATTTTATTTTGAAAGCAAATAATCATGAATCTTGCTTTCAAGCTTCTGCTAATATTTGCATCTTATCAGAGAGCATTCTGGGAGCATTATACATTGACTCAAATTGCTAAACTTTGAAAATGTGTGTACACATTTTTATATCGGAACCACTGTCAGTAGTGCTGTCGGAGCTAACATTTACTTACAGCGCTCACCCTAATAATAAAGGCTTTCCATTAATGAACCATGAAAGCAAGTCTGAACAGCATTAACACATAGATATAAATATTACCTTAACTGCAGAGAAATACCTTTCCCTGATCCATAATGTGGTACTGTAAACTGGCAGCCAAAGGATTTGTGCTGTAGGGGGTTGGGCCTACTTGTCCCAAGGACAAAATGCACATTAAAACTTTTTGCCCTTGACCCCAAACAATATGTCCTGGGCGTCGGGCTATAGGAATTTCACATCCCTGCCTATTGGCTATGCCAATGCTGTTTTTTTCTTTGTGCTTTTAGAAACCTACTGTAACCAAGTACCCTGCATCTGATATACTTCAGTGCCTCTATATACAGCAGTTTTCACCCTATTAAATACTCCAAACCAGACGACCCATGGTTCGCTCACTTAGCCCGAGGATATCTTCAGACATTTTACAGAACTACCTTAAACATACACCATTTTGAGATTGTTATTAGGGTACTGTCTCCTACACTGGGAAGAGGGGCATTTCCTGAAACCCAAATTTACATTTTCTGTTTGGAGACAGCACTGGGAAATTGCAGTAGACTTCAGTGTCATGCAATACCATAAAGAGGAGTTCAAATTATCAGCACGTAACAGAATGTATTTGTAAATTACAATAATGAGGGATAATTCAGTTGTGGGAAGTTTACTACCATATCAAATATTCAAGAGCCTTTAAACTCTTAGCAACAACAGAAAGAACAGGGTGCATGAGATGGTTTTACAACATGTGGCCCTGAAAAGAACACGGAGGTTACTCAAAGAGGGTTGACAACATTAAAGGAAGACAGTGTAAACTAGGGGTGTCCACGCAGGCCCAGAAAAGCCTGATCCATTCCATAACTTCAAGATTATTACTATGTAAATCGTTCCATTTACATATGTTGCGAGAAATGTTAGTTAGGAATATCCTTAAAATCTAGCAGGATAAAAAGGGCACCCTTTTACCTTAATTCCACTGAATGCTTCATTTTCGGAAGTCTATAGTGTTACTAGTTCCTATGGGTACTGGTCTTTCTTGGTAGAGAAACTTCAAGACACATCTTGAATTAGAATGAAATGAAGTTTTGCCAAAGCCACACTATACGTGGCTACAGGTCTGAAAATTCCAAAACCTGCATAGAGTTTTAGAAAAGTAGAACATTCGCGCTTCAGTCGTAAACGTATCATATAAAAAATACACTTTCGCTCCACACTGCTGTACCTCGGACGTCACAGGTAGGATACATTATTTATATTCCTAAGGAAGACTACGTTTGAGATCTGCAGTCTCCCTAGGCCTTTACTGGTTGAAATGAAGTAGCAGTAGAAGGAATTAAGTATGCCATGGATAGGAGCTATTCGACTCCCACAGCAGATCATTTTTTCCACATTCATGATCAGATTGCTTTCAACCTTTTTAAATTCTCCAAATCCTTGTCCGACAAACATATTTAAAGCTACATTGCCTTTATATCACGACAATATTACAAGTATTTGCAGGGAAAATCTACAGCAAAAAGTGTAAAGTCCAAAGTGACATGGCGACATGCCAGTGTTTTCACTCTGGGCGGAAACACTGATACAGCAGCATGGTGTCTGTGTGATGTGCGCATTATCACTGACAATGTATTTATCTATTAACAGAAGTTAATCGCATAAATAAATAAATGCATGCACTCCCAATCAAACGAATAAAACGAGCATTTGGTAAGCCAATAGGACTAGCCTTGGCAGTTTTACCGGAAGCATGTGTCCGAAAAAAGAACATATGACCACACTTGCTAGGCCGACATATGCATGAAATATATTGCAAAAAGTCACTGATGTGGCTGTTGTAATGTTGATTTTTTTAAAATAAACCTTTCCATTGGACCGTGCACTTTAATATGTGCAAAGGGCACACAAATAAATTGACAACTAACCATGCAGTCAAACTGCATATAGCTAAAATATGGTCACTCTTAAGACTATAAGGCACAACTTACAAAAACATTTTTTTTAAACTGGAAAATAAATCTCAATCTAACTACGCACCCTAGGTGCAAACATAATATATAGTTGGCATTAATATCAAAATAAAATAAAAGGCATTCTTTGAACCACTTTGTCACTTAAGACAAACTATTTTTCGGTGGATGAGAACAGCATTGAATAATCACTCTATATCGAAGAGAGGCAGTGGGGAAAACTGGGGCTGACCCGCCATGGCCCCATACTAAAGTTAAATGAAAAATGTCAATGACAATTTAACAGACAAATGGACGGAGGCTACAGAACAAAAGGCCCTCAAGTTACATATAATACATTAATACTTGAACATAAAAATTGCCTGGTGAGATAGCTTAAGCTGTTGAAGATGACAGGTCTAAAATGGATCCATATGAATGAAATTTTGTTGGCCTTCTTCAGCAGGACTCACTCATGTGGGCCTTTCTTTATACAGTGCCTCAGGTTTACAGAGTATGCATGCCATACAAACAGCAGCACTGTAGTTAATTGTCGAGTAAGAACAATGTAACCACAGAGCCAGAGCAGGCGGAAGATCCTTATCTCATATCGCAGCTAAAACCTGGACACCTTCAGGAAGCCCCTCAAGACCTGGCTCTTAGGCTAAGGAGATCTGCAGACCCTCAAGCGCCTTGAGACCTTCACGGGTGAGTAGCGCGCTTACAATCCCCCGATTGATTGACAATTATCATTAAAAAACAATCACAAAAGCTCGTTTGCCATGGGTCACAGAACTCTGAAGACAAACAAAAATTAATATATCTTTTCTGATGATAATTTTCATAGCAATGGTAGTTTCAAGTTTATAAACCGAATTCCAGCAACAGTATTACAGATAGCTTTTCTTGTGTGCTCAGAGCGCATGTGTAGTAAGTAGGTAATCTGTGCCATGAAGAGTCTGCTGTTTCTGCATTCCCGAATGTATTCCCGTTTACACCAACAAACACTTTCAAAAATTCATAAAGACCTGCAGGTTGGTACCATTAAGTTAAAAAGCCTGGCTCCGCTTACGAAAGAAATTTCTTGCTACGCCCAGATAAAGGTACGAGAACACGACCACGATACACTGGGCGTACCTAAAGGACGATCATTGGAGGTACACAGTGTTCCTTGCAAAGAAGTTTGACAAAGGTGGAATTGATTTAACACGGCTCACCTTTCAAAGGATTCACTACACACCACCGTCATATTGTTGTACAGGTGACACAAGCTACTTGTGGAGAGAACATGCATTCATGCATTGTTCATTCACTAAATATACAAAACCATTTTAGTTCAACCCACTGTTGTATTCACAAAGGCCATCTTTGTTGTCACTCACACTTGGCACTCGGCTATGACCCTAACCTTCGTCATTAGATCCATAAGATATATCACAGCTCCCCCCTTTGCTAAACAAACATTCGGTGAGCTAAACCATTTCCTAACGTTTAATCAACTACAAATTCCAGAAGCTTGCCTACAAGATCCTTGATCTTATAATTAATATAGCATTATTTATATCCTTCTGTGTGGGCTATACCACTTGCTTCTGACAAACCATCAGGAGCATACACCTGCACTGTACAGTAGCTAATACTGTACCATCAATTAACTTGCCACCTATCAATAACAGTAGGCCCTGCCAATATACTGCAATGAACTCGTCCAGTTCATCCTCTTCTTGAATCTTTCCTCACAAGAAAGTCAGAAAATGCAGACCACAGTAACACTTTACCATTTAGGCAAAGAGTGCACCTCAAAATTATAGCCCACAAATTGATTGTTACACAAGGCATGGAGGGTGATCCTTTGACTTGATTCATCTTGTATGTAAAAGATAAAGCAATAATTCGTTGTTTTTTTCTTTTGCAAGACCAACCTTCCCCAAATTTAGGGCATACACTGACAGACAGCTCAAACAATTCACTGCTCTTTTCTGATCAGAAAATATTTGTTATTAATGTAGTCGAGCTGCAAGAGCAATTGTGAAGTCCTCGTTCCCACACCGAGTAAACAATATTCAACCCATATTCAGATTTTTCTTGTTTGTGCCCAAGGGTTGAAGTGTCTCTTAAAAACGATGCCTTTAATGTTTTAGTAATTATTCACACGCGTTTTACTTGATTGCAAACTGTACTTGTACAACAAGGCTTACATTATTAATAATCTGGTTCATGAGGATACACATTTCCTTATTTATTGGACAGAATGCAGCAAATAGGGCACCCACCCCACTGAACAAAAGGCATGACTCAAATGGAACACTTGTATGTAAAAAAGCAGGATGCCTCACCTCAGGGCAATTTCTTAATCTAACGAGCCCTAATTATTTTTATTTACTGTACTTTTTTGGTTTTTAAATTAAGCACAATTTGCAAGGATGGGTTCCTAGATGAATAACTATAGGGTCCAGAGTGCACTCTAAATAGGACAAAGATCAGGGTCAGCACTCCACGTACACACATCATCCTTGACTCTAGGGGACAAAGATCAGGGTCAGCACTCCACGTACACACATCATCCTTGACTCTAGGTACAGGTGGGCAAGCAGATCGAAGCTCAACTAAAGGGATGGTATTGTGGTGAGTCTAGATACAGTAGAACAGAGTAATCCAAGCTTCAGTGAAGTATTAATGTCCATATGAGGATGGAGCGTTCACAACATTTAATAACTTATTACACAAAAATATGTCCCAACTAGGTAGTTCTAGTTAGGACCACGTTTCCATGGGAAGTAGATTTTTGGTTTGCTAAATACTTTGGCGCCGTTTTAAGAAAATTCACAAAATGTTGCCAAAAAAACAAGAGTCTCATCCAGCTCAGCTCCCTCCTAAAAGGTTTCGGCATGATCTTGTCAAGTGGAGGCTGATAAATAAAATGGGAATGAGGGGCTGTGGGTTTCACAAATGCATTTTCCCCATGCAATAGTCTATAGGAAAATTGAACAACGATAACACAAAAACTACTGACCGGAAATGCATCAAATTTGCCAGAAAGCTATGTTTTTACCCAGCAACTGGACTTTTTGTGATTTGGTGTAAATTCTCTCAGTAGTTTGAGAAATTAAGGTTCAAAATGTATGTACATATAAAGACGAAGAGGATTTGCAGACACAACAGATATTAATTGAAGATCTGATCTGCTGCCGTCAACATTGACAAAGATGTTGCGGCAGGCATTTTAGAATTCGGGGACTCAATCCCTGGTCTTGAAAAAAGAATAACAAGCATTGGCATATCCAATAGGTCTCGCTTTTTGGACCTTTATAAGTATTTAGTTATGCAGCACAATATCCTTGGTGCAACAACATCAACTGTTGCATGGCTGAACACTTATAAGGTCCCACAGACAAGACATATTGGCTATGCCAAAGCTTGTTATACTGGTTGTTACTGCCTGGGCATTGGTTGCACCTCATTCATACTAGGTTAAAACACAAACATAGCAATGAGCTGCAGAAAGGATGACCAGTCAACTTTTGCAAATGCCTCACAATGCGCTGCAGCACGTGCCACTGATTTTTGACTAACGTTTGAACCATTTGAACTAGAAACATTTTTTACACTTATGCAAAAATCACCGCACAAAAGCATAATTCCAGTGGCCCTGTACACAGATGGCTACCTTTCTTATCAAATTAGTTTCCCAACCTATGAGGTTAAGTATGAATGTTCAACACATATGCTCTACACTTATGCAGTTGTCTTGTCTCACCACTCAGAATTGTGAGTCATTTGCTTATTTCCTTTAACAGGTTCTCATTTACTGAGAAGTAGAAGTTGGGCAGTGCTTCCAATTTAATACACACAAATACGATATTGGGGTCCTTGTTAATAATGTAGATTTTGATTATTACTTTCATCTTGGTTTTTTTTCCATTTGCTTACGAATTTTATTCAGCGCTACTAACCACCTAAGAGTGGCCTCAGTGGTGTTCTGGGAGTAGGTACATATAAAGGTATGCAGAGCGAAAGATAGAGCGCGCTTTGTGAAGCATGTCGCTGAGGACCATTTGATCAAGAACTAGGAAGTCAAACTTATAAGGGAAGGGCCTAGATTGGATGCCCACCATACAATATGTCCTAAAGAGATGACAAAAGCTTAATACCTTATGGTGAACAATACATGGTGGTCCGCGGTGTCTGACCAGCCAGGTTGCTAGAAAAGTCCAGGAAGCTACAGTAAGGCAGCATGAGGTGCCAGAGAAGTACAAATAAGTGTAGTATAATTGAGAAAGAGTGCATCAACAGTCGGACTAGGAGATCGTGCTAGAGCCACTAATGAGCATCCCTTTAAAGCACAGTGCCATTGCACTGTACCACCGCCCACTCCTGTTGGCACTTAGTGTAGAGATACCACATGACTTGTACCAACCTGGTTTCCAAAAACGGAGAAACTGTAGCCGGGCTGCATGCAAACAACAAAGGGGAGCTGTTACAAACTATTTATAAGCGCTGGCTTCCTGATAAATACACACCCTTTGGGCTGCAGGACAGACAGACACAGAAGGGTGATGGCGAGACAAGAGGAAAAAAGTCAGGCGGGGTCAAGCAAAGGAAAGACCAGAACTAAGGCGAGGCAGCAGAAAATAAATCAAAGTACTGGTGGCAAAACTGGAGGGAGGTACGGATGTGTGGGGAGATTATAAAAGTCAAAGAAAAAATGTGAGATTTAAAGACTCCGAGCAACCACAAAACGTTAAGTCCAAATCCCGGATCGAGCACACCACAGTTAGCACCACCACCAGGAACAACGTAGGAGAGGAAACAAGTGCAAAAACAAGCTGCAAGCAGTTGTGTTTTCATGCGATCCTCGTAAGTTTGAAGCAGTTAACGTGGATCAGCTGAAAACACAAGCGCGAATTAAAAACACACACACACACTTTAACCCCCATCTACACTCATATTGTGGAATGGCTTTCTTAACTGAGCCCCATTGGATATTCACGGGGACGGATGCTTCCTTTTCCTCCTCCCCCTCGTCCATGGCGGGGCTGCTAGGTGAAAGTGGCGAAGCCAGTCCTGGGAAGCTACTAGGAGAGGCAGCGCAGAGTGTGCCTCAGAGGTGGGGGACGAAATGAGGGTGAGGGTTGGCATTTTCTTGCCCAGAAACTCAGTTATAGACGCGGCCCATCTAAATAAAGTGTTGTGGCAGCTATTAAAGGTAAAGTGTGAATGGGGCGCTTTGTCAACTACAGAAACAAAGGTTTTGAGTTTTTTAAAGAAATGTTTTTTTAGGTAAAAGTGCCCCATTAGCACTTTCACTTTAATGGCGGCTGAGCCCCTTTCTTTAGATGAGAAGCGTCTAAAGAAAAGGGCACTGCCGCCAATAAAGGTGAAACGCAGAATGGGGTGCTTGTTGCCACGAAAGTGAAAGAAAACAAGCACGCGAGTGGTGCGGACGTGCGCGCTTGCCCAACGGATGTGTGGAGAGATTATGAAAGGCAAAGAAACAAGCATTGGCATAGCCGAGTGGTGTGCATGTGTGCAACGGCAAAAGTGAAAGCAGGCGTGCAACGGCAAAAGTGAAAGCAGGCTGGCGAGTGGTGTGCGATGTGCACGCACCATGACGAGAGAGGAAAGCCAGATGGCTCCTCTGCAGCCTGGATAGATGCCGAAAGGGCCCTCCACCGTGGCAAGCAACAATAAGATATGTTGTGGGTGCCCCAGGTAACCAAAAAAGTGAATTTAGAATAAAACGACACTGGTAACAGGGGAGTGGACTCTGTTACTGCAAAGCAGTGAGACTACAAATAAAATATTCACTTGTGGAAATGTAAAATCGGATTCTTTCGTTTTTGAATTAAGCTGTGCCTCATCCATTTTCACCCCTGCTCTGTTTTCAGCCTGGCTCTATCCTTGACACCACACCTGCATACACATTAGGTAACAAATCTTAATTGAGACATTGCAGGCAGCGTAAACATGCAAAGTCAGCACAAAAGAACAGGTGATGTCTGCACTGGGTTTTTTAAACAATGGTAAAACCTTAGATAAAGTCTACTCAGATAGCATATCTTGTTGTTCAGCCTTAGGACGTAGCAATTGCACAAGACACCGAGGCTGTCGATTGTTCCTTCACCTCATTTATGTGTTTTTCCCAAAGCTCTATTTACCTCTGGGTGTCCCTTATTTGTGATCTCTTGCTATAAAAACCCATGTAACCATCGTTCAGTGTGCTCTCTCCTTGAGTATCTCCATGGTGCTCAGTGGATGGAGACCCATTTGTGAATGTTTAATAAATGACCTATGGTTTGAACTCTGCTCCAGTGTTGAATCTTCCTTACTGGTTAAGAACCCGTGGTAAAGTGGTGACCCTGCACCAGCAAATTATTAATAATTTTCTCCACAAATTGGCGCCCAAAGTGGGGTCCCATCAAAGGCTTGCAGTCAGACCAGGGGAGGAGATTGTGTCGGTAAGATGAACTTTGCTGAGGGGCGCCTCACCTGAAGAGACTAGTGTTGCTCATGGTCCAAGGTGATTTTTCAGCTCTCCGACTCCGATCTTCCTGGTGGCTGCTGGCCGTGACTGAGGCCTTCGGGCGGTCATTTTTTGGATCAGGGAGGATCGACAGGTGGGAGTCGAAGACTACGCATACAGCAAATCTGTATTGAACCGGTTCATTTGGTCAGGATTTATTTTGTATCTGCCTTTGCAATTGTCTGATATCAGTTTGAAATTCACTTGAAATTTTGAAACTTTGACTTTGTTTTGGAACTTGCTACTTGTTTTGATTAAAACATTTTCTTACAGGTAATGTGAGAATATTTTTTATTTCTCTCTGTTTATAAGTTTTTTAAATCTTATATAACATGCCTGTGATTAGCCCTCTTTGGAAGTTTTGTTGTAGCTGCTGCGATAAGCAGAGCATTTTGGAAGCAAGTCAGCCGGCGCCACCAGAAGGTACGCCGAATTTTGAGATGTACATCAATTATGGTATTTGTCCCATCATATATAGTACATTATGGAACAAATATATCCCCAGTTGCAATGGCCACTAGAGGTAACCATGGATCCTCACAAACTCTAGTATCGAGAGAAACAATTGCTTTTTTTTTAAAGAACGTTAGGCCAGCTATGTTTGACAGTTTGCGTATGTGGAGGAAGGAAGTAAAAGAGCGGCAGCTCAAGGCAGAGAAGGTACAAAGGAAGCAGGAAAGAAAGACCGAGTATCAGAAGTATAAGGAATTGAAGGAGAAGGAAGTTCAGGAGAAAAAGGAATGTTTAGATAGAGAGCATAGATTATTAATATCTAAGGAATATATAGTTAGACCAACAGTGGCAGTTCAGGTCCACCAAGAAGATGTGGATTCAAATATTGATGGATTATTTATTGAACAACCCTCGCCCCCATATGTACCTTCAACACCTCTTCCCCCTGGACCACCGAATGTCGTTCCCCCGGAAACCCCGGCCCCACCTCTTTTGCCCACGGTTGTCCAGCTCCCTATTTTCCAACCGTACTGGTACATCCCTTACCTCCCCCATCCCAAGCCACAGCGCCTCCATCACAGGCCACAGTGCCTCCATCCCAGGCCACTGTGCCTCCATCCCAGGCCACTGTACCCCCATCCCAGGCCACTGCACCTGAATTGACTAATGATCCCGTACTTCCTGGATCTATCTCCACTCCTCGAATTCTTCGTTCTACTGTACCTTAGTTTCATCAGGACGCAATAAGGTTGACAGTACTGAAATGGTTAAGTGATTTAGAAATGGAAGTAGAAGAAATAATAGATCAGATACAAGATTTTTCAGAGGCGAACTTCTTTGTCTGATAAATAAGCTTTCTCATCAATTTATAGTCCAATGGGAGAGGACTACAGGACAGAACGACCCAGATTAAGTTATAGCTATTAATCGACAGTGTCAGATAGGGGCCTTCCCTGTAAGTAGGGTTAATAATGCCATAGCAATGATAATTGGATATCGTATTAAACTTTCTCCCTCTCCTCGAATAAGACCTCGAATCTTGGCAACTAGGTTCGAGTCTCGGCAATGACGCTGAACATTCTGTGATTCTGGGCAATCCCATAATCTCCCTGTGCCTAACAAAAATGAATGTGTCCTCATGTAATGCAACTTGTGCTATGTAAAGATCTCCGATACTCGATTCGAGTCAAGTTCGCGCTATATAAAACTGAGAGAAAAAAAAAGGCACTAAAGTGGTAGTCATGACTGGTACATGATTTAATAAACAAACTCGGGGGTCACAAAAATAAAATCACCAGTCAAGCAAAAAATATATATTATATATGATGCTGAAGTTAAAAGCATTCATTATAGAAACTAAAATGATTGTTTTGAGCATGGGAAAGAAAAACAATCAGCGTCAGAGACCTTTTTTTCGTTATAGTAAAAGCAATTTTAGAGCTCATTAAATCAGATATCCGGAGCACCCACAAATACAATTCCTGTTTCACTGTCACAATAACTCTGAAGAATATAATGGGCAAAGAAAGTACTTTGTGACAGCATGTCTAGTGCAAAGTGTCATTTTCCAAAGAATTCTATTGATGCCTTCTATGTTATTAAAAAATAAAGTGGTTTTTAAAGATGGTGTAAGGTTGCCCTGATCCTGTTCAGAAAATTCCATGAAAAGAATCTGAATAAAATAGAAAAATAAACAATCAAATTGGATTACTTTTGAGGTCCTCTGCGGAGGATAGCAACTGTATAATTAGGTTTCCATCACCCAAGGTTTAATGTTTTTGATTCTCCGTAAAATACAATCCATTACAAAGATTACAAATTTCAACAGACAGTCCAGCGCACATATTCAAAATGTGCCATTTTCTGGTTATTCTCTCATTCTTTATGTATTGCTTTTCTAGTGCTAGCACACAGTAAAGGGGGAAGAGAATACAGAAATACAAGTAAATCTGTATAAAATTGACCTATCCCGCATGTTGCACTGCTACATAATAAAAATACAATGTACATACACACAGACACATTTATTAGTTGACACTATCAGTTGACAATTTACTCAACCGGCGAAAATCACCTAAAAATTCTCACCCAATTTCAAAATTAGAAAAGGGGGAAAAAACTAAAATAAAAGGAACATGTTAAAAAAAAAAACAGAAGACTATTAACGGCGCCAATGGGGCTCCTTAAACAGGTTACTGAATTGCACAAAGTATTTTCATTGCAGACGTGGTTTCACAGTTACAGGCAACAAAACGAGTGGTAGAAGGCATCGCAATTTCAAGAAATAAAAACAACTCGCTAGCCTTTTTTTTTTTAATAAACAACTTTGCTTGTTTTTTTTCGTGCACAACATAAGAGCACATGTCAGAAAATCTGAGGTGATCTGCCAGCTGATTTGCCCTGATAAAGGCCATCCATGGTCTTAACAAGGTGCATCCTGGAGGAGAATGTGATCTCAGTGGAGAGAAGGAGGATGTGGTTTAATGTGAAAGAATTAAATATGGGTGACATTTTGATTACATCGGAGTAACCAGAAGAATTTCGGTAGTTGTGTCCCTCTTGTGGAGTGAAATTACTGAAAATCATGCAATTGTGAGCATTTGTGTAGTTTAAAGTAATTTGGGGACAAACTAAGAGCACAGGAACAGAGTGTGAGGGGATTCTGCTGTTCCTGTTTATTTGCTTTTAGTGCTATTTTCTTAGTACAAAATACACCCTTATTCATTTTGACAGAATGGTGCGTTTTGCGCTTAGGAAAGAACACTCGTGTAATCCTGCATAATTTAGCTGTAATTTTTGGTCATTAAGCAACAGTAAATTATGCATGTTACGCCTGCCCCCAGAAAAAATTAAACTGGGGGCACAAAAGGAAAACAAACAAATTCTACAGAGTTTTATTCCTAAACACAAGCACTCCAAACAGTTTTATAAATTAATATTTGGTCCAAACGTTAAGGACTTCGTATTCCAAAATAAAGTATAATTTATTGTCTGTATGGGTACATGTAGGCTTCCGTACATTCCAAAGTTAAAAAATGTATTTTTTTAAGGCTCAAAAGTTTAGAAATGAAGGTTATTAATCCAAGTAGTAGACTTCGTTGGTGAGTAGCTCACTAGACACAAACAGAATCATGCTTAAATTCGAGTTTATTATGGACTCCTGCCTTGGACAACTTGCTTAGATCACTCACTTTTTGATATCTTGTGCTAAATGCAGAAGGCCAACGGTGGACTCCAAGTGCTGCACTGACCTCTTATTATTTCCCAGAGTGACTTGAAATGTTTGTATTTATGTGGTGTGCATCCACAACTCCTGCACCCACTGTTGAGGGGTACAACCCGTAACCGGGAAACAGAATTGCAAAAACAGTGGAGTGGCGCACTACCGGAATGTTCAAGAATTAATAATTAAAGAATTAATTTTTCTTGAGTGATATCCGGTGCCAATTCGTTACGATTTTTATCCAGTGTCTCTTTACCGGCCCTTATCATGGTGGTCCGAGTTCCAATTTGATAACGCGTAAGAACGACAACTTCACGAGCTACTCAAATCAACTTCATAGTGATATTATCACTCAAGAAAAATACTTGCCCTGACGAAGTTCTTTCAAGAACGAAACGCGTTGGCTGTTTTGTGTTCATGCACTTGGATTTATACGAATAAAGTATTTTTTTCTACGAAGGAACTGATCGAGCTTCTTTATTAATTTTTGCACTTTTTGATATCTGTAGATTTAGGGAATGTGTCCTACAACTATTTAAGATTGATTATACACCCTTACCTTTGAGAAGATTAGTAACTACCAATGTTCCCTCTAATTTCTTTCCTCTGTGTGCGGCAGTGTAGGGTCTCTGTGCGTTGCAGCCATGGCTATGTGCGCCAGGAACCAGACCGTGCTTGTGCACAGCGCCAAATATCACTTCAAACTTTTGCTTAAAAAACTGAAAAGACTCTGCATTTCCACACATATAATCCACATTAAGGGGCTTAAAAGCAGATTTGCAATTTGGATACACACGCCATGAAAATAATGGAGTAATGCAGAAATTGGTAAGAGAGGGATGGAAAGAGAAAGGCAGGAAGAGGCTTTGGAGAACTTGGAGGGAGAACGGAAAATGGAAAACCGGTAAGAGAAGGCAAAGAACAGGCAGGGAGAGGGAAATGGAGACAAGAATGAGATGGGGGAGAAGGGGAAAGTGGGTAAACGTGGGGCAGTGTGGAAATGTAAAATCGGATTCTTTTGTTTTTAAATTAAGCTGTGCCTCATTCATTTTCACCCCTGCCCTGTTTTCAGCCTGACTATCCTTGACACAGCACCTGTAGAACAATGGTAGAGAATCTAAATTTGGACATTGTAGGCTGCGTAAACATGCAACGTCAGCACAAAAGAACAGCTGATGTCTGCACTGGGTTCTTTAAACAGAGGTAAAGGCTTAGATAAAGTTTGTTCAGATAGCTTATCTTGTTGTGCAGCCTCAGGACGCAACAGTTAAACAAGGCACCAATGCTGTTGATTCTTACCGATTGTCTCATTTGTGTGTTCTTCCCAAAGCTCTATTTATCTCTGGGCGTCCCTGGTCTGTGATATTTGCTATAAAAACCCATGTAACCATTGTTCAGCGCACTCTCTCCTTGAGTATCTCTATGGTGCTTGTCGGACGGAGCCCCATTCATTAATGCTTAATAAATGACCTATGGTTTGAACTTCGCTCCAAGGTCGATTCCTCCTTTCTTGTTAAGAACACGTGGCGAAGTGGTGACCCTGCACCAGCAGATTAACAATAATCTGCTCCACAGCAGGACTGATATGAGGAAGAAGAAAAAGAAGAGAAGGAGACGGCGAGAGCAGCTGGGGAGTGGAATTAAAAAGGACAAAAGATGTCAGAGAAGACAGCAAGTGTGGTATAGCAATGCTTAAGAAGTAGCGTCTCTGTATATCGACGTCGGAGGGTTATATAAGGAGCCTTTTTCACCATCTCATCATTTCTAAATGCTTGCTCTATGTAATCGTGCTCACCTGAACGAACTAATAAGGGTGGAAGGCAGGTTAGGCCTTGCCAAGATTTTTAATCTTGCCATGATGCAGGTCTGAGCAAATGGCAGCTGCAAGTTTGTATACGACTGATCCATCTGTCGGGAGTATTCTCTTCACTAACACTTGCTTCCCTTCTCTTTTTGAAACTCCGGGGCAGCAACATGGACGTGGTCTCACCAGGGCTTTAAGTGGAAGCTTTTTCAATATTATTTACAAGCCATAGTTGTTGCTTATTTATCTTATGCAACTAACAACCACTGACAAAGCCAATAGTCCGAATTGTTGTAGGTTCGATGTTACTTGATGCATCATATCTGAATGCAATGACAAACAGGAAAATACAAATCAGGGCACACTATGCCAAGCACAGAAAAGTTCAAAGTCACACAATCACCCCACAGCCCAGCTCTATAAAGAGAAATACAGCAAGTCTACAAACACGGCGTGTGCGCTACAAGCCATGTTTGTAGAGTTGCTGCATTTCTTTTCTAAATAGAGCGCAGCTGCAGGGTAATTGTGTGCCTATGGTAACGTTTTCAGGTTAATCGCACCGCCCATCTAGAGCTGCAATTAAGAAAAAAGGTTCAGATGAAATGAAACGGGATGACTTATGAGTGGGCAGTGCGCTTAGAGGCTTTATAGGTGAGAAAAGTAATCACTGAACTGCTATGCAACGTTCAAATCCTTGAAAAAAATACAAACTTAAACCAACATTACAACACTGACAAAAGATTTGTGAAAACCTGCACCATCACTGCACTGGTACATCACCTAGTACCGTAGAATGCTCAGGTAACAGCTCATAATGCATAAAAAACACACTCTTTCTTGAGGTCAGTTTCTCAAGACAACAATAGAACAATAATTAAGACCCAAAAAAGACTATTCTTTGAACAATATTTAGAAGGAAGCCAAATGTTTAATTCCCATTGGTCACTTTTCTGTCCCAACCACAGTACGGAAGCAGCACTACTAGATGTATGGCAAGCTCCTATCACAACACAGTCTGCTTAACCTGATGAACTTCAGAGCTGAGTTTTGTACAGAAGATCACCCCCTTTTGTCCTAATATATGCAATTACAAAAAAGGGAATCTCATTAACAGTCAAACTGCTTCTTGTTAAAATGTCACATTTTGTCTAAAGGGGTTGTTAAAACTGTACTACCAGCGTGACAATAACAGACACTCCAGCAAGTTTGTCATTGGCAGCCTCATCACAACTAGAAAGATGGCTGGAGAGTTTCGCGGTTTTCAAATTCAGATGGATTTAATTTATACAAGCCATTGTTACAGCATACTTATCTTATGCAACTAGCAACCACTTACAAACTCAATAGTAGGTATGATCAGGGCTTCAAGTTGGCCGGGTCTCACCAGTGCTGAGCACCTGCAGTTTTTTTAAAGAGGGGCCTTCAAATGGGTTTCTATCTGGCTCTGTTTTGTGCCCTGGCACAGGCGGTCCATTTTTTTCTAGACTGCAGTGACAGCAGGCACATTGATGTGCGCGTGCTCAACCTGCTCATTAGTAGAGAAGTTATGGCATGACGTCATGCCAGGTGAGCCTTGTAGGGGAAGGGAAATCCTTTAAAGAGTCATTTTCTCTCAGGATTTCCCTTCTCTTTTTGAAACTCAGGCGCAGCAACATTGTCGTGGCGTCACCAGGGCTTTAAGTTCAAGCTTTTTCAATATTACATACAAGCCATAGTTGCTGCTTATTTATCTTATGCAACTAATAACCATTGACAAAGCCTACAGTCCTTAATTGTGGGTATGATGTTACTACTTGTATCATATCTGGATGCAATGAAAGAAACAGCAAAAAACAAGTCAGGCGGTACACTATCCTAAGTACAGATTTTTAGCTTATGTGGCTTAAAGTCATGCCCTCAATTACACTGGCCAACCTCTTTGTGAGACTCCCCAATATTTTTATCCCACTTAAATCCCTAGGTATGATGTTACTTGTTGTATCATATATCTGGATACAATGACCGAAACAGGAAAATATAAGTCGGGTGGCACACTACCCCAAGCATAGAAAAGTGTAAATCACACCACTGTTGCGCTCTATTAAGAAGAGAAATTCAGCAAGTCTACAAACATGATGTGTGCTTTTCACATCGTGTTTGTAGACTTGCTGCATTTCTTTTCTTAACAGAGCTGGGCTGCGGGGTGATTATGGGCCTTTGTTAAAGATTTCAGGTTAATCACAGTGCCCGTCTGGAGCTGCAATTAACCTGAAAACTTTAACAAAGTCACACAATCACCCCGCAGCCCAGCTCTGTTAAAAAGAGAAATTCAGCAAGTCTACATAAACGGCGTGAGCTTTAGACGCCATGTTGTAGACTTGCTGAATTTCTTTTGTTACATAAGCGCGGCCGTGGGCACATTGTGTGCTTTTGTTAAAGTATTCAGGTTAATCGCAGCACGTGACAGCGCTGCAATTAACATAAATACTTAAAGAAAAGTATACAGTAGGCACCGCAGCCGGGCTCCACATATAAAAGAAGAAACCAAGTGCCCAAGACTTACCTGCCACTCCCTCACCTTCCATAGACTTTAGTCTATTCCGCCGCTCTGCCAGGAAACGCCCGTTTTCCGTGCCGCTCGCTCTTTAAAAGCAGCGGCGCGAACGCTCTCGCGGGATGTGATGTGTGTGCGTGCCCCACACACAGCATTGCGCGCTACAGGTAATAGAGGTATGCGCGCGTGCATGCGCGCACCCTATTGGGAACAGTGGTGACTACTGATTTCTTTTAACTATTTGAGCAGCCCGTCACAGTAAACTTCATTGCAACGTTGTTGCAACATTACAAGGTTTGAATATACCTTTTCAGAGGCGCTGCATCAGCTACTCACCAACCGAGTCTACTACTTGGATTATTGCCCTTTGTTTCTAAACTTTTGAGCCTTGAAAAAGTCACGGTGTGACAAAACAACTGGCATTTTGTTTTTTGGGCACTGGGAACAGGTCTATTTTTCGTATCCCCCCCACCTTACGAAAACCTTCTTGATAACTGCCCGATTTATCTCCCTCTCACATGAGGTGGAAGCTTTCCTGCTCAGTTTGTCAGCTTCCAAGTTGTCTACTCCCAGTAGCAGTATGGCTGTTATAGTTATCCGTCTCTGGTTGGCCCGTTTCCTTATCTCCTGTACTAGTCTTGCGAGGGCGAAACAAATTGTTCCCCATTGCTTGTTGAGTTAAAATATGGTTGTCGTGTTGTCTGTTTGAACGTATATCGATTTGTCCACAGCTGCTTTTGAAAGGCCTTTAAGGTTAGGAACACAGTTCTTAGTTTTGCATTGCTTCATGTGGCTTCCACACTCCTCTGATGTTGAGCCTCCCTGTATGAGCTCCCCATCCCAAGTGTGAGCTGTCTATGTTGATGTTTGCTGTTTCTGCTGGTGGTATGAATGGTCTTCTATTGTTGCATTCATCCTGTCCCACCACATTATTTCCTCCTGTTCGCTTTGTGTGACAATCACTAGATCTTCCCAGCTCCCAGAAGACTGTGACCATAGACTTTGAATCCATTCCTAGATCAATCTCATGTGTAGTCTCACTCTGGCTATTAGTGGTATGCAGGAAGCCATCATTCTAAGCAACTTACCCACAGGGATCACCGTCAGAGATTGACCCTTCTGGAAATGGTGAGCTTGTTGCATTATTGTCAGAATTCTTTTTTTGCATGGAACCGCCTTCACTTGCGATGTGTTCATCTTTGCTCCCAAGAAGAACTTCTCCTGTTCTGGTGTGGGAAAATATTTCTCCAGGTTTATGATGAACACCAGAATGTTAAGTGTCTTCGTCATTGTCCTTATAATGTCTCTGCACTTGTGCTTCGGACTGGTCTTTACCAGCCAGTCGTCTAAGTAAGGTTACTCATGTATTCCCCACTATGAAAAATTGTTCCGTCATGGGCCATTAATCTTAAAATACTGGTAAACATCCCATATTTAATTTAGAAAAAAGGTGACAGATACATAACAATTTTTTGGAATTTTTATTTTCTTCAATGATCTGACTTTCTTTATTTTTAGTTTCTCAGTCTATGTTCTTCATTATATCTCAATTAATTTTAAGCATTTCATCACGAGTACAATTTATAAATATATACATAATTCATACAAAAAGAAGAGAAAATATTAAACAATACACAATAAATAACAATATACCTAAAGTGAAAAAGTCTCTGGTAACATACACTCAATCAAAGATTACTACCACAATCATACCCATACTTCATTCAAAACCACAACAGAAAGAAGAGAAAACTGAATTTTAATTGGCAGGATCGTCACGCCAATTAATAGGTCTCAAAGCACAGTATGAGAACCCTGCACAGGTCGACGCGCGTTTCGGCGGCTCAAGGCCACCTTCTTCAGGACCATCATTTTTTTGCACTCCACACCACCCTGGGTTAGACACTGGCTATATGCAAATCAGCTCTGACCCTGTGCCTCATGGGAACAGTCCAGTCCGATGGATTTAGGCCCAGATCCTTGTACTGTACAGAAACCGGTCCTTGGATGCTTGATTCCGGTCTGGGAAAGACATGGCTTGGTAGTTCAGACTGGACTGTTCCCATGAGGCACAGGGTCAGAGCTGATTTGCATATAGCCAGTGTCTAACCCAGGGGGGTGTGGAGTGCAAAAAAACGATGGATTTAGGCCCAGATCCTTGTACTGGGGTGAATGTATGACATTGTTCTACATTCTGTCCATCAACTGTGTTTTTTGCTGTTTTTGTAGTAAGTCTTCTACTTCTTGACGGAGGTAGGTTTTCTCTTCTTTCATATGGGTTGTATGCTTTGGGCCCAGATTTGGTGGGTGTTTTTCCAGTTCTTCGCAATAGCAGTGTTGGATAATGTTGAGTATCCATTTGTCTGATGTGACCTCCCTTCATTCCTGGAGGAAAGCTTGTATTCTTCCCCCAATGGGTGTTGTGTGTGGGTGGGACTCCTGTTTTGCGAGTCACTTGTTTGCGGTTGCCACTACTTTGGTAGCTGTCCTTTACCATCGGCCGCAAAAGGGCTGTTCCTGTGGTGCCCTGGATTTCCACTGTCGTGCTGTTGCTTGTGCCCGCAGTGTTGTAAGGCTTGATGTGCTGCAATTGATTACTCCTGTTTATGCCAGCCTTCTAGTAGGGGTGGCTTCCCTTTTCTGGTGTCTAAATTATAAGCCCCCCTCGACTTTGCTGTAATCCTTTTTTAGTTGTTGCAGTGTGTCCAAAACAGGTGTTCTCCATTGAAAGGGGTGTTAATAATGTTGGCCTGAACCTCCTTCTTGAATCCAGAGATTCACAGCCAGGCGTATCTTCTTAAGGTTGTTCCTACCATCAGTTGTCTTGATGCTGTGTGTGCGGCCTTGAATGCTGATTTTAGGCATGTGTTCGCTAAGCTCTTTCAGTCCTCTGCAGTGGGCGTCTTCCCTCTTCTGGTAATGTTCTGGTAGGTGCTTCATTACCTTGGTCATCTCCTCCCAGTGTTGATGGACATACCTGCTAAGCAGGGCATTCGAGTTTGCAATGCGCAAATGTCTTGCAGCTTCCTTCTCAAACGTTGATACTTCCGTCCTTTTCCTTTTTTTATCCAGGGTGGTTTGGAGGAAGTTGGCACATTGGCCCTTTTCCTGGCAGAGGTTACGATGATTGAGCCTGCCACCGTATTGCCCCAAATATATGCAGGATCCTTTGAAGAATAATTATATTTCTTCTCGACCCGTGTTGTCACGGTCCTGCAGGTTGCAGGTACTTTAAACACCTCTCTCCCTGGTCCAGGATGCTCGGGAGCATTAGAAGGAATTGGCACTTGCTCTGTAAGGGTAGGACTGTCTTTAGCAGAAAGTATGTCTGCGATTTCTCTTAATCCAAAAGGACTCCATAGTGCTTTGTCGTCCTTTTCACAACATGGTTATACATGGTGCTGTCATTCGGTGGGCAATGGCCTTGACACATATGTATCCTCACCTTCCTCAGGCGATTCTGCATTGAGGTCTTGCCATTGTTCTTCGATAACTTCAGACCCCTCAATGTTTTCGAACAGGCACTGCGACTCAGTCCTTCTCTTCATAAAAGAGTTCATGTTCTTCTTGTAGCTCTGGTGTACATAGCAGGTTCAAGTTCAAGTCCAACCCCCCCCCCCCTTTTCCTTCTACTGTTCGCTTTCAGTCAATGGATTGATGGTATTCAAAATCCCTAGAGGGAGGCACAAACATGATCGTTTCTTACACTATTTCGAGGGCCCACTCTTTGGCATTCAGCGTGGTGACCCACCATTTCTTCGGCGTTGAAGTTTCGGCTGCTGTTGACTGGGCTGCTGTTTTCTTGGCTCTCTCTCAATCATCTTTCGACACCGTTGTCTTCTCCGAGGTTCGACTGCCAGCGGTATCCTTTATATGGACCGAGGGGCTCTGTGTGCCTCTACTTGCCTTTGATCTGTGAAGTTTTCGGCGCTGAAGCAGTCTTTTTTGGTCTAGAGTCCGAATTCTCAGTTAGACTGCTACCATCCATTTTTGCATTACCTAAGAGTGCTTTCTTTGGTTGTCTTGTGTACGGGCTCAAAGCAATGATCTCTTTCTTGGTGTTTTAGCCTTCTCCTTTAGCCTCTCGTCAGCACTGTGCTCCTCCTCGCTTGATAGACTGAGATCGCTCAATAATGGCGTTTCCATCTGCCCCTGCATGTTATAGTGCACCTTTTTTTGTGCCATTTCAGTTTTAAATTAGGATTCTGAGCAGGACTTGCAGGTGTCAATTTTGTGGTCTTTCTGCAATCAGATATTGAACACCTGGTGGTTATCCCTCTGGTCAAACCTGTGGTGGCAACTCGGGGAGAAATGGAAAGGGGTGTTCTACATCTCACGCAGAGCAGGGGGGCCCCCTGTCAATGCATTCTCCACCCTCCGCTCGACGCACATTCCACTTATTTAAGTGAAGGTCAGTGGAAATCTCTGGAGGCGACTCCCTTCCTTCCGCTATGGCAATGATTTTCCCTGGTTTTCACAAATATCCCGTTTTCTTTGCTCCTCTTCCTTTCGATGATCTGAGATCTTCAGCAATGCTTCCAGATCCAACAGCGTGGAAAAAGAATCTGAAGATTGCATGTGGAGACTTCCGGGAGGGCGTCTGACATCAGGAGAGGCTAGCCTAAGCAGCAAAGGGCGAGTATTGTCAATGCAAAACAACAAAAGAAAAACAACTATGATAGCCAGTGATATTCACAGTACTCCTCAGGGAACTTCCATATGTGCCACTTGGTCAACAGGTACACTGTGCTGCGGTTTACTCGGATTACCACTATTAAAAACATTTAAATAAACACGCAATTTGTTTAACAGTCAATTAAATTTAAAGAAAGGAAGAGACTAGGGTGTCCAGCACCCCTTAACTTTAGGATCACCTTCATTTTTAAAGACATCTTTCAGCAAAAGTGGAAAAAATATGATAGTCTTTCCAGAGTTCAAAAATGTATTTTATTAACGTGTAAAACGGTTTCACCCAAGTACATAATATTATCAGTACACTGAAGTATTCTTTTAAAGTATTAGTTTTTAATTATGAATTTAGAAACATTAATCCCCCCCCACACTGACAATGCCAATACTGAACTAAGATGCAAATTGGTTATGTGCATTCTGGTGGCCTGCGTGCCTATTATAAATCAATAACAGTTTATTAAATCAAACACTGGAGAAGTTTTGTAAAGCGTACACCTTGAGTTCGTGTATTTTGAGGTGCTCTTATAAGTGATAATGAAGAAAAATGAAAGAAAAAGAAAATGACATAAAACTGCCCAGGATCATACAATTCGGGGGAGTCTGCACTAATCCGAGGTTTTCTGGCTTCACATTGTGCAGTTCAACCAACATGTGTATATGCTTTACTTCCCTAAACCCACCTTAGTGCCAACCTCCCATGCTCCAAACCCCCTCCACCCCCCCACCCAGCTGGCACAAAGTGCGGCCCTCTGTCACATCACAGAACAAATGGGAAAACGGTTGCAGGTACCCTTGATGGAAGAGGAGAGTTCCAGCCCCAACAACTACATGGAGGAATAATGCACCAGATTGCAAAGATTAAGTCTCCAAAACAATGGATTGAGTGACTAATAACTCTTAAGAAAGATGGAAGAAAGGGAAAGCAAATACAGAGAATGAAAGGGACAGAAGGTAGGGTGAGAAGTGTTGCAAGTGATTTGGAAGTTGGGATGCGAGCAGTTTTATTAATTCCCCTTCAGAGAAGTTAATGGAGGGAATTGTGTCCATGTGCCATGGATTCAAATTGATTTGTATGCATTTATTAATAATTATATGAATTTGAGAGAGGACCCAGGAAAACAGTACCGAGAGATACATAAGTTGACATTTCCCAGTGCTGAGGGCTGATTCAAATATGCTGTTTGAGACCGTGGTTTCTAGTGATTTGTGGTCTGAGTGTAAGGTTATTGTTGGATGGCCTACATAAGAACTAGCAAGGATTACACCTAGTGGTGCTTCTTCTGAAAAGGTAGCTACCAAATACAAGAATGTTATTGAGCATTTGAAAATACGTTTCTGAGATGGATATAAATTGGAATAACATTTTCAGAACTTCAAAAGAGGCAATGCATGCCTTAAATGAAAGGTTTATGCACATTTTCAAGAGACATAGTGGAGTCTGAGATCCAGGAGAGATGGGGCTGGTGGATCAGTTTCTGCTTTTGCGAATGGTTTGAGGATGGATTTTAGTTATCACATTTAGCAGAATCAGATCTGTTGGCAGACAAGCATTGATGAGATTTTGAAAATGGCAAAATATGGTAGTGAATAGCTTGAGATGAAACGGAAAAGGATTTAGAAGTTGATGATTGTCCAAATAAAGCAGTTGGAGAACGGGTCTCGGAATCACATGGGTTTAAATATAAATGTTGTTCAGTCTGGTATGAATGGGCTGAATCAAATGCAGATGTAATGTGGTGGAAGCATTGATGGCATGAATAATAATGTTAAAATAATGAAAAAGGATACAGCTCGTCACTTCTGTGGAAAGATTGGGCATTGAAAGAAGGAAAGTGATAAGAGTCCTAACAAAATTCAGGGGATTGTGGAACAACTTTCACAGATGCAAATAAATAATCTGATGTTCCTGAATATCCCAAAATTCAGAACAGAATGTGCAGAGTGTGTAATCATTTTGAATGCCAATGCCTTTCGTTTCATTGAGCAAAACAAGAGGCATACGATGCCATATTGTGCATGGTGCCAGCAGAATCCATTAATTCAGAATGATGAGTTGGCAGGGAGTAGTTCACAATGACAGTACATGAGGGGAGATGGGGAATGCATGCTTGAAGCAGTCTTAGAGGTAGACTTAAGTGGCCCATACATTGACAGAGAATTCAATGGCCATCCCATTCATTTGTGATCAATATAAGGGCTACATTCGTTCTATGGAAGATGCAAACCTGCAACTCTTGGAAACAGAAGTTCAAGTTGTAGGGATCAGCATTAAACAAATTGTTAACCTGGTTACTGCAAATGTTGCAGTTAAAATTGGCCACATGGAAAATAAGCACCATTTTATTTTGTAAGATTCAAGTCCTGTGAACTTACTGGAAATGGACTTGCTCTGCAAAACGAAGTGCGTAATTTATTGCACACTAGATTGTGGTGCGACTGAAACACAAGATGAGGATTTTATGTTCAAGAGCCCTTCATCAGATTTGAGAGCGGAGTGATTTCCAGTTTTAACCATGAAAGACCTTCCTTTGGATTTAGGATATACAGCCAAAGATGAGCCATAGGACTTTACTGGAAAAAGAGATTAGATTGTTTAAAAGAGCAAAGCTAGCTAAAATAAAGATCAAACCAGATCCAATATTTCCCAGAACTAGTAAATACAGACATTTTAAAGAGGCAGAAGAGGGAATGAAACCAGTGATTAAAAAGACGATTGAGCAGGGAATCCATAGGGAGGTAAGTGATAGTCCTTATAACTCTTCCGTGATGGGAATTGTTGAATGGCAAATGGCCGACTGGACAAGGTTTGCACACAATTTTTGTTCCATGTTGTGCAGTGGTACCAAAACCAGCAGTGATTTTTTTCCAGATTCCATTAGAGACATAACGGTACACAGTCATCAACTTATGCTAAGCATTCTTCTCAATTCCTTTGCATGAATATTCACAATTTCTTTTTGCATTTCAATTTTTGAATAAAGTTCTCGTGTGATGTAGTATCCCAAAAGGTATTCAGAAAGTCCTCAACTCTTTAGTCGAATCTTGAAGAAGAGATCCAAAGAATTTGAGGTTACCACGAAATGCAGTCTTATGGCAGTATAATGATGACCTACTGGTTGCATTTAAGACAAAAGAGGACTGTAAACTCGATACAATAATTGCCTTGTTAAATCATCTAGCTGAAAATGGGCATACGGTTTCCCTGGTTAAAATTTTGTATTTCAAGAAGGAAGTCATCTATCTAGAGCACCATATTGAAAAGGGAGTGTGAAAAGTCTCAAATGAACTAGTTTCTGCAATTCTGAAATCGAGTCGGCCGACCACCCAGAGCCAGGTTCGGCTGAATCTTGCGATTGCATGGCTACTGCCAGTAGATTCCAACATTTTCCTTGATTGACAAGCTTTAGTGAGGTTCACATGTAGTGATGTCCAAGTTCCAGTACCATTTGATGATGAATACATTGATGTAGTTAAGAAACTGAAAGAGCTTCTGTAATGCACACTTACTTGGGATGCCCGATTACAATTTGATGTTTTTTTCAGCCATGAGAGAAATGGATGTGCACTTTAGATTCACACATAGCAGTATCGGGTTTTAATGTGCCCAGTAGCCTATCTTTCAGCTGTGTTGGATCCAGTAGCTGCAAGTCTTCCAGGTTTTTTGTAATTAGTTGCAGCTGTTTGCTTTGCCATTGAACAAAGTGCATGGATTGTTAATAGCCATACTTTAATTTTATGTCTCACATTCCATTGAATTTCCAGAATGACAACACAACATATAACCACCAACAGACTGACTTGCCACTAGCAGATCATACTTGCATTCTATTAGGAGATGCATTCTGAACCCAGCAACAAGTTTTCATATTTTGGATAAGAGTTGTTAAGACAGGGAAATGAGGAAATTGATGATAAGCCAGACCCCAACTGCAAGAAGTGAATGAGTTCTATACAAACCCAAGACTAGACATTAAAGAAATACCTTTGGAAATGGCTGACCTGGAGTTTGTTGATAGTTCTTCTTACCTATACAGTATTTTCTATTTCTGAGACTTCTAGATACATCTTCTCTGCCAAAAATAACTTCAGCAGAACTGGCTGCATTAATAAGGGCTTGCAGCTTAGCAGATTATTTGGAGGTGATGAGTTATACAGCCAGTATGGTTTTTGAGTTGTCCAGGACTATGGTCAACTATGATTATCAATCAAGGGTTTTAGGACATCCTCAGGAGCCTCTATAAAGAATGGGGCTTACATGCTGGATTTGGTGAAAGCTACACAAAAGCCAAAAGAAATTGTGGTTGTCAAATGTATAGCCCATAAAAGTGGAAAGCATTTGGTTACGCTGGGAACCAAGTACACTGACCAAGTGGCAGAAAAATGTGAATTACAATATGAAACAGAGGGTGAAAATGGGCAGTTGAGAACTAATTCAGTACAAAATGCAATTTGAATTGTTCTTTATGGATTCAATGCAGACTTGTTTGAGCAAACTAAGATTTGCAGGAGGATGCCAAAGAAAATGAGAATAGAAAATGGGAGACTGGGCTACAATAAAAGATATCAGGATTTGTATGTGAATGCTAAGCGCAAGTATGTATTACCTGGCTTGACGTTCTATCCCAAGTGCAAGTATTTGCACAGCATGTTACATGCAGGAAGAGATAGTCTAGTTAAGATGGCCAAAATGTACTGGGAAAATATAGCATTTGGATATGTTGCTGAAGATGTTTAAATTCGATGTCTGATGTATCATTTAAATAATCAAGGCAAAAGAACAGTTACTTTTACGAATTATATTGGCAATCTACGTGGCCCCATTAACAAGACTACAAGCAGATTTTATTGAGATGGCAAATTATAATGGTTTGAAGTATGACTAAGTAAGGATCTGTTTCTTTGCTAAATGAATGGAACAATTTTCCACCAGGTGAGCAGATAGCCTTACAGTGGCCAAACTGCTGTTAAGTGAGCTAATACTCAGATTTGGCCTTTCAACTTCCATTGAGACTGATTGAGGAATTCATTTAAAACATTTTTTTGCAAGTAGTACGCTCAAAGTTTGAAAACAACCAGAGGTTTCATTGTAGTTACAACCACAATCCTAAAATAATGAGGAGAAAGCTTATGGCACTCTTAAGAACAAACTAGCAAAAGTATGTGCTTCAATTGGTCTAAAGTGGTCTGATACCCTTCCTCTTGTTTTCATGAGCATGAAAAGTGCTCCTGACAAAAAGACTGGTTTATTGCCTCATTAGATGATTATTGGAAGAGCAATGAGGCTTGCATATGTTCCTTCAACTGTACTAGTTTTGAGAACTGTAGACATTGTGCAGGATTATTGGAAGCATATGCCTGATAAAGTGAAATCTGCCTCATCAGGTGAACCAGGCAACAGAAGAATTAACAAAATCAGAAGAACAGAAGGATATTGTGCGTCATAGTCTTAATCGTGTTGACTAGATTTTAATCCGATAATACACAGGAAGGGATGCTTGGAGGAGTTAAGGAAGAGACTGTATCAGATTATCTTCACGATGAAAACAGCCCTGACATGCGCTGGTGTGCCACAGTGGATCCATACAGAGTGAGACTAACTTGAGTAATGGA
Source organism: Lissotriton helveticus (assembly GCF_964261635.1). Taxonomy (NCBI): domain Eukaryota; kingdom Metazoa; phylum Chordata; class Amphibia; order Caudata; family Salamandridae; genus Lissotriton; species Lissotriton helveticus. Next base: position 1,191,232,410 of record NC_136067.1, read on the forward strand.
GGAATCAGCTGGTCTAGAGTCAAGCACATAGAGTCAAGTGCAGAGCCAAGCTTAAATTTGCAACTGGCAAACACAACAAGCAAAAGCAAATTGAACTGGTGAAGTTTCAGGTTAGTGAAAGCTCTGACAAGGAAACTCAAATTTCTGAAGATAAGTTCCAAGACAGAGATCAGAGTAAAGAGCTGTTACAGTACAAAAGACAAAAGCATGAGTGACTTCAAGAAGTAGTAGTCTCTGATCCAAGCAGTGAGAATAGCTGAGGAGTAAAGTTATAAAGAACCTAAACGAAAATAAGAAATTCATAGTGAACAGAGCAGAAAAGCTGATCACATTTCAAACTCAAGCCAAACCTCCTTGGAGAATAAAGAGACTGACAAAGATTGTAGTTAAGAGAGAAAGAGTTGAGGAAGATATTCAGAGGAAGAGAAATTTCAAAAGAAAACACTGAACCAGAAGAGGAACCTAAGAGAGACCAGGATTCTTATACTAGTGGAAATGAATCACCAGTTGCCAAGAGATCTTCGAGAAAGAGTTCCAAACCGAAAATATGCCTCGCCTGAAAGGGTGTATTAATCTGTAGTTGCTGCAGAAGATGATGAAGAAATTGTGTTGGGTGAGTGTACTTTGGAGAATGCCAGTCAAAGTTGGAGAGAGAGTCAAAGGCTGATTTAGAAATAGAAGAGCTACCTTGAATAGAGACATTTTGAAATAACATTTTTGATACTGCTGTTGAACAGAGACCTGAAATAAACGGAAAATTAAACTCAAATGAACTGTGAAAAAAAATTGAGATTTTGAATTTTTGTTTTGATTGTTTTAATAAACATAAGAAGAAATATATTATTGTTTTAAAAAAACTGTTGATTTTTTAATTCTACAATGATAAGAAATTTTGTATCAACAGAAAATGAATTGCAGCAAATGCTGTAAAATTGTAGGGTTGGTGTAAACATTAAAATTAGTAGTTTTAGTGGGACATTTATTGAACTTATGGATTCTTGTGGAATATGCTTCAGATTGTTATTAATACCAATGCTGAAATTGCTACTAAAAGAAGTGAGTCAAAACATTATGTACCCGTAATGTGAATATTGAAATGAGATGCCCTTCCGGAAAGCACTGAAGACTTTCCTCTTTTCTTAAGAATCACTGTTGTTTGAGACAGCACACCTGCAGAAGCGCCGGGACACCCTGTTGGGGTAGCTGTGCGCTATATAAAACACACTAAATAAATAAATCAGAGGCTATGGGGATATATTAAAGATTGGTGTTACGACTGTCCCTACCTTCCTACGTCACCTGGGAAGTGTTGTACTTACTTACAGCTACCTATTCTTATCACTATAATGTAATATATTTTATTTTTAACCAAGATTTTTCTTTCTCCTTATTTGACTGGTTTTAATCAGTCTTTAGAAGGTTTGCCTATTAGAGAAGACAGAGAAATTAAATATAGTGCACTTTTAAAGTAATTGCACAAAACAATTATGTTACTAGCACAGATCGAGGCTGGGTGTGTCATTTGAGTACAGAGGAGCGTAATTTAATTAGAGAATACAATATGGGAGGAGTAAAGTTTGTGAGTAAACGGAAGGAACAGAAGGTTCTAATACAGAATGGAACTGGAGAGAATAGGGGAGTTGTGTATGGTAAGGCGGTTAAGGTAGAATTTGTAGGACAGTGTGTGTGTGTGATTAAACTTATGAAGATAGTGGAGACCATTTACTTGGTGACTAACTTCTTTTGAGCTGATTTAGTATGTCTGTGGGAAAACTGATTTCAATTTGAAGAAATTGAGTTGATTCATGGTATTCAGGCTTGGTGTTGCTTAGCTGGATTAGATGATAAAAATATACTGGAAAGAATGAGATGTAGTTTTAGATATATAAGGTGCTATAATTCCATCCATAGGTGTAGCAATGAATGATGTGAAAATTTGGAGTTTGTCTACAGTCAGATAGGCTTGCAATAAAGACAGGGGTAATTTATGCTAGTAAATCTAGAAAATGTAGCTATAGGGGCTAGGGTTATGCAAAATCACCTTGCATTATATATTTTTGGCGAAGTAAGGCAGAGTCTATAAGGTGATAAAGGCTAAGAGGTGTTGCACATTCATACAAGAAAATAGTATAATTCATTATTATTTTGCTGTTAATGAAACTAATCTTTCGCATGAGATTTAATCGTTTGAGGAACCTGGTTTATGGGAAACTGTAGGTGCATGGTCTGAGCTACCGAAGAGTTCTGTTAAAGTTGGACAATAGGTAATTTAAGTGTAAATGCTTTCCAAGCTATGCTAAACCCTAAAATAATCAAATATTTGTGCAATTGTTCTATTCTTTTGCTAACATTTTCTGTATGATTACTAGATATAATAACAAAGATAAAGGGGGCAATAGGTTGAAGAAAAGGAAAAGATTGATTGACATGGAACTGGAGAGTTTTAAGAATCATGTTAATAACTAGATGAAAATGGTGGAGTAACATTTTCAAAGGCTGACTGATAAAATATATTAATGGGGTTTAAGTGATTATTTAAAACATAATCAGTGGGGGAGGTTGTTGAAGCTTTTGATAAATGTGCAATTTTGGGTGACAAATTATCTGGGAATTGCAATGATTTTGATGATGAATACAGTCATAACCAATGAGTTACTGATATTACACTTCAAACTAATTTTATTAGGTGTTTAGAAATGCGTTTAAGAATGTAGTTTTGTTTATTGCCGTGATGAAGTCTTGTTTTATATAAAAAAAGATGAAAAATGTGTTGGCAAGGAGCTGTATTGATGGCAAGGAGTGATATGTATGACGAAGAACATTACTTATAAAGGCAAAGTGAAAAGAAAGCCTAGATGTCTGACTAAAAGACATTGGACATTTCGACTTACAACTATACTCATTTTGACTTATTGAGTGCTTAGAGAATTCTTGGACTAGTTTGGTGTTCTGTTCATCTTGTTTCTGCTTATTAACCCTCCCAATCAATGATCTCCTGTGTGTCTTCTCTCGCCAAAGTCTTTGCAGAGCATTGACTAGTGTGACGCATTTGGTAATTTTCCTTAGAGAGCATATATTGTGAATGGAACTTTCTTTGTGTACTGGATGTATAATTTTGAAGGACACTTGCGCATGAAGTTCTGATGTAGGTCTTATAGCATATCCCATTGTATGAGTAGTTGTTTGAAAACAAATTCATATTGTGCTGTACATCTCCAGACTGCGCCGAGGCTAGGAAGCTGATCTAGAGTTCATTTCCTTACAAATGGGTTAGTGTTATATTTATGCTTATGAAGCTTATTAATCCCATTTGCTCAATATGGGTTATCATTAGTCATGTCATATTGGATTTGCAGTTTTTGCTTATAACCTATTCATAAAAGCTGTATAAAAGCCCTTTGGTTTTGGTGGAGAGCCAGATGATTTACCTGGTCCACTAGGGACTGTACGGTTTAGAAGATTTTCCTTTTCTACCAGGGTCTCTGTCCCTTCCATTTATGATTTTTGGTGCCCATTACGATTTAGAATAATTCTGTTTTGGACTGTGCACTCTGTAACTGAGCCTTCAATGACATTTATTTTGCATTACTCTGTATTACATATTTTGAAAATTAGTAATAAAAACATTTAACTTTTTATTCATCTAGAACCCAGTTAATGAGTGGTCCCAGTCAGTTTTATTAGCTCTGTTAAATTGTTGGGCCTGATGTTAAGGAGGGTGGCTATTGCAAGATCAAGGGTGCAGGAGCCAAGCTGCCAAAGTTAAATTTCAGGGTTATCGAAATATTGGGGTACAATAAAATATTGGGATTCGACTCCCACACCATCATCCACGCAACATGCCTCCAAAGATATAGTTGGCAACATACTAATGTACAGAAACCTAGATAAAACTAGCATAAACATAGGACGCATTTGCACTGCATTAGAAGACACAAAACTGGATTGTTATAATATAAAGAAAGCACCACACTGTGGCTAAGCACTTACAACAGCCCTAATGTGAAAGAGGCTGAAAAGTCCTTAGTACAGCCACCTATGCAGAAAAAAAATTACAATTTCCCTAGAGCAAATTCACTTTAATAATATTTTATCAGACTGAAAACAGCTCTAAATGAAATAAATTCTCTACTATCAACACAGTATCAGGAGCCAACATATATCATCCTTGATGCTGTGCAGCGAGGCTAAAGAATATATTATTTATTTTAAATATTTTTCCACTAAGCCACCTGTGTCATTTTGCAGGCACGTGCCTACAAAATAAAGCAGGTACTTTTCTGCTTAGTTACCGAAAGCGCTCTCATATCCTTTGAGATCTTGTTTGCGCTATATAAAACTTTATAAATGAATAAACCATATGTTTTTTAAAACCACACACAAAAGCTTTTTTTGAACGAATGCAGGGGAGTGGAAGCAACACAGAGAGCGGATGGGTTAGGAGAAGCAACAGGCTGGAGAGCAATGTGGAACTTGCAGGAAGAAGCACACTGTGTGCAGGCAGGCAACGGGGGTAGTATTGGTATGGAGAGGAGAAGCCAACAAGCAAGAGAGGAGATCATGGGTTAGGAGAAGCAACACTGATTGCAGGGTAAGAAGTAGAAGCAAAGGACCAGTCAGCAACATGGAACAGGCGGCAGAGAAGCAGGTTAGCAAGAAAGCAAAAAGGGGTAAGTATATGAGGATAGATGCAACATGAAGAGGGCAGAGAAAAGAACACAGAGGACAGAAAGCAACACTGGAGTGCAGTGGGATAAGTACACTAGAGAGGCATTTGAAAAAAAATGCACACTCAGGGAATGGTTAATCAATAATAAAAAAGTAGTGCAAGCGGAGGATAAATATAAGCAAGCCAATCAAAAGTGGTGGTGAAGAGGCAATGCTCCATGGAAGGGCTAAACACAAGACTGACAAGCTGAGATGCAAACAAGAGCCATGGTAAAAGGACCACCTCCGCGCACGCGCATTTTGTAATAAGGAAGACACTTCGAATTGCGCAGGTACAGAATCACGACCGGAATGTATTTCTACCGGTTTGCTCTTGTTTAGGCACTCTTCCGCCTCTCATTACTCAATTAACTTACCAATTACGAGGGACAGATGGGGTATAAATAGATGTAGTCCACACTGAACTCCACTACCAGCGGAGCCGTGTCGAGGGGAGGGAGACTTACCCAGCCTGAGTAATCGTGAGTAACAGAACAGCAAAATACGAAGAAGGTACCAGAGAATTTATCAGTAGAAACTCTGAGCAAGCCTCCTTCTCATCTACAGGTTGCAAAATTGGCACGATTGGCCCCCAAAAACGCTAAGAGGCTCATGAAGTAAATTAACCACTGATACAGAGTAAGAAACAAAATCAGATATTACACCAATTGCTTTTTCCCTAAACCACAGGAACTGATGGAACTAAGACAATATAGAAGTGTGTGTTTTTTGTTTTTATGTGTGTTTGTCCTGTCCTTGTCATTTTTTACAGGGTGCACGATCACTTATAGAATGACATATTGGTCTAGATATCAGCTACCCATCACTTTTTTCTAGGGTCACCTCGCCTGGAATCATTCCAAATACCCTTGTAAATAGAGTTTACATTATGTTATTTTCTTTCCTAGGTCTTTCATTATGAACGCCTATTGGGCGAAAAGACGAGCAACTTCAAACTGTGAATTAGGTACATATATCCTATAGTTCACTTTTTTGTATAATACACTTTCATACATATGTGAGTATGGTGGGGATTTGTGCTACCCTGTCCTGAAGGAGTTTTAGACTCCGAAACATGTTCATGTAGATACACACACGAGGTTAATGTACATAATTATACACAAATAACCTCACACTGCACCATTTTAACAATACCAGCCCGGGGGCATAATAAATAGTTTTTTTACCCCACGAGCCAGGTATTTTTTAACCATCACCTATCGCTTTTTCAAACCTCACCACTCACGTACAATCATTACCCTACACACACCACACATAGTCTTACTTAGTGCTCCCACGTAATCATTGGTTGCAGCACGCCGCATCCCGTAGGAGGGGTGCGAAGACCCCTATGATGAAGCATGACACCAAGGGGCCTGTTGGTGTGTGAGGGGTATTTTAAAAACACCAAGTGCTCCCCACCACAGTAGGGATCACTTCTACCTTCATAGTGGATTCTATTTTGTTTATGAGATACATATACGGGGAGACCGGATCCACTTCGTTTTCTCTCCCTCCCTCTTTTAGTAAGAACAATAACTTGTAGCTGTTGCAGTGGTTTGAAATAATGCTCGTAAAACTGCCGAGACTTGTTGCCTTGTTAAGACATCTACACAATAGTGTTTTGTTAAAGTGTGTGGTGTAGACCATGTTGTAGCCTTGAATTTGTCATCTAATGTAGAATTCTCTTTAGGGGGAATTGTTAATGTTCGTTTAGCCTTAATTTAGCATGTTTGAATGCACTTAATTATCCACCGTGCAATAACTGCTTTTGATATGGGATTGCCTTTATGTGGTGGTGCACAAGCAACAAAAAGTGTTTTTGTTTTCCTAAAGGGTTTAATTTTTCAATGTAATATAGCATGGCTTTTTTGACATCTAGTGTGTGAAGAGCGCGCTCTGCCACCGAGTCTGGTTGAGGGAAGAACACGGGTAATTCAAGAGACTGGTTGATATGGAAGGCAGAAACTTTGGGTAAAAAATTGGGATTAGTCCTAAGAACCACTTTGTTTTGGTGCAATTGCAAAAAGGGTTCTTGTAGGGTTAGTGCCTGTAGCTCACCAACTCTTCTAAGAGATGTGATGGCTATAAGGAAGGCTACCTTTCAGGCAAGAAATTGTAGGTCACATTTGTGTAAGGGTTCAAATGGTGGACCCATTAGTCTTGTAAGAACTATATTAAGATTCAAGACTAGAGAAGGTGGAAGTCTAGGTGGAATGATTCTCTTGAGTCCTTCCATAAAAGCTTTGATAGCGGGCACTTGAAACAAAGAAAAGTGTTGTCTGTTTTGTAGGTAAGCAGCTATTGCAGCAAGATGTAAGCGTATGGATGTGTACATCAAATGGGAACACTGCAGGTGGAATAGATAGCAAATTATGTTTTGAATGGAAGCATCTAGTGGATTGATTTGATTGTTTATACAGTAAATTGCAAACCGTTTCCACTTAGCTGTGTAGCATGCTCTTGTGGTAGGACGTCTAGCCTCTTTAATAACATTCATACAGTCTGGCGGAAGATTGAGGTAGCAAAACTCAAAGATTTCAGGAGCCAGATCACAAGGTTGAGTTGACTGGCATCTGGATGTCTTATCTCTCCCATGGTTCTGAGTGAGAAGCTCGGTGGAGAGATGTAATTTTTGGTGAGGAACTACTGATCGTTCCAACAAGGTTGTGAATCATGGTTGTAGAGCCCATGTGGGGGCAATTAGGATCATTGTAAGGGAATGTTGTTTGAGTTTCCAAACCACTAATCGAATTAACAGGAGAGGTGGAAAAGCACAAGCAGATTTGCCTGACCAATTCATCCATAGTGCATTGCCTTTGGACAATGGGTGAGAATATCTGGACGCGAAGCTTGTTCATTTTGCATTGGTGTATAGCGAAGAGATCTATTTCTGGGTAGCCCCCCATCTGGAAGAATGAGAGGAGAACTTGAGGATGTAGTTCCCATTAGTGGATCTGTTGTCTTTGACGACTAAGCAGATCTGCACTCTGGTTGTCTACTCCTGGGAGGTGTTCTGCAAGGAGATTTTTTTTGAGGAACGGCCCATCTCCATATGCTTTGAGCTAGTTGTGAAAGCTGTAGAGAATGTGTCCCCCCCCCCCCCCTGTTTTTGTATGTAGTACATTGCTGTCATGTTGTCTGCACGAACAGCTTTGCCTATTAGATGTAGTTGAAAGGTTTTCAATGCTAGAAAAATTGATAGTAGCTCCAAGTGGTTTATGTGGAGTTGTTTTTGGTTTGGAGTCTATATGCCCTGAATGGTATGTTTTTGAAGATGAGCTCCCCAACCAGTGAGCGATGCGTCTACTGTTAGCACTATTTGTGGAACCGGTCGATGAATGGCTGCCCCTTGGAAAGTTTGTGTATTCCACCACTGCAGAGACCGATGGGCACGGCCGTCCAACACCAGATCTGTTAACTGACCTTGAGCCTGGTTCCACTGACATGATAAGCATTCCTGTAGTGGACGCATTTGTAGCCTTGTGTAAGGAACAATGAGAATGCAAGAGGCCATCATGCCTATTAATTGCATGAACACTCAGGCTGGTAATGAGTGTTGAGGCTGAACTTGGGATTTCGGATTTTCCATATTGCGTATCCTGACTGGATTGGGGTATGTTAGAGCTTTGTAAGTGTCTATGGTGGCTCCTAGGTATTATTGCATGTTGAATGGCTGGAGGTGAGACTTGGTGAGGTTCACAGTGAATCCTAGGTCGTGAAGCAGCTGAACTAGTTTGTGAATATGATGTGTACAGATGTGTTGCGATCTGGCTTTTATTAGCCAATCGTCCAGGTAAGGGAAGACGCGACTGTGTTGTCTTCTTAAATGAGCTGCAACTACTACCAGACACTTGGTGGAGACTCTGGGTGCTGTAGTTACCCCGAACGGGGGAACTTTGGATTGGTAAAGTTGTCCATCTGCCACAAACCTGAGATGTTTTCTGTGAGCCGGGTGAGTAGGAATATGAAAGTAGGTGTCCTTTAAATCCAGAGTGGACAGAAAGTTGCCCTGCTGAAGTAGTGGAAGCACCTATTGGAGTGCGACCATGTGGAAATGGTCTGATTGAAAGTAGAGATTTAGCTGTCTGAGGTCTAATATAGGCCTGAGAGAGCCGTCCTTTTCAGGGATTAGGAAGAGCAGGGAGTATACTCCCGTCCCTTGATGCTGAAATGGAACTGGTTCTATAGCATGTTTCTCTAGTAGAGATAGAACCTCTTGTTTTAGGAGAGTGAGATGTTCTGGTGACATTGTATGTTGGTTTGGAAGAATAGTTGGGGCAGTGCTTGTAAGCTCCAGGCAGTAACCATACTGGATAATTTGTAGGGCTCACTAGTCTGAGGTGATTGAGTTCCAGACAGGTAGGAATTGTGAGAAACGTCCCTCGACAGGTGTAGAATGATCGGGGGTAGCGGAGGGAAGTCACGGTTTGTTTGTGGGGGAAGTGCGGGTGGAGTTGCTCTTGCCTCTTCCCCTATTATTGTTCCATCTATAATTTCCTCTAAAATAACCTCTGGGAGAGGTGGATTGATTATTCCCTTTGTAAGAGGAAGAGGGATTCTCTGTGGACGCTGTCTTTGAGCCACCCCTGTAAAAGGATCGGCAAAAGGACGCTCTATTAGTTGGTAATTGTAAAGTCCCCATAGACTTTCCGACCTCAGTGTCGTTTTTCATTTTTTCAAGGGAGGTATCTACGGCTGGCCCGAAAAAAAATGTTCCTTATTAAAAGGCTGGTTTAGTATGAAGGATTGTACCTCCTGCTTCAAACTGGAAATCCTAAGCCAAGCGTGTCTGCGCAGCAGCACCCTAGTATTCACTGCACGAGCGAATGCGTCAACTGCATCGAGTGCACATTTAATGGAAGTGTTACTAATATGTTTGCCTTCCTGGAAAAGGTCATTACTTTTGCCTTATACTGATCGGGTAAGTGTTGCATGAGCAGTTCTCAATCAATCATATCATTTGTAAAGCGCACTACTCATCCATGAGGGTCTCAAGGCGCTGGGGTGGGAAATGCTGCTACTGCTCGAAAAGCCAGGTCTTGAGAAGTTTTCTGAAGGTCAGCAGGTCTTGGGTCTGCCGTAGGTGGATGGGGAGGGTGTTTCAGGTCTTGGCGACGTAGTGGGAGAACGATCTGCCCCCTTAGGTCTCTCTTTGGAAGCGGGGGACTGTAACGAGGGCGAGGTCGGCGGAGCGGAGCTGGCGGGTGGGGGTGTAGAAGCTGAGTAGTCTGTTGAGGTACGTTGGTCCGGTGTTGTGGAGTGCCTTGTGTGCGTAGGTGAGAAGCTTGAAGGTTATCCTCTTGTTGACCGGGAGCCAGTGCAGGTCTCTCAAGTGGGGTGTGATGTGGCTGCGGCGAGAGATGTCAAGGATCAGGCGTGCAGAGGCATTCTGGATGCGTTGGAGCCGTCTCAGGAGTTTGGCCGAGGCTCCTGCGTAGAGGGCGTTTCCATAGTCCAACCTGCTGCTGACAAGGGCCTGGGTGACTGTTCTTCTCGTTTCAGTGGGGATCCACTTGTAGATCCTACGGAGGGCGTTGAAGCAGGAAGAGGAGACGGCGTTGACCGGTTTAGTCATGGAGAGGGTGGAGTCGAGGATGACCCTAGCGTGCTAGCAGAGCCTGAGCGTTAGCAATACGCCACTAATTTGCAGCCCGTGTAGCCACTCTCTTGCCTGAGGCATCAATGAGTTTAGACTTTGTCAGGCAGGGGACCCTCCCTTGTGATTTGAGAGTTAGCTCTCTTGTATTGTAATTGCATTTATATAGCGCTTACTACCCCTGACGAGGCGTCGAAGCGCTTTTTCGGCGGGTAGCACGCTACTCCGGGACCCACGGAGGATTAGTTTGAATTAGTATAGTGAAACATGCAAGTACATTTTAAGTGGTGGATAGGTTAGTCAGTTATTTGGATTTGGAATGATAGGAGAAGGATAGAGTAGGACAAAGGTTTGTATTTATTTATCGCTCGCTTGTTGACGCATGCTATTCAGGGAGCCTATAAAGGATTAGTGGTGAATTAATATGGTGAAATATGAGGTAATTTCAGTGGTGGATATTAGTCTGTTACTTGGAGTGAGAAGGATAGAGGATGGATAAAAGGGGAAGAAAGATTTGCATTCATATAGCACTTGTTACCCCTGATGGGTGTTGAAGCACTTTTTTGGCGAGAAGCACTCCACTCCGGAACCCATAAAGGATTAGTGTTGAAAATTAGTATAGTATAAATATGAAGTAATTTGAGTAGTAGATATGTTATTCAGTTAATTGGGCAGTATGTTAGTATAGTTGAATATGGAACATGGAATTTGAGAAGTGAACATGTTAGTCTGTTAATTCTGATTGGAAAAGCATAGTGGAGGGATAACAGAGTGAAGGATTAATATTTTTTTTTTTTGTCTTGAACAGGCTCAAACAGGCAATTACATTTGTCCTCTCCGCCCTTAGCCCCGACGCCCGGGCTGATACGCCCTAAGCCTGGCCTTTTTTGTAGCCCTAGTAATCAGGTGACCCCTTCAGCCAATGGGAACCCTAGCCCTAACACTATCCAATCACAACACTAGCCCTAAAAATCTAGAACCAATAGGAGACCAGGACCTTACTGCCAATCTTTGCCCTAGTCCAAGCACCCAATCAGTTCAAAAACCCTGATCTCTACGTCCAATAAAGGCCTTAGCCCTACCACTAGTCCCAACCCAAGTCCAAGCAGCCAATGGTACAGGTAGCCCTAGTCCCTACTTCCAATAGAAAGCCTAACCCTACTCTTAGTCCCACAACTGGTCCAACAACCAATCACACCAGAAGCCCTAAATAGCTACTTCCAATTAAAGGTCTAACCCTAGCCCTAGTCCCACCCTACTCCCAACAACCAATAACATAGGAAGCCCTAGTCCCTACTTCCAATAGAAATCCTAACCCTAGCCCTAGTCCCAACCCTGCAATGATTGAATCACAGACCGAGAAACCAATCAGAACCCTCAAAAACCCAACCAATGAGGACATTAACCCTAACCCAATAGAAACACCAGATACAACCACCAACCAGTGTACACATGTGCCAACCACTAGCACACTATATAAGGTCCCAGCAACCTCAGACAAGGTTTGCTGGCCAGGGAGTTGGAAGCTGCTTGCTCCTGTTCAGAATCTCCTAGGAGACAGACAGGCTCAATCCACAACTTTGGACTTCAGCAGGTAAAGGCTTCACTAACTCGAAATCTAACAATACTGTTTGAATAAAGCTTTACTCCCCCTGCTGGCCAAAAAACGAAGTGCACAGGCCCCTTTAAATACAGTTTAAACAGTTCATTGAAGCACCCTCTGATGTAGAAAATCCCTGTTGCTGGGAGGGGGGGCAGGGGGGCTGGCCTCACTGGCTTGTGAACACAAAATGGAGGCTGGGGGTGCACCGTTTGAGCACACAGGCCTAAGCACAGAGCAAAGGAAAAATTTGGAGGGAAAAACAGATTTGTCACCAAGGAATGAGAGGGACAAACTACAGAGGTTGGACTGCAAATCCCACAATTCAACACACTAAATGAAGGCAATCATGGGCAGGGAAAACCACACATTTAAAACACAACACAGGTGATAAAATATGCAATTACAGGCAGGCTAAAACGACAATTTGTAACTGTAACAACCACAGGCATAGACAGTAAACACAGAAAGTGGAAATCGTTTTTTAAACAACTTTTTGTCTTGGGAAGAGACAGCACTAGTCTGTCTCCTTACCACATCCTGGACTCTTCTCACTGCAATCTGGGGCACATGTAGGCTGCAACTCACAAAATGGAGGAGATTGATTTGGGGTGCACCCAGCAAGGCCTTGAGGGGCCTGGGCAGGTGTGAGAGGAGGGCTCCGACTTGCCTGGTAGCTGAATAGCCAATGGTCTGCTGGCCTGGGGGTGGGGTCTGGGCAGCTGCTTGCTCCTGTTCAGAATCTCCTAGGAGACAGACAGGCTCAATCCACAACTTTGGACTTCAGCAGGTAAAGGCTTCACTAACTCGAAATCTAACAATACTGTTTGAATAAAGCTTTACTCCCCCTGCTGGTCAAAAAACAAAGTGCACAGGCCCCTTTAAATACAGGTTAAACAGCTCACTGAAGCACCCTCTGATGTAGAAAATCCCTGTTGCTGGGGGGGGGGGGGCAGGGGGGCTGGCCTCACTGGCTTGTGAACACAAAATGGAGGCAGGGGGTGCACTGTTTGAGCACACAGGCCTAAGCACAGAGCAAAGGAGAAATTTGGAGGGAAAAACAGATTTGTCACCAAGGAATGAGAGGGACAAACTACAGAGGTTGGACTGCAAATCCCACAATTCAACACACTAAATGAAGGCAATCATGGGCAGGGAAAAAACCACACATTTAAAACACAACACAGGTGATAAAATATGCAATTACAGGCAGGCTAAAACGACAATTTTTAACTGTAACAACCACAGGCATAGACAGTAAACACAGAAAGTGAAAATCGTTTTTTAAACAACTTTTTGTCTTGGGAAGAGACAGCACTAGTCTGTCTCCTTACCACATCCTTGACTCTTCTCACTGCAATCTGGGCAGGCGCGCAACACCCATTGGGCTCACCGGGCTTCAGCCCCCCCCCGTCGTCTTCTTCAGCCCGGGCTAATTGACACGCACTGAGATGACTGCGCATCGGAGCTGAGAATGTCATTGTTATTGATGCATTCTGAGAGGCCCGGCAGCCCGAGCCAGCCAGCCTCTGAACAGTATCAAGTAAACCCCCAGCCCCCCCCTCTTGTTTTCCTTTACTAGCGCCGAGGTGATATCCTTGCCTGAAGGCAGGGATTTCACCTAAGCACTTGATGTGTTCAGCATGGGGTGGGAGTGGGAAGATGCACACAGCAGGGGGAAAGGGCTGGCCAGTGCAGGTGACGCTTTTCCTTTGTAAAGGAATTTCTGCTGGTGTCATATCCCAGGGTTTGCTGTCTGTGCACTTGTATGGATGTGTATTCCATACAAGTGCACAGACCGCAAACCCTGGGCTATGACGCCAGAAGGAATTAATTTACAAATGAAAAGCTTCACTTGCACTGGACATCCCATTCCCCCTGCTGTCCATGCACTTGTAGGGAATTCACATCCACAGCGCACCTCACCAGATAAATGGTGAACAGGGCCATGTATCTTTCTCTAAAGAGGAGAGTCCCCTCGGAATATGAATATGTAGTGTAAGTTTGTAGTGTTCATTTTTTGGGGTGCTAGTGGGTAATTTTAGGGTTCAGGGTGGGTTACGAATTGGGGTGCCAGGGGGTAATTGTAGGATTCTGAGTGGGTATGGGTTTTAGGGTGCCAGGGATAATTTTAGGGTAGTAATGGGTTTTGGTGTGCCAGGGGGCAATTTTAGGGTTCAGGACTGGTATGGGGGCCAGGGGGTAATTTAGGCGTTCAGGGTGGATGTGGGTTTTGGGGTGCCAGGGGTAATTTTAGGCTTCAGGGTGGGTATGGGTTTTGGGGAACCAGGGGTAATATTAGGGTGCAGCGTGGATATGGGTTTTGGGGTGCCAGGGGTAATTTTAGGGTTCAGGGTGGGTATGGATTTTGTTGGGCAAGGGTGTAATTTTAGGGTTCCAGGGGTAATTTTGGGGGTCAGAGTGGTAATGGGTTTTGGGGTGCCAGGTGTAATTTTAGTGTTCAGGGAGGGCATGGGTTTTGGGGTTCCTGGGGTAATTTTAGGGTTCAGGGTGGGTATGGGAATTGGGGTGCCAGGGGGTAATTTCATGGTTTAGGGTGGTAATGGGTTTTAGGGGGCCATGGGGTTGTTAGGGTTCAGGGCAGGTATGAGTTTTAGGGTATGAGGGGGTGGACATTTTAGAGTTTAGGGTGGGTGTGGTTTTCGGGTGTCAGGGGGCAATTTTAGGGTTCACGGTGGGTATGGGTTTTGGGGTGCCAGGGTGTAATTTTAAGGTTTAGGGTGGTTAAGGGTTTTGGGGTGCTATGGAGTTAATTTTAGGGTTCAGGGTGGGTATGGGTTTTCGGGTGTCAGGGGGGCAATTTTAGGATTCAGGGTGGGTATGGGTTTTGGGGTGCCATGGGGTTCATTTTAGGGTTCAGTGCGGGTATGGGTTTTGGGTTTGTGAGGGGGGGACATTTTAGGTTTCAGGGTGGGTGTGGGTTTTCGAGTGTCAGGGGAGCAGGGGGGCAGTTTTAGGGTTCAGGGTGGGTATGGGTTTTGGCAGTGGCGTCACTAGGTGGGTGCGGGGAGTGCGGACCGCACCGGGTGACACCAACACATGGGCTGACACCAATCTGCACTGCAGCCTCACATCTGCTCTCACCTTTACTGTCGCTCCCTGTGCAAGCTTGTTCCTCATGCTGTTCACACTCGCCAGCGTCTCGCAGGAGATCTGCAATTCTTGACTACAATTTTCTTTGCTCACAAGGCAACTAACTCTATAGCAGCCTAGCTCACCTGAGGGTGCATGGTTTCCTATTTTTCAGTATCTTGCACAGTCTTCAGTTTTTCAGTGAACCAGTTCCAAATTTCAGCTTGCTTTTCACTACAGTGCAACCTGTTGATCGCACTCTTGTTTATACAAATCCAGGGAAGACAGATGGAGTAAGAGAGAGAGGGAGACAGAGGGAGCTAGAGGGAGTAATACAGAGAGAGGGCGCTAGAGAGAGCAAGACAGAGAGAGAGGGAGATAAAGGAGTAAGACAGAAAGAGAGAGGGAGCTAGAGGGAGTAAGACAGAGAGCGAGAGAGCTAGAGTGAGAAAGACCGGAAGAGAGGGAGCTAGAGGGACTAAGACAGAGAGAGAGGGAGACAGAGGGAGTAAGACAGAGAGCGGGAGCTAGAGGGAGCTAGACAGAGAGAGTGAGCTAGAGGGAGTAAGACAGAGAGAGGGAGCTAGAGGGAGCTAGACAGAGAGAGGGAGCTAGAGGGAGTAAGACAGAGAGAGAGGGAGACAGAGGGAGTAAGACAGAGAGAGGGAGCTAGAGGGAGCTAGACAGAGAGAGGGAGCTAGAGGGAGTAAGACAGAGAGAGAGGGAGCTAGAGGGAGTAATACAGAGAGAGAGGGAGCTAGAGGGAGCTAGACAGAGAGAGGGAGCTAGAGGGAGTAAGACAGAGAGAGAGGGAGCTAGAGGGAGCTAGACAGAGAGAGGGAGCTAGAGGGAGTAAGACAGTGAGAGAGGGAGACAGAGGGAGCTAGAAGGAGTAAGACAGAGAGAGAGAGGGAGCTAGACAGAGAGAGAGGGAGCTAGAGGGAGTAAGACAGAGAGAGAGGGAGCTAGAGGGAGTAAGACAGAGAGAGAGGGAGCTAGAGGGAGCTAGACAGAGAGAGTGAGCTAGAGGGAGTAAGACAGAGAGAGAGGGAGCTAGAGGGAGCTAGACAGAGAGAGGGAGCTAGAGGGAGTAAGACAGAGAGAGAGGGAGACAGAGGGAGTAAGACAGAGAGAGGGAGCTAGAGGGAGCTAGACAGAGAGAGGGAGCTAGAGGGAGTAAGACAGAGAGAGAGGGAGCTAGAGGGAGTAATACAGAGAGAGAGGGAGCTAGAGGGAGCTAGACAGAGAGAGGGAGCTAGAGGGAGTAAGACAGAGAGGGAGCTAGAGGGAGCTAGACAGAGAGAGGGAGCTAGAGGGAGTAAGACAGTGAGAGAGGGAGACAGAGGGAGCTAGAAGGAGTAAGAGAGAGAGAGAGGGAGCTAGACAGAGAGAGAGGGAGCTAGAGGGAGTAAGACAGAGAGAGAGGGAGCTAGAGGGAGTAAGACAGAGAGAGAGGGAGCTAGAGGGAGCTAGACAGAGAGAGGGAGCTAGAGGGAGTAAGACAGAGAGAGAGAGGGAGCTAGAGGGAGTAAGACACAGAGAGAGAGAGAGCTAGAGGGAGCTAGACAGAGAGAGGGAGCTAAAGGGAGTAAGACAGAGAGAGAGGAAGCTAGGGAGAGCAAGGGAGAGGGAGACAGAGGGAGACAGAGGGAGCTAGAGGGAGTAAGACAGAGAGAGATGGAGCTAGACAGAGAGAGGGAGCTAGAGGGAGTAAGAGAGAGAGAGGGAGCTAGAGGGAGCAAGACAGAGAGAGAGAGAGATCTAGAGGGAGTAAGACAGAGTGAGAGAGAGATCTAGAGGGAGTAAGACAGAGTGAGAGAGAGCTAGAGGGCGCTAGACAGGGAGAGGGAGCTAGAGGGAGTAAGAGAGAGAGAGAGGGAGCTAGAGGGAGTAAGAGAGAGGGGGCTAGAGGGAGTAAGAGAGAGAGAGAGGGAGCTAGAGGGAGTAAGACAGAGAGAGAGGGAACCAGAGGGAGCTAGAGGGAGTAAGACAGAGAGAGGGAGCTAGACAGAGAGAAGGAGCTAGAGGGAGTAAGACAGTACCTAGCGCCGTACATTTCTGACAGAGGTGGTCCATGCGGTAAGTCGTGAGGGGGTGACACCATGAGTTACCCGCACCGGGTGACACCAACCCCAGTGACGCCACAGGGTTTTGGGGTGCCAGGGGGAGAATTTAATGTTCAGCATGGGTATGGGTTTTAGGGTGCCAGGGGTAATTTTAAGGTTCAATGTGGGTATGGGTTTGGGGGGCAAGGGTGTAATTTTAGGGATCAGCGCGGGTATGAGTTTCTGGGCTTCAAGGGGGTGATTTTAGGGTCCAGAGTGGTAATGGGTTTTGGGGTGCCAGGGGGTAATTTTAGGGTTCAGGGTGGGTATGGGTTTTGGGGTGCCTGGGGGTAATTTTGGGGTTCAGGGTGGTAATGGATTTGGGGGGGCAAGGGTGTAATTTTAGGGATCAGTGCGGGTATGGGTTTTGGGGAGCCAGAGGTAATTTTAGGGTTCAGGGTGGGTATGGGTTTTGGGGGGTAAGGGTGTAATTTTAGGGATCGGCGTGGGTTTGGGGTTCTAGGTGGATGATTTCAGGGTTCAGGGTGGTAATGGGTTTTGGGTTGCGAGGGGGTAATTTTAGGGTTGCATGTTTTCTCCACTTGACCTGAGCATTAATCGATCCCGTTTATCTGACATTTTAGCCCCGCCCCATTGATTAACATTAGCCACGCCCCTTCATTTGCCATGTTAGCCCCCCCCGAAATTAAGACCTAGTTGCGCCCCTGAATCTGGGGCACATGTAGGCTGCAACTCACAAAATGGAGGAGATTGTGAGCTTAGGAGACTACAAGAGAGTCCAAATTGTAACTGGCCTCTAAAATAAGCAGGGTCTGTTGGAGCGGATTTGTATTTTTGTCTACTCTGGTGGTATGTCCTGCTCTTCATCAGTATCCCTATCCCCACCCCCACAATCCTCATCCTGAATGCTAGGTGAAATTGGAGGTGGTGGTGAATTTGAAGGTGAAATAATCAAATTCGGATTAATAGGAGGAGAGGGAGGTGGAATGAAGGTGGAGAAGGGTTAGTACCAGAGTCCTTTTTCTTAAGAGGTATAGAATGGTTCTCTGTAAGGTCCAGCTTCCGTTTCTTAAAGAAGAGTGGGCTGAATATGCCCTGTTTTAGGGTTAATAACAAATCTTATTTGTTTCGGGTCCAAAGATAGGTCATCGGACCGAGGTTCTTCGGTGGAGTGTCTTTTTCTTTGTTTGTTGTTTTCGGTGCCGAGAGTTTCGGCTCCGGCGCCTTTGGTGTTGGAGTTTTTCGGCTGCGCGTCTTTGTGTTTGGTGGGTTTTGGCTCAGAGCCTTTTGGTGCGGAGGAATTCATCTCCGAGTCTTTTGATGCTGAAGATTTCAGCTCCAAGGTTTTCGGTATGGAAGATTTTGGAGGCCTTATGTTCCAAAGCCTTCAGTGTCAAAGGTGTAGTCTTCGGTCCCAGAGGTGTGGTAACCTGTAGAGACTTGACTTATGTTTCGGTGCAGAGGATGTCGGTTCGGCACCGGAACGGGAGCGGCTCGAGCCAGAGCCGGAAGGCTTTCCTTTATGCTTCTTAGAGGGAGGGCAAGGCATCAGAAACTTTCGGTCTGCGCCGACCGGAGCCCGGAGGCGGTACCGGAGCCTTTGCTTTATGTTAAGTGGTCACAGGGGGATCAGTACTCACGATACGCTGACCCGGAGTGATGTGCTGTTCTTCCTCCATGTCGAAGTCTGCTTAAGACACGGAGATCTGTTCCTTCTTCCTCTGCTCCTTCGATTGGATGTTGGATATCTGGGTCTTCTCCAAAGATGTCCGGTACGGAGCCGTTGTGGTGTTGCATCTCGTGACGTCGAGCCTGACTATCGCAAATTGTTTTCTTCGATCGGAACGATCAACACGCTTCACAGTCCTTTTCGTTGTGTTCCGGGGATAAGCAGAGGTTGGAGCGCTCGTGCAAATCGGTGTGTGGAAATTTAGCACGACACCCGAGAAATAGCTTAAATGGAGCAGGGCTCGACAAATCCGAACAAGCATTGAAAATGCAATAGGTCTCGCAATAGAAGAGTTTGACATTTTTCGTTTTGCATATGGATGAGTGGCGTTGCGTGGATGAGTGGCGTTGCGTGGATGAGTGGCGTTGCGTGGATGAGTGGCGTTGCGTGGATGAGTGGCGTTGCGTGGGTGAGTGGCGTTGTGTGGGTGAGTGGCGTTGCGTGGATGAGCGGCGTTGCGTGGATGAGCGGCGTTGCGTGGATGAGCGGCGTTGCGTGGGTGAGCGGCGTTGCGTGGGTGAGCGGCGTTGCGTGGGTGAGCGGCGTTGCGTGGGTGAGCGGCGTTGCGTGGGTGAGCGGCGTTGCGTGGGTGAGCGGCGTTGCGTGTGTGAGCGGCGTTGCGTGGGTGAGCGGCGTTGCGTGTGTGAGTGGCGTTGCGTGGGTGAGTGGCGTTGCGTGGGTGAGTGGCGTTGCGTGGGTGAGTGGCGTTGCGTGGGTGAGTGGCGTTGCGTGGGTGAGTGGCGTTGCGTGGGTGAGTGGCGTTGCGTGGGTGAGTGGCGTTGCGTGGGTGAGTGGCGTTGCGTGGGTGTGTGGCGTTGCGTGGGTGTGTGGCGTTGCGTGGGTGTGTGGCGTTGCGTGGGTGTGTGGCGTTGCGTGGGTGAGTGGCGTTGCGTGGGTGAGTGGCGTTGCGTGGGTGAGTGGCGTTGCGTGGGTGAGTGGCGTTGCGTGGGTGAGTGGCGTTGCGTGGGTGAGTGGCGTTGCGTGGGTGAGTGGCGTTGCGTGGGTGAGTGGCGTTGCGTGGGTGAGTGGCGTTGCGTGGTTGAGTGGCGTTGCGTGTGTGAGTGGCGTTGCATGTGTGAGTGGCGTTGCATGTGTGAGTGGCGTTGCATGTGTGAGTGGCGTTGCGTGTGTGTGTGGCGTTGCGTGTGTGTGTGGCATTGCGTGTGTGTGTGGCGTTGCGTGTGTGTGTGGCGTTGCGTGTGTGAGTGGCGTTGCGTGTGTGAGTGGCGTTGCGTGTGTGAGTGGCGTTGCGTGTGTGAGTGGCGTTGCGTGGCTGAGTGGCGTTGCGTGGCTGAGTGGCGTTGCGTGGCTGAGTGGCGTTGCGTGGCTGAGTGGCGTTGCGTGGCTGAGTGGCGTTGCGTGGGTGAGTGGCGTTGCGTGGTTGAGTGGCGTTGCATGTGTGAGTGGCGTTGCATGTGTGAGTGGCGTTGCATGTGTGAGTGGCGTTGCATGTGTGAGTGGCGTTGCATGTGTGTGTGGCGTTGCATGTGTGTGTGGCGTTGCGTGTGTGTGTGGCGTTGCGTGTGTGAGTGGCGTTGCGTGTGTGAGTGGCGTTGCGTGTGTGAGTGGCGTTGCGTGTGTGAGTGGCGTTGCGTGTGTGAGTGGCGTTGCGTGTGTGAGTGGCGTTGCGTGTGTGAGTGGCGTTGCGTGGGTGAGTGGCGTTGCGTGGGTGAGTGGCGTTGCGTGGGTGAGTGGCGTTGCGTGGGTGAGTGGCGTTGCATGGGTGAGTGGCGTTGCGTGGGTGAGTGAATGGTTAGCTGTTGCTTATGCGACGTATAGCACTTAATACTAAAGTAGGCAGACCTTCTTAGCCTTTGTGAGAATAATAGCAAAATAAAAATAAAAACCAGATCAAGTCAAGGACGCAAACGGCACCATGCTATTGTTTATTTACTCAGATGATTTGCATAAAAATGTAACTTGTGAGCACGTTTCTCTAACTCTCCAATAATCCCATTACAACACTTTGTACAAATGAGATTGGGACTCATCCTTCCGAAGTCGAGAAAAATGTGCAACGCTGTGTTGAAGTTAATTTTTTTAATTAACAAAATGCAAATAATGTGGAGAGATTTCAAGTGATTCAGGAATGGGCGCCCTTGTAAAGAGAAAGTATGGCCGGCCTGGGCAGTGATAGGGGAGGAGGGAGGAGAAATGCGAGTCACGGCAGCAGCAGCCTTTGATGTGCCTGCCAGCCGGCCGTGAATAATTAGGGGGTGAGAAATGCGCTCGGAGGGCTGCCTTTGATGTGGTAATGCGAGGCAGGCAGGCAGGCGGCTGGTGGCATTGTGCACGCGCTTTTTAGGGCTTGCGCAAGCGCAATGACCTAAAAAGCACATGCACTTGAAGGAATCGCCAGTGGAATCGCCAGTGGATAAACACTGGATAAGCCCCTATAGAGCTTCGCCAGCTATGCGCTGAAGCGCATCAGCAGGCGAGCCCTAAAAATGGTACTAGTCCTGCAGGTCTGGTACCATGGAAAATCCCCTCGACCTGACTGCAACCCACTTGACCTCCGTCTCTGAAAACGGAGCAAAAGTGACAAGATAACAAGATTTAAAGGCATCTTTATTGCTCATTCCCTTTGTGAGCAATAAAAATGCCTTTAAATCGTGTTATCTTGTCACTTTTGCTCTGTTTTCAAAGACAGAGGACAAAAGTTAGTTTGACTTCCTACTCGCCAGAAAGGGCGAGTAGGACCTAAAAATAGCTCGTCCTCATCCATTCTCCCTCGCAAATGCGAGCGGGCGAGTGGATTTGTCGAGCCCTGTGGAGTCCGTTCCAGCGACTGCTATCGCGGTCGCCACGGATAGGCCGGACATCCCGCTTCGAGATATCCAATCAAAGGTTTTCTCAGTTGGAACGATGCATGTCGAATGGGGAGCCGCGCTCGAAGACCATACCGTACAGGATTGCGCGTCGAAGAAGTTCGGGAACGATACAAAACTGGAGCGTCGCAATACATATCCGAACCAGATGGTGGGAAAAAAACAATCTGGGGTGGAGTCGATGCCCATGCGTACCATCACCAAAAGGAGGAGTCACCTTCCTCGTGACTGGAAAGACCTCTTCGAAGAAAAACATCCGGACCCAACACCAGATGGCGAACAATGCTAAAGCATATGATCTACAGCTCATATGCCTCGAACATAGGTTTTTGTTCTCTCCAACAAAAACGGGACATAATTACATCACCCTTTTAATTTGGTCTCAGGCAATAAACACGCCACATTATCAAAGTGCAGAAATTAAAGTTGCCAGATCAAACTGGATTGCCGATATGTCCCTCTCACTCACATCCACAAATAGGATTTAAGTTAGATCACCTTAGCTGTCACCAAGTCTTATAAATTTAGCCTTGCATTTTTACATCAGATTGACCCAGGAGACACATGCTGCAGGCAGCAGTCAGTAGATACTAGAACAAGAATTTTTCTTTCACCATTTCACAAGTGGTCCAGATGCAACAAGAAATCAGAACTGTACAACTGCTGCTAAATTGCACTAGTACTACTACATATTATTCGCTTAAATCCCTGTGCCACGCTATCATAATCTAGCGGTCAGGGCATGCCTGCAGTTAAAACAAGGCAACTAAGAAAGCATTCAACCAGGGAACATGTGTAAATAAAAGATATTGAAGAAATAAATAATCACATGGATAGGAGATACACTATGCAGGTTGAATTACGTATTTGAAGGCCTTTTCTAACATTAGTCAATGGTATGTGTTGCAGGACTAACTTGGCTTTTATTGACTATGCCCGTATGGGGCAATTTTCATCCTTGAAAGCCTGGATTATTTTAACATCTTCCTCAATTGCATACTTTGATTGAATGTACTGGACTAACTTCTTACATTTCTTAGTCACATTAGGTCCCAGTGATCACCGTCATGATGCTGGGAATGTCCCTCAAACTGGTGGGTGGCATCTCCGGAGATTCCTTGCCATGTACTTTTCTATGAACATTCTAGGCCTTCTTCCAAAGAGTACATTGAACTCAGTAACTGGCAAGAGAATCATTCAGACAGTGAAATCTCAGTAGTAATTGAATAAGGACTCATTTGAATACTCTTGCCCTGCCTAAGATACTTCATGCTCACAAGTTATGCTTTTTAGGGAGCCTTTTCTAGTTTCTCATAAACAAGGTTCACATTACTTTCCTTAAAAATAGAGTAGAGACATGGGATGTTCATTTTAAATGCCAATGAGAGAAATAGCAATTAAGCCTGGGGGGAGAACTACGCTCCGTTCGCGGAGTTTGCGAATTTTCTGCAACTTCGCACTTCGCTGCGAGCGCGAAGCTGTCGACTACTTCGCAATCTACAGCGTAGCGTAGTAGTTTTTCTTCCTCGCGCGCCTAATAGCATTCTCGCGTGCGCGGTAATGACTTACCATGGTCCTGCGTTCGCTTTCTCGCTTTTCTCTCACGTTCGCTACGATGTTTGGAATCCCGCCGCACAATCCAACCCGACTGTGAGAACGCGATAACGTCATACGCGACCGGGAAGAGGAAATAGGGGACGCGAGTGGGCCGGACAATTGAAAAAACAAGATGGCCACGCCCATAGCCCACCACATGGGTAAGGTCGCACGCTACAATCCCCCGAACACGAAGACAGTGCCCCGAACACGCACAACGCGCTCCCGAGCAAGAAAAACGGCTCGCGAACGGGTCCAGCAAGCTACTACGCACGCTCGCGAAGCTCGCGTAGTTCAAGAACGACTACGCCCACCCCGAATAGCAATCCCTTCCTCCCCGTGCTTTGCTTGAATGCTGTAATGAAGCTGTTTTGTTTTTTACAGAAATATGCAAAAGCTACACAATTTAATCAAAAAAAATGTTAAAGACTGCATGTTGTAAGAAAATACGGTTTTAAAATAAGATGAATACAATTATATCAAGAACTTGGCGCGCATACATTTCTTGATGATGAAACTGAACCATCCATGGATAGCTATGTGCAAAAAACTAAAAGGTAGAGCCTCAAGAAGTGCTAACACTTTCCTCCTGAAACCACTCATCCTTAGCACAAAGATAACATGTCACTGAGCCTTTTCCGGCGCTGCCCCTAAGTTATGGAACTCTCTTCTACCAGAAGTAAGCAGAATCTCCGCAACCACTGCTTTCAAACTGGAAGCCAAAAGATTCCTAATGAACAAATTCTTACCCCAACTGGGCTAGGCTCACCAGCTCGAAGTCATTGATCTTATAACCATTGTACCATATTTGATGCCACTATTCTTTACCTTATTGTGTGCCCTCCTTCGTAGCCCACTATATACCAGTTTATTGTATTACTCTCATTAAATCATTTGTCTTGCAATTATGAGATTATTCCGGTTTTGTATTCTTACTTGATGTCGATATTGCATTTATGTCCTTCCTTCCATCCTTTTGTGAAGCTCTCTGATATCCTTCGGGACCTTGTTCGCGCCATATAACACTTTATAAATAAATAAAAAGAAAGCTTGCAGAAGTCCCATGTGAACGATTTAAAGTAAAAATTGATCGAGAATCGTGTCTTCGATTAACTTCAGACAAAATGTTTTTAATCCTTCCTCAGGTTACCTCGACACTGTAAAAGGCCGCCATTTCAAGGCTTTACTTAAATACAAATGTGTGAAGAGGATTAGCATTCTCCCTGTGTGATCCAGCTCATTATTTTCAAGGGTTTCTAGCAATAATAAAAAGGGGGAATATATTTCTTGAATTGTTGCGAACGCTTAACTACATTTATGTTCAAAATATCACGTGTACACTTAATGGAAGCTTATACATAAGAGTCATTTTGCAGCCTAGAAATTTGAACTGTGCTAATTGGTGCTTTCATTTGTCAGCCCACAATGGCATAGGTGGAAACAAGTGACACCATGGAAATCGTTTCATTTATAAACACCCCCATTATTTAGAATATAAAAATCCAAAATTGCACACATCTTAGCTTGATGCCATGCTGGTTAGTCTTCACAATACACACAGGCTTTGTGAAAGGCATCCTTAAAATGATCTTCTGTCGAAAAAATATGTTTTGTTCCCCCTGTTGACCTTTTCAGGTTTCCCCAGCATGAAAACAACAATGTTACAAAGGACAGATCTCCCTTCACACTAGTGTTTACAGTGCCATGGAGAAAACATCTGAAATATTACAATTACCATTTAAAACAGATAATTCGAAATAAACATTTATAAACAGAACTATGAACTAGAAAGAAAAAAAACACCACTATGCATTATACTTATGAAATATATATTTAAAAAAACACCCAACAAGCATTCCCATTAATAGGCTAATACTGAGATAATGGTTACTTTTTTCGTACTACAAATATTTGAAAAACATTTTTGGCTGCAGGCCTTTACTGCCTCAAGCAGCTTCCAAGTCCACGTTCGACTCAAGTTCACCTCCGGAAGAGTACATTATGGACTCAGCAAGCCAATGGATGAGCTAAACTCTTACAGCCAACATGAGTACTTTTCCGCGAACAGGTGAAAGGTAATGAATGAATCGTGCTGTGATAATCTCAGTACACGAGGTTTGGTAACATTACGAATAGCTGGGAATCCATTAGCACTAGACACCATTGCTTAAAGTCTGTGATTCAGCAGCATGTGTCCGTAATACATGACAGAGTCAAGTCATATACATTTACCGGACTAGGCTGCAAAAGGTGACAAACTTGAGGGGGTTCCCACCGCAAAAAGTGTTGTACCTGCCTTTCACACGAAAGGCAACTACTCTGTTACGTAATCAAACAGATCATAGAGTCTTATCATCAATTAGATGATAGATTTAGTGGATCATGCATAGTTGCTTGCGAGGTAGCAACAACTCTCCAAAGTAGTTTTTATCTCGTCTTAGATTAGCATCAATGACTTCGTCAGAGAAATTCAAAGACAATCTTGACTAATTTATAAAGCAATCACATTTGTGCAGGACATAATGGAATCACTAGTGCACCACCATCAGGCCTCCCAGCTCGACTCTCCGCAGCAAGAATAAAGTGGGCATAGAGAGTCTGGTATCCTGAGCTACTTAAACTGAGCATGGAATCTCTGATCAGACTGTGGCAGTGTTTAATTTGTAAAATATTAAGTGCCAGGGCTCTGACCAGGAGGCCACTGCAGCTTGCATCACCCATCTCTCCTATCTTCCCTGCCAAAACAACTACTAACCATCTATATTGCAAGTAAATGCGACCGTTCAGATTATTCCAGGTCCCCAAAGCCAATAGCTGGGGAGGCAGGTATTAGTCATTTTTGTAACATATATTGTATTCCTAAACAACTGTTATACTGCTCATCTCTAAATTACATGAGCAGCGCCACCTTGTGGCAGACTGCCCTACGTGTGGTGTATACAATTAGGTGCCGGTGCGGAGCACCGGAAACCAATTAAGTGCTGGTGCTGAGCACATGAAAGCTCCGGCTCAAAGTAAGCACTGGACTGCAGCGGATCTTCGGTCACAGCAGAACTGAAGGTTCCTCCACCCGATTTGGTCAACCCTACGCTTTCTTACCTAGAGATTAGGCAGCGGCAGTTGACAGCATTCAACCTTCCTCCCCAAGTCTGTAATGCTATTTTGTCAGCTAGATGTCCCTCTACTAAGACCATGTACAGCTGCCAGTGTCAATTGTTTTGTAAAATATTGTACAGAAAGATCTATTGATCCTCTTTCTGCTTCCCTCTCTCAGTCCTCCTCTTTATTTTGGCCTTTGCCCAGCAGGGCTCTCTTCTGGGCATTCTCAAGGGGTACGTTTCGGCCCTGCCTGCCTTTCTGAGACTGCCAGACCAACCCTCTTCATTTAATCCCTTACTGTAGATCTCTAAAGGAGCTTATACACACCTGCCCCTTTCATCAGGCCTCAGTGAGAGCTTGATTTGGATCTCATTCTCCATGTGTGTGTTCAATTCGAACCTCTGTACAACTGCCTACTCCAGCTGCTTACAATGAAACCAGCCTTTATAGAGGCAACAACTTCTGCCAGGCGGGTGAGCGAATTGCAGGCTCTGTAATCAAAGCCTTCTTACCTGATCATTTTCCCTGATAAGTTGGTGCTTCGCACTAGGGACTCTTACTGAAAGTGCTAACTTGGTTTCTAATGGGGCAATCAGTCACCTTGCTTACTTACTAAGCTCCTCTGCATTCCTCTAAAGAGGAGCGACTCCACCGTTGAGAACCAATAAGAGCACTGTTGTTCTACCCTGACCGCACAAGAGTCCCAGGTGGATGACCGACTCATCATGGAGTACATTGGATCAAAGAAAGGTTGCTTGGTGCACACGACGACTATCTCACAATGGGTCATACTCTACTTCAAAATTTGCTATACTCTGGCCAAAAGCAGCCTCCTGAAGGCTTAAGGGCTCATTCCACCAGTTAAGGCTGGTACCACAACATTGCACTGTGGAGTCCCAGACCTCAAAATTTGTCAGGCAGCCATGTGAGCATCCCTGTACACATTCACCAAGCACTACTGCCTGGACAATCATGTCCGCAGACACGGCGTTTTTGGCAGCTGTCGTGCAGGACTTCCTGATCTAAACTGGTCCGCAGTCCCTCCTCTGGGGATGGTATTGCTTAGGTATCTATTCTAAGGTAAGAAATCTACGCATAGATTTCTCTATAAGATGGAAAAGTTACTTGCCTTCAGTAATGCCTTATCTGGCTGAGACATGATCTACCTGCAGATTACATACCCACCCACCCATACTGAGGGCTGGTTTTTAAGGTCAGGGCTGTTCCCTTTCAGGGCCTTCGTTCTAAGCACAGCAATGGCAGTGCACTTATAGGCGGGCGGAAAAGTCATGAAAAGTAACTGACATCAGTGCACCAAGGTGGTGCCTATGTAGATTATGCGGGCATCAACTGCAGAGATGGCAGCGGCGAAGTCACAAAGAGCCGACCGATGTCATCTACTGGCGCGCAACGGTATTGCTTGATGAAAAAAATCTTCCGGATCCAGTCTGACGCATGGGAAATTCTACGGTAAGGAATCTGCAGCGAGATCATGTCTCTACCAGATAAGGCGTTACCGAAGGCAAGTAGCTTGTCTGGCAAAGCAAACAGTCCTCAAAGAGGAGACTTGATGGTTTTGCCAATGTTTGTTGTAATATTTGCATATGCCTAGTTCGGTCTCGCCCAGAAAGTGCCTGGGCATTTAGAAATTGCCCATTACTTACCATTGGTTGCATTCTTTGTCACTCATGTGTTTGCTTTTTATTGGGCAGCTGCTGTAGGCTTCCTTCCTCTTAATGCGTTTGTCCCTCTTCTGGAGCATGGATGCATTACTAGTGTCCTTCCACTGTTCATTACTGTAGGCATTACCTTTTTCTTTGTGCTTAAGCGCTCTACCAGAGTGCATCCTTTTCAGCTGGATACTCATGTACTTCTCCCCTCCACTATACATGTTATGTGATTTATAGATACCGTGGGACGACGTTTCCTTGCACTGGGATCCGGGACGCGTGTGATTGTCTAAATTTTTACCTTTGCTGGTTCATATACTCTTTGGGACACCCTTCTTTAAATTTGAATTGGTGAGTGCCCCTCTTACTTTTCATTATTGATTTTAGTTGGACCATTTTGAATAGATGGGATCCTGTTGAAGTAGTGCCCATCATGGGCACGTTGTGTCCCCTTTTAAAGTTTTGTTACTGCCATATACGACATCTGCTATTAGTCCTTTGACATATATATCTCTTAAAGCTTTGTTTGTTTTTCCTTCACTTATCCTGATTATTCAGGTTGTCGTCTCATTTTTCCATATTAGTTCTGCTGCATTAACCCCTTCAGTGCTAATGACAAGGGTAACTCGTCATGGAGTTTCCATTGATTTCAATGGAAAGTCAATGGGAAGAGGGGGATGTACCTTAGCAGCCAAGTGGTTAAGGTTTATATTTCTTTCTTGTCCCCGTTTTCTCCTTCTTCTCTCCTGTTTTTGCTTTTGCCACTTGGATTGTGATTATGTCCACCCATTACTTTAACTCATTAACTTATGGGATAACCTTTGTGGTGTTTACTTGCGTTCTTTTTATACGTGTAGTGAGAAACTTGTATATATCTGTGTTTTATATGCATGTATTTCCATGTCTGTTTTTAAAAGTATATATATTTGATGTGAATTATTGTGTATAGGACATTCACCAAGCCAGCTCTATTTTTAATTGTCTGTTTGTGAAGCTGTGTTTTTAACCCCATCCATTGTTATACGTTTGTATTTTTTATATATGTATGCTTTTTATAATTTATTGTGTGTAATACGTATACTTCTTTGGGTTATGTTTCAGGCCTGACGAAGTTCCGCCCAGGAACGAAACGCGTTGGCTGTGCAACTTATTTGGCATAATTGCTATAATAAAGAATTAAATATTTTGGACTAAAGAAGACTTTTTGCTTATATTTGAATGAGTGTGCCTTCCACCATCTGAAGAAACCCGTTGACCTTTTTTGTGCCTCGTGGCGACGGGCAGGGAAGTGTGCTGCACCGGACTCATACTCATATTTATGTTATGGTTGTGCTGAACCTTGGTAAGGTCGTCTGTTCAACATTTGTAAAAAAATTACGGAATAAGGCGAAACTGCCCCGCCTCCTTCTTGGGCACCACCCCAATGGGGGACACAATCAAATCATCCAACGGCTAATCTGCAAAGGGTCCCGCCATGCGGCCCTCGCTGACTTATTTATCCAATTTGCTCTGCACCACCTCCGGGTGCTCCATGGCAGACCTCAAATAGTCAGCCCATCGCCGCAGCCGAGGTCCCTCATAGCCCAAACGAAATCCTTCCAATAACCCGGTCCGCAACCGATCCGCGGCCCCCCTGTCCTGGTAATCCTGCAGGGTCACAAGCAAACGATGCACCTTAACCGAGTACGAGCCCTTTCGGCCCAGACCACTTACCTCCTCTACAACTTCAAGATTGCTGTGAGTTTCCCGACCGCACACCCCCGGCCTGCCCCTGTTGACCACCTTGGTGCTGCCCCGAGGTACCACAACAGCGAACCACGGGGTGGCCGTATTTACCGCAACCGGAATATTAATGTTTAAAATCGGCAATGTTCCCGAGCGCACGCCCCCTTATTGTAGTCCCAACAGGACCCCACCGACCCGGCCTGGTTTTGGACCCTGCCCCCACCCCTCCGTGGGTGGGGCGGCCCTGAAAGGGCTGGTAAATAATGGGCAACCCTCTGGCCGTAAATATGGTCTTGCCAGACCCTGCCAGCCTCATGCTATGCTGCCATAAATCGGCATCCAACTCACCTCGGGGTCCCACGCCATCCAAGCCCTGAATTCCTCATCGTACTGAGTCCACGCATACCCACCCCCCGTGATCTGCGCCTTCCTAATGACGTCCATGTATTTGAACAGGGACACCGAGAGCTCCGGAAAGTGCTCACAGTAAACGCTGGCAAAAATTAAAAATGTCGCCGTCCAATTTTCTAGCGTGAGAGGATATTTCGGCCTCTTCTGCAGTTCGTACTCTTCCTCCTTGGACCCCTCCTTTGCCCTTACCTCCCGGTGCAACAGCTTCAGCAACTCAACATACTCCCCCTTCCAAATCCGCTCCTTAGTGGACAGCATCAAATGCGCACCCAGCGGCTTAGTTACCCCCATGTACAGGAGCAGCTAAATTTTTAACTCTTTGCTCTCTGCAGCCTCCCGCGCGCCCAAACCCTCCCACTCCCTCTCCCCCGAATCCAATAGCAAAGTAGACACCCCCCTGTCCTCACACATTCCCCCCCCTGCCACCAGACGCCGCAGGAACCCCCTCCCCCCCCGCTGTCCCCCTTGCCCACCCCTGTCCCCAGTGACCATCCCCGCCCCCCCGCCCCTCTGCCCCCATAAACTACCTCACCCAGAACACCCCCACTCTTCCCTCCCCTGGCCCCCTGCCTCCCCCATCCAGTTTATGACTAGTACGGGTGGGGGGGGCTCTCCTGCCGCCTAGCCTGACCTCTAAACCTCTAACCCCTCTGCTTCCTTTCCCCACAGCCTCCTTCCCTTCCCTCCCCCCAGGGGACTTCCGAGCACTCACCCCCACCAAGCCCCTCCCGCTCCTTCGCGGCCGTCCCATCCTCCCCGCAGACGCACACCGCGCTGGGCCCTGCGAGCCCACGAGCAGATACATCTGTCCTGCCTCGCTGAGCAGGCGGATGGACTTGGACGCGAACAAAGTCGTGAAAAGCCATGATCTTCACTACATGCAACCACCAGACAAGTAAGCAGAAACTTAAGCCTGAAAAACCACTTAACTACAGCGCTCCCAGCCACCAGGTCACCAGTACCTAAAATGGTGGCTGGGAAACGCTGACCCCCCCCCCACATATAACCTTTGGGCTACCTATTCTAACTTGGGCTGCCTTTGGGCTATTCCCCAGGCAGCCCAAAGCAACGAAATGGCCGCTCTAGTGCTCGCCCCCCTCCCAAATCTGCCCAGGGGCATACCTCGCGGGCTCGGCTGCCCCCCCAAACCCCCCATGGCGCCTCCACTGCTTCGACACAAATCTTGCCGCGTTCACAAAACTGCTTCTCAGCTGGCAACCGAGAGAACAAATCGTCTGTCCGACACTGAATCCCCTAAACGTGTTCTACATCTACCTTTTTATACTTTTTGGCTCCAACATTTGTATTGTTAATTTACCATAATATCAACACCAACATAGCACAGGAATCGCAAGATGGCATTAAATGTACTTGCATGTTTCTATAACCATAAGTACAAATATGATCGACAGACCCATCTAGACGCAACTTGAATCAAGGAGTGTACACATACAAGCGGACTTTTTCAACTTCAGTTCAGTCTCGCTTAAGCCACTTCAACGGGGCACCCATTCGTCTGACGATGATTCCTCTACCCCCGCCCCCATCGCCAGTCGACCGACCCGCCCCATCGCTCATGTTTTCATTCACTCCTAACAAGCTGCACGGCAGCCACCCACTTTAAGAAAATTCCTCAACAAGGACATTTATATTCCAGGTTTGCCGCTGGGGTTGCATAATTAATTACATATTTTTCATAACTAGGGAAGCTAGAGAGGCTGTCAGAAAAGTATGCTAAAAGCTGCACTTTAAACCCTATGTATTTATGGGCATAAGCGCAAGTACCCCCACGTTGAGACGACTCCGAGGGGCCTAATTAATTTGTGCGCACATATCTCCTACCGACTGCCTACGGCGCATGATTGGGACTTGAAGTTACAGGGGCCAGTAAACAACATGCACGTTGGCTAGCAGAATATAGCTGTAGCTCTGTATATATTTCAGGCCGGGACATGGGCCGTATTCTAGTAATCCTCTTTATTTGTATGATCCTCTGTGGGTCGTGTATGGAAGGATGGGGTGTGGAGGTGAGGTGCTCTGACAGGCGTCTTTCCTGAAACACAGGGAACTCCTATCGCTCACGACACAACTTTTCCTGACTCTTTAAGTCCAGGCTCAGGCAACCGGGACGGGATAATTACCCGCGAGCATCTGGGTTGAATTACCTTAGCTCACTACGACCTGGCTCAACTATTTCATTATTTATAGGCTCTGCTAAAGACATTTAACAATTTCTGAGACGAGAACCGGCGCTGTAATTTTTCTCAGGAGAGTTCATTGCAGGCCCCTTTGAAGGGGCAGCATTTCAAGCTCTAGGTACTGCGCAAGACACTTGTGCACAGGAGACATCTGTGCTGGGAATCTGCAGCTATTCCTCAAGCGAGGAAGGGCCGGGCAGGGGGCCTGCTCCTGAGATCTGTGGAGATGTAAATATAGCCGCGCCGGCGGCCTCCTAGCCTCAGCGTCTGGGAGAGAAGAAAAAAGACAATGTTTGTAAGCGGCCTGGCGGGCGCCTGGAAGAAGGAGCATGAACAATACAAACGGCCCTGCAGGATAAAACATGCTCAAAACAAGATGAAAAATACCTCGAAACCGACACGACCTGTAAAAAGAAAAAAGGAAAACAATCCCTAAATAGAAAACATACAGGAGAAGCAGGCAGACACATACGTCAGCCACAAATTGAATAAACTACAACAGGGAGGTCCTGCAGTCTACAAGGGCCCTATATTAAAAGCAACACACACATTCTTCCATAGCATAGTTACAGTGGCGTCACTAGGGTTGGTGTCACCCAGTGCGGTAACTCATGGTGTCACCCCCTCACAACCCCATGATGGACCTCCTCGGAGTCCGCCAGTGACTGGCAGACTCGGAGGAGGTCCATCATGCGGTAAGTCGCGACCAAAGCTTGCTGACTGCCCCTTCCATTCATTTATTGGATGTTGAAGTGTTTAATCACTAATTGTAGAAATATTATAGAAAACTGTTTATAAGCATTTGTAAGTAAGGTGGGCACGACAACAATGGTGCGGCCTGTAAATGTTTTTTTGCCACTGTGTTCTTAACCACTTTGTCCCCCCTTACGCGTTGAAGTGGACTCTCAAAGAGACTCATCTTTAGATCTACCCATCTGAATGCTCACTGAGAACTGGCGGGATTGCTACCTAAGAGTATTATAGGTGAAAATAAAAACAATTTATTAAGATTGGCTAAACTCTTCTAAACTTACACTTTAATGGATGCAAAAGCATTTTAGCTTTTACCAAAAATCTCTGGAAAAATCCCTACCATCAATCTTCGAAGGGCCTTTCAATACTGGCCATCTTGCTCCTCTTGTAACTGGGCATGCAAAGAAGTTCGGGCAGTTAGAGAACCACACTAAGACTTAATTTTGATAATTGTAACTGTTTTTGTCTGAACGATTCATGCAGTCCATGTTAAGTAAAAATGAGATTCCCTTCCCTCGCAAATGTGTAATGCCGGATCTGTATACATGATGTGAAGTGTTCTATTGGTGACTTTATGAAAATACTTACCTTTGTATTCTGTACATACAACTTGTGGAGATTCTTGATTAAATGTCAATAAAGAAATGTAAACAAAAAAACATAAAAAAAATAACCCTCAATAAATCCGAATGAATGACTAAAAATCAGCCTTCAGAGTCTCTAAATAAATCAGAGAAAAGGAGAAGAACACATATGATACCAGTTAAGTCATGGCACTACAACTAACAGTTCTACCTCGTTGACCTTCTGTACTTTACTTGCCAACCCTGGTATGCTGATGCAGGTTACATATACGGATCTCCTGGCCCGTTATATACAGTGCCCCGGTGTTTTTAGGCTTTCTTGCATTAATGAGTCCAGCACAGATTAGATTTGCATTACAGGCTACATAAACTCGGATAACTCACAACTTATTATGAACAATATACATTGCCAGTATCTTTCCACTTGATCACATGACAATTCGGAGTTATGCTTAATCTATGTAATAGTTTTCCTTCCTGTGAAAGGACAGAAGTAGAGAAACCTGCCACAGATCTTGACAAGGTTTCTCTTGACTGTGCACCTTTTCTGCAAGAGGAAGGACTAACGTGAGGTTAATGATCTGTTCTCGAAAGACTCTTATGTTGCACACAAGGATTGAAATCTAAGATGGGCTCCAACGGCATTTGTTTTTATTTAAATGTTACCCACGGGCAATCATGCAAGGTCAACACAGGGAACCTGAATATAATACAAAGATAGAAAGAAGTGCCCACTTTTGGAGCAAAAACACACCGAATACAATTGTGCCACTGCCAGGCAGTCGTACTTTGACTCTAACTACAGAACCAGTTACTGCCTGCATGGAGAAAACAGCAGTGCTTCAACAGACGGTACCGACTGTTCCTGCCATAGTAATCTTTCTGAGGAATGAACTTGATGGTTGCACTCTGCGGCTCTGTCCAGAAGTCGACAAACAGAAACACGTTACCTGTCTGCGGCGGAGAACCCCGGAGCAGCGGGGGGGCCCTGGCCTAGCGGTCGGAGCCGGGGCCTGGTGTGATTCCCAGGTGCGGTGAGGACGATCCTGTGATGTGTGAGCCGGGCGTGAGAGACTTGCAGGCAGTGAACAGGAAGGTCAGATCGGGCCCTGTGAACGGATGGCGTCCCCGCTGAGAAGAGCCACCAAAGTCTAGGGAAGCTGCGCAGGTGGCGCGGTCGCGGCCTAGGTGCGGACGTCCTCTGGAATGCAAATCCACGCCGAGGCACAGAGACCGGAAAGTCTGGAGATCCCAGAGGCTCAAGTGGTGAGAAAAAGGAACCCCTTGATTGTGCGGTGTACTGGAGCGGGAGCTCCTTGGGACAAAAAGCAGTAGTCTCCCCCTGAGGTGAGGTGTCTTGAACAGGGTAGTTGAGTGCAATTGTGGGGGGCTGGGCAGCGTGCAGTGACGTCACGGCGGTAAGCACAGCCTTGGGGCAAACAAAGTCCTGGTTGGCTGCAGCCCTGACTAGCTACAGCCAAGAAAAGAGCCGGAGATCCGATGGAGTGTACTGCACCGGTCCCCACGGTGCTGCTGGGGATAACGAGCAGCCCGAGGGAAGGACTTACAAGACAGTGCACACTGAACTCCGCATGCACCGTATCCAACATGTAAATATCCTCTTTCAAAGCACAGTCAGGGCGATCTCTGGGATAACGAGCAGCCCGAGGGAAGGACTTACAAGACAGTGCACACTGAACTCCGCATGCACCGTATCCAACATGTAAATATCCTCTTTCAAAGCACAGTCAGGGCGATCTCTGGGCATCTTCTAACACGCTCCTTTCGACAACACCCTTCACGCGCGTTGGAAACAGCGGGTCTGGGAGCCAGGTCACGTGAGTGACGTCATATAGCTGAGCTAATTGGACTATTAATTTTGCCGGCGGCCGGGTAAGGGTTCCTCATCACATGGGGTGACACAGTGAGTGAGCCTCTGCTTTAAATCGCTACATAAATTAGGATTTATGTGGCGATGTAAAGCAGAGGCTCACTCACGGTGTCACCCCATGTGATGGTGTCACCTGGTGCGGTCCGCACCCCCCGCAACTCCCTAGTGGCGCCACTGCATAGTTAGTATCAACGTGCTCCTTCAGAGCAGCCGAACTGCATCAGAGATGCAGCAAGAGTGGCCATTTAAAAGAGGGGCCAGATAGCTGATGAATCCATACCAATGACAAAATCAAACTTTGCTGCAGGCTGGTAAATGAAAAACCACTACTATAAGAAGGTGAGTGAAGGAAATGTGCAACCGCAAAGACAAATGACAGTGGAACATTGTTAAGGAGTAGTTCACCGTAAAGAGTTTATTTAAAATTTGTATCATTCAAAAAAGCAAACACATTTGCACCATTACTTCAAATTCAGGTCAGCTTTAAGAACGGTGCACTATTATAGCCCAATGTAGAGGGCTATACCAGGTTGTTAAAAGCCCTGAAACAGAGTTATATCCCCGACCTGCAGAAGGCCTATAAAACAAGCATTTGCAATGCAACAGGTATCGCATTAGGAACGTTTGAGCTATTGGTATTGTAAGTGACACCTTTTCTATTTATGAAAATAGTGAAATTAATAGCTTTGTCATTTACAATGCCAATAGTTATAACTTCGGCAAATGTGACACCTCTAGCATTTGTAATGCAATATGTGTTGTATGTATGTGACTTACATGTATTGATATTACAAATAACAATGGCTTTTAACTTTTTTTCAATAATTACATAAATAAAAGTTATTGTAATTTATAATGGCAATAGCTTAAAGTTTGGTAAATAACTTTTGTGAAGATTATGTTCCGTGTATTTTATTATGACGAAAATCCAAGAACAGAAGTGAAATATTAACATCTTTTTGTTACATTAGTAATAAAGTTTGAAACATTGAGAGAACATATTTGAACCAGGTGTTGTTGAATGGTTGCACAGATTGATGCTGTGGTGGCGCCGAGTGATGTTGCGATGGCGAACGAGTGATGCTGTGGCGTTCAGTGATGCTGTGGTAGCGCATAGTGATGTTGTGGTGCCCCTGAGTGATGCTGTGGTGGTGCGGAGTGATGCTGTATGCTATGTTTTGATAAGCCATGCTATGTTTTGATATGCCATGCTATATTTAGATATGCATGCTATGTTTTGATATGCCATGGGGATACTGACCACTGTACCAGGACTCTTACGCACCTTTGGGAGAACTCCGGGAGATTGCCTGTTCTTCCCTGCAGAGCCCGCACTGCCGCGCACGGTCTCCGCCTGCCGCCGCAGCCTAATCAACATCGGAGCTTGGCCGCAGTGGGTGGGGGAGACCGAAGGGTGACTACAAACACCACAAGCCTCCGTGGCCATGAACCGCCAGCACCCGCGCCAGGAGGCGCTTAAAACTACGGACAGCCCCAGTGGAGCGGGGGCCTGACCACTGTACCAGGTCTCTCTCGCACCTTTGGGAGAACTCCGGGAGATTGCCTGTTCTTCCCTGCTGAGCCCGCACTGCCGCGCACAGTCTCCTCCTGCCGCCGCAGCCTAATCAACATCGGAGCTCGGCCGCAGTGGGGGGGGGGGAGACCGAGGGGGGACTACAAATACCACAAGCCTCCGCGGCCGGAAACCACCAGCACCCGCGCCAGGAGTCGCTTAAAACTACGGACAGCCCCAGTGGAGCGGGGGCCTGACCACTGTACCAGGACTCTCACGCACCTTTGGGAGAACTCCGGGAGATTGCCTGTTCTTCCCTGCTGAGCGTGCACGGTCTCCTACTGCCGCCACAGCCTAATCAACATGGGAGCTCGGCCGCAATGGGGGGGGGGGGGGGCGAAGGGGGACTACAAACACCACAAGCCTCCGCAGCCGGAAACCGCCAGCACCCGCGCCAGGAGGCGCTTAAAACTGCGGACAGCCCCGCGTCGCGGGACCACGCACGGGCTAAGCCCGGGCAAAGGGCGGGCCGTCTGTGGCCGTCCGAGGCTGGCCATGGCTGGGCTGGGCCACGTCCCTTTACTTTGCTGCTCTAGACACACTCAGTAAGACAATTCCTTCATTAGTGGTGTTTTATTTGTTTGTCATACCATTACAAGATTGTCCTACATTTACTGTTGAAGTCTATCTGTCTCTTGCACATTGTGGTCTACGCTGCGCTGAATATCTGCTTTAGAACATACTAAGCCATGGCTTTCCGTCCCCCTAAAGGCAGAGCCTCTCTAGTGGGAGGGTCAGTCAGAGGGACCTTGGATAACTTCATCACCAGGGCCACCTCAGTGCTAGAAAAGGAAATCGCTGTAGCAGAGCAGCGTCTGTCTGCAGATCATCTTGATAACAAGCGCTCGTCTTTGGGCTCCATCCAGTTAGCGATTACACCTCAGATTACAACACAAACGGACTGCTTGGTTAACGACTTAACAAGTGACAACAGCACTCCTCTACTCCTACAAGACATAATTCCACCAATTAAAACATTCAG
This sequence comes from Lissotriton helveticus, assembly GCF_964261635.1. Classification (NCBI taxonomy): domain Eukaryota; kingdom Metazoa; phylum Chordata; class Amphibia; order Caudata; family Salamandridae; genus Lissotriton; species Lissotriton helveticus. Next base: position 1,191,270,514 of record NC_136067.1, read on the forward strand.
CAAATCAAATATTAACGCTTCTAACTCTTCCCCTAATTCGTCCTCATTATTGGAAGTTATATCAGGGAACCATACACCAACGGTTATGCCCACACAAACACCGACACAGAAGCCCCAGGACAAAATAGCTCAAGGTCCTCCACCAAAAAAAGAAAGAGGGGGGGCTATCCATAATGGCAAACGTGTCAAAACATCTAAAATCCCCTTGAGTCCCCTAAATGACCCAAGTGCAACAGCTAGAAAAATCCAACCTGACCACCATCCCCCAACAGATTTACCAACTAAGGACCTAATGGGGAGTATCGAGCAACTAGTCAGATCTCTTCTACTACCACTCATCGAGAGGATGAAAAGAGTTGCTCAACAACTGGGGTCACTTGAGGAAGCTATTGCAAGCAATACTAATTAAAACACTATCCATCCCTAGTACTCCACACCCAACCTGTGCTATTCCAACAAAATCGTCTTCACTTACAGAAGTAATCCCAACTAAGTCAGATCCAAACAAGGATCCATCTCTTAAACCAAATGTAAACATCATGGCACCCCAGTTGGGAGATAAATCTGAGATAAATAATAGGGGTGTAAGAGTAGGAGGGCAATCTCAAATTTCTGATAGCTCCCAGCCCAATACAATTAGTTCTCACGCCCCGGGAAAGACCGATGGGGCAAACATACAACAAATAGATTTGCCCCCGGAGGCAGTCCCGTATGTGGTGGTACTTACCGGAGTCCCAGTACTAGAGAACGGGAAAAAAGAAGGTTATTATGACCTTAAAAATAAGGTCGAACACTGGTTAAGTCACAACAGACCACTTCCCCCCAACATCAACGGGGAAATCCTTCACGTACAGAGACTTGGTTGGGTGGAACATAGACCGAAGGAAATTGAGGGTGACAATGATTATTAATTTTAGAGATCGTAGGGCAATCACACATATTATCGATTGGTACCCAGAGAAAAGTTGGGGTGGCATCAAAACACACGACTTAACCTACTTCTACCCCCGGGTTCTGCGGACAGATCCCTTAAAGACCCGAGTACCGTTTCGGTGCCATACAGAAGGCCCTAGCTTTAACATTCCCACTTTCAACCGCTTTGCTACCGTTTCGGGTTTGGAGGGAGTAGATGGACTCCCTTGTCTGAAAAGCGCACATGGGCTCCCAGAGACCGAGCACAGGGTAATAGAAAATAGCAAACACCCAAATCCCCATCTGAATCCTGTTATAGTCCCCAGTAATACCAGACAAGATATGGATTAAGGTATAGAGCCTTTAGTGTTTGACATGGGGCCGAATTTATTTACCCGTGGCATGGTGACACCGACTGTATCCAACGTAAAACAAGTTGCCATATCTTCTACTGATACGGTGGGATGTAACAGGGAAGGGAGTAAGCCCCAAATCGTTGCTCTGTTCTGGAACGTTGCAGGTCAGCGTTCCAAGCTAGCAAATGATGTTTGGATCAATTTTACCCAAAATTTTAAAATTTTATGTTTTCAGGAGACCTGGTCGACCACAGAGATTCACATGGAAGGGTATAAAACTTACTTTTCACCTGCTCAACCATCTAAGTCTGGCAGAGCAAAGGGAGGCCTAACTATCTACTTCTCGAACTTGATACAGACAGTTGAAATAATACCTATAAAACTTGAACCCAACTTTCAGGTTCTTAGTTTCAGTCCAAATAAGACGGATATCTTTCTTTTGGTAAACTTTTACAACAATCTTTCTGAGGGAGACCCAGTGAATTTAGTACGCCAGATTCATTCCTTATTATTATCCAGAATAAGGAGGTCACTGAAAGAGGTTACCATTATTTGGGGTGGAGATTTCAATCAGGGTCCTTGTCAAGCTAGCAATCAAAATATATGTGGTATTTATGATGAGGGTGACAATCCAATTCCTCACTTCAGACATACAAGAATAGGTAGCTGCTTAAATGAAATCATGTTCGATCTAGATCTGGTAGTGGCAAATAAAACGACTAACTTAAATATAGTGATGGCTCCCACGTTTCATGGGAGAGGTACTCAAACCACAATAGATTTCATTCTCGTTTCAAACGGAGTGAAAAACATAGATACGTCTTTTTCCATACACGCAAACACCTTAAGTGATCATTACCCTCTTAGCATCACTTTGCCACTGTCACATAGATCCAATTGTAGCATAGCTAGTATATTGGCACAAAATAATTTGACATTAGATAAGCTAAATGGATACTCGCTGAAATGGGGAATAGTTGATCCCAGTGTAATTGCCTAAACAGTGGTAACAAATGCGTATCTTTCCATCCAGAAATGCCTAGACATGGCCACACCAGACGCAGAAGTTATCACTAATGTTCGTATGGTGACTAAAGCCATAAACGAAGCTCTTATGGGTAAAACTAAACAATAGATCGAAGAAGAGGAAGGGTTGGTTTAACCATAGGTGCACAGTAGCCTACTCAAACTTAAAATCTGCCCTACGGAAGACAGTTAGGGTACCCCATGAGATCATTAATTTGAGAAAAGTATATAAAACTCGGCTATAAAGGACAGAAAATCCGAGCTAAAGCAACAACTCGGGGATCAATTGCATGAAAGCTGCACCCACAAAAACAACGCCGCCTTTTGGCTAGTGGTAAAATCCCCCTTCCTGATTGATAATGGAGACTCTCCTAGAATTGAGGTGGCGATTGATGAAAAAGACTGGGTTGAGCACTTCTCTAAGATCTTCTCTAACGAATCATTGGTCGCAAACGAACATGAGAAAAATTCTCGAGACCAATTACCCACCCCCTATCCTATTGACTTAGTTTTTACTGTTGACCAGGTCGCTCAGGCCCTGAGAGCAAGTAAAAATGGGAAAGCCCCGGGTCCAGACGGGGTGCCAATAGATTTCTTCAAAGCCCATACGGATCTTTGGACCCCCCTCTTGACTAGGGTTTTGAATGCATCCTGTGCGACAGGCCTTCTGGAGTCATGGTCCAAATCAATACTGGTCCCTATTTTTAAACAAGCATTTACAATGCAATAGGTCTCGCAGAATTAAAGTTTGAGTTACTGGCATTGTAAATGACAATGTTTTGCATATTTTTTTTTTTAATTTGCAATTGGTAGATAAACATTGTTTGTGAATGGTTAGCTGTTGCTTATGCTAAGCAAAGTTGGAAGTAATAGAGTGCTAGTCTTGCTTGTTACAAGCATGCCGATTTAAAGCGCTCTGATACCTTCGGGTAAAGCTTGCGCTATATAAAAGTGAAAACTAATAAATAAATAAAAAAAAAGCCTACCTGTACCACGTCCGTTCTTATTCTGCGATGCCACATATCTTTGGGTCCCTGTACTTATTATCTGCACCCGGTTGTGGGAAGCCTCCATGGCAGGAACAACGTGTTGCGGGGCAGACACGGGCAATGTAGCCACTGTCCTGTGGCTGCACCGCGGGGTAACAGTGTAGGGGCAGGAAGGCAGGCAGTTGGTAGTGCTGTGCCATAGCGGTGTAGTTCTCTGTGTATGCTGGGCATGGGGGTTGCTATTGGCTGACAAGAAGTGGTGAGGAGGTGCTGGTTCGGTGTGCTTGCTTCCTGATCTTGGGCAAGCAAGGACAGTGCTGTTGTGGTGCTGAGTGATGATGTGGTTGGGCTGAGTGATGTGGTGGTGTATTAGAGCGATGTGGTGGTGCCCCCGAGTGATGTAGTGGTGTCCCCGATTGATGTGGTGGTGCCCCCGAGTGACGTGGTGGTGCCCCCGAGTGACGTGGAGGTGTCCCCCACTGACGTGGTGGTGTCCCCCACTGACGTGGTGGTGTACCAGAGTGATGTGGTGGTGTCCTAGAGTGATGTGGTGGTGCCCCTGGGTGGTGTGGTGGTGCCCCCGGGTGGTGTGGTGGTGCCCCCGGGTGGTGTGGAGGTGTCCCAGAGTGACGTGGAGGTGTCCCAGAGTGACGTGGAGGTGTCCCAGAGTGACGTGGAGGTGTCCCAGAGTGACGTGGAGGTGTCCCAGAGTGACGTGGAGGTGTCCCAGAGTGACGTGGAGGTGTCCCAGAGTGACGTGGAGGTGTCCCAGAGTGACGTGGAGGTGTCCCAGAGTGACGTGGTGGTGTCCCAGAGTGACGTGGTGGTGTCCCAGAGTGACGTGGTGGTGTCCCAGAGTGACGTGGTGGTGTCCCAGAGTGACGTGGTGGTGTCCCAGAGTGACGTGGTGGTGTCCCAGAGTGACGTGGTGGTGTCCCAGAGTGACGTGGTGGTGTCCCAGAGTGACGTGGTGGTGCCCCCAAGAGCACTTGAAGAATCAGTTAAGAATATGACATCAGCGCAAATACAAGAGCTACAATAGAAACCAAATTAATAAGCAAAGGAAATGTTAGCTGAAGCAGAAGGACTAAACCAGGAACAAATTAGACAAGCCCATTGCACCTCTTTTGCGTCACTTTTAACATATGGAAAAGTGACGCAAAAGTGGCGCAAGGGGCTTGTAAATCTGCCCCCTAATGTTTTGTATTGTAGTATTTATGACACCTAACATATTAGCAAGTGTTCCAATTTACATCGGGCTTCTGTGAAGCCTTTTAGAGTTTGTGTTGAAAATGGTCTTAGTTGTAGTTTGGCATATATTGGAGGTGTATCATTAAGTATGTAAGATTTGGGGATGTGCCATTAAGATGGTGCAACAGCATTGCTTTGCTTAAGCAGGAAGTGTTAGGGGGAGTGTAAGTATATGCACATCTGCATATTTAAAATCTCGAAGTTTACCTGGTAATGAAAAAGAAGCTACCATTGATCAGGGTCAGTGAGTCCCACAGGTAATATGCTTAATTATCCACCTGGGAGTTACAAATGCCACAGCATCAGAGACACTGTAGTAAATGAAGTTCACTCAGAAGAAACAGATGTCCTACTCTGAAGACAGATTAAGCAATTACAGAGTATTTCATGGACGTCACCCAGGGACAATAGAAGTCCAAACATGGAAGCACTGTTAGGCTACCACAGAGTATCATATGAAGTCCATACCGCAGCGGCAGAAGAGTATCCATAATACCAGCAAATCCTAAGAAGCATTAAGCAGCTCATAGAAAGAGGCATTTTATTATAAAACTGTGTTGCATAAATGAATTCATTTACATTTGTAGATAGACTGGCCACCCAGGATCTTGGCATCCTGGAGTGGACAAATTTACGTGGGGTTTGGGGGGTTGAGTGCCCCCAAGCTATTGTTCAACTAACCCATTGGTGTGAGTTGTGTTTAGAAAATAGAAAGGAAGGCGCAGTTAGCGATTCTGCAAAAGGATTGTATTTAGGTTTTGCCAAACAAGAGATGGAAAATGTGCATCAAGTAAGGAAGTAATGGAGTTAAACAGGGCAGGGATTCTGGTCCTACCTGGTCTAACATACCCCAAAAAAGCAAGATACCAAGTGAAGACATGCTTGACCTCCCTGCTTTTTACAAAGAAGCCCGGGTAAGACACCCTGAGATAAGTTACATAGGGTCAGCCACACAGGAAAGCACTAGGTCTGATGGGGAAAGCCCAATAATGACTCTCCCAAGCACAGTTGGTACTGAAGACTCTTTGGCCAGCCTGGGATGTCTCTCTCCCTTTCTGAATCTCCACTTGGTGATGGAAGATTGAACCAGAGAAGCTCGGTCTCAGTGGAGAAGATCTTTATCAAGGAAGCCCGAGCATGTGACCTACTGTGGAAAGGTCAAAGGAAAGGAAACGTGATGCAGCTCAGAAGCTGGATGGGCAGAAGTGAGGTACCAGCAAAGGAAACCCACTAAACAAAACACGCAAAGGAAAACACAGCTGAGCTTGTCATATACATATTTCTCTTCAGTACAGTCAAGTAAGGAGCCATCTTACCTTCAGGTCGGACTTCATCTCTCCAATCTGACCTCCTGAATTTACACTTGTCTTCGGAAACCTTCCACTGATTAAATAGGCCACTATAATTCCTCCACTCAAGAAACCATCCTTAAGTTCTGATGGTATCTGAAATTGTAAATCGAGTTCTCTACTCACTACTCGCTCTAAAATTCGTGAATGGCTTCTTTCCGTGAAGGTTTCCTCTTCCCTTAATATGAAAAACCTCTTATCTCCTGCTCAATCAGGATTTTCCTCGATATATTCCACTGAAACCATTCTACTTTGCTAATCCTCTTTGCCACTCGTATCACAATAAGCTTTCCTATGTTTTAATTCTCTCAGAGATTTCTACGTCTTTTGAAATGGATCTTTCTATTCGGTCTTCTATGTCACTATTTTGAGGACCTCTGGTTGTATTCATAATTGACTTTCTTTGCATCTCAACAGATGCTCTTTTTCAGTCTCTTAGAAACGTACCTTTTTGTCTCTGTGTAATATGGGGTGTCCTCGTGCCTATGGTCGATCCTTTACTCTTTTATCTGCAGACATTTGTATCATTTAGCTTTGATCCTCATTTCTACACTCTTTCACAAATATACTTCGCTACCTCCCCTTTTTCTTCATCTAAGCGTTTCTCTATCTGTCCTTCTGCAATCGATCCCTGTTGGCTTTACACTTTCTCAAAGCAACCTTATAGCGCCAGACTATTTTCGGCGCTGCTAGTTGTTCCATATCTGTTCCTCCACCTATCCTCCTTCCTCTAACTTAGCTTTCTGTTTCATTATTTTGCTGGTATCTTGGTTTGACTTTTCCAACATACTTCTGCAGTTACTAAATCTTGTCATTTTCATCTTTTATAATATTCACAAAAATCAAACCTTTCCTGTCCTTATCTGCCCTGAAAATGCACCTACAAACTCTGGTCCTGCTGTTAAAGTGATAAACAAGCATAATGAATAAGTCGGAATAGCAACAAAAAGAAAAAAAAATACCTTATGTATCAATAATGCGACCTTATCACACTGCAATGTTTTTCAATAAGGTATGTTTAAAAAAAAAACTCTGGTCCTGCTGCTTCTTTACCGTTCTTCAAACAATGTTGTATTTCCTAAATACTTAAATGACTCACTTAAAACTCTCCAAAATGCTTGCATTCATCTGGTCTTTTTCCACCTGCTGCTGACATCTCTCCCTGTCGCATTCAGCTTGTAAAATGTAAATTTCGTTTTCTGATATTTTTAAATATTTCATTCCCTGACGTCGCCCATTGCAGTCCTATCTTAGTTTCCTTCTCTCTGTACGCCCCTTCTCATTCAGTCTTCCCTGCTTCACTGTATCTTCTTGCTGAACCTTCTCCTTCTTGTGCATCATCTCAGTTTAGTTTAGTTTTGTAGTGTTAACTCACAATTTATATAATGTTTTTCCTGTCTCTGTAAGAACTTCTCATTCACTGGCCAGTTTTAAAGACGTGCGCGCGCACTAACCAAAACGAAACCTATCGTGGGACGGGACTTCCGTCTTGTGAAGCCCACACCAATGGAGTGCCTAGCCAGAGGAGCAGCGGTGACACGGGGCTCCCATGCCAGAGAGAGAGCTCCGCGGAGGCTGCAGAAGTACTGAGTGCCGGTGAGTGGGGCTTAGTTGCTAGGGGTTCCATTGGGGGGGGGGGGGGGGGTGTTGGGTCCTTGGTGCACGTGTGTGCCCGCGTGTATGTGTGCGGCGGGGGTGTGTGGGCGTGTGTGTATGCGCGGCGGCGGGGGGGTCTCTGTGTGTGTGTGTGTGTGTGTGTGTGTGTGTGTGTGTGTGCGTGTGTGTGTGTGTGCGTGTGTGTGTGTGCGTGTGTGTGTGCGTGTGTGTGCGTGTGCGTGTGTGTGCTTCCAAGGAACCATGGGAGACAGGAAGTGCGCGCGACCTGATCCGTTTACGTGCGCGTGCACATCACTTGTCTGTCTCCCTTGGCTCCTTGAAAGAAGAAATGATCACAATGGAGTCTCGCAGCGACGATCGCTTTGTGATCAATTCGCAGTGCGAGACCTAAAAATGGGACCGGAGGTCTGTATCCTGCTACCGTCCAATCTCCCTGTTAGACTCTCTAGGCAAAGTGGAGGGCCGAGTAATTCTTGAGTGTCTGCAGGGTTGGGCGGACGGTGGCAGGATACTATCAGACCTCCAATATGGGTTCCGTGAGGGATTGGGGCCATTGATCAAGCTCTAAACCGGTCACTGCTGATAGATAAGTATGTAAATGTTAAAGCAGGAGCCCTCTATATGGTGTATGTGGACCTATCAGCCGCATTCGACTGGGTTTGCCATGCCAAACTTTGGTCTGTGCTTTTGGAGAGGAGGGTAGAATCGAACCTAGTAACTTTCCTGAGGGAACTGTACTCAAATGCGACTGCAAGGGTGTGGTTTGGGACTAGGGGAGAGCTAACCGCGTCGTTCGGAGTGGAGAAAGGAGTCAGGCAAAGCTGTGTCCTGGCTCCCTTTCTCTTCACACTTTATACCAATGGATTGGAGAGGGAAATGATTAAGGGGTGCCAGGACCTGCCTATAGTAAATAACCGCCCGATTCCCGCGTTACTCTACGCGGACGACGCGGTGATACTAGCCCGTACCCCCATTCAACTGCAGAAGGCATTGAATAGATATTCCTCTTTCATGGCCAACCTGGACCTAAATATCAACATCGGGAAAACATTTGTCATGAAAGCTGGGTCTGGCAACAGACTTAAAATAAGGGACATCTATTTGAAAAAGGAAAAACTAGCGACCACACACAAATACCCCTACCTAGGAATTATGATTGATCAGAAACTTAGTTGGAAACCGGCAGCTGTAACGAGGAAACTCCTTTTTATGAGAACCACCACAGCCCTTGTAAATTTCTCAAGGAAATTATGGAAAAGAGCCCCTTTGGAACTTGTCAAAATCTACAAAGCTAAATGCCTTACAGTGGCATTGTATGGGGCGGTTGTGTGGGGCCATGTGGCCACGGAGGTGTTACAGAGGGTAGAAAATACCTTTTTAAGGTATCTTCTTGCAGTACCCAGGAGTATGACTACCTTTTCCTGTCATATGGAATTGGGACTTTCCCACCTGTCTGACATAGTGAAAATACAGCCACTCCTATTGTGGCACCGAATCTGGTAGTCAGAAAAAACAGCCTTTTCACAAATGATAATCTCAGACTGTATCGCCCTGGAGAATGCACATAAGTCTAGATGGTTAGCTACGTGAAAAGGTTCTTATTCGACCTAGGGCTGGAAAAATATTATCTTGACCCCCCTTCAATCCGGGAGGTACCTAGGAAAGTTTTTCAGAAGCATGGTCTTAACCATCTTGAAGAACTGCGTCTGAAGACCGCGGCCACAAAACCATCTGTTAAACACAGCTTGGCTGTCCAACAACACTTGCCATGCAGCCCTACCTAACGTATACCACCACCACTTATGAGCGTTACCTTTTGGTAAGGTTTAGGCTAAACTTTTTCCACCGATTGGTTGTATTTCCAACAAGAAACAACTGGGCAAAGGAGTTACCTCTTAGCCCCTGTGATGACATATCTACCCAGAAAACTATACATACTATTCTTTTTTGTAAGTTTTACAGTGAGCATCGAAAGAAATGGCTTATACCACCACTAAAACTAATGGGTTTCAGAAGATGTCGCCCTGCATTTCTCTTTTTACAGTTAATGGACGGGGAATGGTTAGTAAATATCGTTATTAACTTCTTGAAGTGTATTGTTCGTCACAGAATTAACTTAGAATGATCAATTGAAGACAAAACTTAAAATAAACTGAACCATTGGTGGGTTACTATTCCTTCCCTATATAACAGTGTGTCCATAGGATTTTAAACTTTATATTTGGTCTTTTTATAAATTGTATCTATTAAGATGTGGAAAAGTTACAAAAATGATAGACAATGAATATTTTATCGAGGCTGTATCCTCGTTTTTAACTTTTTTATATCAGAAAGTGATTCGAAAAATTGTATATAGTGTTTGAAGATGTTAATATTTTAAACTGTATATATATATATATATATATATATATATACATACACATACACACACACGTTGCACCTTTCTTACTTTGATATTGGTGATACAAAATGAATTGTGTGGAGAGATATTCTGGATAGTATCGGGTCCTCTACGAACTACAACACACCATTTTATTGTAAATGTGTTTTCTTTTTAATGTATAGGTTTCTTTCTTTGTTAACATTGTCTCTTAAATGTATGCTTTTTTGATTTTGTAACTTAAAATCGAATAAAGCTTAATTGAATTGAATATGCCATGCTATGTTTTGATATGCCATGCTGGTGAGGGGGTGTGGGGTGAGTGAGAGGGGGTGAGTGAGAGGGGGTGAGAGGGAAGGGGTGAGAGGGAAGGGGTGAGAGGGAGGGGGTGAGAGGGGGTGGGAGGGGGTGGGAGGGGGTGTGAGGGGGTGGGAGGGGGTGTGAGGGGGTGGGAGGGGGTGTGAGGGGGTGGGGGTGTGAGGGGGTGGGGTGTGAGGGGGTGGGGGTGTGGTGTGAGGGGGTGGGGGTGTGAGGGGGTGGGGGTGTGAGGGGTGGGGGTGTGAGGGGATGGGGGTGTGAGGGGATGGGGGTGTGAGGGGATGGGGGTGTGAGGGGTGGGGTTGTGAGGGGGTGGGGTTGTGAGGGGGTGGGGTGTGTGAGGGGGTGGGGTGTGTGAGGGGGTGGGGAGGGGGGTGGGGTGTGAGGGGGAGGGGGGTGGGGTGTGAGGGGGAGGGGGTGGGGTGTTGAGGGGGTGGGGTGTTGAGGGGGTGGGGTGTTGAGGGGGTGGGGTTGTGAGGGGGTGGGGTGTTGAGGGGGTGGGGTTGTGAGGGGGTGGGGTTGTGAGGGGGTGGGGTTGTGAGGGGGTGGGGTTGTGAGGGGGTGGGGTTGTGAGGGGGTGGGGTTGTGAGGGGGTGGGGTTGTGAGGGGGTGGGGTTGTGAGGGGGTGGGGTTGTGAGGGGGAGGGGGTGTGAGGGGTTGTGAGAGGGAGGGGTTGTGAGGGGGAGGGGGGTGGGGTGTGAGGGGGAGGGGGGTGGGGTGTGAGGGGGAGGGGGTGGGGTGTGAGGGGGAGAGGGGTGGGGTGTGAGGGGGGTAGAGTTGTGAGGGGGTAGAGTTGTGAGGGGGTAGAGTTGTGAGGGGGTAGAGTTGTGAGGGGGTAGAGTTGTGAGGGGGTAGAGTTGTGAGGGGGTGTGAGGGTGAGGGGGTGTGAGGGTGAGGGGGTGTGAGGGTGAGGGGGTGTGAGGGTGAGGGGTGTGAGGGTGAGGGGGGGTGGGGGGGTGAGGGGGTGTGAGGGTGAGGGGGTGTGGGGGTGTGAGGGTGAGGGGGTGTGAGGGTGAGGGGGTGTGAGGGTGAGGGGGTGTGAGGGGGTGGGGGTGTGAGGGGGTGTGAGGGGGTGGGGGTGTGAGGGGGTGGGGGTGTGTGAGGGGGTGGGGGTGTGTGAGGGGGTGGGGGTGTGAGGGGGAGGGGTTGTGAGGGGGAGGGGTTGTGAGGGGGAGGGGTTGTAAGGGGGTGTGAGGGTGAGGGGGTGAGGGGGTGTGAGGGTGAGGGGGTGTGAGGGTGAGGGGGTGTGAGGGTGAGGGGGTGTGAGGGTGAGGGGGTGTGAGGGTGAGGGGGTGTGAGGGTGAGGGGGTGTGAGGGTGAGGGGGGGTGGGGGGGTGAGGGGGTGTGAGGGTGAGGGGGTTGGGGGTGTGAGGGTGAGGGGGTGTGAGGGTGAGGGGGTGTGAGGGTGAGGGGGTGTGAGGGGGTGGGGGTGTGAGGGGGTGTGAGGGGGTGGGGGTGTGAGGGGGTGGGGGTGTGTGAGGGGGTGGGGGTGTGTGAGGGGGTGGGGGTGTGAGGGGGAGGGGTTGTGAGGGGGAGGGGTTGTGAGGGGGAGGGGTTGTAAGGGGATGTGAGGGGGTGTGAGGGTGAGGGGGTGAGGGGGTGTGAGGGTGAGGGGGTGTGAGGGTGAGGGGGTGTGAGGGTGAGGGGGTGTGAGGGTGAGGGGGTGTGAGGGTGAGGGGGTGTGAGGGTGAGGGGGTGTGAGGGTGGGGGGTGTGGGGGTGGGGGTGTGAGGGGGTGGGGGTGTGAGGGGATGGGGGTGTGGGGGATGGGGGGTGTGAGGGGATGGGGGTGTGAGGGGTGGGGTTGTGAGGGGGTGGGGTTGTGAGGGGGTGGGGTGTGTGAGGGGGTGGGGTGGTGAGGGGGTGGGGGAGGGGGGTGGGGTGTGAGGGGGAGGGGGGTGGGGTGTGAGGGGGAGGGGGTGGGGTGTTGAGGGGGTGGGGGGTGAGAAGGGGGGTGAGAGGGGAGGTGAGTGAGGGGGTGTGAGGGGGTGTGAGGGGGTGTAAGGGGGTGTAAGGGTGAGGAGGTGTGAGAGTGAGGAGGTGTGAGAGTGAGGAGGTGTGAGAGTGAGGAGGTGTGAGGGTCCCGAAGTAAATGGTGGCAGGGCAGACATCATAAGATGGAGAAGAGACTGCGTGGTGACTGCGTTGGTCAGTTTCAGAATCAGGAGGGGCAGAGTCAGCACAGTCTGCGAGGGATCAACGTGTCTAGAGGCAAAGCATAGCGGATGTAGCATTGCAGCTAGCAAGTCGAGAGTTTTCAAGCGGAGTGTCCCTAGAGAGATGGCAACACAGCAACAGCATTTGAGGAGCAAGGCTTCTGTAAACAAGCACGGTAGGCTTTCACTTTAGTCCAGAAAAAAAAACGAGAAAGGTGCAGAGAGCACCGAACAAAACACAGCTTACCCACTAAATGGATGCAAAAACACCAACCTCCCAGCATTGGTGTTGCGGGGGGAGCGGGAACGCATTCTTTTGAAGTCTGATGGGGGGGCGGCTTGGGAGCGGATTCCTTTGAAGTCTGATGCCGAGGCCAATGGTGTTTGATGTGCACGCGCCTGCCTCACACGCCTGCCTCACATGAACTGTACGCGATCCGCAGGCTAGGTAGACTTTTCGGACTGCTTACTATAATCTCGCCTATTCAATCCCTAACGGGATAGAATAGTCAAGACCTAAAAACAGGCATAGCCCAAAGTAGAAGGGCTATAGGGCTATTAGAACATTCCAGCCACTGAGGTTATAATTATCTAAATTAAAAAGGGATAAACAAAGACATACATTGGAATGTTGTAGTAGAAAGCTTATTTATACCAGCCATTTTAAGCCCGGAGCTACTCCAATCGAGATCTCAATGCAGTTTTGCATCTTATTTAGGTTTAAAAACACTGGAATACTACATGATGTTTGTGAATATCTGTAGGAGCAAAATAAGAATAATTAGATCATTGGAATGGTGAGAGCTCTATTATTGTCAGGAATTCCCGACGTGCGGGGAGGTAATCGCCGTAATCGGCGAAACGGACTACATCTCCCAAGAAGCTCCGCGGACAAGGTTATGCAAACGGGAAAGCCGTTGCATAACAAAAGAGCAACACGCCCATAAAAGGAGAACAGGGCGGAGGAAACGCTGTCAGATATTGTGATTACCGGCACTCCTGCATACTTGTCAGAGGCGTCGGAGAGAAGAGAACAGGAGGAGCACTCGCGAACACGGAGGTAGGTCGAGACGTTGTCTCCCAGGGGCCGTGTCTCGCCAAGCGCTCCCTGTGTCGGCTCTGACGCACTGAAGAGCCAACAGCCTCACGCCGTGTTGTAGTGGCGGATTCAACACTCCGGCGTGTAGACACTGGTTGGAGCCGTGGCTCCCAGCTCTGCACGCAAACAGGCATCCGCTGTGACGCACACCGGGAGGTGTATTGCCGCGTCACAGCCGACGGGTGTCCAGGGGCGATCGAGCGGCTGCTCTCGCCTGTGCATTAGACATTGCAGGGAAAAACAGCGGAGACGCAGCACCAGGGGGTGTTCCGCGTCCCAGGATAAACAGAGGAAGAGGTCGAGCGGCTGCTCCCTTCAGGTAGAGACCCCGGCTGGGTGTCTCCCTGTCTCCTCTATCAAACATCCCCCTTGTTACCCAGTATATCGAGTGGTATTGTCGTCCACTGGTTGTCTGCCCTCTGTTGGCATACGCTGGGACTGGCGTATATGCAGAGGACGGCTTGTTCAAACTGTGCTGGGTATTAGTATAACTTCCAGGAGTAGTCAGAGGAAGAGGTCGAGCGGCTGCTCCCTTCAGGTAGAGACCCCGGCTGGGTGTCTCCCTGACTCCTCTATACACACCACATACTAACAGAGTACCACACAGCATAGAGAGCGCTTCGTGCTAGGTGTTGGTAACAACGAAGACTGGAAGATTCCATTGACACTTTCATTTTGCCTTATTGTAGTTTTCGTTTACTCATTCATTAAAGTCCACAATAACTACTTTAGTGTTGTGTCCTCCTTGCAAGTGTCTATTTACCGATCCCGAGACCATCAGGAAGTTACAATTATAAACAATGGAGTAGCTCTGGGCTTAAAATTGACTGGCATAAGCAGTCTTCTGCAATAGTCGAATGTTTGTCTTTATTTTCCTCTCTTTTTGATTTAGAATATTCTCCCCTTAGGGAGTGGAATGTTCTCATAACCTGCGGCACAGGCCTCACGTTCAAGGCCTTTAACAATCTGTATAGACCTCGGCATAAAAATCTAAAAAGCAATCAAATGTTCTCAAAAGCCTAGGTACAACACAAAACCTCATTTCACCTCACTTCAACTGCCACCGCTGCCATGCGCAGTAGCCAACACAAGTTTTCGCACCTGCAATACTACATTGCAAAAGCCACAGCAGCAGAAATTACATCTATGAGGATAATATATGGATGAAATCCAACTCTTCTCTGAGAGAAACTGGTCATGATAATACGCAAAGTACTATCATACATAAATTCAACAAGATATCAGACACAAAGTCAATGGTAAAGCAAATATGACATTTAACAGGTAATTCTGTAGCGATGTATATTTTCATGTGATTTATTTCTTTAAAGTACAGGATAACAGCCAACACATGTTCCGTCCTTGAAACTTTGTCAAGGTTTTGGATAAATATGTACTTAGACCACACAAGAAATAGATTCATCTAAATAGGCAAAAGGTAGCATCATCCGTAATTTTCGTTTTTTGAGTGTCTTTAGTAGATACAGAAGAGTTTGTAATCCGTACAGATTGTAAAATTAGAAATGAGGAAACAGTATTATCAGTGAGTGGGCTTGTGTTGTATAATGGGGTACATAATATAGTCTAAAAACAATAAATAAATACAGGCTACTATAGAGTCATTAGACTGCTTACATAACGGGTCTAATTTAATTTAAACAAGATATGTCCAGGAACCAGTATAGTTATACTTCAGTGGCCTGTCATAAAAATGTTATAAAACAGAAGCCCACCATTGTAAACGCCCTAGGGTAAATAATATAGACTATGATAGGCCGTTGGAGAGTCATTAGACTGGTTACCAAATTGTGTCTTGTTTAAAACACGCTATTAAACTCTAATCTTTTTGTATTTATGTTTGGTATTAGAAACCATAGGTGGTCAGATTTTTTGAGAGCACCAAACAATGACTGTGGCATACGTGCTATAACAATCTGCCGACAGTATTAATATGGATGTGTAGTAATTTCATTCACTGGTGCATCTGCAACAGTGTGCCGTCATACAGAGGCATATAGAGATAATAACCTACAATAATTCCTCATGATCATAAACTAATCTTGGGGTCCTCCGTGTCAAGCACTTTCACTAAATACCACTCCTTTCCCACAGTCCAATTCAGTGTCCCTACTGTAACCTGATTGCACAATCAAGCAAACACTTACATACTTATCAAAACACCCACTCACTCTCTCATTCACATTACATGTCCACCTCTGGCAAGTGATGGCAGGGTGGCAGTGCAGTTTTAGGTAGTTTAACTGTTCAATAGAATCATTGTATACTTTTGCAAGGTCTTTGGTCTGATGTGCGCGCTAAAGACAACACTATCATAAAAGGCATGGATCTCTCTTTCCTTGCGGCAAAGGGGGTGGAAGAAGGGCATCACTTATTTTCTGTGGGACAGTAGTACAGGTTCACCCTACATAGAACCAAGCGTTGACATGCACCTCGACACCAGAATCAAGAGGAACTATGGTAAAAAAAAATAAAAAAATACCAGAATAAGAACAAAAACTTTAGACAGGGCACTAGAAGCTGACTCTTGCAGCTTAAAATTGTGTATGGCCATCGTTAGAAATAGTAACTATGTTTTGCTTAACAACAAACAAGACTACTAACCCAAATTCATCCTATTTACCACCCAGCCCAAACCTGACTCCTAAGACAGATCTTCACAGACGAAAACAAATATGAATGGCTACCATGGCCAGTACAAACACAATGAACCAAAAACACAGGTTAGAGCAAATAACTACAAAAGAAAAAAAACGGTACGTACACAGGAATAGTTTGAAACTGCCTCTTTAAAGCAGTATATAAGCAATAAATACATGGGGCAAATTAACAGGAGCTTTCCCGAGTATGGGAATTAGTACTGTTGAATGGTGAAATCTGTATCATGCTAACTTAGACTATGCAGCCATCCATCCAGTCTATGAACATCCATTTTTTGTTTCTGAAGGAGGCTTTGAGTTACGTGTTCACTGACAGCTGGTTGTGCTGATAATACTTGCGTACCAGAATAAGGGTTTGGCCCTGTTGAACCGCCCGAGCACGCAGATGTGACCATCTACAAACCCACCAACGCCTGTAACACCCCCTATCGATCTATGAAAATGACGTGAGTGGGGGTTTGCAGTTTGCATTTGGGCATGACAGAGGAGTTTTTGGGAGTGTCATGCTGCACCAAAAATTTATAAAAGGGTGTTTGAAAACCATGCTAAAAGAGTTCCCTCTCAGACACTTGCAGTGTCTGTAAGACGGAGCCCGCTCAGGAGTGTAATAAACTTGTATTTTGTTTCCACTCTAGTGTTGATCCTCATTTGTGAACCCTTATACACAAGGTGTCCCTGCACCAGTGACAGATACAAATCTCACTTCTACAGCGCAAGAGCATTTATACATGCACTTCTGAACACTTCCAAAAAAAAAAAAAAAAAAAAACAACTTCCTGCTGTACTATTGCTAAGAAAGCACAGTTCTTTCTATTTTACAGAAATATTCCCATTTTATTACCAACTTACATTATTTGTGTCAAATCACAAAGGGATGTACATGAACTACGTAATCACTGACACTGAAGCACACAAAACACTATTTTTTTTATTGTTTCTGATTTCCTTCCTTTTCAACCCTTCAACCCTTCAAATACTATTGATAGATTGAAAACTGAAAGTTCAAACAACTCTGGCAGCGACACGTTTGGTAAAGGTAAAGGTAAAGGCCTTGCCCCGATGGTGCCTCCTTAATGTCTGGGAAAGCTCAGACCTTACAGCGTGAGAAAAAACCGGGGTTGCCCTAGGGTTTATGGTCGCTAAACTGAACATTGTGAGTCCATGGAGAGTGACGACCGGCCCTAGGTTTCAAGATTGGGAGGCAGATATGGATTGGTGTATGCAGGGGGAAAGGGTTGTCTATGGAGGTAGAGGTTGTCCACAAAAGTGGTCAAAGATCTGGGGCGGAATGGAACAAAAGCAGGGGGATGATAGGCATGCAGTTTAATGGCCCGTCCGTGCAAGGGGAGTAATGGGGTAGGGAAATACTGAATATACAGCCGATAACCACGGTGATATTACAACAAATGTTTATCCTGCTATGTATAGGATTTGAATTTGTAACGTATTGTACCAAATGATCATTAACTGTATCCGGTTTGCAGCCAATTTTCAATAAAAAGAATAAAATTAAAAAAGAAACTGATGGGTGAAGAGTATAAAATATTTTATCATTGTAACAACAAGTGCTACAAGTCATATATAAGGGGGGAAAAAGGGGGGGAAATTGTCAAAAAATACCAGAAACCAGTGAATCACAAGAAAAAATATTCTTCTGAGAAAGAAACGGCAACCAAACCCAATGCCCACCCACTTAGAGAATCGATGGCTACCCTTTGTCCACCTCCAACAACTGATCAGAAAGCAGAGGATCTTCAATGTGTTATCTGTGGTTTAGCCAGAACAATGGATAAAGGAATTGACAAAAGAAGAATGTACAGAGTATGCGAGTCTCAAAGAGCAAACATGTTTATCTGCAGCTAGTTTCTTCCAAGATGAAGTTTTCAGCCAAGCAGCTGATCTCTAACAGAGAGGTGAATGTATTTGCAGCCGATTTGTATACTAACCCAAACTGCATGCATACATTTGAAAATATGAATGTACAATGAGCTCCCAGCAGCAACATAACTGTTAGCCTTCCCTCAAGTTAGCACTCTTTGAAAAAGCAAATCAAGTTTTAAAGCCACTCGAGTGCTGGCTGCGGGCTCACACTCAACGAGATCACAGAAATAATGGTAAACATTGATGAAAACTGTCCTGGTCCATAATAATGAAATTAGGAGGTTTCTGGTGAGAATGTACAAGGACAGAATTTGTTTTTGTCAGTCTAAAAAAGAATGAGCCACTAACGTGTTCGCAGCAGATTTGACTCCCGAAGTTCTTGCTGTCAAAATAAGATTACAGGATGCAGTCAAATCAGCAGGAACCATTTTAAGAAATGTCCTGAAAGATTTAGATTTTGGACAGTGATACATTTTGTGATACCCCAGAACTCAGTAAATCATGGGAGTCAACAAGAATGCATGATGTGGTCTTAACATTTTTTACACCATTGTTTAATATCAGCGAAGCAAAAACGGTTACAAACTATAGTTCTTGAGTTCGGAACAGAAGCTGACAACATTGATGATGGTATTGAAAATATAAGCAAAGAACTGGAAGACAATCCCATGAATCAACTGGCTTATGCTGTGCAAATGTACTGTATTTTCCAAATCATGTTTTATGAATTACATCAGCGCAAAAAGAAAACTCCACTACACATGATGACTGCCCACTATGGCAAGTTCAAAATTAGGAAGCTAATAACTTCAACAAATAGGACTGGTGTATCAACAAGTTATAATGACTTAGTACAGACCAGGAACTTGTTAGCAGCTCATAATGTGAAATCTTGCGAATCCAACAGCACACCACATCCAAGTCACTTTATAAGGAAAGGATTTACAATTGCTGTGCTGGATTATTATTAATTTTTCCCCCCCCCAGTTTTATATAGCACAAACTTGACACAAATTGAGTATCAGAGCGCTTTACATAGCACCAGTTGCATTACAGGAGGACACATTCATTTTTGTTAGGCACATGGAGATTAAGTGATTTGCCCAGAATCACAGGATGTACAGCGTCATTGCCGAGACTCGAACCCAGTTCCCCAGATAGGAGGTCGACCGCCCTAGCCGTTAGGCCAACTCCAGACAGCTTTTCTTTGTCTGGAATATCCAGCACACATGATGATGCTATGGTGCTTTTTCAAGGCTGTACCATGAAATAGCTGCTGGAAAATAAGATGTTTCAGTTGTAGGCATAAATAAACAAAGCTGCAGACTTAAAACCCATCTGCCTTGCCAACGGGTACAAAATTACTACAAGCCATCAACGCGTCCCAGTCTGCCAGAAAGTTTCAAAGTGGCTGAGGACATGGATCTTCTACCTGATCCTGCGGTCTGCACCGCTGATTTAACTGAATTGATCATATCACTTATTCAGTGCGGACTGATGGATGAAGAAAAGTTAGTTCCTCCGTGGAATAGAATTCATGCTCTGATCTCCCTGTCACAAACTAGACAACAGCATACATAGCACTAAAACATTTCCAAAATGTGCTTTCTCGGCTTGAAGACCAGGCTATTCTGCCAATTGTCTGTGATGGTGTTTTCTGTACTGTAGTTGACATTTTTAGGAGCAATCCTGTAGAATTTGATGATCTTTATCCAATGA
The DNA here is from genome assembly GCF_964261635.1 of Lissotriton helveticus. Lineage (NCBI taxonomy): Eukaryota > Metazoa > Chordata > Amphibia > Caudata > Salamandridae > Lissotriton > Lissotriton helveticus. Next base: position 1,191,290,244 of record NC_136067.1, read on the forward strand.
TGTGCGTTTGACATTACAAAAGTTGTGTTGTGGTTTATAGGAAGTTCTCAGAGGATGTGGCATAAACAAAGCACTTATTGAGGCTCAAATGTTTGGAAGCAAAACTGTCCAGTCAGTATTGAGCGGAACACATCATGTTTGTTCGTTACGAGGTACGCTCATCATATATGAGGCTATAGAAACATTGTGTGGGAATGCTTTCTGGAACAAGAATGACAAATTAGGTTTTGCACATCTCATCGCAGAAGTGAACAAGGCACAGGGTACACTTCCCTCAAAAGACATAATACAAAGCCAGCCAATGTTCAATGCATTAAGTTCAAAATCAGAAAACCAAGTTCGTAGAGTTTATCAAAGAATGTGCAGAAAATCAGAACTTTGCAAGTACTGGGGAAAGGTTGAAATCACCAAGGAAGATTTGGCACACGGCTGAGTCAACATTGTCAAGAGATGACTTCCATTAGTTGTTCGCAGCTTCCGAGCTCTGTCTAGCCTAATTATGTCGTGATTAGGAGGTCTAAGATAGGAGTGGAGGGGGGATTGAGCCAAGTTTCAGTGAGGATGATAATGTCTAAATAATTGTGTTGGATGAGGTCGAAGATATCAGAGGCGTATTTGCTGGCTGACTTGCAATTGAGTAGTACACATTTAAGTTGTGATGGATTAATGGAGGAAAGAGTCCTTTCCATTTGCAATGTTTTCAGAGAGTTGACAAATTCAAAATTAAAGCTCCCTGTTTTCCGTTTTTACTGATTTTTACAGATAAATAGATACAGAAAACATTCATTTTCTTTTCTGTATTTATTTTTAAATGTGGATAAATACGGAAATTAGGTTGCTTTTTGAGTAGTTCTAAATATTGTCTGCCATGACTGTCAGGCCAATAGATGTGTGGGTTGACAGAAAATGGGGTTACAAAATAAAGGAATTTTAGTAAAGAGGTTTTAAAAGCAGTAGATATGCACAAGGTTGATACTGAAATTTGCACTTTTTCATGTAAGGGCACTGATTTATCTTCTTTGGGTCTTCACAGTGCTGAAACCTGGCAGACTTTAAAGCATGGGTGCATATTTATTGGTTGAATAAATATGGAAAAATACTAATTTCAGCTTAATTTTCCCCAAAATAAATATGGATAAATACAGAAGGAAATGGCAAAAAAATGAATACCATTAAACCGGGAGCCCAATTCAAAATTAATGGAATATCGTGAAACTGTTTCTCACCACAAACTTGTGGGAAAGAGGGGAACGTTTTAATAAACATGCCGATAGCCTTCTTCATTTCATGCAGCAGCAAGTAAAACTTTTCGAAATTACTGATTATGTGCGGCTACACAACTTTGTGACAATATATGGATAACAATATAAAAACAACCACTAGATTTCCTGTAACATCGATTGAAACTACACAGAATTGAAGCAGGACAGAATTGGATTGAGAGAGAAAAGGCTGTTTGACATGATCACTAAAGCTAAACTTGCACGCTTTAATTGCCACAGTCAAGAGTTTCGTCCAACAAGCCACTACATAACAGGTTACAAAAAAACAACTTTCGCAAGCACATAGACCAATGGATGTAGCAAAAAAAAAAAAGGGTTGAATTTATCACAATGTAACACAAAAATAAGGGGGAGAGTGTATTCTACTCCACTACCCCAAACCCTCCAATGCTAACCTGCACACACTCAAAGGGTTAGAGATGGACAAAAAACTAGACAAAGCATGCAGGGACACAAACAGTTTTGGTAAAAAGTGCCCTCACTCACACACACAATTGTGTGTGACATGCTTCGTCATCGGGTCTGCTTACAATACACCCTGGTGTAGCCACACACAGGGTGGAACATAGGGAAGGGGATAACATAAAATACAGACGAACAAGTATACACAAAAGGTGAGTACAAAGTGTTACCACCCTGACTGGGAAAACGTGATAAGGTCAAGTGCAGTGATAGTTATGTTAAAACTGCCTTGTGGGTACTCTAAGCATTATTTTATTTCTGAGTCCTACGGACAGGATTAAAAATAGAAAGGGGTGGGTATATCTGTGAGGGTTAAAGACTCACATCAACCCCCCCCCCCCCCAAGACTGCTATTGTCAACATGTTTCGACCAAAATACCCTGTGCCCAAATTCGAGGGTCACAACGGTCTTCTTCAGGACTCCTTATCCGGCCCAGTCCACCCTTCTACCTCAAGTAGGTCAATGTGCAGGGTGGGTAGAAGCAAAAGTCCTGTTTTGGGGAGGTATACCCTTTATAGCCACATATACTGTAAAAATAGACAATATACGATAGGAGTTATTGTAGAGGCACCTGTTGATGAGACAATGAGTTCTCATTCCATTTGCTAAAATGTTCCCCTACATTCAGATATATATTATCCCCTACTACTAAGCACATAGAAACACTGGGTATTACTGAATTAGTTTGTCCAGTGTCCAGGTATCAGTTTTCGCTCCCAACAGAACAAGAAAAACACCCCCCAGTGGTTTAGTCAAATGACCCGTTCACACAGTAAGTAGCAACTTTAAAGATAGCGTTGTAAAACCTTTAGCACATTAAGACCAGCACCCAAATGCCACACTCACTGAGTCTATTGAACCCCTGGCTTGCACTGGCAGCGGGTTGGGTGACATGGGCGTCAAAAAGGCAAGTAGTTCATCAATTTCACACTTCCAATGTAATCGCATATGTTTTTTAACCTCTGTACAGCTTAAATATTGGTTTGTTACAGATGTCATGTCCATAAACCGTTTAGGACAAAACGTGTGTCAGCTGCGAGAGGTTGTGTGGACTTATGGTTTTTCATACAAGACTATCCAAAATAAGTGTTGAAAGTAAAGGAACTAAGAAACTCATGGACTGGTCCTTTCGAACAATAATGGACAGTGCGTTGGGTGCTCTAGTGTTAGAGTGCTTCTGTAATTTACAATCAATTGTACATTTTATTCGTATCAAATTATTCCAACACTGTTAACAGCATATATATATATATATATATACATACATATATACATATATACACACATACACACATACACACACACCCACACATTTTGTGTACTGAACTTTTATTAAGATGTTGATTTACGGAACGCTTACATTGTCTCTGGTGGATGTGAGACTATTTTAATACCAGAGCTACCACAAATTGCGTAACTTCCTGTACATAAACTACTTTAAGTACTCTCAAGTGCCTTTGTAAAAAATCCTCAACATGTGTATTAGAGCACCTGAATGAGCATTAAATATGCATAAGAACATTAACAGCACCTGAAATGTCAAAGTAAAACAAGTGAAGGGAGGGTGTGAGAATCCTCCAAACTAACAGCCGATAACAAACGTATGTTAATAACAATCCTATGAAATATAATAACTCAAGTCCCAGTAGATGGCTCTATTATACTGCAAGATGACATGAAGTCAGCCTCGCACAATAACAAAAATTAGCTACATTTTCCCAAATGGATAAAGGTGAACATATTCGCAGGGAAGAAAAATACAGGAAAGTAAGTACTCTGTGTGACCTGGGAAGACTTCAAGGTTTCTAGCAACTGCTGTGTTTACTTTGGTCTTTTCCCAACACCTCCCCGAACAACACTGCTACTGTGCAGCCTTGTGGATTTGGCAATCACTGTGTGGGAGCGGTGAACTCCCAGTAAACGTTTATATAAATCCGCCTCCCTTTACACAATCAACATTAAAACAAGGCCTGAGCTCGCTTTGTGTGCAAATTGAGCTTTTCTCCTCGTACTACGGCTTGTGGGATATTATTTAAGCCAAATAGAAATAACTCAGTTTTTTGTGTGCGCTAAATAAGCTGTCAATGACAACTCGGTCATACAGTGATACCTGCAAACGATAAAGTCAATGTTTATAATTTGGGAATTGTCACAGTGTGCCTTGCTTGCACTTGATCTCCCGACGAGGGGCGCTTCTTGTCCCTCACCACCAACTTGCTACATTTCCACCTGCAGTCCAACCCATTCCCCTCAGATTCGTTCCTCGGGTGGATCCATGTAACCATCTCACCGCTGGTGCTCTTTGGCATCGTACCAACCAGGTGTCTCTCAAGACAAACATCTTGCTTCTTCCAAGCAGCATTACTCGTGCTATCCCGCCGCCCCACTCTCGGGGTGCTTGCAACACCACAGCCAGTATACAATGAAAAACTACCCAACTAAAATAGCTCACTAGGTGAAAAGCACCAACTTCTTGGGAGCTAAGAGCTCAGGTTAACAGAAGAATTGTAGTCTGTGAGAGAAAAAAAAAGTCTCACACTTTAGGCATGGGTGTGCATTATTTTCAGTATTAAAAGATGGGCATAACTTAACTGGACCAAATTAGAAAGCAGTCCAATCAATATTTGTTCTCCATCAATAATGAAAGGCATGAGTTCTTGCTCAGCGATATTATCTGGTTAAGCCCCTTTCTCTTTCCTCAAAATGTTCTCAGAACGGAACTTCCTACTATCGAAAAATACACCCCACATGGTTTCCATCATTACCTTTGCACACTCAGTACTATTAAAATAAAGGGGGCGAAATTATGGGCCGAGCCAAAAGAATGGGAAAAGGGCAACTTGGTGCCAATATTTGAAGCAACCACAGAAGTCATCCACCTTAGGGCATGCCACCAACCACTCACAAAACGAAGTAAAAACTAATACAAAGGATTTTTGAGCTGGCACAAGGTCGGGCTAACTAATTCCCTTGTATCTTATGAAGTAGTGACCCCTCCTACCTCAAATCTGAAACACAACCAGTGACCACCACCACCAATAGCCAGGGAACATTTGAGTGCAAATAACTACCACCAACCTTTCTTCCAAAACTATCTGTGCTGGTTCGGCTGGGGTCCATAAAGCTGTAGGCGATGTGACATGAGGGCAAAGTTGCGAGCTGTGAGGATTTGGTTGCTACGGTCTGCGAGGCCATGAAGCAGATGTTGCCGCTACTACCGCTCGCACCGATGCCACCACCATTAACACTGCTGCTGCGGCCCGCTGATTGCTGTCAATGCTGCGACAGTTGCCAGCGGACCAGGATTTGTCTCAGCAGGCATTATTGAGGGCGGGTGGCCGGAACCTGCTGCAAGGCTTCTGAACCTGAGCAGTGTGATAAGCGGCAGGAGCCTTGGCCCTGTCGAGCTTGTGCCGAGCCCGTGAGCTTAAAAGTCCTATAATAAGCCAGTTATCCATACCCAGTACGTGCATCACAGGCCTCACTGCCCCTCACTGCTAGTGACCTTAGGCATGCGGAGGGTTGAAGTAGGGGGAAGGCAGGACAGCCTTGCCCTGGCATGGCTTGCAGAAGCGGCCCGATTGGTTGGGTGCGGCTTGCAAACCTGGATTATGTCAACTCTACATTTAAAAACTACCTGAAGACATCCAAAGGATTCAATAGAAAAAAGCAAGTAGAAACAGCTAACCTGGGACACAGCTGTGAGACTTTACAGATTCCGCCTCACTACCACAACACCAGGAGAAGGATTCTCATCCGTATCACTGTTCTCCCCGACATCAGCCTACAGTCAGCAACTTGAGGGAAACAGCAGGCGAGAGGGGCCAATATAAGCCAAACATAAGCATACTTGTGCTTGTGCCCCTCCTTTGCAAAATGTACTGACACAAGGACCCCCAGATCCTGGAGTGCCTACAGATGGGGTGTGGCAGCACCGAAATACAGAAACCAGCAACCCTGTGACTTGACCTGCGGACAGAAGTTCCAAACTTCAGCAGGTCCCCTCACACTTAAGCCTGCTAGTGGAGGAAGAGAAGAGTGGCAGGAGCGCCATAGGCTGCCCCCACGGCATCACATACCATTCGGGGTGCTCGTGCCTCCCTCTCCCATACTGTAGGACCTGCTGACGGTCAAGGGAGAGGCTGAGCTTGGGGAAACGAGAAGTCATCACATCAGGGACCAGGTATCAGTCTTATTCATGAGGTCTGGGAAGGTCCTCCCAATTGCCATAAGAAGGAAACGTGGCAGAGACACCAAATCACGAGTATCGTCAGGAAGAGCTGCGAGGCGGACGTGTCTCGGCACGCGCAGGGCATGAAACTTTCTCACTCCACAAAACTGAATATTTGCTTTCAATTCACAGACACCATCAGGAACGATACAGAATAACATGCAAAAAAAGAAAAAATTTCACAGGGGCCCTGCAACAAAGCCCCAGGTTTCATTGTAAAGCCCCCGCAACATAGTTAAGTTATGGGGCGCTGGTCTGTGAACACCCCCCCCCCCCATGTCTGGCCACTCTTACCTAAGCCACAGGCGATGCCCAGTGGGAAAAGTATAACTGGGGGACTGTCCTACAATCGTGGGGAGCCCGTGATTCTTGTTGGCCCGTGATTTTTGCTGCCTCTACCGCAGGACACTGTTGCTGGGGGCTGAACCGACACCAGAGCCCTGCCATCATCTGCTGACACCAGGGGGACTTCACATCCCATCACCGCCTGCGGCGCGCACGCAGGCTGCGCATCGCATTTTCGAGCACCAGGAGGCACTGAAAAGGGGCCCAGGGCTCCCGCAGCGCGGGACGCACGCGGACGAAGCCGGGGCCAAGGGCGGGCCCGTCTGCGCCCGTCATAGCCCGGAAGAGGCTGTGCCACCCCACTAACATTTTGCCTTGGGAAACATCTGCTAGACGCTGCGGTCACCTCAGGAAGGTACTGTGTTTGGCGAAAATCCCCTGATACTGTCATTTTTCCCTTTGATTGATCAAGTTGCACAGCTAAATAACTAAGTACTCCAAGGATATGGAGAAGCGCAAGAGTGCAGCGGGGACACTGGACGCCTTTTTAGTTAGGGCTGAGACACTACTGATTCACAAGATTGAATTAACTGAGCGCCGATCAATGGATCCCTTAACACAAAGAGGAAAGTATGTAGAGGGCATGGGCCAGAGTGTGAATGATGGTTTACTTATTAACTCCCATTCCAATCCTCCATCTTCACCATGTTCCTCACATACTGTCTGCACCCGGGAACTGATGCCGGAAGTGGCGGCACGTAGAGTTACTAGGCCTAGGGTACAACAAAATGCGGAAGTGGCGGCACGTAGAGTTACTAGGCCTAGGGTACAACAAAATGCGGTTGGTAAGGGAAAAGCTGCAGTCCCTGTAAAACGGAAGCGGGTGGCTCCTGTAAGAAAATCGAAACCTGGGGTGGCTCCAGAGGTAATGTTTAGACCTAACGGAGCACGCTCCAGATAGATGCCAAATTTCTACTATTTCTATCGGCACACAGACACATCCCGCAATTCTTGATTGAGACACAAGTACTGTTAACAAAGCGGCAACTGGTATTGATGCCATCAGTCATGCTAGAATGATATAAATAATGGCTAAGGAGATGCAGGGCTTTTTTAATAAGGGCCTCACACAGGTATGGGATAAATTAAACAGCTTAGAAACACTAGTAAAAATGTAGGCAATAATAGAGAGGCCAGACTGGTTGATGACCACATTTGGGGGGGGGGGGAGAATGGGGGATTACCGAAAGGGTGGATAGAATTACACAAAGATTTACACATCAATTAACGGAAGGAGGAAATATCACCTTAACTATACAGACTAGCACAGGTGACAGGACTCAGGTGTTGCTGGCAGACCCCCGAATAGAGATACTAAGGAACTGTACAGCACTCCCTAATAAGGATAGGACACATGATGTATTATGCGCACATGACAAACAGAATTTAGTGAGGGCTCACACTTCAAATAGAATTGCCAATACGGATATTCTAAATCTGCCCCCTGCTTCATGCCCTTATACGTTAATACTAGCTGGCGTTCCTGCCCTCAAAACAACAGAGAGAAAGCTGGAAAGATCTCCGGAACAAAACCATAGATTGGCTAGCTAAACACAAGGATTTTCAACTAAGGGAAACAAAGGAAATTTTAATGGTTCGCAGGGTGGGCTGACTTGGCTACTCTCCCAAAAATATAGAAGGGGACTGTATAGTGGTAAATTTCCATCGGCCACAGTTGGTGCGCCACATTTTGAATAGTAATGTGGAAATACGTTTGATGAACACAAATATCTGTGCACTTCCATTGGGTTTTTTCTATAGACCACCATTACGGAACCCTACATCTAGGCAGTATGCAGTGCCAATGACAAATAGATATCATGCATTGTCAGACTTGGATGCCCAAGACTGACAATTATTAGTGCCATGTGTAGCATCCTCTGCATCTCATCTGCAACTCCAGGAGGAAGGGCCTGCCATGGTTACTACCACTAACTTAAACGTGGCCCCTGTAATTAATGTTAAGTGTCACACAAGTCACATCACACCGGACTATACAGCAAGCACAGTAATTAGGTGTATGGACGAAAGCGTGGTAGGAGGCCCAAAGGAGATAGTACTGATCACCTGGAATGTCACAGGTCTTAGAAGGAATTTAGATGATGTTGTATGGCAGGAATATATCGATCAGAAAGATGTAATTATGTTGCAAGAAACTTGGGCTGTAGAACCTCTACATAAAGTAGGCTACAAAACTTTTAGTAAATGTGCTATCCCCTCTGCTAGAGGGAGGCCTTCAGGAGTCCTTTGCATATGGGTAAAGGTTACTCTTGGTTTACATGTTAAACCAGTCGACATATGCTCAGAGGACATCCTGGGAGTAAAATTTTACACACCCGATAAAAAGTAAGTCTATGTAATAAATATATATTCTAGACAATATTCAACAAGAAAACACTCAATAGTAATTGAGCAGATAGATATGTTTTAAGTATGATTGAGGTAAAGGCATTGAAAATAGTGGGAGGCGATTTTAATCGCAAATATGACCCTGTGGTGGGGCTAGAAAATATTTTCCAGGAAGAAGACTTGGCCATTAACATCCCGCTCCTGTATAGCCAGTTAGCAGTGCCTTGTACAATAGCGGCTCCCCAGTTACTAAGACTTGCTTCAGGACACTGCTTGAGAGCTTGCAACAGCCGTATACCATAAGATAGCCCAGCAGCCCACACATTCACTAGGAATAATACACAAAGCCATTTAGATTACATAATGATCTAAATTGAGCTTTGGCCAATGGCACCTGACCTAAAAGTTGAAACTAGAGTAGAGAGTGACCATTATCCACTAAGTCTGACACTGTTAGCTCACCTCTTCAATCCTGTCATTTTGAGAAAAGGGGAATTTGACAGTGGATTTACAGACCCACTTGTAAGTAATAATAGGAGAGCTTTAAAATGGTCTTCGATGGAGAATAATCTAGTGGCTATTAAACAGATTTATGATATTTTTGTAGCTAGGGCCTCCGCATATGTAGACTTCCCTGCATCAGACATTCCAATAATGGATATACACTGCAATTTAGTGAAGGACTTGGAACATATACTAAGTAAAATCCTGAAGAAAGCTAGGAACGCGATTACGGTGACGGCTGAGTTGAAAAACCCTTAGTACAATAAAGCATGCCATACCTCAAAAAACAAGCTTATTGTGGCTATTAAAGCCAAAAATATAGTGGCTTTAAGGTAAAAAAGGGGCAGAGTATAAGCAATTGGTAACCTCGGCAAAGAAAAAATGGGAGGAAAATATCTGTGATGAATCACTAGTAGCAGCAAAAGCGAAAGACCAAGTAGGCTTTTGGCGGCTAATCTCAACGGGCAACAAAAATGGTAGATGTAGTAGGGACCTTATTTTAGACGCCGATACTTGGACAACGCACTTTTCTAGTCTCTACTCCTCTTCCCCAAATTATATTGATTATTGCCCAATGAGTTATGAAAGTACATTAAATGCCGCACCCTTATTTTTTACTTAAAGGAAACCCTCACAGCCATAGATGCACTAAAACCAGGAAAGGCGCCTGGTCCTGATAAAATGCCTGGAGATCTATGGAAGCATGATAAAGGTGTGGGGGGGCCCCTATATTAACTTGTTGAGTAATTCTATTGCAGCAGACGCACCATTACCTGAAACTTGGAAGGGGGAAGAGATCACGACCATTTTTAAGAAGGGTGATCTGCACAATCCATCACGTTATAGACCAATTCGTTTGATCGATGTTTTACAAAAAGGTATATGCTAGGCAAATTTTAAACAGGTTGAACAAATGGATTGAGGAACACAATATTTTCTCGGTACCAGGCAGGTTTTAGAGTGAAGACTGTCACGGCTGACCAGGTTTTTAGATTTCTCTGTATATCATGGAAATATATAATATTTAGGAAGGGACATCTCTATGTCACCTTTGTGGACCTTAAAGCAGCATTCGACCTTGTGCCCAGAAATCTCCTGTGGAAGTCCCTAAAGGACCAAGGGGCCCCGGGAGAACTTATTTCTCAGATTATAAGATTACATGAAGATAACTGGGCAAAGGTCAGATGGGGTCCTCGAGGCGAACTAACTGAGCCGATTAGGGTAAATATGGGGGGTAAGACAGGGATGCGTTTTAGCCCAAATCTTTATTTTCTCTATATGTCAACGACATGCCTGACCACCTCTTGAGATGTGATCATGACTCCCCTAGGCTAGGACGGCTGCCTGTATCGGCACCCATCTTTGCTGATGATACGATTTTAATTTCCCAAACACCGAAAGGCTTACAAAACGTAATAAATGCGTTTGGGGAACATTGTAAAGCCAAGGGGTTAGAAATAAATCCCAGTAAAAAAAAAAAATACATGTCAATTAACCCACACAAAACTTTTAAGAAAAATCAAACCGCGGATAATCAGAAAATTGTGCATGATTTTAACTATTTGGGTATTACCTTGGATTCGAAACTGACCTGGAGGCCCCAGCTAAAAAAAAGTAGAACTATACTTCTCCAGAACACATTACCACTAATAAGGAAAATCGAAGGTAGTACATCTAAAGAAATTTCACCTGCTCTTGAAGTGTACAAATATAAAGCACAGTCGGATTCATTGTACGGGGCAGAACTGTGGGGTCCCGATGTAAACGAAACATTCAAGGTGGGTGAAAATGAATCCCTTCGAACAATTCTAAGTTTGCCCACACGGACACCACTGACTCCTGTATTGATGGATTTAAATTTTAAGCATATGGATGACCAGGCTAACCTTAGACCATTGTTGTTCTGGGTTCTCTTATGGTGCACATAAGAGCTCATACACTACAGGTAGGGTCTTGAAGAAATTCTTGGATTAAATGAAGGTGTGGGTTTACCTTGGTTAAAGCACATTCACGATTGGTTTTCTAAACTGGGTTTAAGACACTACTGGGACGTACCGTCTGTTTTGACACTGGCCTCAAAAAAGCTCCTAAAGGAAACGTATTGGTCCTTTATACACGATTCTATGTCCCATTCTTCCAGGGCTGGGTCAATAACCACGCGATTTCTCCAAATAAAAATAGCCTGGAACTTCGAACCCTTAATAGATGAAATACAGCCACAATTAGATAAGTCCTTATACCTTAAATATCGATATGGTATCCTACAAATAAAATCAAATACAGCAAAATGGACGCTTAATAAGGACGAGGAGGGCAGATGTGTTTCGTGTGATTTAGATGCAATGGAGAACGAGCTGCATCTGTGGTTCTTCTGTCCGGCCTCCGCGCACTGTAGGAACAAATGGATAAAACCTATCTGCCGTTTGCTTGGTACTAGATCTTACCTTGAAGCTGAAAGATTATTACGCTCCGATACCAGCCAGACTGGTTTTTAGTGTTAGTCGATATTTGTATGGCGTAAAGGAAAAGGGACAGTTTGAAGCTCTAGACTGAGAAAACGAATGGGAGATTCTTAAGAATTTGGCATGTGCACTTTACTAGAACAAACGTAATACATATTTATTTGTATATAATGTATAAAGTCTGTTTTACGAGAATACGCTTTTTTAAAAAAAATATTTTATTAGTATTTATTGGTCTGGAAGGTATTTTTTTTTAGAAAGGCCTGGAAGAGCAGTTCCTCAAATCTGCCTTTTTTTACTAATATCTTTTTAATGACCTAATATTTATGAAATTGTAATACCGTTAGAACATCGCTAAACTGTTTGGTTATACCCAGGTTTACTTCAAAATGAATTATTCAGCACTGTATTTTATCTTGCACAAGATGTGTTGTGGAAATAATTGTATTGTTATGTGTAATCTTTTATGGTTATTTTTAACCGAAATAAAGAATACATTTTTTAAAAAAACAAAAAAAAACACCCATCCAAGCAACAAAGTGAGATGCAAAGCAAAGCCCAAATCAAGATCAGAAGGCAGCCCTCTAATAAACAGTTTCAGTCAGGAGGGCAAAGAAGAGGGGAACCCGGGGGCTCAAGGGATTTCTTGCCCACCCTCTGCCCCACCCCTAACACCCCTTTCCCTTTGCCCTCCAATAATAAAGGTTTCTGCTGCTCCTTTCACATATGCTGTGATCAAGTAACGGCTGATTTTTCTAAACCAATGAAAGGCAACAGGTTAAAATATCAGCCATTGAGATGTACATGAAATGAACTTCACCTTCATTGAATAGGATGGTCGAAGCAGTCACGGTGAGTCGTCCTCTAAGCCCAATGTATTTCTTAAATGGCTGCATCTAACCAGAGTTTTCAAAATATACACAAAGTATATTTAACACACAAAATGAGTGATCAGCTAGAAAATCTTGCCCTCCTGGACCTATGTTAGACATTCCTGTACTAAACCAAGGTTGTCAACCCTAATTTTCGGTGCAACCTGTGGGGTCAACAGAAGGCTGAACTTGTATTAATTCTGGATTCAGTTGGTCCCTCTATTCTAAGTTATAAATAACCTAGGGATGCTACAAAAATAATCTGTGGCTACAATGCAGTATCGAAATTTGGTTGTTAGACATATCTGTAAAAAAGTTAAGATTGGAACAAGGAGAATTTCAACATTTTTGAAATTACAATGAAAGGTTAAAACAAATGGTGTCGGGTGCGCACATTTTAAAACCAGAATTAGAGCACCGTCAGGGAATGCAACCAACTCATCACAGACAGCCCTGCACAACTCGGGTAAATGTTCTACAGATTCCAAGTGGTGCTTTAAACTTTGAGGTAGAAGCAGAAACGTGTGTAAGGGATGGGGTGAACTGACTGAAAACAAGGACACTGTCGAGAGAGCACACATGGGCAAAAGGAAAAGAGCTGCGAGTGACCAAACTGTATAATTAATAATTTTTCAAAAAGGACTTTTAAAAATGTACAACCCAGTTACTAAAGGCCAGCGGGCTCATATCAATGAAAAGATTGAGAAACCCTGCAAAAAAACCCTCACCAAGAAAGTCAACAACCCTCCATGATCTGTAACACCATTTGCAGGTAAACAATTTGGAACAATCGGGTACAGTGCAGAGCTCAAAATAAATCTCAGTTCTCTTGGTATTCCCAGCAGTGGTGGACAACTTATTCTAAACATGCAACAGAGGTCACCCGTTTCAGCCACCCATTACAAATAACTATAGACAACAAGGCATGCGACCGAAATCTGACATTAGATACTGCTCATGTTTTAAGAGGTGCTGACCTTGCCAAATACCATCCAACTTTACACTTGCACGCTGACCAGCAGAAAACCTGCCCGGTGCCATGAAAGAATCACTGAACTGAAGCCCAGCAAGCAAGCTGTGATCTAGATTTCAGACAACACAGGTGAGAGAGCATCGGACTGTACCTGAATCTTACGCCTTACTAGCCACATATGAGGAGCTGTTCTAATACTCTAACAGCTCTCTCTCGATGGCCCTAGGTACATTGTTTTGTTGTATATCTGAAGTCATCTACCATACAATCACATAGTTTAGTTCTTTGTCACTGTGGACTAGTCCTACCACAGGACTGAAATAGGTTTTCATCTGAACACCATCCCAAACATCTTGTACAACTTCTCTACAAATGTGAAGTTTGTTGATGTGGGCTTATTTGTAATTCTGCCTTCACAGACCAATTTAAGCTTAAAAAAAAAAAAAAAAAAAAAAGGTACGTTTTTCCAATAACACAGCTATTATATGTTACTGAGACAGCCAAAAAACCAAAAAGTTAAAAAAAGCAGTGATTCATGTAAAGTTCCAAAGGATATCCACTTCAGAAATGGGCCCGTTGACATAAAACTGAAAAATTATTGAATAACTAATAAACTTCTAAAGATGTCAAATGCACTCAAATCAAGTGCTTACCAGTTGTTTAAAGGTATGATTATACTGAAACATGTTCTTGCTGCTTGTTAAATCATCAACATTATTTTGAACCTTGTGTCAAATAAATCAATGTAAGCAAAACAAAAAGCGAGTTTAAGAGCAAATACGTCAAACTAGTTCATCTGGTACAAAAAAAAAAAAAAAAAAAAAAAAAACACGTGAACGTGTGCACAGTATATTTAAAAAATAAATCAGGTAACATTTTACAGGCTGATCGAAATGATAACTAAACATTACAATCAATCTCAACAACATAAGCGAGTCAAAATATAAAATGAAATAAATATTATTATTGGTGCAGAAATCAGCACTAACAGTAACCTCCTACAAAACAAGACAGCAGTAATATGCCGATAAATAATCCAATGCTCTCGAATTTCAGCGCTACTTGAAATCAACACCCACGTGCAGTCAGTCAGTCATTAAATCCAGAAGATCTCAAACCACATCATAATCGGAAAGCTTGTGGGAGAGTTAAAACCTCGCTGTCAGGGAGCATTTTCCAGAAACAATATCCTCAAAACACACAATCGAGTCTGGGTCCCTCTTGTTCTCAGATGACCAGGCAACAAAGTGGACAAACAGGTTATAAAACAGACACATAACGCTTCTCGGCGCCCCTGACAGTAAATGGCAACAGCTTCCTCATGAAAACTAGAATTGTGATACTGTGCACTCAAGAATCTGCATATTAACAAACTAATCACTTTTAAATTAGGAGTGTGTGCTGTTCTGAAAACAGACCTGCCTGTGTCCATGAAAATATTGCTATGAACTAGAGAACCAACGGTTAACTAGCTTCAGAACGCACAATGGTCTGCCTGTAGGCTGAGTTTCATACAAAGCAATACAAAGTTAATTCATGAATTACATTGTTTATTAGTAACATTAACCAACAAGTTTTGATAAACACATTCTCAAAGGAATAGCTCTGATAAATTTACATGAATTTGCAATGCAATCCTAACTTACTTAAGATTGACCTTTGGTTGGGATACTTTGGGTAAACTATAAAATATTTAATATTCTTTTGATGTGGTGTATGCATTGAGCTCATTAACTTCTAGGTGGGTGGGGGCAGAGAAGAAAGGAACGGATCCAAGAGGGAAAAGCAGCAACACGGATGGGGGCGGGAGGGGAGTGATAAAAGCAGCAACACTGACAGAGTATGGTTTGTGACTTTGGAGACTGGAAGGAACCTTTTGTGAGTAAAAGAACGCCTAGGTATTTATACTCGTCAAAGGTGTCCTGGCGTAGTCCTTGCAGTTGCCATTTAAGGTTCTCCTGAAGCTGTTACTGACCAACACGACTAAGATTTTTTTCCGGTTGATAAGCATCTCATTGGTGATGGAATATATATTTATTGCACCAAGCAGGCAATGGAGGCCGGTTTTAGCTTGCCTTAACCCCTTCGACGCTCATGACGAGCTGGGCTCGTCATGAGGTAGCCTCCTCGCACGCTCATGACGAGCCCAGCTCGTCATGTAAAGTGCGGTTTTAAAAAACTCAGCACAGGAGCAGAATTCCGGTAGCGCGCATGCGGTTAAAAGGAGTACGTCATCAGCATACAGTAGGTTTGAAAGATGA
This sequence comes from Lissotriton helveticus, assembly GCF_964261635.1. Taxonomy (NCBI): domain Eukaryota; kingdom Metazoa; phylum Chordata; class Amphibia; order Caudata; family Salamandridae; genus Lissotriton; species Lissotriton helveticus. Next base: position 1,191,305,987 of record NC_136067.1, read on the forward strand.
AGTCTCCAAGCTTTGGTGGATGTGAATAGTACATAGAAGTAATCATGTCGACCAGTAAAAGACTGAATTATGTGGGTGCCAGCACACATCCTTGCTTTAGACCCTGTTGTGTTCTAATCCTTTCAGAGTAGAGTACCATCGCCTATTTTGATTCTCAACTAGGTGCCTGTATGAGGAAGTCTGATTTATAGCTTGCAGCAGAGTTTGCCTTATTCCTCAGATAGCATGGACGAGGGAAGGTTACACAGTACACCGTAAAATGCTGCACTGAGGTCGATAAAACATAGCTATAACTTGCTTGTGCCCAATCAGCATTTGACCTATGACTATGGTCAGTGCCATAATATTAGTGGAGGTCCCAATATCACAAGGTTAGACAGTCTGGTTTATAAGAATTATTCTTTGATCAGCATCCCAGATTAATTCCCCAAGTATGAGTGAGGTGAAGAACTTTGCATCGTTATCAAGTAGTGCTACGAGGCAGTAATTTCTGGGTTGCGACCTGCCACACCCCCCTGAAGTTCAGGTTGACTATCCCCCCTCTCTAAGTGTCTGAAATAACCTAGGACTGTAAAACATTGTTAAAGACAAGTGCCAGTTTCTCTGCCTAAAACACTGTGCTTTTCTTTTAGTTTGTTTGGGGGATGCCATTGGGCTCTGGTTCTTCATCTCGGAGTCCCCGGATGATTATTTTTGTGATTTGAGATGGGTTTATCGTTAGTGTTCCATTTTTGAGAGTAGGCTTAGCAGGGACTATTGGGGCTATGCTTCGGGTTGAGTCTACTTTATTTTCTTGGCTATCTGTATCATCGATACTCCCTACTGTGTGATTGGTGGTGGAAATGCCCATGTTGTTCGCGTTACGGGCTGCAATTGGAGAGGTTACCATGTGCACTTGTTTTCTGTTCCTTGTCCTTCGTGGGAGGCGAAATACAAACTAGAATAGGGTTTCTATGCAGGTCTCCCAATGCAAAGTTTAAGATGTTAGTGATGTTAGCTACCCAGTTAGTTTCAACTATGTTTGAGTTGTTAATTGAGTAGGTTGCTTTATTGAGGCCATTCACAAGTTTCCAAAATGCCCTTGAGTTTGGTTTGTTACTTAGGTGTAGATTTTCACACAGAAGTCTTCCACCATTAGTTTCCTTTAGTTCCAGAGTAAGCTTTTATAAGATTTTCTGAGATTGCGGACACAGGTAAATTGTTCAATATTAATTAGTCATCTCCCCAATGCTCTCAGTGCATGATTTAGTTTCTCCTTTGCCAGCTGACAGCCTTTTAACTCTTGGTTTCAGGCCAGTAGCTCCCCGTTAAATGTTACAGGTGAAAGGCTGTAGGGATTTGGAGAGTATGTAGCCTTAAGGCTAGAGCGGTCTACCACGAAGCTGGGGAACCGGGTTCGAGTTTCGGTAGGGACGCTCAACAACTGTGATTCTGGGCAAATCACTTACTCTCCCTGTGCCTAACAAAAAATGAATGTGCCCAGCTGTAACAAAACTGGTGCTCGTGTAAAGCACGATGATACCCGATATCTTCAGGTCGAGTTTGCGGTATAAAAAACAAAAAAATTGTATATAAATGGCTGTTGCATGAAGAACATCCAGGGCATTGCGATTCAGACTTTGACAAGATTCAAGTATGTGTATTGCTGTGGCCTCAATAGAGTGGATTGACTCATCTGACTGACTTTCTTCTTTAAGTTTATGGCATGTAGGGTAGCAGGTCACCTGGTGGCCAGCTCAATTATTTGTTAAGTGGTAACTTTCCAGCCTTGCTTCTATTTTGAAAAATGCAACACGTATGAATAGTGATAGTCTAACGTATAATCAAGGATGAAGTGTAAGGTGGGGATTGGTGCTTAGGAGCTGGGAGGGGAGGTGGGGGGGGGGGGGAAATCAGCCTGAATTCTGCCGTTTACCACTATCCGGCCATGTTGTTCTAGTTCAGAGACGTCGGCCTTGCCTTTCTTGTCTCAGTGTTTACTGTGCCAGGTCCACTGCTTGACGACTACCCATTGCAGGTGTATAGTAGCATATCGTCAGACAGGCTCATATTGAAGTCCCTCATAAATAAAATGTCACGAATTTCTACATCTTCCCTTGCATCATGATAATCGAGATTAACTTTTCCATTAGGTATGGATTTATTCTGGCGTTTAGGGATGTATATATACCTAACCAATAAATGAGATTTGTGTATTATAGGAAGCATGTCCGTAAATAAGAAACAAAGCATGTCTGTCTCTCGGTTTAGTATATCAAAGCAGCTCCCCCCCCCCGCGCGATACCTCTGCTAGAGCAGGGTTCTCTTACCACCAGGGTTCTCTTACCACTCAGTTTGTGCTCGATTAGGTGAGAAAGAGTGGTAGCTTTAGTGGCAGTTTCCGCATGACAGCACCAGTTATCTTTATTTTGTTTTGGGATCACCCATTTCCTGGTGGGCCATGGTGTTATAGTTCGTAGCTTCTCAAGTACAATCTGGCGGCAGTAAGGAGAGCTGTCGCTCTGCCACTAGCGGGGTGCAGTTGTCTGTATGGGGCCCCTTTGCTGCCAGGTTTCGCTTGGTCGGCCTGGTGCCTTTATAACATTTGTAAAAGGAACAAATGATGGAGGGAATGTTGAACACTGCAAACCTTCACCTCCAGTCACAAACATACGAGTTGAATCTGTTGTTCTTTTGCTTACCACGCCACCCCAGTTTCCGTCCATCAATTGTCCTCTTTGCTATGGTAGCATTTGTGTCAGCCTGTCCCAGGAGGACAAAGGGGGCGGTTGAAGACTAGTACGGGGGCGGTTGAAGACTAGTACCGGGACTTTGCTAAGTGGGTGTTTGCATGTAGTTTTGTGATGTGCCTGCCCACACAAGCCTAACCAGCCCCATCGCCCTTATCCTGTTGTTGCAGACTCCTGGGGTAGGGGTTCCACTCTCGAGAAGGGGGGGGGAATCATTTGCCTTTAGTAGGCTAGTGCATTGACTGCAGTGTGTTGGCAGGGTGGTTTTGTCATACTTGTTTTGATCCCCGATATTGTTTGCTGAACGGGGCCGATACCATAGTGGGAATAATTTGGTGGCAATGGCCTGGTGTGATGGAGCATTTTAGGCCGTTATCCTGCATGTTGAGCTTTGCATTGCTTTTGGTCTCAGCGAGTTCCGATTTATTTTGTGAGGTTTTAAAATTTGAAAACAACTCCGTACTCCTAGCTTTACACGGGCTCTTTCTTTTGCCCTTGATGCATTCTGGCTGTTGACTCACATAATATAAATGATGGCCTGGTTCCCCTTCGTGCTGGGGTCCATCTGCAGGAGGCATAGTTAAACTGGCTGCATTATGTTGAACTGAACTCTTTGTTGCTAGCTTTCCACTTATGGGGTTGGGTTCTCTTTTGTGTATGAGTCCATCAATGAAGGTTTGTTTTGGGAGAGTATTACACACATTCAGTGAAGGTGGCATTAAGGTGGATTCTGCTTTCAGTTTGGATGGTGATGTACGGGTGCTAAGTTTGTGGCCTTTGTTGGAGTTATCACAGTGATCTGTGCTTCCTCGCAGAGTTTTGTGGTATATGAGCTCCTTGGTTGTTACAGAATGGTCTCTCTCCTCCTGCCTTGCGAGAGCTGGACTATCAGGGGCAGTTAACATCAGAGTGTGTTTGGGGACTGCAAGATTAGGGCTTGGTGAGGACTTCTCAAGGCGCCTTGTGTTACAGGTTTGAAATGGGATGCTCAGATTTATTTTAATCTCTTTAGTTAAGGTATCTAGAGATGAGGGCAAGTTTGTCAATTAGTAGTTAACATGCTAGCTCTTTTGCAGTGCGCTCTGACTGAGCATGAGTTATTAGGTTGTTTAAAATCGCCGAGCTTTGTGTCTATGCCAGAGACTAATACTACTAGTGTGTGCAAGAGATCAAGTTACATATCCATTTTCTTGGACTGATAGTTTTGAGTGTCTACAGACGACTGAAATGTTTTTTTAACAGGATATCACATGTCTGTGAAGTTACATACTGAGTCAAATCCTAGCACTTTTGTTAGGTGATCATCCACTGTTTTTGTAGGAGCGGGTCTGAGCTTCGATTTCGTTTCCTATTTCAAATACCTCCAGGGGCTCTCTTGAAGGCGAGGAAAGGTACTCTGCAGCGCCACTTCCATTTTCCGACCAAAGGATATTAGCTGTTAAACCCGAGATTGTAAGTGGAGTTAATTCATCCTATACGACTCCAGCATTTCTACATTCAGTGGGATCCCGCTTAGAACTTGCCCAGAACATGTCTGGGTGATCAGAAGATCATTAAGATTTGGTTTAACTATTTGCTCAGTTGAAGGGAGTTTGGTAAAGGGATTGTGACTCAAGCTACGGAGATTGGGCTTGGGTCAGCTAGAGTGGGTATGTTAAAACCAATGTTAGTGTGGTAACTGGCAACTGTGTACAGGTGTATCAGACTTGCTTTGCTTAGACTGATTGGGGCAGGAAGGCTTGCCACTTTTCGTTTGCTGAGAAAATCACAGCAGCAGGGTGTTTAAGGAAGTAGCATTTTAGGGTATTTTGGGGCTTTTTTTGAATAGCCTAGTAAGGGGGAGGTAATGTTGTACAGCGTATGCTTTACCAAGGTAAACTGTGCTTTTATTGGACAACAAACATCAGAATTGTGCAAGACTGATTCTACGCACACCATCAAGATATGTGGGTCTTAGTCCTGCTAGCTCACAGTGCACCATCTGTTCCCCTAATCAGAAAAGGGAATAAGTGGATTATGCAACCTCAGAACATGACATCCCTGACTCCCCACGAAATCATAGTAACAGATCTAGAACCTTTTTGTTTGGTTACTCGTACATACCAAAGAGAAGTAATAAACAACATGCAGTTTCAATAATTATTGAAGCAAGGTGATTCTTCAGTAAAACATGTGTGCTGCAATAATCAATAGAAGGAAACAGAATTAGGCTATTAGCATAACAAGAATAGTGAAAAAGAAACAATTCTTCCATTTTACAGTTACAGAATATATGCATGCATACAAGTACAGTAATACATTTTACTCCAACCTAGCGCTTCCTATCCTAGTAGGTCTAGGGTGGAGGAATCTGCCAAATCTCTATTGGGTAATATAACTCCCCAGCTACCTGTGGGTACTTGTCAGCGGGTTGCCCGTCTTGGTGTAGAGCTGGGCTACATACCTCGCATGAGGTATGAGGTATGAAGTAATCAGCTGGGCTGGAGATTCGGCATGTGGTGACCTCTCAGTGCCAGTGAAATGCTCCTCTAAGTGATTAAGGAACTGAATAAGCATGGGGAAGTCAATCTCCCATTGCAGGCGTTGAAAAAATCCGAAAAAGAGTATTCTTGCTGTAGCGGTATCGGCGAGACCTTAATCATTTGAGATCGGAGCGTCAGGAAAGGCCATGTAGGAGTGAACGCTGCCAGTCCATCCTACATACAAGTGCTTATCTGTCTAGTTGAAGACCCCGTTGTGAGGCAACCAGTAACCCTTATCTTTGTTGGGGTCCAAACATAGACCGTATTTTTCGACTTACACATGCTCAAGGATCAAAACGTACCTACTGAAGATATACCTATGAGCAATGTATATAGAACTAATTGACCTTTTATAGGCTGGAAAGGCTTATTTGTACATATTCTGTATTGTATATATGTCACAAACACCTTTACCCTGTCCTTCACTTACCTACTCACTACCACTTCCACAATCTTTCCTCCATGTTCCTTAAACCTATGAGCACATTGACCCATTAATGCTTTGACTAAGAATTGTATTTAATGCGGCTAATATGTTAAAAATTAAATACTCTCTTTTGAATTGCTCATGATTTATGGTGATAAGTTTTTTTGGTTCACACTATGATGTATATTTGACTTTTGTAGCTACTCCGACCACTTTATACAAATGCACTGTTCCTTTGACCCAGGCCGGGTAGTTTTTACTTGGGCATAACCCCGTAAAAACTTAACACAACTTTAAAATGTAAGCATGTTAAATGGTGGTGCTTCTACCAGGACCTACAATGTGACTACATAACTGTAAAGAATTGGGTTTCCTGGGCCACATTTGTTTTGCAGGTTTAAGCATTGAGGGGGACTTTATGTTTTCCAGTTCCTGTAACTGGATTTTTTGGGAGACGCTCTAACTTTCCCTGATTGCATTATTTTCCTTGTAAAATATTTAATGCCAGTGGTGTCGGTTTGATTTTCCAGCAAGGACTCTGTTATCTTTTATAAAAACGACACTGGGTTGTGAATCCTTTGCACATATCTTTCCAGCTGCAATAGACTGTAGTTCTTAAATAGGTGTGTTACATTCCTGCCACCCATCAATATCTGTATACATCAAGCAACTCACCAGGAGACTACAAGTCACCCAGAACTTAGTAGGCAGATTCATCCTCAACCGCCCAGAACTCACATCGCACACCACACCTAAGGGTAGTACACCGGCTCCCTATACACACACACACTCAATTTAAACCCCTCACACACATTCAAGGCACTACACAACTCAGGCCCCCTCTACCTGAATCTTTACATCTCCGTCCACCAACCACCGAGACATGTCTGCTCTGCAGGGCTCCGGCTCTCAAACACCCCATGCGTATACAGAACCAGATCAAGAGGACAGGTGGTCTCTTACATTGCTCCTAAAGTGTGGAACGACCTCTCAGTCCAAATCAGAGCCTCCACTCTTCTTGAAATCCGCAAGAAGGTGAAGACCAGGCTTTTCAATTAACCAGTCTACCATAATCCCTGCTAGGCACACAAACCTGCTCAGCCCTAGGATACCCTTGCGGGTGAAAGTGTGCATTACAAATACACATGACATACATACCCTTGCGGGTGAAAGCGTGCATTACAAATACACATGACATACATACCCTTGCGGGTGAAAGCGTGCATTACAAATACACATGACATACATACCCTTGCGGGTGAAAGCGTGCATTACAAATACACACAACATACTCTTAACAGGATACTCAAGGTGCCTTGAGTGAATCGTGATGGCACTAGACATTGTGCAGGTCTAAAGCTGCCGCTACAAGCAGTAATTCCGATTCCCATGCAGCTGGGAGGGGGGCCGCATGAAGCTGGTGATCCTTTGGGTATTCGACGATTTAGCACCGGAAGCAGGAAAAAGAAACAGTGACGCACTTGGAGTGCTAAAGTTGCTTTTCAATATTTGACATGTTACGCACGCACTGGACGCTCCAAATCTTATATCACATTAAATTAGCTGGATGTCAAAGGCGTACAACACTGTAGTTGCAATGTACTAGAGTCACGAGAGTCTAATAGGTAATATGGAACAATTGTAGTTAAATCTATAAGAATTTTCAAATGGCGAGACAAGTGTAATAACAGTATTCGTGCTTGATTTAATAGGCAGCATTATACTGAAATGTGTCTCACAGCTAACAGCATAGGTGCTTGTGTGCCACTTAACTCGCAGCCTTTGAAAGTGTATATATCCCTGATGCATTCTAAGGCAGACTTGAGTCGGGGTCTTTAGAGATCATGTTTAGCCTCGATAGAAAACGGTTAAGCCAACAGTCGAGATTTCAGTGAATCGAAACGTAATAGAAAGCAGGCTAGGTGTCTCACGGTTATCGATGAGGTACAAAAGCCGATTAGGCAATTCACCCAAAACCCTGTTATGTTCCATCACCTTTTGTACCCCGGATACTTGCCATGCCAGGGAAACTGAGAGAAAGAAAATGATCTAATATAGGGAAATGAGCCGCACAAACAATGCACCGAGATTACAGTTTCTCCAACTGTCATCATTTAAGAATCACAAAGAAAACATTTATTTCAACTAGTTCGTCTGGCTGCTCCTGTAGCTGAACTACCAGACCCCTCCCCAGACATTCCGTTTTGATACCAAGAAGCCACAGTGATCGACACATGACAAGGCCATTGTCTGCCTGCAACATGGCACATCTGTATATACTAAATAGATAACCTGTCGGATATGGAGAGACAGGAAGGTTCCAATAACTACAAACAAGGGGAGAAAGGCATGACTGTCCAGACCAGTCACAAACCTATATCCAGACCCATTGGAATTGTAACATTTCTGCGGGCGTGGTTTTTCCGAATAATTATGGCTTTGCCACATTTGTCACAAAGCCAACCTTTTTTGCCTAATCTACAGATTTTATACAAAAAAGTTGGTCAAAACGGATCAAAAGTTGCTAAAACGTGGTAGCCCGTGTTGCCGCTCAGTGAAAGGCTTTTTCTAAAGGTTTACTGGTTACCCTTCTGTTGCCTAATACTATATTTGGGCGTTAACCACACAGTTGTAAGCCAAACTTTGCAAAGGTTAACTGGTCATCTCATAGTTGTGGATTTCTGCAGTCATGTGTACCTAGTACTAAAGAGTAAAAACACTGGACAAGAAAATATTCTAGTGTGCTAAAATAATAAAATAGCGTAATCATGATGTACAAAAGGTGCTGCTCCATAACATACCCGGCGGATATCGGAGTAGTAGTTCAAGAAAGAGCAGACTAAGAATGGCTCCTAGTAAAAACCAAAGTGCAGAAAAACTAAACAAAAAACAAAAAGGCAACACTGAAATGAATCAGGTAATCACTCTTGAATGAAGGCTGAAGTTTATTTTGATGGATACAGAATTTCCACCCATCACACGGAGCGTCCTCTTGGTCGGATGATCAAAGGGCAACTGAGCAATACCATCTGAACGCCCTTACAACAGCGCTCCATGCGTGAGCTACAATTCAAATGTACATAGTAACATAAGCATTACAATAGGCATCACGCGCCTAACATTCTTGGCAATGCGCGTGATTCCGACTAATATAATAGAACTAAATAGCCCATTACAATCACCTACTGGATTTGGATTGTTAAAGATCAATAGTTTAAAAGAAGAACATCCGGTAACCAAGCGAAGATAAACCCCCACTCAAAACTAGAAGCACGCACACATCCTCTAACGTTATAGTCAGGTAAAGAATTACCAACGTGAGTTTATCTGCTGCCACGTGCTCCTCCTCTAAGTGGACCATTGCTAACTTGGAGTGCTTCATGGCGCTCTCTGGTCCGTATAAGGATGATCAGAGAATTCAGAACAGATAGGTTGCGACTAGAATCTGATTCAGATGTGGTCACTCGTAGTGCGTTCCATCTCAGAGGCGCTCTGCGACGCACACGTGTCCTTTTGCAATGAATTGTTTTTGGGGGAACCGAAACAAGCTTTGGTTGGGAGAGGGCCGAGAGCTGCTTATGTTATGTCAACATTTCAGCCACTGCATTCGCAGGATTAAACGGGAACACGTTTTCCTACAGCACTTCACGCCACTCGTCTGCCAGGTCTAGACACAGCAAATAACTAGTATTGCCATTAACCAAAGACCCATGCATGATGGTAATCACCCTCTGAAATAACCTACCTACTAAAAACTGGGCAGATTCGCCAGCACTGGACACGGGCTAGTCATAGAGCGATGCAGACAGGCTAGCCTTTAGCAATTTTCTCTCTGCTGCCAGTCTAAAATAAGGCGTGGATGGATGAAACATCCCAACTGGCAATGACTAGAGAGCACACTTCCAATACAGCACCGCTAAAATGGTCACATTTGACAGCGAAGTAAAAACGGCAGATGCTCTTGCCATAATACAAGCAGACTATAAAGTTAAATTAAAACAAGCATTGGCAAAGCCAACAGGTCTCGCCAATGCAAGAGATATTATATTGTCTGTGCGAATGTGTTTTAGCCATTTTGGCTCCAATGCACTACCCTATACCTCTCTCAATATATCCTCTACCTCCATTCTCTGGCTCATCCCAAACCTCATCTTACTACTATGATCTCCCAATAAATACTTTCCGGACTTTTCCCTCTTCTATCCCCTCATTTTACTTTTCTATCCAACTAGCAGACTCACATGCCAACCGCTCAAATTAACTCAAATTTCACAATACTAATCCACCACTTATCCTTTTTGAGTTCCGTAGTACTGTGCTACTCACAGAAAAGCACTTTGACGCCTCAAGCGCTATATAAATACAATTACAATACATTCACCTGCACCATGCTTAACAGTAGCAAGAGTGCTTTGGGTCCTAATGCAACTAGGCAGGATGCCACCACCCACCTCCATCCACATGCTGTGAAGTAAGAAATAGCCAACACTGAGATGCAAGGGTGCCTCACACCCTTGTGCCACTGCATCTTTGTAATAATAACAGTTACCCCGCTGACCAATCTCTCATCGTTCTCAGCACAAGCATCTTCAGAGAACATAACAGCCCACTCTTTGCACCAGGGGCATAGATGCCCGTCTATATACAATGACCCCAGTTTCAACCCACCCTGAAAGCCACAGTGCCTCTAAAGAGATTACATAAAGGGCACTGAAGATGTAGCGAATAATGCAATGTTATCAAAATGAGACACTACAATTAACTTTGTTTAAAGAAATGTTCACGTGCAGAGATTATGAACCCAACAGCAGCTAACCTGTGCTCTGTAGCACAGTACAGGCAGGCATGCAGCCCGCAGATTAACCAGCCTAAATTGTTCTGTAACATGTTCCTAAGGAATGTATTGGTTAGAAAGTTAAACTAAATCACACAACCCTGTGCCGTACATTTACTTAAACGCACAGCAAAGGACTGTTAATGCAGTCAGCCCGCTTCTAACTGGCAGTCAGTGGGCACAACACAGCGATCACAGTACAGAGGAATCAATGGGCATAGAGCACCGGACACGGTCACAAAACGCCTCATCTTGCACTAAGACAGCAAACGTATTTAAACCTTGAAAGAAGAATAAATGTCACTCACAGACCTAACATATATAACCCTCACTAACTGCAAAGTCACCAATAATAAATGTCGAAAGGGACAAAGGCTGGGTAGCCTGCCCCCGCTCCCTATTTACATGCCTTCCATCATCGTCCACTGTGGCAGCGATAGCTGAACGCTCGAGAATACGTGGCGCTTAAGGACGGCACTTAATCCGGTTCAAACTTTCAATTAGAGCCGCGTATGGTTTTTTTCCAAGGCTGGTCGCTCAATATAGGACAGGCGGCGCAGGAGATCGATAGCCCAAGTTCCCTTACTAAACACGGCGGTTTCCATTAAGAGGACTCCTGGGAAGGAGTCCTATGCTGAAGGATGAATACCCCCCACCCCCCAACCAACCACCGAAGGTATTCACTTGGGGTCTTAATCCCGTGTGTACAAGGAAGGATTTAATTTCCAGAGGGACTAAGTATATCAATAAAACACACACCGGATGGTGCAGAGTGGGAGCAATCAAATCAAAAGTAATGCACTAGACAGATAGTGAGTTATTGGTAAAGGTGCAATTGCTCGTGCTTCAGGTGGCTAACAGTAAATTGGAAACACTTAAAATAAATGTACCTTAAAAGGGTGGTTAAATAGAAGTACACCCTTAGCTGTAGCGCTCATGTCTGTGTTATCGCATTAGACAGATACACTGAGCGATCTTGGACAAAGCACAATCTCTTATACTTTGGATGCCCAACTGTAAACTATACGCCCTTAAAATGGACATACACTTACCATTTTCACTGCTATGATTATTGAATTGTAAATTGCAGACCTTTAAAACGGATCTCCATAGGGGGATTTAGCTACAATACAAACATGATCCACTTTAGGTGAGATCTGCAACTCTTCTAAATCAAGCAACCGTCTTTGCCCGTTTTATTTATTTGTTTCTTTCCCACTGACCTATGCATGAAACAGGGACAAATAATAGCCCATCTCTATCCGCCACAGTAGTGAACGCTCGTTCTCCTTGTGAACTTAGTTGGAATACAATATAAAATAAAGTCCCTTTGTAGTGGCGCTGGGGAGCTGAGCTGCATGTGGCGTGTGTTCAATACCAGGCACAGCGCCGGGTTCAACTTGGAATGTAACAAGCAAGCTGCAAGTCGCACCCCTCCCCCAGCAGGAGTTGAGCTAAGGTGCTCCCGCTCCACGGCAGCTTAATAAATCTCTCCCAGGATGACCAAGAGCCCTTTCACCAAAACAAAAGCCCGAAACATGGCGGAAGTTGCAGGCTCTGCCTACTTGATCAACTTGAACCCACGCACACCTGAAGTCCGCCGGGTCGGCCTCACTCCGACCGGACACACACCTGAAAACACCCGTGCTGAGCCCCCACACAACTCCCTGGGGCCCCCCGCCCGGCCAGCGCTGAAGCTGAGCTCCCCACCCCCTTCCATGGAGTTCGCGGCGCTGGCTGGGGGCTCTCCCGCAGCCGCATAGTCCGGGGCGCGCGAGGTCTCACCTGTGGCGGAGGGCGGCTGTGCTCGCGCCGGCCCTCCCAGCAGCGCGAGCAGCTGCAGCAGCCACAGTCCGGCGGGGGCGTCCATGACTCCAGCAACTTTCCCCAAGTTTCCCGAGCGCGCTCCCGGTCCGGTGGCCGCTCCACGGCGGCGGCGGCCGGGCCGCGCGCTATCTGCCTCCCCGGGCCCGGGCGCTGCTGCCGGTGCTGGCTGGCGGGCGCCCGCGCTCCATGCTCTGCGGAGGGAGAAGGCTGCTCGGCTCCTCCGGTGCTCGCCACTTTCAGGAGCGGCGGCGGTGGGAGCGCGGCTGACGTCAGGCCGTGGAGTCCCCGCCCGCAGCGCCCCCTGCTGGCCGCCAGACGAGCGACGGGACCGGGGCGGAGAGGTAAGAGTGTAAGCCGACACCCTCGCGCCGCCGGCCCGCCCCCGGATCCAGGACACCCCCTGAGCTCCGTGGGCGAGGGTGACACAGGGCGCGCGAGCTGCCCTGGGACCGACGCCCCGTAATGCACCAGGCTCTTCGACGTTCCGGCTATTTCACATTTTATTTTACACGTTTTGGGAAGACTTTTGGGCCATCGCTTGGCTTAGCGTCCGTGACAAGCATGAACTGTTCAAAGCTGCTTTTGTGTTTATGGACAAACGGTGTGATGCTTTTACGACGGAGAATCGGAGATAAACACATTCATACATGTTGCCTGTCTACCCAGTGTTTATGAATACTATTTAGAAGCGGTTGGAACAATAAACATTATCCCAGTCGAGTTTTATTTCTGTGTAACGATCCTATGTGCATTATCATGTGTTATGGTGACTTACTGTGAGTACTTGTTATATTCTCTGTTTATCATATACAGTCACACTATAATAAGCCCAGCCAACTTCACTCTCTCGCAGTTGCCTCAATCCTTCACACTACCCTCACTCCTACACATTTATCGCACTATAGCTCAGACCTTTCTACCAAAACATCAGTCCTATTCTTTCAACACTGGCTACACTAGAAATCCACGCTGTACCAACCATGCACAACAAACAGTGTAGCCTCTCATGCCGACTAATAGGAGAGTAATCCATGCACATACCAGAAGTACAAAGTTAGAAAACGTTACAATACAATATGTCTGCTCTGATCAGGACCACAAGAAATGTCAGTAGTGATCACTATAGCTTCATGCTCACTAGCATACAAACACAACTGCAGTCTGTACCATCTCTGTGACCTCTCATTTGCCATCCCTCTGGCAGCCGCGGTCGGTAGGGGAGTACCTGCTGGGGCGGTGACATGGGGAGGGGGAGGTGTAGGGTGGGGGTTAGTAATGTATGGATAATGGAGGTTTGCACGTAAGTAAACATTTACATAAATCAAACGAATTTCGTTGCGCGCACTGCATTGCATTTGGGGATGCAGTACGCGCAACGAAATTCATTTGATTTATTTAAATGTTTACTTACCTGCAAACCTCCATTATCCATACATTACTAACCTCCACCCTGCCCCTCCCCCTCCCCACGTCACCACCCCGGCAGGTACTCCCCTACCGACCACGGCTGCCCTCTGGCTCCTCTCCTTTCCACTCTCATCATCACCTTGCACTTCACACTTACTTTCCATCTGGCTCCTTACTCCTCCACATGCATCATCTCGCTTCCCCCTCATGTCTCTTCTCTGTCTCTTCATTCCTCTATACTCATTAAGTGAAATGACAAATCAATGCCGGCTCCTCAGCCTGCTTCAACACTCTCTGCAAGCTCCGCAGAAGTTTCAAATGACTCCCCATCAACATCAGAAAAACAGTGACTCAGGCCCTCATCACCACCAGTTTGGACTATGGCAACGCACTCTATGCAGTCACCACCAGCGAACTCATGAGAAGATTCCAGATGGTCTAGAACGCAGCAATCAGACTGATCCTCAATCTGCCCAAAAGGAGCCACATCACTCAACACCTGAGAGACCTCCAGTAGCTCCCCCATCCAGAAAAGCTGCCAATTCAAACTACTAGCCAATGCATACAAAGACATCCACAACCAAGGACCGGCATACATGAACCACTGCCTGAACTTCCAACAACCATCCAGAAACCTCTCCTCCCACCTCGCCGCCAAGTCCTTGAACGCCCTCCCCCCTACATCTCCGAAGTTCGTCGATGCTGACAGATTTAAGGAAGGAACTCAAGACATCGCTCTTTGACTGAAACCTGCAGCCCAATGCCTGGATCACAGGTGATAAGCTGTGCAATACTGGTACTGCATGATTGATTGATTATCCTGCTGTCCACTCGCTCTTCCACTCTCACTAGTCCTCTGACGCCTTCCTCCTTCATGCTCACTCTTGCTCTACTTCGTCGTTCCTCTTCTCCAATCACTCCTCTGCCCTCCCCATCTGTCTCATCTCATCCCTCTTCCCCATTCACCATCGCTCTACCCAATTCACTTCTCTACACTCAGCATCTCACAACTCACTCACTAGGTCACACTCTCCATCACTCTTCCGTCTTAAGTTCCGCAACCATAATCCACCTCTAGTTCACTACTGTCATATATTATGCCCTGGGCAAGCATTTTTCCTCGTTGCTAATGGTACAGTGGACTGTGCTCTTGGCGAACCAAGTGAATGCGAGAAGCGTGTTCGAAGCTTCTGTCATCCCACATTTTTTCCAATATATTGAGCCAGTCACTTGTCACGGTGTGAAGAAAAATGGCCTCCATAGTCAGTGGCATAGAAAGGCGATCATGGGCTCCCAACGCAAGCAAGATAAATGACCCCACCCAACCCCAACTTTCACAGAAAAATCAGCTGTATTTGGTGCATAGTGGGCCTCTCAGACCCAGGGACCCCGGTGTCACTGCACCCGTTGCACCGCTGATAACTACGCCCCCGTTAAGATGTGGTAAAAACCTCACACCCAGCGTCATATTATCACCAAAACTGCATCAGGACTATGGCATGATTGGCGATTAGGTGTAAATATATGGTGAATGTTTCGGTTTGCACGTCTACTATAGCTGTGGGAAGGAGCAGGCCATAGCGCAGCAAGCACCCTTTTCATTTTTAACTTTCCCCCCCTCATCTCTGCTTTGTGCGCAGCTACACTCGAACGACGACTACCCTTCAGTCAGGCGCGATGCCCCAGAAGCAGCAACATTCACGGAGGATGGGATGGCAGCAGAGCGCTGAGAGCCGAGCCAAGCTCGCTGCTGCGCCTAGCGCTGCCTTTCCCAGTACACCTTGACTGCAAGCAGTTTAATCCAATGAACCCATACATTCCAGGGATGAAGCAGCAGCCTCTCGGACCGGGCGCCGCAGCCGTGCACCAGGGGCAGGAGGCGGAGGCGGAGGCAAGCGCTGCATGAAATTGGTCCATGGACTTCACCGGGACGCGCAATGGATTCATTGCACTATAGACGGCGTCTGCCTGTCGCCAGTGCTGCTGCTTCTATTGTGATATTGGATTGTTGTGGACTCTGTTCTCCCTCCCAAAACCAGCCACGGGCGCCGCTCGAGTGCCGCGCGCTCTCCTCCACCAAGGGAGGAGCATTATTATTATTATTATTATTATTATTCGGAGTGCTTCCACAGAAGCGTTCCGCCAGGGCTGGTTTCTGCCAGCCCCGTGTTGATAAAGCACTGACAGGAAGGGGCGAATCCGACGTGGGAAACATTCCCAGAACCGCGCTGCGCCTCTTTCTCTTCAAAACTGAAGGCAGCAGTATTGCCCCGGGGCTGCATAATAGCGCCCCCCAGTGGCCTCTAAAGGGGGTTAGATGCGACATAGGACCCGTGGATCTTGGCGCCTCCGAGCGGCGACGCGTGTCCTTGTTTCTTGGGCAGGCAGAGGAGGGGAATGAGGGACGACGTTCATTTTGCAAAGGGCGAGCAGCACACCAAGGCTCAGAGGGTAAGCATCAGAGGCTGTTTTTACCGCCACGCCACATTCCTTCGGTTTCTGCCATTTATTGATGCAGGAGGAGTCGCTGTGTCATCTCAGCGCAAAACCAGCGCTAGCCTTGCAATCAGAGGGGCAGATTTACAAGCCCCTTGCGCCACTTATGCGTCACTTTTAACATGGGAAATGTGACGCAAAAGTGGCGCAAGGGGCTTGTAAATCTGCCCCAGAATGTCTAGAAACCGTCGGAGAGAAGAGTCTTTTTGTCTATGAATGTGCTCCATGGTCCGTAGATAGGACCACTGTCCTTATTTGCCCCAAAGCGCACATTCACACAGGTGCGCCAGGCAAAAACACGAACAGAGCGCTGCCTATTACAAGAGGCGCGTGCCCGGGGGCAGCACATTCAGTGAAATATAAAGGGGCTGTTTACAAGCTGTTCTGTGTTTCATAGTGTAGGCGGCACTCTAATATCAAAGATCTCTTATGAAGTTTAATTTTCCACCAACTATTAAAGAAACATTGACCGGTTTAATAAGTTCATGATTAATATGTTTACAAAGATTGTACGCTATTGGACCATACATATTGACTTAATGTGAAAACGTTTTTATCAATCTCGACTTTACCATGGACAAATCTACCATTAGCAGCCCAATGTTTATGTTGAATTTCAAAAGGAGGCTTTATCAAAAAAAGAACGGCAGCACTATTCTTCTTTCTACAAGCTGGTGAAAAAATAATACCACTACCATCCTTTAACCGCAAGGGATAACATTGTATCATCAGAATACATTTCTTGAATTGAGCAAACATCTCCATAATTCCTAGAGAAGTATTCACTTATTTATTTGCATTTAACTGGATGTCTAAGCACTGTGACAAATAAGAAAACAATTTGAAGTCGATGATTGGGTATTGCTAAAGGGTTAAAAAAAATTGTAAAAATCCAGCACTAAAGAATGACACTTCGTTACCTAGCTTTATTACTAACACGTGCAAAGCTGGCCATATGGTATCAAACGTATATAAACTACTCTTACAAAATCTTCCAAAGCTCACTCACGGGATGAGCACAAAGGGGAGGTAGAACCACACAAGAGTACTATAGAATTGGAAACATATATACAAATCCCCTTTAACTAATAAGATATCACAAACAAGCATTTACAATGCAACAGTCTCGCCTTCGGAAAAGTTAGAGCTATTGGCATTGTAAATGACAAACTTATCTATGTGTTGGTTTTGAAAACAGATAAATAAATGGCATTGTCATTTACAATCCCAATAGCTTAATCTCTCGCAAATACGAGACCTATTGCATTTGCACCTCACCCACACACAGAGAGCCACACACACAGAGCCACACACACAGAGCCACACTCACACACACAGAGCCACACACACACTCAGAGCCAAACACACACACAGAGCCACACACACACAAAGCCACAGAGACACACACACCCTCACCCCGGGGACTCTCCTTATTTACAAATGGGTCATTCGAGGCCCCCACCAACTCCCAGAGCTCATCCGTTGCTTCCCTCAGTCCAGGTCAGCCGGTGCGCTGGCGTCCATGCCCTGGGCACCCACTGCCCCTCACCACACGCCTACCTCTGCCCAGTAACGCCACGGTCGCCCCTTCACTTCACACTGGCCGTGCCCTCTCTTCGCCTACCCGGTGTACACCTCGCCCCCATGCACCCCAGCATTCCACACATCACCTTTTATGTTTTCCTCAGCGCGCTGTGTACACCAGTAAAGGTATCAAGCTGATTTTCACTGATTAGGCCCCTTATAAGCCAAAACCGGTCCATGAGTAGTAATACATATCTAAATACTTATAACACATTTAACATATATTTAGAAAACAAAACAAAATATGAACGTATTTTAAAGTATTCCCACAATCTGTCCATATTTCATGTGGCATCCTGTAGTCCGCTTTTAATAATGTTTTCAAGTATACGTTCAATCTGTGCAACAACAAAAAAAGAGGACACTTGACTGTCAGCCCCAGCCATACTCTGACCAGATCCAAAAATCCATATTTTCAGCTCTGCCCTTCACCCCACATCAGCCCCATCCACCCCAGCTCTCAATTTTCAACACTAGTGTCGCTCCGGTTGATGCACTTCTACCCCCACCCGAGCCTCCACTTCTATGTGCACCACAGCCTCCACCTTCAGTTCCACGTGCACCACAGCTTTCAGTCACACCCACCCAGAAGCAGTTATACATCCAAGCTCCTCTCCTAACCCAGCTTCTGATCTCCAGATCTGCTCTTCTCCAGGCTTCTGTCACCCCCTTCCCAGCCTCCACCTTCAGTTCCACGCCCACCTCAGCCTTCAGCTCCACACTCTCAGTTCATACCCCACCCACCCAGACTCGGTTATACACTCCAAGCTCCTGTCCCACCGCAGCATTTCTAGATCTGCTCACCCCAGGCTCCTGCCCCCCCTCCTTCTTCCTAGCCCCTACCTTCAGTTCTACGCCCACCTTAGCCTTCAGTTCCACACTCTGGGTTCATACCCCACCCACCCAGACTCAGTTATACACTCCAAGCTCCTACCCCAGGCTTCTGTCTCCCCCCCTTCTTAGCCTCCACCTTCAGTTCTACGCCCACCGTGGCCTTCAGTTCTACATGCACCACAACCTTCTGTTACACCCACCCAGGCGCAGTTATACATCCAAGCTCCTGTCCTAACCCAGCTTCTGATCTCTAGATCTTCTCACCCCCAGGTTTCTGTCCCCCTCTTCTTAGCCTCCACCCTCAGTTCCACACCCACCTCAGCCTTCAGTTCTACACCCTGGGTTCATACCCCACCCACCCAAACGCAGTTATACATTCCAAGCTCCTGCCCCACTCCAGGTTCTCTAGATCTGCTCACCCCCAGGCTCCTGCCCCCCTTTCCCCTGTCAAGTCCACACCCTTAGATATACAACACAGAAAACCAGGGGGTCTAATTAACAGCTTTGTACATAAGCCTCTAGTGACCAGACTCCAACAATGTAGTGAGTCATTAGGCAACAAATCCTTTATGGCCACATATTAGATGAGGAACACAAAAGTAGTGAAATACACGACGCTTGTGATTGTTGGTGAGACTCAAGTTGGTCAATGGATTCCCATCAAAATATCGTGATGATCAAACTTCTCATTTGGTCCTCCAAACTCATGGGATGGTCTGTCTCTTGATCATTGAGACTAAATACCGAACCCGCTTGTTCAAGACACAAACATGGGTCAAGCCCACAATCACTTTAACGACCATAAGAGAAGTGACTAGTGGGAAACCTGCAGTGCAAGAAGAAATTATATAAAGAAGTGGTGAGATTCCACACCCTTCCCACACCACGCCCTCTCTTCCTTGAAGGATGCTGCCCACAGCCATGAGACATGGGGATCCCGGGGTGACAGAGGCCTCGGTTCCCTCTGTGGGACGGGTGACGGAGGTCTGGAGGGTCCCAAACCCACCCAGTGCCGAGTAGTGTCCGTGGGCCCCCCTGTGGCGAGAGGCACCCGCCCCAGAGTGTGAGACGTGGCCGTTGGAGCCACAGGGTTCGGTATGCACGGAATGCGCTGCATAAACCGCTGCCCACGTGGCATAGGGGCATGGCAGCACCCCCAGCCCCCTCCAAGGCCTCTACCCCCGCAGTGCGCCCCCACTCTGCCAGCCCCACACCCCCCTGCCCCCTCACCCCTCAGGACCAACGCTCGGGCTGCAGCGGGGAATCTGGAACTGCCCCAGACAGACATCCTGTATCCCAGAGAGCACTGCGCGATGGGGCCGCTCTGCCCGCGGGTGGGCGCCAACTCTTTGGCGCCGGCGCAAGGGGCACCGACTGGCACGCACAACTCCCAGGGCCAATGGAATGTGGCCGGGATGTGCGGGGCGTGATGGGGGGAAGAGGAGGAAAAAGGAGGGTAAATGCAAACCCTCCAACCCCGCTGGACTGTCACCCCTTCACCCTCACCACTACATGAGCCACCGCACGAGCACAGGGCTGAAGAGGAGGACGCTCCAGTTTACGGCCAGAGAACGAGAACAGCTTGAGTGTGCGGGACCCTGCCCTGAGCACCGGAGTGAGGCACCGGTGCAAGGAGCAGCGGATGCAACCGGGGGAAGCCTTCTCTGTCGCGGCCGGAGAAGGAGGGGGAGGAGCCGGCGGAAGGCGGGCACACACAGAGCCCAGCAGCAGCGGCAGCCAGGGAGCGCATCGGCCGGGACGGGAGAGCCTGGGAGAGCCCAGGAGAGGAGGAGAGAGGTGAGAAGAGGGGTAGGGGGAGAGGAGGCGACGAGGATTAGGAAGATAACAGAATAAACACGAAAGAACTAAGCCCCGTCCTTTTCAGACTGGGGGGCGTGTTTTTCTTTCTCCCCTCTTCTCCATTGGCTGGAGTGGAAACAACGGGCGTGTTTTTGACTTGCTGTTTACCATTCCAGCCAATGGAGAAGAGGGTATAACAAACATAAAAAACACGACCCCAATCCAAAAAAGACGGGGCTTAGAGCGAGACAATGACGTAACTGAGACCTCTTCTCTAATGGCTGGCCTAC
Organism: Lissotriton helveticus; assembly: GCF_964261635.1. NCBI lineage: Eukaryota > Metazoa > Chordata > Amphibia > Caudata > Salamandridae > Lissotriton > Lissotriton helveticus. The sequence continues at coordinate 1,191,326,737 of NC_136067.1, forward strand.
GTTTAGGAGGCCAGCCAATGGAGAAGAGGGGCGGGGTTTACCCTTGCTACTCAGAGTCATTAAGTCTCGCTGGCGAGACTGCGCATGTGCGCAGCCTACGCCAGTCTCGACCTAAAAAGGAGTTAATATCCTGAGCAATAAATGTCCAAAGTATTGAGAACAGTCCAAAATTGTAGTTTTCACAGAAGTCTAGTTCTATTATATATTTTCATTTCAAACGGTTTAACAAAGATGTGCATTCTAGCTGATGTGGATTCTAGCCAACACATGTTTCGTCTGTTTGGAGTAAACCATAGACTTCTTCAGGGCAAACTCAAGTAAACTTTGTCAGCTACAAAGCATAAGGGCCGAAGGTGCAATATCCATATGAGTTACTCGAATAATGTTTGGAAAGCGCAACAGAAAACTGAATTTGTATCAAGAAAATGAGAAAGACCCACGAGCAAGGCGCTAAATTTTCAATTTTGAGTCACAGACCGATATCTAATAGAGTAAAAAACTCTGTCTTTCCTGCGCGGCACTCTCCACGACAACTGACATTTAAGTCAGTGTGAGCATGTACGTGTGCCTTTTGTTTTTTACTCTATTAGATATCGTTCTGTGACTCAAAAGTTTAGCTCCTTGCTAGTGGAGCTTTCTCACTTTCTTGATATACAATTGCGTTTTCTGTTGCACTTTCCAAACATAATTAGAGTAACTCATATGGATATTGCACCTTCGTTCCTTATACTTCGTACCTGACAATGTTTACATGAGTTTGCCCTGAAGAAGTGTATGGTTTATTCCAAATTGACGAAATATGTTTTGGCAAGAATCCACATCGGCTAGAAGCTACATCTTTGTTGAAGCGTATCAAATGAAAATAAAGAACAGAAGAAGAATTCTGTGACAACTACAATTGTGGACTGTTCTCAATACTTTGGACAGTTATCGCTCAGGATATTAACCCCTTTTTGGCTATACGTTAGGGCTGTTGTCTACGCAACTGGTGACGGCGGGTGGCCATGACATATATCCTATGAGCATTCTCATTTGTTAGCTGTGACTTTGCACAACTCAGCGCATCCTATACCCTTCCACCCTTTTTCTCTATTATTATTAAGATATCACCAATGCTTTCCAAAATTAAATACATGTTCATTGACAGATCCTACTGGACCCCCCAAAAATTACATAAACGTAACTTCAGACTAGTACCTGTTGAACGGTAAAAAATGTATTCTGTTAAGTTAGTCTCTACTCCTCTTCCATTTTGTCTACCAGCACCCATTTTTGTGGTTCTGCTGGGAACTTTCATAAAGTCAGAAGTTACATGTTTACTAAAAGCTGGTTATACTGTTCATGCTCGCGTGTCAGAGTAAGGAGCTGAAGGGCCTACGTGTACAGATGTCTAATCTGTTTGCCCACCGCCTGTAACCTCCCTTGCCTATCTACAAAGATGACGTGGGTAGGGGCTTATCAGGATTCCATAGTTCAGCATGTAAGCATTATACAAAGGGGTTGTGTAAGCATTATGTAACAATGACAAAGTGGTTTCAGTGTGTTTCACGAGGCACCGAAAAGTATAAATGCCATGTTTGAACTTGTACTTGTTAGCCCCCTCCCTCCGGATTCTTGCAGTGTCTGAGTGATGATACTCATCTCATGAGATGTAATAAACCTGTTTTTTGTTCCACTCCAGTGTAGATCTTCATTTACTGAACCCGTAGACAAAGGGTGTCCCTGCACCAGTGAGACAGATAAAATATCTCACTTCTACAATTGGCGCCAGCAACGCGGGGCACATTGAAGAACACAGCTGGACCAGAAGGAGGTCATTTCAACAGGACAGAAACACTAAGGGGAGCCCCGCAGAATGAGACTTGCTCTCGCGGCTAAGGTGATTTTCAGCTTATCGACCTGACCTTCGTGGCGGCTGTGTGTCTCAACTGGGGCTCTTCGGTTGGCATTTTGGAGGTGATCTATTGATCAGAGGATCAGCAGGTGGGAGTTGGAGTACTGCGATCAGGTAGGATCGAATTTGTTGTCTTTTTTGGGTCTTTTGTTAATAAAAAGTCATTTGCAAAGGTCTTGTACAGGTTAGGTGAGAATTTTTGTTCATCTTTTGGTTTTGGTCTAAGAGTCTCTTAATGCTATTGTTAAGAAGTATTTGGTAAACATGCCTGTTTAGAGCACACTTTGTGCGTTATGTTGTTGTTGCAACACAAATAGTATTTTGGAAGAAAGACAGCCAGCGCCTCTAGAAGGCACTCTGAATGATGAAATGTACATTAAATACGGTATTTCTTCCATATTGTTTAGCACATTGTGGAACAAATATACAAAGGCAGATGCCAGTTTACAGTGGCCACTTAAATGGTACATTTGATTTAAATAAACTGCAATATGTAGAAGAGCAGCTCTTTAAGAGAAAAAGTAGACAGAGTATGTTTGATGCCGTAGGGTTAGGGGAAAAGAAATTAAACAGAAACAGATTAAAGAAGAAAAGGCTAGGAAGAAATTTGAAGAACAGACTATTGTACAGAAAATTAAAGAATTACAATTAAAAGCACAACAAGAGAGTGTAGAAAGTAATGAGAGAAGGGTTAGACTTTAAATGCAAAATATATATATGGCCAGGGTACTCCCTGGTTGCCTGAAGGCCATGGCAGCAACTGCCCTTTCAATCAGGCAATCAGCAGAACTTGTACTGGATCATAAATTGACGTTTTTTGTTCCCCATTCAGTTGATGTATTATTGAATCAGACTAAGCACTTGGGGGCCTATTACGATGGTGGGCGGACACCGCATCGGGTCACGTGACCATGTCGAGGCAGTCCTGCCACACACATTAGGATGCGCCCGCCACACTGGCGGGGGAATACTGCATTTTTAACATTGCTGCGGGTGGCGCTGTAAGCATTTGCATGCACAACCTGATAGGCACCAAGCGGTGCCTGCCACCTTGTGCATGCAAATGCAGGGGGGTACCATAGGTACCTCCAATGTGCACCCACAACCCCCCCAACACCATGGGGCCCGCTACAGGCCCCCCCAACAGCAAAGTTGCTGCCATGGAAAGGCGAGTGACCACCTGCATCATAATATAAATGGCGGTGTCTTGCAGACACCGCCCTCATGTTATGGCCTTTTTCTGCCAGGTCAACGAGTCGACCGGCAAAAAAGCAGTGAACGGTCTTTCCGTCCGCCGCGGACCCCCCAGCCATTCTAATGTGGCAGGGGGTCATTCATGGCAGGATGGCAGGTGGATCGCCCCCGCCGGGCCGGCAGTGGCTACCGCCGGATCAGTGGGGGCGATCCGCCGCCATCCTAATGGGCCCCTTTGTTAGCACCACACATTACAATTAAACGCTGCCTGGCCTTGAATAAATGTGTTAAATTGGGTGGGTCTGCACACCTATTTAATCAAACCTTAGTAAAGTTAGTTAACGTGAAGTTATTCAATATTTGCGTGCAGTGCTTCTGGGTGAAGGCACCTATCCCCCGATAAAAATGCTTATGAATGAGTCTAGAGGAAACTCGAGACTGAAAGCAGTGCACAGCAATATTAGTTAGGCTTTGAACATGTACCAACATTTGAGTTTGCATTGATACATTGAATTGAATCTAAAATTTATGAGTACATTTGAGTAAATAAATGTGCTAATCAACTGTGAAAATATTTTTGTGAAAACATTTTGCTCAAGAAATTTTGTTTAAAAGTATTTGCCCTTGAATAAAGCCACTTTGTTGCCATTGCCCTCTGAGCAGTCCAGTGATATACCACTGAAGAACAAACAAAGGGTCGAGTGGACCTGACTGATACGCCCCTGCCTGATGTTCAGGGTGAATTGTATGTAGATGGTTCTTGTTTTAAGCTACCCGATGGCACCACAACTGCAGCTTATGCTATTACCACACTGCATACAATTGTGGAGACAGCATGGAGAGTTAGTTCAAAATTTGCTGACTGCATTAACACTACCAAAGCGAGTGGCTATTGTTAAGTGTAGTGTGCACCAGAAAGTAGCAGATGATGTTAATTATCAGATTCCTGATGAGGATGTACATTTTAAAATGGCCCAACAAGAGACAGCTATAGCAGAAATGACAATTGAAAAATTACATTATGATTTGAAAGAAATAATAAACACAGGAGTAAGGGAGTTCACAGAGAAAGAAGTCAGATTAATAAAACATGCAGAACATGTCTTATTAAAATTAGAACTAGATGACGTGTTCAAGAACACCATCAGTTGCAGATTAGAACTAGATGACGTGTTTAAGAACACCATAAGTTGCAGAAATTACTAATAATTGGAGATAAACTGAGTAAAGGATTTTTGATGGAATTGATTGGAAGTTTATGTAACTTTCTGATCACAGGTTCACAGAAACGAAATGAAAAAGAACAGAATAATGCAGGAGAGTAGAAGTATAACTTTTCTAGGTTGTCCTATTGTACTGAATCCAGCCAATATATTTTTTCACATTCCATGTGCTGAAGAATGGCTTACTGTTATTGATTTTTGTCAAGTTCATGTCACAGTGCTATTGCATGAGTATAGTCAGGAATACTGTCAATAAGAAGATGAATGTCTGGAACACATAATAAGAAAAGGAGCTAGAGAGGTGTCACCAGAGGGAGTGGAAATAATGCACCAGATGAATCCACCTCAAATTCAGAAAGAAGTCAGGATGTTTTTTAGAACTGGTTGGCTGCTGTAGTGAGTGGTTACCAAACCTATCCCTAGTGGCTAAGGCTTTATTGAGGCTGACATACAAGGATGTGTCTGATTCGCTTCCATTGGACAACAATTGCAAAAAAGCATTCCTAGAGTTGAAAGAGAAAAAGTGTCTCTACCCGGCACTAGGAGTGCAAGTTTATTTACAAGAAAATACACCAATTTGCAGTGAGAGAGACGGCTGCGCTCTCTCAGTGCCTGTTCAGAAACATGAATGTGTTCAAAGGTCTGTGACGTATTTCCCAATGACCCTTGACCTCAACATCCCAGAAATGCCCAGCTGCCTTAATTTAGTAGCTATGGTAAATGTCAGTCACAAGAAATGTCTGAATTCAAATGTATTGAGCTTACAGATAACAAATGGAATTGTTCCTGATGAAACTGAATCTGAAGGTCTAGGTGTCATGAATCTATGTGTAAAGCCACGGTTAGATTTTTAGGATGAACGTCTGATTGAGTCCAACAATGTCCAATTTGTAGATTGCCCAGGTTTGAAAGGTAACAATGACAGATTCGGAGCAGCACACGCTGTGCTCCATATATATTATGTTGATAAAGCTTCATGGGTTTCAGTAGTTACATCAGCCCAAAATTCTAAATTGATTGCCCTTACCATAACATGCAGTATAACTGTTCAAATGGAAGTAATTATTGTCATGGAGAGACAAATGCTAATTCAGTTGTACAATATTGTGTCCTGTTAGCATATACATTCAATGAAATTTTCACAGGTGAATATGAAAAGGATACTGTTTATTTAATGCTGACACTTGTAAAGAACTAAAAGAGGTACCAGAATTTTTTTTATAAGCAGAACAACAAAGTTGTATCCGAACAGAATATGAGAAAAATGACAATTGTTTAGTAGCAAATGTCTTATTGCAAAAACTGATGCCCAGGTATAGATTGCCAGTTTGTCTGAATTAAGATCATAATGAGGTCTCAAAGATGGTATGTGTAGAACCACAGATTGGGCAAAGATTGGATTCTAGCTATCTGCCTGAAGTTTCAAGCACAGTAAAGCAACACAAAGACAGCACAGAGTTACACTTTGCAAAACACTGTGTTTCAGCATCACTGAAGTGGCTTGAATATGTACATGCAAATGCACTTGTGAAAAACACTGATGAAAAGACCAGCCATTGCTGTGATGGTCTGGCTAATGTGGAGCGTGCAGTTTCTCACCAGATTGCAGCGGCTACACGAGATCTGCATAATGGTCAGTGCCAACATTTTGATTTGAGAGATGCTGTGAAATGGAAAGGCCTGTTCTAAATGATCCTGGCAAAGACTTGTGAAATGTGGTGGCCTTCCAAATTGGATGTATGCCTCTCACACACTATGGTCCTGTGTCCCCCTGATAAACAGCTCCTCTTCAAGAAAAGATGCCGGCAGTGGTCAAAAGCCAACAGAAGAGGGTCAGTCAAGCTGTAAGGGAACACACAGAGTCTAAAGCAGCACTAAAGCAAACTGCACTGGAAAAGCAAAAAGTGAAAACTGACTCAGATGAAAGCGGTTTCAAAGAGGTGAATGAGTCAGGTGCAGCCTCTGAAGGAAAAATTTGTGCTGTGGGCCTACCAGTGGAGGAAGAAAAAAGCTGGCTGAAAGGGTATCCAAAATGTCCGCAGTGGTCCCTTGAAAAATCATTTGCACCTATAGCTGTATGTCTGAAACTGATCAAAGTGAAAATAAAAGTGAAAAACCTGGATCGAAAATGTGCAAAGGATTGATGGTGCTCTGTCAGAGTTTCTCAGCACCTGTGTGGTCAAATTGCATGGAAAAAAAAGACAGAATGCCACATTGAATGAACTGTGTAATGCAAAGTTTGAACTGTATGTGCCACACTGATGGCAAGCTGATACAAAGAGTCAAGAAATGCTGAAATAAATAACTGAGAACTGTTAAGAGCTGAAGAGAAAAGAATCTTTGAATGGAAAGAAGAAGATTTGTGTTGCAGAAAACTGCTGATACTATTCTTGTGTACATTACTTTGCTCTGCCCAGGTTTGGAAAAAGAATCTGAACTTTCCACTAGTTGTCCTAGAAATATTTGTTGAAAAAAACCCAATCTATTTAATGATCCTTCAGGCTGTAGGGGATGAACTTGTGGACAATCTTTCTTGAAAACTTGCTATATTAACTTTATTTTTCATTACTATGTTTTTATTGCACTGCAAGTATTCAACGATTTTTGCTTTTTTTAGCTCTGACTTTGATTGAGGTGAAAATGCTGTTTGATTGTTTCAAATGTTTGCTTTCTTTCTGAAATTCCCCATTGACTGATATATGCATTGGACATACACTATAGACATTTTTGAAAAAGATTTTTTTTTGTGTAGCATATTTAAGACTCACGGGATGGTGCCTTGGTTGTAGGTCAAAGTACGATCTACTGTGTCCAGCAATAGACTATAGGAGATGGGATTGGACATTCTATGTGGTAATACATTTTTAGACCCTGATTGTTATTGAACATATAGCAAGAGCGATGGTATGATGATGATGATGATGACGAACGGTTTGCATGACCCGAGCATTGATTCATAGGGTGCCTGACTAACCTGTGGAATTTACGATGGTTTGGGGAATGCATATTGCATCAGGCTATGTCAGCTTCCCTATATGCACAGGGTCAATATATAAGCACTGATGCACATATTTGTTGTGTACGATTCCAAGCACTCTGACAGGGTGCTATAGTCTTTGGCACTTACGAGCACTTACGAGCGGGGGCTGTGTGTCGAACAAATTCAATGTTACAAAGCAGAGGATCGTTTTTTTTTAGCTGCACCACGACTATTTTAGAATGGAACATAATAGACACACGACATTGAAATTCACGTGTGTCTCACAGTAATTCTTTGAACCCTCTGGATGGTTCACACATTTTTGTTTCTGTTTGGGTAGGATATCACAGCTGATCTGGCCAGAAAACACTGTTATCTATGTTCGAGTGGAAGTTAAAGATGGAGAATTTGTTGTCAAGATTAAGGGTGTGCTCGATGGCAGGCACGTGACCACTGTAACGTCACGATGTGTCAGGATCTCAATCGCGTTTAAAAAAAAAACTGAGGCGTTCTTGGCTGAGTGAGACGCCGGGACGAGTGACCATACGGAGACAGTCGTAACGCGGTAAGAGTGTGCAGTATGTCTAGATGCTGGTGAGAGCAGACCTGTCTCCCATAGTGAATTAAAAAAGAAAAGTATGCTTTCCAACGTGCATTACACTCAGGCTGGGCGCCACATGAAGTGGTGAATGCACTACAAATAAGATTACACTTAGTGAGAGTAAGTGTGCACAATTTTAAATAGTATTCGATTGCGGTTCGTGACCGAATATGGAGCATGATATTGGGTGTTGAGCAAATTAGTCATATCGACTATGGAATACTGTGTGAACAAGGTGACGTTCAGTTAGGAGTGACCTAATGTGATGTGTCTATTTCCACAGATGAATCTATAAGCAACTAAAGTGTTGTCTGGAAGGGGAAGAAAAGTATAAATGATATACACCCCTACGACTAAGTGAGAGCTGGTATGTGGGCCAGTGGCTCTCACTAGGTAAATATCATTGTTCGCCATTAGAAAAGGATGGAGGGCTATAATTTAGTCCAGTCCGTGTTTTGATTATTACCTATACTGAAATGAAACCTTAAATTGGGTGGTATTTCCCTAAATAATTTACCAGTCTGTTTTTCTTTGTCTGAATGTTTGTCAGTCACTCTTGACTCTTTTCTAGATGTCCAGTGAGGTGACTGCTGACCTCGGTTGCCCTGATGAATTTGCCGCTACTGTATAACAGGCAATGAAACATGTTGGCCGTTCTTGAAGTGGTTCACAACATGCTGTGTTTTTAATATACGGTAAGCCCACGTTTGGAATTAAACAGTTACGAATACGTGTGTGAGTTGAGCCCCAATTTTTACTAGGGACGTCTTTTGTCTCACTTTCCCACTGGGTCTTTATATTTAGTTTGTACACCTTTTTGCACTGGACACACACTTTCCTTTCATATGAGAAAGGTATCAATGATGATAAGTACGTGGGCAAGCTGGTGAGAACCTGCAGGTAGCTCCTCCGGTGGTACGCATGTGAGATTTTTTCACACGTTTTCTTTGTAGTATACATACACATAGCGAGAGTGCTATTTGCTGAGTGACTGACAACTGGTTTTTCCCTTACTTTTTCTGTGTTTTCATTGAATATTCAGGCACAGTGGATTAGGTCAGAGTGCAAAAAAGAGCATATGAGTTTGGGAGAAGATAAGAATATCTACCCATACCAGATAGATAGATAGATAGATAGATACATATATATATATATATATACATATATATACACACCAAGTTGTGCCAGGTCCTTGTTGTTTGATTTTCAGCATTTTTATGAGACAATACAGTTAAAAACATTGTTGATTTTTGTATGCCAAACATGGAGGAAGAACGCAAAGAAATTTAACACCCTACGTCGAGAGAGACTAAACATAAATGGACATTCATTTATTTGGCAGCAAGTTTATCTAGTGTTATGAGTATTTGTGTAATAGCTTGGTTCCTACATGTGAAATTTCCTATGCATACACTTGTATGCCCTACACCTGAACATTCAAATGTTGCATTATACTCATAGTATTGCTAATATTTTTGATTGTTGGGTTCGTGGATTGTTGCCTGCACACCGGAAAAAGGGGGAACGCCTCTCATACCACTCCCATTCTCCCACAATGGCTCTTGCACGGCTTGGTTTGGGGTTTTCTGGCCAGCACATGTTAGTAAGGTTTTTACCTTTGATCAGGAGGTTTCAATAAAGAGCAGATGATGATGGTAACCCTGCCAGGCAAAAGGATCAGATTTAGAAGTGGAGGAATATGGTGGTCATGGTGATTATTTCACTAAGTATGTTAATTTGTTCTCTTTTATGCTTTCTGTACTCATGACGTTTTATGTATCTGGAATATATATTTTTTATTTTTTAATTAGACAACATGTGTTTAGTAGAGTCTAAAAGGAGTGACTGTTGAACAGTAAAAAATGTATTCTGTTAAGTTAGCCTCTACTGCTCTTCCATTTAGTCTACCAGCCCCCATTTGTATGTTTCTGCGGGGACTTTCATAAAGTCAGAAGTTATGTGTTTACTGAAAGCTGGTCATACTGATAATCCTCGCGTGTCAGAGTAAGCAGCCCTGCCGAAGGGCCTTGGTGCACAGATGTCTAATCTGTTTGCCCACCAACGCCTGTAACCTCTCGTGCCTATCTACAAAGATGTGGTTAGGGGTTTATCAGCATTCCATAGTTCAGCATGTAAGCATTATACAAAGAGGTTGTGTAAGTTGTTGTGTGAGCATTATGTAACAATGACAAAGTGGTTTCAATGTGTTTCACGAGGCACCCAAAAGTATAAATGCCATGTTTGAACTTGTACTTGTTAGCCCCCTCCCTCCGACACTTGCAGTGTCTGAGTGATAAGACTCATCTCATGAGATGTAATAAACCTGTGTTTTGTCCCACTCCAGTGTCGATTCTCATTCACTGAACCAGTAGACAAAGGGTGTCCCTGCACCCATGAGACAGATAAGATATCTCACTTCTACATACCTACCTGCTGGAACTGTCGCAATCACATAGGTGACCTGTCGCAAATGTTCCTTTATTGCCCCATACTGAAAAATACTGGGATTGTATTTTAAGTTCATTAAAGTACCCTGGGTATTAATCCTACTCATGAATTCGCCTATATTCTGCTAGGACAACTTGATCCACAAATTAAAAAAGCTGTTGAATTTCTGCTAGACTTAATGCTGACTCTAGACTGTAAATCAGTTCTCACTAACTGGAAGAACTCCAGTATTGTTTAATTTCATATGTGTTGTTAATGGCTCATATTTCTTAGAGATAATACCTTGCTGCAACTTAGCCCCTGGTGTCTGACCAACAGACCTATGTGGGGCTCATTTGACGCTGCTCCCGTATCATTCAAACCACCATAGGCTTATGAGCCTCCCACTAGGGCCTGAAGGCCATGATTCAGTGTGCACTTGATCCTGGTTTCTTTTTTAATCATAACTTCCAGTAATGTTGGGCATGGCTGAGCCTGCGACCAAAATGGCCGCCTGACTCAGGAGCTCCAGAGACTTTGGGGAGCGATGTCTGCCTGCTGATGTCCCAGAGTTACAAATCCAGTCCGAATGCGACGACAGAGACCCCTGGCACACCAGTAAGCGGATTGATCGGTATGCTGCGATTGGACACGTGACGTGCCCGGGCCTGACGCTGCTCTCGGAGGTCCCGAGTCAACAGGGGACTCGGGTGAGCTTGAGGGCGGGCCCGAAGCGCACGCGCTTGCATTGAGTGTAGTGGCGGCCGCGTCTGCCTGCTGCTAAACCGGAACAATTCCTGTGGCCTGCTAACCTGGGGAGATTAAAAATAACTGCAAACGGGGAAATTCAAGGAGTCTCTGTGGCTGCTGGAGTGGGAAGTGGAGAATCCCGTCCGGTATGAGCTGCATTGCGCCTCCCGGCCCGGACCCACTGCAAGCAAGCACCTTCCACATGCCCGTTCCGCGGCTGGCTGTGTAGCTGCATCTACAGTCCTGGCTGCACTGAGATGCCTGGCATCCTTGATCGCCCTGACCCCGCTGGGTCGCTCTCCTCCACTCTATCGTAGACTACCCACCTTGTAGCATTGTGCCTAATCAGGGAGAGCGCACAAGGCAATAAGTGTCCAGAGACTCTGACTACACCCGTTTTCTCTATCTGGGCCCTTCCTGAATCCATGCAAACTGCGGCCACAGCACTGATATAATTCCACTTGCCTGCCCTTACTGCTATCTTCGATTTTTCACATAGGAGCTTGCCTCTCTCAATTTCGATGGGGGAAAGACCCCTAGGCATGAAGAGGCCGAGCACACTGCGGAAGAGGAGTCGACCCCACTTAAGGGCGCTGCCGCAATATTGGCCAAACTCTGGGCTGGTTTCCAAGCTATTGATGCTCGTTTGGACACTCTAACTAGCCGGCTAGACAATATACATAATCGCTTGGAGATGCAAGACACGCAAATTGGTGGTGCGGAACAATGACTTTCAGACCTGGAGGATGCGCAGCCTTCGCTCCAGAGACGACTGGAAAGGATGCAGAACCTACTCCAATAACTAGCTACCAAGACCGAAGATTTGGAAGTGCGGTCACGCAGAAGCAATATTTGTGTTGCCGGAATTGCAGAATCCACAAATACCGGCCCCACGGCCAATTTGTAGAATACGTCCTTGTGTGGTTGTTTGGAAGAGAGGTCTTCTCTGCGTCATTCACGGTTGTGCGAGCCCCTCGAACACTGGGGCCCCCCCGGTTCCGGGAGCCCCCCCACCCCCCCCTGAGGATAATACTTGCTAAACTCCTCAACTACAATGACCATGATGTAGCCCTCCATCTATCCAGGGAGCGAGGCACACTTGCCTATCAGGGCTCGACCATCTCCCTATTCCCAGATTTTACACCATTAGTTCAAGATGCTCGCCGCAAGTATATTAACGTGAAGCGCAGTCTCCAAAAGGCGAATGTCAAATACGGCATGCTCTACCAGGCCAGACTACGTATCCAACTTTGCGTTAAAACTCAAATTTTTGACACTCCTGAAGAAGCTGAGAATTTCTGGAAGAAGCAAAAACCAGCTGAAACACTGCAACACAAGGGCGACGGTGCTGGACCTGATCCATGAAGATATCCTGCGGCACTTCCTGGTGCTCTGTAATCGACTCAGGTGTTTTGAAACTGCGAACGGATTCTACAATTGCTATCTCCTGGGTGTGAATGTCACAAACCTCTACACCCATGTCTGAGCGTTGATAGTTTCATTTGGTGTTTCTCCTAATGACTGGATCTGTGACCATGAAACTAGCACTGAACTAGCGGACAATCCCTGGTACCTATAATCATACATTTCGAAGTCTCCAATGGAGTGTTGCCACCCCCCTTAGTATGTTTTCCTACTCTCCCTTTTTTTCATTCCCTCCTTCCCTGTCCAAGGGTGTCGGTCCTTTGTTGGGATTCACTGGGTGCCTTGTATTTGTGTATCGGTTGGGGGTGGGATGAGGTGGGGGGGTTTGTTGTTTACGATTGTTATGTTGAAGCTTTTGGTTGGTCTGGAGCGCTTTTCCTACTTACAGCGCAGATCACTGGTATCGCAGATCTATGGTTGTTAATGTTGAGAATTCGGAAGGAAGAACTACTACAGCATCTTGTGAAAGGACAAGAGCAGTTGGGTTGAGCAGTGGAACAACAACTAACGTCCGCCCAAGCTGATAGGGAGACATTTAAAACCACTATCTCGGCCCAAATAGATGGACTACAGAAAAATTATAACAGACCCTGTCGTGCCTCAGTACCGGGAACCCCGGATCCATCATCCCACTCCCTCGGGGATCTCCCTCCAAAAATATGTACCCGGAGAAGACCCTGATGCGTTTCTTCTAAATTTTGAAAGGGCTGCCCACGCCTGTGGTTGGCCCCTGGAAAAGTGGCCATTTTTTTTTAGCACCGCTATTATTGGCTGAAGCCCAAGCAGCGTATCAGGTGTCCAACGCCTCGGAACCGTCCCATACGCCACCATCAAAAATGTTATCCCCGACCATCTGGGTTTAGACTCTGAGGCTTATCGCGTACGCTTTAGAAAAGAAAGGGGGACACCGGGAGAAAACCCCAAGACTTTGTTTTTCCGTTTGAAGTCAGCCGCTGACAAGTGGCTTAACCTCACAACATCCTCCAAGGAGGAAATTATGGACAAAATATATCTGGAGCAGTATTTGGAGGCATTGCCATACAACACCCAAAAATGGCTCAGACAACTCTCTAATCTGACCACGACGCAGGCCATGGAAATGGCCTCTACTTTTGCTAGAGCACAGCCCAAACCGCACCCCTGGGAACAGGATAAACCAAGTAGACCACTACCCGTTAAAACAGAAAGGAAACCAAGAACGGGGAGTGAGACTTTTACCAACCGTCCTCAGAAGCAAGACATACCCAGTTTTCGAAGGCCACAATGTTTCGAATGTCGGGCCTGGGGGCATATCGCCAGACTCTGCCCCCAAAGAAAACCCCTAAAGGAACCCATGGAAGTAGGATATCTCCCCAAAACCGTCTTGTATTCAGCCGAATTGGGAGGAGCATTCCATGTGAGTGTGAGGGTGAATGGGGAGGAGGTTAAGGCTCTTCTCGACTCCGGATGCAAACAGTCCGTTATCAAAGGGGTGTTCGTTAAACCCAGCCAAGTGATCCCTTACTCTTGGGTATACATCAAATGCGTCCATGGGGATGTTAAACCTTACCCAATAGCAAATGTCACCTTAGACCTGGTCGGGGGAAAAGAGTGTACTGTGAAAGTGGGTGTGCTAGAGACCCTTCCAGAGGAGATTATTATTGGGACTGACAACCCTAATTTCATAGAGTTGTTCACACACATCCTCAAACAGTCCGTGAGAAAGAATCAAGCCATACCGGCTTTGTTGGCTTTGTTGTCCCCAGAACCATGTGTCAGGATCCCACGTGAATTACCTTATGACTTCCCGGTTCTTGCACAGGAGCAGAGATGCTAGTACCCTAATCCCTCAGGACAATGCCAGCAGGTCTTTATTCAGAACCTTCCTACATCATCTCGGGGGACGGGGGAATTGGATAAAATAACAAACAGAGAAGAGACAGGTCCTGAGAGGCTTCCTCAGACTGCTTCTTTCATCGCTGTCTGCATTCACTGGAACCTAGAAGATAATACACCATTATAATCTTACTCTACCTAAGCCTGCCCTAATCTTGCTCTACTGTAATGCTCACCCACCCTTATGTCTCTGGACCTTGCTTCTCTTCTGTCAGCCGTTGAATTGACTGCTCTCTCTTCTAATTAGTTGTCACTATGTTTTCAAGAAATAAATATATGATTAGTCTTTTCCTTATTTATAACTCTGTTGGCCAATCTTGGTATATCTATCTTGGTAAGTGCACTTACTTCACTAACTAGATGAGTTTTCTTTAGTAGGGGGGGTCTGTTTATCTCCTGTAGTTATTGTTGATTGTCCTTCTGATTTAACCATTTCCTTTTTTGTCTTTTCAGGACTTTCACTATTGACTACGAGGAATAGCTTTTGGTAAATATGTACACAGTTCCTGAAGTAAACGATACACTGTCGAACTTTGTCATGCGAATAACTCTTCTCCTTATCTCTCTCTCCCTTTTTACAGAAATATCTACAACTGGCTCCTCTCGAGTTTCTAAGGTGAGTGACTTCTGGATTATCTACAATTGACTGACTGTAACGAGTTGTTTTCACTTAGCTTCGTTTTGTCACAACTTCTTAAGTCTTTTGATTCCCGGGTTCTCCTTCTCTCAACGACGACGACCCTCCGACTCTGCTTTCTTCTCCTCAGACCGCCGAACTTTGACAAGAACTTGGTTAGTGACTCGCGCTTGAATTATTGCGCCGAGTCACGTCGTGGGTATTTCCTCAACACTCGAGTTACTAAAGAGTGGAGTACTACAACAACATAAGCTAGGGTCTAAAATACTAGAGCTCAGCGCGGTGCGTCTTCTCCGGCTAACAGCTCTGTAGAAGTGCGTAGTTTCTGGCGCGCTCGCGCTGCTCGTAGACTCGGGAGCAACTACAGCGCAAAGACTAGAACTCCAACCCCTAATTTGTCATGGCCTCCGTGGCGGCAATTTTGCCTCTCCAATATCGGACTCTCTCAGTCCAGGTAGTTCCGACAGGAACAGGATGGTTAGATTGAATCCGTACCGAGCCACATAGTTGGAAGCCTGATTTTTGGGTCCTGACAGTACCCCCCAACAAGGCAGGCTCTTCCCTTCTGGGTTTGTTGGGGAACCGTTGATGAAAAGACTGAATCAGCCGGGGAGCATGAACATCCTCCTCCAGTTCCCACGACCGTTCTCTGGACCATAACCTTTCCAGTCTATCAAGTAGTACAATTTTCCTCTTGATTTCTTAGAGTCCAGAATTTCCTTGACCTCAAACTCAGTTCCTGTCTCGAACTGAATCGGTTTAGGGGGTGATTGAGTTCTCAGATCTGTAGACGTCTTCTTTAGCAAAGATACATGGAAGACTGGGTGAATCTTCATTTTGGAAGGTAGCTTTAATCGGTAGGTAACCTGATTGACTTGTTCCTCAACTGGGTATGGGCCAATAAAGCGAGGCTGAAACTTCCGATTTGCCTTCAGTCTCAAATGTTTTGTGCTCAGCCAGACCTTATCTCCAAGTGCCAAGGGAGGTCCTGCTCGTCTCTTCCGATCTGCATAGCTCTTATACCTTTCCTTGGCTATCTTTAAATTATCTACTGCCTTCTGCTGAATTTGGCTCAAATGCGAAACGACCTCCTTTACCGCAGGAACTGCTATTTCCATTTGTCGAATAGTCGCATTTGGATGCCTGCCATAATTCAAGAAAAAGGGAGAGAAACCTGTCGAACTACTCTTTGCGTTGTTATGGGCGAATCCAGCTGACCACAAATAATCCGACCAGTTTCCCTCCTCCTTCAAGAGAAATAGCCGTAGATATTGTTCTAACTCTTGGTTCACCCTCTCAGTTTGTCCATTAGTTTCCGGATGGTAACTAGTGGAAAACCTAACTTCAGTTCCTAAACCCTCCATAAAGGCCCTCCCGAAGTGGGACACAAACTGGGGACCTCTATCTGAGATGACTATTTTAGGTATTCCATGTATTCTGACTATCTGGGAACTGAAATGGCTCGCTAACTGTTTGGCGGAAGGAATCCCCTTTAAGGCTGTAAAATGGGCCATCTTAGAAAATGCATCCACCACCACTAAGATTGTATCAAAGCCTTGACTTGAAGGTAAATCAGTAATGAGATCTAGTGTAACTGTGTGCCAAGGGTAGAGGGGTGTGGGTAAGGGTTGTAACAATCCTTTTGGTGCTTGCCGTTCGGACTTCCCCTGCGCGCAGACTTCACAGGATTTAACATAACTCTCAATATCTGAAGTCATCCGAGGCCACCAGTAATGTCTCTTAATTAGCTCCTCTGTCTTGTGTTCTCCCTTGTGTCCAGCTAATTTGTCAACATGACATTCGTGCATCACCTGTTGCTGAAGTTCTGCAGTTGGAATATACAAGGCATTTCCATGATATGGCATCTGGTGAATGGTTTTTCTGTTTGAGTCTTCTTTAACCCAGTTCTGCATGGCCTCAGGACTCATGTTCTCTGCAATGGTCTTTTGCAAATTGATTGAGATTGTGGTTCCAATAATCCTTGCACCGGGAATGATTGGTTGAACGTTTGTAACTGTTCTCTGAGATTCAGTGCCTAGTCTCGAGAGCGCATCTGCTTTTCCATTTTGAGCTCCAGGATGAAAGGTAATCACAAAATCATAGTCCGCAAAATACAAGGACCATCTAAGTTGTCTTGGTGTAAGGGTTCTGGCGGATTTCAGGAATTTTAAGTTGCGATGATCTGTGAACACCGTTACTTGATGCTGGGCTCCCATCAAATAGTGTCGCCACTCCTTGAAGGCATCCTTTATCGCCAGTAACTCTTATTCCGTAATTGTATAATTGACCTCTGCTTGGGTCAGTTTCCTAGATCGATAAGCTACTGGGTGCAGTTGGCCCGTGGTCTTGTGTCGCTGGGACAGAACTCCTCCTACAGCTTGATCTGACGCGTCGGTCTCTACGTAGAAGGGTTCTGACGGGTCGGCATGCAACAGCACTGGTGCAGTAGTGAAATCTTTCTTCAAAGATTGAAAGGCCTCCTCCGATTCTTTTAACCACTCGAATTTGATCCCCTTTTTTAGCAACTTAGTGAGGGGGAGTATCTTTCTGGAAAACTCACTAATAAATCTGCGGTAAAAATTAGCAAATCCGATGAAACTTTGGACTTCTTTTACATTCGTCGGAGATTCCCAATTTGTCACCGCCTCCACTTTTCGAGGATCCATCAAAATGCCGGAAGGTGAAAGAACGAATCCCAAAAATTCTACCTGTGAAACAACAAAGTTTAAAGCAAAAACAATATCCCAAAAGGTATGAATAAACAGACAATTTATATTGCATGCACAAGGCATTACAACAGTCAGGAAAAGGAGACGCTTATACTCAGGGATTCAAATTACAAAAATGATCTTTAGTCGCTTAATATTCAATTCATATCAAGACAATTTCATGCCACAGAGAATATGTACAGCACATAAATGGACAATTCAAATGACAACCGATAAAACTTGGTGCTCAATATATACAAGTGATAAGTGGCGACGCAAGTGAAGTAAGTGAACAGCGGTGAACGGCGCAAAGTGAGCAAAGTGAAATATATACACAGTGATTAGCTCAACAAGTGACCAACAGTCAATAACTTTAAATAATGTAATTCACAATTTTTTGTTAAGGTCATAGTAAGATGCGCCTATAAATTGCGCTGTGGAGTCGACGACGTTTCGGTCCATATCAAA
Organism: Lissotriton helveticus; assembly: GCF_964261635.1. Taxonomy (NCBI): domain Eukaryota; kingdom Metazoa; phylum Chordata; class Amphibia; order Caudata; family Salamandridae; genus Lissotriton; species Lissotriton helveticus. Next base: position 1,191,344,919 of record NC_136067.1, read on the forward strand.
TGTAGACCATCATCAGGACTGGGTTGTCTCGTTTGGAGTGCTGTAGGCTGAAGGTGCTGGAGTCCTCCTCCGGGGAGCGGACACGGCAGGGGATACACCTATGGGTACTTAATCTTCTCAGGCGGTCTCAAGCAATTTGGTGGGCCGGGAAATCCAAGGCACAGGGGACCTGAGTAAATGCAGGCGCCTGTCACGTAGTAAATACGTGTATTCAATCAGCCGGGAGCAAGGGAACCAGCAGTTGGCGCATTTTTCCAGTTTAACAAACAATTTATTCTCTTGCAGTCTTCTCAAAACTCCTTTCACCTGCTCATGGTGTTTTGTCACATCAGATGAATAAATCAAGATATCGTTGATGTACACGATGGCACACTGATCTATAAATTCCTTCAGGACGTCATTAATAAAATGTTGGAATGCTGCTAGAGCGTTGCACAATCCATATGGCATTACTTGGTATTAAAAAAGTCAGAATCTAGTCCGAAAGGCCGTCTTCCACTCATCTCCTTCACGCATTCGAACTAGATGGTAGGCGCCCCTTAGATCTAGCTTCGTGTAAATTTGGGCTCCTTTCACTTGATCCAGGAGGACCGAAATTATTGGTAGGGGATACCTATTCTTCTTTGTTATCCTGTTGATGGCTCTGTAGTCGATACACGTCCTCAATTCCCCTTCCTTCTTCGGCACAAAAAACAAAGGAGAGGAGACGGGTGACTGCGATGGTCGAATGAAACCATTTGCTAGATATTTGTCCAGATACTCTTTCAAATGTTGATGTTCCTTCTCTGTCAATGCGTAGACACGACTGCATGGCAAGTTCGACCCTGGCTCCAAATCTATCTTGCAGTCATAAACTCGATGCGGAGGTAGATGCTCGGCTTCCACTTCATTAAATACATCCTCTAACTCCTTATACTCCTCTGGAATCTCGTGCATATCTATTACACACATTGAATGTCCCACGGAACACAAGGACAGAGCTGGGTTACACTCCACACATGCAACCTCCGAATCAAAACAGTTCTCACGACAGTAACTCGAGTCCATTACAACTGTTCTGGTGCTCCAGTTAATCGTGGGGTTATGCTCAGTGAGCCACGGGAGTCCAAGAATCAGTTGAAACTGAGGGGCATCTATTAAATTGAACTGGATCTGTTCTTGATGCACGTCATTGGAAATCAGTTGAATCGCCTCTGTATGACTTACGATGGGACCTGATGAAAGATTAGTTCCATCCACCGCTCGGACGGGTTCACTCCTTGTTTTCCTTATTGCCTGAATGCCCACCTTAGCCGCAAATTATAAGTCACAGAAATTTCCTGTCGCTCCTGAATCTATCATAACGGATACTTCAGTTAGGGTTGGCAATCTGAATTTAATCTTCATAGATAGGATTAAATGTGGAGCTGCGGATTGCAGCGTATTTGCCACTTGATGTTCGTTTGGAGTTATCTCTGAAATTGCACCCACCCGTTCATCTCCGTCCACAGGTGGTGCTGTTAGTTTTCCTTCGGCTTGAAGGTTCCCTTTGGTTTCTTTGGGCAATTTCGAACGAAATGTCCTCCGGACCCAGAGTACATGAATAGGTTGTTGGTTCTTCTCTTGTCCTTTTCCTCTTTTGTTAATGGACCCCTTATGGCTCCAATCTGCATTGGTTCAGTACCCTGTGCCGCCTCTGTGGTTCTTGCGCCTTTCGACCGGGCCCTGTCAAATCTTGGAGTGATTGCTCGAAAATCCTTCTTCTTTTCTCCTCTTCGCTCTCCCTGATGGAAATCTATCTCAAGAACCAAGTCGATGAGTGCAGAGATCTCGGTGGGCCGGTTTGGAATTTGGCTCAACGTGTCCTTTAATTCATCTCTCAAGCCACAATAGAACACTGCTGCTCGCTTGCTTTCAGGCCAATCGGTCTCCACCACCAACTTGTTGAACTGGGCCAGGTATGCTATTAGGTCTCGATTACCTTGTCGCAAGTCAAGCAATTTATTATCCACCACTTGAGAAATCCTCCGACGATCGAATATCCGAAGGAATTCTTGTTTAAAATTTTCAAAGTTCCTTAACAAGGGATCTTCTCGAGAGACTAGAGGCATGGACCATGCGGCTGCATCTCCACTTAGATACGAGAGTATGAAGGCCACCTTAGACTGCGCATCAGGGAAAATAGAAGGGCGGCACATGAAGTGCAAAGAGCATTGTGAGAGGAATATCTGTGCTTTCTGCGGGTCCCCATTAAACCTTTCTGGAGCCGCCAATGGTATGACAGGGGACAGGGAATGTATGACTTGTGTGGTTGACCTGTTAGTTGCCTCTAGTACAGGATTCATGGCTTCTCTCTCCAAACTGCTAGACTGGTGTAATCCCAATGCCAACTCAGCAGTTTCCTTTCTGGCACTAACTACTTCCTGCCTTAGGTTTCGATTTTCCTCCCTGACCTCTCCCAGTTCCTTATGTATAGCATCTAAGAATGTTCCTAATGATTAAACATCAATTCCTTCTGCCATCTCTGCTCAGGTGCGAAGACAACTTGGGCACTTCACTCTGTCAGGATCCCACGTGAATTACCTTATGACTTCCCGGTTCTTGCACAGGAGCAGAGATGCTAGTACCCTAATCCCTCAAAACAATGCCAGCAGGTCTTTATTCAGAACCGTCCTACATCATCTCGGGGGACGGGGGAATTGGATAAAATAACAAACAGAGAAGAGACAGGTCCTGAGAGGCTTCCTCAGACGGCTTCTTTCATCGCTGTCTGCGTTCACTGGAACCTAGAAGATAATACACCATTATAATCTTACTCTACCTAAGCCTGCCCTAATCTTGCTCTACTGTAATGCTCACCCACCCTTATGTCTCTGGACCTTGCTTCTCTTCTGTCAGCTGTTGTATTGACTGCTCTCTCTTCTAATTAGTTGTCACTATGTTTTCAAGAAATAAATATATGATTAGTCTTTTCCTTATTTATAACAAGTCAAAAAGTCAAGTCAAAAAGGCTTTATTTCGATAAAAAAATTATCATAAAAGCTTCACATAAAATTCATAAGAACAATAAAAGGAGCCAAGAATAAAACAGATTACAAAGAGAATATACGCATAAACAGTCATTTTTAAAAAGAATTCAGTATTATTTTTTAAGAATCACATCATAAGTTAATTAAAAAAAAAATAAACAGTTGATTTAAGCCTTTTGGCTCGGATTGACCAAGCCCATGATAAAAATTTGGCGAGAGCACAAACATAGGTGGTACGGCTGTCAGACATTAATATACGAATTGCGTCTGAGTGGCACCTAGTTCCCAATTGGCGACATAGATGTTTAAGCCATATTTTCCTAGGTAGATTGTACTCTCCACATTCAAACATAAAATGTGCCAATGTCTCTGGTCTGGCTAGACATACTGGGCAAAGCTCTACAGTTTGTGCAGGTCATTTCCATCTTGAGGAAAAAGTGTACAGCGACAATGTTCCTGCTCTAAATTTAAAATAAAGAGCCCTATCAAATGGTTTGCCAATAGCGTCCAAATAAAGTTCACGCTTTGGTAAGTCCTTAAATTTTAAGAACTCTTCAGTAAGTCTGCCCATAGAAGCATTAGTGTTTCGTTGGGACGTAATCCAGTTCCAATAAAGTTTCTTAAGGATTGCCTTTGGAGGAGATGATCTATTAGCCCATGAATCACTTGGGCCCAAATTAAGTAGCAAGATTTTAATGTCACTCAGCCATTTGATTTTGTGCCACCCTGACAAGGACATAATTTCTGCGAGGCCTTGCGCATATTTACTAAGTTCAGGCACTCGCCACAATCGTGCCCATAGTAGGAGTGGGCGTAATCTTGCTAGATCTTCAATAGGGCGACAGCCTAAGTCAAGCATTAATGGGACCGTAGGGGTACCCTGAGGAAGTGACATAATCGCCCTACAGAATTTCCTTTCGGACTTTGGCAAATCATTGGTAATAGATGAGCCCCAAAGCTCCGCCCCATACAGAGCAGAACTGACCCCTTTAGCTACATAGATATCAAGAACAACAGCTATTGGTCTAGTTACACAGGAACGTTGCTCTTTCAAAATAGCTCCTGTTATCCTTTTATGGGATAATAACATTTTATCCAAATGTGGGGACCATTGCATATTGTGCGATAAACGAATGCCCAGGTAGTCAAACACTTCTACTCTCTCCAGAGGTTCAGCATTCAGGATTGGAGGGCGTGCTAATTTTTTGGGGGGATTCAACACAAGATATTTGGTTTTGCCCATGTTAATTACGAGGCCCCGTTTAGTACAAAAAGATTGAAAATTATTCAAGAGCCTTTGAAGGCCTATCGGGGGTTTTCGATATTAGAAGCGTATCTCTGTCAAGAGGACTATACCTGAACTCTGATATTCTGTGGGGACGATCTGGAGAGGGTCTTCAGATGAGAAATTCCCAACTCCCCAACACCCCTGGTCCCAGAAACCTCTGAGCTCAGGAATGAGGGGGAAAGGGGAAGTGGATAACAAACAGAGAGACTGCCACACCCTGGTATCTTCCAAAACTTCGTTGCCGCTTGGAATACCTGTAAGAGTAACACAACATTAATACATTCTCTCAGGTCTTGGTTAAACTTCTCTATTGTCTTTTCCCAAACTATTAATACCTGAAATGGGTGCGGAATGTGCCACTCTCTGATTTAACTATTGAGTGGAAGCACGCTGTGAAGTTGGTACGAAGAATGAATCCAGAAGAAGCTTGATATTAAAATTCAACTAAAACAAACCACTATAATGAATAAGGATATAAACTATATGCGCATATATTATAACCCTAAACACTACTGAAATGATCTGCTAGTTCCTTTAGAAGAAGGTGAATCTTGAACTATATTCTGGACTCTTCAATCAGCTGCATTCAATGAGAATTATCTCTTTGGGGACTGCTGAAGACTTGTCCTGGATACTGCGCAGCTTGCCTTCTTTTGAAACAGATTTAAAATGACTCGAATAAACTGAGTTCATATAAATGTCTGAGCAACTCTGTAATGTTCAAAAAGGTCAATTGCAATCCCAGTTAAGAACTCAGCTGGAAACTTGACAAAACGTAATACATCAATAGGTAAAATTCTGTTCACTTGCGCTGTTTGAAGATAATACTGATAGCTGCAGCGCTGATACTTCAGCAACGTGACTCAAACTGGAAACTGGATACTTGTGAAAACAAACTCCACTGTTCAAGACTCTGTGGCTTCTTACCTCGACTCCGGAGGGAAATGGAAACTCCGGAGGAGACTCACCAACTGCTCAAAATACTCCCAACCGCTGCTCAGCTTGACGAGGAGATTTCTGAATGCAAGCGCTTCTGAAAACGAAGACCAAAAAGGTTGCGGAAGCCGAAAATAGAGACGCCTCAGCCGAGACACTCTGGAATGCGACCGCTTCCTCTCAGAAGGCAGTTGAAGTGCGCAGCGCTCTGGAAGCGCGCGCACAAAATGGCGGCTCAAAGAATAAAGACTAGAACGCCAACCATCAAGCTAACGCTATTCCATGGCAGATCAGGCTTAATGTGAACGATAAAACCAGGGAAACTTCTTCAGCTTAGAACCTGGTAGGAAGGCAAAAGGCGGTGATACCAGAGCGGGCTTGACAGTACCCCCCACCAAAGCCCCCTCTCCAGGTTTCTGTGGGAAGGTTTTGTGAAATGCAGCAACTAATCGGGGGGCGTGTACATTACAACTAGGTTCCCAAGATCTCTCCTCCGGCCCATAGCCCTTCCAGTCCACCAAATAGAACAATCTACCTCTCTTCAACTTGGAGTCTAAGATTCTCTTAACCTCAAACTCCTCAGAGGACTGAACTTGAACAGGAGCGGGGGGGTTTTCCTGCCTAAGATGAGGCGGACTCTTTCTCACCAAGGAGACATGAAAGGTAGGATGGATCTTCATGGACCTTGGAAGAGTGACTCTCACACTAACTGGGTTTACCATCTTTTCTACTGGAAAAGGGCCCACAAACCTTGGTTGGAACTTCCTATTTCCACGCAATCTCATGTGTTTGGTGGAAACCCAAACCAAATCTCCCAACTCAAACTGAGGACTTTCCCTTCTTTTACGATCTGCAAACCTCTTGTAACTCTCCTTAGCCTTAGAAAGGTTGGAAAAAGCCAACTGATAGGATTGTTGTAACTTTAAGATAACCTCTTGGGCTGCTGGAACCTCAACCTCAGTCTTCCCCACCATCATATTTGGATGCCTTCCAGAGTTTAGAAAGAAGGGAGAGAAGCCTGTGGCCGAATGAACAGAATTATTGTAAGCAAACTCCGCAGTACTAAGTAAGGATGGCCACTCGCCTTCCCGATCCATGAGATACAAACGGAGATATTGCTCCAAATCCTGATTTACACGCTCGGTCTGTCCATCCGTTTCTGGATGGAAACTGGTGGACAGACGAGAATCAGTTCAATACCCTTCAAGAAGGATCTCCAAAAGCGGGACACAAATTGTGAACCGCGATCCGAGATTACAATCTTGGGAATTCCGTGAAGCCTGACCACATGCTGAATAAACAAATCGGCTAGCTGAGGTGCAGTTGGGAGGGCCTTCAAAGGAATGAAGTGGCTCATCTTTGTGAACTGATCTACCACCACCCAAATTACAGAACTGCCCTGACTGGAAGGTAAGTCTACAATGAAATCCATTGATATGGTGTGCCAAGGTGAAGGGGCCACCGGCAACGGTTGAAGTAAACCCTGTGGGAGCTGTCTAATGTTTTTTCCTTTGACACATTGCTCACAAGTGGCTACGTACTGCCTCACCTGAGCTTCCATGCCCGGCAAGATGAACTCCCTCTTTACCAACTCCATGGTCTTAGCAACACCCTTATGTCCTGCCAATAAATGATCATGAAACTGCTGTATGATTTCCAATCTGATATCTTCACTTGGAACAAATATCTTTCCGGATTGAAAGGGTTTTCCTTCTTTTATTACTCGATCTGGGCCTTCCTTATCCCAATTTTCAAACTTCTCTTGAGCGAACTCAACACAAATTTTGTTGCCCAAATCATCTTCCACAGCAGTAGCTACAATCTTTTCTTCAGGAATGACAAAACGCTCCTCCTGGTGCTCAGCTTCACTTCCTAACTCCAACCGAGATAAGGCATCCGCTTTAGCATTAGCTGCTCCTGGTTTATAAGTTAGAACAAAGTCATAGTCTGCAAAAAAGAGAGACCACCTTAGTTGACGAGGGGATAAAGTTCGAGCTGACTTCAAAAATTGCAGATTTCTATGATCAGTGAAGACTGTGAATGTATGCCTGGCTCCAAGTAAATAATGCCGCCAGACCTGGAATGTGTCCTTGACAGCCAATAGTTCCTTGTCAGCAATTGAGTAATTTATTTCTGCTGGAGTTAATTTACGAGAATGGTAGGCAACCGGATGCAACTGGCCAGTACTCTTTTGCCTCTGAGACAGGATTCCTCCAATTGCTAAATTCGAAGCATCAGCCTCCACATAGAATGGTTCATTCAAGTCTGGATGCTGAAGCACAGGTGCTGTGGTGAAAGCCTCTTTCAACAATTGAAAAGCCTCCTCAGTAACAGGTTCCCAGACAAACTTTTCATTCTTTCGCAGCAATCTAGTTATAGGACTCACTTTGCTCGAAAAATTGTGTATGAACCTTCTGTAGAAATTGGCAAACCCTAAAAAACTTTGTATCTCTTTTACCGATCGAGGAGCTGGCCAATTCTTAATTGCTTGAAGTTTGGTGTCATCCATGGACACACCATCTGGAGAAAGAATGAAGCCTAAAAATTCTACTTTGGACGAATGGAAAACACACTTTTCCAACTTCACATATAATTGATGTTCAAGAAGTCGTTCCAGAATGGTTCGCACATGATTCACATGTTCCTCCCGACTGTTGGAGAAAATCAAAATATCGTCAATATAGACTACAGCAAAGCGGTCCAAGAATTCGCGAAGAATATCATTAACAAAGTGCTGGAACGCAGCCGGGGCGTTGCAGAGCCCAAAGGGCATCACCTGATATTCGAATAATCCCAGCCTGGTGCGAAACGCTGTCTTCCATTCTTCCCCTTCGGCCATTCGAACCAAATGATACGCTCCTCTGAGGTCTAATTTTGTGTAGATATGAGCCTCCTTAACCTGATCCAAGAGTTCTGAGATGAGAGGCAAAGGATAGCGATTCTTCTTAGTGACCAAATTGAGCGCTCTGTAATCGATACAGGTTCTTAAAGTACCATCCTTCTTAGGAATGAAAAAGAGAGGAGAAGACACTGGGGACTTGGATGGGCGTATGAAGCCATTGGCTAGATTTTGTTCAATGTACTCCTTTAAATGCAGATTCTCCGGTTCAGATAGTGCATAAATGCGACTGCAAGGAAGGGAGGCACCAGGTTCCAATTCTATGCGGCAATCATAAGCCCGATGAGGTGGCAACTTTCTAGCCTCCTGTTCATTAAACACCTCCGCCAAATCTTGATATTCTTCAGGAATCTCTGGAACTTCCAAGGCACAGATAAGTTGAATTTGATCTGCCAAACTGGAAGACATGGTTTGAAAAGGAATTTCCGAATGAGGGTGAAAACAATGTTCTTGACAAAACTCAGACGTCATGTCCAAAGTGCGCTTGGCCCAGTCAATTTTTGGGTTGTGCTCCGTAAGCCAGGGCAATCCTAATATTAACTGAAACTGGGGAGCATCAATTAAATTGAATCGAACAACACTCTGATGATCTCCCGGGCCAAAAACAGTGATGGCTTCCGTGTCAGCTACAATGGGTCCCGAAGACAGGTTGGTACCATCCACTGCCCGAACTGGCTCTGGTCTCAACTTCTTTTCAAAACAAATACCCAATGCCTTAGCAAACTGGATGTCGCAGAAGTTGCCTGTAGCTCCGGAATCAATCATGATAGAAATGTTCTCATGCGCCGCCCCACCAAACTGTATTTTACTGGACAAAATCAGATGAGGAGCTGAAGACTGTAACGTATTTGCTAAAGACTGTAGTTTTGGAGCTGACTCTTGTGCCGCTCCCACCAGAGCAACTCCGTCTACTGGTGGAGCCGATCTTTTACCCAAGCAGAAGGCTTTGGTTTCTTTGGACATTCTCGAACAAAATGGCCCGATTGACCACAATACATACAAAGCTTGCCAGCTCGCCTCTTTTCTCGCTCTTCCTTGCTGAGAGGGCCCCGTACTGTTCCAATTTGCATGGGTTCTTCACAAAGACTCCCTTCATTGCTCTAACTTACTTCCGAACGGGCACGATCATATCTGGGCGGAATCGTCCGAGAGTCCTTGAGACATTCACTCCGCCTTTCAGATTGTCGTTGGTCGATTTGCAACACTAAGTCTATTAATTCAGATAAGTCGGTAGGTCTCTTTGGAATTTGGGCCAAACCATCCTTAAGTTCGTCCTTAAGCCCTCTATGAAAAATAGCAGCTCTCTTAGCTGTTGGCCAATTGGTTTCAACAATAAGTTTATTAAATTGGGCTAAGTACGCCACCAATTCCTTGTTTCCCTGCTTTAAATCCAACAACTCATTATCCGTAGTCTGTGAAATGGTTCTTCTGTCAAAAATTCGTAAAAATTCTGCTTTGAAATCTTCAAATTTGTAAAGCACTGGATCATCAGTTGACACTAAGGGCAACGACCACGCCACGGCATCCCCACTCAGGTAAGACAGAACAAACGCCACTTTGGACTGATCCTCCTTAAACAAAATTGGTTTGCACAAAAAGTGCAAAGAGCACTGTGTCAGGAAAATTTGGGCCTTATGCGGATCTCCCTGAAATCTTTCGGGTGGGGCCAAAGGAATAGTGGGCGACATGGCATGCACCACTTGTGTTGTTAACTCTGAGGAGGACGAAGATGGTGCAAAACTCTGAAACTTGGATCTTTCAAAACTGGTACTGGGGCTAATGGCTATCTCATCTATTCTCTGCCGTAAATAACTAGTCTCCAGGTTGGACTTCTTTACCTCCTCCTGAGTCTCGCTCAATTGTTTTTGCAAACTTTCCAAAATGGAGGTCAAGGCCTTAACATCCCAACCCTCAGCCATCTCGCCCAGACAGAAGGCACCTATATTTGGGCACTTCAATCTGTCAAGAGGACTATACCTGAACTCTGATATTCTGTGGGGACGATCTGGAGAGGGTCTTCAGATGAGAAATTCCCAACTCCCCAACACCCCTGGTCCCAGAAACCTCTGAGCTCAGGAATGAGGGGGAAAGGGGAAGTGGATAACAAACAGAGAGACTGCCACACCCTGGTATCTTCCAAAACTTCGTTGCCGCTTGGAATACCTGTAAGAGTAACACAACATTAATACATTCTCTCAGGTCTTGGTTAAACTTCTCTATTGTCTTTTCCCAAACTATTAATACCTGAAATGGGTGCGGAATGTGCCACTCTCTGATTTAACTATTGAGTGGAAGCACGCTGTGAAGTTGGCACGAAGAATGAATCCAGAAGAAGCTTGATATTAAAATTCAACTAAAACAAACCACTATAATGAATAAGGATATAAACTATATGCGCATATATTATAACCCTAAACACTACTGAAATTATCTGCTAGTTCCTTTAGAAGAAGGTGAATCTTGAACTATATTCTGGACTCTTCAATCAGCTGCATTCAATGAGAATTATCTCTTTGGGGACTGCTGAAGACTTGTCCTGGATACTGCGCAGCTTGCCTTCTTTTGAAACAGATTTAAAATGACTCGAATAAACTGAGTTCATATAAATGTCTGAGCAACTCTGTAATGTTCAAAAAGGTCAATTGCAATCCCAGTTAAGAACTCAGCTGGAAACTTGACAAAACGTAATACATCAATAGGTAAAATTCTGTTCACTTGCGCTGTTTGAAAATAATACTGGTAGCTGCAGCGCTGATACTTCAGCAACGTGACTCAAACTGGAAACTGGATACTTGTGAAAACAAACTCCACTGTTCAAGACTCTATGGCTTCTTACCTCGACTTCGGAGGGAAATGGAAACTCCGGAGGAGACTCACCAACTGCTCAAAATACTCCCAACCGCTGCTCAGCTTGACGAGGAGATTTCTGAATGCAAGCGCTTCTGAAAACGAAGACCAAAAAGGTTGCGGAAGCCGAAAATAGAGACGCCTCAGCCGAGACACTCTGGAATGCGACCGCTTCCTCTCAGAAGGCAGTTGAAGTGCGCAGCGCTCTGGAAGCGCGCGCACAAAATGGCGGCTCAAAGAATAAAGACTAGAACGCCAACCATCAAGCTAACGCTATTCCATGGCAGATCAGGCTTAATGTGAACGATAAAACCAGGGAAACTTCTTCAGCTTAGAACCTGGTAGGAAGGCAAAAGGCGGTGATACCAGAGCGGGCTTGACAATCATCCGCAAAGAGGAGGGTGGGTATACGTTCGCCAGCCAGGGATGGTTCATCTGAAGGATGTTCTCGAAGGTGCTCAACCACCCCGTTGATGTAAAGAGAAAACAGGGTGGGAGCAAGGACACATCCCTGGCGGACCCCTCTCTCTACCGGGATACTGCTAGTTTTTTCCCCTCCTGGACCCCACCTAATCTGGGCAAAACTATTTTCATGCAGCCTAACCAGTAATGAAAGTAAGTAATGTGGCAACCCCATGTCGGCCAAGACTCTCCACAGGGTCTCCCTCGGTACAAGGTCAAAGGCAGTCTTTAAATCGATGAATGCGAGATAAAGACTGCCTTTGCCTATAACCACGACCTTCCAATACACCATCATAAGCCTAAAAGCTTGTTCAATTGTCCCAGTACCTACTCTAAATCCTGCCTGGTAGTCGGAAAGGATTTTATTCTCTTCTATCCAGTCCAATATTCTGACCAGTAGAACCTTATTTATAACTCTGTTGGCCAATCTTATTATATCTATCTTGGTAAGTGCACTTACTTCACTAACTAGATGAGTTTTCTTTAGTAGGGGGGGTTTGTTTATCTCCTGTAGTTATTGTTGATTGTCCTTCCGATTTAACCTTTTCCTTTTTTGTTTTTTCAGGACTTTCACTATTGACTACGAGGAATAGCTTTTGGTAAATATGTACACAGTTCCTGAAGTAAACGATACACTGTCGAACTTTGTCATGCGAATAACTCTTCTCCTTATCTCTCTCTCGCTTTTTACAGAAATATCTACAACCGGCTCCTCTCGAGTTTCTAAGGTGAGTGACTTCTGGATTATCTACAATTGACTGACTGTAACGAGTTGTTTTCACTTAGCTTCGTTTTGTCACAACTTCTTAAGTCTTTTGATTCCCGGGTTCTCCTTCTCTCAACGACGACGACCCTCCGACTCTGCTTTCTTCTCCTCAGACCGCCGAACTTTGACAAGAACTTGGTTAGTGACTCGCGCTTGAATTATTGCGCCGAGTCACGTCGTGGGTATTTCCTCAACACTCGAGTTACTAAAGAGTGGAGTACTACAACAACATAAGCTAGGGTCTAAAATACTAGAGCTCAGCGCGGTGCGTCTTCTCCGGCTAACAGCTCTGGTGAAGTGCGTAGTTTCTGGCGCGCTCGCGCTGCTCCTAGACTCGGGAGCAACTACAGCGCAAAGACTAGAACTCCAACCCCTAATTTGTCATGGCCTCCTTGGCGGCCATCTTGCCTCTCCAATATCGGACTCTCTCAGTCCAGGTAGTTCCGACAGGAACAGGATGGTTAGATTGAATCCGTACCGAGCCACATAGTTGGAAGCCTGATTTTTGGGTCCTGACACCATGGGCCACAGACAGGTGTTTCAAATTCGCACAAGCAAACGATAGAGCCCTGTTCATTGCATGGGAGCAGGCCCATAGTACCCAAAACACATCAGACACCAGTTTCCCTCGTTTTTTAATACAGGACGGCTTACTCTATCAGCAAGGAACTCACACTAGCCCTCTACAACTTCCTATACCTATGTGTTTTCGAGAACAAATCATGTTCTACGCGCACACCCATCTTGTAGCGGGACATATAGGGAGTGAAAAAAACCACACAGAACATATTGAGGCACTTCTATTGGCCAGGGATCTATCAAGACATAAAAAAACACTGCCACGCCTGTGAGGTATGTCAAAAGAAGAATACTCACCGCCCCCCAGCCGTACCCCTACAACCACTCCCGATAATAGGCACCCCTTTTGAGAGAATCGGGATGGATTTGATAGGACCACTACCCAGAACCAAGAAAGGTAACCCATATGCTCTTGTGATAGTGGATTACGCCACGAGATTCCCAGAAGCCTTTCCTCTAAAATCCCCTACCTCAAGAGTAATAGCAGACAAACTCATTACATTATTCTCTAGGGTAGGGTTTCCTAAAGAAATATTGACTGACCAGGGCACTCCCTTCGTCTCTAGATTGATGAGAGAGGTGTGTAAGCTCCTGAACTTACAACACATCAAAACATCAGTGTACCACCCTGTGATATTGCCCCAAGGGTCGGGAGACCCTTACTCACCCCGCCAGGATTGGCACCCCTCAAATGCTCTCCCTTCCAGGGCCCGCGATCTGAAACAACCATAAAAGCATCCGTGACAACAGAAACCCCGCCCCTCTCTCTGTTACAGGGTCCAATCCGGAGAGACAACGGACCGGAAGGACTTCCCCCTGACCCCAGAAGTCCCACCTCCCTGCCGACGGCAGGACACAGAAAAGACGGAAGACGAGAGGCAGAAGGCGTCAGAGTATCGTGGCAGGAGATTTCGACTTGAGCTGTGGCGGAGGAAGAGGACGGGAGTGGAGAAACCGAGGAGTGGTCCGAAGACTGGTGGAGTCCCCCGGAGGTGGCTGAAGAGCGGCCGCAACTCGACCTTCTTAAAAGCACGTTAGGTGTTCTGTGTAAATAGTACGGCCCCTGTGTAATTACTCCCTCTATCTTAGACACGACCCGTATAGCAATTAGACACCTTGTATATAATATACAGCACCTTGCACTGTATATACTCTGTCCCCACATGAACCTTCTTGAACACCCCTTCATCCTTTGCCTCTCCTTGTCCTCCCCACCCATCCCTCACGGTCCCTTCTACTTCCTCACCCCTGGTGACGGTTACGGTACCTGACCTCTAGCCCCAGTGGGACTAACGGCTCCTTCTCCTTGTTTTCTCTTACTGCCCTCCGAGGAGCCTTCCCGACCTTCTGCAGATGTCTACACCCAAGACCGAGACCCTCACTGAACCCCTCGACACCCGGAGGCGGAAGAAGACTGCACATCCTGTTGTCTGGAGCCACATCTTTGTTTCCTCTCTTGTTGTACGAACTGACTTGTGTGCAATAAAAGGACACTATTGCCCACTATATCCGGCCTCCTTGCCTGCATTTCCAGCCCGCCGTCAGCCCACGTTCACACACCCACAAATAGATGGTCTAGTTGAGCGCTGTAACGGCACTCTCAAATCCACTTTAAAAAAAATGCTGTCAGTGAATGGGACGGAATGGGACCGGGTTCTTCCCTTAGCCCTCTATGTCATCAGAGGGCAAACCCAAAGCAGCCTCGGGTGTTAATCCTTTGAACTGCTATATGGGCGTCAACCAAGAACCCTTCTTGAGATGACAAAGGAGGCTTGGGAAACAGAAGAGGCAGGGGAAGACCGGAACATCTTGGGGTATAGCCAGAATCTGAAAAACCAAATAGGGAAGATTCGAGAATTGGCATATTCCAACCTAGAGAAAAGCCAGGAAAAACCAAAGGCCGCCTATGACAAGGGTAAACGGTGGAGGAAGCTAGAGATAGGGGACTGGGCATTGGTCCTTCTTCCCTCCAGTACAAAAAAGTTCCAGGCAGAATGGATGGGACCCTATAAAGTGACAGGAACAATAGGGAAAGCTAGTTATGGGATCCAGGTAACGCCCCAGAAGGTACAGACCTACCACATGAACTCCCTTAAAAAATGGCTCGGACCTCCCCCAAAGATCAAACATCTGGCAATTCCCACCAACACCTCTCAGGATTCCACTCTGGTAAACCTTGTGATCAATGAAGACCTAAGGGAACAAGAACAGGACGACCTACAGAAAGTACTTAGGCCTTTCTCTCCTCTGTTCTCTGATATCCCAGGGAAAACAAAACTAATCGAACATCGAATAGTGACTACGCCAGGAGCGACGGTCAAACAAAGACCATATCGCATTCCTGCAGCTAAAAGAAAAGACATACAGAAAGAAGTCCAGGAGATGCTGCGTCTCGGGGTGATCAGACCTTCTAGAAGTGAGTGGTCCTCCCCGATAGTGATGGTTCCGAAACCGGACGGAAGCACTAGGTTCTGTATAGACTTCCGCGCTCTAAACAGCATCTCCTCATTTGATTCATACCCTATTCCTCGCATTGACAAACTCATCGAGAAACTGGGAGAGGCTAAATATATTAGCACACTGGACTTGACCAAAGGATATTGGAAAGTACCCCTAAGGGAGGAAGACCGAAAAAAAACAGCTTTTGTAACCCCAGACGGAATCTATGAATTTAATGTACTTCCATTTGGCTTGCATGGCGCTCCCGCCACCTTCCAACGCCTTATGAATGAAGTACTAAGGGAACACCAAACTTTCAGCTCTGCATATTTAGACGATATCATCATATTCAGTCCATCCTGGGAAAGTCACATGATACACATGCAAACAATTCTGAAAGCCTTAGAAGACGCTGGCCTACATATAAATTCCAAGAAATCCCGTATTGGCTATCAAAAGGTCAAGTATCTCGGATATCTGTTGGGACATGGTATGATAGAGCCCCAGATAGAGAAGGTGCGGGCCATTACAGAAACCCCATTCCCCACGACAAAAAAAAAAGAGATGAGGGCCTTCCTTGGGCTTATCGGCTATTATCGCCGTTTTATCCCCTCCTTTTCGGAGATCGCAACCCCTTTAACAGATACCCTAAAAAAGGACCCCAAACCCAGAATCTTCCATCACCCCACATCCCCCATGTGGAGTACCTTTAATACGTTAAAACGGGCTATCACCACCAGTCCGGTGTTTTACTCTCTAGACTTTAATCGTCCCTTTATTTTACATACAGATGCATCTGAGTATGGGATCGGGGCAGTTCTTTCTCAGTTATCACCTGAGGGCATAGAGCATCCAAAACTCTACATCAGCCGAAAACTCTTTCCTCGAGAATTAAAATATTCTACCGTAGAGAAAGAGTGTCTCGCTATAAGATGGGCGGTGGATAAATTAAGATATTACCTGGAAGGGCACTCATTCAACCTACTGTACACCGACCATGCTCCTCTCACATGGATGAGCAGGAACATCTCTCAAAACCCCCGGGTTCTAAGGTGGTTTTTGGCCCTCCAACCATATACATTCACAGTGTGCCACAGAAAAGGGGATAAGAACAGCAATGCCGACTACCTTTCACGCTTTCCTCTCCCCAATCGGGAGAATCCAGGGGGGGTGGTATGTGACGAGGTGAGCCGACCCGGGAGTATGAGAGGCGAAACAACAACATTAGGACATACCAACAGATCTTCCTCGCCTCTTTCCCCACAGCGACCGGAAGACTGGAACAGGGCAAGCCAGCCATTCTATTTGCCGGACGCCGAGACGGGTGTCATGTTGCGGCGTCTTGCCGTTCCGAGTGCCGCTAGATACACACAGGCGATCGGGATCCTCACTTTCGGGCGGAAGTCGAGTCCCGGTCTAGTCATCCATGACCCGCCTTCCTCCACCGAAGCGCTTTCGGGGGGAGACGCTTAAACGCTGCGTTTCCCGCCGGCTCTGCGCTTCGGATTCAATCCGATTCCTGGATACGCCACGTACCATCGGAGCCCCAACACCAGGGAGGCTGCGGTCTCCTCCACCGTGCAGGACCGCTACCAGCTGCCTGTTGCCTGTAGTTAAACGCCAGGGGAGCTCTTCAGTTTCCCGTACTATGCCCGCATAAGCGCTTGCAGCCACAGCGCTTAGACAACGCTTGAAGCGCTGTTGTTTGGTTGAAGTGCTATTCTTTGGTTGTACTCTTGCCGCGCAGGAGCGCTATTCTTTGTTTATGCAACGCCGCGCAGGAGCGCTATTCTTTGTTTATGCAACGCCGCGCAGGAGCGCTATTCTTTGTTTATGCAACGCAGTGCAGGAGCGCTATTCTTTGGTTGTACTGTGCCGCGCAGGAGCGCTATTCTTTGTTTGGGCAACAACGCGCAGGAGCGCTATTCTTTGGTTGTACTATGCCGCGCAGGAGCGCTATTCTTTGTTTGTGCAACGCCGCGCAGGAGCGCTATTCTTTGGTTTTACATAGCCACGCAGGAGTGCTATTCTTTGGTTGTACATAGCCACGCAGGAGCGCTACTTGGATTACAGTGATACAGCGCTGGGGCGCTAGTCATGACTTGGTTGTGTTTGCGCAGGAGCGCGTGCCTTGGTTTTACTTTCTACATCGGAGCATCCATGATTTCCTTGGGTCAGAGGTCTACATGAGCCCTGGTGAGTTTTTGGACAAGGAGGTTCTTTCTGTATGTGTTTAGAGGTCTACCCTGGAAGCGGGAGGTGTGGTCTTTTCCTAATTGGGTCTTTCTTGTCTCCCCAGTTGGCACCAAAGATCCTAACCAAGCTCCACTACCACCAGAGCCTCTCCGTTTCTTTTCTGGCTCCTTTCCTTGGTTCCATATCATCTCTGCTGGGTGCCACTCCCCGCACGGGTTAGGTGGGTACAGGGACGGTGGCTCTTGTCATCTCTGCGGAATCTCTTCACAAGCAAAGGTAAGTCTTGTGGGGCACACAACAGAATCCGAAGCCCACGTAAAACATTCTGCCCAGACGACATGAGTGACCCGGAGGTTTCCCTGCAAGACATAGCAGCCTTGCTGGCTGCCATGCAGGCAGAGAACCTCAGCCTGCGCCATGATATGATGGCCATTGAGGGCCAGTTCGCGGCCGGTATCACCAGCCCTTGGGGAACTACCCCTAGCCCCAGAGTCAGACAAGAGGGGTTGTTGAGACCGCCTACATTCACGTTTGGTGGGTCTTCCACTGCCACCAATCAGGACACAGCTGTCCAAGTTGTCACACCCCACCCGGTGCAGCTGGCTCCACCTGAATGCTTCTATGGCGACAGTACCAAATACGGCGTCTTCTTCCATCAGTGCCAATTGCATTTCATGGCCAGGGCATCAGCCTTTCCCGACGACGCATCAAAAATCGCGTTCATATTTTCGTACATGGGTGGGGCCGCCACCCAGTGGTCCATTTCGCTGGTAGAAAACGATGACCCCATGCTGTATGACCTACCAATGTTTAAGGAAACCATGCGGCGGATGTTCGCCCGTCACACCTATGTGCAAGCCCCAGACAACGAGCTGCTCAATCTAAAGCAAGGCAACAACGACTTGCTCCATTACATCACTACATTCAGTAGGCTCGTTATCGAGGCCCATTGGCCCGATTCCAAGAAGGTGTCAGTGTTCTACCGGGGTTTGCGTGACGACCTTAAGGATCTTATATCGCAGATGCCCAATCCGCGTGACGAAATAGGCCCTTTCATAGACTTGGTGGTCAAAATGAACTTCCGATTACAGGAAAGAAGAACCGAAAAAGAGAAAGGCAGCGACAACCGCTTCCTGTCTTTCGGGGATAATGGCACGGAAAAAGGCAAGGAGGAAGTGGCTCCTCCGGGCGATTCCCCGGAACCTATGCAGATAGGAGGCATCAGAGAACCCCTAACCAGTCAAGAAAGAGAAAAGAGGAGGAAACAGAACCAGTGCCTGTATTGTGGCAAAAGCGGACACTTCGTTAGGGAATGCCCGGTGAAACCCACACGCCCACGGAACAGAAGACCTTTCGCGTTACGCATCAACAAGGGAGACTAGGCGGGAAACGAGGCAACCCAGTAGACAAGGGGGTCCGTCCTCTGGGTTATCCTTCTTGCAACTCAGTGATCCCAGCAGTGATTGATGACAGTCACCACGTAGGGGTGGAAGTGTCTTTGCAGAATCAGACAGGCAATACATGGCTTGTCACCGCTCTGCTGGACTCCGGAGCAACCGGAAACTTTATTGACACTAAATATTCGCAAGCCTTGGGCATGAGCACGGTGCCTAAAGCACAACCAGAAACGGTCAAGGCAGTGGATGGAACGTACCTGACCTCCGGCCTTATCAGGCATCAGACCAAAGACATGAGCATGACATTCGCGAATCTCCACGTCGAATCCATCAGCTTTGACGTGATTGATGCCCCACAGTTCAAGGTCATCCTGGGTCTGCCATGGTTGGTGAACCGCAATCCCCGAATCGATTGGGTGTCCAGGGTTATATCCTTGAATTCGGAGCACTGCTGCAGGACCTGTTACAAGGAGAACGACTCACTAGGTATACGTACCATACAAGCACACTCGATGCCCTTGCGGGGCATGGGGATGGTTACCCAAGCAGAAGTACCAGAGGCCTATCTGGACTTGGCAGAAGTGTTCGACGGGAAAGGAGCCAACACCTTGCCGCCACACCGTCCGTTTGACTGTAGGATAGACCTGATACCCGACTTCACATTACCATGCAGTAGGATCTATTCCCTCACGGAGAAGGAGAATGCCCACCTACGCTCCTATTTGGACGAGATTCTGAACAACGGGTTCATCCGCCACTCCAGGTCTCCTGTCTCCTCTCCCCTTTTCTTCGCGTCGAAAAAGGAAGGCGATCTGAGGACCTGTATCGACTTTAGGGCGATGAACACTATCACGGTGAAGAACCGTTACCCTTTGCCGTTAATCTCCAACCTCTTGGATCAGGTGAAAGACGCCTCCATCTACACAAAGCTGGACCTCCGGGGAGCCTACCACTTAGTCAGAGTCCGGAAGGGCGAGGAATGGAAGACTGCCTTCCGGACCAAATTCGGTCTGTTTGAGTATCAGGTCATGCCTTTCGGACTCTGCAACGCCCCCGCAGCGTTCCAGTACTTCATAGATGAGGTCTTAAGGGAATACATCGATGTCTTCTGTATTGTCTATATAGACGATATACTGATATATTCACGGACCATCACGGAACACATTCAGCACATACGTGCTGTCCTCCAGCAGTTGGGAAGACACCGTTTGTACGTGAAGCTGGAGAAGAGCGTTTTTCACGTCTCCGCTGTTGAGTTCCTGGGGCATATCATCACTCCGGCTGGTATCAAGATGGACAACAAAAAAGTGGAGGCCATCCTCCTATGGCCCACTCTGGATTCCGTAAAAGGGGTCCAGAGGTTCCTGGGGTTTTCCAACTACTACCGTCGGTTCATTACAGGCTTCTCCGAGATGGTGGCTCCTATCACACGTTTGCTTCGCAAAGGGGTGCGTTTTTGTTGGGACCAGAAAGCAGATAATGCATTCCAAGAATTGAAAAGGCGGTTCACCACTGCCCCTGTCCTTGTGCACCCAGACTCCGAGCTGCCTTTTGTAGTGGAGGCAGATGCCTCACAGGACGCATTGGGGGGCGTGTTGTCGCAAAGGGATGCCAGTACAGGACAGTTACACCCCGTGGCCTTCTTCTCCAAGAAGCTCCAACCCGCGGAACGAAACGACACCTGTGTCTGACCGGGAGCTGCTGGCGATCAAGACAGCGTTCGAAGAATGGCGCCACTATCTGAAGGACGCAAAACACACCGTAACCATCTACACTGACCACAGGAACCTCCAGTACCTACGCTCTGCACGTGCCCTTACAGCCCGACAACTCGGATGGACCTTGTTCTTCAATGAGTACAACTTCACGATCACGTTCCGACCCGGAAAAGAGAACGCCAAGGCAGAAGCCCTTTTGCGACTAGAGGAAACCGAAGACGCAGCTGATACTACTGAGCCTGCTCCTATCATACCGGAACATCGGTTCCAGGGCATTGTAGTGTCCTCAGAGTTCTTGACACAGTTGCAAAAGGACGTGAACCTGACCGATCCGGCTGTTCCGGCAGAAGGACACAAGGGTGTGACACGTGTAAATGGGTTCCTGTTCAGGGGAGACAAGTATTACCTGCCTAGAGCGGCTCGTCGGCAACAAGCCTTACACATGTGTCACGATCATGTCCTCTCGAACCATCCTGGTTACCACAAGACACTCGACCTGATACAGAGACATTTCTGGTGGCCGACTATGGAGGCTGACACGAGAAACCACGTCTCTAGGTGTGCCATTTGTTTGCAAGGCAAAAATAGATCAGAACCTCCTACAGGTCTTCTGCATCCCATTCCGGTACCGCCTTACCCATGGCACACCATTTCCATGGACTTCGTGGTGGATCTCCCTCTTACCAAGACTGGTGTCAAGATTACGTTTCACAGGATCAGGTCGTTGCTAATGGGGGTCCACCTCCTAACGTTACCAACTCCCTGATCATATGACACAGGGAATTGGAACCATTAGGCGAGGGATATCAGGAATGGGGAGGGGACCGCTGGGACAAAGGCTCTGAAACGATATAAGAACAGAATACACAGTTAAACATTGCATCGCAACAACATGACTACTCTCATCAATTCTCGCTATGAGTGGAACGCCTGTTGGCACAAGAACACACCTGAACCACAGAGCCAAATAATACCCAGCAGAGAATGCAGAGGAACACAAGGATGGAGTCTTAACTCTCTCCAATTGAGATAATCACGGACTCTCAGTAACTTCCTGAAAATACCGCAAGAACAAAGTACACCAAAGGTTCCTTAGAATAGCAACAATGTTCCTTAACAACTGAAATATTGTAAAGTCATATTTAGCTCGTAACAAAAAGGAAATCAGGATGTGGGTGTCTTCAAACCTCCAAAAGAACAAAAGGTATAAAGAGGCAGCTACCACTTTGTCCGCTCTTTCGTGAGATAATTATACACAAGGAATCACGACAGCAAGTGGTTGGCCAACACACCTTGCTCCACTACAAACGCCGGAATGATTAATCATCCACGGTAGCGCGTGGCCTGAACACATTGCGCTCCGCTCATAGACCTGTAGGAATGGAGGACACGGTAACATGTGGCAGCCACCACTATGTTCCGCGATCCAATGTTGATTATGTGGAGCACTGCAGGGACGCGTGGCCAGCCGACACACAGCGTTCGGAAGCAGTATAAGCGCAGCCGCGCTGAAGCACCTCGGAGCCCCGAGGACAGGAGAGAGCTGAAGAACAACGGTAACGTGTGGTCGGAAGACTCACGACGTTCCGTTAAGGAAGGAGGGAGCGCTCAGCCGAACACTCACCCGCCTCAGCCGCGTGGATCAAGGAAAACCTCTGAACATCGAGGCGGAAACAGCCATGCAAAGTTTTGAGACCCGTTCCTACGGACCTCCAACAAGGAACTGGAAACCAAACAGAATTACGCGCATCCGCACATGCGCGTAAGATCGAGAAGTACCTTCCTGTTGCGAAGGCTCATGGGGCATGTAGTTCATACTCTAGGCAGGCGTGAGGGGAGCCCGAACCCTGACAGTAGGTCCTCCTCCTCAGCGCCTCCTAAGGCCAGGCTTAGCCGGGTATCGTGCATGAAAGCGACGTACCGCCTCAAGAGCATGAACGTTGCGACACGGCTTCCATGTATCGTCCTCAGCTGAATACCCTTTCCAGGCAATCAGGTACCACAGGACGCCACGTTTCCATTTAGAGTCACGAATGCACTTCACCTCGTACTCATCCCCACCTTCGACCAACACCGGAGGAGCCGCCCTCCTGTCACTGGACAAAGCGGGTTTAAGAAGACTGCTGTGGAATACAGGGTGGATTTGCATACTTGCAGGCAGTTTTAACTTGAAAGCCACAGGGTTCACTTTCTTTATGATGACATACGGACCAAAGAAACGAGGATGGAACACACTACGCAGTTTGAATCTTATGTTCCTGGTAGAGAGCCAGACCCTGTCCCCCACCTGATAGTCAGGACCATCCCTACGATGAATATCGGCCCATCGTTTGTAAGCCACCTTGGCCCTGGTTAAATGCTTGACGAGCTGCTTCTGTACTGAGTGTAACTTCCTTACTCTGTCATACACGGATGGCTGAGCAGACACGCCTTCAGGAATCTTAACAGGAAGGATGTTAGCATCAACCCCATAGGTGGCATAAAAAGGAGACACACTGGCAGAGCAATGCCATGCGTTGTTGTATGCCAATTCAGCCATCCACAACAACGACACCCATGAGTCCTGTGCTAAATTGGCATAACAACGGAGGTATTTCTTAAGTGTCTGATTTAGCCTCTCCGTTTGTCCATCCGTTTGAGGATGATAGCTTGTGGACAACGATGACTTGATCTGTAACGCAGTGCACCAAAACTTCCAAAATCTGGCTATGAATTGGGGGACCCTGTCTGAGACAATGACCTCAGGTACCCCGTGTAAACGGATCACTTCCGTGAGCAGCAGTTGTGCCGTTTGACCAGCCGTAGGTAGGTTGATGCAAGGTATAAAGTGTCCCAGTTTGGTCAGGCTGTCCACTACTACCAGAATTGCCGATTTGCCCTGATCAGACGGCAACCCAGTCACAAAGTCTAAACTTATCGTTTGCCAGGGTCTTCTGGGTGTAGGCAAGGGTATTAGTTTACCTCTCCTCATTCCGCTGTCGGACTTTGAATGTGCACAAACCTTACAACGGGCTACCCATAAGGTAATGCCTTTTCTCAAAGTCAACCACCAGAAGTACCTCTGGACCAATTGTATTGTTTTGAGCACTCCCTGATGACCTGCCAGAGGAGCCACATGACACCACCGAAAAGCCTCTTGCTGTAAGGCAACAGATGGCAAGAACAGCTGAGTGTCAACAAAAGGCAATCCTTTTCTCATGGATCGGTTACTGTCTTTTGCCGCCCAGGAATCCCACAGAGAAGGGGTTTTAGCGTTCCGCACCTTACTCAGGAATGTTTCCGCACTGAGTACACAAACTACCTTCGCGGGTTCTATTATGGATTCCATTACAGGAGCAGTTGCGGTATCACCTTCGTCTTGTCTGGACAATGCGTTAGCCTTTCTGTTCTCACTGCCTGGTCTGAATGTAATGACGAAGTTGAATTCGGCAAAGAACAGCATCCATCTCATCTGTTGTTGAGACAGATGCCTGGCTGTTTGCATGTATTGAAGATTCCGGTGATCGGAATACACCGTTACCGGGTGTTCAGCACCCCAAAGGTATTGTCTCCATTCCTGGAAGGCCCGTTTTACCGCCAAGAGTTCTTTTTCTGAGATTGTATAGTTCTTTTCGGCCGTATTCAATTTCCTGGAAAGGTAGGCCACAGGATGTAGTTGTCCGGTCTCCAAGTCTCTTTGTGAAAGGATAGCCCCGAGGGCCTCATCGGAGGCATCCGCTTCTACGATGAAAGGCAGCTCGGTTTTTGGATGTGCCAACACAGGGGCTGAAGTGAACGCCTGTTTCAAACACACAAAGGCCTGTTCAGCTTCTAACGACCAACAGAACTTCACTCCCTTCCGGAGCAAACGTGTCAGGGGGACTGCCATCTGCGAGAACCCCACAATAAAACGCATATAGTAATTAGCATAGCCCAAGAAGCTCTGTAGCTCCCTTACTGTCTTAGGAGTGGGCCATTCTTGGACTGCTAAAACTTTGCGATCTGACATGCGCAGACCCTCGGGGTGTAACATAACCCCCAAGAATTCAACAGAGTCCACCCCAAACTCGCACTTGCTTAACTTGCAATACAGTTTATGTTCCCTCAGCTTTTTTAGTACCATTATGACTTGTGCTGTATGTGTGTCAACCTCTTCAGAGTAAATCAGAATGTCATCAATATATACAACCACACAGACGTCCATGTACTCTCTCAACACGTCATTAAAAAAAAACTGAAAAGCGGCAGGGGCATTGCAAAGCCCAAATGGCATGACCAGATATTCGTATAAGCCATAATGGGTCTTAAATGCGGTCTTCCACTCATCCCCTGCTCTGACGCGGACTAAGTGGTAAGCCCCTCGGAGGTCAAGTCTGGTATATATCTTGGCGTTGCGAACCTGGTCTAGTAACACCGTAATGAGGGGTAGAGGATATCTATTGCGAATTGTAACCTTATTGAGCTTGCGATAATCCACACAAGCCCGTAGATCACCGTTCGCCTTTGAAATAAAAAACAGAGAAGAAGCAGAAGGTGAGCGTGAAGGCCTGATAAAACCTATCTTCACATAGTGGTCTAGGTATTCCTTCAGGTGCTTTGTTTCAGGGACTGATAGTGCATACACCCTACATGTAGGGATCACGGCGCCTTCCACCAGATCTATCCGGCAGTCGTATACCCTATGTGGGGGTAACTGCTCCGCCATAGCTTCACTGAACACATCCTGGAACCCTTGATAGCAGGGAGGCAGGACCACCACCTTTTCCGCCGCCGTAGCTAGACAATGGGAATAAGTTAATGCTACTACATGGGGAGCTTGTTCAGACACTATATGTACCCTACAACTGGGATCTATGAACTTTAGGGTCTTTTCTCTCCAATCCACTAAGGGATTGTGGTGGCTCAGCCATGGCATACCCAGTATGACTTCGTATTGGGGTGCCTCTATAATGTTTAGACGTATTTCCTCACTATGCACCCCCCCTGGGACAGGCAAGGATAACACAAGGTCTTCCGTTCTTTCAGTTATGAGGCCTGATTTCAGTGGTTTGCCGTCTACTGCCCATACTTCCTCGGGGCTGTCTCTCCGAACCCTGCTTAATGCCAAAGAGTGCACTAAGCCACTATCTACAAAATTCCCCGTAGCCCCTGAGTCAACCATTACCATTACTTGGTGAACCTGAGCCTGATTTTCCAGGGACAAAGTGAGCACAATGTGTGATTCGTGTTCCTGTATTTTAGGGGCTGTGAGAGAAGGGAGTTTCCAGTTCTTCTCTTCCCTTGCCACGGGGGTTACATCCTCCGTAGATATTGAGGATATAGTTGCTTTCTTGTTTCTTGACCAAGTCCCTGAGGCCCTAGGTTTCGTGGGACATTCCCTGACATAATGACCTTTCTTCCCGCAATACATGCAGAGACCCAGGACTCTACGGCTCTCCCTCTCTGCTCTAGACAAGGGGGCCCTTACAGCTCCTATTTCCATGGGTTCGCTGCCTGTGTCTGTCGGTTGACTCGCCTTTCGAGGGGAAAACTCAGGGCGATAGTTCCCTCTCTCTGCCTTGCTTCTCTCACCCCCTCTTTCTGTGAGCCTCCCATCCAGACGTAGGGAAAGGTTAATCATGTCAGAGCAGGTGAGAGGCTGAGGATCTATCTGTGCTTTGACATCCTTCAAGCCCTCGCGTAGCCCTTGATAGTATCACGGCAGCAAGTGGTTGGCCAACACACCTTGCTCCGCTACAAACGCCGGAATGATTAATCATCCACGGTAGCGCGTGGCCTGAACACACTGCGCTCCGCTCATAGACCTGTAGGAATGGAGGACACTGTAACATGTGGCAGCCACCACTATGTTCCGCGATCAAATGTTGATTATGTGGAGCACTGCAGGGATGCGTGGCCAGCCGACACACAGCGTTCGGAAGCAGTATAAGCGCAGCCGCGCTGAAGCACCTCGGAGCCCCGAGGACAGGAGAGATCTGAAGAACAACGGTAACGTGTGGTCGGAAGACTCCCGACGTTCCGTTACGGAAGGAGGGAGCGCTCAGCCAAACACTCACCCGCCTCAGCCGCGTGGATCAAGGAAAACCTCTGAACATCGAGGCGGAAACAGCCATGCAAAGTTTTGAGACCCGTTCCTACGGACCTCCAACAAGGAACTGGAAACCAAACAGAATTACGCGCATCCGCGTAAGATCGAGAAGTACCTTCCTGTTGCGAAGGCTCATGGGGCATGTAGTTCATACTCTAGGCAGGCGCGAGGGGAGCCCGAACATTGACAACTGGCCACACCACGATACTTACCGTGGTTGATCACCTATCCAAGATGGCTCATTTTGTGCCTTTGATGAAGGTACCCACAGCAGCCGAACTGGCTTTGGTCTTCGTGCACAATGTAGTTCACCTCCACGGCATTCTGTCGGTGGTAATTACGGATCTGGGGTTGCAATTCGTGTCCCGCTTTTGGAAGGAAGTATGCAGAATACTGGAAATGGACGTACGCCTTTCCTCTGCGTACCATCCCCAGACGGACGGGCACGCTGAAAGAACGAACCACACCATGGAGCAATACCTCCGCTGCTTGCTGCTTGTGGTTGAGAAGGTATGGTCTGACGTACTATGGATGGCGGAATACGCATACAACAACAGCAAACATTCCGCCATCGGCATGTCTCCTTTCTTTTCCCTCCAAGGACGACACCCCGCACCACTGCTTGGGAGGAACCCCTAGACAGCCCATTACCGACGGTGCAGGCTTATCATGGTACCTTGTGTAATCTCTGGCAACAAGCCCGGTTCGAGCTGGCCAAAGCAAAGGACTCATACAAAGCACACGCCGACGCTCAGTGGCAAAAGGAACTCGAATACCACAAGGGCGACATGGTGTGGCTCTCCATTCGGCACCTCAATGTGCATGGTCCCAAGAAACTGTTGCCCCGTTTTGTGGGACCTTTTGTCATCGAAAAGGTGGTCAACCCCATGGCCATGAAGCTCTCACTTCCTCTGCACATGAAGATTCACCCGGTCTTCCATGTCTCCCTTCTGCAAGCGGTCCATCCCGACAGCGCCATTACCGCTCCTCCTTCCCCGGTGATGGTGGAGGACCATGTGGAATACGAGGTCAGGGCCATCCTGGGTTCTCGTTGTACCAGGGGGAAGCTCTACTACCTGGTGGAATGGAAGGGGTACGGTCCCGATGAACGATCCTGGGAACCCTTGTCCCATGTACGCCATGCTCCCGTTCTGGTCCGGGCCTTCCATTTGAGTCACCCGCTTAGCCCTCGCCCTGCCTCCCCTTTCTGATTCCGGGGGTGGTGGGGGTTTCTGTCTTAGTGGGGGGGGTACTGTCATGTTGCGGCGTCTTGCCGTTCCGAGTGGCCGCTAGACACATACAGGCGATCGGGATCCTCACTTCCAGGTGGAAGTCGAGTCCAGGTCTAGTCGTCCATGACCCGCCTTCCTCCACCTAAGCGCTTCCGGGGGGGACGCTTAAACGCTGCGTTTCCCGCCGGCTCTGTGCTTCGGATTCAATCCAAATCCTGGATACGCCACGTACCGTCGGTGCCCCAACACCAGGGAGGCTGCGGTCTCCTCTACCGTGCAGGACCGCTACCAGCTGCCTGTTGCCTGCAGGTAAACGCCGGGGGAGCTCGTCAGTTTCCCGTACTATGCCCGCATAAGCGCTTGCAGCCACAGCGCTTAGACAACGCTTGAAGCGCTGTTGTTTGGTTGAAGCGCTATTCTTTGGTTGTACTCTTGCCGTGCAGGAGCGCTATTCTTTGTTTATGCAATGCCACGCAGGAGCGCTATTCTTTGGTTGTACTGTGCCGCGCAGTAGCGCTATTCTTTGTTTATGCAACGCCGCCCAGGAGCGCTATTCTTTGGTTGTACTGTGCCGCGCAGGAGCGCTATTCTTTGTTTGGGCAACGCCGCGCAGGAGCGCTATTCTTTTGTTGTACATAGCCACGCAGGAGCGCTATTCTTTGGTTGTACATAGCCGCGCAGGAGCGCTACTTGGATTACAGTGATACAGCGCTGGGGCGCTAGTCAGGACTTGGTTGTGTTTGCGCAGGAGCGCGTGCCTTGGTTTTCCTTTCTACATCGGAGCATCCATGATTTCCTTGGGTCAGAGGTCTACATGAGCCCTGGTGAGTTTTTGGATAAGGAGGTCCTTTCTGTATGTGTTTAGAGGTCTACCCTGGAAGCGGGAGGTGTGGTCTTTTCCTAATTGGGTCTTTCTTGTCTCCCCAGTTAGCACCAAAGATCCTACCCAAGCTTCACTACCACCAAAGCCTCTCCATTTCTTTTCTGGCTCCTTTCCTTGGTTCCATCTCATCCCTACTGGGTGCCACTCCCAGCACGGGTTAGGTGGGTACAGGGACGGTGGCTCTTGTCGTCTCTGCGGAATCGCTTCACAAGCAAAGGTAAGTCTTGTGGGGCACACGACAATGACGCTACCGACACCGAAAACGTAAATCCAGGAAACCCCGAGAGGGAGGGGTGTTTTACACCCAGAGGAGGCGAGTTAGGAGCAGAGGAGGAAGCAAGCTTAAGGAGGGAGAAGACCGAAGGATTGGAAGAAGCAAGTCGGCAGAGGTCAACGAACGAAGAATCTCGTGAGGAACCAGCCCGGATTCTGCAGGAGCCAGGAGGCCAACGACACAGCTCATCGCCCAGCCACACTTCAAGGGAAGTGTGGCTAGCACAGGTACGTGCTCGTATCACGGGCTGGGCGGGGAGGAAAGGTTTCAAGCCACCCTGAAAAACACCGAGTATTCCCCTTTCACTACCCTTCCTGAGCACCCTCGACACCCGTGTGGAATAGTGCTTGCTGCACCGTGTGACTCCTCAACCCCTGTCCCTGTTCACTGTAAATATATACACCCGACTGAAACCAGCCTTCTCTCTTTTGTTTTGGACGACGACCCGGGGACACCCTGGAGAGACGACGGCGAAGTTTGAGAGGGAGCGGGTCGCCAGACAAGGAACAAGACGCTACACTTCCATACTATCGTCCAAGCCCCAACCAAAGAAAACTATTAAAACCAATAAAGCCCCAGTTACCAAAGTCAAACGTCTCCGCTATTTCCTCGGTCCTGCTTACAAGTTCATATTCAAGAGTTGTGTGTATTCTAGTACACCGCTCCCTCCCCTTCCAAGTGGTGGGGGTGGCGACGGATCCACAGAGGAGGTATGTTGTGGTGAAGGGATCGCTGTGGGGTGAGTCTATACTTCTAGTTAACATATATGCCCCGAATATTGACACCATTGACTTCTTTCCCACAACAGCTACAAATATCGATCAACTACATACGGATATTATATTAATGGGGGTGATTTCAATCTCACGCTAGACCCTACAACCGACACTACTGGCCCACGACGCATCACAAAGCCACACTCCACACAGGGCCTTCTCAGCCTTTTACAGACAACTTTGTTGGAAGATCCCTGGGAATCGTAATTATTCTTTTTATTCTGCCCGCACAGCTCCTGGTCTCGTATTGACCACTGGTATCTCATGCCACAATTATTGTTAGAAATACGTAAAATTGACTATCTACACATTACAATGTCTGACCATTCTCCGGCCCTCCTGGTACTAGATTTCCCACTGATCCCCAAGAAAGGCCACAGTGGAGATTCCCTTCGACTGCCCTGTTAGACCAAGTTTTTCGCAGTGAAGTGGGCAATGCTATTAAGGAGTATTCTGAATTAAACAAAGGCACAGTAGATTCACAGCTGATGATTTGGGATGCCTTTAAGGTGGTGTGAGAACTGGGGTCACCAATTCCACGGGTGTAGCTTCGAGCAAGCGGGAAGGCACCTGAAAGCTTGGTGTAAAGTAGAAGTGCAGCACACACTCACACTGAGACAGGATACGCACACAATAAACTGACACCACACCAGTTGGTCTTTTTAGAATCAAGATGCTTTTATCTAGATTTATCTTAGGGCAGGTAAGTCATTCATAGCAATCAATTCAGCAGTAACTCATCAAGCAACATTTCATTGGAGAATCAGAAGTAAAACCATTCCTTGACAGATTAACCAACAATTTATTGCATAGGCCTGTGCATCAACATGGGGCCTCAGCAGGAGCAATAAGAACAGGATTTCATAGGACACTTCAGCGTAGGACATTTCCTATCTGTAATGTGGAAACATTTCATAACACTGCTCTCATTATGAATCATTTCTGAGGAGAGGGGGTCCTATAAAAATCAGGCATACAAATCAGGCAACATTCCTTAGAACACGTAAAGGTACCACCCTTCCTAGGCATTGGGTTCATCCAAACACCTTAACCCCTACTCTTATGGCACCTCCAGAACAGAAACATATTCAGCATTAACCATTCCCCTGGCCAGGGGTCGCTGTAGGCCCAACACAGTCACCAAATTTCTTAATGTGGGCTCTGGCCCAGTCCAGGATTCTTTATCAATATAACGGGGGCCAACGGGGCCCAACTACAGTCTCCCAAGGGGAGGGATGTCACGGGCCCCCCGCCCTCCTCCCCAGGGGTTTTACCTCCTTCTTCGGCCCTCCCGGGGCCCTTGAGGCGTGCAGCAGGCTGGTGGTGCGAGTTGCAAACAGGCGGGGGGTCGCACTCCCTCAGGAGCCCTCTCGCTCCTCGCCTCCTTGGTGGCTCGATCGCCCGGGCCTGGTGCCGGATAGCGGGAGGGGCTCTCCTCCTCTACTGAGCCCCGCACTGGTATTGGGCCGGTCCCGGGTCTTCTGGTAGGTTCCCCCACCTCAGGGCCAACCCGAGAGCAGAGTTGTGGGGGCCCGCCCGCAGCCGCCTATTCCAGTGCAGCCTGCGGGGGTGGGACAGCCTGGACCAATGGCAGTGCGGCTGGCGGGGGCGTGGCCTGTGACGCGACCGACCCCCCCCGTTACATGCCGGTGATCCCGGCTTCACAGTCCCTAAGCGGCCTTCCTTAGTGCTGCGGCGGCCCTCTCCTGGCACCGGGGGCCACAGCGGGGGATGGAGGCTGCATCAGGGTCTTCACACGGTGAGCGCCGGGGCCACGGGAGTGACGGCATGCCCCCAAGCGCCTCTCAAGCGGCAGCGCCGAACCCTGGGCTCCACCCCACGTAGCGCCGGGCCCCCAGCGATGAGTGCCACACGGCGCGGTCTGATCACAGGGCAGGACAGGGACCGGCAGCAGCGGCGAAGGGCGACGGCGCCCAGATGGCAGGATTGCAGGCCGCAGTGCAAGCGGTGACACAGGGGAGACCCGGGCTGCTGCGGTGAAACAGGTATGCGGCGCTTCAATGGATACAGCGCTTCCAGGGGCAGAGGGGCGCTTGGCCAATAAGGCACTCGGGGTTGCACAGCAGGAGAGCGCTTCGGAAGTACAGCGCTTTAGAGATAGCAGTTTGAGCAATCCAAGGCAAGGGAGCTTCAGCAGGACAGCACAGGGGGGCACAGTTCAGTCAGGGGAGCGCTAGGATTGTGCAGTGCTAATACCTGGCCGATCCCCCAGCAGTCCTCCTTGCAAGTAGATGTTCCCTTGCGGCGCTGGGTGGTTTCTGCACCCTTCTCAGGCAGTTTCTTGGGGGCTAGGTAGTAAGGGGGGTTGATTTAGTAGGTCAGAGTCAGGATGGTTCCCTTAGCTCACTGTAGGTGGTTCCCTGGGTTCCCAACGCTGGGCCAGATCAGTGGGTCCCTTACTCAACTTAGTAGGCAGTGCCTAGGCCCAGTCACTTCCAGTGGTATAGGTTCCTTCCCTAGGCCCTACCGCCTAAACTCCTGCAGAGGTTCCCCCAGGTCCAGTGATGCCCCAACTGGCAAACAGGTTTCCCTCCTTTCCCTAAATACCTCTAGGTCAGGTGACCACTCTCTAAGGCGGCAAAGTGTAGCCCTTCCCCTATTCCGGAAGGTTCCAGGCGCTTTCACAGTCTGAGCTATGGGCAGAAAAGGCGGAATGGCATCGCTACAGTATCCTAATGACCCAGCCAGCTCCTAACTACTAGTATGTTACTAAAAAGACCACTCCGCAGTAGCAGGAGCCTGTGGCAGCCATGTTGTTAGGAGAGAGCACCTGCACCTTAGCACTGATTGGCAGTCGTAAGGCACCCAGAGACCTAGGTCCAACAAAAAAGATGGTGGAAAAAACAAGGCAAGGGCGAAAAAAATGGAGAAAGACCACCCTAGGGCTGACAGGTCTAACACGCGTCCCCCCAGCCGAAAGTGGGAAGAGCTACCCAATCTCTAGGGAGCTCTCGTCACTAAGGCGGAAAAACCGGGAGAGACCGTCAGCATTGGCGTGGTCAACTCCGGGCCGATATTCCACCCGAAAGTCCATACCCTGTAGGGAAATGGACCACCTTAGCAACTTTGGATTTTCACCTCTCATTTGCATGAGCCAGCGAAGGGGTCGGTGGTCGGTCTGAATGAGGAAGTGAGAACCAAAGAGGTATGGCCTCAACTTCTTCAGGGCCCAGACCACAGCAAAGGCTTCTCGCTCTATTGTACCCCACCGTTGTTCCTTGGGGAGTAGCCTTCGGGAAATAAAGGCCACAGGGTGGTCTTGGCCATCGTCGTTCAATTGAGAGAGCACAGCTCCTATGCCATGCTCAGAGGCGTCTGTCTGCACGATGAATTCCTTTGCGAAATCTGGTGTTGCAAGCACCGGAGCGGTGCACATCGCGTGCTTCAAGGTGTCAAATGCCTCTTGACAGGCAGCCATCCAGAAGACTTTTCGTGGCTGCTTTTTGGATGTCAATTCAGTCAGGGGGGCTACGATGGTACCATACCCCTTGACAAACCGGCGGTAATATCCAGTGAGGCTGACGAAAGCTCGGACCTCTGTTTTGGTTTTGGGGGGCTCCCAGGCAATGATGGTCTCAATTTTGGCCTGGAGGGGTTGCACCTTACCCCCGCACACCAGGTGTTCCAGGTAGCTAACAGATCCCTGTCCAATTTGGCACTTGCTAGCCTTGATGGTTAGGCCAGCCTGTTGCAGAGCCTGTAGCACCTCCTGGAGATGCTGCAGATGGTCCTCCCAGCTGCTGCTGAAGACAGCTATGTCGTCCAGGTAGGCAGCTGAAAAGGACTCTAGGCCAGACAGCACCTGGTTAACCAATCACTGGAAAGTGGCCGGAGCATTCTTGAGCTCGAAGGGCATCACCCAAAAATGAAAGTGGCCCTCGGGGGTGGAGAACGCTGTTTTCTCCTTTGCTCCGTCCGCCATGGCAATCTGCCAGTATCCTGACATCAGATCGATGGTACTGAGCTACCGGGCTGCTCCCAGCTGGTCAATCAGCTCATCCGCCCAAGGGATCGGGTGAGCATCCGTTTTGGTCACAGAGTTCAGACCATGGTAATCCACACAGAACCGAAGTTCTGGTGTGGTGCCCGGTGGGGCCGCTTTCGGCACCAACACTACCGGACTAGCCCAAGGGCTGCTAGAAGGCTCAATTACCCCCAGCTCCAGCATTTTGGCCACCTCACCCTGGATGCTGCTCTTGATCTAGTCGGACAGCCGGTAAGACTTGGTTTTCAGTGGTGGGCTGTCCCCTGTGTCCATTTCATGGGTCACAGATGCGTGATTCCAGGCGTGAGGGAGAACAACGAGCCATACTGCTCCAACACCTGGTGGCAGTCTCACTGTTGCTCCGGGGTCAAGGACGGGGAGAGGACCACTCCCTCCACCGATCCATCCTTCTCTTGGGCAGCCAGAAGGTCGGGAAGAGGCTCGCTCTCTTTCTCCTCACTCCCATCCATCGCCATGAGGAGAGCAAGCTCAGATCGCTCATGGTGTGGCTTCAGGCGGTTGATGTGGAACACCCTATGGGGTTGTCGGGTGGTCTTCAAATCGACGACATAGGTGGTCTGGCCTCATCTCTCCACAATTTCATATGGCCCAGTCCACCGGTCCTGAAGGGCGCTAAGCTCTCCGGGCTCCATGACCCACACCTTCTGTCCAGCAGCCAACTCCACCGTCCGAGCGTTGCGGTCGTACCACTCCTTCATGACGGCTTGACTAGCCTCCAGGTTGTCTGAATCTTCCTTCCACAGCTTGGCCATCTGGCTGCGGAATGCCAGCATGTAGCTGACCACGTCACGGGGGAAGCTTCTTCGAAGTCTTCTCCCACCCCTCCTTCACAAGGCTGAGGGGCCCCCTAACGGGGTGGCGATAGAGCAGCTCAAAAGGGCTGAACCCGACTCCCTTCTGCGGCACCTCGCGGTATGAAAACGGAAGGCAAGGGAGGAGGACGTCCCACTTCTGCCTCAAGTCCTCTGGTAGGCTCCGGATCATCCCCTTCAGGGTCTTGTTAAAGCGCTCTACGAGCCCGTTAGTCTGGGTGTGGTAAGGAGTGGCGAACCAGTAGGTCACTCCGCACTCCTTCCACATGGCCTGCATATAGGTCGACATGAAATTCGTGCCCCTATCCGACACCACGACCTTGGGGAATCCCACACGGGTAAAAATCCCCATCAAGGCCCACGCCACCACAGGTGCAGTGATGGTCCTCGGAGGAATGGCCTCTGGGTACCGGGTGGTGTGGTCTACCAACACCAAGATGAACCGGTGTCCCGAAGAAGTTGGCGGGTCCATTGGCCTGACAATATCAATACCGACCCGCTCAAAAGGGGTCCTGACAACCAGGAGCGGTTCCAAAGGGACCTTTAACTTAGTCCCCGTCTTGCCACTTGCCTGGCAAGTCTTACAGGTCTTGCAATAGGTGTCAGAGGCAACTCGCATTCTGGGCCAGTAGAAATGCGGGACCAACCGTGCAAAGATTTTGTCCTGACCCAGGTGTCCAGCTAGTGGTATTTTCTATGCCAATTCTAGCAGGAAGGCCCTGTAGCATTGGGGGACCACTAAGGCCCTTGATGATCCATGCACCGGAGCCTTAGGCTTACTGTAGAGGAGGCCATCCTCCCAGTACACATTGTAATTGCTGGTCTCTTGGTTGGTCGCTTGGGCTTCGGCCTGCCTCATCATGCCTTCAAACGTGGGGCACTCTCTTCGCGCCCGACAGAATTCCTCCCTGGTAGGCCCTTCTTCCACATGCCACTCGGCAGGGGTCGGCAAGTCCCCCATAGGAACAACAACCACCTCCGCGGACTCCGGGGTTACCTCCGCGGGCTCCCCATCCATCTCAAGGTGGTGTCCTCCACAACATCATCTTCTTGACCAGTATTGGGTTGGGCCATAGTCTCAAGCGCCAACCAGGGTTGAGTTCCTTGCCGGGCAGCCATGGACGTCGTGACCATGCAAGTCCATTCTGGTAACCCCAGCATCTCAGTGTGGGCTTGGAACTCCACACTTCCTTCCAGGCGGTATACTCCAGATCGTTTCCGAGCAGACACTCAACTGGCAAGGCAGGGCTTACAGCAACTCTCAATGGGCCCTTGACTCCTCCCCACTCAAAGGGAACCTGAGCCACAGGGTAGTGACTCAGACTGCCGTCAGCCAATGCGGCCGAATGGAATACGTAAGGGATCACTTGCTCTGGGGACACCAGCCGCCTCAACACTGTTGTCATGCTGGCACCTATGTCCCTCAGAGCCTCCACCTCCTGTCCGTTAACCTGCACCCTCTGCTGGTATTTGGCAGTGTTCGATGGCAAGGGCGTCACTGGGACCATCTCTCTGTCCCCGAGCGAGACCAAGGTCAGGCCTGTCCACTCCCCTCCCTTATCTAGGGGCAACTCCTTCCCCAGCGCTACACTAGCCACCCCGGGGCTCTGACCTCCTGTGGGGCTGGGGATCTCTTGTGACACTGGGGATCCCCCTTGTAGTGTCCAACCTCCCCACACTCGTAGCAGTGGACAGTTCTTGGCTGCTGACTTTTGTCAGGGTAAGTGGGCTTTGGGGATCCAGTTTGAGGTGTCTATTTTGTGGGCCTCGAGAAAACTCCTTTCTTTTATCTCCCCCTCTCTCTTCTGGGGAAAACCCTGTTCACCTTTCGAGCCATCTCCCACGGGTCCCTTGTGGGACACCCGAGTGCTAACCCAGGTATCCGCCTCCTCCGCAAGTTCGCGAGGATCGATCAGCTTGCGGTCCACCAGATGTTGGCGCAGCTCCGGAAAACATTTATCCAGAAGGTGCTCTCTTAAAAACAAATTGTACAGCCCTTCATAATTGCTCACTTCGCTGCCACGCACCCAACCATCTAAAGCCTTCCGGGCATAGTCAAAGAAATACACCCAGTTCTGTGTATGCAGCTTATGGCTGTTGCTGAACCTCTGGCGATAGCTCTCTCGGGTGAGGCCAAACTTCTTACTCAGGATCTTTTCTATAAGTGATTATACATGTTTAAAGTGTGCTTCTTCCACCTACATCTCTCAGTTTTGCTCCTGGGTGTTTTTGTAATCGGTTGGCCCAGGGAGTCAGCACCTCTCTTGGACTCTTTGTGGAAAATATACAGAGTGTAGGGAATAGATACCATAGCCATTTTGTGTGTGTGGATTTTGTTAATAGGATGATGCTAATCAAGGAAATCAATGAAATCCTGGGATTGCTGAAAAATTCTGTAATGCCATCTTTCCATATCCTCATGTTTGAAATTGTCAAATAAGGCATATTTATATCAATCGTCTTTTAGTCGAGGTCAAAGAGATGCACATTGGTTATAGGTGTCCACAGTTTCTTTAGCAAAATCTTGGTCAATGTAGATTTTATAATCATCCATGTGATAATCTGATGCACCGCCTCATACCCTAATATAACCTTTGATACACCCACTCCAAAATACAGAATACCATTTTCTAAACCATAGACACACCAATACCACTTACTACATATCTACTCACTGGTACTTAGGACTACACACACATCTACTCATTCTCCCATACAATTACTCATACATGCTGTCACTCATCAATACAACATTATCATATACACTCATACACCTACACAGACACTCACACACCAGCACTCATCCAGAGTTACTCACACACCTAGTCAGTCATGCAAAGAATCAATTGCACTTCCATTTACTGACCTATACAGTTATACACACAACATCACTTATTCAAACAGAAACAAATGCATAATTACTCTCTTATACAATCACGGATACAAGTACACACTCATCCATACAGCCACTCTCACAATCACTGACTCTCACATATTATCATTTATATACTTCAACTCTCATATACACTGCCTTTTATATATGGAGTTACTTGGACATGTACCACTGAGACATCCATTCACTTAGTAACACACCCATACATACACTCACCCACCCATACAGCTGTTTCCACATGCACTCTTGAACCCATACAGCCAGTGAATCAATCACTCAAACATGTATGCACAGAGTCACACACCTCCCATGCACCCGCACACACACACTCAGGCACCGATACAAACACTCTGGCAACCAATCAATAACCCATATAGACACTCATGTAGCTACTAATCAACCCATGCAGCAGCTTATACAACAGCGGACAGACTGATACAGACTGATACAGACATTCACGCAGTTTAATCACTAACCCATGCATTCAATGAGACACATGTAATAACTCACTTAAACAGTCAGTGACGCACCTACTAAAGCCTCCATCCAGACACTTATACACCCACTCATTCTTCAATACACCTTGGCATATATATAATACATATTTAAACTTTATAGAAACACACATGTAAACCATGTGCCACGTTGCGCTTTATTTACAACGTGACGCATCTAGGGAGATGCGTCATGTTGTAAAGTCCTGCGCCACATGAAACTTAGATTAGGTTTCATGTGGGCGTTCCGGCGCAGGGTGGGCGTTCCGGCGCAGTAACGCCCCGTAAAAGTGACACCATGAAATCTACAAGATTTCACGGAGTCACTTTTACGTCCATGCTGCGTCAAAACCCTGCGCCTGCTAGAAGCAGGCGTAAGGAGTGATGCAGCATGTTAGGCATAGGGTGCCCCTGAGCATTGCTGGAGCCCGTCGCGCTTGCGACACGACTCCAGCAATGCGCCGCCCTTACGCCACAGGATGCGACACGCATCGCCCTATCCTTGCGCCGCAGTGTGCCGCGATGTAAATGCGACGCATTCGTGGTGGCGCAGGGAGGGAATTGCGTGTCGCATCTGTTCTGACGCATCACTGCTGATTTGCAGAGATGCGCCAGAACTCGTAAATCTGCCCCTCATTGTGCAAAACGAAATGTCAAACATTTAAAAATACAAAAGTAAAGGAGTTGCCCAGCAGCCCAGGTAAACCAGTGCTGACACGGAAGTGAACTCATATTAAGGTAGGTGTGCATATGTGATTAGGTAAAATACCATCACTCAGAGTGCAGGACTGACAATGGAGGAAGTGGGCTGACCATGCTGTGTGCTGTTGTGGGGAGGAGCAAACCATGAGTAATTCTTGAACAGACTAATGTATAAAGAGAGCTGAGCGAAGTCCCCGAGTCTTTCAATATATGTATCTATTTTTATTATATAGTTTTTCTGAAAAAAAGAGGCTAGGGAGACACCCAAAGCTGTTACTAGTCCAGCACCAACTATTGAGGCTGATGAGCCAAGAAGACTTACTGAATTGGACTGAACAACAAGAAACACTATGGGGCTGTCCCAAGGGCGCCGGGGTAACAGGGCCTTCGGTAACGGTAGTGGGACCAAGGGGGAGATTTGGAGTGAACAGAAACACCGGCTCCTTGATTAAGGGTTTAAGAGAGGGTTTTAATGGAATGTAAGTCTTTCTCTGTAGGGCCGCCGCTCGTTCCCTTGCATGAGCTGCAGGATCGGACTGCAAGGTTGCTGGCTCCAGCGTGCTGTTCTTGCTTCCGGGACGGGGCTTTGGTTGTTGCACTCCGGCCTGGGGACGTCTTTCTCCCAGCTCTCCTTGCTCCGGGGCAGAAAGAAAAGGAAAACCGGATCAGTGGAAGGTAGGACCGACAGACAGGTAGAGAGGGCCGGGGGTGAGGGAAACCAGTGACAGTGCCGTTCACACAATGCTCAACACCACTCGTGAGGGTAGAGTGCACGTGAAGGAAGTACGGGGTAGCTGTACAAGGGGCTTTACACTTTATACACGGGGCTCGTTCTTCCTCCCCACCCAGCCCGCCATACGGCCCGTACCTCTTGTAGCCACGCTCCTCCCGTGGGAACGTGGCGGAGCGCAGCGCGGACACGTTGGCCTCCTGGCTTCTGTACGTTCGGCTCTCCGTCCTCCTCGGTCTCCTCGCGGTCTCGTCCTCCTCGCACTCCGTCTCCTTCTCTCGCCTTCTCCTGGGAAACGCCGTCCGACGCCTCTCTCCAGCTTCCTCCTTTTGGCGTCCTGACGCTGCTGAGGGGCGTGGTCTCTTCCTCGCTGTCCGGATCCTTAAAGGGACCGTGTGTGTGGACGGTCGCTGGCCATCCGGACTCCGGGTCTTCCACCCACGGGCATTCTGGTAGCTGTAGGGACAAGGGGCAAGGTGAGAGGGGGGTGGCGGACCACCAGTCTGTTGGTCTATCCGTGTCCAGTCCGCACACCCTGTCACAGGGGCCTATTAAGATTTCAGTTGGAAAGCATTCCTACCAACTCGGGGTAGGAGGCTTTCCATACGAATCGCACTCCGAGAGTCTGACTGACCGAGTACGAGGTGTCTGTATGTGTACGGACTCGGTTTGCACGGACTCCCATTGAATTCAATGGGAGCCTGTGTACCAAACGTGAACACAGGCCCCCATTGAAAAAGGGGATGGGTGGAGAAAAGTGTGCACCCTGTGGCAGGCACCCCATGGTGCCCACCACACTGTGCATGCATGGAAAGGGGGTACCCATGGTTACCCCCTGCGACAGATTCGGAGGGCCCCGGTAGAAGGGGAGCCTGCAATGGCCCTCCCAAAGACCTATTCCCACAGCTGTTTTGTCTTGTCAAAACGGAGTCAGTACGGCTGGCAGAATTGGTCATCATACACGCTCGTTTAAAAAACTGTCCCCATTATGCTGCAAGTATTGGCTATGAATGAGTCAGACTGACTGACTCGTATTCGGAACCGATTCAGTCAGCGCAGACGGCTTCCTTGCATCGTACTTGGTCGTTCGGAAAGAGGGACGATTTTTTGGGGTAACATAGGCTCCGAATCGGATTTGCTTTTTCCGAATCCCTTTTGGAGTCCTTTCTAACGAGATCGTAATCGAGCCCTTAAGGTCAGAAGCTTTCCGACCAAGATCGTCGGTTTCAATTCTAACCGCCTATAACAATATAGGCAGTAAGAATTAAAACTGGCTGGTCATTATGGCTGGATTCCAACAGGCTCAAAGAGCCCGTTGGGCTGTCTGAGCCTGGCCTGTAATCCCAATGGACGGCGTTTCTGCTTTTGAGATTACGATGCTCGGTTTTAGACAGGTTTTCCATGCCGGACTTTCCATCATGGAAAGCCTGTCAGAAAGTGAATTTGGGGCCCCTGGCAGGGCCCCCTTCTCTTTGCTGCCTCCAGTTAGGGGCGGATGGGGCTCCTATGGTGCCCCCCTGTGGATCCCTGCACTGTGCGGTAGGCCCCCTGAGGTGCAGGGCACGCCTTGCAGGGATGAACACAACATCCCATTTCCCTATGGGAGTGTTAGACTTGGCATCTTTTGGAGTGTTTCCCCTTAGTTTTTGCTTTCTGATCTCCTGGTTTTTGCTGGAGTAACGTTTTTGCGCACTTTTCGCACTGCTGATCAGTGGTAAAGTGCAGGCGCTCTCTGTGTCAATTTGTTATGGATTCGTGTTTCCACGATTGGATATTTGATTTACTTGTTGGTTCCTACTAAAGTGCACTGAATGTGCCGAGGCCTGTGGATCAAATGCTACTCTAGGGCCTGCAGCACTGATTGTGCCACCCACGTGAGTAGCCCTGAAAAGGTACCTCAGACCTGCCATTGCAGAGTCTGCTCGCAGTTTGTAACTGTCATGTCGACTTGGCCAGTGCACACACTTTCCAGTCCCTAACCTTCCCTTTTCTATATGTTAGTCACCCCTAAGGTAGGCCCAAGGTACCCCTGTGGGCAGGGTGCAGTATATGTGGAAGGCAGGACATGCCAGGGTGTGTGTGCCATGTCCTGATAGTGAATTACAGCCTATTACGTTTTTCACTATTGCAAGGCTACCTGTTCCCCATAGGACCGAAAGGGCAATTTTGGTTATAACATCTTATAATCCTAACTGGCCCAGGGAACATGGTAGAAAAACAAATTTAGTATGCCTGAACTCAGAATCTAAAGATGCATCTTTTAGTGAAGGTGATTTTTACATTCTGTGTGTGAAAATACCACTTTTAGAAAGTAGGTATTTTCTTGGCCAGTCATCCTGTGTGCCTCTGCTGGAATGTGGATTGCCTGTCTGGGTTTTGGATGACAGAAGGCTGTGGAGCAGGATGGCTCCAGATAGTCTTGGTAGGGTCAGGAAAGGGCTGAATAGACCTGGGCTGCGATGGCAGAAGGGGGTGGAGATTCCCTTGCACCTCAAAGGGACTGGCCTGCCTCTGACAATGCCGTCTCCACCTCCTGCCAGGAATTCACACCAGAAAAGGCAGAACTGGTTCTGGCTGGGCACAGACACCCTCTGCCTAGAGGATCAAAGGATTTTTGGATACAAATACTGGGACCCAGACCCCTGAACTTTAGAACTCATCTGGATCAAGAAGACTGCCAAGAAGAAGAGCTGGAGAAGCTGTGAGGCGGAACAACCACTTTGGTGTGTGCTTTGCTGGGCTGACCTGCAGTGGCTGCTTCTGTCTT
Organism: Lissotriton helveticus; assembly: GCF_964261635.1. Classification (NCBI taxonomy): domain Eukaryota; kingdom Metazoa; phylum Chordata; class Amphibia; order Caudata; family Salamandridae; genus Lissotriton; species Lissotriton helveticus. The sequence goes on from NC_136067.1 coordinate 1,191,387,111, forward strand.
GGGCAGTGAAAGGCCTGGACTGGACTTTCTGCAACCTAGTCCAAGGACTTCAAGTAGAGCTTGCCCCTGTTCATGAAGTCTCAGGAACAGCAAGACTTCAAGCTCTTCTGCCCTCAGCACTGGGCACTGTGGGTTTTCAGAGGAAAAGCAACTCGACGACGTCGACGACAACGCTGCCGAATCCGTGTCCTGAAGGCACCGCAGAGGGCACTGCCACAACGCTGCACTACAACCTTGGTCTCACCGACGACGCCTGGCGACGTCGCCACCTAGCCGCTGCTTGCACCGCGACCTGCACCGCCTCGCTTCATGCCGAGGCCTTGGCACCGCAGAGAGCACCTCCGCAATGCCGCACCGTGACCTTGGTCTCACCGACGATGCCTGTTAAAGCCACCACCGAGCTGCTGCTCGCACCGCGACCTATGGGCACCACACTCCTCACTGCCTTGCTTCAGGACGCTTTGGCCTCCCCGACGCCGCCGATCCACACTAAAATTGGTGCCGCTGCTTGCACCGTGGTTCGAGGGCATTGCTCGCAAGTCACACGAAGCACTGCCATCATCCCGCACTGCAGCCTTGGCCCACCAACGCCGGCACCATCGGCTCCCACTCGTCAGCCGACTACAGCGCTTCAGCAACGACTCCGCAGCTGCTTTCACCGTGAACTGCTAGCACCCTGACGACCACCGCCTTTATCTAGTACCGCGACCCTGGTCTCACCGATGACACCATCAGATGCCGCCGCCGGGCCGCTGCTCGTACCGCGACCTGGGGGCACCGCACGCCACACCGCTGCACTTCGCACTGCAGCACCCGATGCCTGCCGACGCCAGCGCTCCTGATTCCATCAGAGAGGAGCTCGACCTGCAACGCGAGTGACTTCAAGGCCCTCATCGCCCTGCATTTCTCACAGGCACACCGTATCTGGCCCGCGACCAGCCAGAACTATTGGATTTGTTGATCACAATGCAGTGGTAGCTTCGGATGGAGCTATCGACACCGAGGAACTTTGTTTGAAACTTATTTTGGTAACTACAGACTTTTTTTTTGCATATAGCATTGTGGATTTTTGTCGTTTTTGGTCTTGTTTTAATTATATTAACATATTGGATATTTTTCTAAACTGGTGTGGTGTTCTTTTGTAGTGTGTGCACTGTATTACTGTGGGTTATGTGCAAAAACTTTACACAATGCCTTTAAGATAAGCCTGACTGCTCGTGTCAAGCTACCAAGGGGGTGAGCAGGGGTTATTTTAGGAGTGTAACTCCCTTAACCCCTTCGGTGCTCATGACGAGCTGAGCTCGTCATGACCACACCCGTTTTTATTACGGCCCAGCACTGCAGGGGAATCGCTCCAGCAGCCATGAGGTTATCCCTGGTTTCGACCCTTTCCCTAGCCTACCAGGAATCCCATTTCTAACATTGGTTGTCAGCGGTGAGGATAGGACTTGCGTTTGCACTTGACTTACTAGTTCTTTTTATCTTTGGTCCATTTTTTGATCTTGCCAGTTGGAACTTGCTACTTCGTCATGCCGGAATCAAGAGCATCATCTGTTGCATCCACTGGAAATTGCCTTTGAGGAGGATAGGCTGGAACTCTACAATGTTAGGGAATTGAAATCCATTTGCAAGAGCCTAAAAGTCCAAGTCAGAGGCCTCACTAGGAAGGACGATCTACAAAAGGCCCTGAGGGCCTGGCTAGCCACCAGAGATGCACGTGGGCAATCTGGCGATCTTAGTGGAGAGGCCGAGGGGCCTATTCCCAGGATGGATGTGTTTTTGGGAGGAAGGGAACCCTTCGCCCAGGCATCAGTAGCCTACCCCCAGAGGAGCTGGAGGACAGGCGGGAAGCAAGGAAGTTCGAGTTGGAAAAACTCAGGCTAGAAATGGAGGAAAGGAAGATGATATTAGACCATGAACGAGGTCTTAAGGAGCTGGAGCTAAGAAGTAAGCCCGGCTCAGATGGTGGCAGCAACTCATCAAGACAGGCAAACAGAATTGTGCACATCCCTAAGAATGTGGGCAAGGAATTCAAGAAGGGGGATGACATACAAAGGTGGTTTCAGGGGTAGGAGGCAGCAATCCACATGAATGGGTCCCTGAGGAGAATTGGGGAGCAGGATTGTGGCCTCTCTTCCCTGAAAAAGCAAGGCACACTTTAATAGCTTTGGGTATGGGATATCACCTCACCTACCCAGACATGAAGGATGCCCTCCTCACTAATTATGGTCTTACTCCTGAAAAGTACAGGGATCAGTGCAGGTCCAGTAAGAAGTCTGATGCCAACACTTGGTTGGAATGTGTGGATGTGTTTTGCCGGTCACTGGATGGCTGACTGAAGGGCAGTAATGTGACAGATTATCAGGGGCACTACAATTTGATTGCATGGGAGCACTTGTCCAGTTTATGTTTTGCAGATCTGCGCCAGCACCTAGTTGATAGTAAGCTGACTGACTCTAGGAAGCTTGCTATGAAGGTGGACCGCTGGGTGAGTACCAGGGTCCACAAGAAAGTGACTCAGCCAAAGGTGGGCTGGGTCCCCAGCAGAAAAATGGGAGGGGGGACATCGGTAAAGCGCAGGAGTTCTCTAAAGAACCCCAAACTATCACCCAAGGTAAAGGTTCCCGGCCCCCAAGGAGATAAGAAACAGGGAGTCTCGTCAGGAAAGCCTGCTGAGACTGGCCCCCACAAATGTTTTTGTCTGTGACCATGTGGGGCACATGAAGGGGGACCCCAGGTGCCCCAAGGGGGCACAGCCACCCACTAGTGGGCAGTCCAAGGTGTTGGCTAGTACAGGGCCAGACTGGGAATTGAAAGCAGCCCAGGCAAAATTTGGCAGAGCAGCCCCCATTTGGCGCATGGCAAGTGAGCGCAGTGAAATTTTGGAAAAAGACAGACCAAAATGGTGCATTTTACAGCACATTTTTCATTAGAAATTTAATTGTATTAACTTTTTAAAGCACAGTAAATAGTAGGTACAGGCCTGAGTAGGTGATGATCTTAAAGATCTCCAGGTTGTCCAGTTATTATGCCTACAATTAAGGCTGTTCAGGTGCCTCAGTGCCTGCCTGGTCACGAGGGATGGTGTTGGTAGACAGTGGGTGTGGCGCAAAAAAGTAAGTGTACGCGGGGCGCGGCCTGCGCGCACCGGCCGCACGGCAACCTGTTCCTGCGCACGCACAGTGCAGTAGCTGGGTGGACTGTTATGGTAACTTGGGTTGAATTTAGTAGTGCTTGTACGAGGCACACGCACTACTAAATTCAACCCAACTACTGCACCGTAGCACCTCTGTCTGTCTGTGTGGGTAAAAAGCACCACTGCCATTTGTGAGTGAGAGGTCACCTCACCAATGGCAGTTGTGCTTTTTCTCCACAGAGCAGAGGCATGAGTGCACACTGCACTGTGCATAGCTGCCAAAGCCTCAGATTGCTATGTGTGGAATTTTTATAAATTCAGTGTAATTATGAGTGACATTCAATGACTATGAGTGACACTTTCTCGCAAGCAAAAATCAAGCAATGAACATGAGGGAAATATTTAAATATCAGAAATTGCACCTATTTGACCAACCAGAAACTCTAGGAACTGCTGCAGTAGTGCTGCTGGGAAATTCCATCTGTAACTGGCTCTGTGTGAGACTGCGATTGCACCAAGCAACACACCCACTGCTCTAGTGGTCTCAAAAGGATAGAATATAAACAAATGGCAGAGGTCTGAAAATACTGACAATTACAGCTTATATGATAGCGTCTATAGTTAGTGGAGCGCTGTAAAGCTATGCAGACCAATGGTTTGTTCCAGTATTTCATTTCTGAAATGGACTGAAAAGTGCCCAGATGCATTTTAGCTTACAGCACAGCGCTATAAAAAGTTCACAAATAAATACAGTCAACAAAAGTTTATCATATTCGTTATGGGAAATATTCATTGTAAATAAAACATTAATGTGAGGCAGGGCAACACAAGAACTTCAGGCAAAAAGCAAACAGCAACTGATGGCGCTGTGGTTTGTGTTTACGCGACTTACGCCCTACCCCTTTCCCAGTGGCAGACCTTTAGAGAGAACAGAATATGCCCACAGCACCTTGAAGAAGTGAAGGATTTCAAACTAATAATAAAAGCATAGACAGAGAATAACTAACACACACAAATGGAGAACACTGCTGTCAGGAAACTGCAGGTAATTTATATACATGCCTTGCATGGGCACCCTCAGGACGCTTCAGCTTCACTGCTCCCAGGCCCCAGGCAGCTTTAGAGTGCTCATTAGGTGGTTATGCCTATTTCATGGTGCGTTTCCACGGAGCACTTCGGGATTCCCCCTCAGCCCTACAGGCCTGTATGCTGCCCCAAGTTCGCTAACCTTGACTGCCTCTCCTTCTGACAGCCTCAGCAGCGGAGCCCCCCACTTTACGACACCTTCAGCTTCTTTCATAGTCACACCCTGTTCACATCGGTGACTTACATCTGGCTCTGTCAGCCCTCGTTATTGGCCCCTCTCTTATTCAAAACAGCCTTTCACGTGAGGATCAGGGCTGCGCTATTAGGTAGATTATGGCGCTGCTCCAAGCGGCTGCATGAGACTCCGCAGACGTGCCTCTGGGGTGTGCGTTGAGGGGCCGAGGTGGGAAAGGAACATCACTGCTTTTTAGCATGCTTCTAGGACACAGAAAGCAGACAGAGGCTTTTCACAGTAACTAAATTGAGGGAAGTGAAAGGGTCACGTGGATCCAGAGGTAGTGCTGGGGACAGTAGGTGGGGGATTGGGAGACGTTGGCAGAGTAGGGGTAAACCTAAGCCTCTTCAAGGCTTGCTATGTGAAAAGCCAACACATGCGGCTAGTCTTGACTTACTCTATCAGCTCAGCTGCAAGTACCATTGACGGTATGGGCCAGCCTCAACGACTTCCCATGGCACGTTCAAGGTCGGGCACTCATCCTGGACTCCTCCCTCTCCATGACCAGACAAGTCAACGCCGTCTCCTCGTCGTGCTTCAACATCCTGCGCATGCTACGTAAAATCTTCCGATGGATCCCCACCGAGACCAGGAAGACGGTCACCCAGGCCCTCGTCACCAGCCGTCTGGACTACGGCAACTCCCTCTACGCCGGAACCACCGCCAAACTCCAGAAGAGACTCCAGCGGATCCAGAACACCTCAGCACGACTCATCCTGGACATCCCCCGCCGCAGCCACATCTCAGGACACCTGAGAGACCTGCACTGGCTCCCGGTCAACAAGAGAATCACCTTCCGGCTCCTCACCCACGCACACAAAGCCCTACACAACCAAGGCCCAGGATACCTCAACAGCCGCCTCAACTTCTACGCTCCCAAACGCCAGCTTCGATCAACCAGCCACGCCCTCGCCGCCGTCCCCCGCATCCGAAGAGCCACCACAGGAGGAAGGTCCTTCTCCTACCTGGCCGCCAAGACTTGGAACTCCCTTCCGACCCACCTCCGCCTGACCCAAGACCACCTCGCCTTCAGGAAGCAGCTCAAGACCTGGCTGTTCGAGCAGTAGCGGACCCCCTCCCCCCAGCGCCTTGAGACCCTCCGGGTGAGTAGTGCGCTATATAAATGCTTTGATTGATTGATTGATTGATTGAAAAGAACTCAAAGGGCAGCAGCATTGGCCCAGTCCAAAACATTACGACGGCGGGGCAACTTTAAATTATGCCGCATGCGCCTGCTCGCGCTGGCCAGCCTACCCTGATTGGCCAATGACACTGAATTCTTGCGGCCTGATGTCAGCTATTGCCGCAGTATATTGTGACACATTGTAGCACTGCCAGCCGCAAACTGAGCCCAAGAGTAACGCAATCTGCCAGCTAAGAGCTTTGGAAGTCAGAAGAGGTGCTAACTTGGAGTGCTCCACGAGGTGCTTGGCAAGGCTGACAGTGCAGAGCAGCACAGACGTTGGCAGTCCTGCCAAGTATTACACATCAGGCATTAGACTAACGCATTTCAGTGTGGAGCTCCGCATCACTGCACTGAAATGCATTGTCACGCATTAATGCATGTCTCAGTGGTCACTGTCTGAAGCGCTGCAAACATAGCTGGCAAGGTTTGAGATTGCTATGAGTGACATCTTCATAATTTCAGTGTAATTATGACATTTCAACGACTATGAGTGACCACTGACCTGAGCAACTTGTCTGTCACTTGCCTAGCCCAAACATAGCTGCCAAGTTTTCAGTTCGCACATAAGTTAAATTTCTATGTTTTGAAGGCACCTATGACTTACATTCATGTCTCATGTGTGACACCTTCAGCGATACTTTATCACAAGCAGTGGATGAAGAAAATGTATGGAACCAAACGAAAATCTTGCATTTAATAAATGTAGGACAGTGCCTGGGTTAAATAAACCACTCACACCAGACATTTAGTCAGACAGACAATGAAGGCCTTTAGGCCTGACTGCTAGTTCTCTGTAGGATGACAGGTAGCTCTGCTGTCAATGGTCTTGCACCGTCACAACTATATAACCAGAGCGATAGCTCAGCTGTCAGAGATCTGACCTTTTAAATGTAGAAATCTGGATAGATAGCTCTGCTCTCTTCTGTGCTATCACATCATGTACAAACTCTCTCTTGTGGGACAGTGATGCCACCTAAATCAAGAACTCTTACAATCGATGTAACCTTGAGAGATAGTGCTGCTTCTAAGTCCATTTAAAGGATAACTTTTGTGTTTGCTTGTAAGAAGTGTGTATCCTCCTAATGCTTTCTGGAATCTAGCTCCTGTTAAGACTTGTTTAAACTGAGATGCATTTCTTTACGGTGAATTCAAACACTAATCCATCTGCCAAACCCTGCAAGGGCTGTTTCACAGGGGTAGCTCTGCTGTCTAAAACCATAGTTTGCAGGGTTATCTAATCTGTAATCTCTGTTGCGATTTTGCTCAGACATTCCTGAGTCTGTAATTTCTGTTTATACCATTTTGGGCGAGGGATACATTTCTAGTACCCTTCCCAAGCGATTACCCCTTTCCTCTGTCCCTCATGGCCTCCTGTCAACCCTCTCTAACTTCACAGGCACCTGCCCTATATTTCTAGAATATTCCATTTCCAGGACCCGTGGGATACTACCTGTAGCGGTCTGGGTAGAAATAGGCAGGAGGCGTGGTTTGGTCCGGACAGGTTTTATTTGCTGGTACAGAAAATCTGTACAAGTGTTCCTTGTCAGAGCCTCCTCCTTCCTCCGTACTGGGCTTCATCGCTCCTCTTCCTTGTCCGTCTCCGTGGTGAGGTTCTCTCCGCCGTGAGGGAAGACACAAGAGAGGCCGTATCAGTCCGGAGTCAGACCCCAACACAGGTATTCAGGTAAGGGAGTGATGGGACACCAGTTGTGACTATTTACAACGAGTGAGGGGACGTGGGAGTGCAGGAAGGGAACCCAGGGAAACATAGGGTATTCGGTCACGGTACTGACCCACCCCTTCTCCCAACCCAGCCCGTGATACGCTTTCGTACCTCTGATAGCCACACACCTCCTGGCGTGCGGCTGGGCGGCTTGTGTTGCCGTTGGCCTCCAGGCTCCCGCGCCGCCGATGGATCTCTCCTCTCGTCCTCCTCTTCCACCATTGATGTAATACCGGGTCCTCTCCTCGCCTCTCTCGTTTCACTCCTCTCGCTCCACGCCACTCTTCTCCACTCGCCATCCGCTCCTCCGGTGTACAAGCACACCTGAGTGCTTTCACCTGCCGTATTTGAGGCGTAGCCGAGCTCCTCCTCCACTTCGGTCTCGAGCCAGTTAAAGGGCCCGCAGTCGTCTTCTTCAGCGTCACAGCTGTACTGTTCGGCAGGCGTAGTCCAGACCTGCGGTTGTGATGGCTCCAAAGACAGGAGGGGGGGTCACAAGGTGAATACCCGCACGGGGGCACAGGGCTCGTAGAGGGACTCTGAGGCAGGCAGTCCCTGTTACACTACCAAAACATAATTAATCACAAATGAGGATCCACCTGTCTCTTAGTGAACACCCACACAGACTTAGACTGCAGGCAGGCTGCAGAGGCCGCACCTGACAGTGCGGTCCCTTAATTTGTGCTATTATAACAGACTTACTGTCACATACTCGGGGATGGGTGGCAACAAGTGGCTGATAAGCAACAACTACTTACTGTTCTTCAATTTTGAATGATCTCAGCAAGACAGCGCGTGTTCAGCAACTCTCTGCAAGGCAGCTGGCTCACCTCTGGCCACGAGCACCCCACCTCACTGGGCAATCCCATCGGTCCAGGCTGCTGGGGCTGTCCGCAGTGAGTCCTAGCCTACTGGCATTCGCTGCTACCCAGTGACGACCAGTCATGACTCAGTCACTGATAAATCCATCCATTATCTGTACAGAACTCTGCCTCTGCCGGGCTCTCCTCAGAAACTATAACAATTGACTGCGGTCATTTTTAAGATCTCAACTGCAGACCGTGCTGGCGGGCCAGTGCAAGCAGCAGCGATGTGGCCCCAGTTGCCCGCAAACACTTAAGCCGCTGACCACGCCAACTCCCCGCTCTGGCACAGGGCGTGAGATCCTTATGCACGGCCACATTTTATTGTGTCACTGACAAACCTGACTGGGCCTCGGCTGTGATGTCTAGCAGGCTGTGTGACTGACTCACAGCTCCATAGCGCTGCGGGAAATTGATGAAGCAGCAGCAGGAGCAGCGCCGGCAGACAGGCCACAGGTCTATGCAGGCAGGGTGCTGCCAGCTGAGCTGCCACACACACTTTGTCGGACACAGGCCTGGAAGTAGGACGCCCTTCTGATTTTGTTGCTGGGGGCCGTATAAAAAAAAATTGGCGGTCCCAGTAACAAAACAAAACCGGCCCTTTGAAAGAACCCGGCCCCCACCCTTTCCCACCTCCCGGGGGATTGCCCGGTGCCCGGTATTGCCAGTCCGGCCCTGGGCTAGTATAGCTCTTGGGGAGGAGGAGGAGTACCCACAGTAGGGCGGGGACCCCGCAGAAATTACCCTAGTCTCACTAGGGGACAGTGATATGGCCACAGGGGCCCAGATGCCCCTAACACAAAGAAATACAGCACCTGGGTGACCATCAATGGGAAAAGGGTAGAGACTCTCCGGGATACTGGAGCCAGTGTGACCTCAGTTCGGTGTCACCTAGGCTCTGAAAGGCAGGTAGTCCCCGGGGGATTCCACCAAGTAATTGCAGTCAACAATTCCGAGCACCAGTGTCTGGTGGCGCAAGTTCCCTTCGAGTGGGGGGTCTCAGGTCCTTTGAGGGTTGTTGTGAGCCCTTCCATGCCTGTCGATTGTCTGCTCGGTAACGACTTGGAGTAGTCCTTGAGGAAGGATGTTGAGCTCAGGTCCCACTTGGAGATGCTTGGGTTGCCAGAGTGGGCATGCATGTCCACTCGGTCCATGGCGGTCAGAGAGGATGATCAGAGGGACCCAGAGCCTGAAACAGTGGCCCAGGCCCCTGCCAAGAGAAAGGGCCAGGGCGCGGGAAACCCGAAGTTCCCACGGGCCGGGAGGAGGCCGACCTTGAGTTGGATGCCCCGGTGCCTACAGGGGAACAGGTAGCCTAACTGGGGGACATCTCTTAGCTGACCCATTGGTAGCAAGAAGGGGGTCCCACCATGGAGGAATTCTGCCAGGGGCAGAAAGAGTGCAGGCTGCAGCCCAGGCGACTGGTGATCAGTCCGGGTCAAATTGGGTCAAATTGGATCTACTGGGAGAATGAGATCCTATACAGCGAGCCTAAGGTCGCGGAACCTGGGTCAGTCCGTGTGCTGGTGGTACCCAGCGCTTCCGGACCTTCCTAGTGGGTCTACTCACGACGTGCCTTTGGCAGGACATTTGGGGCAGGACAAGACCTTTGACAGGCTTGTCACCCACTTCTTCTGGCCTCAAATGCGAAGGCAGTCTGATGTGCATTGTCAGTCTTGCCAAACTTGTCAGGCAAGTGGCAAGAGTGGGAGGAAGATTAAAGCTCCCTTCTAACTGTTCCCCGTTGTTGGGACACCCTTTGAAAGGGTAGGGATAGACATTGTGGGGCCACTGGATCCCAAGACAGCGATGAGCAACAGGTACATCCTGGTCTTGGTGGACCATGCCATCTGGTACCGGAGGCAATCCCTCTCAGGACAACGATGGCGCCAGTGGTGGGCCGGGTGTTAATGGGGATCTTTCCCTGCGTGGGTTTCCCCAGAGAGGTGGTTTCTGACAGGGCGACCAACTTCATCTCAAAGTATATGACAGCCCTGTGGAAGGAGTGTGGTGTTACTTACAAGTTTACCACCCTTTACCACCCCCAAGGTAACGGTCTGGTAGAAAGGTTCAACCATACCTTGAAGGGCATGATCAAGGGTCTCACCATACCCATAAGGCGTATGTCAGGATCGCACTCCGCAGGATCCACGTGCAGAAGAAATGCTCCACCTCCGGACCCCCCAAACACCCCGAATGTATATCACAGGGTGTTCAGGAGATACGGTGAGGGAATAACCCCAAAAGGGGAAAAAACCCAAAAGAAAGGGATAGAAGGAAGGGTCAGCAGTGGAATAGAAGCTGCAACAGAAATACACAAGAATTAATAACGTTATAATTGCTACTCTCATTACATTCTCGCTAAACGTATTCAACCTGATTCACCTGTAATGTTACAGTGATTGCCCCTTCATACAGCAGTATCTTCTTATGTCCCTCCTGCCCCTGCACAACACAAGAAGCACAATATGTTCAAGGCAAAGAAAACAATGACCTTCCTATATAATGCTGTCACTCTAGATACATACCCTACAAAGTAATTAATCTAACACTTAATGGGAATACTCCAAAGGAAACGAAAACCTCAGTGAGCATTCCTTTGGATATGCAATGAAGACGTAAGTAACTCAAAGGAAAACAAGCAGAACTCCTCCTCTGCTAGGGAATCAAAGTCAGGTCCCAGATAAACTCTCTAGTTCCAAGAATAACCTAAACACGGCATGCTGTAGTTGAAAAGCACTACCAACATCCGCTTTAGTATTTGTAATCCGCTAAAATGTGAGTCAATATCCTGAAACATGTTTCCTTCGTGCCGGCATTGGGGAGGACTCCCCCCTGCAATCCGTCACTTACTCATATACTACAACCCCCATCCGGAGGTTGCTAGATTCCGATAAGCAAACATCCATGTTAAGTCCAAACACAGCAAGGTGAATAACGCCTCGCAGCCGCGAGGCTCTGAATAGACACGAGCAGAGAAACTCCCGGTCAGATGCCAGAATAAACACAACAATTGCGCAAGTGCGCGAACACTTTACCCGACTGATCTCCCTTCAGCGGGCTACAGGATTCACAGAGTTCTTCAGTTCAACACACCAGGCAACACAGGAAAATAAACTGGAAACGGAAAAGGCTCCTCCAGTGCAACCAGAATCAGGAGCGCTTGTTCTTTGGTCTCGCCCCACTATATCCTGTTTACAGCAAAGGATCATGGGTCTTGTAGTTCTAGGCCCACCGAACATGGGAGTTGTAGTTCAGGCAGGCGCATAACGGTCTAGATCCTGACAGTACGCCCTCCTCCCAGGCGCCTCCTAGGTCCCGGCTTGTTGGGAAACCGAGCATGGAAAGACCTGACCGCCCCGGGGGCATGCACATAGTGCCAAGGCTCCCAAGAGTCATCCTCAGCCGTATACCCTTTCCATGAGACCAAATACCAAAGCACCCCCCTCCGGAGTTCAGAGTCGCGAATAGCCTTCACCTCGTACTCCAGACCACCATCGGAGATTACTGGAGGCGGCGCCTTCCTGCGCGAGGAGAGGGCTCTTTTCAACAACTGCACAAGGAACACTGGATGTATTCTCAATGAGGAGGGCAACTTCAACTTGTATGCCACAGGATTTACTTGCTGCACAATGGGATAAGGACCAATGAACCGTGGATGAAAGACACTCCTCAGTTTGAACCGGATGTATCTTGTTGATAGCCACACCCTGTCTCCCACCTGGAACAGAGGACCCTGAGCACGGTGTTTGTCCTCCCATTTCTTGCACACCTCCTTCGCTTTCATCAGATGTTTATGAACCCCCCTATGCACCTTCCTTAAGGCCATAATACGGTCTCTCACAGTGGGTTGATTGGCCAACTCAGCGGGGATGTCAATAGGCAAAGTGTTGGCATCATAACCAAAGTTAGCCTTAAAAGGCGACATACCGGTTGAAGTGTGCCATGTATTGTTATAGGACAACTCAGCCATCCATAGTAAATCCACCCAGGATTCATGGGCCTCAGAGTAACAGCGCAAGTATTTCTTCAAAGTCTGGTTTAGGCGTTCAGTTTGGCCATCCGTTTGAGGATGGAAGCTGGTAGAGAGCGCTGACTCTACACCCAATGCCTTGCACCACATTTGCCAAAAGCGAGCGATGAACTGTGGTCCCCTGTCTGACACAATTACTCGTGGAATGCCATGTAACCTTATGACCTGTGAAGCCAACAATTGAGCTGTCTGACCTGCCGTAGGGAGGTTTACACAGGGTATAAAATGTCCCATCTTCGTCAGATTATCCACCACCACCAACTCTGCTAAATCCTGATCCAAAGGTAAGCCTGTTATGAAATCCAGACTTATGTTCTGCCAAGGGCGAACGGGGGTGGGCATAGGCATCAATAGTCCTTTCCGTTTGGTGTTCTCTCCTTTTGCTCTAGCACAGGTTTCACACTTCCCTACCCATTTGGCAACATCCAAGACCAAAGACTCCCACCAGAAATGTCTCCTAAGCAGTCTCACTGTCTTGGTAACCCCTGGATGTCCTGCTGATGGAACTACATGACACCAGCTAAAGGCTTTCATCCGCAAATCCTCAGTAGGTAGAAACAAACTCTCCCCCTGAAAAGGCAACCCCTGTCTCACCTTCCTGCCTGTTTTCTGAGCAGCCCAACGCTCCCATGATCCCAAAGACCTTGTACTCCTAATGTCTCCCAAGAATCTCTCAGCGCGAACCGCACACACTACCTTGGTAGGAGAGATTATGGAGTGCTGTACTTCCTCAGACGGCTCTGTACATATCTCTTGCCTGGACAGTGCATCTGCTTTCCTGTTCTCTACACCAGGACGAAAGGTTACCACAAAATTATATTCAGAAAAGAACAGCATCCACCGCATTTGTCTTTGCGTTAAATGTCTCGCTGAGGTCATATATTGGAGATTCCGATGGTCGGTGTATACAGTCACCGCTTGACTAGACCCCCAGAGGTAAGGTCTCCATTCTTGAAATGCTCGTTTAATAGCCAGTTGCTCTTTCTCTGCTATAGTGTAATTAACCTCTGCCGGGCTCAATTTCTTTGACAGATAAGCAACAGGATGAAGCTGGCCATTGTCTGAATCTCTCTGGGATAGTATCGCCCCTACGGCTGCATCAGAAGCATCCGCTTCGACTATGAAAGGTTTTTCCAGCACAGGGTGTGCCAACACTGGGGCTGTGGTAAAGGCTCTTTTCAAGGCCTGGAAAGCTTTGTCAGCCTCAGAAGTCCACACAAACATCGTTCCCTTTCTTAACAGCCTTGTGATGGGAACCGCCGTCTGAGAGAAGTGCAGAATGAACCGGCGATAATAATTCGCGAATCCTAAAAAACTCTGCACCTCTTTCACATTTCTCGGGGCTGGCCAATCCTGAACAGCCTGTACCTTTCTTTCAGACATCTGGAGGCCATGAGGACTAAGATTTACCCCCAGGAACTCCACTTCCTGTACCCCAAATTCGCATTTGCTCAACTTCACATACAACCTATGCTCTCTCAGTTTGTCCAGAACTTGGCACACTTGGGTTGTATGACATGAAACATCATGAGAATATATCAAGATATCGTCGATGTACATTACTACAAACGGATCCACGTATTCTTTCAACACATCATTTATAAAAAATTGGAATGCTGCTGGAGCATTACAAAGCCCGAAGGGCATCACCAAATATTCATAAAGACCGAATCTTGTTTTGAACGCAGTTTTCCACTCGTCCCCCTCTCTTACTCGGACCAGGTGATAAGCCCCACGTAAGTCGAAACGGGTGTAAATATTGGCCTCTCTCACCTGGTCGAGCAAGACTGAAATGAGGGGAAGAGGGTAACGATTGCGTACAGTGTTTTTATTTAATACGCGATAATCTACACACGCTCTCAAATCCCCATTAGCCTTTGCAATGAAAAACAGAGGAGACGCCGCTGGAGAGCGGGAAGGCCTAATGAACCCCAAACGCACATAGTGGTCTAGGTATTCTCTCAAGTGGGTGGTTTCAGGCACAGACTCTACATGTTGGTATTGTAGCCCCCTCCACCAGATCTATACGGCAGTCATATTCCCTGTGAGGGGGTAAGGACTTCGCTTCACTCTCACTGAAGACATCGCTATAAGCCCTATATTCATTGGGTAGTTGGACATCTTTTTCTGCCGCTGTAGCAGCCAAAAACGGGATTGTTAACACCGCCACATGAGCTGGAACACATGGAACTAAATGGTCCTGACAATTTTCGGGTACAAAACGAAAGGTCTTTGTCTTTCAATCCACCACAGGATTGTGTCTGTGCAACCAAGGCATGCCTAGGATGACCTCATATTGAGGAGCAGCTATGATGTTTAATGCCAGATTCTCTGTATGCACATATGTAAATGTAAATGTACAGGAATTTATATAGCGCAAATCACCAAGCGGTTTCTAAGCGCTTGCTTAGGGAACCCGTCCTGGTATTCCCCTGTGAGATAACCCTGGCAAGGTATCCGCAAGGTGAAAGCCAGGCATCCCGCCGCGAGGGGCCGTTGTGGAGATTAAGCAAGCTATTGCCCAGAGTCGCAGAGTGTGAACCCGTGAATCGAGTAGGCACCAGAGCGAGAATTGTCGAGTCCATGGACATTTTAGGACTCAAGACCCCACCGAGCCGGGAATTGAACCCTGGTCCCGGGCTGACCTCTGCTTCCAGGTCTGCCTCCTCTAACCAGTGAGCCACACTTCTCCACATATCCATGCAACACCAAAGACAAACCTATTTCACTGGTTCTTTCGGTTATTTGACCTGATGTTAACGGTTGCCCATCAACAGCCAAAACATCTTCAGGGTTCTCTCGGGGGGCACGAGCAACGCTAAACGTGTTACTAAGCCATCATCAATAAAATTGCCTGTGACTCCAGAATCCAACATCACCATAACTTGATGTTGCGCATGATCACTTTCAATAGTCATAACTACCACAAGATGCACTTCAGTTTCTTCTGGTCCGGCGGAGGACAACGAGGTGAGTTTCCATTCCTGTCCCCCCTCAGCCCTGGGTTTATTTTCTTCCCTGGCTGAAGTGTCTAACATGTTTGAAGATACCGCCACCTTCTTGAACCTGTTAAAGCCACCCGAAGTCTTGGGTTTGGAGGGGCACTCTCTAACGTAGTGCCCCTTCTTCCCACAGTACATGCATAAGCCCTCTACTCTCCTACTCTCTCTTTCTTCTCTTGACAAAGGAGCCCTAAGAGCTCCGATCTCCATAGGCTCAGGAGTGGATTCTGATCCACCCGGACTTCTGCGAGGGGTTCGTTCATAACTATAAGTTCCTTTGTCCCAACGTCTTCTACTACCCCCTCTCTCTGTTAAACGGCTATCCAATCTTAACGCCAAATTCACCATGTCCACATATGTGGTGGGCTGTGGATCCACCTGAGCCACCACGTCTTTCAACTCCTCTTTTAACCCTAGATAAAAAAGAGACATCCTTTTCTCCTCTGGCCACTCTGCTTCGGCCACCAACCTGTTAAATGCAGTCAAATAAGGAACCAATTCTCCCTTACCCTGGCGTAATTCTAGCAGTTCACGATCTGCACTACAAGATGTAGCCCTCCGATCAAAAACCCTCTCAAATTCCGTTCTAAACGCGGACCAATCTGACAGGATAGCGTCATCACGTTTTACTAAAGGCACTGCCCAATTAGCCGCGTCCCCCGCTAAATATGAAATAGTGAACGCCACCCTAGAATGATTCGTAGGAAAAGAAGACGGCTTACATGAGAAGTGCATAAGGACCTGGGTCAGGAATACCTGTACCTTTCGTGGGTCACCTGAGAACCTTTCGGGATTAGCCAAAGGTATGGGAGGTGGTACTGTAACCTGTACTGAGGAGGCCGGGGCAGAAGCATTAAAAGGGTTACCCCCCAACCTATCCACCTTCTCCCGTAGAGCAGCAGTCTCTGCCTTAGAGGCAGCCAACTCCTGCTGCACCAACACCAGAGCGTGTAACACATCCTCTGAGGTACTGGATTTTTAAGAACCGGCACAGACACCGGTAACCCAGCGGTGTCAGGGAATACACACCCAGAGACCTCGGGTTCTTCCTGATCCAGACCACAGAAACTCAGAGTCTTCTAGGTGAAGTCAAAGATTAGTTTATTGGCTGCAACCAAGGTAACAAGTGTCCTAGAAGTACAACATATGGAAGTATATTCTCAGGAGACTGCTCGCCTTTACAAAGTCAGGCTTCTCTTCTTATACACAATTTTAGGCTTCAGGCAAAACATTCTTGGTTGTAAAGTAAATCGTTAACATATTTCTAGTACAAAGAAAAAGCAGAGTCATGATGACATGTCCATATTTCACTTCGTGCTGCCTACAACAAATCATTTGGCAAGGCCCAACATTTCATCAGATATCACTGGACCCCTAATAAAAACGGGCACCTCCCCACCATAAAGTAAGTGAAGCAAAAGGGTGGAGATAGATGTGAGCGAGATATGGCAGGTGTGCGCGCTGAAATGGTTTTATGGTTTGTTGAGCCTAGATGCTATCTTGCTCGGCCACTGGGAGGGGAACTGACTTAACGAGTTCGGCCTGGGGCAATGGTTCCAACTTGCACAGGTCATGGAAAAGTCGATTAAGGAGTATGTGTCCTTGTGGAGTTGAATTCAACTGGATTAAGGCCTATGTAAAGGGCAACACATAAATGGAAGCCAAGGGTTTAGAACTCAAATGACGATTTCGGGGTGAAATCGTCACTCGAATGTGCTGAAAATATATGTACATGATGTACTCGTCATTCTCGGTCTTTCGATACCAAACTCGTCATGTTTCGACGAAGTTTTAATTCTCGAGTCCAGAATAATTACACGAATCCAGATTTTCAGAACCTCACCTCCATGGACGCCATTACTCCTACACACGGATCAGGCAGAGTGAAATTCTTGGGCTCGTGATTCTGTCAGGATCGCACTCCGCAGGATCCACGTGCAGAAGAAAGGCTCCACCTCCGGACCCCCCAAACACCCCGAATGTATATCACAGGGTGTTCAGGAGATACGGTGAGGGAAAAACCCCAAAAGGGGAAAAAAAACAAAAGAAAAGGATAGAAGGAAGGGTCAGCAGTGGAATAGAAGCTGCAACAGAAATACACAAGAATTAATAACGTTATAATTGCTACTCTCATTACATTCTCGCTAAACGTATTCAATCTGATTCACCTGTAATATTACACCGATTGCCCCTTCATACAGCAGTATCTTATGTCCCTCCTGCCCCTGCACAACACAAGAAGCACAATATGTTCAAGGCAAAGAAAACAATGACCTTCCTATATAATGCTGTCACTCTAGATACATACCCTACAAAGTAATTAATCTAACACTTAATGGGAATACTCCAAAGGAAACGAAAACTTCAGTGAGCATTCCTTTCGATATGCAATGAAGACGTAAGTAACTCAAAGGAAAACAAGCAGAACTCCTCCTCTGCTAGGGAATCAAAGTCAGGTCCCAGATAAACTCTCTAGTTCCAAGAATAACCTAAACACGGCATGCTGTAGTTGAAAAGCACTACCAACATCCGCTTTAGTATTTGTAATCCGCTAAAATGTGAGTCAATATCCTGAAACATGTTTCCTTCGTGCCGGCATTGCGGAGGACTCCCCCCTGCAATCCGTCACTTACTCATATACTACAACCCCCATCCGGAGGTTGCTAGATTCCGATAAGCAAACATCCATGTTAAGTCCAAACACAGCAAGGTGAATAACGCCTCGCAGCCGCGAGGCTCTGAATAGACACGAGCAGAGAAACTCCCGGTCAGATGCCAGAATAAACACAACAATTGCGCAAGTGCGCGAACACTTTACCCGACTGATCTCCCTTCAGCGGGCTACAGGATTCACAGAGTTCTTCAGTTCAACACACCAGGCAACACGGGAAAATAAACTGGAAACGGAAAAAGGTCCTCCAGTGCAACCAGAATCAGGAGCGCTTGTTCTTTGGTCTCGCCCCACTATATACTGTTTACAGCAAAGGATCATGGGTCCTGTAGTTCTAGGCCCACCGAACATGGGAGTTGTAGTTCAGGCAGGCGCATAACGGTCTAGATCCTGACAGCGTAAGTGGGAAGTCATCTAACCGTGCCTTCTCTTTGCGTACTGGGAGGTACCCCAGAATTCTCTCGGGTTCAGTCCCTTTGAGCTTCTGTACGGGCACCCTGTGCGATTACCTCTAAGCTTGGTGAAGGAAGGCTGGGAAGCTGCTCCCAGGAAAACCCCCCAGGATGTGTTTAGCTACGTGCTGGCCTTCCGAAACCAAACTGCCCGCTTCAGGAAACTTGCTCAGGCAAACCTCGAGGCCAGCTAGGAAGAAATGAAGAAGTGGTATGACCAGAATGCCACTCTGGTCGAGTTTCAACCTGGACAAAAAGTGTGGGTTATGGCCCCAGTGGAACCTTGTGCCTTGCAGGACAAGTGGACTGGGCCCTTTGAGGTGGTGGAGCGCAAAAGTGAAGTCACCTACCTGGTGGGGGGAACATCCTTTACAACGCAACTTTTACAACGAAGTACCTTTACGACGCAACCATTATAACGCAAATTTACAACGTCTTGCGCTGGGGGGGCGCTCTAGGATAGGGAATAGTTTCCAACACCTTCCCTACTATCCACGGGGACTGGAGTTGGAATAGTAAATTAAACTATTCACTATCCAGCGCCCCCCAACGCAAGTCGTTGTAATGACTTGCGTTGTAAAACTTGCTTCGTAAAGGCATGCGTCATACATCCACCTGGTGGATTTGCAGGCTCCCCGGAACCCTTTACGGGTCCTCCACATGAACTGCCTCAAGCCCCCCTTCGAGAGGTCTGAAGTGAGCATGCTCTTTGCGACGGACGACGGGGAGGAAGTGGAGAGTGAGCCTCTCCCGGATCTCCTGTCTACCCAAGAGGGGAATGGGTCGGTGGATGGTGTGATCCTCTCCCTGACCCTGACCGCTGAGCAACAGAGCGAGTGTCGCTAGTTGCTGGGGCACTTTGCCCCGCTGTTCTCCTTGACCCCTTTTGTTACTCACTGGTATACCCATGATGTGGACAGCGGTGACAGCCCCCTGTGAATCAAAGATTTACAGATTGGCTGACCGGTTCAAACCCAGTAACAAAGAGGAGGTCTCGAAGATTTTGGTGTTAGGGGTGGTTGAGCTGTCCAGCAGTCCATGGGCCAGCCCTGTGGTCTTGGTCCCAAAGGCTACAGCACCTGGTGCCACACCAGAAATGCGGTTCTGTGAGGACTACCGGGGGCTCAATGACGTCACTCGGATGGGGACACACCCCATCCCCCGAGCTGATAAGCTCATAGATTGGTTGGGAGCTGCCAAATTTCTTAGTACGTTTGATTAAAGGTCAGGGTACTGGCTGATTCCTCTAACTGAAGGGGCCAAGGAAAGATCCGCATTCTCAACTCCGGACGGACATTACCAGTTCCGTGTGATGCCCTTCGGGTTGAAGAATGCCCCTGCCACCTTTCAGAGGTTGGTCAACCAGGTGTTGGCCGGGCTGGAGGAATTCAGCGTCGCACACCTTGCCGACATTGCGCTGTTCAGTTCCAATTGGGATGAACACCTGCGGCACCTCGCGGAAGTGTTGAAAGCGCTGCAGAAAGCAGGCCTCGCGATTAAGGCCAGTAAGTGCCAGATCGGGCAGGGTTCGGTAGTGTACTTGGGACACCAGGTGGGGAGCGGCCAGGTGGCGCCCCTGCAGCCCAAGATTGACACCATTCCTGGCTTGGGAGCCCCCAAGACCCAGACAGAGGTGAGGGCCTTCTTAGGACTCACCGGGTACTACAGGAGGTTTGTTAAGGGATATGGCACCATTGTTGCCCCTTTAACGTAGCTGACTTCCAAGAAGCAGGCAAAAAAGGTGATCTGGACTGAATCCTGCCAGAAGGCATTTGATGCCCTGAAGGCCGCCATGTGCACGTCCCCCGTGTTCAAGGCCTCCGACTTCTCAAAGGAATTTGTCATGCAGACGGACGCGTCAGAGCATGGAGTGGGAGCAGTGCTCTCACAGCTGAACGAAGAGGGTCTAGACCAGCCTGTAGTCTTCCTTAGCGGGATACTACTCCCAGGGAACAGAGTTGGAGTTCCATAGAAAGGGAAGCCTTCGTTGTGGTATGGGCACTGAAGAAGCTGAGGCCCTACCTGTTTGGGACAGACCTCCGGGTTCAGACCGACCACAGGCCCCATAGATGGTTAATGCAGATGAGGAGGGAGAATCCAAAACTTCTGAGGTGGTCCATCTCCCTACTGTGAATGGACTTTACGGTGGAACACCGCCAGGGCACAGAGCACGCCAACACAGATGGCCTGTCGAGGTTCTTCCGCCTTAGTGAAGAGAACTCCCAGGCGTGTGGGTAGTTCTCCCTACTTTCAGCTGAAGGAAACATGTGTAAGACTTGGCATCGTTTGGTGTGTTTCCCCTGAGTTTTTGCTTTCTGGCCTCCTGGTTTTGACTCTGTTTTTGCTGGCATAACGTTTCTGCGCACTTTTCGCACTGCTGATTAGTGGTAAAGTCCAGTCGCTCTATGTGTCAATTGTGTTATGGATTGGTGATTCCACGATTGGATATTTAATTTACTTGTTAGTTCCTACTAAAGTGCACTGAGTGTGCCGAGGCCTGTGGATCAAATGCTATTCGTGGGCCTGTAGCACTGATTGTGCCACCCACGTGAGTAGCCCTGAAAAGGTACCTCAGACCTGCCATTGCAGAGTCAGTGGGCAGTTTGTAGCCGCCATGTCGACTTGGACAGTGCACATACTTTCCAGACCCTAGCCTTCCCTTTTCTACATGTTAGTCACCCTTAAGGTAGGCCCAAGGTACCCCAGTGGGCAGGGTGCAGTGTTTGTGAAAGGCAGGACATGCCCGGGTGTGTGTGGCATGTCCTGATAGTGAATTACAGCCCATTTTGTTTTTCATTATTGCAAGGCTACCTGTTCCCCTTTGGACCAAAAGGGAAGTTTTGGTTATAACATCTTATAATCCTAACTGACCCAGGGAACATGGTAGAAAAACAAATTTAGTATGCCTGAACTCAGAATCTAAAGATGCATCTTTTAGTGAAGGTGATTTTTACATTCTGTGTTTGAAAATACCACTTTTAGAAAGTAGGTATTTTCTTGCTCAGTCATTCTGTATGCCTCTGCTGGAATGTGGATTGCCTGTCTGGGTTTTGGATGACAGAAGGCTGGGGAGCAGGAGGGCTCCAGATAGTCCAGGTAGGGTCAGGAAAGGGCTGAGTAGACCTGGGCTGCGATGGGGAAGGGGGTGGAGATATCCTTGCACCTCAAAGGGCCTGGTCTGCCTCTGACAAGGCCGTCTCCACCTCCTGCCAGGAATTCACACCTGAGAAGGCAGAACTGGTTCTGGCTGGGCACAGACACCCTCTGCCTAGAGAATCAAAGGATTTTTGGATACAAATACTGGGGTCAAGACCCCTTAACTTTAGAACTCATCTGGATCAAGAAGTCTGCCAAGAAGAAGAACTGGAGAAGCTGTGAGGCAGAACAACCACTTTTCTGTGTGCTTTGTTGGGCTGACCTGCAGTGGCTGCTTCTGTCTTGGGCAGTGAAAGGCCTGGACTGGACTTTCTGCAACCTAGTTTGTGAGTCTCTCCAAGGGCTTGAAGTAGAGCTTGCCCCCTGTTCACCAAGTCTCAGGAACAGCAAAGACTTCAAGCTCTTCTGCCCGCAGCACTGGGGACTGTATGTTTTGTGCGGTATAAGAGGAAAAGCAACTCAACGACATCGACGCTGCCGCTGCCAACTCTGTTTCCTGCAGGCACCGTGATTTTACGAACAAACTTAAATAAATCAAGGTGTATGTTTTCAAAAGAAGGTTTGTTAGTCATACAGAAATTGAGTCCTATACTGTACATATCTTGTATATAGGTCTCCAAATATGTTCTATTTTTTTTAAATATATAACAATTTGTTGAGTTATACAAATATCTGTGGATATGATTATCTCCCATTGTGATGTAAGCTGCTAAAAATGTATATGCTCTCAAATGTTTCAAATTTACCTTATGTATAAACTTTGGATAACATTAGTTTTATTATTGTATATTTCTATAGCCTTGAAGAAGTCACGTGGAGACGAAACGCGCCGCGTCGGTTATGATTTTGTATTGTGTTTTTAAATAATCGAATGAAAGTTTTTCATAACAGAAGTCTCTAACAAATTCTTTCTTGGGAGTTTATCCGCTGTGATTACGAACGATAAGGTTTTAGATTTTGAGAATTATTAATTGTGCTACATTATTCATGACAATTCTAATATATGGGTATGTGCTGAGCTTTCTTGAATCTTGTATTTTTTTGGTAATCCAAAATTTTGAGGGAGCTAGGAAGGTCAGGTTCCCAGCTCTTGCACTATCATTGTCTGCCTAAATTCCATAGTACAATTATATATTCCAGTGCAGGTTTAGGGTGCCTTGACCTTTTATCTTGTGTGTTTCAATTATATAACCATGTTGGATATTTTTCTAAACTGGTGTGGTGTCTTTTTGTAGTGCGTACACTGTATTACTGTGGGTTATGTGCAAATGCTTAACACTCTGCCTCTTGTCAGTCAGTCAGTCAAAATCTGTATTTCGATAAATGAATATCAAAAAAAGGCACGGTACAAAAAAAACCCAAAAAACCCAAAAAAAAACCCCATACAATCTTGATTAAAAACACACGTTATACAATAGTTAAAAATATACAACTTTAGAGATAAAAATCACATATCATGATTTAGCTAAAAAGAAAGATACAAGAAATTTTAAAAATCATCACTGTTTACAAAACTATTAAAAAAGTTAAAAATATATTGTTCCGCCATCCCCTTGATCCTGATATACATTAATAATAATGTTTAACCACTAAAGTGCAAGGTGCAATACTTCATGACAATGTATCCAATCTCTCTTTCACCATAAGTCCTTTCTTGGTGCGCACCGCACACACCAAGTAATTGGCTACATGAAAGACAGTGCTAGGGTCATTTAACAACTGCAAATAAAGAAGTGCTGGTCTAACTTGCAGAAACCCTACCTTTTTTAAGATTGGTACGAGATACTTCCTTCTTTCTGCTAAAAAATGCCCACAAAACATAGTGAAATGCATAGTGTCTTGGATAGAGAAGCTATCACAAGAACAAGGAAGAAATTCATCAGGTTTACACCAGGTTGTGTACTGTCCTAATATCAGGTGGATCATATTCATGCGGAAGCGAGTCAATAAAAACCTATGATAGGGGCGGTTAACCAGAGTGAGGTAGAATTCAGGGCCAGGAGGGTTTGCAACCAAAAGATGTGCTCTAACCAGGGGTTTTGTTAGTTCCTGTTCCTCTCTTATTAGCGACAGCCTCAAGAGCATATCGCTTTTGATTCTAGCAATATCAGCCCGGGATATCAACTCCGGTGAAGAAAAGAGGTTAGGTCGTCCCAGAGCGCTAAAACCATTTTTAACATAGGTTAACCACCTAATTTTATGAGCGTTGTCAAGTAAGAGACAGTCCCTCAAAAAGGCCTGATTTAAAGATAATTCATTATTAAGCCACATTTTAAGCCACATGATTAGAGTGGCCACTCGAATTTTGTCTGTTATAAAATCAGCCCCCAGTTCAGAATGGACAGAATAAGATGGTGTTGACTGGGGTACAGACAAGACTGATCGAAAAAATTTTTTTTCCGATGCCTGAAGACAGTCTATCGAGCCATATCCCCATAAGGAACAACCATAAGTTGCAACAGACACGCACTGGCGTTGTAGATAGACATAAGGGCTGGGACTGGCCTAGCCCCCAGCCTTCTGCTGAAACTCAGGATGGCAGAAGATGTTCTTACTAGGGCACTATTTCTATTTCTTATTTGGGGTCCCCAGCTCCCTTTGTCTTCAAACGTAACTCCTAGATACGGGAATGTCGAAACTCTTTGCATTTCAGCCTTGCTGCAATAGAAAGTTTTAACTTTCTTGCAGCGTGAGCCTTTACCCACCATCATAACTTGTGATTTTTTGGCATTTATCTTAAGGTCTAAAGACGTCATGAACAGGCCAAAGGCATCCAATAACCGCTGAAGACCCAGGCCAGTGCGGGACAGAAGCACCGCGTCATCCGCGTACAGGAGGACTGGTACACTTGTCTCCCCTATACGCGGTATGTCCGGCGTAGCGGTCTTTAATTCAGATTCGAGGGCGTTAATATAAACTGTGAAGAGCAGGGGTGCCAAAATGCACCCCTGTCTCACCCCTCTTTTGGACTTGAAACGACTAGTACGTTGCCCCCCTGAGTCAACCCTGACTGAGGCCTGGAGGTCTAAGTGAAGGTCTGCCAAGAGGTTAAGAAGCGCACGATCAAGACCCAGGTCGTCGAGAATGTGCCATAGTTTAGTGCGATTAACAAGGTCAAAGGCCGAAGATAGGTCCATGAACCCTAAGTATAACGACCCATCTTTAGCCCTAGTGTATTTGTCCACTATCATCTGCAGATTGAGGCACTGGTCCATAGTGCCCCGTTTGGTTCTAAAACCATACTGCAGGTTGGACAAGACCCCTCTATCATCCAGCCAAGCCTGGAGTCTAAGTAGGATGACCCTGCCCATAATTTTTACAGATGAATCGATTAAAGATATCGGGCGGTAACATGCTGGGTCTACCCTATTTCCCTTCTTAAAGACGGGAATAATTACAGACTCCTTCCAAGATGCTGGAATACTGTTTCTAGTAATAGCATTAAAAACACCGCACAGCACCCTCGACCATAGCTTTGTGTCAGTTTTAAAAAAGTCGGCTGGGACTCCATCCGGCCCGCGGGCCTTATTTTTTAAGGTCTGATCAATGGCGATTTCTACTTCCGAGGCCTCAAAGTCAACACCCTGTGTCTCCTGGGAAAAAGAAAGGCCCTCTACCAAATCATCCACTAAATTGCTCGAATATATCGACTCAAAATGGTTGATCCAATCACCGTCCGGGATATTTATTTCAAGGGAAGCCTGGTTCCTATCTGAGAAAAAAGGCTGATTAACTATCCTCCAAAAGTCAGCACTATTTTTAACAATCTCGGGGTCAGACAATTCTGACCAAGCTAATTCCCTGATCTCCTTCTTTCTATTCTCTATAGCTTTTTTATACGCGGTTCTTAATATAGTTATTAGTGGCCGGTCTTTAGGGACAACTTTAAGGGCCTTGAGCAAGTCGGCATGAGCTCTTGAACATGCATGGTCAAACCACTTTTTCTCTCTGGGATTAGACAATTTTTTATTGTTTGTCAGGCTAATGTCAATGGAGTTACAAATATTACCAAAGGCAGACATTACTTGACTATTCGTCGCTCTTGCATCCATACATGTTAAAACATCGTTTTCAGTGCTAACAAGGACCGCTTGTAGAACGTCCTCTGGAACAACAGAAGACCACTTCAGTCTACGACCCTGGTCCCTTAACACCACATCCTGGCCATTATTCCCATCTGGCACACGCTGAGTTATAAAAGCTGTTGACAATACCTCTGCTACTACGGGATTATGGTCGCTAAATGCAGAGACAATAGCGCCATAGTTAACCACCCTCTCTAAAATCTGACAAGACATAAATATGTAATCAATTACAGTACCGTCACCATTACCTTTGAAGGTAGGAGTTCTACTATCTAATTCCCCACAACCAGACTCGTACAGGTTCCAAGCATTCAGATAAGACTCAAGGGTTTCCCCCCTAGTAGAATGCTCAAAGTGTGTTAATGAAGAGAACGGAGGCCCCTCTTCTGAAGAGCTTGTGCATGTCTGGGTGCAGGGATGAATGTTAAAATCGCCAAGAAGAATGACTGCAAACTCCTTTACCTTAGTTTTATAGACTGACAAAAAAGAATCAATAATGTCTAAATTCTGCCTAGTTTCAACATTAGGACTAGAATTATAAAAATTAATAAACAAAATATTTGAATAAGTAGGGGGATTGAGTTCAACGATCAGACAGTTTTGCGAACCGGAATTGTGTTGTGTTAACACCCCTTTTAGAGACGTTTTAAACAAAGTTAACACGCCCCCCTTTGGTCTGCCAGCCCCTCCGCTAAAAGCAGGCACAGAAAAATGTCTATAACCATCCAAAGAAAAAATGTTCAAAGGGTCCCAAGTTTCCTGAAGAGCAATGATGTCAAAAGTCTTCAGTAAATTAATCCAGTCATTGATCCCTGCCTTAGCCCTAATACCGGCAATGTTCCAAGTCATTATTCGGCAATGTGCATTTAAGGAACCCTTATTAGTAGGCAGTCAATCATTTTCGCCTAGAGATGATAAAGGTGCAAACCGATTAAACAAGAGCAAGGCTGGGAAAACTTGAGGATTAGGCCTACACAGATTATAGCAGTATGAATCCATGTTTATAGATGGTTGTTGAACTTGTGGTAATCCAGGGAAGAAAGCCTGTCTATTTGAGGGGTAGGTAGGAGTATGATGACCTACATAGGATTTAGGGGTAGGGGTCATACTCGGGTGGTTATAGAAAAACCCCAATGGGCGTACACTTAAACTATCCTCAGTAACCGGTAAGGAGGCCGCCCTTAATAGTACAGTTGCGACGTGCTGTGGGTGTCTTAGATTTACAATAACACAATCGCCTTTGCAGCATTTTCTTGAGGTACCAATCCATTCAACCCTGCGCACTGACACTATGTCATTACAAAAGGCGGTGGGGAACCCACAATACTTGTTTAGCCAAGCAATGACTTTATTTCCTAAGGAGCTGGTTACCTCTTCCCGGGCTTCAAATGAATTTGGATCAACTATCGGAACATTAGTTAGGACCACTGTGTATGGTGCACAATCAGGAGGTAGATTCACTACAGGTTTTTTCTTTCCCAGTGGACCCCCCGTGTTATTGATGCCAGTTTTATTAGCAACTATTGGCTTAAATGAAGTAGGAGCTATAATATCAGATGTTGACAAAAGTTGGACAGAACTTGCAGGAATTATAGATGACCCCGTAGGTTTAGCTTTAGCCACCTTACTGCTATTTGACCCAGAGGCCGCTGTCGTAGCTGCTATAGTAGGTACTCCCGGACCTACAATCTGAGGCGTCTTGGACCGTGACAAATGAGTGGACAGGAGGCACCCAAGTCTGGAGACCTCCTTTGAGACTTGATCCAATTTATGATCAACCCCAATCACGACAACAGCCTCAAAAGTAGCATTTTGATGTGCATTTATAGAACTTTCAGCTGATGTTTACACTGGAGAGGATAAGAGTGAACTTAATCTAGCGACTTCCTTTGTCACCTTATCGACTTTTGTCATTAGTGGTTTGATCAATAGCTCCAATTTAGAGGTCATCATGTCTGCAAGCAACTGGAGATGGTCGCCATTTACAGCTTCATTTCCCCCCCCAATACTAATGTAATTTGCTGCCTCCACCCGAACAGGCTGAGAGCTTACAGTATTCTTGATCTTACGATGCCCCCCACGCTTGTTGATCGGTCTTCTACAAGCCCTAACTGGGCGGCGGACCAAAGATAGAACAGCAGTGGATGAAGATGGCAAAACATCATCACTGACAAAAATATCCGCCGATGTAGAAGCAAGGTCCAAGTCTAGCGCTACAGTGGGGGGAGTGAATAGGGCTCCCTCATTCATATCCTTGTTCTCAGGATTATCTAAAACTACAACAACAGAGTCTGCTACAGGCGAAGAGGGGGGAGTAGTCCGACTCAGCGACTGTCGACGGTCAGAATTAATTTTTGACACCATCTTAATCATGAAATTGTCCATTGTCCCAACTAGTGCAGGAGTTTTACATGAGCGCAGTTTAGCCATTTAATCAATAGGCAATATCAATATGAACACTGGTTTATAAAGGGATTAGGCACTCACTACAGGATACAGCAGTTCTGTGTCCGATTTCCAATCCGCCAGGGGTCGTGGCCCTGCCCTGCCTCCTCCTGCCTCGGATGGCCGCAGACGGCCCCGCCCTTGTCCCGGGCTTCTCCCGCGCGCGACTCGCGGGGCGAGAGGGCGCGTCGGCTTTTCAAGCGCCTCCGTGCGCTAGCCTCGCGTCACGGGCGCCCCTAAGGCTGCTGGGGAATGTAGTCTCTCGGGAGGCAGTCTCCCGGCGCTCCCCTCCAACAAACAAACAGCCGTTTCCCTCACGGCACCGCCCGTTGGCGTCCTTCACACCGGCACTGGTCTCGCTCCCCCAGGGGCTCCTGGGCGCGTCGGCTTTTCAAGCGCCTCCGTGCGCTAGCCTCGCGTCACGGGCGCCCTAAGGCTGCTGGGGAATGTAGTCTCTCGGGAGGCAGTCTCCCGGCGCTCCCCTCCAACAAACAAACAGCCGTTTCCCTCACGGCACCGCCCGTTGGCGTCCTTCACACCGGCACTGGTCTCGCTCCCCCAGGGGCTCCTGGGCGCGTCGGCTTTTCAAGCGCCTCCGTGTGCTAGGCTCGCGTCACGGGCGCCCCTAAGGCTGCTGGGGAATGTAGTCTCTCGGGAGGCAGTCTCCCGGCGCTCCCCTCCAACAAACAAACAGCCGTTTCCCTCACGGCACCGCCCGTTGGCGTCCTTCACACCGGCACTGGTCTCGCTCCCCCAGGGGCTCCTGCCTCTAAATTAAGCCTGACTGCTCGTGCCAAGCTACCAAGGGAGTGAGCAGGGGTTATATTAGGAGTGTAACTCCCTTATCCTGACTAGAGTGGAGATTTTTGCCTGGCTTCGGCCCTTGCCCTAGCCTACCAGAAATCCCATTTCTAACAGGGAGCATGTGCTACGGCCGGTTTATGGCCGTAGCACATCCTCCCATAGGGAAATGTAAGTATGTGTCCATACCATGTGCGGTTGCATTGGAATCAGGCAGCCGGGACCGCCTAGCAGAGGTCGGCCAGTCCTGATTCTGCGATGTTGTTCGAAGGCACTTCGACCGAAATCATAATCGGGCCCCTACTGTGTGACCTGCTTTTCACCGTAAATATAACTTTTTTGATGTTTTGTAAGTAAACTAAAGTGAATGTTTTTAAGATGGCAGCTAAGATTTCATCAGGATTGAAGACCACGGGCTATATTTACAAAAGCATTTTTGAGGTTGAAAACGTCCCAAATCTGTGAAGAATGCCTTTTCATATGTACAAAACATAAATTGTGATTCGATAACATGTTACTGAGGGCAACATGTACGACCGATTTAAGAGGTCGCATACGTGCAAGGGAGTCCCTTCCTAATAGTGACTCGCAGAGCCACATACAAATGTTTTTGGACAGAAAAATGCAGTCGCAAAACATTTGTATATTGCTGCCAATGGAAAGTTGGTGGTAAACCAGTTGAAAATGGGAAATTTTCTCCAAAGGACCCCTTCCTCTTTGAGAATGTGGGCGCAAATATTTTTTAAGAGCAGGTTGTGGTCCTAAGGACCACTGCCTGCTCTTAAAAAATGAAACAGAAACATTTGATTATTCTTTTTGAAATGCATAAAACCGGCTGCATTTTTTTTTTTAAAGCAGCTTTATTAAACAGGCATTTGCAATGCAATAGGTCTCGCATTAGGAAAGTTTGAGCTATTGGTGTTGTAAATGACACATTTTTTATTTATGTGTTGGTTTTGAAAATAGCGAAATTGATAGCTTTGTTATTTACAATGCCAATAGTTATAACTTTCGCAAATGTGACACCTATAGCATTTGTAATGTAATATGTGTTGTATTTACGTGACTTAGATGTAGTGATATTACAAATAACAATGGCTTATAATTTTTTTTAATAATTAATACTTAAATAAAAGTTATTGTAATTTATAATGACAATAACTGAAACTTTTGTAAATAACTTTTGTGAAGATTATGTTCAGTGTATTTTATTGTGACGAAAATCCAAGAATAGAAGTGAAATATTAAAATCTTTTTGTGAAATTTGTAATAAAGCTTGAAACATTGAGACAACATATTTGAACCAGTTGTTGTTGAATGGTTGCACAGATTGATGCTGTGGTGGCGCTGAGTGATGTTGTGGTGGCGACGAGTGATGCTGTGGCGTTCAGTGATGCTGTGGTAGTGCATAGTGATGTTGTGGTGCTCCTGAGTGATGCTGTGGCGGTGCTGAGTGATGCTGTGGTGATGGGATAAATAGATAGAGTGAGTGCGATAGATAGATAGAGGGAGGGCGATAGATAGAGGGAGGGTGATAGATAGATAGAGTGAGGGCAATAGATAGATAGAATGAGAGCGATAGATAGATAGATAGATAGAGTGAGCGATAGATAGACAGATAGATAGAGTGAGGGCGATCGATAGCTAGATAGCTAGATAGAGTGATGGAGATAGATAGAGTGAGTGCGATAGATAGACAGATAGAGTGAGGGTGATAGATAGATAGATAGATAGACAGATAGATAGAGTGAGGGCGATAGATAGAGTGAGGGCGATAGATAGATAGATAGAGTGAGGGCGATAGATAGATAGAGGGCAATAGATAGATAGAGTGAGGGCAATAGATAGAGGGAGGGCGATAGATAGATGGATAGAGTGAGGGCGATAGATAGATAGAGTGAGGGCGATAGATAGATAGATAGATAGATAGATAGATAGATAGATAGATAGATAGATAGATAGTATGAGGGCAATAGATAGAGACAGGGCGATAGATAGATAGAGTGAGGGCAATAGATAGATAGATAGATAGATAGATAGATAGATAGATAGATAGATAGATATAGATATAGATATAGATATAGATATAGATAGATATAGATAGATAGATAGATTGATAGATAGATATAGTGAGTGCGATAGATAGATAGATAGATAGATAGATAGATAGATAGATAGATAGATAGATAGATAGATAGATAGATAGATAGATAGATAGAGTGAGGGAGATAGATAGATAGAGTGAGGGCGGTAGATAGATAGATAGATATATAGATAGATAGAGGGCGATTGATAGATAGAGTGAGGGCGACAGATAGATAGAGTGGGGGCGATAGATAGAGTGAGGGTGACAGATAGATAGAGTGAGGGCTATATAGAGTGAGGGCGATAGATAGAGTGAGGGCGATAGATAGATAGATAGATAGATAGATAGATAGATAGATAGATAGGTAGATAGATAGATAGATAGATAGATAGATAGATAGATAGAGTGAGGGAGATAGATAGAGTGAGGGCGATAGATAGATAGAGAGAGTGAGGGCAATAGATAAATAGATAGAGTGAGGGCGATAGATAGATAGAGTGAGGGCAATGGATAGATAGAGTGATGGCGATAGATAGAGTGAGGGCGTTGTGTGTGTGTGGTAGTTGTGTGGTTGTGTGTGTGTGGTTGTGTGTGTGTTGGGTTGTGTGTGTGTGTGTGGAGTTGTGTGTGGGTGTGGGGTTGTGTGTGTGTGTGGTTGTGGATGTATGTGGGGTTGTGTGTGTGTGTGGTTGTGTGTGGGGGGTTGTGTGTGTGGGGGTGGTTGTGTGTGTGTGTGGGCGTTGTGTGTGTGTGTGGGCGTTGTGTGTGTGTGTGTGGGGTTGTGTGTGTGGGGGGGTTGTGTGTGTTGTGTGTGGTTGTGGTTATGTGTGTGTTTGGTTGTGTGCGTGTGTGACCTGGGATACCTACTGGCCAAAAGATAAATTGTGCAAAAAAGGGGAAATACTGACAGACCAAGAGTGCATGGCTGGGCGAAGGAAATGTAGAGGTGTCGAGCCCAGAAAAAACTGGTGTACAAAGGCTGGGGACGCCCAGGAATTTGGGAAGATATGGGATGTCTGGGCCACAGTGGAATGCCAGTGAATGCAGCTGAGGGGGTGCAGACCAAGAAGGGATGGGGGGCCGAACACGCAGAGGACCGGAGATGTGTGCTGGGGGAAGAGAGTGCACAGTTAGTACCAGACAGGCAGGGGGTGTTAATTAAGTCCCTTTGTGAGGAAGAGCCTGTTGAGGTCTCTCAGTGTGGCATCCCACGGGAGGGAAGAAAACACAGGAACATTATTGATTGCAACTAACCCCCTCCCCCATTCTGCATGTCCCCTCCTGAATCTATCCCTGCCCCATGTGGCTTCTGCTTCACAAAGGAAGAAAGACAAAAGCAAGAGTGTGGGAGGGGGCAAGGGGCGCGCTTTACAGATGGGTGCAGTAAAGGGTGAGCACTCGGAATAAGTGAACGAGAAGAGATTCTAAGGGCAGATGTATCAAATGATTTTTTTGTCGCAAACGCTGCAAATCGGTAAAAAGCTGCGTTCGCGACAAAAAATCGGAAAATGGAATGTGTCAACTAAAACGCATCACAATATTAAGGAATCGAAAATTTTGCGATTCCTTAATATTGCGTAAGCATTTAAGGAATGCTATGTAAGAAGCAATTAAGTTTTGCGAATTTACACTAAGAAATCGCAAATTACCACCAACTTGTAGTTGGTGGTAATTTGCGAATTCTTTTACAAATGCACTTTTTGGCATTTGTAAAGGTGCCATGTGGCGCCATATGCGCACACATGTAAATTTCAGGGGTGCAGCAGGGTGTCCTTAAGACACCCTTGCACCCTTGAAATAATTCTCAATTTGCGATTAGCAAATTGCGAATCGCAAATTGAGAATAACTTCCCATTCCTTCCTATGGGCCTCCTGGCCCATAGAAATGAATGGGAAATTATTCCTTAATTGCAATTAGCAATTTGCTAATCGCAATTAAGGAATTTTAAGACATCGCTAAAAAATAGCGAATTTTTAAATACATACCCTTTTGTAGTTCTCAAATAGCGATTCTCAAAAAATCGCTATTTGAGAATCGCAAATAGGTATTTTGATACATCTGCCCCCAGATGAGAAAGGGGGGACACAGGAGGGGCACAAGAAACAGAACTAGAAAATGGAATTTAAAGTGTGAAACGGTATAAAATAAAGGAAGGGAAAGAGAAACACAGTAGTAAGCAAACAGATGAACTGACATTGAACGAAATAGAATGAGAGAATGGATGAAGTCAGGTGACGAGAAATGTAAATAGTTGGAGAGAAACACAGAGGAGGAAAAAATGTCAAGAGAAGTAGAGACGGGGGAAGGAACAGAAGGGGATCGACTGTAAACGAGAACGCTACGAACAAAACAGTTTAAGTAAATATCTTAAAAGAAATGTAAATCACAGTGCGACTATACACATACCAAATAGAACGACAGACGGGGGTGTTGGGGGGGGATGGAGATGCCGCACACAAGTGAGGGCACAGGACATGGCTGATGGAAACATCTATTATATCAAGTAAAACCTCCAACCAAATTTTGATGAAAATGTGCAGAGGGATGTATTGACTAACTGGCAG
The DNA here is from genome assembly GCF_964261635.1 of Lissotriton helveticus. Lineage (NCBI taxonomy): Eukaryota > Metazoa > Chordata > Amphibia > Caudata > Salamandridae > Lissotriton > Lissotriton helveticus. The sequence goes on from NC_136067.1 coordinate 1,191,420,636, forward strand.
ATGCATGAAGCAAAATACCTCCCGCTAAAATACCGAATCGGAAAAACAGGCCGATACCGAACGCAAAACCAGAAAATGCAATGCATCAACCCCAAATCGGTAAAAAATAAAGAATCGCTAAAAACATCCCCTCGGTAAATTACCGAATCGCAAATCAGACAATCGGAAATAACGAACACCAAAGCTGACCTCGGAAATACCGAATCGCTAATAAAGAATCGCAATGGAATGCATGAAAAATCGCTAATACCGAAAAATGCCAAAATCGCTATTTAGCATGAGCTAAATAAGGGGAATCTCAAACTGGAGGTAAAGTTATTTGAAGGATAGAAAAAAATAATTCAATTTTTGCAGGTGCTGACAATCGGTAACCCTTCACAAATGCCCTGGGAAACCCCACAAGTCTTCCAAAATGGCTGCCCTCTACGTGCTTGCTAGGAGGAGGAGGATCAACGCCCAGGCTCAGCGCAGGAGGATGATCCAGGACAGGGTCTTCAGGGTGCGCATCACATTGCTGGGGCAGACCGAGGAACAGGTGTACGATAAGTACAGACTCAACCGTGCCAAGATCATGCGCCTAATAGCAGATCTGGAACCATTACTGCAGCACGAGACACTTAGGACCAACGCCATACCAGCCCATGTCCAGGTCCTATGCTGCCTGCACCTGCTGGCGTCTGGAAGCTTCCAGGGGGTAATAGCTGAGACCAGAGGTGTGTTGCAAAGTGCATTATCACGCTTCTTCCACCGGTTCCTAGAGGCCATGCTGACATTCATACATCGCCACATCACCTTCCCCACAACCCCCCCAGCAGCTGAACCGCACCAAACGGGAGTTCTACCAGGTCGCACAATTCCCCCATGTGATAGGGTGTGTTGACTGCACGCATGTCCCCATCTGTCCTCCATCAGCCACCGAATACATATTCCGCAACCGGAAGTCATATCATTCTCTTAATGTGCAGGTCGTGTGCAATGCTAAGTACATCATTACGGACCTTGTAGCCCAATTCCCCGGGAGCACACATGACGCTTACATATTCCGTCACAGTGGCATCCACAGGCGCCTGATCAACGGTGAATTTGGAGAGGGACACCTACTAGGTACATATTGATGCATCACCGTTTACTCCATCCCCACATGTATCATTGCATTCATGCTGATGACCATTCTCTCCCCATCCTGCAGATGACAGCGCTTACGCATTGCACGAGTATCTACTCACTCCCTACCTCAACCCAGCAACACCTCAAGAGCAGCGCTACAACAGAGCACACATCAGCACAAGGAATGTGGTGGAGCGTACATTCGGCATCCTCAAGAGTCGCTTCCGAATACTGCACAAGACAGGAGGTGCCTTGCAGTACGACCCAGTGACCTGCTGCCAGATCATAGCTGTCTGTTCCATCCTGCACAACATCGCCACCCGCAGGGGGATACCAATAGAGGTGGATGGAGAGGATGAACTACGTGCACAGCAACCCCCCCCAACGCCAACAGGCGCATGTGCCCAACACAGCAGAAGGGCAACGGAGGCGGACATACATCACACAGCATCATTTCTGAGACAGGTAAGAGAGTGCCTTGACAACATGATCTGGTTTGCAAGGGTTTAATGGTCATGAACACCTGACTGGTGCAGAAATATGTAACTCAAACATGATGCAGCTGCAGTAAAAGTTCAACTAAAATAGTCCCTTGTCAACACGGGTGCTGCTTGTGGCACTATAGTTGGCCCATGGTTACGTCACAATGGATAGTGAGACATTGCCACATGTCTACTTGCGTTTGCCACGTACCCCCAGTCTCCTGTCCCGTGACTCCTCCGCATCCCCACGATGGATGTCAGTGGCTGTTGCGCTGCGCACACTGTGCCTCCTCCCGCTGGTCTCCGGCAGGGAGACGCTGCTCACACTGGAGGCGGCCTCACTCCCCTCATCCACTCCCACACTGCTGACACTGGCTGTTCCAGGCTGCAGATGCTCCACTGCAGTGGTCACGCTCTCGAGGGCCCTTGCCACATCCCCACAATAATGCCCTAGGTCCACTTGCAGGGACACGGACCTGCGGGATAGCACAGCTGTGCTGTTGCACAGCTTAGTGATGGCCCTATTGGTGGAATTTACAGCGAGCATGATCTGCCTGTGCCTCCGGCGCTCACTTTGTTGGCCTGTGACTACAGCACGTGTCAGTTCCTGCAGGCAAAGCTTGATGTCATTGTTGCCCGCAGCTATGGCTGTGGTGTGCTCACGCACAGCGTCAGTCATGTTTCCTAATTTGTTACACAGTTTTGTCATGGTGAGTTTAATTGCACCCATGTGTCTCCCCTGCAGGCGCTGGACACGCATCATCCGGGTCTCAACTACTCCGTACCCTTCGGCCGGATCCACTGGTTTTGCTGCTGCCCTACCCAGGGGCACAGCCCTCTGTCTGACACGCAGACGTGCTGCTGTTTGGGTGGTTGGAGTGTCGACAGCCTGGCGTGGGACATTTTGGGCTGCTGTACTCTGCTCAGACTCCATCTCGTGCAGGGAGGGAACATCTGCCCTGAGGCTCTGCGGAGTTGTCCGCACTGGTGGTGGTGGTGGAGGTGGTGTCTTTGTCCGCATGGATGGCGGTGGTGGTGGTGGTGGGGTCTTTGCCCGCATGGATGGTGGTGGTGGAGGTGGTGTCCGTGGTGGTGGTGAAGGGGAGGACATGGCTTCATGTTCCTGTCAGCACTCCGCATCGGTCACCACTGGTGTCTCAGAGATGACGAGGCGGCCACTGTTGTCTGATTCCATGGGGGATGCATCTGTGTGTGAAAAAGTGCATAGTTAATATTTAGTTATTGTATGTGGATTTTGCATTATTTTCTCTATATAAAGTACATTTTTGGACAGACATTTGGCCCTTTGCTGCTGTATTTATTTCATTCACCTCTGGGGTCAAACATGCACTCATTCATGTATTGACTACAACTCCCATGGTGCAACACTGGGATGAGGGTATGTGTTTTAGGCACGGCTACATGTGCACTGGGTCTGGCATGGGGGAGTGGGCAGGGATTGACTACACGCTGCATTGCTACGCTGCCATGCATCTTACCTTATACTCCTTCCGCAGCACCAGAGGTGCCAGTTGTGTGACCCCCACAACAGCTTCAGGTTCTATAGTAGACTCCACTAGGTCCTCCAGGGCTGTGTTCGGTGTCACATTGGATGTGCCCCCACCTGTGCCTGCTGCATCCTTGACCCTCTGAGCGATCCTCTCCTTGGCCCTTTTACGCAGGTCATACCAGCGTTTTTTTAAATCGTCAATGCTGCGGTGGGTGACTCCGCAAGCATTGACCTTGTCCTTGATGCACAGCCACATCTTTCTTTTTTCCGCCTCTGGCACCTTCAGGGACAGCTTCCCAAAAAGTTTATCATTATTGCTGGTCACACACTCAATCAGGATTTCAAGTTCCTTATCAGAGAACTTGCGCTTTCTCTTTCTGTGTGTGTCCTTTCCCTGCTGGGGGGCCTCCTTCTCCATCTTCAACTGCTTGCCTCGTCCTGGTTGCTGCTGGTTCAGTCTGGCTCCTCAGATCCTGTGCTCTGCCTCCTCCTCTGAGCTCCTCGGGCACTGAATGGAGCATGGGCTGTCCTACTTCCTGGTTGTGATGTCATCAGCCTGCTTCCGATGCGTCGCGTCTTTTTACCGAATTCGCAATTATCGAATTCGCTAATACCGATTCGGTATTTGCTAATTCGGTATTTGCTAATGGTGTCTCGCTATCGTACTTTCGCTATATGATACCGATTTTTACCGATTCGGTAATTAATACCGATTTCATTGATGCATCGCGGTTTGCATGTCCTTATTAGCGATTCCTTATTTTTCGCTAATAAGGACATGTAATACCGATTTTTGATGCATATGCCCCTAAGTGCCATGGAGAGGGTTGATAATCATAGAAGACATTATAAATCATGTGTACAGTCCATAATACCTATGTACAATGTTGAACATTCACTTGTATATTTCCTTTCATAGTAGGCCAATTTGGCGTTCAGGGAAATTTCTGTTTGCAGAGAACTTCAACAAAGCCTTGCTGTGTTGTTGTGAATACATGTAGCCTGTGATGTAATGTATTTACCAGAGTTTGCACTACCCCCCCCCCCTTCCACTCCCCCTCCTCCACACGCTAAGCGTGCTTGCCTACTGGAATGGGAAACAAATTGGGAAATCAGAGAGAAATAGTATAAAGTATGTCTATATCGATTTAGGATGGTATAGTGATAACTGTTATGCTTCACCGGATGGAAGACAGTTATTAAAATGCCATTACAACCTAGAAGGTAGTAAAAAGCCATGGTGACTTTGGGACACACTTCAGATGTAGTTATCTCATATGTACCTAATAATGTGTAAGTTAACCTCAGAATTTTTTTATTTGTTCCCAGTTGTGAAGGGTTGCTAGTTAAAAAGGACAACCTTCTTTGTGAATGCTGCGAAAGACTGCCTTGTCCAGACGTTCAGAAAGCTTAAGTATAAATAACAAGACTAGATTTTTCGGTTCCGTTTTAGGAGAGTTTGCTTTTCCTCCGAGATAGTGTTTTGAGCATGGCAAACATTCCTCACTGCCTTCTTGGTATGTGACCGCCTGTGCTGTAATGGTAATGCGGCAAGAGACATTTGTTTATGTGTGCGCTATTTAAATGCTGCATTTACTACTTAACACTGTGTGTTAAACGGGAAACAAACTCTGCAAACAGTGCTCCTAAAACCTCGGTCTGGTCATTAACTGAAAGTGTGGATCAGGTAAACCAGCTTGATGCACAGTATGCCCCCAGTATTGTGCTGAATGCACGTTCAAACAAATTTACCAGATGCCGAGTTCACGAAAGAAATGGCTGGTTTTTGTTGGATCTTCTTGGTACTAAAGGCTTCCCTCCAAATCCTTGAAAAACAAGTCACTGCGAACACGCTGTGTAGCCAATGAATTAGATGTCTGCCCACAAGGCTGTAGTCAGCAGCTTGTGACGATCCCAAAGCCAGAAACGGTGGGAGCGGGGGAGCGGATTCCTTTGTATGATGTCGAGGCTCACAGTCTGCCAAATGGTGTGCGATGTGCACGCGCCCAGCGCACATGCACTGTAGGCAATCCGCCTCATGGGAGCATTTTTTAAAGCGCCTACTTAAGTCTTGCAAAGCATTGCTGACGCAATGGCTATAGTGTGAGAAGTTGGCCTGGTATATGATGTTCACTATTCTAGTGAGCACCTTGCACCAGTCCAAACAACCCTTATGGTGATGGTTGTAAAGTCAACATTATAGACCAGCTATCCTAGGGGTAGCATGGACAAAAGCAGTCTTAGGCTAAACTCAAGAGGGCATGTGAAGCCAGCTGTTTTACCATATGCGAACCTTTTAATACCAAATGAAAGGACGCCACACAGGTTATATATTCAAAATGTATTTGTATTTATTTCTAAATAGATCCCCTTAACTCTTTATGAGCACAGGAGCACAAGCGTATAACAAGTAACTTAATATAACATACACAAGTTGCACAAATATGGATAGGCCCTGGTGGCCCGTAAAACCATATACTAAAATAGTGGTATAAGTACCACGTCACGAACAATGGTAAGGCCTAGGGCCTTGGGAATCGCTGGGGCTACACTGGACTAACAGCAGTTAGGACGTGGGAGGCCCACAGGATGCGGGTGCAGTGTCTAAATGCACTTTCGTGCACCAATAGAAGTCAATGGGTGCGTAAAGTTAGAAAGTTGCAGATTTGGAAGTCTTCGGACTGGACTAGAACTTAACCACTTAAAGCTAGGACACTAGGGATGTAAATCTCTACAGGAGCACCGCAGTACTCGCGTTACCTCACCCACAGGAAGCGGGTGCATAGGTGTCAAAGTGTGTCGGGTTTCGTCGTGGAGTTCTATGGAGCCTTGGAGAAAAGATGCTGCAGGCGACCAGGAGAGAAGAGTCCGGTTGGATCCAAGGGTGGATCAAAGATGTAGGGTACCTGAAAGCAGAGGGGACAGAGTCTGGGTCACTAGCCAGTGACCAGGAAGGAACCAGGAAGGAACCAGGAGATGTCGGGTTGCGATCAGGTGATGTTGTGAAGCTTGTCTTCGCTGCCACGTAGACCAGGAGGTGTCGTTGACAACCAGGAGCTGGGTAGAGACTGTCCCACAAAGACTCTCGCTGTCGGCGGTGTCGGATCTCGATTCCGAGTCAACAGGCCTTGGCAAATTCAACCCACGCAGGAATCAAAGATGGCTTCTGGATCAGGCTAGCAAGGTCTGATGGGCTGCTCCTTTTCAGGGGCGCAAGGGCCAGTCTGGAGCAACCAGACCAGCATTAAAAATTTGAAGGTTTGTTGTCACAGAGGCCACTAGCCAATGGGCAAGTGACCGGACAGACGCGTCAAGCAGGAAAATGCAAAAGGGCCCCACGCAGCACTCGGTGAGTGTGGAGAGGTGATCTTCAGTGCAAAGAATGCTCGGGGCTGGGGCTTCTCAATCCCCAATGCACAGCTTTGAGGGTGCCTCAGGAGCTGCACAGAAAGCACTTTGCTGGCTTTCCAAGATGGCCGGTCCCACATCTCTCGTCACCTCCACGGGTCTCAGCTTTGCTGTGGCTGTGGATCGGGCTGTTGGATGTCTGGAAGTCCAGTTCTTGTCAGTCTCTGTCATTCGAGCTCCGGCAGGAGCAACAACAAAGCAAAGTTTTGAGCGCTTGATGGTGCCTGCTTGCACAGGGTGGTCACTCCTTGACCACAAGGGAGATTCTTCAGTCTTCTACATCGAGTAGGATGTCGAAGGGTCCAGAGTTTCGTATCAAAGTTTCAGTCAGGATGATCTAAAGTCTAAGGGCACAGCTCCTACCTTTATTCCAAATCAAGGGGCTGCTAGGTCCCTCCTATGGGTGGGACCCAGGAAGGTGGTGGTTACACCCCTTTCCCTTTGTCCAGTTTCGTGCCAGAGCTGGGGCTGGAGTGCCCCAGCACCGGTTTGAACTGGACTATGCATGGGACACCTTGTGTGCCCCACGCAGTATCTCGTTTCATTCAGCCCTCTCCGCCCCAATCCACTATCTCCTGTCTGGGGTGGTGCTAGCACCTCCCTGTGACAGGAAACCTATTGTCCAAGCCTCCCTTGCTGGAAGGGCTCCCAGCAGCAGGAGGTCAGACTTGTGTCTGTGGCAGCAGCATCCATTTTGTGATGCTGAGGCTCTGGTTAACTTTAACCGGGATTAATGGAAGTAACATGTCTTCTCCCTCTAGAAGGGTGGAATGCTACCCCAGTCGCCAGAACTGGCGAGGGGGTAGTATTCCAAAGCGTATGACACCTTACACGACATGTTTTGATAAAGCCGAACCAAAGTTAGCAATAACCGCGAGGATTATAATGCACTTAAGAGTATATGGTATGGCAATATCCTAGAACAGCTATAAGGACATGGTTCCAAAAGCTGCAGACAGGCTCAGCTCATGCTGGAGCACCATCCCACATAAAACCAAGCACTCTGCCTCCAGGATTGTTAAGGCCTGCCATAGGAGTGATTTATAGGTGCATATGTGTCTAGATTATAAGGTTAGATATAGGAATACTATACCTAAGCAAGGGGTGATTACACGACCTTGCCCAAGCTGAGTGATCAGCCAGTTGTGTCAGTTTGGATGGCCAGCCAGGGGTGGCAAAAGATATGCTGCAGCCCCTCGTAGGCCTTGGGTGCACCTATGCCCTGGGTACCTATAGTACACTGTACAGGGACTCATAAGAGTGACCCAAATCCCAATTGGTGATGTACCTAAAGTACATGGTGTGAAATTTAGAGTGAGAACAGCAGGGCTGTGGGTCTGATTAGCAGGCCCACAGCCACATTAAGTCGAAAACCAGTGAAGCAAAAAGCAAAAAATGGGGTGACCATAGGATAGCAGACCCTACTCTCCTACATATAGCAAGACCTAAAAAGCAGCCACAGACATGTTGGTGTGCTGACCCCAGCAGGCCTCCATCCCTATGAGTGCCAGCCATTCCCAATGGGTCGGAAATTGCGACCTGCCTCATGAATATTAATGAGCCAGGTGCCTTGCAACCCATTTGGGAATAGCAAACAGTGTCTCAGACACTTTTGTACATTTTGCGACTCACAAAAAAATGGAATGGGGGTACAGCTGGCTACGAATCACAATTTATGTTTAGAAATTTGGTATTTGGAAGGGGCGTTTTTAGGTTGTCCCTTCTAAATACCAAATTGCAGTGCTATGTATGAATGCTTTGCAACGTAATTACGGTTGCAAAGCATTCATTTTTTATGACACCTTAAGGGTGGTGGTAACCATTTGTAAATGGGAAGAGGTCCCCACAGCACACCTTTCTCCTTGTGAATGTTGAAATAAATATTCTTTAAGAGCAGGGAGTGGACCAAGTTACCGCTGCCCACTTTTGAAAAATGAAACGTAAACGTTTCATTTTATTGTTTGACACGCCTCCGACTTATCACATTTTATCATGTAATTCCTAGGACCCCCCGGGACCAGTGCGTTTTGGATGACCTAAACTGAGGGCTTGGTGTGCAGACAGACTCTGGACACCCCCACAGGACGAGTCAGTCGTTAGACCAGCTAGCTGTACGATGCCACTACAACCTCCTTGTATTCTACAGTGGAATGTGTAGTTTCTGGCAACCGCTGAACATGACAACCCCTATTACTCATGTATTGTGGAAACAATACGGCATCTTTCGCTCAGTCACTCATGCTTGCTTTACTCAGAATACATAGAATGATGATTGGAAAGGTTTCAATAATTATTTATTGGTCAAGCGTCAGTCTAGTATGAAACATTTTTGCATCAACAATCAAAAGACAGGAGCAGACAAATGTAGTCGCTAGTACCAATATCGTAAAAAGTAGATACATTTCCATAGTGCTAGTAAGATGAATAAAAGCATATTACATGAAACAATAGCATTGCCGTACTCTTACAATGTGTAGCCTGCCTAACCGTGCCTAGCCTAGAGGTGTAGGTGAAGCATGTGTGTGTAAGTGCTCGGATGTGTCCTAATGGAACCTAATGGAGCCAAAAATCCCCCGGGGAAGAACTAACCCCTCACCTGATGGTTCTGAATGAAGGACCCTGTCTCAGCGTCGAGGATGGCATCCTGCAAGGGATGTCACTTCTCTGCCTGTTGAAGGATCAGCCTGTATAGTCTCAGTCTTGCTCGGAAGGAATTCTCCTCTTTCTGGCAAAGGGGGAGTGAGGGTCTTTTATAGTGAAGCGGTCACTCTGGGGTTTTTCTAGAATCAATATATTTTGAAAACATTTGCTAATCCCCTGATAATCTGTTTCTAAACAAATATGGTCATGCACAGCTGGCTGTTGGCCATGGATGAAAAAAAGTGGTAACCCTTGTACAGAATAAATCTACCATGCTATGTTATGTTATGTTATGTTATATTAATTTATTATGCGCAACAGCTACTCCAGCCAAGGAGCGTCCCGGCGCAGAGACAAGGAGAAACATAACACAACAGGAAAAGATAAAACCTAAAAGGAACAGCTAGAACAAGAATGTTTTAATAGCTCTCCGGAAAGACAACAGGTCTTCTAGCAAACGGATTTCAACTGGGAGGGTGTTCCAAATTAGTGCAGCTTTCACGCTGAAAGAACGACCCCCCATCCGGCTGAGTCTAAATCTGGGGACCACAGCAAGGGCTTGGCCCTGGGATCGAAGACTGCGGGTGGGGACATAGAAAGAGATGCAGTTGGACAAAATTTCGGGGCCGATACCTCTTAAGATTTTAAAGGTCAAACAAAGGACCTTAAAAAGAATACGCTTCCTTACAGGGAGCCAATGCAGGGAGCGGAGGACATTCGCCACCGGGCAAAATCTGGGTAGGCCAACAATGGCTCTAGCCGCAGCATTTTGAACCCGCTGCAGGCGAGTTAACTCAGCCTGGTTGGCCCCAGCCTGGGGACATGTTTATGTACGATAGGTACAGGGATTAGGATATGCTTCCAATAACCTGATGTCGGAGAGACAGAAGTAAGCTACTAGGTACAAGGTCACCTGTGTAAGACCATTATGTTGTGTGGATGAGACACAATGTATGCAATCGGTATGTATATGATAGAACTAACCCAAAGGACATGACAATTTAAGGGAAAAAAAGATTGCTTTATTAAAAATCAATCACAGACATGGTGGTCTGCTGTCCCCAGCAGGCCACCATCCCTGTGATTGCTGCAATTCCTGATGGGAAGCAAACTGCGACCTACCTCATTAATATTCATGAGGTAGGTCTATTTGCTACCCCATTAGGAACTGCTATTTGAAGTTTGTACATTTTTTACATTAGGAATAGAGATTTCCTAATTGGGATTCGGTAAAAATCGCAATTAGGACATTGCAATTTCCTCTTTTTTGTACATATGGCCCAAAGCATAGAGATGATAAAAACCTCTGGTATGTCATAAACTTACCAATCAGTTCAATAAGCTTTATTCGGTTTGCAACTGCAACCATATAAGCACATAAAAAACAAAGTAAAAACAGCCATAATAACATTCTCAGAATAATCAATACTTAACAGAGACGGCTATTAGGACAGGGATAGTTATACATTATACATTTGTGCAAATACACAAATATATGCCTGTTACTGTGCAAATGATATGTATTTAACATACCCTAAGTTTTCCTATTGCAGAGGTTCCACGTTAAATAAAATCTATACTTGTTTTTCTATATACAAAACTTCATAAAAGTGGCAAGTACCAACATTGTACAATATGTGCAAATTACGCTAAAAAGTGTTGCATGCCAACAGTATTCCTTCCTGTGCAAAATGCAAAAAGTGCAATGTGCCCTAATTTCCAACACTACTATACACATTTAAAATATAATACATTTTCTGATAGAAATGCATTTTGAAATGTAAGATGCCACATAATAGCAAACATCTGGGCTTTCCAAAGCAGATACCACCCTCATAGCATTTTTTGTAGATCGAACAGTGTGTTTTAAAAACAGAGGTTTCAGATAAAATGTCCTAATAAAAAGATAAAACTTACAAAACAGTAAAAAATGGCAGCAACTTTGTTTAGACATATTGTCACATGGGCACAAAGAGTTAGATCTTGTTTTCATGGTCGGGAAGGCCACGAGATGGTGGACAATCCCTAACCTCTAGTGTGTCAAGACGAACAAATGGGAAGTTTTTGTTACATTGGTCAGGTATGCTTGAAAACCAACTTTAAGATGTAATTGTTGGTAATATACAAGGGTCGGTTATTCAGCCACACGTCTTCCTCGTGCCTCCCTTTTGTGGGCCAAAAAGGTATCTTTAAACTCTTTTTTTGAAATTGAATCAGCATAAACTGGATCTATATGGCTATTACATTTAAACAGGAGATTGTACCAGTAGTGAATATAATTTAACCAGGGAATGCGCATACAATTATCTAGCTTTAAACAGTCTTTAATAATATGTTGAGTGAAGAAAGTTTCCTCTTTCGACCATATAGAGCGCCATAATAACAAAGGTCGTAGGGCAGCTAAATCTGAAATATAATTAAGGCCCACTTTCTGGTGGATCAGTTCTATAGAGGCTGATGGTAGGACACTCAATAGGCGCTTAAGAAAGCTGTTTTCATCTATCTGTAGTGACTTATCTAAGTGGTGGCCCCAGATTCCTGCACCGTAAAGTGCAGATGATACGCAGCTGGAATTGTAAATGGTCACCATATCTCTAATTCTTCGGGCTCCCACCTTCGATGAAAACCTAAATATACTGTTTGTACTCCTACTCATTTTGTGTCGGATATTATCATATTCACCTGTCCATTTCCCATTTCCTGCAAATGTTATTCCAAGATAACAAAATGTTTTAACCGATTGCATTTTTGTTTTCTCAAGGAAGAAAGCCTTGTTGGACTTATGTGATGTTTTCCCACATGTCATTACAACAGTCTAAGATTGGTTTGTTAAAGGTTTTCTACCATTAATAAATAATATAAAATTATTAATAAGGCGTTAAGGCCATTTGGGGTACGAGACAATAAAACCGCATCATCTGCGTATAAGAAAATTGGAACAGGATGTCCATCTATCAGGTGGGCATCCGCGGGTATCCGTCTTAGTACTGCGTCAACTTGGTTAATAAACAAAGAAAACAAAAGTGGGGCCAGGACGCAGCCCTGTTGGCTACCCCGTTTAACATTAAAAAGGGGGGTACATTCCCCTGCAGATCCGTAGCGCACACTACTGAAAAGTCTTTCGTAGACCCTGGCCAAAAAATAAACATTCGGTATTACGGATTTGGTAAAAATCGCGTTTAGGACATTGCAATTTCCTCTTTTTTGTACATATGTCCCAAAGTCATAGAGATGCTAAAAACCTCTGGTGTGTCATAAACTTACCAATCATTTCCTTGCACATAGATTAATTTGAAATTACATTTTACTTAGGTTATACACACAACCAATGACATCTCATCTCTTGGGAAACACAGAAAGACTTCTAGTCTCTTATCTGTGCAAATTATTTCTTTATTCTTATTCATAATTTGTTTTCATACTAAACTGTGAGGACAACGTTTCTTTATTAAACATTATTCAATATGTATTCTACTATTGCACAATTTTTTCGAAATGTTTTTTTTTTACATTTTAATTATTTATGCACCAGAATGAATTTTAGTCTCAAGGTTCCCGTTGATCTGTCTCAAGCTATCTGTCCAGTTTCACTCATAAGTCTATGTAGGTGAGATAAAGCATGTGAACTGGAAAAATGAGTAACATTACATGCCATTTACTATGTATTACCTATTGCACCACAGTAAGTGACATGCCATGACTTTTACGGTATTTATGTGACAAGGCGATCTAATACCTACACTGCCACAGCTGCAAAAGACTCAAAAGAGGGATTAGCTATAGGGTCAGTAACCTGGGAGCTTTCTGGTGAGTAGGAAAGGTGCAGTGATTGCAACGAAGCCCCCTGATTACCCATAAATGGCAGCAATCGAATCGGTGCATCATGAAATAACACATACAAAGCAACTTAACAACACAATTAAAACAGAGATGGCATAACACAACAGTCCAAAAAGAACGCAGCACAACAATCACAGTAAAACACAGCATCATATTGCAATAACACAGCAGTACAAAGACCAACAAAACACATCCCCGCCACAACAATTTGGCACACAACAAATAAGCACAACCATTCTCACCGCAAATTACCACCTGCAGAAAGAAGCTTACTCTAAGGTGACCCCTAGCCTACCCCTGGGACCTTACGAGGACATTTTGCCTGCTTCTGCCGGTACCTTCTGCGACGCTACTTCTGGCCGCTCCCGCTCCGCGGGAGCCGCTGCGCAGGGAGCCCGTCCATCAACGCTGCCTGTTTGCCACGTCCTTGCCGGCTGTCATCAGAGGTGCTGAGAGGCTGCAGGGGAGGTGCGCGGCAGGGACTCACTCTACCAAGAGTCCCTGCGAGACCATTCAACATCCGGTCAGCGCCCCCTGCGTGCCCCACCCCCCACCGGCAACAGGAGAAAAGGAGCTCGGAGCAGGATACCAGCGTGACCCCTAGCCTACCCCTGGGACCTTACGAGGACATTTTGCCTGCTTCTGCCCGTACCTTCTGCGACGCTACTTCTGGCCGCTCCCGCTCCGCGGGAGCCGCTGCACAGGGAGCCCGTCCATCAACGCTGCCTGTTTGCCACGTCCTTGCCGGCTGTCATCAGAGGTGCTGAGAGGCTGCAGGGGAGGTGCCCGGCAGGGACTCACTCTACCAAGAGTCCCTGCGAGACCATTCAACATCCGGTCAGCGCCCCCTGCGTGCCCCGCCCCTAACAGCCCTCCCTCATATTAAATCAAGCGAGGGACCGCCTCGGGGGACGCGAGTGGGACGCCGAGCGAAGCCCGGGCAAAGGGCGGGCCCTCTTAGGCCCTCAGAGGCCAGAAGAGCCTGGGCTGGGCCATACCCCTGACTGTGGAACTATACTAAAAGTAAGTCGTGCAAATCTCTTTCCCCTTGGCACTTATTCCAATGTCTATCACTGTGCGTAGTTCTCCCTCTGCCATTGCCCCAGACAAAACAGGGGGCTTGGTGAATGGCACTTTAGACAATTACTTCTCTAAAGCCACCCTTGAGGGAATTAAAGACCTTTCATTAGCTGAGCGCCGGGCTGACCGACGCCGTTCCATTGAACGAATCAAGAATAGGGCACTGTCTGAGCCTATTCCTGATACCACAGCATACAATGATCCGAGTGTTGACACTATGGACGTTACACCAACGGGGGATAGTGTGCCTTTATTGCTAAGGGAGTGCTTAGCACCCTCTATTGGCTCTACACAAACTGATTCAGCTACTATCTCTCTTGATCCCTCTGGCACTACCAATGTATCAAAGATCATAATATCACCTACAGTTAGGCCAGGGAAGATAGTAAGAGGGAAAACATCGAGGCCATTACCATATAAAATCCATGGTCCGCCTCCCACTAAAAAGAGACGTCACAGATTGGATCCAACCAAACCAAAATTGAGCCACTCTGAGTTTGGGAGGAAGTCTAACCCAATTTGTACTGAAGCTACAGGAATTATAGTCGTGAATAAAGCTGCAGAATCAATGTCAAATCCTTCAGCACCTCCATTATCTACTCTTCATTTTTTCTCTGAGAGTAACATTGAATATGCTCCAAATGTAGAAAAGCCATCACTTACTCCCTCTAGCAATCTATTAGACAACCTAGAACTAATTGTGAGGAGCTACACGCTGGCCATAGTTGAAAGATTAAAAGGAGTGGAATTAAGACTGGAAAGAATAGAGGCAGATTTGGCCACACAAAGTACCTCCTCTAGGACCATAGGAACCAAAGGTCCAACTATAGTAACAATCCCCAGCCAAGCATCTACATCGGCGCATATTCCTTCATCTGACGTAGTTGTGGTAACAACATCCACTACCACCCCTTGTAATAATCTGAAAACAGTTATACCAGCTACAATTAAAAATAAGCCTATAAGTACTTCATCTGCACCCAAACATCACCCCAATCCCAAATCAACTCAGACTAAAACACCAGCACCAGTACTAGCTGCCACCCTGAATCGTGTTCCGGATACTGTGGTTGACAATAACTTGGGAAGGGAATTGGGTAACTCATTTAATGTGCAGCTAAGAATGGAGGCGGATGAAGCAAGATATACAAGAGGAGCCCTAGGCATGAGACCACCTACAGAACTCCCGCCAGAAGCCGTACCGTATGTGGTGGTACTCACCGGGGTACCTGAACTAGCTGGAAACAAGCGGGAAGGTTTCTTTCAACTTAAGAATAAGATCATGCACTGGCTATCTTCACATAGACCAAAAGCCAGTAATATTAATGGTGAAATAATACACGTTCGACGTTTGCCCTGGTTAGGTGGAAGACCTAAGGACATTGGGGGTGATGTGGTTGTGGTAAATTTTAGAGACAAAAACGCAGTACAATACATACTGTCTTGGCCACATGGCAATGAGATCAATTGTATTATACCGTGACCTCTAACCTATTTTTATCCAAGATCAATAGTACTTCCACACCAATTGGCAACTAGTAAAGCCCTCTTTGACAATTATTTTTCCAATATGGAGCAAGCTAGGAACCCTGTTCGTATGTACCAACCAGCTCCAACCTCTGTTTCATCTGGGTGGAACACCGTACCCCCGAGACACATCACAAGTGAATACAGAGGAATGGCTCACCTATTACCATTCACGCCGCTGGAAACTTCGAATAGGTTTGATGTATTCAGTGGTCTGGAGGAATGTGATTGAAGTTTATTGAACAGGGGAGGAGGTGGCGGATGTGTAACTAACTGTAACACTGATGGAGTCAAGGAGGTAGAAGGAAGTAGTTCATTGATGGCGGAAAACACCGTTGTTGCAATTGAGGTTGGGGCCAACAGCAGCCCGTCTTCTTTTATACGAGTGGGCAATCGTGGGTCAAACGCTACTCTAGCTACATTAGTTTCATGGAACGTAGCGGGGGTGCGTGCAAAACTATGTGATCCTGATTGGAATAATTATGTGAACACCTTTGACATTTGTATGTTACAGGAGACATGGGCTACGGACCTGGTCCATAGAGTGGGATACAAAACATACCAAATTGAGGCTGTGCCTTCAACTAGAGGTCGAGCCTCAGGAGGTCTACTAATATGGATCAGTGTATCTATTAACATTGGTATAAAAATTTTAAATACCAATTCTTTAGATATTCTTGGTCTGGAAATAATTACTGAGGACAAAAGGGTAATTAACCTCATAAATATGTATAATAGTCCTCATTCATCCCACAAGGTGTCGCCATGCATTGAAAAATTTGAGTTTTTTTTGGACACCTTAGAGTCAGATGCAAGTGTAATCCTATGTGGGGACTTGAATTGTAATTATGAACCTATCACGGGCATGGTCAACTTGTTTGAAGACGAGGACATGGCCAATAAGATACCTCTCCTGATTGAAAATGGAACTGTAGCTGGGACTACACTAGCCCTTCAAATCACTAGGTTATTAACAAATCTTGGTCTGAGGGCTTGCAATGGGCGTATGCCATCTGACAGCGCAAAAGTTCCCACCTTCAAGAGGCGAGATTACAAAAGTAATTTAGATTACATCATTATCTCTTTTGATTTGTGGCCATATACAATTGATTTAAAAGTCAAGGAGAGATTTGACAGCGACCACAGCCCTCTGGAAACTAGTTTTCTCAAAAGCTTACTAAAGGGGATGGGTAATATAGAGGAAGGTGATACACAAGTTCAGATGCCTATATTAGATAACATCATAGTCAGTAATAATCGAAGGGCTGTTAAATGGGCATATGTATTGGAAAAAGAGGATCTCTTATCCAACATTTATCTTACTTTTGTAAACACATTTGAATCTTATTGCCCATTAAGATGTGAACCTGGGAAATGTATCAACTTACACAAGCTCCTCTTCAGTCAATTGTTAGACCTTTTAACAAAAAGACCAAAAAAAGGGACTAGTATAACAAATGCGAAACCAGTCGGGAAACCATGGTATAACAAGAAATGCCGTGCTGCCAAAACAGCTTTGATTGAGGCAGTTAAAAGAAAAAGTCCAGAGGAAATTAAAGACAAAAGGAAATTATATAATAGTTTATTGGTAAAAGCGAAATCCTCCTGGGATGAGGAACTATGGTCCAGCATGCTACAAGCAGCCAAAACTAAGGACCAGAGGCACTTCTGGGAATTAGTGGCTAAGGGGAACAAACGTGAGAAGAGTTCCAGAGAGGTCTTCTTGGACGAAGCCACATGGGTAAAACACTTCACAACGTTGTATGCAGCTAAAATCACTGACGTGACTTCACTGGGAGAACTGACCCTAATGCAGCCAGTGAATTCATACCCATTGGTAGTCTTTGACCTACATGAAACGGAACAAGCACTTGCTTCAATTAAACAAGGGAAGGCACCCGGTCTTGATAAAGTCCCAGGCGATCTGTTTTTGCATAACACTGATGTCTGGTTCCATATTTAAATCATTTATTCAATGCTATTGCGGCTGGTGACCAAATCCCAGATACCTGGGAAGGAGCAGAAATTATCACTATTTTTAAAAAGGGGGATAGAGGCGATCCAGCAAACTATCCCCCTATCAGTCTTTTAGATATAACCCAAAAGATATATGCCAGGCATATCTTAAATCGTATAAATACGTGGTTAGACGAAGAATTAGTTTTAGCAAAATATCAGGCGGGGTTTAGGGAAAAAACTGGGACAATAGACCAGGTATTAAGGCTATGTTGCTTGTATTGGAAATATGTTATTATCCGCAGAGGCCACTTGTATGTGACCTTTGTGGATTTACGAGCAGCATTTGACCTGATACCCCGTGACTTACTTTGGAAATCCTTGGAAAGGCAGGGACTCCCTGGGGAACTCCTAAAACTGGTGATGGGCCTACACCAGGAGAACTATGCTAAGGTTAGGTGGGGCCCAAATGGGGAACTTACAGACCCAATCCCAATAAAAAGAGGAGTACGCCAGGGATGCGTACTGGCTCCCACACTTTTTTCCCTATTTGTTAATGATATTGCGGATTATATGGAGAATTGTGATAATGATTCGCCTCGATTGGGAGGGGAACGTGTACCGTCCCTCCTCTTCGCGGACGACACGATTCTCATATCACAAACGCCACGGGGCCTTCAGACTTTATTAGATAGGTTCCAGCAATATTGTACTTCAAAAGGGTTAGAAATTAATATAAAAAAAACCAAATACATGGCTTTAAACCCGCACAAAAGTTTTAAAGTTTTTTTTACGTTGAATGGTCACAAGCTCGACTATGAACAGAGCTTTACATATTTAGGGGTACTATTAGACTCGCCAATGGGATGGAGACCACAGCTAGAAAAATCAAAAATAGTGTTTAAACAAAACTGTCTTCCAATATTAAAAAGATATGACAAATGTGTGAACAAGGCAGTTACCCCAGCAATAGAGATCTTTAGGTACAAGGTTCAATCTGCTGTCCTGTACGGAGCTGAATTGTGGGGACCAGTATGTAGGGATACCTTTGGAATACTGGAAAACAAGTTTATTAGGGGATTACTAAAAGTTCCCATTAATACTCCATTGGTACCTTTATTTTTAGATCTAAATATCAAGCACACTGATCACCACGCCATGTGGAGACCACTATTATTATGGGTTAGACTATGGACCACCCCTGAATTGACTGATTACAAAAATGGGTTGAAAGAGGTATTGGACCTAGACAGTGGTAACCAAATTTATTGGTTTAAACACGTAAGAGTTTGGTTATCCAAACTAGGTTTAACCCATTGTCATTCTGGTCTCACGTGAGCCATGACTCGGCGTATGTTAAAACACACGGTCCTTTGACCGAAAAT
Source organism: Lissotriton helveticus (assembly GCF_964261635.1). Classification (NCBI taxonomy): domain Eukaryota; kingdom Metazoa; phylum Chordata; class Amphibia; order Caudata; family Salamandridae; genus Lissotriton; species Lissotriton helveticus. The sequence continues at coordinate 1,191,439,571 of NC_136067.1, forward strand.
TTTTTAATGGTCAAAAACGTGGCTTGTTTTGAATCATTTTTTGACGAGGTTCAGCCGCCATTGGCCAAAATCCTGTACTTAAAATATAGATACGGAACACTGAGAACCAAGGTAACAGAGAAAAGCTGGGGGAAGACTAATAGTGACCATTGCACTTTATGTCCTAATAATATGAGGGAAGACATTTTACACATACTATTTTTTTGTCCCAGTTACGGTAAAGCCAGGAAAAAATGGATAGCGCCTTTGTGTCGCATCATTGGCTTTAGATCCCACAATCAAGCAGGTAGAATCCTAAAAATGGATACCAGTCAAGTAATTGTGTTTGGAATTAGTAGATTTCTTCTGGCTGTATACTTTCTTAGAGTGAAACTGTCCCTCCCATTTTAAAACAGTATACCATGTGTATTTGATCAAACCACGGATTAAGTTCTTCTTGTTAATTTTAAATCTTATGCCTAGGCTGTTATAAACTTCATTTAATGCCTTTTTAAATTTTGTAATAATGTATTTTAAATTATTTATTAACTTGTGATAACCTCAAACTATAATAGACTGTCCCAAAGTGATGACGCGTAGCATTGATTACATGTTTCTTGTATGATGTTTTTTATCATTGTATTACTGTATATCTTTTATGTTGCAAAAGCAACGAAATAAAGATTTTTGAATTGAATTGAATTGAATTGAGCTTACTCTCATAAAACTGTTTGCACCAAGCACAGTCTTAACAAACCACCAAAGGCAACACACAGTGCTAATCAAAAATGTTTGTGATCCAGCCCTCGGGCTCAAACCCCTTGATTTTGAAGGACCACCTCGCTCCACCTCCTCAGGAAAACAGTTTCCAGTCCTGAGTCTTGTTGTAGCAAACTAACGCATTTTGGGTGCTGTGATCTTGGCTTGTTTCCATAACCAGCTAAACTAAAAGACACATTCATACGGACTGTATGAAGGTGACAAGCGCCGGGCTGGAAGCAGCCTCAGTAATGACGGTTCGGGTTTTTGGGATTGCTGACGCTGCTTCGACGCTGACCCAGAGCAGTGCAGAGTCGAAGGTGGAAGAAGGAAGGACGAAGTTTTCGCAATATCGCTGCCTCCATTAAAGAAAAAAAACAAACAAAAAACGCATTTCTGAGACTAAAGCTCCGCCGTAAGCTCTTGCTGGGACCCCCGAGACCTCCGGTGATCCCACGCCCTTCAATCACGGAGCAGGGCAGAGTGGCGGCAGAGGAACAGCGGAGGTGCAGCGTGGCGTTTTTGGCGTTTTTGGCTATTAAACGGGACCGGGAGTCAGCAGCGGCAACCGGGGACAGAGAAATTCCACAAATCCAGCAAAAACGCAAAAACGAAGACTCCGTAGCTCCGCTCCTGACGACTCCATAGACACGGCCAAGAGCACTGCCACAGCCTACGCGGGGGGGACACGACCCGACCGACCCGACCGACCAAAGGGGTTAAAAGGACAACCGGTTAACTAACCCCCCCACCCAACAGCACAGCCCAGCCCAGCCCAGCTTGTGAAGGCGTTGACAGCGCCAGGCGGCATCGTCAGTACCAGTATTAGGCACACACCAGAACTGAGCCGGTGAGTGATGTGTTGGGGGTGTGTGGGGGCGGGGGTGCCTAAGGACCAAAGGACAAGTGCACCGGCCACCAAGCCAGCAGACCACGAACCAGCGACAAGATTAAGCGGGGGTCTGGGCGCAGCCTACACTCCAACTCCCCCAAATCTTGGACAGAGCCCGGCACTGAGGGGGTAAGGCCACGGCCGGCCAGTACTGACAAAGTCAATGCACCCGGGGGGTCTGGGCTAACCGAGCGATAGCGATAGCGATAGCTCATTGAACTACAGCCAGAGCATCACCACAGTAGAGGCAAGGAAGCGATACAGACCCCGTTTACAGCCTAGAGACCTCAGCCTACAGCCTACAGCCTTACTACGGCACTACTACCCACCGTCCTTACCTGAACTCGTACTGCCCCCCCTGGCCACAGCAGCTGACGGACCCCCTGCCCCCTCCCTGACGGCAGTAGCCCCTCTCGTGGGAAGGGTTGATAGGCTGGGAGAGTGAGCGTGAGCTGCTTCTGACAGGGTGGATGAGGTGGCAAAAAAGACCCAACGCCAGGGTGTGGTGTAGACCTCACTAAGATCTAAGACCTTATTAAGGCTCTGCCTTGATCAGCATAAGTCAGGCTGCTTGCATGAGTGAGCCGTCAAGGAGCAAAAGGCTACAGCTGAAGAGCCCAAGAGCTGAAGTGAAACGAGCCCAGGATTTCAAGAGTCTAAGATTCCAAGAGCCAAGAGCCAAGAGCTTGGTGCCAAGAGCCAAGAGGTCACTAAGCAACGGCTGCACAATTGGCGTGCAGGTGTGAGCATTGTGAAAACAACACCTCGGCCACAACTCGCATCTTGCAAGCAGCAGACTGCAGGGAAAAAGTAGACAACCTGCCCACAACTGCAACTGCAACTGCAAGCTTAAAAAACTAACTCAAAGGGTTGACGGATCTAATCCAGATCTCCTAAAGACACCACCGGACAGTGTGCACCCTTAGCTCCCCCAGCTTCTACCTTCTGCCGCCCGTTTGCAACCCAGGGCTAAATAGCCCCAACATGAGATCTGGAATGATCCGAGGGAACCAAACGAACAAGGGAGGGAAAAAAAAGCGAAAACAAAATCCAAGGGGGAAAAAGAGGCTCAAACAGATATATCTAAATCTACAGCGAAGAGCCCATTACTGGACATAATTGATCTAACGGACTCAACTGAGTCAATACAGAACCAATCGGCTACAAATAAACAAAAAAGAGACACGACTAACAAAGAAGGGAGAAATAAAATGAATAAAACTTTGGCACAGCCTAAAATCTATACAAAATGTTGCTTTCTAAAGAACCAAGGGGACGCTTTATTCTCAAAGATCAATAAAGTATCAGGCCTTCAATCGCCTCTTGAACCACTTCAACCAACCCTGTGTCACCAGCCCGGTGATAAGCAGTCCCGACTGGACGATGGCAATAGCAATACTATCAGTAACAGTAACAGCAAAAGAGACAAAAGCACAACATCTATAACATCACCCCAAATAACATCAACACCTCAGTGTAATATCACTAAACCGGGGCAAAAGCGCGAAACGGCAGGTACCCCGGCAGGACGGAAAATGGTCGTAGACGCCAATTTAATCCAAGTACATGGGCCAAATGAAGCCAAGGACATGTCGCCATCAAAACTGGAGGAGTATATCTTTAACTTCAGTAGCAACCCCGAGAGCATCAGCATGAGCAATGAACTTGGCCACGGGGGCATAAGTAACAACGGAGAGTGCAAGAGGAATGAGGAAACCGCCACCGCACCAGCGCGGCCAATAGTGACGGAACCCTCACTAGCAATCCGTGACATCACAAACAACGAATCCACATTTGTATCCATGGTGTCAAAAGGGACGTGAAACAAAGACACAAGCCAGAAGAATCTTACCCCAGAGGTGATCGAAATCTCTTCTTACCTAAGGAAAGAGGAGTGGGAGGAACTCATAGCGGCTTACCCTAAAGACCTGAGCATACGTAGGATGGCCAGTGAGACATCAAAAAGCGGAACGGCATGCATGCAGACAAAAACAGCAGGAACAGGTAGGCCAGAAATAGCGCAACCCCTCAAAGAGCCACCCGTGTCCCAAGAAGCGGGTCTTAAAAAGAGCCACGGAAACAAGGATGGAACTCCAGCACAAGCCAGGCAAGAAAGCGTATTGCCCAGTCTCCTCAATACAGTACAACTTCTGGTGGATGCAACACACTACCAATCAGAGAAAATGGACACTCAACTAACGCTATTAGACACACTGGCAGTATTTGTAGTTGCAATAGATGGAAAGCTGGGCACGCTAAATTCCCTTCTCCAGAGTAAATTTGATCAACTTGAGGATATCAATAGGAGAAACGGCATCGAGTGTGAATGTGGCCCAATTATAGACAATCTGGCCACCCTGTCGACATTAATGTCAGACCTATGCGGTCAGCTCAAACGATCTGCCGAACATAGCCAGAAGATCAGCATTGACGCACAGGGGCGCCCAAAACCAAATGATAACGGAAAAGTGACTACTGCAAAAGCAGGGGCGGCCGAGGTAGACACTATCCTCAGCAAGGACACAGCTGTCGAATGGCATGGCAAGACATCGATGTCTGGAGCCCAGGATCATCCCAGGATGAAAGAGTCAATCCAGGACACAGGGGAGAACAGAATTGAGCCAATAAAACCTCCACCAGCGGGTGCTGAAGACGACGCTGATACAAATCAGAAATTAAACGCCAAACAGAGGCGAGCGAAAAAACGCAAAGGGAGGAAATATAAGCTTTGCTCAAAACGTGAAGGCTTCAGGCAACTCTTTGGGCAAACTAACCCCGCAGAACAAAGCACGAGCAATCCGGTGGAAGCAATAACACCAAACCGCGATCAAGACGAAACGAGCGGCATATCCGAAGATAATGTCCAACTAGCAACCACAAGCTCAGCGATAACAACAGCTGACCCACAAAGCGATGAAGCTGCCATGCCCCAACACTCTGGGCTCACCACTTCACCAGATGACTCTGGGTCACGGAATTGGCAAACATACAACATCCAGCCATGTATAAAACCCATGGGAACCCCAAAAGTCTCCATTGGCTCAAGGGGAGAAAAAACAGGAAGACAAGATCTAGGACTCACTGAAAACCAAATACAAGCTATCACCCAAGCAACCGTGTCAACTCATCTACGGGCAGACCAGATAATGACAATACCTGCCCCCTCAGCCCTGATTTCAAATACGTAGCATCTACGCTGCGAAACCTCTGGATTAACCGTACGTGCAAGGGATCAAATCTCAGCATGGGAGCACAACCGAGAGGGCTTTCGGGCATCAGCAGAAGCAACAAGTGGGGTGAAACGGACATCATTACTAAATACGGACAACGTATCTGGGGGCGCTTCCAACCAAGGGAAAGATTCAGATGCCACATGGTTCACCCCAGACTTTATATCCAAGGGAAGACACGATATCCTCAATAGAGGCAACATCTTACGATTATTGGCCCACATCCCCTCACTGTCATTTGTGACAAGCTCTGACCTGAAGTCTATTGAATTTATAGCTGCAGAAGGCACAGGAAAAGAGGCGACGAAGGCGACTTGGGCTTCGGCAGACCTGGCACAAAAGATCCTTATGGAATCCGAGACCTTTAAAAACTGGGGCATCACGATGAAGTCTTTCACAAAGCCAGGATACCCGGACGTATCGTGCTCTGAGAGAAGCCTGAACTCGAGGGAGCACGCAGAAGGCAATAAAATCTCGGTTCTCAGGGGCGCTGCTGGGCCAAGCTGTATCGGCAGAAATGGGTTCATCGAACTTGCTTACGGGGAAGGAAGGGAAGACAAGCTCCAAGCGGGTGGCAGGAACAAAGACGGTTCGTGAGAACCATAACAAACAGCAACTGACACGCGGAGCGGATAACAACGGAGCATCCACAGAATCAATTGCGTATATGCTCCTGGAATATAAATGGCCAGGCTTCCAAAATGCTGGATATGGATTTCATAGACTACATTCGATCCTTTTACTTAATTGCGCTACAAGAAACTTGGCTTGCTGAGCCCCCGCATCTCCAGGGGTACCTACGCTTTTTTTCTGGCGCTAAGAGTTTAGCCAAGTATGGTCACCTAAGAGGAGGTTTGGTAATATACGTAGCTACAACTAGCTTTGTGATGGTAAAAGAAACTGGGCCCGCGGTGACAGCCGCACTCGCAGTTAACCTGACACTGACAACAGGCTCAGGAAAAGCAACTAACAACTGCACCCTGGTCAATGCTTATATTGACCCCAAAGGAAATAAAAAAGCAGCGGAGGACTTATATGCCTTCATAGAAGAGTGCATCACGGGGGAAAAAACAGCGAACCTGGTACTCACTGGGGACTTTAACCTCAATCTCATAGGAACAACACAAGAGGAGGGAATTATGACACAAAACACATCTTGGGCCCTACCACTACAAGGAAAGCCACAAACAGCCAAACGATCAAAATTGGGAAAAAAGGTACTCGAGGCATTAGAAAACTTCAATATCAGGGCATTAAACGGCAGGTTTGCAGGGGATAACCCGCCAGCCTCAACTTTTCACTCAAGGAAAGCGAACAGCACATTAGATTACACCTTCATGTCACTACCGCTTTTTCCACACATAATATCCTATCGGATAGGGAACCAAATAGATAGTGATCACTGCCCTCAGGAAATCACCATGGACCTTGCTAGACCAACTTACGAGCGTTCGATGGTTCCTAAAGAGTCCATTTACACCGTAAACTTTAGTAAGTATTCGGCTGCAACGGGTGAAATCTTGATAGGACTGGCAAAACAACATTACATGGAGCGTACAGGCCTCAACGAAGTAGCGAAATGGGTGCAGTTTACTACCACCCTGGGGCAACATGCAACAAAGCCCAAAGCGCGCACAAGGATGTCCAAGCTGGGTAACCTTCCCCGAGCACATAGAGGGAAAATCAAAGAAATAAAAAACTCAATCTCTAACTTAATGAGAGCAGTACAGCTGGACCCCAATGACAAAGGGAAGTCGGTTCAACTCACTAAATTAAAAGCTTCATTAAAAAAACTAAAATGGGAAGCAAACAGAACTATAGAGGAACAACTATGGGCAACACTTCATGAGGATATAAAAAAGAACGACGGGGCAAGGTTTTGGAAAACAATAAACTCACTAACGCACCCTGCAAAAATGGAGACCACATCAAACATCACAGAGGCAACCTGGGCAGCTTACCTCGATAACCATTTTAACCGAATCCTGTTGCCTAATCAGAATACAAGCAAACCTACTTTCGGACAAGCCCATGATGTTGGTAACACGTCACCAAGGTGCCCAATTAACCAGAACATGGTGGGTGACACAGATCATACATCATTGCAACCCAAAATCAAACTGCAAATAAAGAAAGGAAGAAGGGAAGGAGCGCCGGGTACAAACGGGATCCCGCCCGTCCTCTTCAAACAAGATATGGATTATTGGGCATCCGCACTTGAACCCCTCTTTTGGGAAATCAGGTACACTAATATCTTGCCAGACACTTGGAAGGGTTCCATCATTGCCCCCTTATATAAAGCAGGGGATAGGGGCCTCCCTCAAAACTACCGGTTAGTTGCCTTAATCGAAAATGACGCGAAGTATTTTGCAGGGCTAATACTGGAAGAACTACAGGCATGGGCCACGAGGAAATCTCTCATACCTGTTAATCAAACAGGCTTTGTTAAAGCTGTGGGAACAACAACAAACATATTGACAATGGGTATGCTTATAGACAAGGCAGAGACAAAAAAAACTGCCCCTACATCTCTGCTACATTGATTACAAAGCGGCATTCGACAACATTAACCGCAATCTACTATGGACAAAACTAAATGGCTGGGGCATTCCAAAAGTTTTGTTGGAGCTGTTAATCAATCTACACACTGACACCTGGATTCAGATCAAGGTGGGGGACGGCTCAATGCTGTCACGGCGGATACAAACCAACAACGGCCTTAAGCAAGGATGCGTACTGGCCCCCACACTGTTCAATCTGTACCTGGGGGACCTGGTGCCCCTACTAAACAACTGCAATTCACACTCGCCAAAATTAGGAGGCCTCAATCTGCCATGCCTCTTATATGCAGACGACTTGGTGCTAATAAGCCATACAAGAGTAGGGCTACAAAACCTCTTAAATACGACCCAGAGATATTCCGAGTCAAAAGACTTAACAGTGAACCTCGAGAAAACGCAAACAATGACAATCAGTAAGAAAAAGAAAGCTTTCTCGTGGTTCTGGAACAACACCCTCATCAAAGACACCTTGTCGTACAAATATCTAGGTGTGAAGATAGACAGTGGTGGCCAATTCAGCGCACAAAGGGCTAGCATAAGAGGCAAAGGCCTTGCTCTGGCAATCGCTCTAAAACACTAAATAATAACCTCTCCGGCCCTTCTCTAACACCTTTACTACATGTCATACGCGCCAAACTGTTACCAACTCTAACTTATGGGAGCGAGGCTCACCGAGGCAGAGATGCCATAACACTTGACAGCACAATCGTGTCGGCATACAGAATTATTTTCAGCCTCCCAAAGCGATCCTCCCCAGCACAGATCAGACTGGAATTTGGAATTCGGCTACAGCTTTTGGCACGACAGGGGGCATATATCTGCACTTGGGATAAAGTGAGGAAAACGACCGATGGAACCCTGAAGGAATACTTATGGAAAGAGCTAGAGCAGTCCCAAAACTCACCAGCAGCAAAATACCTGGCAAAAAGCTTAGAGAATACCGGGCTGGCAGAGCTCTGGGCGTCCGCTGCAGATCATAAAACATTTAACAAGCTGGTAAAGAAATCAATTAAGCTACAGTCGTGGGTCCAGGATAAAGCCATCCTATCAAAACGATCTCACGCTTGGATGGTATTAAATACATATCCAACACAAGTCTCTCAGCCTTATTTCGGTCAGGGTTACGCAAAAAAAAACAAATTGACCTTCTTAAGATATAGACTGGGCCTGTTACCATGCATTCAGCACCTTCCTCACTGGCTGAGATCGAAAGCAGGAACACTATGTCGGCTATGCGGTACCGGGGCAGAAGACATGCTGCACCTGCTATGCTCGTGTAAGGAAATGCAAGAAGAAAGGAAGCTCTTGCTGAAACGCCATTTTATTCTATACGGGGCACGTACATGAAGGAGTGCAGTGCTAACCTGCTTCTCAGCACAGGACCCTCAGCTGAGCTGTAGCTTTGTGAAATTTCTAAAAGCCGTGGAAACAAAACTACCAAAAATTTGACCCTTGAAAAATCAATAATTTGGGTCATCTGTTTTAATTTATATTGTGGAAATCACTTATGACATAAAATTTTATGCAAAACATGAATGGACTAGCAGGCCTACAAAGAGGATGGGAAGTATAGTACGGCCCAACGTAGGCGGCCTGCAACAAAATTTCTCTCTTATGTTGAATCGTTATTTTTATCTCGTCATTGTATAGCATTGGTCTTAAACGCATGTATTTTATGCTGTATTTTAAATTCTCTTATTGTGCTATTGTATCGCATTGGTTTTAAATTAACTGTGCAATAAACTTAAACTTGCCTCAGTAATGACGTGGTCAATCACCATGCTTTTATTTTACTCTGTGCCTGCAACGAGCTGTGCAGGATGCTGTGGTGACCGGTACAACAATCAAGGCTCCGTTCAACCTAAATCGTTGTACTGCGTTCAAGATAACGCCTATACCATGCCTTGGGCAGCTCGAGGATAGCTCTTTAGCACAGGCACCGTGCCACGGATCCTACAAACAGTACCAGTATTCGAGCATTAGGGTATCTCGAAAAGGCGGTATTTAGAACATTTTTAAAGATGAGGTACTGCATTTCCTTTATAAATTAGGGAAGTTGCGTTTGTCAATAGTCATGGATCTGCAAATAGAAACCAGTATACACCTGTCACACACACTGCTGCCACCCAGGAGCCAACAAACACAGTGAGCGCCCTAGACAAAACACGTGACGTCATTCCCATTCCAAGGAGACGCTCTTGCCACTCCTGCGAGATTGATGACAAAGCAGGTGTGGAAATGTAAAGGCTGCGTGCCTGCCTTATGAAAACATTTTAGTGGCGTGTTGTGAGCAGTTATTTGTGTATTTTTTGGTTTTGTCATGTGGTGCGTACAGGTTACAAGAAAATCGTATACCACATATTCAGCAGACAGACGAAGCACATGAAACTACTTACCTGGCACCACCATTTTGTACTTCCTCTTATGTTTAATCATCGGTGCGAAGGATAAATGGATGGATCTGTCACGCAAATCGATGATATAAGCTTAAGTGTACCCTAATGTTGTTTCTTATTTGAGATATAGGCAGGACTGTGAAGGATGAATTGAACGTGATGTTTTTTTAAAGCTGTTGCTAACTATCAGTATCCTAACATGATTGAGTACAGTACCCACTAGTGTTACTTTTAAACCGTGTGTCTATTTCATAATGCTATATATGCCTTTTTCCCCCAAATTACCTTTTGTCTACACGTACCTTTCATCTGTGAACAGGGAGAACCACCATTGAAGAGCTAGGTCTCTCTTATCCATCTTATCCATCATTGAAGAGCTCTCTATTATCTGAAGGAAGACCTCCCATTATTGAAAATTCTATTCTCCATGACCATGGAAGTGCCTTCCCAGTGTGTTCTGCCATTTATTGCAGTATTACCCTTTTACCTGTGCTTGGTACTCGTTTGTAACATGCACACGTCACTTTTCTCTTGTAACACACTGTTTGCTTCCTCTCACATTGTGTTTGCTTTAGATACTTGCACAAGTGCCACCATTGCCTATGTAACGTTTGTTCTTGTGCTGGAGTGTCTGCCATTTATTGCAGTATTATTCCTCTACTTGTACTTTGTACGCTTTTGTAACCTGCACACATATCACTTTTTCCTCCTGTAATGTACCGTTTGCTACCTCTTGTATTTTGGTTGCTCACTATTGCCACTTTTGCCTCGTGTAACTTAACGTTTGCTTTTGTAATTTGTTCACTTGTAATTTTCTCCTCATGTATGATTACTGTTCCTATTGTGAAGCGCTCTGACACCTTCGGGTAAAGTCCGCGCTATATAAAAACGCATAAATAAGTAAATAAAGGAATGCTAAAAGAACTGTGGTCATATACGTTTAATCTACCTCTGGTCAATTTAGCAAGTTCCTTAACTCGGCAACTGGAACGCCTCAATATTGGAAGACCAGTAGGCAGCACAGTTTGCAAGTGCTTAATTTGTGAGGTAGTGTTGCGATCACTCAGCGTGGGCAGGGAAGAAAGGCACGTACTGCATCTACACATTGTAGTGTCCCGGTGTGGGCCTGTAGAAATAACACGCTGGGACACATACGCTTAAAGTGGTGGTTAGCTACGTACTGACCACGCCCAGAGCCCTGGGCTATTTATTTACTCAGTGGCGCTACCGCGCTCACGTAAGGGGGATACCAACACTCAGCACGCCTCAGGGGGAAACACACACGAGTCAATGGGAGGGGGCGTGTGCTGCAGTGGTACGCCCCACTGGCAGCAACACTACATTCCTCCTTTACCTAGGGATGAAAAAAACAGGAATATACGAAACATTGAAAAGCTCAAAGTCTATATCTCAAAGTCCATCTGGTCGGTGACCATGTTGTAGTCAGGGGATGGCAACATCCATGTGATAGCTTACAAAATGTCTCTGGTTCAGTCTCTGATTAACCTGCAACATGATATAACAATTTAACTACAAAACAGAACAGTCTTACTTCAGTTCTCGGCGGGGTCAGCCATCTCGATCACTTCAACGCCAGCACTGTGCCACAAAGTCACGATATCTCTGGGAAGGCTTTGGGCACGGACGTAGGCTGTATCTCGTCTGGCTTCGGCTTTCCCCTGTGGCTGCAGGTGGTTCTTCCAAGTTGCTGGGTTCCTGAGTGGTGGAATTCTCCACGGGTCTCTCTGTGATCTGGATGCTCGGGACACCGTCCTCTGCTTGGTTGGCTGCAGTGTTGGTTTCCACGGAACTTGAGGGCCGATGAGGAGGGGCCGGGTACCACTCATCTTGGTCGCAGTCTATGTTCTCCTCGGGCACTTGCTTGAAAAATGAAACATTTCTAGTGACAGACTCGCCGTGCCTGGTAGCTGTGATCATGGTCCCATTTACCTCCAGCACCGTCCATGGGTCTAGTTCAAAAGGCATGCGGAACTTTCCTCCAGGGTGACGGTCTTTCACTAGAACCTTATCTCCGACTTGTATTGGACTGTCCATTGCTCGCCTTCGTCGGGACGCCTCATGATTGGTTTTGGTGCGCTGCTCCATGGACCGGTTCTTTGGGTGAGGGGCGTGTTCCCACGTAGGGTGGTGCGGGATGGTGTCTACTACGACTCTGTTGAAGGAGAGTCGGCTCGGAGAGACTCCTGTAGTGCAATGTGGGGTCAACCGGTATTCTCTGAGGAACTGGTAGATTGCTAGTTCCAGACATTGGCCGTCGGCGACTGCAATTTGTATGGTCTTGTTCAAAGTCCTCATTAGGCGTTCGACCTCTCCATTAGCCTGAGGCCACCGGGGCGTGATCCGTCTGTGTTTGATACCTTGGCTTTGGAGATATTCCGTGAACTCGCTGCCGTTAAAGGGGGGCCCGTTGTCGGTGCGGATTTCTTTCACGAGCCCATGGGTGCCAGTATCTTTTCGAACTTCGGTATCACTTCCCACGTTGCGGTTGACGACACGATCTCTACTTCCGGGTATCGGGAGAAGTCATCCACCACCACGAGCATGTACTTGCCTCCAGGGAGGCTACCGAAATCCGCGCTCACTCGCACCCACGGGGACGTGGAGCCCTCCTCGGTCACTATTGGTGCCGGAGGGTTCGGGAGGCTCGTCGCTAGACACACTGGACACCTGTGGATCACTTCCTCCACCGCTTTGTCTAGCCCTGGAAACCACACCTTGCTCCGGAGCCTGTTCTTGGATTTGACGATTCCTTGGTGCGATCCGTGTGCCAGGACCGCTGCTTGTTGGGTCAGACTGCTGGGCAGCACGAGGCGAGGGCCACGCAGGAGGCACCCTTCTGTGGAGACGGACAGTTCATGTCGGACTTGATACAAGGCCTTCAAGATGGCTTGGGCATCCAAGGTGCGGAATGATGCCGGGCTCTGGAGCGCCTTCCAGTCACCGCTCTCTATGGCATGGATCGCGATCTGGAGGCAATCATCGTCGTTGGTGGCACTTGACACCTCGTCCAGAGACATGGGACGTGGTCTTGACCTTTCGACGATCAGTCGGACGTACTCCTCGGTGTCTGCTGCTTCAGCTGCTTCTGCATCAGAGACAGGTCGGGCGTGCCTCGATAAGTAGTCCGCAGGGTTGCGCGAGCCGGGCCGATACTCCACTGTGAACTGGAACTCCTGCAACTGCAGCACCCACTTCTCGATCCGTGGTGGAGGGCGGGAGGAAGAGCCTTGGAACAGTGGTATCAGGGGCTTGTGATCAGTCACTACTGAAAAGGGGTGTCCATAGAGGTAAATGTGGAAATGGCGGCACCCCCACAGGATTGCAATGGCCTCCCGCTCTATTTGGGAGTAGCGTTGTTCGGTGGGTGTGAGGGTGCGGCTGGCATATGCAACGGGGGCCCACTCCCCGCATGGTTGACGTTGCGATAAGACGGCGCCCAGGCCAGTGGGGCTGGCGTCTACAAGCAGTTGTGATTCGTTCTGAGGGTTGAAGTACACCAGCGTCGTGTCGGCTGAGAGAGCCGCTTTCGTGTTCTCGAACGACTCCTGTTGGTCCGGACCCCAAGTCCAGGCGGTGTTGGATTTCGTGAGATCCCGGAGTGGTCCAGTTAGGTCGGACAGGTCCTTTATGAAATGCCCGCAGTAGGTCACCATGCCTAAGAAACTGCGGACTGCGGTCACTGAGGTGGGTGCGGGCGCGTTGTGGATGTCTTGGACCTTCTCTGGGTCCGGGCCTACTCCTTGGTCGGAGAACTTATACCCGAAGAAGCTTATGTCTCTTCGCAGGAACTCGCACTTGTCTTTGTGAAGAGTCAGCCCTCTCTCTTTTAGGCGGTCGAACACTGAGTGGACGCGCCGGATGTGTTCCTCCAGAGTCGGGGCATGCACCAGGATGTCGTCACTTACGTTTAGCACCCCGACGAGGCCTTGAAGGACATTGTGGATAATGTTCTGAAACACTTCGGCGGCGCTTGAGATGCCGAAATTTAGCCTCGTGTATCTCCACAGGCCAGCATGGGTAGAGAATGTGGTGATTGGGCGTGAGTCTGGGTGAAGCGGGATCTGGTGGTATCCTGATCTCAGGTCCATTTTGGAGAACCACTTGGACCCTGCGAGCTCCCCGATGATGTCGTCAATGGTTGGCGTTAGGTGACGGTGCCTCTTGATGGCCAGGTTGGGGAGTCGCATATCCACACATATCCGTACCGCATCGGGTTGCTTCGGTTTTTTCACTACCACGATGGGGGACACCCACGGGGTGGGCCCGGTCACACGTTCGATGATTCCCGCTTGTTCCAGCATTCTCAGTTCAGCTTCTACCTTGGGTCGGAGGTGGAACGCGATCCGCCTGTGTCGTAGAGCGACAGGGGCCACGGATTGGTCAATGTGGAGCTGGACAGGAGGCCCACGGAGGCATCCGATGTCCTCGAACAGCGAGGAGTGTTCAGTGACCAGATTATCCAGGCCTTGAGCTTGTACGGTCAGGGCAAAGTGTATGAGTCCAAGTTCACGTGCCGTCTTGCAGCCAAGGAGGAACCCTGACCCTTCTTGGGACACATAGACTTTTGTCTGCAGTTGCCTGGCGTCGTGGGATATGGTAGTTCTGAATACCCCGCACAGGCGTAGGGGCCGCCGAGTCCCGTAGGCAAACACCTGCACTCTGGTGGGGTGAAGGGCGGGAGCGTCCACCAGGTCCCGGTACACGCTGGCCGCCATGAGGTTTATCGTTGCACCGGTGTCGATGAGGGCTCTGACCGCCTGGTCGTGGACTTGGACAGTGCACATCGGCTCGGATGATGATGCGGCAGTCAGGGAGTTGAGCATGCGCACCACGTGGACAGACGCGGCATCTTCTTCGTCGTCGTCCATGTCGCTGCCGGGTGACGTGTCCGGGAGTGGCGCCACCTGTCGCGCCCTCCTGGGTGGGCCGCTGAGCTTCTTCCGTTGAGACGACAGACAGACACTCGCGAAGTGGTTGGCCTTGCCGCATGCACTGCAGATTTTTCCTTGAGCTGGGCAGGCTCCTTTGTGCGGAGTGGCACCTCCACACCACATGCAGTTTCGATCCCGGGTGGACTGGGAGTGATGGGGCTGAGTGGTCTTCTGAGGCCTCGACCGGCTATCTGGACGTTGCGTCCTGACTGCGCACACTGGCTCCGATTTGATCTTGACGGCCGGGCCTGGCTCCGTGTGGGCCGCTCGGGCTTTGGAGAGCTCTTTGGACCGTCCTAAAGTGAGTATGTCTCGCATGGGCATGGTGTCCGTTTCGAGGACTCTCTCTCTCAGCTTCAGAGATGCGCACCCCTGAATGAACTGGGCGCGAATTTCGTCTTCCGCGTCCGGGAGTGTACACGTGCTCGCCAATTTCTTAAGGCGCGCGTAGAACACATCAACCGACTCCTCAGGGAGTTGGCGCGCTTGTCGGAGCAGGAAGCGTTCGTAGTCTGCGCTGGTGAAGGGTTCGAAATACCTGGTGATAGCATCCCGCAGGGTGGCGTACGTGTGGGGCGGGTCGCCTTCCGTGATGTCCTTGGAGATGTCGTGGATTGCCTCTCCACCCAGGTGTAGGAGCATCGCCCTGCGTCTCTCCACTGCGACGTCAGCCGCAATAAAGTAGGTCTCCAAACGTTCCACCCACTTTTTCCATCGAGAAGCCTGGGAGGGTGGCGTGCCGGTGATGGAAAAGGGCTCCAGGGGGGGCACATTGGCCATGCTGGTGGCAGGAAGGACAAGCGGGAAACACTCACAGCACCTGTGGGCAGAGGCAGGTCTCTCAGGGCCACACAGGTACAACAGGAAGGAGCAGGCACCTCCGGGGCACTGGCAGGCTCCACTCCGCCAGAAGCGTGAGGAATGGCAGCCTCACAGCCTTGATGACACGCCAGATGCGTGAGGTAGGGCCGCCGTGTGAGCCGCGCATGCGCGGGATCGCTGGGCCGACGTGCGGGCCTGGCGGCGTGCAGGGAGTGGATCGCGGGCCCTGGGCGGCAGTAGCGAGACGGAGGCAGGGCACAGGGGCAGCCGTGCGGAGCGGCAGGCAGCAGCCCGTACCTTGTGGAGGCCACGTGGATGTGCCGGAAGGCAGCGCCGGCAGCCGGCAGGTAGGACGATGTGTTGTAGGGAGGCGAGGTAAACACTGGATTCTCCTCCGCTGGAATCTCCTCCGCTGGGGAACGGGTGGGCCAGGCGAGGGCAGGAGACGTGGTCGAGGCTGCGGGGCGGCCTCGGAAAGCAGGGAGGTGCACCGGCCGTCAGGAGGCGTGCCGCGGGGCAGCGGGGCCGGGTGTGGGTGACCGGCAGGGTCATGGAGCAGTAGGGCACGCGATGGGCAGGGGGCAGACCCCCTCGTCGCCAATGTAGTGTCCCGGTGTGGGCCTGTAGAAATAACACGCTGGGACACATACGCTTAAAGTGGTGGTTAGCTACGTACTGACCACGCCCAGAGCCCTGGGCTATTTATTTACTCAGTGGCGCTACCGCGCTCACGTAAGGGGGATACCAACACTCAGCACGCCTCAGGGGGAAACACACACGAGTCAATGGGAGGGGGCGTGTGCTGCAGTGGTACGCCCCACTGGCAGCAACACTACACACATAGGGCTTCTCTCCCTTGTGTGCATGATGCCTTGTTTGTTGGGAGTATGGCGCCACCATTAGGCAGATGGCGCCCATTACACTACAGGTCCCAGAAACCCTTGGGACACAAGGTAGGAACATGGATCAGGCACCTCCAAAGAATCTGCCCCTTATAAAGCCCCTCCCCTTGCGGGTGCCAGGGTTTGACAGTCTTGCCTGTTACCGAGTTCTAGAGAGATTTGATGCGTGTTTCCCGCTGGAGTTCCTGACTTCGATGGTGTTTTCCACTGTTGGTGGGCCGATTGCTGAAAGGAAACTTCCTGCAAGAGCACGGTGTTGCTCAAAGAGATTTCAAGCTCCAGACGATCTCCCCGGGCATTCTTCCAAGGACGGCAGGTAGTTGGGAATCACTGTTCTTCCGGCGCTGGGAATCTCCCAGTGCTTAATTTGTAAAAAAAAAGAAAAGGTGCCGGTGTTCAAAACTCATCTCAGATTCCCAGGCTGCTGCAATTAAATGTCGGCGCGCCAAATTCGAAAGCTTGTGGTCTTTAATACATCTCATGTCTTTTTAATTCACTAGCAGCCACTCCCTGCCATTTTATCTCATTCTTGAAGGCCCCTGCTTTCTCTGTTCGTGAATGTTTTCCTGTCTTTCTCTTCCTTAGTCTTTCAAAGCTGTGTTTTTTTACCGTCTTGTGGTCGGTAAATATCGGATAGGAAAAAATAAGCGCAGCTACCCACTAATAAGGGCTGATAGTCTCCACCAGGAGCCACCGGCTCAAATTAAATACTGTCCTTGCACCCTCGGCCATAAACACACACGATTTACAGTTATTCCTCGGTGAAGTAAGCGACGATAACTATAGTTGGCTAGTATTTTATCCCATCGATTGAGCAGGGAAAGGCCACCAGTGGACAGAGTATTTTAAGTGTCCAAGGGGTCCCAGCTTTCCAGCTACAAGTGACTGCTAAGTGTTGCATCTGCCTTTGTGTACTATACGCAGTAACCTAACCAAACGCTTTCTTGTCCCCACCACAGGTCCCGGTTAAGTAGTAAAAAGCAGCTATTGCCCTAATTGTGATCAGGGGGGCCTCCTGGGCCCACACAACGCCATATTTACGTGGGAGGCTGGGGGCAATTCCGGCTTTACTCGTAGAATCAGAATAAAATACAATTCATGCCATGCTTCTCTGCCTCGGTTACCAATGTTGAGGCGCATCCTCAGGGCGAGGATGTGGCCTAAGGGCCAGAGATGCCGACGTTGAAGCTGGGAAAACATGTTCGCACCTCGGCGTCTGCTCCGCATCCTGTAACTCTGGGCAAATCATTCATCTTTATTGGTAGGCACGGGAAAAATGAATGTGTCAGTGTGTACTGTAACTGGTGCTCGTGTAAAGCGCTTCAATACCTTCGGGTTGATTTCGCGCTATATAAATCTGCAACAACATAAAAGTTGCTTCTCTCTTGCTTGCTTCATCAAGTAGTCAGTGCTTCGTTTCTTTTTTTTTTCTTCAGTTTTATACAGCGCGAGCTCTCCCTGAAGGTACTGGAGCAGGCATGTCAGTAGAGGAAGGGGCCCACCGTTTCGATGTGGTTCATGGGTCAGGGAAAAGGGCTAATATTGCAAAAATAAACTAGCTCTGGCAGCCTCAATATTTCAGTTTCAATTGACATAAACTAATACTCATTTGCAAAATGTATTGGCTCCCGTGCTGTGTGAACCCCACCCTAGGCTAGAGGGCTTAAACTGTCACATTAGGAAGTAAATACATAGGCATTGTAAAAAGCCACTCACACCATCCTGATGGTACAACACCTCCTTGTGGCTCTGGGTCGAGTAAATCTCGCCGTGTTCACACATGGGGGGACATTGTGCATTCACTTTACAGTGCTTAGTTTCAGGTTACGTACAGCCGGAAACAGCTCCTGGGGTTTTCTTTTGTTTGCTATTCTTTGGCCAGTCTCTTAATAGCAGACTGCCCGTGTAGACTCGGCCCTGAAAAATAG
This sequence comes from Lissotriton helveticus, assembly GCF_964261635.1. Lineage (NCBI taxonomy): Eukaryota > Metazoa > Chordata > Amphibia > Caudata > Salamandridae > Lissotriton > Lissotriton helveticus. The sequence continues at coordinate 1,191,457,992 of NC_136067.1, forward strand.
GTACCTGTGCTTAGCACCGGAAAGCACCGGCACAAATTAAGCACTGCTCCAGGTATGTAGCTCAAGACGGGGGAGAAGCGCCGGAGCGCTCCTCACACACCCGCGACATTGTTTTTTTTCCCCGGGCTGCTTTAAACTGTGCCTACGATTTGCAAGCGGTCGGGTGCACTTTGCGCTCGTAAAATACCTGTGCCTATGACTTGCAAGCACTCACGCTCTGATTGGTCAACCGCGGTCGGGTGCGCTGTACTCTGGTGGTTTGACTATGCCCACGATGTCCTGGCACTCACACTCTGACTAGTAACAGTGGTTAGTTACGCCGTATTAATTATCTTTTAAACCCGTGTATTTCTCAAAGAACTTGATGCACAGGACTGTTATATTCTTATTTGACATTTTATTGACTGTGCAATTACTTAAAAATCTTTACAGTATAAAACACATGCACAGCGCCCCCTCCCAACCACCCTTCCCCCAGGAACAAGCCGTTATTCAGCTTTAAAATAGCACTGTGGCTACATGGGCTCTATTTACTACTTTATGTACATTTAAAACCAATTAAAAAAGGAGTTAAAATATTGAGTTACCACCCTTTCACATTTTTACACCTATACGGATCAATGGTTATATAAAAAAGCAACTGTAATTTCCTCCGTGATATTAATTGTCATTAGGAAAAGGTCTTAGCGTGCCTCCTGATGGGTCCCAAGTTTAATTTCTGATTCCAGTGACCTTGCAAAAAAAACCTGGGTTAGGTGACGACTGACAGGGTTAGGGCAACAGATGATCTTCAATACAGAATGACAGGAACCCAGAGTTCTTCGGCCTTTTGATGGGAGTCAAGTGCAATTCTAATTTGATGGATAAACTTGCCAACTCTGGCAAATAAGCAAGTTGTGGTTTCTGAAAAGCACCAGTCCGTGGCCTCTCTAAAAGTTCTGTTTTATTCTTACTGCCTTTTTTGCTTATGGAGCATTCAAGATCCTGGTCTTCTGTAAAGACCCTCTGAAGTTGTGGTCTCTCCAAGGATTGGTGTTCATTGCATGCTATCTGAGTGCTGCTGCATAGCAGTGGAGAAGTGTGGCTCACTGGTTTGAAGCGGCAGACCCTGAAGCAGAGGTCGGCCCGGGACCAGGGTTCAATTCCCGACACGGCAGGGTCTTGGGTCAATGTCCAGGGACTCGATAATTCTCGCTTAGGTGCCTACGCTAACCATGGGTCCCACTCTGCAACTCTGGGCAATAGCTTGCTTAATCTCCACAACGGCCCCAGCAACGCCGGGGATGCCTGGCTTCACCTTGGGGTGCCCTCTCACAGGGAAAGCCAGGACGGGTTCCCCAGCGGTATACAGCGCCAGGACGCCACGTAACGAGGTAACAGTGCGCTTTACAAGTATACATACATTACATTACATAGCATATCGTGAGTGTACGAACCGTTACTGATCCTGTTGCTTGGGTATGAACGATACTTTCCGTACTATCTCTTGTGTTCTCTTCTTTTATATGCAGCATTCACATGTGGGGTGACTTTTGATGACATCCAGAGCCCTAGACCAGACTTAGGGATAAGAAGATCCATCCCAGCAGCAATGTTTATTCTTTTATCCACTTCCCTTTTCACCAAAGTGTTTCCTTGTATAGCGGTGTTTTATTACTCTGTGGGAGGTTGCACCCAGGGGAGTAGGGGGGGGGCTCCTCAACAAGCCTTTGTCCCTGCTGGCTGATATCAGAGGTTAGTGGCATTACTTGTCTTGCGCTACTGACACACCCCGACAGGTAGTGGCAAATGGTGGGACCTAGAATCACTTTTGGGGACTAGGATTTCTTTTTCATCCTCAGGCCTTGACCCTCTGCAAGAGGCAGAAAGACAGAAAAATTAAACAGATGGAGGAAAAAAGGACAGGAAATCAGTAACCAGAGAAGAAAGCAGGGATTGAAAAGAGATTTCAAGAGTGAGATAAAGGCGCATGACGTTTCTAGAGAGAGGCCTGAGACAGATCGAATCAAGATTAGGCAGTTTTGGTATTTGATAAACGCAGCATTTGTATCCACCGGCACAAATTCAGACTGGGTCAGAAAATAGGCCCAGGCACCAAATTAAAACTGGCCCCTTTAGGGAACTAAATAGTTAAAAATGTTGGCCCATGTTTGAACCAATTTGCTGAGAAACTAATTTAGGGGGGGGGTAATCTCAAGGTGGACTTGGCCCTCTCTGCAGGGTCATTCCCAATCATTTTGCCTTTTTCCCTCCATCTTTTGCTGAATTAGTTTTCGTTAGTATTAGGACTCTGTGACCTGTGCTTGTGCTCACCCCCTAAACATGGTTAAATTGGTAAACACCTGATTATTTTCAGGTTGGTGGTACGCCAAAGGTGAATCGTATATCCTGGAACCATCTTCAGCTACAGCCTCCTGCCTTATCCTGCTGGAGATTTTTGAACTCTATAAAAGGCTGAACATAGAAATCTTCACCACAACTATGTCCAGCAGCTCCCCGACGACTGCGATCCCTCCTGGGACACCGCCTACACCCATGCCCCGCTGAACTTAACCGTCTCAGAACTTTTTTACCAGATTTCTTCTAAGTTCCGAAGGTAAGCGCCAACTGGGCCTACTCACTTATTGTATCTGACCTGCGCTCCATTGCAATCAGCCATATTTTTCAAATTTAACCCGCTCTCACATGACTAGATGTCTGTAGTTGGCGCTTTGCTCTTAGGCGCTAGTTTGTACTAAATACGTAAAAAATTCATAACTCCGTTTCTATTGATTGGGTTTTTGTCATTTGGTGTCAAAAAATTTATTACAATTTACTACATTTTTCTAAATTGGTGTGGACTTTTTCTTGTGTTGTATTTTTACTGTTTGTCTGCTGTATAAATTCTTTAAACATTGCGTATAGATTAAACCTGACAGTTTTTTGTGCCAAGCTACCCAATGTTCAGCGCAGGGTAATTAACTGAGTTTGTGGCACACCTTCACAAGGATTGTGGCTGTTGCTTGACCACAGCTCACACACCCAATTTATCGCACCAACTGAACTGTAAAAAGCCCTTGTATGGCCAAAAAACAGGAACTAAAAACATTCATCCTTCAGGTCCAAGCAGACCATCTAGTCCCTCAGAAGGTAAGATCCTTCCATTTTTAAGTGACTGTAGATGAGCCTCTTTCAACAAAGTTGAGTCACTCCAACACTGATTATTTACACAGGTTATTTATTTAAGACGATAGTAAAGCACCCCAGCCACCTCTTTGGGTTGTTTCTTCCTCCAGGTCCAGGTGTATATTTAAATCACAACAATCCAAACATTCCATAATACATTCTAAGGGAACCACACATCTCCCTCCCTTTTAAATGGAGTAGAACCAACCATAAACAAAACTTAGAGAAAATAGAACTAAACTTATGTTGCTGGACGAAAGGAAAAGAGAATACAACTTCTTTTGGCAATACAGCATAAAGTTTAATAAAACAGGTGGAAGCTCCGATAGCTCTGTGGAATTGGAATCTGAGGTTCGACTCAACAATAAGGGGGCCAGATTCTTTCATACACTTGTGAAGATAAATACATCATATATTTGCAAAATCAAACAGGCATTTACTTAAGCACAACTTTATATCAAATGTAATACTTTTGGCAAAAAAGCGAATCACGTGTTTCTGAAATGCGTTACATGTGCACATGTTATTTGGTTACTCTTCTACACCACCTCTTGTACTACCTGTTGTCCTTGGCATGACTATTTGAAGCCTAGCAATGGTCTACTCCCTACATGTCTAATGCTTTACAAGCAAATGAGAAAAGGGACTACGCAGCCCCATATCCAAATGCACAGCTCTGTGCCGCTAGATTAGCGTGCACTTAATATTCACACTCCTTAGTTCATTTTAATTTTTTAACCATTTTCATCCATATCTTGACTCTTTTCCATGACATTTTGATTCATTGTTTCAATCCACCTATCGGGTAAGGTACAAAATTTTCAATCTTTGAACATTCAAACTGTGCCATTCCAGGCCTCCATGAAAGAATGCGATGGATGCAAGAAGTCCTTCACAAGTGGTCGTTTATTATGCAGTTAAAAAACCCAATGCATTTCGGGCCTCCAGGTGCCCTTCTTCGGGGGTCACTACAAATCAATAATAATACAGACAAATTAATCACATACTGTATCTACAATGCTCCATGTTACAACGCACTTTTAACACTGCGCTCAACTCACGATAATTGTAACATTTCTCCCTTATGCGCTGCGGTCATGTGTTTACCCATATTTTACCTTAATCAACATATACTTCATCATCAATGTGCGGGGTATGAGACCACCTGTTCACCGTAATAGTTCTCTTGCTAGTTATACCAATTCTTTTCTCTCCCATCTGACGTGCGCACAAACAGAAACCCTCCTGTGCCTCTCCGTTTACAAAAAAGATGCCTCCGTTAAAAAAAGTTTACGCGCTGCTTTGTGCCAAGGTTTTAATGCTTTACAAGGCCTAATCTCCCACTCATCCTGTGCCTCTGCTCTACCTCATCTACTTATTTTCTCTGATGTTTTCTCGCAATGCAGGCTTGTAACTTTTCATCTCTGCTATGTCTACTTTTATTTCTCTATTCTACTGAAGCTAGTCTCTGCTTCCCTCCCCCGGGATCTACTTCCATTTTGTGATGCTTTACTATTCTACTATTGCAGAAAGATTAGGGCTGCATTTCTCTATTAATACGTACATCTGCACACAACTTTATTCTTTTTCTACATTTAATATAGAATTCCCCCCTTTAATTGATTTTAAAACTACATCCTCACCTTCCCTTTTGCTTGGAGTCATCAGAGTGTATATACAGTCTCCTCAACTAACCTATTAGTGAACATCCCTTCTAACTTCTGACTAACAGCTTGATTCATGAAGCCAAATTGCGATCGCAATAGCTGCGAATTAGCAATTGCGATCGCAATTTCAAAGAAAGGGATTTCATGATAGTGAAAAATCCAAAATAGCGAATTCGCAAAATAAATTTTGCGAGTCCGCAAATAAATTCGCAGAATCCTGGAACAAGTCCATTTGCGATTCTGAAATAGCGAGAAACCATGGATTCAGCTAAATCATTTGTGAACTCGCAAAATAATCGCAATCGCCATTCATGAAAATTCGCATATTGCGAAAAAACCGGAAAATCGCTATTTGCGATGCGCAATTTAAGGAGAACCCAAACCAGGTGGTAACCAGTAAGGTGAATTAAAAAAAAAAAAAAACGTTAGCAAACTACCAACAGGTGCAGGCCTGACCAAACACACTTAAGGACATGCAGCTGGAGCCTGAGGCCTCTCACAATGCCAGGACTCTACATGGCGGTCAGGCGGCGAAAGCTACAGCGAGCAGCACGGAACAGACGTAGGATCCAGGAGCGGATATTCCGTGTGCGGGTCACCCTTCTGGGCCAAACCAGGGAGCAAATTTACGCGAAGTACCGCCTAAATGGGGCAATGATCATCAAGCTGATCCGTGACCTAGAGCCCCTGATGCAGCACCCAACAAGGAGGACCAATGCCGTTCCCACCCATGTGCAGGTATTGTGCAGCCTGCACCTACTGGCCTCCGGAAGCTGTCGCAGGGGGGATATCCCAGCCCACCATGTCCCGCTGCCTAAGGAGTTTCCTGGAGGGCATGCTGACCCGGCTACACCACTACATCTCATTCCCCACCAACCAACAGGACTTGAATGACACCAAGCTGCAATTTTACAATGTAGCACAATTTACACATATAATATGATGCATTGACTGTACCCACATCCACATCTGCCCACCAGCACAAACGGAATACATGTATCGCAACCGCAAGTCCTACCACTCCCTCAATATCCAGATGGTGTGCAATGCAAAGACAATCATCACGGACATAGTGGCACAGTACCCGGGGAGCACAGATGACTCCTTCATATTCCGGCACAGTGGTATTCACACACGACTGGCCAGGGGAGACTTTGGTGAAGGACACCTACTGGGTAAGTACACATGCCCCACAATATTACACTGTGATAATGTAGCTGCGCCGCACAGGCACTCACCCTCTGCTCCTATCATTCAGGTGACAGCGGCTACGCTCTCCGTAAGTACCTCCTCACACCATACCTCAACCCTGAAACACCACAGCAACGGCGTTACAATGCAGCACACATACGCACAAGAAATTGCATTGAGAGGACATTTGGCCTTTTGAAGAGCAGATTCCGCATACTGCACAAGACTGGTGGGGCCATCAAATACAAGCCAGAGGTCTGCTGCCGCATCGTGGCCGTGTGTGCAATCCTACCAAGCGCAGGATACCTGTAGACATCTCTGGCAGTGAGTCGGAAGGGGACAACCTACCACCTGCACATGTGCGTCACGCATGCGGTGAGAATCCTGCAGAAGGACACAGGCGCCGCAACCAAATCTGCATGAACTATTTCTAGTGCACCCACTCCCGACACCCATTACTTAACTCATGCATGACAACGTTAATAATGACATGAGTCAGATTAAGTTAGTCAGAATATTTGTAATTGTTACAGCACAATAAACTGGGCATTCTGCAAACTGGTACATGAATGACATATTGTGTCATATGTTTGTTCTTCAGGAGGGCATGCTTGTAGCAGCAGCATGGCCCCTCATGTAAATTTACTATTGGTCAATGCCGCCTCCGGGCAGATGCACCCAACCTCCTTTCTACATTCTCCTCCTAATTAGGCCGTGAGGCAGCAGAGGGCCTGCTGCTGCGGCGGGGTGCTACCACCGGTGGAATGGACTGGCTGCTATGGCTGGATGTAGCCTCACTTGTGTCGTCAGCCCCCCCGCTTGGCCATGGCCGGCAGCCTGCATGCCCTGCACTGCTGTTGACACATGCTCCAGAGCTCTCGCGACGTCCTGGCAGCACTGGACCATTTGGACCTGCATGGCCAAGGAGCGTCGTGAGAGCTGGGAGGTCGCGTTCCCAATTATATAGTTGGACCGCGTGTATGCTGACAGGCCGGTCAGCAGTTGGTGGTGTCTGCGGCGGTTGAGATCACGCTGCCTGTTCATGGCCTGTGTGTAGGCCTCCATAGCAGCTGTCATCCTCCATGCGGTCTGACATTAGTGCTACATTTCGTGCGGTCTTGTCCAGTTGGAGGTGGATAGCCCCAAGATGACGGGCCTGGGTTTGATGCACATGTAGCATACGGCGCTCAATGGAGAGCCCAACTGGTCGTACGTTTTGTCCCCTGCCAGCACGGGATTTGTTAGTGCGCTGATCCCTCACCAGTCCGCTTGACTAGCTCCTCACAGTCGCAGGGCGGCGGGTTGGTTGGCGAACTGCTGCTGGTGTTGCAAGTCCCACTGGTGGTTGTGTGACGGGCAGTGGTACTGCAGCGCGTGGTGGCACAGGGGTGGCACTGGCCACAGGGGCAGGTGGTGTAATGACCGCTGGTGCGGCAGCTTGCCCTGATGGTCCGGGCTGTGGGGATAGATGTTTCTCCCTCTGTGTCCTCCGTGTTTTCCTCAATTACCAGGCCATGGCTGTCTGTGCTGGGGACTTCTACGCCACCTGTGATGTAAAGTGGACGTTGATTAGTGACATGTTTCTTACACATTTAGGCTTCCTACATGCATGCAGACTACCATTCCCTGACTCGCTGTAGGATTGACTCTCACTAAACATGTCTGGCTTAATGGGGCAAGATGGTAATTGTGGTCAGACTACATGTCCCACAATGCAATAGCGCTTTAGTGGTGTGCTTTGGCTGCACGACTGGGGTTTGATATGGGATGCTCTGGAGTCATGGACATTGTTAGGGGACAGGGAGTCGCAGTCGCATGGCACTTACCTGGTGTGTCTTGGGTGGGTCGGGAGGAGTCCAGCTGGGTCACACCCACGCATGCCTGCGGATTTATGGTGTCCTCCACTCGGTCCTCCATTGGTGTATTCGGTGGGACAGTGGGCTCCCCTCCACCTGTCGCCACACGCTCCCCCAGCCTCTCCGCAATCTTCTCCTTTGACCGCCCTCTGAGGTCATACCAGTGTTTTTTTAGCTCGTCCACGGAGCGCTGGGTCACCCCCACAGAGTTTACTTTAGCGCGGATGCGCAACCATAGCCGCCTTTTATCGGCCTCTGGCACCCTTCTGGAGTCTTTACCGAAGAGCCGATTGTAGTCCTTACAGACTCCTTCAATCAAAAACTCGAGCTCTTGCTCTGAACATTTTATTTTCCTCTTTCTCCCACTGGAAGATCCACCTGCAGCTTCCTCTGACATGCTTGCCACTGGGGTGTCTCCTAGTTTACTCCTGTAGGCACACTGGATGGGACCTCTGATAATGCTGCTTCCAGTTCAGGCTCTCACTGCTTCATGAGGGTAGAACCTGCCTACTTCCTGGTTGTGATGTCATCACTGTGCTCAGGATGAGACTTCCTGTTTTTGCGATCTCGCAGTTAGCGAGATCGCAATTTGCGATATTGGTAATTGCGAGATTGCAATTTCAACACGGGTATCGGCCGATTATGCGAATATTTACTGATTTTCGGGGACTCACAATCGGCGATTGCGGCCGGTTGCGATTCGCTTTTTTTTCTCGCAAATATTCATGAATGCCATTCTGCGATTTCCAAATTGCGATTTGCTTTTTCTCGCAATTTAGGAATCGCAGAATTTGACATTGATGAATCTAGCTGTATCTCTCTTACAAAACATCCTATCACTAACTGGAGTACACAGAACATCAAAAGCAGAACGGGCAACAAAGCCTTAAATAGTCCTGACATCCTAAATGCTACCCAAGAGAGCCACACTTCAAGGCATTCATTGGGAGCACCTCCCTTATCTACCATCTTCTTTTGCAAAATATGTAGAGCTTGTATGACCTTGGTGAGTGTCCTGTTGTTGGTGTCATTGGCTGGTATATACATGCAACAGGCAGTTTGAATCTGGGCACATACTCCTCGCCCATAGCAGTCAATAAGTCTAACACATTTCTATGCTGCATAATCTCATTGCTTACAGCTCTTCATTGATCGCCTTGAAGCCGTCTTGAATGCCTTTTATGCCCTTCATTAATCTGGACCCTTTTGCGTGAAAGAACGGAATGATGCTTCTGAAGAAGAATTGGGCGTCATTGATCAGCCTGTGCTCTTGGGGGACAACTTCCTTGGCTGTAGTACATAATACTCTGCAGCTCTCTTTCTCTGATGATGGTGTAGCAAGGCCATTGGGCGGCTATGGGATGGTCCTGCAGTTCAGAAATGTCGACACCTGGAATAACCAGGGAAGAGGAGTGTGCACCATGACCAAAGAGCAGGGTCCTTGCCATCCTGAAGGAAGTCGCATATACAGCCACATCAACACAGTTCACGTAAAAATCCATCAGGCTGGAGGTGCCCCATTGCATTTCAGAGCTGTGACATTAAAATTGATATTCTTTCCTACCGGGACTGTTCCATTTCTCCTGAAACACAAAGAAAAATAATGGATTTTCTACCTGCTTGAAGAGTTCTAGGAGTTTCTACCTAAGTTAGCCTAGAAATATTCTAATCCTACACTGCCTGACACATTTGTTGTATACTATTTTCAGTCTGGTTCCATAGAGATAGGGCCCTGCAACCAAATGTGGTGTCATGGTGCCAATGACCATGAACATATACTGATCCATTTACTTGGAAATATGACCTTTCATGACAATCAGGGTGCCGGGTTGTGGTGGAAATAATTTTTGCAAAGAAGCGTAGGAGGGATACCCCTAAAATCCCTGCTGCAATATTTTAGCTCTCCATGTTTTATCCTTGTAGCTCATGATCCCTGTTTAGGCTATTGCTCTAACTTCACAACTAGCTTTTTGCAGTCTGTTAGGACATTCATTACATCTGCTAACCCTTTCTCATATTGCATAGTGTTTACTAGTAATGTTCCCTGTTTGACTTGCAGTGATTGCATCTGAGCTCATATTCTACAAAGGAAAAGGTATAACAGACACATGGTAATATTTGACTGTACCTCCTTAGACGAGTGTAACATATCTGAGACGGTGGCATGAGGGACCAAAGTCAAACGAAACAAGAAGTAATAGCAGTCTGTATACCGATCTCCATCATTTGTTAATACCACATATTATATAATCCAGCATGAATACTATGAGATATATTTTCTGTTCAGGTACTGCTCTCTGCAAGTACGTACTAATATTACATAATCACATACATGAAGTAAAGTACCATTTGAATGTGGCCGCCAGCATAAGAAGATATAAAAATAAAAAATAAAACCGCAATGCATAACTGTCCACTAGTAGTCGACAAAATACTCCACTTGCGCTTTGAAGGGAGAAATTGTTACTCTTGTCTCACATTCCACTTCTTGATCCCCTTCTGCCTGTGAAAGTAACGGAGGCAAGTAAGGGTCTAGTCTCATATCCATACACCTTCACTGCAGTAGGTGTACTCATTGTCATTGAGAGGAGGCTGCTGTACTTGCGATCCTTTCATTGTCGGAAGAAATTCCATGCATAGATTTCCTAGCCAACGGGTATCATACTGGTCTGCTGGGCTGAGGCGGTCTTATCTTGTCGCAGTACCTGTTTAGAGAAGTACTTGACAAATTCCATTAACTTGGACGAATAACAACACATTACATCTCCCAAAACTTCAGCCATCTGATGGGCATCTGTCTTTTGCGTCACTATCGTTAAAGGGGTGGGCATGGGACAGCCTGTCAATATTAGATGTTGTATTAAATGGTGATCACTTTCTGGCTGATTTCTGAGGAGTACAAAGCCTTTTGTAGGCAGTACAGCCATTTTATTTGCAGAGTAGCACATCATTGCTTATTTTATTCTTGTGAAGTCGACTCAGGTGCTCCACTATTCCATTACTTTGGGGATGATAAACAGATGTTAGTTTGTTTTATTCAATGGCAATGCAAATGTGTTGAAATATAGCATTGAAAAAATGGGGCAAATTGCTTCTGCCATGCCCCATCTCGGTAATTGGTACACCTTTCTATCATGTTGACAAAATCTATGTGTAGATTTTTAAATGGACCTGTTGGGTGTGTTGTTGAGGTTATCACCTTTAAGGTTGGCTTGGGGCTATACTGTTGACATATAGCACAGTCTGTAATGTACATAGTAATCATTTCAGAAGTTGAAACCAATCTGCCTATAATGTAATAAGAAGATACTCTGGCAATGTGTGCTGGGAGGTGTAGTTGCCCTAGTGCCGTATACAACCGAGCTTGTGGCATTGCTGGCTTGCCTCTGCTCTCTTGCCTGTAAATGAAATCTGTTGGTGACTGAGTGCAGCTCCCTTTCCTGAGGTAATGCTTGTTCTCACAATTCACGTAATTGTAATTTAACTGTTTTGTATAAGGGGGTGGTGATTCCATAGCATCCTGTTGGCTGCTTACCCAATGTATGTTCATCACAGTGATTAAAAAATGTAGGTGTGCTTTAGTTGGTTCTTTTGCTGCCCAATGTGCCAGAGCGTTACCCCTAGAGATAAGGTCTTGCTGACTGGTGTGCGCTGCGCACTTTATCACTGCGACTTTAGATGGAAGTGTTAAGGCTTTTATTAATTGTGGCAATAATTCTTTATCCCTCACAGGGGATACATCCAATTTAAGAAATTCCCCTTTCCCATCTATGAATGCTAGAATGTACAGTGGTGGTGACGTATCGTAAATTTAAATAAATGGTGACATGTAGCCCCTCAGCTTGCTGCAGTGCTTCAATGATGGCCACGAATTCAACTGTCTGTGCTGAAACGTGAGAAGGAAGTGGCATCTGGCTAATGATTTGTAATGTATCAGATGATCCCTGCTGTTAAGCTCTTACGAATGGTGCTCCCTAATGTCTTAGCCCTGTTTCCTAATCTATGAAAGAACGCCCATCAACAAAACGCAACATGCTCCCTAGAATGGAGTCCTCTCCTACCATACTTACTTCATTCAGGGGCATATGCATCAAACATGTGTTTTGCGATTACCAATTTGCGATTTTTACCGAATCGCAATTTGCGACTCGCAAAACGCAATGCATTAAAAAAAATCGCAAACCTTTTGTTGTTCGGTAAAATTCGCAATTGATATTTGTGATATAGAAATACGGGCTTGCTATTTGCGACTTGCAAATTGCGAAATCGTAATTTGCAAGTCGCAAATAGCGAGAACCATAATACATCCACCATCATGTCAGAATCAGGAAGTGGCCACACCCATGCTGTGACCTGTGTGCTGAGAGTGAGGAAGAGAAACAGACTGCTGGAGAGCTGCAATTAAGAAGAGTTTGTGTTTTTAAAGTGGTGCAGACAGCAGCATGGCTAAAGAAACACCCCTGAAGGAGAGCAAAGGGCAGAAGAAGTTCAGTGAAAAGGAATTGGAGTTACTAATCGAAGAGGTGGCGAGGAGCCATGACAAATTGTTTGGGAAATAGTCACTGCTAGTCCCTGAATCAGAAAAAAGAAAATTGTGGATGGCAATGCAAAGGAAAATGAAGGCAGTGGGAGTTGCTTGGCGCAGCATTGGAGATTTGAGCAAAAGGTGGTATGACCTGCGTAGTCGTGCCAAAGAAAGGGTTGCAGAAAGGCTTGCGGAAGCAAAAAAACTGGAGGTGGCCCATAAACCCAAACAACCCCCACAGCCATGGAGGACCTTGTGGAGTTTACCCTGCAGGCGGAGGCAGTCATTGGAGTATCAACAATAGATTCCTCTCCACCACCCAGTACCTCCCAAGGTAAGATGCATGCCGCTTTATATACACATCTCAGTGTTAGCAAACAAACAGTGTAAGTCAGATCTGGCTTGTGCAGGAAATAGTATTCCAGTCCATGTTTTACTCATGACACACTAATGCATTATGGGAATTGTAGTCAGCAACACCACACGGGAAGTCTGGTGGCTAGCAAACACGATCAGTACAAATCCATTGTACCAAGGAAAGTCATTCTACACACAGTCGTTTTCAAAAAAACTTTATTGAACAAAACATTGTACACAAATGAAAACACGAACTGAACTGGGATGGTGCAGTGAGCTAAAAAACGGTGATGGATCAAGCCCTGATCTTCTGACTGGGTATGAGTGTTCTGTTTAACGCAGATGCTCTGTCCATCACCACCCCCTTTTCTTAATCGTTTTGGCCACTATAGGAGTGGCAGGGTATGCTCAGACATGAGTCCCTTGCTCACTGCACCATCAGGATTCAAGCAAGCCGGGCCGAAGACGGCTGCAATGCCAGAAACCGGTCCCCGGAAGCTTGTTTCCTTTCCAGTAAAGAATTGGCTTGGTAGTTTGGTCTGCCCTGTTCCCATGATGCACTGGGCCAGGGACAGACTAATTTGCATGTAGCCAGGTTCTGAACTGGGATGGTGCAGTGAGCTAAAAAACGGTGATGGATCAAGCCCTGATCTTCTGACTGGGTATGAGTGTTCTGTTTAACTCAGATGCTCTGTCCATCACCACCCCCTTTTCTGAATCGTTTTGGCCACTATAGGAGTGGCAGGGTATGCTCAGACATGAGTCCCTTGCTCACTGCACCATCAGGATTCAAGCAAGCCGGGCCGAAGACGGCTGCAATGCCAGAAACCCGTCCCCGGAAGCTTGTTTCCTTTCCAGTAAAGAATTGGCTTGGTAGTTTGGTCTGCCCTGTTCCCATGATGCACTGGGCCAGGGACAGACTAATTTGCATGTAGCCAGGTTCTGAACTGGGATGGTGCAGTGAGCTAAAAAACGGTGATGGGTCAAGCCCTGATCTTCTGACTGGGTATGAGGGTTCTGTTTAACTCAGATGCTCTGTCCATCACCACCCCCTTTTCTGAATCGTTTTGGCCACTATAGGAGTGGCAGGGTATGCTCAGACATGAGTCCCTTGCTCACTGCACCATCAGGATTCAAGCAAGCCGGGCCGAAGACGGCTGCAATGCCAGAAACCGGTCCCCGGAAGCTTGTTTCCTTTCCAGTAAAGAATTGGCTTGGTAGTTTGGTCTGCCCTGTTCCCATGATGCACTGGGCCAGGGACAGACTAATTTGCATGTAGCCAGGTTCTGAACTGGGATGGTGCAGTGAGCTAAAAAACGGTGATGGATCAAGCCCTGATCTTCTGACTGGGTATGAGTGTTCTGTTTAACTCAGATGCTCTGTCCATCACCACCCCCTTTTCTGAATATGTTAAGGGTACAGCGCCTGCAGGTTAAACACTTACGGTTAATGCAGGGAAACCTTTCCACTCTTGCCTGCAAAATGGGGGACATGACTGACAGCATCAAGCATCTAACAGCTGTGCAGGAAGGTCGCAGGGAAAGCAGTGAACAATTTGGAGAGATGACTGTAGCACTCAGCGGCCTATGCAATTTCTGAAAGACGATCAAGTGTCCCATCGCAGAAGACACAACCAATTACTTGGACGCTTGGATGGGTACACTAGGGCCACCAACCGTCTCAGCACTGCAGCTGCACAACTATCCTGACGTGCAATAGCCATGCAGTTGGAAATGAGCTATTGCTGCGGAGATTTTGCCAGGGGACTGGTCCAAGTCACAAATGCTGTGGAGCAGATGCAGACCAATGCTGTTGCTGGCAGTAATGTCATTGTGGGGAGAAGTGAGGATGCCTCCAGCCACAGTAGCAGCTTGGCACCAGTGACGGAATGCAGGAGGCGCAGCGCACGGAATACGGCAGGATCAGAGAGCTCACAAAAAGATGTGTCCGACCCCCCACACCCCCCGAATGGGCAATGGGAGTGAGAGGACGCAGGAAATAGTGTGGCCATTTCCTCAGCTATTGCTTCTGGTGAAGCAACCAGAAACTACATTGGTCTGGATTGAAGTAAAGTACCATGACATACCATTATGTGTAGAATTCATCATTTTCAAGCTATGCAAATGTGCATTAACACTACAGTTTACCTTGTTTGAAATAAATCTAGTTTGCAAAGTAAGTGTTGTGTTGCATTGGATTAATACTCGCATCAAAAATAACTGATTTCTGCACATCGCGTTCTCCCTTCAGCTGCACTCGCTGCACTTCCTGCTTGTTGTTTGGTGTATGTTATCCTCGTCCTCAGGACGCACAGCATATGCGCTGTCACCTGTGGAGAAACCGCATATATATTGGTCACTGATATGTTTCACATTAAAATGTAGATATGCATGAGAGAGTGGATTGTGTTTACCAAGAAGGAATCCTTCTCTAAATTCAATGCCAAGAAGACTTGTATGTATGGCACTGTGCCTGAAGATATAGGAATCATGCGTAGTACCTTGGTATCTTGCCACTATATCAGTGATCATGTACTTCGCATTGCATATCACTTGTATGTTCTGTGAATGATATGACTTTCTATTCCTGAAGATCTACTCATTCACTGAGGGTGGACATATGGCTACCTGTGTCCCATATATGCAACCTATTACATGGGGGATGTATTCATTGTCTGTAACTGGGTGTGGAATGACTGCTGCCGGATTGACTGTGTGACAGTGAACCACTTGTGAAGATGATGCTGAAATTATTACTCTGTATCCAGATTCTCTCTGAGTTGTGAAAGTACTCATGTTTCTTTGTAGAATAGCAAATACTGCATGCTCTACATACAGCATTAAAACTAATCCCATCACTATTGTGGTGCTTTACTGGACTGCAAATGCTGCTGTAGCCTATGCTTGCTCACATGGATATTGACTTTTCATGACGGTATTTAGCAGCCCAATGTAGTAGGCAATTGGTTTGTGTCACATAGATGTCTTTTGAGTCAGTACAGCCATCATTGTCATTCCAATGCAATGGCAAAAGAGGTAGAATGGTTTGCTGTGGTCAGATGTACTTAACACTAGAGCATTTGTGATTGCATTCTTCATCTCCTGAAATGCTGTCTCTTTCATCAGTCACTTTATTTTGGTGCCCTTGGTATGGGACTATTTTTAGAGCGATCAAAAGTGGTGCAGTTAGGGTGGCATAGTCAAGTGCCCACTGTCTCACATAATTGCAGAGTCCTAGGGAACTGCTGCATTTGTTTTGTAGTGGTGGGCTTGGGCATATTTCTGATGCCCTGTGCTCTATCAGGTGTCACTCGTCTTCCATTTTTGGATATCATCTGCCCGAACTAGTGAATGTCTGTCTGCACATATTGTAATTTATCTTTATCCACTTTGTGTACTTTCTATGCGGGTATTCAAAGAAGACAAATAGTATCCTCCCTGCACATGTCTTCAGTGAGGCTACACACCAAAACGCTACTCACATACTGTAAAAGGGTGCTTTCGCATTTTACATTTGCTAAATCTTTTTTCACAGACCTGTTAAAGAAACTTGGGTTCTTACAATAGCCGTAGGAGGAGCCTTCTATAGCAAAACTGAGTATCTGTACATAAATCCTGTTAAATACTGGGTGCAGTTGAATGCTGGAAAATGATTTTTTCAAATCAATCACTGAAAAGTAGGTGGCACCCATAGGAGTATTTGTTAGAATGACGGATGGGTCTGTGTAACCAGGGCCCTCCGCAACGCCCCGAAGCCGGGCGCACACTGACCATTTGTGACCCCCCCCTCTTATCTCCACAGCCCCCGCACACCCCAGTATGGACTGGTCTGGAGAACTACAGCTGCGATGAAGAAGAAGAGTGTGGG
Source organism: Lissotriton helveticus (assembly GCF_964261635.1). Lineage (NCBI taxonomy): Eukaryota > Metazoa > Chordata > Amphibia > Caudata > Salamandridae > Lissotriton > Lissotriton helveticus. Next base: position 1,191,474,620 of record NC_136067.1, read on the forward strand.
CCCTTTAACTGGACCGAAGGCCCGATGGAGGAGGAGGAGCCAGGGACTCCGATAAAGGGCGGTGTCGATGACCCCCAGGTGTGTTACTACACCGGAGGAGTGGACAGAGAGAAGCAGAGCGGAGTGGCGGGAAGCAGCGAGGAGGAGTGGAGCAGCGGAGTACGGCGGAGCAGCGAGGAGGAGGGGAAGAGCGGATTACGGTGGATCAGTGAGGAGAGCGTAGCGGAGGCGGAGGGACCGGTGAACCAGGAACCGAGAGCCGAACCGACAGCCCGAGAACCAGCTGGGACCACGGAGACGTCGGGAGGAAGAGAAGAGAGCGGGACTGACGGAAAGGAAACGCCCGGAGGCCAACACCACGAGTCGCCCAGCCGTACACCAGGAGGGGTACGGCTAGCAGAGGTGCGTGAATGCTTCCTGGGGTGGTGGAAAAAGAAAGGCAGACGCCTAACCTAGATAAAGTAGTTCCCTTAAAAGCCTGAGAATCCTTCACTGCTCACCCCCCCCTTTAGTTTTCCTCACGTCTTAGCGATACTTACACTGGGTGCCTTCCTCACTTCCCCTACCCTGAGGGTTGCTTCGTATTCCACTCGTATACTGATACATGCCTCTCTTCTGTTTCCTTGTTGGTGTCGGCGAGCGGGGACATAACGGAGCCTCCGAAGCCCAGCAGAAGAAGGAGTCCCGTCCGGAGAAGGGAGGAGGGAGTACTCCGGAAAACCCGACAGGAACGCAGCCGATCCCCACGAAAAGGAGCGGCGAGAAAGACTTGTACTGACTCTCTGTTAGAGAAAATAAAACCAGGCATAACTAAGACACGTCTCTTGCCTCTTCGTAGTCCCGCGGTCACAGTCTGGTACCACCGGAAATTCTGAAATTACTAGATCTATCAAGGGGCAAAAACCTTAAATCATTCTCTAATTTCCCCCTTAGACTTTTTTTAGTGGGTAAATCAGTGTATTACAGGGCGATGCTCTCTCATATATTAATCTCTGCTAAATTAACGCCTGTAGTGCGGGAAAGATGTCTTATGATTCTTTGAATATGGGATTCTGATGTACTCGGGGCAGGATCGCTCCGGGTTTCAGTGTTACGTTCACAGACTCAGCTCCTTTTATCAGTCCAACATCACGTGGTCCCTTTGTCCACAGACTCTCTGGTACCTTTGCCAAGTCTTTTTCTCTTATTGTAGTATCTTGTGCATGGTTTGGCACTGTACTGTATTGCAACTATGCTCTAATGAGAATATCCATTTGAAACACTACTCTTTCAATTGACAGGTTATCCTCAAACATTTCTTAATCTGATGTCTCTCAATTTAACCTCTGGATCTGTAAATACTGCTGATGGCCATGTTACTTGTCTCCTGTCAAAAGCAATCAATGATGCATAACATGGCTTTATTTCATTGGCCATTATTTCTAACACTATGTCAAGTTCTTCTATGGGATCCACTGGTCTCTTGAGTTTAAACAATAGTTCTTTTGGTGTCTGCACTGCCTTCCTCAGTAGTGCTGGTGTATGCGCTATCAAAATGTATATGCCACACAAAAACTACTCTTATCCACAGGAATTGCTCTGACCTGTTGTCCCGAGTCCTCGGGAGCTGGGTGTGACAACATCCTTCTCGGTGTAACACCAGGAGTGTAACATACCATCGACCCATCTTCCAAAACGAGATGGACATATTTTGCTTACTCATCGAATCTCTTCTAAGAAGATTGACCGGTGTCTCTGGGCAATATAACAATGATCCTTCAATCTGCGTGTCTCCTATTGTCATGTTTACTGATTCAGTAAAGGGAACCCTCCTGACAGCCCCAGAAAACCCCTGTGTCCATTGACTTGAGTGAAAGTGGTAGTGTTCCTTCCTTTATACAAGATTTAGTGGCCCAGGTATGTATTAATAAACTATAGGGACAACCTTCTATGGCTATAATCACAGCTGGCTCCTCATCTGATCTGTGGGTTACTAAAAGAATTAGACACCTAATGGTAGTATGTGGGCTTCCTCATTGAATATAGTTGTTGATTAATGTCCGTCTGGACGTTTTGGGGTGTGCCGAGAAGGGATTATCTCCTTGCACCATTACTCCTCCCATTCAGACTTGCGTGGGTCCTCTGGTAGTATTTCTAACAACCTGGGGCATATTCTGTGACATCTGCCTCTGTTGTGTTGTCCACTGAACTTGAGGGACCTGAGGGTGTTGAAGGGGAGCCCATTGCATCTGCTGTGGCCCCATATTCCGTTGCGGAGTGATCCATCTCTTTGCTTGTTAATTGTTCTTTTTAGCTCTACCTTCACTTGCAAAATGACCCATGTTCCCACAACAATTACACTGTTGTCCTTCCCTATATGTCCTGCCCTATATCTTCCTTGTATTTTTCCCTGCTCTGGCCCATGGACTTCTAAAAAAAACCTCCATGTCTCTTTCCTATGTTACTGGTTGGCTGCCCTCTGGTGCCTGTATCTATACTGGCATTGTGACATCCATTGGTGGTGCTGCTACAAGTGCCACTTCTGTACTGGATTTTTTAAGTTTCCGTTGCACCAACTTAGATGTGGCCTTGTCTGTCTGCTCTGTTATTTCCTGGTCCTTTTCTTTTTTGCGCTTGAAATTATGTATTATATGTGCTTGGATTTCTGTCCACAGTTTAGCCTATATTCACACTACTCAGTCTAAGATTGCTTGTATATACTTGGGCAGGCCCAGTTTCAGTACGTTATACAATAACATTACATTTCCTCCCATATTTTCCCCATTACATCCTACTTCTTGTACTCATCGTTCTTTCATTCTGGTGATGAATTCAGCAATTTCTTCAGTTGGTTTTATACTCTCAGCCATAAGGGCTCCAATATCTGCCGCAGCGCATCCCAGACATGTTGAAGGATATTAGTGAAGGATGACCCATCCAATGGTGTATTTATCAATGTTATTTGAGGGAATCCTACTCCGGTAAAAATGGTATTTACTTTGACTCCCACTAGAGAACTTAACAAGCTTTTAACATTGCCAAAGGCTAGGTTCACTCAAGCAGTTTATTTCTTGAAGCATCTTATCCATTTTCCCACTCCCTCAGACAGTTGGGATAGTTTTCTCTTCAAATTGTCTTTTTTGATTTGCAGCCATGGTACGTATTTGGGCAGTTGTACACACTTGAAAATGAGGGGTATCTGATTTATTTGTTGAGGAATTACGGGTTTTGGGCCTAACCTCAGATCTGGTTGTCTCCCATATCATGAGGCACTCTTGCAAATAGGGGTAGTTCCAGTCAGCCCTGTCCCTACCATATACAGTCTGTAGCAGTTGCTAAGTCAATGGGTTGAAAAGACACTTTTCTGGGCCATTGCTTTTTCCACTTTTTTTAATCCATTGTGCCAATTCATCTGAAAAGGGTTGACAATAATAACTAACCTCTTGTCTTCCTACTCCTGGTCTTCTGCTCCCCCTACATCTTGTAACGCAATTGGGGGTTCATGATATTGTGGCATCTCTGTCCCTTTCCCATCCTTTGTCTTCTTTTATCAACTGCTCAGTTGCCTCTCCGTCTCCTCAAGAGTGTCTCCCAGCCTAAGAAAATGTCCTGTGGTCCATTGCCTTCGAAGAGCAGCTGGACTTCTAGAGCATTCTGCCAGTCTAACGGTGTGCTGCAATTAATTTGAGTCTGTCTCTCTGGTACGGGTCTGGACCAGCCCAATGAGTTGTAGGGGTGAGGTCCGAGGGTGCCTCGTCTCCCTGTAACTTTTGTCTCTCCTCTTTAGGTGGAACGCTAGCAGGATATTGACACTCTGCCGCTGGCAGAGCGGGGTAAAGACCATAGGTCAGGGGCTTCTATGGGGGCTGTGCCACTTCGGGTGCTGTTTGTTTCACATTTGCTTTTGTATAGTGGAATGTTTCACATTTGCTTTTGTATAGTGGAATACCTGCCATAATAGAGTAGCTTCCCTTTTCTGTCTTTTCTTCCTATTATACTTAGAGCGAATGCATGTCAATGTATGTTCAATTATGTCTTTGTCGAATGTTCCTTTCTTTGGCCATGGCTGGGAGTGGCCCTTGATACCTTTCTACTATTGTTTGCAATACTTTTATATCTTTTTCTCTACTGAAGGGAACGTTTTTACCATGTGTTCCAGAGGGGTCTCCATGGTCTCCTAAGGATGTGTGCATTTCCTGTGTATATGTAATAGAAGGGTCATTTTTACTCCCTTGTTGGTTTGCCTACTACCTTATGTCCCTTTTTGAGCCTGTTCCCTTCACTAATCTATTTGTATTCAATGAATATTGCCAACTTATAGCAATGGTGACCATGGTAACTTACTTCACAAACACTACCTTGAGGCCAAAGTGGTGTACATCAAGCACGTTTATCGCCAATTTACATATCTGGGGGGGGTCTAAGAGGATTTGTGCCTGATGAGATACATGTTATAATATTATCATGAATATAAACAACTATTTGCGGTGCTGGAGATGTGGTGTCCCATTCTATCACTGAATCGTAAATCTTGGTGATGAATGCATCAAAAAAGGCCTCTGGTATGATGAGTGACTCGGTTATTATATGAATTTGAGGGGTATTATATGGACATGAGGGTTCTCCATGGGCCCATATAAATGTAAATTCGAAATCAATCTTATATGTTACCTGCCATGGTAAATTATCAGTCTCTCTCATAGGGAATTATTATTAACCTTTAGATTAATCTTGGGGCATTTTATTTTGGTTAACTGTATTCTTATCTGAAATAATACTACTCTGCTTCCAGGACACCTTGGGGTTTCTTTTGAAATAGCAAAAATGTCAAGAAAGATCTTGCTGCTTTGCTTATACCAGACTGTAAGGCATGCCACTTCTCTATGATTTGTCCCTTGTGATTATGCAGTACTGTACTCTTTATGTTGTCCTTCTTATTCATGGAGGGATATCCACTTGCAAATTAAACTTTTCGGATTCATAATCAAGGGTTTGACCGTGCTCAGGGCAAAGTCAATTGACACCAGCAATTTGCTGTCCCGTTATCCAACAGTCAGACTCTCCAACTGATACCTCAGCCCTTTTCTTTAAAGACTCCTTCCAGATATCCTAAATCTGGGAATTTGAGAGCTGAGCATCTAACTTACTCAGGGTAAGGTCTGCTGGAGCCAATCAAATGACTCTCTTTATCACATCAGACTTCACACACCTGTTACCCAGTTCATCTCACTATTTCCACACTAGCCCTCTGGATCTAACCAGGATACCTGTGAGCACTCCCCGAAGTAATGTCCCTTCCAGAAGCTTCCTTCTGAGTAATGCGCTATAACCTGGTGAATCACTCTGAAAGTGTCTCTTCCAGGAGCAGTCTCTTGGGTAATGCACTACTGCCTTCTAGATCACTCTCCAAAGGAGCGTCCCTTCCAGGAGCTTCACTCCTGAGTAATGCACTACTGCCTGCTAGATCACTCCCTGAAGGAGTGCCTCTTCCAGGAGCTACTCACCTGTGTAATGCATTATTGCTTTTTACATCACTCCCAGAAGGAGCATCTCTTCTATTTCAAAGCGGAATTCACACTGACTAATCTTCTGGTGTGTACCGGGAATCACCACATTTAATTTCATTGCATCCCAACAAAAAAAAGGAAGAACCTGATGCATACATTTGCATAGATTATAAGATTTTAAATTTTAAGGTACAAAGTCGAGCTCTCCTCCCCCTCCCCCTTTTTGACAGCAACCCGGGACTCTAACCTGCCTATCTTTTGAATAGGCAGACTTTAGTAGACCACTCGGTGCCTGCTCACCTGATATTTGAGCAGTTTCTATTCAGTCAGTAGTGGAACTGGGATCTGAACTCTGACTAACAACGCGGCAGCCAGTTTGTTTTATACACTTGTGTGCATAAATACGTCACATATTTGTATATTCAATCAGGCATTTGCTTAAGCACACCATTATATCAAAAGTGATGCTTTCTGCTAAAAAGCTGATCATATGTTCATGAAATGCGATACATGTGCACTTGCTATTTGGTTACTTTTCTACACCACCGCTTGTACTACCCGTTGTCCTCGACTTGTCTCTTTGAAGCCTAGCAATGCTCGACTCGCAGCATATCTACTACTCTACAAGGCCTAGTCTCCCACCTATTCTGTGCCTCTGTGCTCCCTTATCTATATATTTTCTCAAAGACGCGTTCTGGCAATGCAGGCCTGTACATTTCCATCCCTGTTTTGTCTAATTGTATTTCTCTATTCTATACAAGCTCATCTCTACTTCCCTCCCCCAGGGACTTGACTCCATTTTGTGCTGCTTTTCTACTATTGAAGGTAGCTTAGGCCTGTATTTACATTTTAATATGTACATCTGTACACAACTTTTTGCTATTGCTTGCATTGGCATGAGTGAGACTTCTTCATTTTCTACATTTATTATAAGACTTCGAGAACTACTTACATCTTTAAGTGTTTATAACATTAACATGCATAGTACAGTACTAATTTCACTTTAATATACAAATAAGACGCTATGAATGAGGCACTTCACAATTGTACAGAAAGAGTATGAAATCACACAATCTTTCAGATACACAGGTTTCTTACAACACCTCTGAATCCCCTTCAAATTATTACATACGTTGGTTTTTTTCAACACCATCATTTCCACAAACATTAAAACTCGTACGACGGGTCAGTTTTGCCACTCTGTTCAAATTCCAGATTATGTGATCGTCTGTTTTGACCGCATTCTTAAAAACCCTTGATACCTGTCTATTGAGACCAATATTTATATTGTAGGTTCACTTTCAGTAGATTTTTTACTTTCACCACATCAACGTTCTGCATGAGTCTTCATGGTTGCCTTTAGAGCATCAAATTGATCTTTTCACTCTTTAAACTTTACCTGTTAAAATTCTCCCACCCATTCTTGACATACTCAGTATTCGTACCAGCCACCATCTGTGTTTACCTATGATGGAGATATCTAGGTATTAGGGTTCCTCTTTCAAAACAGTTCAAATGGGGTAATACTCAAAATGGTATAAGTTTAACTTTGATTTGCTACTTCTTTTGCCAACATAATTGACTGAATACAGCACTCTGAATTTTTTCTTTCAAAACTTTGCTAAAACGTTCCACCATACCACTTGTTTCGAGGTGATACAGCAGTTCATTCAGGTTCAATCCCTCTGTCAAAAAGAAACTTCTCATTAGAAGCTGGCTGTACACCATTATCAATTAAAATGGTGGATGGAAAACATTCTCTCCCGAAAACCAGATTGAAAAAAGTAATAACATAAGTTTAAACAGAATTGGTGATAGCAAATTCAGACCACTTTTAGTACATATCCATGGGAACTATGACGTACTTATCTACACTAGAAATCCTAATGGGTCCTAAGATATTCCAAACCACATCATCCCAGGGCACCTTGGTTAATTTCCTTACGACCATAGGCTGCAATCTACATTTGCTTATTTTATCACTGTTTGCCTATTCCACACATTCTGCTACAGATCTTACAACCTGGAGATCCGCCACCAATACATACGCCTGAGCCTCAATGGTTTTTTGTGGTATAATGCTATTATCATTTTTCATGTAGGTGTATTATTTAATAATATGTGGGTTTGCAATGTGCTAAACCCAGACAGACATAAATGTTTTAGTGCATATTTATAATTTAAATAAATGTTGAAATATACAAGTAACAACTTTATTTGGTCACAAAACTAAAAATAGATGTGGATAAGTGCAGATAGGCTGGCCAAGATATAAATGTGGATAAGTACAGATGGAAATGTTAAAAAATAAATACAGTAAAACTGGGAGCCTTAGTCATAATCACTGAGAATCACGGAGTTCACAACTTTGCAAACTGCAGGCTTTCCATAAACACAACTTCAACATGTTTAATTCCTTCTCATACTGTCCATCCCACAGAAACACAGTACCCTTCTGAAATAAACTTCTCATCCTTTTTATTTTATTCTGCAAAGTTCGGTATAAACTTGCTATGATACTCTGCCATTGAGGAACTTCTTCCTTACAACTCAAACTTGCCATTGTACTAATCATATTCACTAATACTCGTCTGGGTTCTACACCTGCAGTTTGACCCATATATTCAGTCTTTTTCAAAGTGAACTTAAATTTCTTGGCTTTTAAAGTTAAGTCACTTTTCTTCAATCTCAAAAGCACATCACTTACATGCTGGTCATTTTCACACAAAGTGCTCCGAAACGCCATTCTGGTACATTTTCAAATCCTGTACACCCTTCAGTACATTTTCCATAACTCTCTGGAATACAGATGCAGCTGAAAATAGACCAAAATACATTCTTAGAAATGTAAAAGTTTCAATTGTGTCACAAAAGCTGTTAAATCCTGAAAGTCATGATGTAATTTCACCTGGTGTTACTCTGACGAGAAATCTAGTGACGGAAAATGTGTTGCACTCTTCAACATTGATAGCATTTCTGCTAAATTTGGAGTGAATAATGATCCACTAAAACAAGTTTATTAAGTGTAGTCAATGCACAACCTAGCTTTGCCATTGGCTGCACGAGCCATTACAAAGGAGAACGGGGAAACTGCAATCGCAACACAGTTTGAACCATGCATGCCATTACAATGAAAGCGTAACAACACATGCGTCTTAAAGTGCAGCTTCTCCACTACCTGCTTTTGCAACACATGCCATTACCACGCAAAATGTAAATATAAAGGTAAGTGTATTGTATGTATATGCATGTGTATCTATATAGGTCAATATTTCTTGCATGAAACGAATAAATAAATGATTGCCAGTGAACTATGGAGCTGTGCCCCTTCCTTTCTTTCCTGCTGGGTGTAAACTGGAGACTCATTAACCTATTAGGATGGGTATGGGTTTTGGGTGGCAAAGAGTTTTTTAGGGCTTAGGGTGGGTATGGGATTAAGGTTTGTTAAGGATTTAAAAATATATATATTTTTAATATTCGTAAATATATGTATGATACTATAAGTATGTTTTTCTCCTATATATTTGTGTATATGTTAACATATAGACACAAGCCGAACATGAAGGAGCCACATGGTTCCCTTCCAAGCTGCACTGCCTAACGAATCCAATGAATCGAATGTATATTTCACTCCTTGGTTAATCCACGTTTCACTTTCTTTTTATTCTTCTTTTTCACCCTTAATGTATTCAATCCATTTTACTCGTTTTCTTAACCATTCAAGATTTTTTACAAAATACACAGGAGCATTGGATGTTCCACACGCCACAATTTATTTAAAATACCCAATGCATTTCGGGACAACCCTTCATCAGGGGTATCTAGAAAAAATCATTTAAAGCAACCGTCAGTCCAGTAACGCTCGTGATACAATCGTGATACAATACATGCACTCAAAATAACTCATTATAAATTCAAATTACTTAAACAGTAATTAATTACACATTTCAATGAAATTGCATCCTTAATTGGAACCTAAACCATGATCTGGTCAACCCATTGCTCCTTGCGGCTCTGCATGTCAGATACATTTGTGCAGAGTTGCTTTACAGCTAGTAACCCCGTATTAAACTCCAAAACCCTAATTTTATCTTTATGCCAAAAAACACTAAAACTCTTAAATATGCTTGTGCCCCATGCTTATAGATATCTAATGTTATTTCACTAACTTCCCAACAGCTTCCATAATGCACTTACCATGGCTTGTGCTTTTCTAGCTTTTAAAAGCTTAGTTCGGGGGGACGGAGATGCGGACAGGAGCCTGAGTCCGGGACCACCTCCGACCCGAAGTAAATAACGGCGAGCTAGCACACAAAAACGATCAGTCGGTGACCCAAACGAAGGAGAAGGCGTGGGAACATCCCGAGCACAGAACTGAGCCAGAGATACAGCTGGAAATAAACGGGAAAAAAGGTAGATCAGAACCAGAGAAGATCGGCAGCACCCATAGGGGAAAACAAGATGGCGGTTCCCCCGAGAGAGAGGAGCTGTAACCAAGGTTAACGCGAAGGGGGGGGGAAGCCTTGGCTGAAGCACAAGACACGGTACGAGCTGCGCGAAGTGCAAGAAGTGACAACTTGCTGAAAGGGTCACCACGAAGGAGGGTCAGGCAAAGACCCTAAGATCGGCGGTGAGGGCGCAGGCAGCGTAGAAGCACTACGGCAAGGTAGGACCCACCGAGGAAGCACCTCCTCGTACTTAAACCCCCCCGCCCACACAGAACAGCATAACCAGCTTGCGAGGGACACGGACACAAGACGCATAAACAAACAAGGGAAACGAAAACGAAACCAAAACAAAATAAGCACCGCAAGAAGGGAGCCATCTTGTGTACCTGACCTCTCCCACAGAGGCGGCGCCTAAGCGAAGCGAGCGGAAACTGGTCCGCCACCCTTGGCACCGTCACGGCCAAAAAGCAAAGAGAAAGAGGCAAATACACAGGCAGTTGCCACCCAGGAGCAACTAGAGGCCAACAAAATGAGCCAATAGCGCCAAAAATTGGCAAAGAGACATAAAAAAACCACAAAAAAACCCAAAGACCGCAGGCTCTCAGACACCGAGCATCGCGCCATAGACAAAAAGAGCACTGCAGCGCACTGTCTAACCGTGGCCAGAGAACTGCTCGGAAGCTTGGAATCCTCGCAGGAGAGGCGCATATGATCATAGATCCGCTCACAACAAAGGGGAGCGCATAACAACAAGTCGCCTTAAAAATAACCGTTTGAGCGTTACATCAGCAGGAAAGACAAGAGCGCAGATCCAGGCGGTGAGCTGGCGGGGGCCAAAGCCAAAACAAGAACAAAGTTCATACGGAAGCCCTGCAGGTTCCGCCAGGACAAGCCAAACACAGATAAGTCAAACCAGGACAACAGAGGCGAAATAACAAAACACAATGTGTGCAACTCCAACTAACAAAACACATTGACCGATTCGAACTCCTCGACCCTCATCAATCAGGCTTCCGAGCGAAACACAGCACGGAAACGGCCATGACACACATAATTGATGACGCCCTCCAAATCCTTGATCGCAACGACTCCTGTCTCCTCATCCTCCTGGACCTCTCCTCAGCATTTGACACGGTCAAACATGAGAACCTATTGGAGCTCCTAAATACCAGAATGGGCTTATCCGGGACTGTGCTCAAATGGTTCACTTCCTTCCTACACAACCGGTCTCATAAGTTCAAGATCAACAATGTGCTGTCCTCACCTGTGCCAGTAGATTTAGGCGTCCCACAAGGATCTTCCCTCTTACCCACGCTGTTCAACCTCATCATGGAACCACTCGCTTCCTTGCTCCAAGCATCCAATGTACACTTCCATATGTATGCCGATGACACTCAACTTTACTTAAAGGTACAATCCCCGAAAGATATCAAACTTCTGAACTACACACTTAGAAACACCCAATTGTGGTTGGCCGACAATCACTTCAAACTAAATGCGCTGAAAACTGAGTTCCTCCTGATATCACCCCATGCGAAAATTACCACCACCCAAATCTGGCTCAATCACCTAACAGCATTCAATGTCCGACCCACCATCGTGGACTCTGCGAAATCCTTAGGTATCACACTTGACGCAAAGCTCAATATGCAACAGCACATTAGCAAAGCAACGAAAGGAGCTAACTTTCAAATCAACACTTTGAGGAAACTCAAACCCTTCCTCCCAGTCAGAGATTTCCTAACTACTGTACAAGCCCTAGTCATCCCCCGCATAGACTATGGAATTGTGGCCCTCAGCGGACTCCCTCTAGCAACAACCGCACCCCTAAGAGCCTCCTTGAATGCTGCCGCGAGACTCATTACTGGCTCAAGGAAACACTCTCATATAACTCCTGACCTGAAATCCCTGAAATGGCTTCTCTTTGAAGCCAGAATACAGCTGAAAATTGCCGTTATGACACACTCGGCCATACACCTCAAGGCACCCAACTACCTCACGCAAAAGCTGTCTATATCAGGAGGCTCGAGATCCAATAGAAGTACAAAAAGTCTGCTCCTGAAACCTCGCAGATTCCGTAAGGGAAAAACGTACAAACGCTCCTTCTCAGGGATGGCACCCAGGATCTGGAATGCACTCCCTCCTGAAACGAGGCTTATCTCCTCCACTGCACTCTTCAAGAAAGAAGTGAAAGCCATCCTTATGGCCAAGTTCACCTGAACCTTATTGTTGTAGTTCAGAGACTTTGCACCGATTTTGTAACATTGATTATTTGATGGTCCAATAACTTCATATTCATGCATGATTGTGATCCTATTATGCTACTCACCTACTACCCATTACTATACGGTGCACATCAGTTTGTTGAATCTCCCCCTTGATGCCCCTACCCCTTGTTCTCTGGATCTCTAAGTAAGTGATATAGATATCCTTATAGCCTGAGCCCTCCTGATTCCTTCTGCAGCTGGATCAAAGACTCTGCACCGTCTTATATTATTGTCTATTTTAAGTGTTTATTGGTATCTGCTGATCTACATTGTAGCTGGATCAAAGACTCTGCACCGTCTTATATTATTGTCTATTTTGAGTGTTTATTGGTATCTGCTGATCTACATTGTAGCTGGATCAAAGACCTTGCACCGCCTTATATTGTTGTCTATCTGGGTGCTTGCTGTTATCTTATCAGCACATGACTGCTATCCTAGTATGCTATCGTTTACTATACTGTACCCAATTATTATGTTTATTCACCCTCCTGTTGCCCACTCCCCCCCCTGTGAAGCGCTCTGATATCTGTAAAGATCTTGTTCGCGCTATATAAAACTTTGAATAAATAAATAAAATAAAATAAGGTAGACTACATACCTACCAGGCAAGACGCGGCTTCGAAGAAATGGCGGGGCAAGATGGGAAAACAACCAATGAGAACAAAAAATACAGGAAGGACCCGCCTGACTCGCCCTCTAAGCTCAAATCAGACCTCAAAAACGAAGTAACCCTTGAAACACTTCTAAAAAAGATTAATGAAGGAAATGACCTAGCCAAAGCAACAAAACAGACTATTGACAACATGCAACTGGAACTGGCGGCCATAAGAGCGGACCAATGCAAAACCAATACGAGGATCGACACAGTGGAAAAGAGAATCAGCGACATTGAGGATGCAAACTCTCAAGCCCACAAGTGCCTAGCAGCGGTATCTAAAACCTCAGCCAACCTGGAGAAGCAGCTGGCCGAGCAAGAAGACAGCCTCAGAAGAGGGAACATAAGGCTGCTGGGGGTGCCGGATGGAGAGGAAGACCAGCCCGGCTCTTGCACAGCTCTAATAGAGGGGCTCATACCACAACTAACAGGCATCAATTTTGATAGGCAGTTCGAGGTGGACAAGGCATACCGTGTACCGGCGGCCAAACCACAACAGGGCCGAGGACCGCGCCCTATCATCCTCAAACCCCTAAGAACGAATCAGACCGAAGCTATCTTTGCAGCGGCCAGGAAGAACCAGAACCTGACATGGAAAGGAAGCAAGATAATCATAACGCAAGACTACTCTAAACACACAGTGGAGATCAGGAAGGGCTTCCTCGCACTGAGAGATAGGCTGCGCAAGGAGAACATAACCTTCAGCTTCGCGGGGCCCGCACGGATGAAGATAACAGACAGGTGGCGAACTTTGACGTTTGAGGACCCCAACAACCTAAAGAAATACTTACAGGGCCTGCCCCAAGAAAGCATGGAGGCCCAAATCTTAGGAACAGCGAAAAGAAGGGCCCCCCCTGAAAACACAGAGACAACCAATGGTAATGTAGCAGATTAAGTCCCAGGAACAAGACACACAGCAACAATGACCTCTAAACAACAGACCCCATATCGGAGTCAGACAAGCAAACCGATCTACCTCCAGACAACCTAACTACCTCAACGGCTACCTCTATGGAATACACAATGCGGAGCAAGAAATACAGACTTTACCAACAGCGAAGCACGGAAGCACGCACGCAGTGGCATATCCTTTTAAAGACTATGAACACATGAATCTTCGGGGAGGGAGGGAGTGAGAGAGGGAAGGACCTTCACTGTCGCACGCCCAGCGGACAGTAAGCGGGGGGAGGAGGGTGGGAGGGGAGGGGGGATGGGGTCCAGGGGGGCGCACACAGTACAGCTCTTTTATATCTCTATCTTTCTATCCTTTCTTCTTCTACTCTCACTCTCGAGGACAAAAAACCACCTCCGACATAGGGGGAAACGCACACTATGCTTGCTACAATGCCAGGGCCTACACAAGACTAGGAAGGCTAGAAACGGGCACATAGGGAAACAGGCTAAGTCATACAAGAGTAATGACCCTAGCAACATAGGCGATCCCATGGCCAAGGGATGACGGCGCATGCTCACACACAAATACTCTCTGACATCAAGGTTGTGTCACTTAACGTCAAGGGGCTAAGCCACCCAGTCAAAAGAAGAAAAGTGCTAGAATACCTGTCGAAACTTAAGAGTGATGTCTGCATCCTCCAAGAAACCAAATATCAGCCGAAGATGCACTGCGTCTAAGGGCAAACTGGATAGGGGAGCTGGCCTGCTCACCTACGATAAACAAAAAGAAGGGGGTCATCACCCTTATCAACAAAAAAGCCAGACTTAACATACATGAATCTTACGCAGATGAGGATGGGAGACTCCTAATTACTAGCCTCAAAAGAGAAAAAGAGATGATCCACATAGCCAATATCTATGGGCCAAACTCAGATGACAAGGTATTCTGGAAAGGCGTAGAAACCAAACTAGATAACCTTCCCCAAGACTAACTTCTGCTGGTGGCCGGAGACCTTAACCAGGTCCTAGATCAGGCACTGGACAGACACCCACTAAAAGTGAAGCCAGGATCCCAGAACCCAAACACTTTGAAGACCTTATGTGCAAAGCTGAAGCTCACTGACCCGTGGAGACTACAGCACCCAGACACCAGAGACTACTCATTCTACTCCCACCCACACAACTCTTATAGCAGAATAGACTATATCCTTATGTCAGCCTCCCACACACATCTAATAGACCAAACGGAAATAGCACCGATAACCATCTCAGACCACGCACACATTAGCCTAACACTTAGCGGGAGACACAACAATAAACCAAGCAGGAGATGGCGACTAAATAGCGACATCCTCAAACACCCAGCCAACGTCGCAGAGATTGAGGGGGCCATCAAAGAATACCTTGAGTTTAATGACAACGCAGGGACAGACAAAGGCACACTGTGGGACGCCATGAAGGCCACGCTCAGAGGGAAACTCTTAAGCATCAAAGCCAGGATAAATAGAGATAGAAATAAAAAATAACAGACCTAGAAAACCAAATCAACGAGCTGGAAAAGGGTCACTGTGCCAACCTAATGGATGGCAACACCCTCACAGCCCTAACAAAAAAGAAGTACGAACTAAACAAAATCCTAAGCGAGAGAGCGGGAGCATGGATCACCAGATACAAGGCGATAAACCTATGCACGGCCAACAAGGCAGGCAAAGCGCTGGCATCCTACCTTAAGAGCAAACAGAGGCAACACGCAATCGCCGCCATGACAGATAGCCAAAACAAATCGCAAACAGCCAACAAGAAAATCCTCGAAGTTTTTAGGAACTTCTATGAAAGACTTACAAAATAGATATCGGCCTTAAACCAGACGGAGGCGCAAGCCTCCTAGGCGGCCTTAATCTACCCAGACTGACAGAGGAACAGAAAGCCCTGTTGGAAAGTAACATAACTGGGGTGGAGATAGAGAGAGCAGTCGCGGCACTTAAAGACAATAAAGCGCCAGGCCCGGACAGCTACACAACCACATTCTATAAACATTTCCTCCACCTACTGAAACCCGCGCTGGTGGAGGTCTTCACTCATTGCGTCAAAAAAGGGAGCATGACACAATCCATGTCCGAAGCAAACATAATTGTCATCCCCAAGGAAGGCAAAGACCCCCAGCACCCCCAAAACTACCGCCCAATCTCCCTAATCAATGTAGATTGCAAGATCTACACAAAGGTCCTTGCAACACGACTAAATGCCCAGCTCCCAAACCCGATACGGAACTCACAGGTGGGGTACCTCAAAAATAGGATGTCCAGCGACAACACGCGTCTCCTGTGCCATCTAAATAACCACACCTCGACCAGCAAAGTACCGGCAGTCATGATAGCTGTAGATGCCGAAAAGGCGTTCGACAGAGTGTCATGGCCCTTCCTAGAGTGCTGCATGAACAAATTCGGATTTGGGGAAAACTACAGGAAGATGGTGATGGCTCTCTACAAGGAACCGAAAGCTTGAGTGGTGGTTAATGGGGGCACGTCAGAGCCACTCTTCCTGGGCAGAGGAACCAGACAGGGATGCCCTCTTCCTTCTAGCACTCGAGCCCCTGCTGGCCATGATCAGAGACAATGCAGGAATAAAAGGTATTCCGATACGAGACACCACAGTCAAGCTAGCAGCATACGCCGACGACGTACTAATCACAACAGAAGACCCTGGCCCATCCATAGCAGCCCTTATGTCCACCATTGAAGAGTATGCACAGGTATCAGGGTACAAACTAAACACAGATAAGTCGGAATGCAAACCGCTAAACATCCACACTACCAAGACAGTCCTGGGGAACTCTGGGCTGACTTGGCAAACAAAGTTCCTGAAGTACCTTGGCATACACTTCGGCAGAGACCTTAAATCCACCCTAGACCAAAACGAGACCACACTAATAAAGACAATAAAAGAGGAACTAGACACATGGTCCCCGAGGTTCATCAGCTGGTGGGGAAGGGTTGAATCATTCAAAATGATGATTACACCCTTGATTAACTACACGCTCAGTATGCTTCCACTCACGACAGACGACTTCCACAAACAGCTGGATAGACTCATTAACAATTTCATATGGAGGGACAAAAAGCCCAGGATAAGCCTGCAGAAACTCACTCCACAAAAATCTGGGAGGGCTCAACCTCACAAACTTCAAAACGCTTCACTCCGCATGTCTAGCCAAACAAGGAATCTACTGGTTGATCCCACAACAAGAATACACACCGGTGTGGCTGACGCTGGAGAAAGCTTCCCTAGAGGGCCTTGACCTCATAGCCATCCTTACGGAAAATAAACACCCGGAAGCAAACAACCCCATCCTCAAGAACACCAAGGCAGCCCTCCTCAAAGTAGACAAGAAACTCGAACAAAGTATTAGGCACACAAAATGGGAATCCATCTGGCACAACACCAAGATAAAATACAGAGATAGGACACTAGACATGAAAGCCTGGTATACATGCGGGATCTCCTCCCCCCATCAGCTGGAGGAACTCTGCTCACCACTCACGTTTGACACAATCAAATACCTACACAACCTCCAGGAAGTGGAGTTCCATGCATTCCTAAAAATCAAAGCAGCGGTGGCCAAAGCGAATCTTAGCAAAGAATCCCCATCCATCCTCAAATAGATGACAAACATAAACAAGACCGGTCACCAGACAGCCCACCGCTACAAACTATTTAGCCCGACGAAATCTAATCTGAATGGCAAAGCCCTAGAATCATGGGAAACACTACTACGCAGAGCCCTCAGTGATAGGGGAAAAAACCTCCCTGTGGAACTCCGCGCTCAGAAATAAAGTAACGCCACAATTGTCACAAACCAAATACTGGCTACTCCACAAAGTATTCTGGACTCCAGCCCGCCTAGCCGCGGCGGGGATTAGTGAGAACGATACATGCTAGAACTGCCATAAAGAAAAGGGGGACCTAGCACACCTGATCCTCAACTGCTCAAAAGTAAAATCATTCCGGACCAAAGTAAGGGGATTCATAAGCACAGTAGTAGGCTACCCCATTCAAGACAACTTCATAGGACTAATCACCGCCTTCAATCAATCAATCAATCATGGACATTTGTATAGGACGCTACTCACCCGGTAGGGTCTCAAGGCGCTGGGGGGGAGGGGTCCGCTACTGCTCGAAGAGCCAGGTCTTGAGGAGCTTCCTGAAGGAAAGGTGATCCTGGGTCAGCCGGAGGTGGATGGAGAGGGAGTTCCATGTCTTGGCTGCCAGGTAGGAGAAGGATCTTCCCCCGGCGGTGGCTTTGCGAATGCATGGTACGGCGGCGAGGGTGAGGCTGGTCGATCGTAGCTGGCGGGTGGGCGGGTAGAAGGTCAGGCGGTTGTTGAGGTACTTGGGGCCCAGGTCATGGAGGGCCTTGTGTGCGTGGGTGAGGAGCCTGAACGTGATCCTCTTGCTGACGGGGAGCCAGTGCTGGTCTCTCATGTGGCCGGAGATGTGGCTGTGTCGGGGGACGTCCAAGACGAGTCGTGCACCAGACGAGACGAGACGAGGCATTCTGGATGCGCTGGAGTCTTTTCTGAAGTTTGGCTGTGGTTCCGGCGTAGGGGGTGTTTCCGTAGTCCAGTCGGCTGGTGACGAGTGCCTGGGTGACCGTCTTCCTGGTTTCGGTGGGGATCCATCGGAAGATCTTACGGAGCATGCGCAGGGTGTTGAAGCATGATGATGAGACGCGTTGACTTGTCTGGTCATCGAGAGGGAGGAGTCCAGGATGAAGCCCAAGTTGCGTCCGTGGTCCGTTGGCTTGGGAGTGGTGCCCAGGGCAGGGGGGCACCAGGAGTCTTCCCAAGCGGAGGGCGATGATCCTAGGATGAGGACTTCCGTCTTGTCTGAGTTCAGTTTCAGGCGGCTGTTCTTCATCCACTCGGAGATGTCTTTCATCCCTTCGTGAAGGCTGGTTCTGGCGGTGGCGGGGTCGTTGGTGAGGGAGAGGATCAGCTGGCTGTCGTCGGCATAGGAGATGATGTTGAGGTTGTGTTTGCGTGCGATGGCTGCGAGAGGGCTCATGTAGACGTTGAAGAGGGTTGGGCTGAGTGATGATCCTTGTGGTGCGCCGCAGATGACTTCGGTGGCTTCGGATCTGAACGGGGGGAGGCGGACTCTCTGGGTTCTTCCAGCGAGGAACGAGATGATCCACTCCAGTGCCTTCTCTTGGACTCCGATGTTGCTGAGGCGCTGCACTAGGGTGCGTGGCAGACCGTGTCGAACGCTGCAGAGAGGTCCAGGAGGATGAGGGCCGCTGTTTCCCCGTTGTCGAGCAGGGATCTGATGTCGTCAGTGGCTGCGATGAGGGCGGTCTCGGTGCTGTGGTTGGCTCGGAAACCGGACTGCAAGGGGTCGAGGGATCCATTCGTCTCGAGGAAGGCGGCAAGCTGTCTGTTGACGGTCTTCTCGATGACTTTGGCAGGAAAAGGGGGGAGCGAGATGGGGCGGTAGTTCTTGAGGTCGGTGGGGTCTGCTGTTGGTTTCTTCAGGAGGGCGCTGAGCTCGGCGTGCTTCCAGATCTCCGGGAAGGTGGCGGTGTTGAAGGAGGTGTTGATGATGTCCAGGAGTTGGGGTGCGATGATGGAGTCGACCTTGTTGAAGATGTGGTGAGGGCAGGGGTCGGTTGGTGATCCGGAGTGGAGGGTGTTCATCGTGCGGGTGGTGTCTTCGGTGCTGACCGGGGTCCAGGTGCAGAGGGTGGTGGTGGGGGGCGCTGGTTCGGTGGTAGGGTGCGTGGTAGGTGCGCCAAAGCTGTTGTGTATATCGGCGATCATGCGGTGGAAGAATGAGGTGAGAGAGTCGCAGAGGTCTTGCGAGGGGGTGATGTCATTGTTTCCGGCGCTGGGGTTGGAGAACTCTTTGACGATGCTGAAGAGTTCCTTGCTGTTGTGGGCATTGTTGTCCAGTCGTTCTGTGAATGCTGTCTTCTTGGTGGTGCGGATCAGCTGGTGGTGTTTGCGGGTGGTGTGCTTGAGGGCAGTCATGTTGTCTGTGGTCTGGTCGTGGCGCCAGGCTTTCTCGAGGGTGCGGCAGTTCTTCTTGTAGTTCTTGAGTTTGTCGGTGACCCAGGAGGCTTTCTTGCTGCCGGGTCTTTTGGGAGGGTTCTTCAGTGGTGCGAGATCATTTGCGCAGTTGGTGAGCCACTGTGTGAGGTTGCTGGCTGCTTCGTTGAAGTCCGTTGTGCTGGCGGGAGGGTTCTGGCGGAGGGAGGTGGTGAGCTGCTCGGTGGTGATCTTGCTCCAGCTCCTGCGAGGAATTTGTTGCGGGTGGTGGGTCGTTGTTCTTCTGAAGCTGAAGTGGATGCATCTGTGGTCAGTCCAGTGGAGTCCGGTGGAGTGGCTGAAGGAGATGTACTTGCTGGAGGAGAAGACTGGGTCAAGCGTGTGGCCGGCGTAGTGGGTGGGGGTGTTCACCAGTTGCTTGAGTCCGAGGTTGGCGAGGTTGTTCAGCAGGGTGGTGGTGTTGCTGTCCTTGTTGTTCTCCAGGTGGAAGTTGAGGTCCCCTAGGAGGATGTAGTCAGCGGAGGGGAGGGCGTACGGGCTGATGAAGTCTGCGATGTCTTCGCTGAATTGTGTGCGTGGTCCCGGGGGTCTGTTGATGAGGGTGCTTCTGAGGGTGGTCTTGGGATCGGTGTGTATGTGGAAGTGGAGGTGTTCGGTGGCGGTGAAGGTGTCGTCTGAGTTGGTCGTGATGCGGATGGTGTTCCTGTGGTCGATGGCGATGCCTCCTCCGGTCTGGTTGACGCGGTCCTTCCGGGTGATCTTGTATCCGTCCGGGATGGCTATGGCGATGTCAGGCGCTGAGGAGGCGTTCATCCAGGTTTCTGTAAGGAAGGGGACGTCTGGTGATGTTGTGTCGAGCAGGTTCCAGAGTTCGGCGGCGTGTCTTTGGACTGAGCGGGTGTTGAGCAGGATGCACTTGAGGTGGTTGCTGTTGCTCGGCTTGGGTGCGGTGCAGGTCCGGATGCTGGTGAACTTGCAGGCTTGGCAGGTGAAGGGTCCGTGTGTGCGTTTCGGGGTGGCTCGGTAGCAGCCGGGGTTCCGGCCGTGGTTGAGTGCGTTGAGGGTGGCGGTGTCGTAGGTCCGTCGCGTGGGCTGGCCTCCTCGGGGGCCAGGGGTCCTGGCGCTGGGCGGTCCAGGCACGGACGGGCGCGGACGGGCGCAGACGGGCTTGCCTTTGGCGCGCCTTCGGCGCACTCGCTGCGCGTACGCAAGACTCTGCCATAAATGGAGGGTGGGAGGGAGGGAGGAGCAGCTGGGAGGCGGGAGCGGGGTGGCGGCTAGGAGGGGGCGAGGGTACAGGAAAAGAAGGGGGGCAGGGCCACGGGGGAGCATCGGCAGGGAGCGGGGGAAACGGCGGAAACAGGCGGCAGAGAGGCACAAGACATGTGACTTGAAAACAGTCATGTGACTCTAAAACAACCATTTTGATTGGTTATTAGTAGTTTCTTTTCAAGAATCTTCAAAAACCCCACCCACTTTCCTCACTATTTCTTTTACTTTTTTGGAAGAAGCACCTTTACTGCTGTGTTCCTCCTTTGGACTTTGTTTTTTTTTTCTGAATTGAAAAGATGGCAGACAGACAACAGGATTCCTCCTCCTCTGACTCAGATATGCAGCAACACCAGCCACCTGCCAAGAAGTCAAAGGACTCTGCTCCTAATATCGGCCACTTTTCAAGGAAGTGCATCTCCGTTGTAACAAATGCTATGAAGTACTTTGCTACGGAGAGCAAAGTCTGGAGTTAATGGAGCAGAAAATTCGCGACCACCAATGCTCCCGGCAATCATTTTTTTCATGTAACTTTTTTTTTGTTCCTGTTGAGCACTTTATGGTTAACTTTTTTTTTTGTTAAAAAAACCAAAAAAAATATAAAATTGATAAATAACTCCAAAAAAACTACAAAACAAAAAAAACAAAAAAAAAGTTCTTTTCAGAACTCACTTCACTTCCCAATGAAGAGCTATATCTCTTATACACTGTCATACTTTTTTGAATGAATGAGTAGAGTATAAATGAATGACTGCCATGATTGAGTGTAGGGGAGGAAGGGACTAACAGAATGAGTGTGGAAAGGGTAGTATGGTGAGTGAGGAAATGGGAGTCAAAGAGTGACTGAAAAAAAGGGACTAAGGGTAGGGAATAAAGGTAAGGAGATTGTAAGAGTAAGGAAATGGCAGTAAGGAAAGGAGAGTGAGGGAGGGGGTGAGACGAGGAGCAGGGGACAGAGACAGGAAAGGGGAGTTAGATTGAAAGTAAGATGTAGAGCAGGGTAAAGGGGGTTGAAGCAAGAGAACTGCACTGATGGTGAGAAAAGGGGTATGAGGATAAGAAAAGAGGGGTAAGATAACGTGAGAGATGGGGAGTGAGGGAGAGATAAGTGGAGTGAAGGGATGAAGGGAGTTAGGAAACTGGAGTGAAAGAAGGAGTAAGGATTTAAATTAGAGAAGGAGAGTGACGGACAGCGAGTGAAAGAATGTGAAAAAAAGAAGGGGTGTGACATACAGACAGGAAGAAGTGTAGTGGGGAAAGGGGAGTGACCATAAGTAAAGGATAATAACAGTTAGGGAAGGGGTATAAAGATGAGGGAAGGAGAATAACAAAAAAGGTTAAAAATGAACACAGAGGGAAAGTGAGTGTTGGAGAGAGAAGGAGTGGTAGAAACAAATACGTTAAGGAAATCTAGGGTAAAGGACACAGAGGGAAAGAGATAGAGAGCAAGGAACACTGTGATCTTAGACACATGAACGTATGCCTTGCAATTCAGAAAAATGATTGCAGTGAAAGAGTCTTGCTGTGAGTACTGTTTTATATTTTAGGACAGAGCAGTGGTTTTCAGGGAGTTTTGGGGCTCAAGGTTGAAATGAGAATGTATAATTGAGAATTCACTCACATCATTACTACATGCTACAGAGACACTTGGTAAGCAATTTCTTCAGCTCTCCCAGGCCTGATACAAACCATGACTACATGCTTTGCATTAATTGTAAACACATAAACTAAACACAGTATTCTACCACCATTTTGTGAAATAAAGTCTGACTCACACTGTAATCTTAGTTGAATATTAACGGAAAAATGTTGCACACTATACTGTAAGACTCAGTTTTTACCACAATCACTTGGCTACTAGCTCAACGATTACAATTAAAAAAGAATAGTTTCTCATAATTTTTAATTTTTAAATATACATTTATTTTTCAGAATTTTCAAAATCTAATAGCACGTCCAACATTATTTGGTCTGGAATTTCTTCGTCCAAAATCTCCTGACATGATTCCTCAAACTCATACATGTCCAACACTTCAAAAAATTAATGGTTCATTGACTCTTCAAAAAAATCACTTATAGTATGTCCTCCAACGATTGCCTCTTCTTCAATGTTGCTGTCAGTAAAAGGATTATTCAAATCTTCAAGGAGACTCGCTGAAATTTCAAACGTTACTTACAATGTCTCCTCAATTTGCTCCATTTCCTTTTTTATAAAAATGTGTTGTAATACCTTACAAAAATAACGAACTTTAATTTCTTGTTTTTAGTAATAGATAATATAAAACTAGCTTTTTCACCAATTTTATTCTTTAAAATTATTATACAGAAACTTGTATCAAGTACTTTATATGATTATATCACTTAAATTTGTTTATAAGAATTTATACTTATAAAATGACCTGACTGACTTTGTGAGTACATGTATTCCCATATTTTCAAACACATCAACCAAGCAAATTATTCTGTCAGAATTTTCCTGAAATGATTACTAAATGCTAGTGAAAGAGTTTCTATGGCACTTTTAGTGAAGTGAGGGAAGAGATATGAAGGTGAGGAATGGAGAGAGAAAAAAAAAGCATATTCAGAGAAAAGAAAAAGTATGTTAAACAGAAAGATTTTTTTTTTAAAAGAGAGGAAGGAAAAAGAACAGTGGTGGAGAGAAAGGGAGACAGTGAGAGACAGAGAAAGAGAGGGAGAGTGAGAAACTTCCACATCAGAAAACATTTTTCTTATTAACTTAAATTATACAACATAGTTGCCCTCATAATTTGACTACTTACCTTTTAAAATGCTGCTGAAGATTTAGTACAGTGTGAATCACACACCAGATATTGTAAACCAAAAAACTCTCAAATGTACCTCAGACACTGCAATCACAAAATGGCCGTGATTTCCTGTCATTTTTCACACATAACTCCGTACATAACCAATCAAATTTCTTCCCACACAAACACTAAACCAAACTAACATTTTAATTGGTTGTACATTTCAACACTTTCAAACTCACATAATGCTCAACCTATCCCCAATGATCTCTCTGCCTCCTACTATGGTAATTCTCCATGGAACACCTATCTAAACTGAAAAGGTTAAAAGTTCATCACTCAATGTTGCAAACCAATCAGCAAGTGTGTTTGACTACTCAATATACCAGCTTATCCTGTCCAATGTTCTTTTCAATGACTTTTTCTAAACCAATAGTATTATTCCGTTTTAAAAACAGTACTATGCACCCTAGTTTTCAATGTTCAATTATCAGAAACCACCAATCATTTTATTTTTTCCAGTGCACTGAATCTCATCCACATTTCTTTCTAAACTCCTATTTTTAAAACACAACTGTTCTTTTTAGAGACAACGAACATCTAAACACTGAAACTTTTAATTTAACCGTGTTTTTGTTTTGCTTCAGAAACACAAAATGGAGGCTAAGAGGTGCAAGCACCGTGCGCCACCTCGCGATTGTTTTGAAAAATAAATGTTTTTTTGGCCCTTCGGAGTCCTGTAGGGACACCCTGAGCAGGCCTAGGGGGTCAGGGAGTCTCTACCTTGCCCCCTTTTCAAACTATCCACTTTTGTTTTTGGAACTGTTTTGCTTCAGAAACACAAAATGGCGGCTAACGGGTGCGAGCACCGTGCGCGCACCCCGCAATTTTTTCAAAACCCTTTCAAAAAATAAAAAATGTTTTTGGGGCCCTTCAGGGTCCTTTAGGGACCCCCTGAGAAGGTCCACCGGGTCAGGGAAACTCCACCCTGGCCCCTTTTCATGTTTCCCACTTTTTTTTTAGGCTCCCTTCTGCCTCGAAAACAAGATGGCGGCCAACACTTCCTGATTTCTACCGATTCGATTGTTGACAGACATCCAACAGCGAATCAAAATTCCGCTCGCGCACAGGAAGGTGCGAGCACGTGGGCGCACGTGCGCGTACGGTGCACGCTTATAGATATATACATTTTTTTAATACAATTTTCTCAAAAACTACTGGAAGATTTTACACCATTTAAACAGAACACCATACTGCATACCAATCCCTACCATTTTGCCAAGTTTGGTGTAATTCCGTTCAGCCGTTCGGGCTGTAGCCGTGTCTAATCGTCCTATGGAAAATAACATGGGGAAAACACGTTTTGGGACACCCCTTTTCTCTCAGCCCCCACTTGACAAATCCCCCCCAAAACTTTCAAGGAAGGAGCGGAGCGGGCCATCTTCTTTGAGAAATTCGCGAAGATTCATCAACCGGCGCCAAAGTTATTCCCAATAGAATGTTGCAGATTTCCTATGGAAACTAGGTCCTAACTATATATATATATATATATATATATATATATATATATATATATATATATATTACCTACTGGCGGTCGCCAGTAGGTAGTTATAGTTAGGATCGATTTCCATAGGGAAATCGCAACATTCTATTTGGAATAACTTTGGTGCCGGTTGAGGAATCAGCCTGAATTTTTCAGCAACTTTGCCTTGCGGCGCTCCGCTCCTTCCCTGAAAGTTTGGGGGGGATTCGTCAAGCGGGGGCCGAGATAAAAGGGGGTCCCAAAACGTGTTTTCCCCATGTTAATTTCCATAGGGCGGTCTGTCGCACTTTTAGCTCGAACGGCTGAATGGATTTTCACCAAACTTGGCAAAATTGTAGGGACTGGTAGCCCGATGTGCCTTTGCTATGTCTCAAGATATGTGGTCCAGATGATTTTGAGTAATTTAGGTTCCAAAAAATTTATATATCTGTAAGCGCGCCCCGGTGCGCGTACCGGGGAGCGCTCCGGGCGCGCCACGCGACCTGCGCACGGGAAGCTGATTGGCTCTCGGGTGTCTGTAAACATTCAAAACAGTTCGCAGCGACCGCCATCTTGTGTCTCGGTAGGATCGAGACACAAGAGGTGGTAAAAACAAAAGGGAAAATAATGAAAAGGCGGCAGGGTACACCCACCCTGACCCTCTAGGTTTGATGTGGGGGCCATAAAAGGGTCCCTCGGGTAAAAAAAAAATGAATTTTTTTTCCGATTTTCGCGGGGGGATCGCCCGGTACGCGCACCGGGGAGCGTACCGGGGAGCGTACTTTGGTGAAAAATAGTGAAAATAATAGTGTAAAATAATCATTTTTGAGTGATTACAGGTAGGGTAGCTCTGAAAAGAGATTTTGGGTTCTGTGGCTGTTTTAGGTACCTACAAGTACGTCCCACACACACCCACACGCACAAAACCCTACACCCCCACAGTCACACACTCCCCACACACACCTTACACACCTCCACCCACACCCAAACACCCCACAGCCCTACACCGACACCTTACACATCCACACCCACAACCACACATCCCACACACCCAGACACACACACACACCTCACCCGCCCCAACACACACACACGCACACCTCACAGATACATCCACACATCCCACATCCACACATCCCACACATACACAGACATCCTATACACATACTCCCCACACCCACACACACCCCAAACACACCTCACACACCCACACTTCCACCTACACCGAAACACCCTACACACCCACACCCACACTTTACACACCCACATCCCCACCCACACCCACATACCCCACACAGATATACATCTCATCCCCCCCAGACACACACACACACACATACACACCTCACAGACACACCCCGCACATCCCCCACACACACCTCCCCCACCCCCACACATGGGAAAAACTCAGTGAAACACTAAAATAATAATTTAAAGTGCTTAGAGGTAGGGTATCTCTGAATAGAGTTGTTGTGTTGTGTGGGTGATTTAAGTACCAACATGTAGGTACCAATGCAGAGTCTTAAATTCAATGTACACCGTTTACTCTGTAGATAATTTGCATGTTGTTATAGAAGTTATTGTGGTATATGGAATGCATACCATAGTCTGTCAGGAAAACATAAAGAACATGGAGGCAGGAGATGAAAAAGAGATGTCAAATACACTTTGGAGATAATATAGTGGGAGAAAGGAAGTATCTATGAGCAAAATTATTGTGTAAAACAAAAAAGTTGCACAGTATACTATAAGTTTGACTTTACATTATAATCAATTTGGTAGTATTTTAAGATTTACATATAAAAATGAATAATGTCTCAAACAATTTTAGAATTATTAAATATACATTTATTTTTGAGATTCATTTTCAAAATTTGACAGAACGTCTAACATTTGACTGTCCGAAATGTCCTCTTTTTGAGTGAACATAACTTCCAACATTTGACTGTCAGAAACGTCCTCATATTGAATTAACAAATCCACAGATTCTACACATTGTAGAAGTTCATGGTCCCGTGATTCATCCATGAATTCCAAGTCATTGGGTTCAATGATTTCCTCATTGTTCATCTCTAGGACAATTTCAAAGGAAACGTTCTGTTCTCCTTCCATTTTTGTGCTGAAATTTAAATTAAAAAAAAATCAGTAGAAATATGGCACTGTTGGGTTTAGGTTCAGACAGGTAGTTTTGATTTTTTAACAGTGAAGTTAACTTTGGGCAGTGTATGGTAACAGGCAGGAAGAAGAAATATAAAAAAGTGCCTGTGAAGAAATGTAAGTAAATTCATAATTATAGCAGAGAAGCCTAAGTCAATCCATAAATATAACCGAGGAGCCTATCTCTATCTATAACTATAGCAGAGGGACAGTAAATAACTATCAGAAAACGTTTTTAAAAAATAACTTGAAGTGCCCTATACAAATTATCAACTTACTTTACAGAGAGGTGAAGAAGACAAAATGCGAAAATCCTTTCAAGATGTACCTCAGGTAGTTGTAGTCAAAATGGCTGTGTTTCCCTCTCATTTTTCATTTATATTCATGTACATAACCAATCAAATGTCAGGAAAAAAAAATAGAAAATGAAAGTAACATTTTAATTGGTTGTCAATTCTAACACTTCAGATGTGTTTTTGTGAAGTAATTTACCTCAGGGTATTTAGAGAGGTCTACAGGCTAAATGGCTCAATGGAATTCCATCGAATTTGGGAAAATGGTAGGGATTGGTATGTAGTATGAGCTATTCTATATTTGGTGAAAGTGTCTCAAGTGTTTTTTATGTAAATTAACTTTTTTTTTTTTTTTGAAGACCTTTATTTAGAAAAGGGTGCACACAGCTATTCAGCCAAACATCCCGGAGGCATGGCAGCAAAATTAGAGCATCAAAGTGTTACGGCACACCCAGGAGAGCAGCTCAGGATAAGAGAGGTCAATTTTTAAAAATAAAATAGGATATACACGGTAAATACGCAATACAGTTCCATATGTTAACGAGAAGAAAGAGAAAAGAAAACAGGAGGGGGCCGGCTACGGGATCTAAAATAGATACAGTCACCGGGTGGGCAGGGAAGCATGTCCAACTGTAGAGACGACCACATTTGGAAGCAAGCAATATAAGCAAGCATACATTACTGAAGACTTCCGACTAATACCCCACCCGATGAATCCAATGACAGGAGAGGCTGAGCGGCCACAGTCCCAGCACTGCCCAAAGAGCCCAAACAGTAACCCGATACCCTGTCCCCCAACCCAGGGAAAGAGAGAAAAAAGGAAAGTCCAGTCAAACTAAAAAGAGAAAAAGGCCATAGAAACAGAGAACGGAAAAACAAAAATACCCCACCCCCTACCCCCCACCCTGCACCCCTGCAGATGGCTACGGCCTACCCCCCTAGCAGCGTGCCTGTCGCCCAGCAACCAAAAACCCGAAATATAGTAGAAAAGAGATTTATGAAGGAAGGAAACACAAAAAAAGAAAGAAAAGAAAAGTTAAGGGAGGAGGAGAATCGCACATCCCCGGTCACACTACCCCCCTCCTGCGACGTACAGTCCTGGTCATTAAACAATCAGCAACCAAGCAAAGTAGATTCGGTAGAACCCAGGAAAGACGTCCTACACCGCCCCGCCCCCAATACAAGAAAATGGCGGGTCCCGGGTCCCTCACGAACCCCTAGCATCCGAGTCGAACTTCAGTCTCACCCTTGACCTCTACGAGTGTTCACCATGAGTTCCACACACCACACCCGCCTATTCACAGGATAAATCAAAAGTCCAGCCAGTCCCCGAATCTGTGCGGCGAGCCCAACGGATGTCCACAGTCCACCACAATCCTCAGCCGCCATGACACACGCCACGGTGCGACCAGATCCCGACCGTCCCATACTCCAACACACTGCACAGCTCACACGATCGATAGATGCCCGCTGTTTCCGTCGGGTCACAGTTTCAATAAAGTCATTGGGGGACAAGCACGTGAACACGACCACAGGCGGACTCGTCAACTTGGACGGGCGATACACCATGACAGATTCAGCCGCACACTGTGGTACATATATTGCTATCCATGCTTCGACACTAGATGGGCCTCGAGTCGTAGATTCCGGGATCAAAGTGGGAGAAACGGCTCGCTTAGGGGGACCAGACAGATCAGAGTCATTATGCGATCGTGCAATTTCGGTGTCGTCCGCGATCGACTTATGTGGAAGAGCAACCATGTAGGAGCACAGACCCTTAATGGCGGCCATCACGGTTCGCAATGATGGCTCTTCTTCACCCCGCACCCCCGCAAACTGATCAACTCCAGACATCAGCGCGCCCTTCGGGTCTCCCGATTCCCCCAGGGACCGAAGTGCGATGAGGGCAGGCGGGGGCAGGAGGCACACAGAACAGCAGCGATAAGGCCTCTCGGACGGGGGCCCCACCCCGGCGGGAGGGGAACGCCGAGAAGGGGACCCCCGACCACTCAGCCCTCACAGGATAATTACACCTCCTCAATGCAGGTAGAACCGCAGGCTCTCCACCAATCCAGGGGCAGGTTGCTCTCCACTCCTATCAACCGGATCGTGTCTGGGTCCCCCGGCCGCCGTTGTTGCACTACAACCCGGCAGGGTCAGTACTCGAGGTCCCGGTTTTCGGTCAGCGTTAGGCCAAGAACTTCCACTCGATGTACTCCGGCAATCCGGGTCGTAAGTTTCCCAGGACCACACCGCCAGTATCAGCAACAGGTCACCCACACGGGAGCTAGGCGAAAAAGCAGGATTTGTAGCAGGATATTCAAGCAGCAGGAGGAGGTCGACGGAGCCGAGAGCTTATGCGGCCATCTTCGTTCGTCGCTAGGCTCCTCCCTGTAAATTAACTTTTAACATTTTTTTAGAACGCTTCCCGGTGCGCGACCCGGTACGCGTACCGGCAGCGCTACGGCAGTCCTCCATTTTATTTTCGGTAGATTTAAGACAGAAAATGGAGGACAAACAACGTTGGGAATGGGTATAAGGGGGCATCGTAGGCACTCCTTGACCCTCTATGTTTTGTGAGGGGGGTCTTAGGAGGCCCAAATAGGCAAAAAAAAAACAAAAAAATGTTTTTATTTTTCGCGGGGGGAGCGCTCGGTACGCGCACCGGGGAGCGTACTATGGTGAAAAATAGTGAAAAAAGTTAGAAAAAAATAATCATTTGGAGTGATCAGAGATAGGGTAGCCCTGAAAAGGGCTTTTGGGTTCTGTGGCTGATTTAGGTACCTACAAGTAGGTACCAATGCACAGTCTTAAATTCAGGAGGAATATTCTATTCCCCTCATCTGAAAAGTGCACACCATCTTCCCTGTATATATCTTGCATGTTGTAACGCAAGTTATTATTGTATATTGAACCCATTCCATAGTCTCTCATGTAAGAAGAAACAGATTTATTCACATGTTTCCGTGCTTTCTCAAATTGTGGACAAAATTAATTGGACCACTTCCATTTCTGCCTTTGGCATATATTGGAATATACCAAGGCAGTTTGAGGAAAAAGTGCCATCAATTGATCAAAGGTGTCCTTTATAAGCATTTCCAGACCAACCCCAGTCAAAGTGCCCAAGTCATTTCCTCCACAGTGCACAATTAAAACGTCAGGGTGTGGCAAATGCAAAAAGGTTTTCACCAATGGTATCAATTGGTGACATTTCAATCCTCTGTGGCCAATCCATTTAATCTTCACATTTGGTAAGTCAAGGTTGTGAAAATTTCTGGTAGCTGCATACCTTTGAGCCCAGTGGATATAGCTATGTCCAATAATCCAGACAGAATACATGGTGAGAGGAGATTCTGATGCAGTCAGATGAAGTGTGGAAAGGAAATGGCAGTTGGAACAATAGGAGTTTGCAAAAAAAAACCTGTGGAGTTTCAGTGCTCTTGAATCAAAAGCAATGATTGGTAGAATGAGATAGTTGAAAACTGAAAGTTAGGGTGCATGGTTGTGTTCTGTGTAAGAAGTAATTTGAATGGTTAAAAAAAGTCATTTAAAGAAACCTTGCACCAGAAAAGCTGGTGTATTCGCAGGTCAAACATCCTTGATGAGGTGATTTGCAACATTGTAGAATAAACTTTTAACCCTGGGAGCTCAGTGAGGAGGGAGTTGCTATGGTAACAGGTAGAAAGAGCTGAGGGGGGGAAGGGTGTTGGTTTGAAAATACAGAGGGAAGAGATTTGATTGGTTACCATGAGCAATATGTGTGTAGAATTAGAGGTTTTCTGTGCCTTTATGGTTTGCAGTGTCTGGAGAACATACCTTTTGCTCTGCTAAAGAAATATTGGTGTGTGTATCTGACACTGTTCTGAATCTCCTAAAATATTTGTAAAGGTGAGTTATGATTCATTTAATATACATAGAGACTTGTATATTCTATGGAGAAGATTTGGAAGCAAATTGTGGTTTTTTAATGTTGCTTTGTGTCATGCTTTTTGATAATGCTTGGTAAAAAGTTTTTACTGCATAGAGTAATTGTATTTTGTAAAATTGTGTAGTTTTAGTCGTGACATGGAATGCTTCTACATAGGACCTGTGCTGTGTTTTGTAAATGTGATGTCAAAAACGGTTTTGGGGAAAATAAATGGTTTTTACATTTTTTAAAAGGAATAAAGAATGTGTGCATGTTTAATAGAAATACATTTGACTCTTTACAATGATGTTACCTGTGTTAATTCAGTGTAGGAAGCATATTGAGTTTGTTTGCATAGAGGAATTGTATTTTGTAAAATTGTGAAGCTTCATGTGAAAGCGTTTGCCTCAGTCTTATTCCTGTTGTGAGGCAGGTGCAAGATTTTGCCTCAGTCTTATCCCTGCTGTGAGGCAGATGGTTATAAATGTGATCTGTGCTGTGTTTCCTAAATGTGATGTCAAAAAAGATTTTGGGGAAAATAAATGGATTTTACATTTTTGAGTATAATGTGGCGCAAAGGTTTAAAAAATGATGCATATATGCGTCACTTTTTAAATATGGGGAAAAAGGTACATGTTTGGGCTTTCCTGGGGAGCCTAGGTGGTGAGGATTGTATCTAAGTGTGCAGTGGACTAGGCTTCATGAAGCATATCCCTGTCTGCATTCTTAGACACAGGTGTCAATTTGACTCTTTACAATGATGTTAGCTGTGTTTTAAAACAGTATAGGAAGCATATTGAGTTTGTTTGCATAGAGGAATTGTATTTTGTAAAATTGTGAAGCTCCATGAGAAAGCGTTTGCCTCAGTCTTATCCCTGTTGTGAGGCAGGTGCAAGATTTTGCCTCAGTCTAATCCCTGCTGTGAGGCAGATGATTGTAAATAGGATCTGTGCTGTGTTTCCTAAATGTAATGTCAAAAACGATTTTGGGGAAAATAAATGGTTTTTACATTTTTGAGTATAATGTGGCGCAGAGGTTTAAAAAGTGACGCATCTACCTACATGTGTCAATTTTTAAATATGGGGCAAAAAGGTACTTGTTTGGGTTTTCCTGGGGAGCATAGGTGGTGAGGCTTGTGTCTAAGAGTGCAGTGGACTAGGCTTCATGAAGCCTATCTCTACTGCATTCTTAGACACAGGTGTTTTGAGGCAAAATCTTGCACCTGTCTCACAACAGGAATAAGACTGAGGCAAACGCTTTCACATGGAGCTTCACAATTTTACAAAATACAATTACTCTATGCAAACAAACTCAATATGCTTCTTACACTGAGTTAAAACACAGGTAACATCATTGTAAAGAGTCAAATTGACACCTGTGTCTAAGAATGCAACAGAGATAGGCTTCATGAAGCCTAGTCCACTGCACTCTTAGACACAAGCCTCACCACCTACGCTCCCCAGGAAAGCCCAAACAAGTACCTTTTTGCCCCATATTTAAAAATTGACGCATGTAGGTTGATGCGTCACTTTTTAAACCTCTGCGCCACATTATACTCAAAAATATAAAAACCCTTTATTTTCCCCAAAATCGTTTTTGACTTCATATTTAGGAAACACAGCACAGATCCTATTTACAATCATCTGCCTCACAGCAGGGATAAGACTGAGGCAAAATCGTGCACCTGCCTCACAACAGGAATAAGACTGAGGCAAACGCCTTCACATGGAGCTTCACTATTTTACAAAATACAATTCCTCTATGCAAACAAACTCAATATGCTCCCTACACTGATTTAAAACACAGGTAACATCATTGTAAAGAGTCAAATTGACACCTGTCTCTAAGAATGCAGACAGGTATATGCTTCATGAAGCCTAGTCCACTGCACTCTTAGACACAAGCTTCACCACGTACGCTCCGCAGGAAAACCCAAACAATTACCTTTTTGCTCCATATTTAAAAATTGATGCATGTAGGTAGATGCGTCACTTTTTAAACCTCTGCGCCACATTATAATCAAAAATGTAAAAACCATTCATTTTCTCCAAAATAGTTTTTGACATCACATTTAGGAAACACAGCACAGATTCTATTTACAATCATCTGCCTCACAGCAGGGATAAGACTGAGGCAAAATCTTGCACCTGCCTCACAACAGGAATAAGACTGAAGCAAACGCTTTCACATGGAGCTTCACAATTTTATAAAATACAATTCTATATAACTATATAACTCAATACTTTCTCGGGAAGCATAGGTGGTGAAGCCTGTGTATAAGAGTGCAGTGGACTTAGACGTAGGTCTGATCTTCTTTGTACTTGTGGACAGAGCTGTCTTCCACTATACTCTTCAATACAGGCCTCACCTTTTGTGCACCCCTGGAGAATCCTCACCTGATCTGTAACCCTGTATAGATCGTTTGCTTTTTGTCATTGCTTTGTTGTTTGGTAATAGTGGTCTATAATGTGCTACTTTTTTCTTTAACACAGATTGAAATCGTTATTTGAAGAGTAAGCAAAGATGCCCACAAAGGAAAGGACAAAGAAACAACGTAACCGGGAAAAATCAAAAACAGCAACGGAATTACAGCACTCTTCCACAACAAATACTTCAAAAAACAGGAACAAAGCTCCTGGTAAGACAACTAAGTCTTTTTTACGTAACATATGTACATCCCAAAAAAATGATGGACAGCATGTAGAAAAAGAAAATGAGAGAGTAAAATTGAAAAGGAAGGAGAGAATTTCAAAGAATCCTAAAACTGGAGCAGGAAAGAGTATTTATAGGAATAGAAGGCAGAATCAGTTTAGAGACATTCGTAGACGAATGTTTCGCAATAGAGTGGTTTTAAATTTGTTAAAAAACATTAGGAAAGGTAAACAGAGAGCTGCTTTTTATAAGAAAAAGAAAAGTGTAGAGAAGATTGTTGATCAGGCTTTTGAAGTTAAGAAAAAATTATTTATTTTATTAATCAATAGAATTAGGACACTTAACAAGACAATTGATGTTTTCAAATCAAACAGTAGATGGAAAAGAGTAATTAATCGGACTAATTTTTGTAAAGTTTTTTCTGGAGAATGGATGCACTTTTCAAGTTGTGAGCCATTTTTTAATGAGGAGAGTTACTTCCAGGAGAATGATTTAGTGCATGCAGTTGACACCAGTGGTCGAGCGTATGAAGTGAAAGACGGTTGTCCGATTGAAAAAGAGAAACTTGTGCCTAGAGAACCAGAAGAGGTGTTATCTGATGGAGTTTTAGGGAGACGTACTAAGGGTCCAGTGTACACTTGGAAGTGTAGTAGTATTTGTAGTGTGCGACAGGAATCAATTGATTTGTTTAGTAATTTCTTACGTACATATAGTAAAAAAAGTATAAAGCAGAAAGTGAAGTTGTTGCAAGACTTAGATCCTTGCAGAGTGAGAGGAATCACAGGTTTGCAAGGCCATTCACTGGCTTGTCTTTCTAGAAAAGTCTGTCAGAGTGTTTTTCATAATTTTAGGTTGTTAGCAGTGCATCATACCAAAATGAGGAAATTAGTGAGAATGTTGTATTATGCAAAAAGTCCCGCACTTAAGCTTAAACAATTAAACAGTGCTCCGAAGTTTCGAGAGTCCTGAAGAAAATTAAACTTCTTATCATTGATGAAGTAAGCATGGTGTCAAATATAATGCTTGCTTTTGTGCATTTGAGAATGCAAGAAATTCTTAGAACAGACTATGATGTTTTATTTGGAGGAAAACATATTATTGTTTTTGGAGATCTTCTGCAGTTGACTCCAGTGAAAGGACAACCTGTGTTCAAAATGCTCACACATGAAGATACCAGGAAGTGCCTAGGAAGCATTGGAAACGTTAATATATGGTTAAACTTCAAATATGCAGAACTGCTTCAAAATATGTGGCAGGCAAAGGATGAAGATTATAAAAATATTTTACAAGATGTAAGAGTAGGAAAAATAAGTCAACAAGGGAAAGAAGCTTTACATGGACGGTTAATTTCTAATTTGTACCCAAATGAAAACATTCTTCCAGAGAATATTTTTAAGAAAATTAACGAGAAGAAATCTGCCATATGTTTGATGCGTACTCTGAAAGAATGTTCCATGTTCAACATCAAAATGCTGAAGTTCGAAAATGAAGAGATAGTGAAACTGGAAGCTATAGATAACAAGCATTTACAATGCAACGGTTTCGCCTTTGGAAAAGTTAGAGCTATTGGCAATGTAAATGACAATGCCATTTATTTATCTGTTTTCAAAACCAACACATAAATACAAATTTTGTCATTTACAATGCCAATAGCTCAAACTTTTCCAAAGGCGAAACCGTTGCATTGTAAATGCTTGTTATTATTTATGTTTTCATATGAAAGAGCTATGCACAAAGGGTTTCAATGTTTCATGTAAAATGTGATAGCCTGGATATGCATTATAATGAATAAAGTATCACCTTTAGCACATCATAAGGATATTGGAAGTCACCTCGGAGTTTCATTACCTTATAAAAGAACTCAGCCTTTGGCCTCATTCTTATACATGGTCATGGAACACCTCCATTATTTGGAATACCCCAAAGTGGTAGTTTGTTGTTCCCTCATATGCAGGGCTTGGAATGACTGGGTATTTATCGTTTTCTATCAGGTCCAGGCCGCGTTGTTGTATTCAGTCCAGTTAGGCTTTCTAGGCCTGTTTGCTACCATCTCTCTAGCAAATAAAGTGACCGTTGACACTGTACTGGTTATTTACGTTTGCAATTCACCATCTGTCCGTCTCGCGCTCTGCCTCGCGCTCTCTCTCTTTTGCTCGCGCTCCCTCTCTATGGCTCGCGCTTTCTCTGGCTCTCCACCATTCCGAAGAGTTGGCTGTGTGTCCTCGTGCACAATCGCCGCCCTTGCGTTAACCTTGCGTATTAATAATGCACGAGCAGCTTTGGTTTCTCCGAGACTCTAAAAGTATCCGATTGCAGGCGAGGAGCCCTTAACGCCGGGGGCCCGGAGCCCCTTCGGGTTCTCATAATAATCAGCCACGGATCAAAGCAACGCCTGGGCGGGAAACGAAGAGAACCCCCCGCCTGGAGACCACCGAGCGCCTTTCATTTCAAGCAATGCCTGCTGCAGGGGTGGGCCCGTTGCGAAAAGCATGGCGGAATTAATTCAATTCAATGGTGTGGCCAACAGTGGATGGGAGGGGGAGGAGAAGCGAAGGGGGCAAGGGGAAACATGGAAATGGAGGGGGGTCGAATGAGGCAAAGAAGAGAGGATATTGAAGGCATGGACGAATGACGAGTTTAGAGAAAGGGGCTGACAGGATGATGAAAGGGGAGTAGGAAGAGATGGTACGAAAAGAATGAAAGAACAAGTCAGGTCCCGGGCCGTGCTGTGATTGGCTGACGTCACGGGGGTGTCCCGGGCCGCCAGCCAATCACAGCGCGGCCCGGGAATGACATCACAGGGGTGTCCCGGGCTGGCAGCCAATCACAGCGCGGCCCGGGACAAAGGGGCGGGGCTTAAAAAAACACCGCGAAACGCCCCCGAATCGTGTTTTCAAGAGAAAGCGTGATTGACAGCCTCTGTCTCCCAATGGCTAGCCTCCCTTTATGGAGCTAGCCAATGGGAGACCGAGGCGGAACCAAAGTCAATATGTAGGATCATGAGGTTTCGCCGTGGGAGGAGCAACTGCTACGCAGTTGCAACTCCCAGGTCGAAACCTAAAAAACTCTGAATGTTTGTTTGAATTGTCGTGTCATTTTGAGAAGGAATTTAAATGTTGAAAGAGGTCTGGTAAATGGAGCAATGGGTCATGTTGTTGGTTTTGTGAATTACAAAAATAGAGATGGAATTGAAATTATAAAAATTAAATTTGATGACATTGATGAAATAGAACAAATTTGTCGTCGGTCAGCTCGATTTTTGCTCGTGAAAGACTTATATGTTCGCCGAAAACAGTTTCCTATTTGTTTGGCATATGCGGTGACAATTCATAAATCTCAAGGTTTAAGTGTAGATAGTGCTTTGGTGAACATTGGAAGTTCTGTGTTTAAAGAGGGTATGGCATATGTGGCTTTATCACGAGTCAGAACTTTATCAGGATTGTACTTGATTGAGTGTAATGAAACAAAGATTTGTGCAGATCTAGATTGTGTTAAAGAATACAATAGGTTAAGAAGAGAGTATGCTCCACATTTGCCTCAATATCCTCTGATTGAAAAACGTGTGGTAGGCCGAAAAAGAAGAAATGAGAGTAATTGCAGTGAGGTAGTAGCAAAAAGACAAAAAGTAGATGAAACTGTAATTGTAAGCAGAAGGAAAAAGGATTCTGTTGAGGATGTTGTTGGATTTCAGTTTGAAAACAGTTCTGGTGTCAACTTCTATGCTAATGTAGTAGTTAATGTTGTTTTTTTTCTTCAAAATTTACAAAAACAGATTGTCGAAAATCGGGAACAAACATTGTACTGTTTATTGAATTCTGTGTTAGACAAATGTAGTAGTGATAGAGCAAAAATAGAAAGTGTTTCAGAAATTAGGAATCTTGTAGACATATGTTCAGGTCAAAATCAATTTTCACAGATAATTCAGCAGGATTGTCAGGATTTTTTTTTTTTTGAGAACCTTTATTGTCACTTCAAGTAAATACAAATATGGGCCTACAACCACCTCGGCCGGCCGCTAGTAAAGTCGTAAGTACAGCAAATCAATGTAGAAAAATACAGCAGCCCGAAAATGAGGGTCGAAATAGTGTCCAGGAGAGAACTTGTATTCAAGCACACTGTACGAGATTCAGGATGTGAGAAGGTTCATTTTACAATAAAGGAAAACTCAGAATCAATTCCATACGGTCATACATGGTCCTACAGTAGCAAGCATGAAACAGGAAATCCGCAAATAGTACTAATACGTTTGAAACATTGGGGGTAAGTCACCCGAGTCAGGATAGATGTAAAAACAAACACATTACGGAGCAGCTGCACCCCACCCCTCAAGACGAAACATACTGTAGGAGACACGAAAAACGATGACACCAAAAAGGAAGAAAGACAAAGGGCCATAGAAACAAAGAAAAGCCAAATTAGCAGACCCCATCCCCCTACCCCCCACCCAGCACCCCTGCAGAAGGCCACAGCCTACCCCCCCCCCAGCAGCGTGCCTGTCGCCCTAAATGAGAGACCCGAAATATAGAAAAAGGGAAAAAGAAGAAAAAGAGGAAAAACGTGGGGAAGGGCCATCGATCTGGCCACCCGCCCCCCCCCCACCACCGCGCACAATAAACGTCCCAACAGCAAGATCAGAGCAGACACGGAAGATACCAATCACCGATAGCACAAGCAAGAACATACCCGCCGAGTGTCCCCCAAATCACAGTCAGCCAACAATAAGTGTCGCTATGAACTAGACGGTCTCAACCCAGGCCCTTCCTATCAGTAGTACCAACATACGTCCACTGATCAGCCAGCATACAGAGCAGAGTGGAGGGTCCAAACGATCTGGGCGGATCGGGCAGCGCTGTTATTCCATGGGACTTCAGCCACCTGAACCCAGCCGAGTATGAATGGCGGAAATCCGTCAATGTCAGTATCGACTCCGGAAGCATCCTCCAGTCCGAACACAGTCTCACCAGCCAGGGAAAGAGAGTCACACCATCCGGCAAGCGCAGAAACGCCACCAGGGCAGCCCAAACCATAGACCGACGTTGTTTCCCCTGCCGCCGAACAGAGAAGTGCCCCGACGAGGCACTCACATGTACAACAGATCTGTCCAAAGGAATCTCATGAACCGGGTCTCGCAGCGTCTCCACGATCTTAAGCGTAGCTGGAGCACTCATCACTGACGCAGAGTCGGGCCCATCGGCGCCTCCATGAGATCGAACTATGCCCGTGTGGAACGGTGGGACAACAATGGCGGCCATCCTCCTTCCCAGATCCCGAGCGTCCCGGATCAGGGTCGTATGCAGGGTTAACGCAGCCAATATATCTCTGAACGTGGGTTCTTTCTCGTATCGCCAGACCCCAGGACTCTCCCTCACAGCAGCTTCTCTGCCTGGATGTGGTCTGCGTAGGAGGGCGCTGTCCGCCATCTTAGCTGATCCGGCCTCGTCTTTCTCCACTTCACCTCAGGACCGGGCCCCACACCAGGGCGCAACAGGAGTCACCACGAGGATCTCGAAAGTCAAGGTAGGCTTCCCAGCGAAGGGTCACCAAAAGGCTAAACAAAATCTCTGCCGCTCCCTGGGAGCCGCCCGCAGATTACGGGAAAAGTCATTGGTCCTGCCCGGATACAACACTGGAAGGGGGGCCAAGTATCATGCAGTCCCCTCGACCCTGCTTCACCGCACATCCCACAAGGCACTCCACAAGATGGACTGGGTCGGCACTGTCGTCATCGGCCCATCAGATCTCCGGCGCCCGTCCGGCCGGCTCCTCGCCCCCACCAGAGGCCGCTGTTGTCGCAGTCCCGGTCGGCTACCTTCCTCACTCGACACCCCAGGCTCAGCTCCGTGTAGGCCGCAAAACAGTCGGGGACATTTCCACGGGCCTGCCGCACGGAAAAGCCTCAGGAGCAAACGGTCAGTGAAAGGTGTCCTCCGCCTACCCAAATATGCCGTTATGGCTCAGGATAGTTGCCAGGATGTATGCGCGGGGTGAGAAGGCTCACGGAGCCGAGCGTCTACGCAGCCATCTCGGTCGCCAGCTTGGCTCTTCCCCCTGTCAGGAATTTTTAATGTATATGTTTGATGTATTGGAAGATGAAGGAGTAGATATAAAAAATCTTTTTAACCTTTCTTATCAATGGCAACTTGACTGTGATAACTGTGCTTCATCAAGTACTACTAGAATAGACAGTGAAATATTTATATATTTGACTTTACCAGACTGCAAATCAGTGCCTTTTAATAATCTAGTTAAAGCAGCTGATCACAATATGGTGTGTACCCAATGTAAGTCTACAATGCTGTCCACATTATTTCTACAAAATTATGGTCACTGTCATTTTAATGTTCCAACGATGTAGACCTGATGGAACTAAATTGACAACTTCTATTAAAAATTTCGTGGCTTCTCAGTTATCGATATCAGGAAGAACCTTTGCAACTGTAGCTATTATTTTTCATGATGGTCCTTCTACAACATCAGGGCATTACACATGCTATTTAAAAACTTCTAAAGGTTGGACCCAATGTAACGACACTCATTTGACTTTCAAACAACGTTTGCCTTTTGGCTTTATAAATTCATACCTAGTGTTTTTACAGCCAAAATTTAGGTAAAAGTAATTGGCATATGAAGACGGGAGTAGTTTATAAAGGTTATTTTGCTGTTTAAAAATATATTCTGAGTAAAAGTGTTCCAGGCAATATAAAAAATTGACTTGTCATATAGGTACTGTAATTGGATCTCATAATAAGTGAGGTTAGTATTATACAAAATGATGAACTTGAGTGAGTCAGAGATGGTTTTACAAATATTTAAATGTTGTGAAAATGTTGTAGAGCCTTTCTTTCAGAACGTCGGGAAAAAGATAATTTCAGAGTGCCTTAGAATTAATTTGAACAAATACTCATACATCTGACACTATTTGGCCAAATGGAAAGGTGCAGGAATGAGTAAAGAGTCATGACTAAAAAAAGGAGTATATGAAAATATTTCAGATGTTCTTGGAGCTTTTCTTCTAGAAAGTCGATGAAATGGATTTTTAAGTGAACAGCAAACTACTTTCCAACGCGAAAAGGACCACCGTGATACAGTATTTGGCCTCAAGGAAAAGTAAGACAATCTAAGATTAGCGTAGATTTGTGATTTGTCAGTATCTAAGGTTTTTTTTAAAACACAATCTTTTAGATTGTTTTTTTTTCCCGCTGTCATATGATGAGTAATTTGAACTGACTCTTTTAAGTGAAATTCAATATATTCTGAGAACAGCAAAAATAAACTTTGTAACATGTTGTACAAGTTATTTTATACTTTGGATTGTGTAAATTAAATTGTATTCCATTCTCTGACATTTACTTTCCTTTTTCCATCCTCTTTCACCTCTTTTTACTCACTTATAATGTCTTTCTCTCACTCTCTGTAACCCCCGTTCTCTTACTCCACTTCTTTGACAATCCCTCATTTTCATTTCAACTGTGTGTATCCCGTCTCTCCCTTGCATAACTTTTCAGC
Organism: Lissotriton helveticus; assembly: GCF_964261635.1. NCBI lineage: Eukaryota > Metazoa > Chordata > Amphibia > Caudata > Salamandridae > Lissotriton > Lissotriton helveticus. The sequence goes on from NC_136067.1 coordinate 1,191,516,488, forward strand.
TTTCAGTCTTTCTGTTTTTCTTTTCTTTTCCGTATTTTCCTCCTTTGCTCTTTTAGTAATTCCTATTTACTCACTCAGCAGTATTATTGCACTTTATCACTATAAATCACCCACTCTCCTTAGCTTATCTTCGTTTGCTCCTTACTTTTGACCTCTTCTCTCTGTTTTTCGTTCACTACTTCTATGTGCTCAGTGCCTCACTCTACTTGTGTTATGTTCACTTGTGTTTATATACCTTCTATCACTTCTTTTACAACAACTTCACTGCTCCTTTCTCATCGTTCTTCATCCCATTTCTTTTACTCTGGTTCCATTACTAGCCTTCATTTCCTTTCTTTCAATGTCCTTCTCTTTGCTTTCATCACCAAATTATTGTTTCTCAGTACCACTGTTTTAGTCGTCTTCTCCTCTCTTTCCTTCTTTTTCCTCACTTACTCATTTCCTTTTCTCACTCATTGTCCTCCACCTCACTCAGTTTTTCTCTTAGTGTGTCTACCTTATAACTTCCTCAGTCCATTTCCTTCAATCGTTGTATATTATCATGTCTCCCTTCATCTTTTCACTCTGACTGTTCTTCACTTACTCTCAGTTATCTTCTATTCCTCATTCTTCTAAATGCATCCTTAATTAGACTGTTTTCTGTCTGAGTCATTATCTTTTTACTTACTTCTGTTTCCTGATTTAGTTTTGCTAACTCACATTGTTTTAGTATCTTTCTTACCTTCAGTTCATTTCTCTGTTCTTCTCCCTCTTTTTCTCAGTGAATCTATATGCCTTACTCTTTGTAATTTGCTCTCCTTCTATTTCTTTTTCCCTCTTTTTGTCCTTCTACCTTAGTTTATTTCCCTTTCTGTGTTCTTCACTCTAACTTTATTTCTAAATAGAGTGTTATGATTTTTAACCTCTTCATTTGTATCTTTTAATTTAAAATATATATTTTACTAATTATAACTTATTTTTCTTCTCTCTTTCACAGATACCAACTGTAGTAAAAACAATTAAAATTACATTTATTATATGGTAAGTATGACAAAAAATGTAGTTTATCACCCTTTGCTTTAAGGTCACTAACATTTTCTCAATCTACCTCACTCCTGTGTTTTTACTCTGCTTCTCTCACTTATTCTTATTCTCCATGTTCACTCCCCTTTCCCTATTTACCCTCTCATATTCAACTTCTTTTGATCCCTATTCTTTACTTCACTTACCCTCTGTTCCCTTCCTTTGCTTCTTCACTCATTCTCTTTTTCTTAAATATTTACCTTACTCCTACACATATACCTCATCCCCCTCCCAACACATACACACACCTGTAACATACACCCCACACACACACCACACACACCTCATACACACAAAAAATCCTCCCACACACACTCCTCAAACACACACACACATTCCATACACACACATACATCGAACACATATACACCCCACACTCATACACTTCTCACACATATTTCACACACCCTCACCTCCACCCACACCAAAACACTGCACACAACCACACTCACAGACACACCTTACACACCCACACTCCGACCTACACCCACTGACTCCCTGTAAGTCACACACACTGCATTACTTATCTTTTTTTACTGTTTTACTCAAGTCCATTCAGGTACTGTTTCCTTTACTCTCTTTGTCCTCTCTTTGTCACTCCCCATGTGTTATCCTAATTCAATTTTTCTCCCTCTTTCACTTATGCTACTTGGTCTTTTCTCACTTTCCCTCATCGTTCTTCATTTATCGTGGTTCCGCCACTACCCTTCATTGTCCATTTTTTACTGTCCTTTTTTTCCTTTTAACAGCCAATCACAGTCTCACACTATCTCTATTTTAGTGTTCTTCCTCTCTCTTCCTTTCTTTCGCTCACTTTCATCCAATTACACCTTCTCTATTTTTTACTATGTAATAAATAATCCCTCTGTGGTCATCTTGTAGCTCTTTTTCTCTTAACATAACTCTTTGTGTCCTTCCCTCATGCTAACTGCTTCATTAAAAAAAAAAATCTATTTTTTTGCGGGGCGCGCCCCGGTACGCGTACCCTAAGGACAAAAAATTGACAGAGATCCTTTAAAAATATAGGTTTAATTTTATAAATGAAAGGTAGTTCTGAAAAGAACTTTTTTTAAAATTCTTTTTGTTGTTTTATATTTTTTTTAATGTTTTTTGAACATTTTGTACTTTTTTTGGCTTTTCAAAACAGTTTTATATTTTTTTTGTATTTTTTATGGGAAGAAACAAAGAGAAAGGGAATTGAAAATGGCTCAACTGGAGCAAAAAACAAAAAACGAAAAAAATTACTTCTTTTGTTTGGGGCAAATGTGATTCTGACCAGCAAGGACAATCAGCTTTACGCTCTTTTCACCATAGGCAATGAGCTTGCCACATTCAGTACAAGTGATTCTAAAAGTACCAAATTGTAGCTGAATGCAAGGCATCGTCTCCGTTGTTTCTGGGTCCGATTGACTGGGTTGCTTTCTTTTTGAGCTGGTCCTTGAACACTGGGCTGAACCAATCAGAATTGTTATTTTCAGGTCACAAGACCCAGGCTTTACTCATTTGGAAACCAAAACTGTTCTGCACCAATAGAAAGTGTTATTTTCAGGTCACATGACCCGACGCGCTTTCGCTACGCGCACTGGGGCGCGCCCGTAGTCGCGCTCCGGGGCGCGCCCGTAGTCGCGCTCCGGGGCGCGCCCGAGGGTGTGTAGCGTAAGCGCGTCAGGACGTTTCGAGATCATATGCGATCGCGTGCTTTCGGTTGCGATTACGCTGTGCGTCATATGACGCATCACGCGGTTACGCGAAACGTCATGATGTTGTTTTCGTTCGCTAAAATAGCGCTAACGGGACGCTCCCCGGGAGCGCCCCCGGGTTACAAATAGAAAAATCTTTTTAAAATTTTTTTTTTACATGTTTATACAATATAAAATTCGGTTTAAAATGTTTCACTTTCTATACCCATTAAGATTTGCTATTAAAAAAACATTGAAATTCACTGAAAAAAACATAGGTTTCACACCAGTTATAGTTAGGAATTAGCATTTAAAAAAACCTATTAAATTCACTGAAAAAACCATAGGTTTTACACCAGTTATAGTTAGCTGGAAATTTTACTCGCATAAAACCATTGAAATTCCCACGTTATAGTTAGTTGGACTCACTATAACTTGCGCGTGCAATGCACTGCTGATGACGTCACATATTACATCACTCATGACCTGGTCAGTGACATCACTCATGACATCACTGATGACACCATCCTTGTGACAGAGTGATAGACCTCTTTTCAGTGTAATGTAACCCTTAAAACACATATTCAAAAATAGAAACTAAAATTTTAAAAAAAAATGGAGATACCCATACCAGTTACAACAAACAATTGAATAATTCCACCATCTATATACACATGCACTGATTCACCAACAGTTCTATATAGTCACTTATACATATACTCACTCATCATATGTAGTGATACACCTATACATCCTGTTACACACTGACAGGCATCCAAAAGTTACTCACACACATACTCACACACATACTCACACATGCAAATAAACTATTGAACATCCATTCATTAGCATATACAGCTATACACATACTACCACTTTACTTCTAAGGAAACTTAAACATACTTACTCTCTTAAACAATCACTTATAGAAACACATACTAATTTAAACAGGAACTCTTAGAATCCCTCACTCTCACATATACTCACTTATATACATCAATATTCACATATACTAGATTAAAACATATGTAGTTACTGATAAAGACACTAGTGAGACAGTCATTCACTCACTAACACACACATATACACACTCATCCACCCATACAGTCCTGCACTTTTGCTGTCTTCAAAACACATACAAAGAGAGAGTCAGTCATTCATGCATCTATGTGCTAAGTAACACCCCCACCAAACATATAGACACTCATATTGATATTAAAAAAAAATAATAACCCATATACCTACACATGTAGCTACTCACCAGCCCATGCAGCCACTTGTACACAGTGAAACATTAATACATATATTTAAATATTTAAACATTACTCACTAATATATGTATTCACTAAGATACACTTAATAAGCCAGTTAACCAATCAATAAAAAAATAAATCCATGTAAACATTTATTTAAACATTTATTATTCCATCAACTTTTACATATACAACACATATTTATTTTTCGGAAAGACACACATTCACTGGATGGTGTCATCAGCGATGTCATAAGTGATGTCACTGACCATGTCATGAGTGATGTAATATGTGACGTCATCAGCAGTGCATTGCACGCACAAGTTATAGTGAGTCCAACTAACTATAACGTGGGAATTTCAATGGTTTTATGCGAGTAAAATTTCCAGCTAACTATAACTGGTGTAAAACCTATGGTTTTTTCAGTGAATTTAATAGGTTTTTTAAATGCGAATTCCTAACTATAACTGGTGTGAAACCTATGGTTTTTTCAGTGAATATATATATATATATATATATATATATATATATATATATATATATATATATATATATATATATATATATTAAACAAGTTCCCAGAACATCCGTGCTTCAGCAGGAATAAAGGGTACAGACTCCAATTTTAGTGCCAAACTTCTGTTTTAATCCAAAAAGCGCTCCAGCTTGTTCTGACGCGTTTCGGTCACTGCCGTGACCTTGATCACATAAGGAAGCGTCTTCATTACAGAGTTTAAAAACCAATTCACATCCGGTCACATGGTTCAGAGCAACAGTTAAAATGAACAACAGACTATGCACACATATTTTGTAAGCTGTATTCATCAAGTGTTTCAAGTGTTAATTATTACGGGATTAAAAAATGTGCAATAAGTAAATAAATAAATACGTAAATAAGCAATTGTTGATTTAAGCAGTTCTTGAAAATATTAATCTCATTTTGAGGGCTGATATTGCCTATAGAAAACGCATTTCAGCATTGAAAACCTGCCACGTTCTCTGCCTACTCTGCTTCTACTGAGCATGTGCAAATATGCAAATAGTGTTCTGATAGGGTATTTGGTCTTGAATGTACATACCTACACTCTTTCATGACCTACATGAATATATAAATATAATATAAATAAATATATAAATAATTAAATATACAAGTATAAGAAACATCGGGCACATTTTGAGTATGACACTAAGACATGCCCATTTGGGGCGGTACCTTTCAAATAAAGCAGGTGTTTCCAATCGAAAGTGGCTGTGTTTTGCTGCAAGGCTCGTGAACAAGGGGAAACCTGAAACGCGTAGAGCCGTACTTTGGATGGATGGTGAAAGGCTGAGTGTTGAGGAACCCGTGTTGGCAGAAGATATCCTCAGCAGTGGCCCCCTCACTTGTGGCAACCTGTTTTGAACATATATATATATATATATAGATAGATATAGATATAGATATAGATATAGATATATATTGTTTTTCATACGAAATCCGCAACATTCTATTGGGAATAACTTTGGCGCCGGTGGATGAATTTTCGCGAATTTCTCAAAGAAGATGGCCCGCTCCGCTCTGCTCCTTCCCTGAAAATTTGGGGGGATTCGTGAAGTGGGGGCCGAGATAAAAGGGGGTCCCAAAACGTGTTTTCCCCATGTTAATTTCCATGGGGCGGTTGGACTCACTTTTAGTCTGAACGGCTGAATGGATTTCCACCAAACTTGGCAGAATTGTAGGGACTGGTAGCCTGATGTGCCTTTGCTATGTCTCAAGATATGTGCTCCAGTGGATTTTGAGTAATTTAGGTTAAAAAAAATATATATATATCTATAAGCGCGCCCCGGGCCGCGTACCAGCGCGCTACGCGAGTTCGCGAGCGGAAAGCTGATTGGCTCTCGGGTGTCTGTCAACATTCCAAACAGTCCGGAGCGGCCGCCATCTTGTGTCTCGGTAGGATCGAGATACAAGAGGTGGCAAAAACAAAGGGGGAAATGACCAAAAGGGGGCAGGGTAGACCCCCCTGACCCCATAGGTTTGATGTGGGGGCCATAAAAGGGCTTCGCAGGGCAAATTTTTTTTCGATTTTTCGCGGGTGGAGCGCCCGGTACGTGCACCGGGGAGCGTACCGGGGAGTGTACCGGGGAGCGTACCATGGGGAAAACCCAGTGAAACAGTAAAATATTAATTTAAAGTGCTTAGAGGTAGGGTAGCTCTGAATAGAGTTGTTGTGTTGTGTGGGTGATTTAAGTACCAGCATGTAGGTACTAATACAGAGTCTTAAATTCAATGTACACCGGCTTCTCTGTAGATAATTTGCATGTTGTTACAGAAGTTATTGTGGTATATGGAATCTATACCATAGTCTGTCAGGAAAGCAGAAACAACATGGAGGCAGGAGATGAAAAAGAGATGTCAAATAGTCATTGGAGATAATATAATGGGAGAAAGGAAGTAACTATGAGCAAAATTACTATGTAACACAAAAAAGTTGCACAGTATACTATAAGTCTCACTCTATATTATAATCATTTTGGTACTATTTCATGAATTACATATAAAAATGAATAATGTCTCGAACAATTTTTAATTATTAAATATAAATTTATTGTTCTGATTGTTCATAATTTAATAACACTTCCAACATTACATCATCCAGAATGTCCTCCAAATTTGTATTGCATGATTCCATAATATCAAAACAGTCAATGAATTGTTGGTCAAGAGACTCATCCAGGAAGTCAAGAAAATCTTCTTGAAGAATCTCCTCATCGGGAATTTCGAAAGAAATATTGATGGACTGTTGTGTATCTTCCATTTTCTTGCTGTAAATTGCATAAAAAATAACTATATCAGTAGAGTTAGGGCACTGTTGGGTTTAAGTTCAGAGAGGTACTTCTGAGTTTTTAACAGTCAAGTTATCTTTGGGCAGTGTATGGTGTCAGGCAGGAAGTAGAAATATAAAAAAGTGCATGTGATGAAGCCTAAGTAAATTCATAATTATACCAGAGAAGCCTAACTCAATCCATAAATATAACAGAGAAGGCTATCTCAATCTATAACTATAACAGAGGGACAGTAAATAAATATCAGAAAACGTTTTTACAAATTAACTTAAAGTGCCCCTTACAAATTAACAACTTACCTTACAGAAAGGTGATGAAGATAAATGAGAAAATCCTTTAAAGATGTACCTCAGGTAGTTGTAGTCAAAATGGCCGTGTTTCCCTCTCATTTTTCATTTATATTCATGTACATAACCAATCAAATGTCAGGAAATAAAAGTAGAAAATGAAAGTAACATTTTAATTGGTTGTAAATTCTAACACTTCATATGTGTTTTTGTCATGTAATTTACCTCAGGATATTTAGACAGGGCTACAGCCCAAATGGCTCAATGGAATTCCACCAAATTTGGGAAAATGGTAGGGACTGTTATGTAGTAGGGCCTATTCTATATTTGGTGAAAGTCTCTCTAGTGGTTTTTATGTAAATTAACTTTTAAAATTTTTTGGGAGCGCATACCGGTGCGCGCCCCGATACGCGTTCCGGCAGGCTACGGGAGTCCTTCATCTTGTGTTTCGGTAGATTTGAGACACAAGATAGAGGACAAACAATGTTGGGAATGGGTAAAAGGGGGCACGGTAGACATCTCCTGACCCCCTAGGTTTTCTGAGGGGGGCTTAAGAGGCCCATATAAGCCCAAAAAAATGCGTACTTTGGTGAAAAACAGTGAAAAAAGTTAGAGTGAAGTAATCATTTTGAGTGATCAGAGGTAGGGTAGCTCTGAAAAGAGCTTTTGGGTTCTGTGGCTGATTTAGGTACCTACAAGTAGGTTCCAATGCACAGTCTTAAATTCAGGAGGAATATTCTATTCCCCTCATCTGAGAAGTGCACACCATCTCCTCTGTAGATATCTTGCATGTTGTAACGCAAGTTATTGTTGTATATTGAACCCATTCCATAGTCTCTCATGTAAGCAGAAACAGATTTATTCACATGTTTCCGTGCTTTCTCAAATTGTGGACAAAATTGGTTGGACCACTTCCATTTCTGTCTTTGGCATATATTGGAATATACCAAGGCAGTTTGTGGAAAAAGTGTGATCAATTGCCCAAAGGTGTCCTTTAAAACCATTTCCAGACCTACCCCAGTCAAAATGCCTAGGTCATTTCCATCACAGTGCAAAATTATAAGGTCAGGGTGTGGCAGATGGTGAAAGGTTTTCACCAATGGTATCAATTGATGACATCTCAATCCTCTTTGGCCAATCCACTTGATGTGCACATTTGGTAAATCAAGGTTGTGAAAATTACTGATAGCTGCATACATTTGAGCCCAGTGGATGTAGCTATGTCCAATAATCCAGACAGAATACATGGTGAGAGGAGGTTCTGGTGTAGTCAGATGAAGTGTAGGAATGAAATGGCAGTTGGAACAGTAGGAGTTTGCAAAAAAAAACTGTGGAGTTTTAGTGTTCTTGAATCACAAGCAATGATTGGTGGATTCAGATAGTTGAAAACTGAAAGTTAGGGTGCATGGTTCTGTTGTGTGAAAGAAGTAATTTGAATGGTTAAGAAAAAGTCATTTAAAGAAACATTGCACCAGATAAGCTGGTGTATTGAGAGGTCAAACATCCTTGCTGAGTTCTTTTGCAACATTGTAGAATAAACTTTTAAACTTGAGAGGTCAGTGAGGAGGGAGTTGCTATGGTAACAGGTAGAAAGGGCAGAGGGGGGGAAGGGTGTTGGTTTGAAAATAGAGAGGGAAGAGTTTTGATTGGTTAACATGAGGGATATGTGTGTAGAATTAGAGATTTTCTGTGCCATTCATGGTTGCAGTGCCTGGAGTACATACCTTTTGCTCTGCTAAAGAAATATTGGTGTGTGTATCTGACACTGTTCTCAATCTCCCAAAGCATTTGTAAAGGTGAGTAATGATTCATTTAATATAGATAGAGACTTGTATACTCTATGGAGAAGACTTGGAAGCAAATTGTGTTTTTTTAATGTTGCTTTGTGTCATGTTTTTTGTAAAAATGCTTGATAAAAAGTTGTTGCTGGAAAGAGGAATTGTATTTTGTAAAAATGTGAAGTTTCAGTAGTGACCTGGAATGCTTGTACATAGGACCTGCGCTTTCTTTCTAAAATGTTATTTAAAAAACGATTTTGGGGCAAATCAATGGCTTTTACATTTTTGAGAAGGAATAAATAGTGTCTGCATGATTAAACAAATATATTTGAACATTTCACAATGATGTCACCTGTGTTACCTCAGATTAGGAAGCACATTGAGCTTCTTTGCTGTTGGTTTGTGTCATGTTTTTTGATAATGCTTGGTATCAACATTTGCAAGATAGAGGATTTGTATTTTGTGAAATAGTGAGGTTTCAGTAGCGAAATTGAATGCTTGTACATAGGACCTGCGCTCTGTTTCTAAAATGTTATTCAAAAAACGATTTTGGGGCAAATCAATGGCTTTTATATTTTTGAGAAGGAATAAATAGTGTCTGCATGATTAAATAAATATATTTGAACCCTTCACAATGATGTCACCTGTTACCTCAGATTAGGAAGCACATTGAGCTTCTTTGCTGTTGGTTTGTGTCATTTATTTGGTAATGCTTGGTAGGAATGTTTGCAAGAGAGAGGAAATGTATTTTGTAAAATAGTGAGGTTTCAGTAGTGAAATGGAATGCTTGTACATATGACCTGTGCTCTGTATCTAAAATGTTATTTAAAAAACGATTTTGGGGGAACTGAATGGCTTTTACATTTTTGAGAAGGAATAAATAAATAGTGTCTGCATGATTAAATAAATATATTTGAACCTTTCACAATAATGTCACCTGTGTTACCTCAGGTTAGGAAGCAGATTGAGCTTCTTTCTTGTTGGTTTGTGTCATGTTTTTTGATAATCTAAAAAGATAGAGGATTTGTATTTTGTGAAATAGTGAGGTTTCAGCAGTGAAATTGAACGCTTGTACATAGGACCTGCGCTCTGTTTCTAAAATGTTATTTAAAAAACGATTTTGGGGCAAATGGATGGCTTTTACATTTTTGAGAAGGAATAAATAGTGTCTGCATGATTAAATAAATATATTTGAACCTTTCACAATCATGTCACCTGTGTTACCTCAGATTAGGAAGCAGATTGAGCTTCTTTCTTGTTAGTTTGTGTCGTGTTTTTTGATAAAGCTTGGTATCAACATTTGCAAGATAGAGGAATTATATTTTGTAAAATAGTAATGTTTTACTAGTGAAATTGAATGCTTGTACATAGGATCTGCGCACTGTTTATTAAATGTTATTTAAAAAACTATTTTGGGGCAAATGAATGGATTACAAATTTTTGAGAAGGAATAAATAGTGTCTGCATGATTAAATAAATATATTTGAAGCTTTCACAATGATCTCACCTGTGTTACTTCAGATTAGGAAGCAGATTGAGCTTTTTTCTTGTTGAATTGTCATGGTTTTCGATAATGCTTGGTATCAATGTTTGCAAGAGAGGAAATGTATTTTGTAAAATAGTGAGGTTTTAGTAGTAAAATGGAATGCTTGTACATAGGACCTGCGCTCTGTTTCTTAAATCTTATTTGAAAAACGATTTTTGGGCAAATGAATAGCTTTTACATTTTTGACTAGGAATAAATAGTGTGTGCATGATTAAATAAATATATTTGCAGTTTTCACAATCATGTCACTTGTGTTACTCTAGATTAGGGAGCAGATTCAGCTTTTTTCTTCTTGCTTTTTGTTAAGTTAAATGATAATGTTTGGTATGAACATTTCCTAGATAAAAGAATTGTATTTTTAAAAATAGTGAGGTTTCACTAGTGAAATGGAATGCTTGTACATATGAACTGCGCTCTGTTTCGTAAATGTTATTGGAAACACGATTTTGGAGCAAATGAATGGCTTTTACATTGTTGAGAAGGAATAAATAGTGTCTGCATGATTAAATAAATATATTTGAACCTTTCACAATCACGTCACCTGTGTTTCCTCAGATTAGGAAGTAGATTGTGCAGATGAGGTGAGGCATGTCCAGGGGTACAAAGGAGGTGAGGCCTGTGTCCATGAGTGCAGTGGAGAGGACTCACCTCCTCTGACCCTTGGAGAAGACTCACCTCCTCTGTGCCCCCTGGAGAGGCCTCAATGTATTGGGTATAATTGATGGTAACAGGGTGCAGATGAGGTGAGGCGTGTCTAGGGGTGTAGATGAGCTGAGGCCTGTCTAGGGGTGCAGATGAGGTAAGGTCTGTTCAGGGTTGCAGATGAGGTGAGGATTGTCCAGGCGTGCAGAGGAGGTAAGGCCTGTGTTCAAGAGTGTAGTGGGAGAGAGGCCTGTCCAGGGGTGCAAAAGAGGTGAGGCCTGTGTCTAAGAGTGCAGTGGGGACAGGCTTCATGAAGTCCAGCCCACTGCACTCTCAGACACAAGATTCACCACCTCTGCTCCCCAGGACACGCATCTCTTCCAGTACACTCTTGAACAAAGGCCTCACCTCCTCTGTACCCCTGGACAATCCTTACTTAATCTGCAACCCTAAATCGTTTTTTAAGCAGGCCTAAATGTATTGGGTATAATTGATGGTAACAGGGTGCAGATGAGGTGAGGCCTGTCCAGGGGTGTACATGAGGTGAGGTCTGTCCAGGGGTCCAATTCATGTGCCCTAAATCGATTTTTAATTAATATTTAAAAAACAGAGCACAGGTCATATATAGAAGCATTTCATTGCACTAATGAAACCTCATTTGTTTACAAAATACAATTCCTCTATGTAGTAACATTTCTTTATCAAGTATTATCAAGAAATATGGCACAAAGAAAGAATATAAAAGTTTAATCTGTTTCTTAATCTTAGAAAACACAGCTGACATGTTTGTGAAAAGTGCAGGTATATTTATTTAATCATGCAGACACTTTCTAATCCTTCTGAAAAATGCTAAAGCCATTCATTTGCCCTTTAATCGTTTTTATATTAACATTAAAAAAACTGAGCATAGGTCATATGTACAAGCATTCCATTTCACTACTGAAACCTCATTTTTTTTACAAAATACAATTCCTCTATGCAGCAGAATTTTTTTACCAAGCATTAACAAAAAAATAACAGAAAGCAACAATAAAAAAACACAATTTGATTCATAATATGAGGAAACGCACCTGACATGATTGCGAAAGGTGCAGAGGAGATGAGGAAAGTCGAAATGGCTTTTATGATTGTGAAAGTTGCTGAGGAAGTGAGGCCTGTGTCTAAGAGTGCAGTGGGGGAGAGGCTTTATAAAGTCCTGTTCACTGTACTCTTGGACACAGGCCTCACCTCCTCTGCTCCCCAGGACAGGCCTCACCTCATCTGCACTCCTGGTTAGGCCTCACCTTATCTGCATCCTGTTACCATCAATTATACCCAATACATTGAGGCCTGTCCAGGGTGCACGGAGGAGGTGAGGCTTGTTCAAGGTTCAGAGGAGGTGAGTCCTGTCCAATGCACTCTTCGACACAGGCCTTACCTCCTCTGCACCCCTGGACAGGCCTCACCTCATGTGCACAATGTACTTACTAATCTGAGAAAACACAGGTGACATGATTGTGAAATGTGCTAATATATTTTTTAAATCATGTAGATACTAACTAATCCTTGTCAATAATGTAAAACTATTTCATGTGCCCGAAATCTTTTTTTAGAATAACATTTAAAAAACAGAGAAAAGGTCATATGTATAAGCATTTCATTACACTACTGAAACGTCGCTCATTTATAAAATACAATTCTTTTATGCACCAAGGTTTCTTTACCAAGTATTGTCAAGAATGTATAAGTCTCTCTTATATTCTCTTCCTGACTGACTCTATTTTTCCATCAGTCCCTTTCTAACACCCTCTCTCTGACTCATTCCTTTTTACATCCTGACTCTGTGTTACACTCTCTTACACTTTCTCTTTGACTTACTTTCTCTTACACCCTCTCTGATTTATTCCCTCTCTCATTACTCCTTGTTACATCCTCTCTGATTTACTTCCTCTTACACCCTCTCTCAAACTTACTCTCTCTCTCTACCTTTTACAGCCTCTCTGTGTTTTAGTGTCTTTAACATTCTCTCATCTTCTAACACCCTCTCTCTGTTTTACATCGTTTTACACCCTCTCTCTGTCTTACACCCTGTTACATCCTTTTTCTGACTTACTCCCTTTGTCCCTTTCTTTGACTGACTCCCTCTCCCTATTACATACTTTTTCTGTCTTACAACATATTATACACTCTTTCTGTCTTAGTCCTTCTCTATGTTTTACTCACTCGACCTGTTTTTTTGTCTGACTCTCTCTGTCTTTTTGTGTTAGTTACTCTAGCTCTTTTTCTCTGTCTAACTCTTAGTTACACAGTTGCTGTGATATAAACTTAGATATGTTGTAAACTAGTGTTTATATCGTTTGCTTATTGTCATTGCTTTGTTGTTTGGTGATAGTGGTCTAAAATGTGTTATTTATTTCTTTAACACAGATTGAAATCAAGATTTCAATAGTAAGTTAATATGCCCTCAAGGCAGAGGAGAAAAAAAGATGCCAAGCGGAAAAAATCAAAAACAGCAACAGAATTAAAGCACTCGTCTACAACAAATACTTCAAAAAACAGGAAAAAAGCTCCTGGTAAGACAACCAAGTCTTTCTTTCGGAATATATGTAGATCAAAAAAAAATGTTGATGAGAATGTGAATATACAGAAGGAGAGAGCAAATTTGAAAAGGAAGGAGAGGCCCCCCAAAAATGTTACTACTGGAGCAGGAGAGAATAATATGGATAGGAATAGAAGGGAAAACCAATTTAGGGACATTCGTAAACGAATGTTTCGCAATAGGGTGGTTTTAAATTTGTTAAAAAATATTAAAAAAGGTAAACAGAGAGCTGCTTTTTATAAGAAAAAGAAAACTGTAGAGAAGATTGTTGATTTTGAACTTAATTTTTTTTAATTTATTTTAGTAATCAATAGAATTAGGACACTTAACAAGACAATTGATGTTTTCAAATCAAAGAGTAGATGCAAAAGAGTAATTAATCGGACTAATTTTTGTAAAGTTTTTTCTGGAGAATGGATGCATAGTTCAAGTTGTGAGCCATTTTTTAATGAGGAGAGTTACTTCCAGGAGAATGATTTGGTGCATGCAGTTGACACCAGTGGTCGAGCATATGAGGTGAAAGACGGTTGTCCGATTGAAAAAGAGAAACTTGTGTCTAGAGATGCAGAAGAGGTGTTAACTGATGAAGTTTTAGGGAGACGTACTAAGGGTCCAGTGTACACTTGGAAGTGTAGTAGTATTTGTAGTGTGCGACAGGATTCAATTGATTTGCTTCGTAATTTCTTACATACATATAGTAAGAAAAGTCTAAAACAGAAAATGAAGATGTTGCAAGACTAAGATCCTTGCAGAGTGAGAGAAAATACAGGTTTGCAAGGGCATTCACTGGCTTGTCTTTCTAGAAAAGTTTGTCAGAGTGTTTTTCATCATTTTAGGATGTTAGCAGTGCATCATAACAAAATGAGGAAATTAGTGAGAAGGTTGTATTATGCAAAAAGTTCAGCACTTAAACAATTAAACAGTGCTCTTTTGCATGGAACTGAATTAGATGTGAAGAAGATTTGTGAAGAAATTGAGATTTGTTATTTTGGTGAAAAAGAGGACAGTGTAGAAATTGACACCGTAATAGAAGGTAATGTGGAAGACAATGTACAGATTTCAAGTACAGAAAAGTTTGACCAGGAAATTACCAAGTTTAAGGTGAATTCAAGTGAAAGGCCTAATTTTACTTGTGTGTGTTGTCAACGGACTCATTATAAGATTCAGACTAGGTTAGTTGATTTATATGCAGAAAGTGAAATGGAAAATAATAGTGAATGGAAGAATTTTGCAACTTTTTTGTTGGTGGAGAATTCTTTTGATTTGAGTTCTGATCAACGTATTTGTAAATATTGTTATAATAAATTAAATGAAAACAGAATGCCTTCTAGAGCTGTTCATAATAATCTTGAGTTGGTAGACATTCCTCCTGAATTGATGGATTTAAATACATATGAATCTATTTTGATTCAATGTGTCCATCCTTTTCAGGCTATTGTTCGCATGGAGCCTAAGATAGGGAAATTGCCTCCTTTAGATTTACAGAGCGGATTAAAGGGAAGAGTTGTTTTTTTTGCCTCTAGATTTCAAGAAAAATATTGATACAATTGGTGTAGAGAAAGTGGAAGAGGAACCTCTGGTTATTCTAGTTAATGGGGTTCCGACAAAGAGTAAGAAAATCTGGCAAGATTTAGTGGATGTTAGGAAAGTCAAAAAGGCAACGTATTTAGTCAAAAACAATGAGTACTACAAAGATGTATGTGTTGGAGCAGAGGAAACAGCTGCAGAAGAAGACAGTGATTGTTCAGCCGGCCAAATTGAAAAAGTTGATGTGTCTAGAAGTGAAGAAATATATGAACATTATACTGTTCATCCTTTGCATTCCAAAGAAGTAATGGGGAATGCAATTGACTTGTTTCAAATGAAATCAGCGAAAGGAAGTCACATTAGTGTATGGGAAGAAAGTTTGGAAGCTCGTTGTTTTCCACATTTATTTCCAACAGGTCGAGGTGGACGATATGACGATCGACCACTTCAAATTCCTGCATCTGAATACCGGCCTTTAAGATTATATGCTGAAGATCCAAGGTTTCATCAATGCATCCCATATTTGTTTCATCTACTGTATGAAAGTGACTTGTCTGGGCTTTCTTATGCAGTAAACCATATACTGAAAAGTGGAGCACATCTGCAAAATGTTTCGGCGAGGGACTTTATGGAGAAAGTCAATCTGCAAGACAATATTTTGGAATCTCATCTAATCAATCTCATGGCATGTCAGCGTGGTACAAATGAGTATTGGTACCGTCGTCATGGGGAATTGAAATGTATGCTAAGAAACTTAGGAACTCCTACATGGTTCCTCACTCTTAGCTGTGCTGAGTATGCATGGGACGACTTACTTCAATTTCTACGAGAGGCAAATGCAAACATACAAAATATAGAATTCAAAACACCTGGAGAACTGTGTTCTTTGGATCCAGTGAATGTATGCAGATATTTCAATCATAGATTTGAAGCTATGATGTCTTTCATTACCAACAAAAAAATCCTCCCCTTGGAGAGGGTTTGGATTTCTTTTGGAGAAAGGAGTATCAAGCGAGAGGTGCTCCTCACATACATATGTTGTTATGGATTAAAGATGCACCCAAATTTGGAACAGATTCGGATGACACAGTGATGAGTTTCATTGAAGAGTATTCAACATGTGCTGTTCCGAAAACTACCGAAGAAAACAGTTTAAGGCAACAAGTTTTACGCTTTTAATCCCGTCGTTGTGGAAGTACTGTCGTCGAAAATTCAGAAACAAGGACAAGTTCTACACAAAATGTCGTTTCGGGTTTCCACGACCAGTGATTTCTAAAGGAAGAGTAAATAATTTGATGTCTTTTCTGCGACATACTGTGACGAGGAAATCACCCAAAAATACATACAATTTAAAAAGAAACGAAGAGTCCAAGTACATCAACGACTACAACCCAGTAATTTTGTCTATGTGGAATGCTAACATGGATATTCAGTTCGTTGCTGACAACTCTATAGCTGTGGCTCGATATGTGACGTCTTACATCACAAAAAAAGAAAAGACAGAACTGAAGGAAATGTGGGAGGACATTTCACATGAAAAGAGTATAAGTAAAAAATTATACAGTTTCAGTTTGAAGATGTTGTCGCATCGAGAAATTGGAGCATATGAATGTTCTGATCGGTTATCATCAGCAAGTCTCTACGCCAAGTCTAGAACAATTATTTGGGTGAGTCTAGGTCTTGCTGCAACACAAAACCGAGTTTTGAAATTTGTACAAGAAATTGAGTATTTGGCGGAGAAAGAAACAAACAGTACAGATATTTTGAAGACAAACATGTTGGATACATACTATCCAAATAGAAGTAGTCATCTTGAGAACAGTTGTTTGTATGAAATTCTGCAAAACTATATTTATAAGAGGACCATCAGAGAAGATATCAATAATGGAATATATGCTATCATTGGGTGTGAAGGATGTCTAATGAAACAGAGAAAAGGCCATTTGATTAATCATCGAAAATTGAGTTGCGAAAATCCAGAGAAATGGGAATTTTACTATTTAGCTCTTTTGCAACTCTTTAAGCCATGGCGTACAGAAGAGGAACTACTTGGAGATTTTCTCTGTTACGAAGATTCTTTTAATGCAACCAAGGATACCATAGAATGTCCTGTTTTTCCAAATTATCTGCAAATGTTGAATGAAGAAATAGAGCAAGAAGCCACAATTGCTGTAGAGATTGCTAGAGACAGTTCTCAAGACAGTCAGAGTTCTGCTTCATTGAGTCAGGATCCACTAGGAGGACCAATTATCCAAAATGAAGCTGCCACTGCCATGGATGAGGTGGAAAGAGCCATGGAACAAGCTCAAGATGATGTAGTTAACTTAGAAGATTTGGTGAAACAACTAAACCTTGAGCAGAAACAGATATATGACGAAGTCACAGAACAGGTTGAACATGGATTCAGTCATGAGAAAAAAGAGTGCTCATGTACATCATTTAAGCCTGTCCGACTGTAATTGAGTGGAGAAGCGGGAACTGGAAAAAGTTTTCTGATTAAAGCAATTGCAACTTATCTGCAGAAAAGGACTGAATCACCGCTGTCTTGTGTTGTTACCGCTCCAACTGGGCTGGCAGCACATAACATTAAAGGGATTACTTTACATCGTTTACTGATGCTACCAGTTGAGCATAACAAATTACAATACCACAAGCTATCTGGAGATGCTAGTTCTGAAGTTTCCAGAGTCCTGAAGAAAATGAAACTTATTATCATTGATGAAGTAAGCATGGTCTCAAATCTAATGCTTGCTTTTGTGCATTTGAGAATGCAAGAAATTCTTAGAACAGACTATGATGTCTTATTCGGAGGAAAACACATTATTGTTTTTGGAGATCTACTGCAGTTGACTCCAGTGAAAGGACAACCAGTGTTTAAAATGCTCACGCATGAAGATACCAGGAAGTGCCTAGGAAGCATTGGAAACGTTAATATATGGTTAAATTTCGAATATGCAGAACTGCTTCAAAATATGCGACAGGCAAAGGATGAAGATTATAAAAATATTCTACAAGATGTAAGAATCGGAAAAGTAAGTGAGCATGGGAAAGAAGCATTACATGCACGATTAATTTCAAATTTGTATCCAAATGAAAACATTCTTCTAGAGAATATTTTTAAGAAAATTACTGAGAACAAATCTGGGATATGTTTGATGCCAACTCTGCAAGAATGTTCCATCTTCAACAACAAAATGTTAAAGTTAGAAAATAAAGAGATTGTGAAACTGGAAGCTATAGATAAAATAGAGCATATGGGAGCAATAATTATTTTGTCAGAAAATTTGAAATCAAAATTGGATTCATTAGAGAAGAGTATTGTCGTATCATTTTGAGAAGGAATTTAAATGTTGAAAGAGGTCTGGTAAATGGAGCAATGGGTCATGTTGTTGATTTTGTGAATTACAAAAATAGAGATGGAATTGAAATTTTAAAAATTAAATTTGATGGCATTGACGAAATAGAACAAATTTGTCGTTGTTCAGCTAGATTTTTGCTTGTGAAAGACTTATATGTTCGCCGAAAACAGTTTCCTGTTTGTTTGGCATATGCGGTGACAATTCATAAATCTCAAGGTTTAAGTGTAGATAATGCTTTGGTGAACATTGGAAGTTCTGTGTTTAAAGAGGGTATGGCATATGTGGCATTATCACGAGTCAGAACTTTATCAGGATTGTACTTGATTGAGTGTGATGAAACAAAGATTTGTGCAGATCTAGATTGTGTTAAAGAATACAATAGGTTAAGAAGAGAGTATGCTCCACATTTGCCTCAATATCCTCTGTTTGAAAAACGTGTGGTAGGCTGAAAAAGAAGAAATGAGAATAATTGCAGTGAGGTAGTAGCAGAAAGACAAAAAGTAGATGAAATTGTAAGCAGAAATAAAAAAGGATTCTGTTGAGGATGTTGTTGGATTTCAGTTCGAAAACAGTTCTGGTGTCAACTGCTATGCTAATGTAGTGCTTAATGTTGTGTTTTTTCTTCAAAATTTACAAGAACAGATTGTTGAAAATCAGGATCAAACATTCTGCTGTTTATTAAATTCTGTGTTTGAGAAATGTAGCAGTGATAGAGCAAAAATAGAAAGTGTTTCAGAAATTCGAAATCTTCTAGACATATGTTCTGGTCAAAATCAATTTTCACAGAATATTCAACAAGATTGTCAGGAAATTTTAATGTATATGTTTGATGTATTGGAAGATGAAGGTGTAGATATAAAAAATCTTTTTAGCCTTTCTTATCAATGCCAGCATGACTGCGACAACTGTCGTTTATCAAGTAGTACTACAATAGACACCGAAAGATTTATATATTTGACTTGACCAGACTGCAAATCAGTACCTTTTAATAATCTAGTTAAAGCAGCTGATCACAATATGGTATGTACCCAATGTAAGTCTGCAATGCTGTCCACATTATTTATACAAAATTATGGTCAGTATGTCATTTTAATGTTCCAATGATGTAGACCTGATGGAACTAAATTGACAACTTCTATAAAAAATTTCGTGGCTTCTCAATTTTTATATTCCAGGAAGAACTTTTGCAACTGTAGCTATTATTTATCATGACAGTCCTTCAACAACATCAGGGCATTACACATGTTATTTAAAATGTCGAAAAGGTTGGACTAACTGTAATGACACTCATTTGACTTTCAAACAACGTTTGCCTTTTGACTTAAAAAATTCATACCTAGTGTTTTTAGAACCAAAATTTAAGTAAAGGTAATTGCCCTATGAAGACAGGAGCAGTTAATTAAAGTTAGTCTGCTGTTTAAAATTATATTGTGAGTAAAAGTGATGAATATAATATAAAAATTATAGTTCTCATAAAGGTACAGTAAGTGGATCGCATAGTAAGTGATATCAGTATTATAGGAAATGTTCAACATGAGAGAGCCAGAGATGGAATTATGAATATTTAAATATTGTGAAAATGTTTGAGCCTTTCTTTCAGAACGTCGGGAAAACGGTAATTTTAGAGTTTGTTTTAAGTAATTTGAAAATATACTGATACATCTGACACTATTTGGCCTTAAGGAAAGGTGAAGGAATGAGAAAAGAGTCATGACTGAACACGAGGAGTATATGAAAACATTGAAACATATTTCAGATGTTCTTGGAGCTTTTCTTCTAGAGAGTCGATGAAATGGAATTTTTAGAGAACAGCAGAGTACCTTCCAACAAAAAAGGACCTTCATGATGTACTATTTGGCCTAAAGGAAATGTAATTGAATCAAAGATTAGTGTACATATGTGATTTGTAAGTTTATATGTTTTTTTTAAACACAATCTTTTTGATTGTTTTTTTTTCCCGCTGTCATATGATGAATAGTTTGAACTCACTGTTTTTAGTGAAATTCAATATGTTCTGAGAACAGCAAAAATAAACTATCTAACATGTTGTACAAATTATTCTATAGTTTGTATTGTGTAATTTATATTGTATTTACATTGTCTCACACTCACTTTCCTTTTTCCTCTCTCTTTCAGCTCTTTACTCACTCACACTGCCTTTGTCTCACTCTGTTTCACACCCATACGTTTACTCCACTTCTTTCACAACCCCTCATTTCCATTTCAACTGTCTGCATCCACTCTCTCCCTTGCACCACTTTTCAGCTTTCAGTCTCTGTTTTACTTTCCTTTTCCGTCTTTTCCTCCTTTGCTCTTTTAGTAATTCCTCTTTACTCACTCACCAGTATTGTCGCACTCTATCACTATAACTCACCCACTCTCCCTCGCTTATCTTTGTTTGCTCCTTTCTTTTGACCTCTTCTCTCTATTTTCCGTTCACTACCTCTATGTCCTCAGTCCCTCACTCTCCTTGTGTTATGTTCACTTGTGTTTATCTACTTTCTATCATTTCTTTTACAACAACTTTACTGCTCCTCTCTCATCATTCTGCACCCCATTTCTTTTAGTCCGGTTCCAATACTACCCCTCATTTCCTATCTTTCAATGTCCTTCTCTTTACTTTCATCACCGAATCACTTTCTCTCAGTGCCACTGCTTTAGTCTTCTTCTCCTCTCTTTCCTTCTTTTGCTCCCTTACTCATTTTCCTTTCCTCACTCATTGTACTCCCCTTCACTCAGTCCTTCCCTTAGTCTCTCTGTCTACTAACTTCCTCACTCCTTTTCCCTCAATCCTTCTATATTATCCTCTCTCCCTTCATCCCTTCACTCTGACTCTCCTTCACTTACTCTGTTATCTTCCATTCCTCATTCTTCTAAACGAATCCTTAATCAGACTCCTTTCCCTCTCAGTCATTCTCTTTTTACTTACTCCTGTTTCCTGATTTAGTTTTGCTAACTCACATTCTTTTAGTATCTATCTTACCTTCAGTTCATTTCTCTTCCTCTCTGTCAGTGAATCTATATGCCTTACTCTTAGTAATTTGCTCTCCTTCTATTTCTTTTACCCTCTTTTTGTCCTTCTACATTACTTTATTTCCCTTTGTGTCTTTCACTCGTACTTTATTTCTTAATACACTGTTATGATTTTTACCCTCTTTATTTGTATCTTTTATTTTAAAATATATATTTTACTAATTATAACTTATTTTTTCTTCTCTCTTTCACAGATACAAAGTGTAGTAAAAAACGTAATTAAAGTTACATTAATTATATGGTAAGTGTGACTAAAAAAATGTAGTTTGTGATCACCCTTTGCTTTAACCTCACTATTATTCTCTCACCCTACCTCACTTCTGTTTCCTTACTCTGCTTCCCTCACTTATTCTTATCCTCCATGTTTACTCCCCTGTCCCTAAGTCCCCTCCCACATTCAACTTCTTTCAGTCCCCCTGCTTTACTTCCCTTACCCTCTGTTCCCTTCCTTTGCTCCCTCACTCATTCCCTTTCCCTTAATCATTTACTTCACTCCTGTCACTCCTTCTCTCAGTCCGTCTGTCCTCACAGTTCCTCACTTCCGTTCCCTCCCTCTGTCTCTCTTACAGTCGCTGTCTCTGTCCCCTCATTTTGTCAATACTCTTTCGTCATGCTCACTCCCTACAACTCACCCACACTCCCTCACTTACCTTTCTTTGCTGCTTCACTCACTCCCTTTCAGTCACTCCTTCCTTTACTCTCTTTCTCCTTTCTCTCTGTCACTCCCCATGTCTTACCCTTATTCACTTTTATCCACCCTCTTTCACCCCTCTTTACTTAGTCACTGCTCTTTTCTAACCCTCCCTCACCGTTGTTCCTTTACTCCGGTTCCGTCACTACCCCTCATTCCCCATCCTTTACTGTCCTTCCCTTTACTTTCAACACCCACTCACATTCTCCCAGTACCTCTGCTTTAGTTTTCTTCCTCTCTCTTCCCTTGTTTTGCTTCCTTATTCATTTTTCTTTTCTCACTTACACCCTATTACACCTTCTCTCTGTCTTACTATCTAATACACAGTCCCTCTGTGTTGCTCCCTCTAGCTCTCTTTATCTTGACATCACTCTCGGCAATGGCGCTAACGGGACGCTCACCGGTACGCGCACCGGGGCGTGCCATAACACTGCGCTTACCGGTGAGCGCATCGGTACGCGCCCCGGGGCAAAAAATAAATAAATAAATAAACATTAAAAAAATAGTATTACATAAATATACAATATAGGATTCATTATAAAAGATATTACATTTCATAGCTATAGAAATTAGCTATTAAAAAACCTATGAAATTCACTGAAAAAACCATAGGTTTCACACCAGTTATAGTTAGGAATTAGCATTTAAAAAACCTTTTAAATTCACTGAAAAAAACATAGGTTTCACACCAGTTATAGTTAGCTGGAAATTTTACTCGCATAAAACCGTTGAAATTCCCACGTTATAGTTAGTTGGACTCACTATAACTTGCGCGTGCAATGCACTGCTGATGACGTCACATATTACATCACTCATGACATGGTCAGTGACATCACTCATGACACCATCCTTGTGACAGAGTGACAGACCTCCTTTCACTGTAATCTAACCCTTGAAACACATATTCAAAAATAGAAACTAACATTTTCAAAAAAATGGAGATACCCATATCAGTTACAACAACCAATTCAGTAATTCCACCATCTATATACACATCCACTCATTCACAAACAGTTCTATATAGTCACTCATACATATACTCACTCATCATATGTAGTGATACACCTATACATCCTGTTACACACCGACAGTCATCCAAAAGTTACTCACACACATACTCACACATGCAAATAAACTATTGAACATCCATTTATTTGCATATAGAGCTATATACACACTCCCACCTTACTTCTAAGGAAATTTACACATATTTATTCTTTAAAACAATCACTTATAGAAACACATACTTATTTAAACAGGAACTCTTACAATCTCTTACTCTCACATATACTCACTTATATACATCATTATTCACATATACTAGATTAAAACATATGTAGTTACTGATAGACACTAGTAAGACAATCATTCACTCACTAACATACACATATACACACTCATCCACCCATACAGTCCTGCACATATGCTGTCTTCAAAACACATACAAGCAGAGAGTCAGTCACTCATGCATCTATGTGCTAAGTAATACCCCCACCAAACCATATAGACACTCATAATGATATTAAAACAAACATCTAATAACCCATATACATACACATGTAGCTACTCACCAACCCATGCAGCCACTTATACACAAAGTGAAACACTAATCCTTATATTTAAATATTTAAACAGTACTCACTAATATATGTATTGCCTAAGATACACTTAATAAGCCAGTTAACCAATAATTTTTTTTAAAAAAACATCCATGTAAACACTTATTTAAACATTTATTCTTCCATCAACTTTTACATATACATATATAACACATATTTATTTTTCAGAAAGACACTCATTCACTGGATGGTGTCATCAGTGATGTCATGAGTGATGTCACTGACCATGTCATGAGTGATGTAATATGTGACGTCATCAGCAGTGCATTGCACGCGCAAGTTATAGTGAGTCCAACTAACTATAACGTGGGAATTTCAAAGTTTTTATGCGAGTAAAATTTCCAGCTAACTATAACTGGTGTGAAACCTATGGTTTTTTTCAGTGAATATATATATATATATATATATATATATATATATATATATATATATATATATATATATATATATATATATATATATTATATATATATATATTTATATATTTATATTATTTATATATTTATATTATTTATATTATTTTTAATATAGTTGCAACTTTATAAAATACTTATTAATTATTAAGTAAATATATATTACATTTTATATGTCTGTTTAATTTATTGTTACATTCATTACATGTATTTATAATTGTTACCATTTTCTAATAATGTTAAATATTTTTTAAGTTAAATGTATTATTTAATTTATTTTACATTATTTTTTATACATTTAAAAAAACAATATTTTTTACTTCGACATTTTTAACTATATTTTTTTCTTGATATTTTAGTACTTACCAATATGTAGATAGGATGTCGATATTTTTGACATTGATATTTATGTCCCAATATTTTGGGACCACAATATTTTGTCCACACTTATTTTGTCAGTGATTCATGGCATTGCCTTTAGTTGCCACATACATTTTATACCTTTTTCCTCTCCCTTCAAATTCCAAATCTAACCAAATATATCTCTCTAAATCAACTTTTTGACTCGATTAACCTTCTACTTGTACATCAGGGTACTTTAATTTCTTGTCATCCCACAGCTCATGAAATAATGATTTTCCAATGATGCTATACCAAGTGCAAGATTCTCCCATCATCAATAATAATTTTCCATCAATAAACAAGATACATTTGTGAAAACCTTTGCAAAGATTGTCTTTTACACATAAAATAGAATTTTGAATCATAAAATCCTCCTCATGATAATCACATGTGAGACAATCTTGTTGGATAGGCTAGTTTTACACACTCTGCCAAAATGCCAGTTCTTTTTCTACTTCTAACACAAATTTTATCTAAAGCTAGACACCCCTTGAAATTTCTACAATTCCCATGCCAGTGTATGGTTCACCAGGGGGTGGAGATACACTATTAGTCAAATTCAATACAGCCAAATAAATCAAACAAGTGGCAAAAATAAAAAAATAAAAATCCTAATTAAGAAAATGTGAGAATATTCGAAAACTGTGCTAATAAATTGTGCATTCCTG
Organism: Lissotriton helveticus; assembly: GCF_964261635.1. Taxonomy (NCBI): domain Eukaryota; kingdom Metazoa; phylum Chordata; class Amphibia; order Caudata; family Salamandridae; genus Lissotriton; species Lissotriton helveticus. The sequence continues at coordinate 1,191,541,851 of NC_136067.1, forward strand.
GTATATTATGCACACAAACAAATATTGTTGAAGAAATCAACTGCTCCACTTGAAATCCTGGTACAGAGATGTATAGTATAGCTTCCGATTAAAATGATCCCAAATAAAGATGCCTGCCATCTTCTAAATTCACACTCACTGCAGTGTAATGTGGGAGAAGCACAGGTTGTTGGGACAATAACTGAGTGCCTGGAAATGTGTCACACATGATGAGGCTGAAGTCATGCATGCTCACAGCTCTTGAAGATTCAAATATAAGAAGAACACAGGTGCACCCACCGCAGATGAGTTCTCTGTGAGCATGGCTTGATAATTTTAAACAATGCAACTATATGGTACGTTTACAGAAGATGTATTTAATGGCAACATCCCAATAAGCGCTCACCAGAGTAAATGGTGGCCACAGTGATGAATGCAGACAATTTATCAGACTCTGACACAGTAGCTTTGAAACTTGCTTTTAAGGTTCAGCGCTCCGTATAAAATTTCTCTGCCGAACAGTTCACTTGGGGAAGAGGGAGGGCAGCAGTGACCACTGAAGCAAGGATTGTGTGAAAAAGGCCACTTTATTGAAACAGCTGCACATCACAAAAACAACCTGGGCCTTTGCCTTATGAAACTAAAACATCACTATACAACTTCTCTCACTTAAGTGAAGCTACTCCGTCTGCCAAAATCTCCCTCCCCCGCAACAACTTGACACAGTAATAGTGTACCTACTCCAGATCTGTTAAACTGCAACTGTGACCTTCAAACTCCCCAACCACATTCCTACAACTATTATCCCCAACTCAAGTAGACATCCTACATAGCCTTGAACTTCTTGGGACATTCAGTTGTGAATTTATCTATCCGTTCCCTTTTAGCCTGAATTGGCGCTGTCAACAAGAATAGACTTTGTTAAACAATGACCACTTCTCTGCCAACAGCCACCCAGTAAAGGGGAGGTACACCTTGCCTTTTTTCTGCCCCCGTGCTCCTTCTGTCTAGGTGATAACCAACTCCAGTTTCAACTGTACTAGATTTAACTCCATGCCCATAAAGGACAAATGTACACTGTTTGCTCTGAAAAATTTGACGTCTTTAAAACACAAGGCTGTATGTGCTACCCTACCTATGCCTGCGTCCCTAAAAAAAGCCTGCATCTCCTTGTTGATCTTTTTCCTGGCCCTATCTATTGCTGCTGGGCAGTGAGATCCTTGCCAGACTCTCCCAGGAATGAACTTTGTCCGGATGAGATGGGAACTATCCAACATCTGCTGATCTCCTCAAGTCCTCTTTCAAATCTTTTAACAATGCTAGTCCTTTCCGTGCCACCAAATCGTTCTCTCCTAGATGTAAGAGTAAGATATCTGGACACTTGCCACCTACCAACAATCTGCTCAAACAAGGGAATAACTCGTTCCACCTCATCCCTCTTTTCCTGTGCCAAGAAATATTGTAAATGCCAACATTAAACCCCAAATTCAACTTGTGAGCTCTTTATGAAGGAGTGCCCCACAATCCAGATAGTCAAACCGACCTCGAAAAAGCAAAAACAAAAGAGGACAACCTGTACACATGTCAGCAGCTCTCTTCCCCCTCTTGAACATAACGCTGGAAGCAGATGGATAACCATCACCCCAAACCCAGTATCAGTTCCTTACTCCAACCCTGTGGCCAACCCGATTCTGAAATAATGTTTCCCGAAGCCCAAGCATCTAAACCAATGCACTGTCTTGTACAATATTGCCAACAGCTGGAAAGCAGAGATTGACTTCCTGTTCAAGTGCTTAAAGACCTTCTCATTCCCTGGGACAGCCCACCGCTTTAATGACAGACCCCATCGTACCGGGCAGAACTTAGCCCCAGGGTATACGGGTAATAAAACGCTCCTACCTGACCCCTACGATCAGGCTTTGAGTTATGAAGGCAAATATTTGTCCCTTCTCTACTTCCGAAAGTAACCACCCTTACCTCCGAACAGCTCAGAGACTCGGAACGCCGAAGAACATCCATGACATAATTGTGGTAAACAGAACTGCATCACTGTCTGAGCTGCAAACACCCAGAAACCCTAAAAGCACCGTACCCAAGGTATACTAAGTCAAAGGCCTTCTCTAGTTACCCGACTGACCCTGCTCTCTTGACCACTGTTCCAAACTCATTTTCCCCAGCTTGCCTGCAGAAGGTGTCTAGCTCCACCACAGCTTTCCCATGTATGCAATACCCGCTAACTTACCAGAAATTGTCACCCTGGACTGGCCTTTCTCTATCAATCTCATGATAAATTGAACCACATCCTCCAATCTAGCCCAAGAATCTGATCTACTTTGTGCCTCGCCCTGACAAGAACTCGCCCCAAACCAGGGAGTATGTTGTTCTTGTAGATACCAAACACAGCAAGATAATGGACAGTGTTGAAACTTTTCAATCACTCACCCCCAGTCAAGATATCTGGATTTAATTGATTGTTCTTTTGCTCACTATGGCACCCCAGTTTGCATCCAGCCATATGTAAATCAATCTTGACCCTGCTCTTCATGGAGGCAGTCCTTGCCACACTTCCAGGCCAGGTCCTCCCTGGACCAGAAACAAGCATCCTACAACCGGTTTCAGGGTATCCCCTTTCATCAGCCAGGTTAGATTGAATCCAGTGGCACAGCAAGCAAGGGACCCACATCTGGGTATACCCTTGGTCAATGGATTTAACCCAGATCTTTTGACTGGAGGTGAGTGATTGAAAGGATTCAGCACTCCGTCCATCATCTTGTTGTATTTTCTATGTTTACTCTAAGTGGCCAAGGGTGTGCCTAGACATGGCCCCTTGCTTGATGTGCCACTGGATTCAAGCTAGCCTGGCTGATGAGCGGTGAAACCCTGAAACCAGTACCACAATGCTTCATTCAAGTCCAATGCGGACCTGGCCTGGCAGTTTGGACTGGACTGTTCCCATGAGAAGCAGGGTCAAGACTGATTTGCATTTGGCTGGCTTTGAACTGAGGTGGCATAGTGAGCTAAAGAATGATGGATTCAACTCAAATCTCTTGACTGGCGGTTAGTGATTAAAAAGTTTCAGCACTCCATTCATCATCTTGTTGTGTGCTCTTGTAGATACAGCTAACAAATCCTCTACCAACTGAAGCATCCTTTTTCTCCTACAGTCCATAAGTATTGCGCCATTCTGGTCCTGACACTGTCCACCTCCGTGTCCAGCCCATTGAATCTCTCCCACTGTGTACGAGACAAAGCATCCACAATGTCATTTTCCACACCTGGCATATGCCCAGCTCTAAATACTATATTCAGCTGTAGGTACTTCATCACAAAGACCCTCAGCAACGTCAAGACCTGGGCCTCCCTTGCTGACTGCCTGTTAACTACCTGCACTACTGACAAATTGTCCACTCTAAACAGAACCTTCTTGTGCTCTAAACTGGTCTCTCCACAGCATATCTGCCACAAGCAAGGGGATAAATTCCGAAAAGGCAATGCTGCTGCTACCATGTTTCGAAGCTTGTGGCCATTTATAGGCAAGTATAGGCCAAAACTAATATCTCCTGATGCACCTGAAAAAATGTGAACGTCCCGTCCACTTCTGCCATTGATGTTAATGGAATCCCATTAAAGAAGTGCAGAAAATCTCTCCATATACTCTATCTTCCTTAACCCTAGCTGACAATTGTACGTGATGATGTGGCTATGGGAGCCTCAAAATAGCCAAACTCAGTCTCCTACAAAAGATCCTACCCCCTCTTACCACCCGGCATGTAAAATTCAAATGCCCCAACAAAACTTCCACCTGACTGTGACTTTGTTTTTAACTAACATCGATCCAGCAACTGTTGCATGGTCATTGCTTATCTTCAGGCAACCTGGCTTCCATTAAACCAGAGTCCATTTCGATTCTAAGAAATGGGATAACTGTGCAAGGCCTTACTGTCTTTTCTGGTGCCAATGGCACCCCAATGTCCCCCAAGAGTTCCTGAAAACTTGACAGTTCATGCTGGCAGTCAATGGAACAGGGGTTCCCCACAAAAATAAGTCATCTAGGTAATGTGTTGTATTTTCATGACCTGTGCATCAGATAAACAGCCTTTTTAAAAAGGTGCTGAAGCATTCAAACAGGGCACAAGAGATGGAGCAGCCCATAGGTCGGGCTTTATACACATACCATTTGCCCTCAAACTGGATCCCCAACAGCTAAAAGCCGGCGGGTGTACTGGCAACAAATGGAAGGCAGACCTAATGTCGCTCTTTGCCATAAGCGACCCCGTCCTACTTTTTCAACAAGAGATAAGGTCACATCTACCGATGAGTTTGTGACAGTGACTTGCTTCTGAGGAATAAAGTCACCCACTGACTGGCCCTCCGGCCAAGGGAAGTGTTGAATTAATCTGAACTGGCTTGGTTCCTTCTTTGAAACCACACCGATGGGGGACATGATCAAGTCATCCATTGGCCAATTGTCAAAAGGCCCTGCCATCCCTCCTTCTTGAATTTCTTTTACCAACTTGTCCTGCACTGCCTGCTTGGGCTCACTGGCAGATTTCAAATTATCTGTCCAGTGTCTCACTCTTGGGCCCTAGTACTTCAGTCTGAAACTGCACGTAAACCCCTGCAGTAAAAACCTAGCATCATCCGGTTTGTCATGTGCAGCAAGCCAAAAACCCAGGGGCTTATTTACAAGCCCCTTGTGCCAATTTTCCATAATTTTTAATATGGGAAAAGAGACGCACGGGTGACGCAAGGGGCTTGTAAATAAGCCCCCAGTCTGTCCAGTGCAAGGCCTTCCCTGCAGGTCTCTGTCCTCCCCTTCCTGACCTTTAAACCCCTGCCTTCCCCTGTTTCTTGATTCATAATGCTTGCAAGAGACTTGAACTCGGTGTCCCAGAACAATCGTGCAAGGAGAAGAGGAAGAGGAGCCTGGATGCACGCCTGCGCCGTGCATGCTGAAAAGGGCTGTTTGCCTCGTGCAGCACTGGACGCTCGATTCATAACGGCTGGCAAGGGACTCGGACTCTGTGTCCCAGAAAAACCCTGCATGGAGGAGAAGAGGAGGAGCCTGGGTGCACACCCGCGTGTGCTGGAAAGTGCTGTTTGTCTCCTACAGCGAGGGACAGGCCCTGGTGAAGCCTGGGCCAAGGGTGGGCCCGTCCGCGCCTGTTGGAGCCTAGAGGAGGCTGGGCTGGGTCACCTTTCTTGGCGCTTGTGCTCAGAATTTCAGTTGGAGCCAGGAGTACTTTGGAGTGCAACTGTGCAGCCCCATTGGCAGAGGTCTCGAAGGGGGGAGATGCTAATAAGGGCCCACGAGGGACATTACTAACGTCTCCCAGCTCCAGCGGGTAGGAGAAGGTTCCACAACCCGCTTGGGCATTGATTATGGTACTTTGACCTAGTCTGTTTAGCTCTTAATTTGTTGTGAGCCCCTGCCCAAGCATCATAGGGAAACATAAGGGCCCGGCCAAAGGACCCCCAGGATCATCAGCATCTACAATGGAGGAACTATGGGCCAGATGTAGGTGGCTAAATACTGGTCGGTAATGCCGAAATTCGGTAAATTTCAGCGTTACCGACCGGTATTTAGCCATGTGCGATGTAGGTAATACCGAACGCCATTGCAAATAAGGAATCGGTAAAAAATCGGAAAACCAGTTACCGATTCCTTATTTAGCGATTAGCAAACACCGAAACCCCTAAATACCGAATCGGTAAATAAGAAATTGTTAAGTAATCGCAAATGCGATTTACAAAAAGTCTAATACCGAATTTACGATTTTTCGGGATTTAAGAGTCGCTAATTACCACCGACTCAAAGCAGGTGGTAATCAGATGCACTGCATATAAACAGCCCCAAAATGCAACAGTGTGAACACAATGGCAGCCCTCTACGTAATAGCAAGGCGGCTACGTTTGCGAGCAGCAGGACTGAGGATCTGGAGATGGGATGAGCGCGTGTACAGACTGTGTTACACTGTTCCAAAGGACTGAGGCTGAAATACATGAGCGGTACAGGCTACACCCCCAAACCATCCTAGACCTGATACGGGACCTGCACCCACTCCTGGAGCGTCAGACACCAAGGGCGCACGCCATACCAACACATGTACAGGTGCTCTGTAGCCTGCACCTACTTGCATCAGGAAGTTACCAGGGGGTGATAGCTGTGGCAGGTGTGGTGTCACAGAGTTGCCTGTCCCGTTTCTGCAACTCCTTCTTGGATGCCATGATGCAGAGAATGCATCGCTACATACGCTTCCCCAGCACACAGGCGGAACTGCAGAAGACAAAGCTGGATTTCTACCAAAAGGCACAGTTCCCACATGTAATAGGGTGCATTGATGGGACCCACATACCAATCTGCCCACCTGCAGCTATAGGATACATATACCAGAACCGCAAATCTACGCATTCCATCAACTTGCAGGTGATATGTGATGCGGCAACATCATCGCTGACATCGTGGCCAAATTTCCCGGGAGTACCCATGACTCCTACATATTCAGGAACAGTGGGATCTACACACATCTGGCTGGTGGTGAATATGAAGAAGAATACCTGCTAGGTAAATCAATGTGACACACCCTGATGTATACCTTGGATGATTGTGTTGGTCACTCTTATTAATGGCCCTTCCTTTCACATTTAGGTGACAGCGCATATGCCGTGCGGGCATTTATCCTAACTCCATACCTCAACCCTTCCACCCCAAGTGAGAGAAGATACAATGTGGCACATAAAAGCACGAGCAACGTTGTGGAGCGCACCTCTGGACTTCTAAAAAGCAGGTTCCCATGCCTCCACAAAAGTGGAGGTGCACGTCATGAAAGGCGGCACATACCAGGCCCAATTCAAATGCAGTTTCCAAAACAAAAACGGGTTACATCACCCATTTTGGTGTACTATATGATGTCTGGCATCACTTCCTGTGCTCATGCGCTGCACTGCTGCGTTCCTTGGCCCCATTGTCCTCACTGCCAGTCTGTCCTGTGGCAGCGCTGTGCCATTCGCTGTACCTCCTGGACTCTGTGGGAGGGGGCGTGATGCTACTGCGGCTAGTAGCCTCTTCACTTTCACCTCCATCACCTGTAGTGGCTGCCTTGTCAGTTTGTAGCACTTCTAGTGTACTGGTCACTGTGACCAGCCCCCTCGCCACATCACGGCTGCAGTGGGCCATCTCCTCCTGCATGGCCACCGAGCGCCTGCAGAGCAGAGAGGTGGCAGTAGGGAGGCGGTTCACAGCCTTGGTGTAGTTGTCAATTTTCTGTCTCTCCCTGCGTCTTGCCAAACGGTCCTCATCCTATTTGCTGACTGCCTCGGACATGTTCCTCATGCCCTCAGCCACAGTACTGTTCATGGCACAGATGCCCTTCTCAACTCGCAGCATGTGCCCATTCATCTGCACCATCTGCCGCTGTACTGACCTTATGGCTTTTCCTTGCAGGCGCTGTACCTTGAGCATGTTGCCCTCCAGTCCGTCGAACACACTCATCCTTGCCCTGTGATGGAGGACTGGCTGCCCTTGCCCTGCGGCATCTGACACGTGCGTGGGCGTGCTCTGTGGGGGACTGTGAGTCTTCACTGTCGCCATCCTCAGCCACCGTGGACTGTTGTCCTCCTATGATGTCCTCTTCGGACACCTCCATCTGCTGGAGGCTGGCCACTGCATGCCTCCTGGCTCTGGGTGCTGGAGGCGTTGATGGTGGTGGTTTGGTGTGCCCTGCAGGCGACAGGACCCTCTCCTCCTGTGTCCTCTCTGTCCTGGGTGCCTTTCCTTTGCTCCCCTCTGCTGCCCTGCGCAATGGCTCGCCTGTGAAGACAAAATGTACATTTGCTCACTTATCTAGTAGCATTTGCGTAATAATAAATGTCATGCATGCCAGTCAAACTGACTATCCTCTGCTTGCTAATTGCTGCTGTGTGTCACATGCCTTTGGGTTCATTGGACTGACTGTTCTGACATGTGTAACTTCTGACTTCATCTCCCATAATGCATTGCTGGTTTTAAGTAAAACATGTACTGGAGTGGGATTCACAATGCCTCCTTGGGGATTGGGGTTAGGGAGTGGGGGGCACAGCATGCAGTGCAAGCATCTTACCTTGTTTGTTGCCAGCGCTGGCTGAGCTGTCCGCATCCCCAATATCACTCACACTCTCCAGCTGGAGGGTGGGCTCGACCAGGAGATCCAGGGCAGTTGGTGCAGGTGCTGTGTTCCTCCCTCCACCTGTAAAGGTTGGCTTGCTTCTTCCTCTCTGCCATCCTCTCCTTAGCACTCTTCCTCAGGTCATACCCGTGTTTTTTTAGTTCCTCAATGGAGCGCTGGGTGACTCCAATGGCATTGATTTTTTCTTGTATGCCAAGCCAAATCCGCCTATTCTGTGATTCTGGCACGTGCAGAGACTGCTTTCCAAATAGTTTTTCGTGGTCCTTTGTGACATCCTCAATAAGGACCTCCAGCTCCCTCTCGCTGAATTTATGCTTCCTTTTTCTTTCAGCTGCATCCTTCTCCCTCTCCTGTTTGTCCATTTTGCTAATTTTTGACTGCAAATTGTGAGTAGAGTTGCTCTTGGCTGGTTAGCTCAGCTCCCTGCCTAACAAACAGCTCCAGGATCAGTGCAGCTGCATGGGTGTGGCCACTTCCTGGTCGAGAGGTAATGAGGATGCACAGGATTGGCTGATTCCACAATTACCGTTTTTTTTTTTTTTTTTTAATTACCCAATCGCTATTTACCGAATCGGTATTAAGGATTCGATAATAACGAATCGGTAATGGGAATTCGGTATTTATTTTTACCGATTCTTTATGAATCGCTAATTTTTAGCGATTATTACCGAATCGCAAATTTTTTCAGAATTTCTTTTTTTTAAATTTCTTTTAAATTCTTTTTTTACGTATATCTGAAATACCGAGTTCTTAATAGCGATTCGGTAAAATTCGCTATTAAGGACTCAGCATTTCAGTATTACCTACATCTGACCCTATGACCCTTGATGTCCTACCGAATGGCCACCTTATGAGTGCAGGTGATTTTAACCTTCATTTTTGCAGGGACCCAACTGTGCCTAACCCCTCTGATATAAGATGTCCGCATTTGAAGGGCATGCACGTAGAACATAAAAAGCAGGGAGACATTCTCAATACCCTAGCCAACAAGTTCGACCTGACCTTGGCAAAGTGCCTGTTGGATCAAGGCAGAAAACCTATCATTCCCACCTTCACTGGGAGGGGGAGCACATCTATTATAGATTTTATTTTTGTTTCGCATCCCTTTTTTTCTTTTGTGGTTTAACTTCTCTATTGAAGATAGTATTCACAGTGACGACAATCCGCTTTGTGTTACAACCAGCTGCCCCCTTATTAGGGAAATATAGGACGACTTTAGCCAGGGGGACATAAAAGGCATCAGATCAGGGTAGAAAGTTAAGGTGGATACAGATAACCCTGGACCTTTTTTATGAGTCTCTCCTAGGTAGCTATAACATGGAGTTAGATATCTGGAATAGGAGCAGGTAGCACCAGAGAGTATTCTTGAGGCCTTCTCAGTCATTTCACGTACCATTGGGGAATTATTAAAGGCCCCATCCAGGTATCCGATGGATCATGGCCCAAGATGTTTCGATCAGGATTTTTCTAGTGCTACTAGGAAACTGAGGGGGGCATTAGGTGCCAATCCAAGGGATCCTGTAGTCTCTCATCGGTAGATGTAACATGGATTTAGATATTTGTGCATAGGCGCAGATAGCACCGGGGAGCATTCTTGAGGCCTTCTCAGTCATTTCACGTACCATTGGGGAAGTATTGAAGGCCCCATCCAGGTATCCTATGAATCATGGCCTGACATGGTTTGATCGGAATTGTTCTAGAGTGGCTAGGATACTGAGGTGGGCATTAGGCACCAAACCAAGGGATCCTGTAGTGGTTAAAGCCTGTAGAGGGCTATATAAAGCTTAATTACCTATGCATAAGGCCGAGTTGAGGGATGAGGCATGGAGCAGGTTCTCCGTGGCTAGCACCCAAAAAAACTGTGAAAAGTTTTAGAGCATCGTTAATATTCCATTTTTGGTAGTAGATGCTGCACAGCCACTCAATGCACATATTACAGAAGAACAATGGGTTGGTCATTTTGAGTAAATGTTTAGAAGCCCAACAGAAGTCAGCATAGATGATAGTAGGGTAGAAGGGAAATCGGCCCTCGTTATCTCAGCTGATTAAGTTAGAAAGGGCATAGAGGGGTTGTCCAGAAATAAGGCTCTTGAACCGGATGGCATTTCCCTGGCTGTGGGTGCCTGTTCTAACTTCAATCATCAATGCAGCTATAAGAGGTGATCCACCTAGCACTTGGGATACATCAACTATCGTCCCACTTTTTAAAAAGGCAATAGGGACAGTACCCTTTGTTATAGGCCAATATCGCTTTTGGACTCTATGGTCAAGGTAGTGGGACTAATTCTCCGGGAAAGGCTAGCTTCATGGGCAGATGATAACAGTATATCAGCAGACATCCAATATGGTTTTCGTCCAGGGAGGTCAACAGTGGACCAATGTCTGAATCTGTCTCTGAATGTATATAAGTACACAGTTGCCCACCCCGGTGCGATCTATCTGGCCTTCGTGGACTTGTCCTTTGATCGGGTAAATTGAAGCAAGTTATAGGAGACCCTACTGTGTATGGGGGTAGATAAAAACACCGAGTTGGAAGTTGACTGGACGCCCTACTCAGATGTCTGATATAGACACGGAGCCTATCGGTAACAATTGTTAAGCCTACCAGCCTCGAGCTATCTCCGAAAATTAAAAAGGAGGATTCGAATGGCACTTTGACAGGAGGAGGCCCACTGGTTTCTCAAATTGAGGTGAAATTATACTAGCGCAACCAGCAGAGGGGAGAATCAAACAGTGGAACTAATACCCACGCTAAGTCCACAAAGCTCCCACCTACAACTAAGGTTTTTGAACATAAACCCAGGCAGAGAGTCAGACCTAATCTGGTGACAATAGCTGTGGTGTCAACTCAGTAGTTAACCTTGTTAACAGAAGGCGCTTTGCCATTCACGACTGTTTCCTACCTAACGAGAGTGAAGTTTTGGTCTTGATAAAGATGGTATAAAATGAAAATCCATCGAAACGCGTTGACGCACACGAATCAATACACAACCTCCTTGCCTCGCACTACTTGAATGGCCAATTACATATAAATGTTGTCAAGTACTGTTTGGAACATATAGCAAAACAGGGGATGTGTAGCTCTCTAAGACCAAGTGTATAGGTCTGGTGTAATACTCTCTCATGAAATTTTTATGCCTTTGTATTTATCTGTGATTATTGTCATTGCATATTGTTTTTAACAATTTGTTGGTATGTACCATTTTGTATTCTAGTTTTTAATGTAAATTTTTTTTAATGAACTTGTAACCAAATAAATTGCATATCAATTGAATTCATTGGTCTGTCAGGTAGATATAGGAATACGGATTGCAGTACGTTGTTGGGGAGTGAAAGGAATGAATGACATTTTGAGACCCATCTAGTGTGGGAAAATCTTTGAAAATGTATTTACCCATTGGGATTTTGCTATTTTTCACAGGTAGATAAAAACATCCTTTTTTTTTTTAAAGAGTAGTTTCATAGGAACACCAATGCTAAAGTACTTTTCACCAATGATGGTAAGGTGACCCATCAGTTCCCAATTCAGAGAGGGATGAGGCAGGGCTTTATATTGGCTCCGTTTTTATTTCATTTATATATTAACAACTTGGAGAAGGAATTGATAGCTACCCAGGCTGATTTTTCACAGCTGGGACGGCGTGGTCTGCCTGTATTACTATATGCGGATGATGCGGGCCTTATGGCTAGGCCTGCAAGAGGGTTGCACACCCTACGTAACTCCTTCGTGATGTTTATGGAAGACCTGAACCTGCTAGTGAATAACTCCAAGTCTTATGTGATGCAGATGGGACTTCTGCATCACATTTTAACTTCAAGGTTGGGTCTGATCCAGTTCTTAAAACTAGAGTTTTTTTCTATCTGGGGGTTACTTTGGATGTCACGTTAAACTGGGATCCATTAAAAAACAGTAAGCAAGGGGGATTTCTATGGGCCAATGCAGCCATTTTTACTTTTGCTTCCCGCTTGGGCAAAGAAATGATTGGTGCACTCTTGCAGGTCTATAGAGCCAAGTGTATAGCTCAGGTGAGGTATGGTAGCGAAATTTGCAGCTATATTTCTCATGACGAGCTCCAAAGAGTTGAAAATAGGTTCCTTAGATGTCTTTTAAATGTACCTCAGGGAACCTCCACTTTTATGGTACATGAAGAAATGGGTATGACCTATTTGTCAGACCTGTTGTCTTTTCATCCCCTGTCTTATTGCTCAAAGTATGGTTGAGGAATAGGACTGTCTTAAACAAAGAGATCCTAAGAAATTGTCTGGCCCTCCACCATGTTCATTATATTCCCTGGTTTAAATACATACTGGAAGGATTTAGCAGTCTGGGAAGAGTGGAACTCTTTAGTAACCTGGACACAATTAGAAGGAAAGACCTGCTTTGGTCCAAGGAGTCCTTCTTTAGACAGCGGGTAGTGGCCAGGGAAGAATGCGAGCTAAAGAAGCCCAGTGTACGTAGATTTATCTCCTTCAAAACTGTTCAATCAACAGAACTATATCTTTTAGGGCTTCCCATTTCGTATGATCATTTGTTACTGACTAGATTTCGCTTTGATCAATTTTATCTCCTTCTTGGCCATCCGCGAGGGAGTAATAAAGTCGATACTTTGCTGCCCTGTGGCTGTGATGGCAAGTCTCCACAGGACATGCTTCATTTTTTAATATTCTATTGTAATTATGAGGTGCAGAGAAAAACGTATTTATTCATTAGTTTAAAAAAATTTTTTTTAAACAAGTGCGTCCTGCTTTTACCTTTTTATCAATGCTTTCAGGGACCGCGGTATGGCATGTCCTTAGCTTTTTTAAGGCTGCAGTCAGGCTCAGATCGAGCTGTGTGACTAAGTAACAATGGTGGGACAGGCCTTTAGGTGAAGTTTCCTGGTATCTTTTTAATTGAAAACTAATGAGAAATGGAACTCGCACAGCCCAAACAATAATCCTGGATGTATTATGAGTTCAATTCTGTTGTGTGCATCGGAGAACAACGCTGCCTGGCCTGACAGCGTGAATTCACAAGAACTAATACGATGCCCACCCCCTAGCCTGGGGGGAGCGTCTCCGAGCACAACGTGTGTAGACCAAAAGGTCTAATTCACTGAATCAATTTAATCCACAAATTTGTATGATTCATTAAGGCGTATTTATTCCTTAAACGCATTCAATTATCATGGTTTCATGAATCAACATAAAGTCTCTGTTCAAAGAAATTGATGGCATAGTTATAACCAATCCCGATGCATTTCGGGCTCCGCCCTTCTTCAGGGGATGGCTCTACAAACGGAAAGTGAAAGAATCATGGTGTCGGTATATGTACAGAATGGCAGTGTAAATCGACAAATGCTACTAGTTGTACATGATATTAAAAAATAATGAATATATACACAAACGACATCCCAATAACAAAAAAAGAAAGTGTGCTCAAGCTCATTTTAGCCCAACTGTGCCGTCAGACAAAGCCTACGGATATTTCACAAGCTTTACCGCAAAGTTGTGCGCGGTTGAGGGATCAAAGTGACAATGCGCCTAAAACGCCATAAGCGGGTCCTTACATCCCGTCGTAAACACCACGATTGTGCCCATTACTCTTAACGGTGTCAGAGTCAACATCATGCCGGTGGGGTACTCACGTTCGAACAACTATGCAGTGTCTCCGAGGAGTTCCAAAGCGTAAAGGTGAAACACACGCCGGGAGTGTTCACAGGCTCGTTAAAAAGTGAATATAGAAAAGGGTGTGGGAGACTAGCAAAAGCGGAAGTCGGTATAGCGAAAATGTAAGCGCCATCTTGGAACAGGTTGTGAGGCTCACAAAGCGATGAGAGGGTAAATCAGACGTGCTAAACAAAGTGAAATCAATAAAGTGGCAGATGGTGAATGAAAATAAAAATAAAATTAAAAAAAGTGAACGTTAATTAAATGAATAAATTATATCATGCACATGCAGGATGTTATTGATCACAGATAACATTGAAATTCCATCCTGTCGTTAAGTCCATGCGGTATCATGGTGGACATGAAGCGGATCCAGAAGTTTTCGCGTTTCAACAAGGTGTTTTTGTTGTTCAAGGTCACCTGTACTTGTTCGAGTATTAGGAATTTTAGTTGAGCCACATTGTGTCGATTTTCTTGGAAATGTGTGGCAACACTGGATTTCAAGTTTTTAGTTCTGATATTGCTCTTGTGTTCGAGGATACGAACACGTATCTTCCTTTCTGTATGGCCGATGTAACATTTGCCACATGGGCACTTAAGTAGATAAATGACATTGCTGGTATTGCACGTGGCATTCACACGTAATTTTATGGGGTGACCCTTCAGTGGGTGGTTGGTGGTATTCCCTGTAATACAGTTATTACAATTGCTGCAATTGTAACAGGGCCGTAGGCCAGTATAGGTGGTTTGGATGGTAGGTGGTTTGTCCCGGTTGAGAATCTCTTTAAAGTTGCGGCCTCTGGTGAAGGCAAACATGGGTGGATTGTTAAATAAACCCTGGAAATCAGGTTCCGTGGTTAAGATAGACCAATGTTTGCGAATGATGTGTTGGAAAGTTTTGGAGAGAATTGAGTACTTGGAAACCACGACCATGCGATTAGACTTAACCTTGTGTTTAGGAAGTAGGAGAGTACTCCTCATCATTGTTTCACTTCTCTCCATGGCCATGTCCAGAATCGGTGGCGGATAGCCCCGTGCTTTAAGTTTCAACAACAGTTTCCTCATTTCTTGCTTGCAATCCTCTGTTCTTGACACTATGCGTTTCACCCGTAGGGCTTGGGCGAATGGTAAGTTGTTCTTTAGTTGCCAGGGGTGGAAGCTGGTGTAGTGCAACGTGGAGTTGCGGTCTGTAGGTTTGCGATATAAGTTGGTGTGCCACTGATTTCGTTCTCTCAGGATTTCCACATCAAGGTAATGTACACAGTTCTCATTGAATTCCCAGGTGAATTGAATTCTGTTGTTAATGTTGTTCCATGTCTGAAGGAATTCAATTAAGGATTCAGTTGTACCACTCCATAATAAAAAAATGTCATCAATATAACGCAAGTATAACTTGCCATGTTCCTGCCATTTCATCTGGTTGACGATGTGTGTTTCCTCAAATTGCTTCATGAAGATATTAGCGTAGCAGGGAGCTGCGCAATTTCCCATGGCCGTACCATTTAACTGGTGTATCCATTTGTCATGTGTTGTAAAGTAGCTATGGTAAAGTGTGAATACAGTCAATTCCATTAAAAACACTTTCAAGTCCTGGTCTAATTCAGAAGTCATGAGCGCATGTTCCACAGCTTCAATACCCCAATCATGGGGAATAGAGGTATACAAGGCACAGACATCTACTGTGCACATAATCAAGGTGGAGTCTTTGAATTCATCCATGGTTGGTGTCAATTTCAGCAAAAAGTCTGTGGTATCTCGTACATGTGATTTGGTGTTTAGAACAAACGGTTGGAGGTACCTGTCAAGGAATTTTCCGGTATTCTCATGTAAACTGCCCTTAGTTGATACGATAGGCGCTTACATTTTCGCTATACCGACTTCCGCTTTTGCTAGTCTCCCACACCCTTTTCTATATTCACTTTTTAACGAGCCTGTGAACACTCCCGGCGTGTGTTTCACCTTTACGCTTTGGAACTCCTCGGAGACACTGCATAGTTGTTCGAACGTGAGTACCCCACCGGCATGATGTTGACTCTGACACCGTTAAGAGTAATGGGCACAATCGTGGTGTTTACGACGGGATGTAAGGACCCGCTTATGGCGTTTTAGGCGCATTGTCACTTTGATCCCTCAACCGCGCACAACTTTGCGGTAAAGCTTGTGAAATATCCGTAGGCTTTGTCTGACGGCACAGTTGGGCTAAAATGAGCTTGAGCACACTTTCTTTTTTTGTTATTGGGATGTCGTTTGTGTATATATTCATTATTTTTTAATATCATGTACAACTAGTAGCATTTGTCGATTTACACTGCCATTCTGTACATATACCGACACCATGATTCTTTCACTTTCCGTTTGTAGAGCCATCCCCTGAAGAAGGGCGGAGCCCGAAATGCATCGGGATTGGTTATAACTATGCCATCAATTTCTTTGAACAGAGACTTTATGTTGATTCATGAAACCATGATAATTGAATGCGTTTAAGGAATAAATACGCCTTAATGAATCATACAAATTTGTGGATTAAATTGATTCAGTGAATTAGACCTTTTGGTCTACACACGTTGTGCTCGGAGACGCTCCCCCCAGGCTAGGGGGTGGGCATCGTATTAGTTCTTGTGAATTCACGCTGTCAGGCCAGGCAGCGTTGTTCTCCGATGCACACAACAGAATTGAACTCATAATACATCCAGGATTATTGTTTGGGCTGTGCGAGTTCCATTTCTCATTAGTTTGCACTATTTCCTGACCCTGGAACCCTGCACGCCAATTTAAGACAACATGAATTTCGACTCTATCTCTGGGATGACTGACCAGAAGGCAAGCACATTCGCCTTCACTGTTGAAGATGCCGATAAGATCTACGGCTTGATTCATGATGACATCACCTCCACTGCCAACACCCGCAGTGTGGAGAGTAATATTAAACAACTGCTTTACTTACTGAAGAAAGAATCAAATCAAAAACTGCATGCTAGTACCCTCATACGGTACCATCGGGCACAAAGGATCCCTCGGGGCTTGAGAGTCCCACTGAAGCCTCTACTGTGTAAGAACAATGCCAAATTTGTTGAACGCTGGTACGCAATCCTGAATAAGTGTTCCCTCGACCTGATCTTGCTGATAGTCGAGGAACTTTCAAGAACATTGGAAGAGTTAACTCAGGAGATTAAATGCGTCAGAGATGAGCTGGACAACGCCATGACCGCGGAAGATCTCACAAAAATGCTGGAGGACATCACTACTCAACTGGATAAACACACTCGTGAGATACAGGAGAGAAAATTTCGGAAATACAAGAGAGACACTATTGACTACAAGCTCGGCGAGGTTTACACCTGGGCAGAGGTGTACGCCCGCCGACGTACCAACAAGCCTTACAACCCTTTCTCAGGGGCCGAAACCTCGTCCTCTGAAGATGAAAACAGACAAAGACAATCAGGTACCACACCAACCTCTGAACCGGCTACCCCAAGCACATCAGCTCAACCTGCGGTGCATTTTATAGAACCGGGCCAGGATCAACAACCAGATCCCGGGGGGGCAAGACCCGCCGTGGTAACAGAAAAGGAGCAGACACCGCCGCTGGGCAAGAACAAACGCAACAGAAAGATAAGATGATGATGGAAGAAAATTTGGTCATCAACATTTCCTCTACGCCTTTATCCAGAGAAGAAATTGCTACCTTGCAAAAGGGACAATCCTTTGTCCCTACTACCCGAACCAACACCCTTGAGCTGGAAGTCAGTACATTCAAATTGTTACGCAACATGAGGTTGAGACACTTCTTTCAGAATGTGTGCCCAGCACCACCCCAAACGGATGACATGCTTAGAGGACTTCGGCCCCACAGTACATTTATGGCTCCTTCTAGCCACAAGATTATTGACTCATTTGAGAACTTAGTCAAGCAAGAAATCATTAAACTCCCATTTCAGCGTCCCATAAAACATGGAAACGTCACGTGCAAGGAGAGAAACATCTTACAGAAGTTGGCCAATAATCCCCTCATCACTTGCCAGAATGCGGACAAAGGTGGCGCACTGGTTGTCATGGACACCAGCTACTATGAGGAACAGATTGAAATACACATTATGGACACCAATGTTTATGATGTCCTGCCCGGGGATCCAACTGTTGAAGACACTAAGAATTTGATTGCAATCATCAATAAGGCTTTTGACAATGGTACTATCGACGATAAAACACGACGATATCTGACACCCAACAATCCGAAACCTCCAATGCTACATATGCTTCCGAAAATACACAAGCATCCCACCAGACCTCCCTTCCGCCCTATCGTATCAACTAAGGGCAGTTTACATGAGAATACCGGAAAATTCCTTGACAGGTACCTCCAACCGTTTGTTCTAAACACCAAATCACATGTACGAGATACCACAGACTTTTTGCTGAAATTGACACCAACCATGGATGAATTCAAAGACTCCACCTTGATTATGTGCACAGTAGATGTCTGTGCCTTGTATACCTCTATTCCCCATGATTGGGGTATTGAAGCTGTGGAACATGCGCTCATGACTTCTGAATTAGACCAGGACTTAAAAGTGTTTTTAATGGAATTGACTGTATTCACACTTTACCATAGCTACTTTACAACACATGACAAATGGATACACCAGTTAAATGGTACGGCCATGGGAAATTGCGCAGCTCCCTGCTACGCTAATATCTTCATGAAGCAATTTGAGGAAACACACATCGTCAACCAGATGAAATGGCAGGAACATGGCAAGTTATACTTGCGTTATATTGATGACATTTTTTTTATTATGGAGTGGTACAACTGAATCCTTAATTGAATTCCTTCAGACATGGAACAACATTAACAACAGAATTCAATTCACCTGGGAATTCAATGAGAACTGTGTACATTACCTTGATGTGGAAATCCTGAGAGAACGAAATCAGTGGCACACCAACTTATATCGCAAACCTACAGACCGCAACTCCACGTTGCACTACACCAGCTTCCACCCCTGGCAACTAAAGAACAACTTACCATTCGCCCAAGCCCTACGGGTGAAACGCATAGTGTCAAGAACAGAGGATTGCAAGCAAGAAATGAGGAAACTGTTGTTGAAACTTAAAGCACGGGGCTATCCGCCACCGATTCTGGACATGGCCATGGAGAGAAGTGAAACAATGATGAGGAGTACTCTCCTACTTCCTAAACACAAGGTTAAGTCTAATCGCATGGTCGTGGTTTCCAAGTACTCAATTCTCTCCAAAACTTTCCAACACATCATTCGCAAACATTGGTCTATCTTAACCACGGAACCTGATTTCCAGGGTTTATTTAACAATCCACCCATGTTTGCCTTCACCAGAGGCCGCAACTTTAAAGAGATTCTCAACCGGGACAAACCACCTACCATCCAAACCACCTATACTGGCCTACGGCCCTGTTACAATTGCAGCAATTGTAATAACTGTATTACAGGGAATACCACCAACCACCCACTGAAGGGTCACCCCATAAAATTACGTGTGAATGCCACGTGCAATACCAGCAATGTCATTTATCTACTTAAGTGCCCATGTGGCAAATGTTACATCGGCCATACAGAAAGGAAGATACGTGTTCGTATCCTCGAACACAAGAGCAATATCAGAACTAAAAACTTGAAATCCAGTGTTGCCACACATTTCCAAGAAAATCGACACAATGTGGCTCAACTAAAATTCCTAATACTCGAACAAGTACAGGTGACCTTGAACAACAAAAACACCTTGTTGAAACGCGAAAACTTCTGGATCCGCTTCATGTCCACCATGATACCGCATGGACTTAACGACAGGATGGAATTTCAATGTTATCTGTGATCAATAACATCCTGCATGTGCATGATATAATTTATTCATTTAATTAACGTTCACTTTTTTTAATTTTATTTTTATTTTCATTCACCATCTGCCACTTTATTGATTTCACTTTGTTTAGCACGTCTGATTTACCCTCTCATCGCTTTGTGAGCCTCACAACCTGTTCCAAGATGGCGCTTACATTTTCGCTATACCGACTTCCGCTTTTGCTAGTCTCCCACACCCTTTTCTATATTCACTTTTTAACGAGCCTGTGAACACTCCCGGCGTGTGTTTCACCTTTACGCTTTGGAACTCCTCGGAGACACTGCATAGTTGTTCGAACGTGAGTACCCCACCGGCATGATGTTGACTCTGACACCGTTAAGAGTAATGGGCACAATCGTGGTGTTTACGACGGGATGTAAGGACCCGCTTATGGCGTTTTAGGCGCATTGTCACTTTGATCCCTCAACCGCGCACAACTTTGCGGTAAAGCTTGTGAAATATCCGTAGGCTTTGTCTGACGGCACAGTTGGGCTAAAATGAGCTTGAGCACACTTTCTTTTTTTGTTATTGGGATGTCGTTTGTGTATATATTCATTATTTTTTAATATCATGTACAACTAGTAGCATTTGTCGATTTACACTGCCATTCTGTACATATACCGACACCATGATTCTTTCACTTTCCGTTTGTAGAGCCATCCCCTGAAGAAGGGCGGAGCCCGAAATGCATCGGGATTGGTTATAACTATGCCATCAATTTCTTTGAACAGAGACTTTATGTTGATTCATGAAACCATGATAATTGAATGCGTTTAAGGAATAAATACGCCTTAATGAATCATACAAATTTGTGGATTAAATTGATTCAGTGAATTAGACCTTTTGGTCTACACACGTTGTGCTCGGAGACGCTCCCCCCAGGCTAGGGGGTGGGCATCGTATTAGATCTTTTTAATTGAATTATCTGTATTTTATACAGTGTGTACTTTTGGTGTCTTGATTTTATGTGATTTGAGTTTTATGTTTTTTTCCACAAAAGCCGAATAAAATATTATTGATTGATTGTGTGCGTGGGTATTTTCCATTGAAAACTGTTCCTTCAACTGAGCCCTATCTCCTATGGCTGAAAAGCTCTCACAACAGATGTTTACTGACAAGGTTCCGTCTGGACCTTTTTCACTATCTCCTGGCCCATCCGGGTGAGGCACAAAGGGGTCAGAGCCTTCCTCACTGTGGCTGTGATGGGAAGTCTCCTCAGGACATGATGCATTTTTTTGTTTTGCAGTTTTTACGAGTTTCCTAGAAAATCTCATATTAACCCTCTTTCAAAGAAGTGCAATTTTAGACCGGGCAGACCAGCTTTTATTTTCTTGCAAATGCTTTCCCGCAACTCTGTTACATGTTCTTAGCTTTTTGAGGTGTGCAGTTAGACTCTGATCAAGCTGTGATTAGTCTATTTGCTAGTGTCATCAAGGTTCGTGCTGTGGCCATTTTACATGTTTGCCCGGTCTATGACATGGTGTGTTCCTTATTGGTATTCAACTGAGCCGATGGTGAGGAGCTGAATTGCTACAGGTACACTATGTGGTTTTTTGCCTCTCTATTATTACATATCTTGTATATATTTTTAAATGTTGATTAGTGAATTTAAATGGAAACTTGGGAGACTGAAATGGATAGCAGATCGCCAACTGAAGTCTTTATTTGCTTCCATTTCCTTGGTTTTTAACTGTAGTTGTACACACTTTTTCCACCTTTTTAACGTAATGGAAATCACTTTTATCGTCCGGTACTGTAATTTTTTATCTCTCTGTACTTTTATGGTCCATCCCGATAGATCGAATAAAGTTTTTTATTGATTGAAGATACGCATTCTTTAAAATCCTGAGAATAATATTAAATCATAACCGTTTTACCTACAGCATTAAAAAATTTTTTTAATTCTCATGTAGGTCCAGTTATATAGTATAGAAGCCTGTATGAACTGACTCTTTCCTACCATATTGGGATTCTGACCCCTGGAATAACGATTGCATTGAAGTTGGTGCCTCCATCTTACGTTTTGTACTCTAGGAGTGATTACAACTCAATGAATTCCGCTTGACTAACATTGCTTGAAATCCTGCTCTGTCTAGTTATGATGTAGCCACGCTGGTGCCTTTTAAAAGCATTATTATTGGAATTATAAATCTTTAATTTGGTTGGAAAGGAGCGTTTATTTGATCTTTGCTGAGTACCACTTCTTTCTTACCTCCTCAAAACATACATCCATCTTGGGAGCTTGGCTGTATAATTGGGAAAAGTCTGAATTGTCTGTGATGTCCAAGTCATGTGAGCTGGAGAATCTGGCCACTCTCTCTGTAGTTCAATTTCTCAGGTGTCACTGTGCATGGACTGCCACGGATGTGGACTTTTTGTTAGTGTAATATAGGGTTTCTGCAGAAAGAGCATTGTTGAGCTTATATGCACCGAGCAGAGGAGACATTTTCCCTACTCCAAAACATCCAACCAACTTCATGTTGTCACGAGCATGCATCATTCGGCTTCACGTGTGTGCCAGAATTCTTCTTACGGAGTGAACAAAACTGGATGCCAGTACTGTGCAACAAATTAACCTTTCTCACATAAATGAGCTAGCAATCGCTCATCTAAACAGACCACTCTTTCAGTCGAATGTCTTATGAAAATATATTTTCATAAGACATTCGACTGAAAGAGTGGTCTGTTTAGATGAGCGATTGCTAGCTCATTTATGTGAGAAAGGTTAATTTGTTGCACAGTACTGGCATCCAGTTTTGTTCACTCTGATGTTGGCGCAGCCTTATTGTGCTTAAAGCCAAAACCCTCGTTGTTATCTTAGAATTCTTCTTACAGCTGGAGCTATGATTTGTGTCTTGAGAGATTTTAAAGACTTCTCCATTTCAATACAGTTTCCGTCAGTGAGAACAACTTTCTCCTACACTTTCTGATGGTCATTGAGAAACAAGAGGATCAGCCTTATCCTTAGGAATCCTGGTTTCTAGTAGTTCCTTATGTGTTTGCGTAGCCACACTGTTTCTTGCTTCCGTCTTTATACAGCGTCCCCTCCACGCGAGATATGTGAGTAGCTTGCTCTGTCCCCGCAGGAGTAGCACAAGCACATTTGTCCATTTTATGTGTTTGACACTGGGCACTGTCATGACTTGCCCATTCTCACACCCGCTTGTTTGATTACAGCTCACTGCCCAGTATACACAGGAATAGGAAGGTCAATAAATCAGTGAGCTATAGCAACAATCTTTGGACCAAAGGGGGGGGTCTTGTCCTTACGGGACCAGGTAGGACAACATTAATCTATTCAAACAAGAAAAATAACCTGGTCTCGATTTTATGTTGCTGCTATTTATTTAGACAGACTCAGTACTTAAATTACTTATTTCTTGGCCACCAATTTCATTCTTCACATTTCAAAACTTGCAATTAACACAATTTCAATTTTCAATATGTCCAAGTTTGACACACTAACTTGGACATATTCAACATTGAAATTGTGTTAATTGCAAATTTTGAAATGTGAAGAATGAAATTAGTGCCTAAGAAATAAGTAATTTAGGTACCGAGTCTGTCTAAATAGCAGCAACATAAAATCGAGACCAGGTTATTTTTCTTGTTTGAATAGCAACAATCTTGCCATTAGCATATATGGGTATTTGGGACATCAGGGTTCTTGAAGGGCCTGCAAAATTGCAGGGATCACAAGGTGCAATTCCTTGGATAAGGCTGTCATACCTTTCCGGTACCTCCAGGTTATACTCTGTTTTTTTCTTTATTGAAGACTTGGGCAAGGTTACTGCCAGAATTAACAGTTCAGGGCTCTTCTGAGAGGCATTCTGGACAAAAGCTACTCAGCTACCATCCTCCGAGCCACTCATGGCCAGGGATCATCAAGATGCTCAGCCTCAATGCTGATAGCCTTCCTAGGTTTCATATTGCTGCTTTTCTGTCAAAAGTAAAGAAGCAATCTAAGCAGAATAACTTAAAATTGGCTCTTACATATTGAAATATACTCGGATGGCTATTTATTTCATTTATCTTTGGTTTTCCGATATTTTCCCCCATAATGGAAGCAGGAAGAGCAATGAGAACACCTCTATGGCATCAAGTAAGGTGAGGTAACCGATTTCACTGGATCTGGTTTGGTAGCCCATTGTCATCTGTAACATTTGACCACATTTTGCATCTAAGAAACGTCTCTTGCCCAAAGACCCGAAATATAAGTCTTGCTTTGGCAGGATCATGCAATCACCTGGCTTGGACCGACTTCCATTCCGTTCATGCTCATAGGATTGAGATGATATTTCTTTGTATATACATCCTTGATCCTCCCATTATTCTGATGTTGATCCAGCTATACAGTATTCCAGCAAATCTAGTATAATCATGTAAATTAATTATTTGCAATTTTTATTTGGAGTACTCTTAATTTCAGACTTTTGCATCCTCTTTGGGACTCATTAGGAATTTGTCCGATTTTTAACAGAGATCTGCAATATTAGAACTGTCCAAGGTCGGGCTGGGACTGAAAATCGGGCAGGGCACCAAAATAAGAGGCCCCAGTTAGTGAGTCAGATAAGGAAACTAGCATGAGCAACGCCAATAAATCGTGCCTATAAGAGGCATTGGCTTGGTTAATGTTGTGCAGCATGGCTAAACGTAATTAAAAATAACAATATGATGTGACCAGCGGTAGTTGCATCATAGCTCTTATTTGTTCATTTTTAGCTGTGTGCTCCCCAGAGGCAACACAAAGGAATCGAGGGAGAGAGTGGCAGGCAAGAAGTGATGGGTGAGCACACCAACACAACAACAGAAGGTGGGCAGGAGGCACACAAATGGACAACAGGGGTTGGGAGGACAACCAGATGTTCAAAGCAGGGTGAGAGTGGGATTCAAGGAAACTGACAACAGAGCGTTGGTGAGGTGAGCTGGTGGCAACTGCAGGGACAATGAAGAGTAGGTGGTAGGGATGAAGCAACCATGCAGACAACTGGAAGAAGGTGGGAGGGGCGCGGGCAGCCATACTGGAGAAGCACACTAGGGAAACAGCAGAAAAACACACAATCTCATAGAGTGCTGAAGAAAAACAAAACAGTAGCACTGAAAAACTTAAGCAGTGGAAGGACACAAGTAATGTGTCCATGCTCCAGGGCAGGGTCAAACTGAAAAAGAGGTAGGGAGGCTACAGGAACTGACAAATAAGAAAGAAGAGAATGAGAGTGACAATGTAGCCAACCAGTAATAAGCAATGGGCGGCGTAAAAAGTGTCTTACATTTCCGAATTGGAGTAGTTTTGAACTTATAAAAACTGCTGTATCTGGGTTTTGCAAGATATGGGAGACTGCATGCATTTGTTCTTGCTACAAGTATTGTTTGTGGCAATACCAGAGAATTCAGCCTTAAAAACCACCTATTATAGAACAAGCTAACAAACAACCAAAGTAATCAGTTCATAAACTGTCTTAGTATACCGGCCCTTTAAGCACTGCCAGATTTCCCATTAGGGCAGTCCGAACCTGGAAGTGGCAAAATAACGCTAGTTTAATATTTGGATTAGATAACGATAAAACCAGGTTTTTTAAAAACTTTTTTTTGTTAAAATTTTTTTTTTTTAAGTTTAGAAAGCTTTATTGAACCAAATATGCCAGGTAAAACATCAGTACAAAATCACAATCTGTAAAATAAAAGGATAGCAAAAAGAGAAATGCAAAATACATGTGAATACAAAGAAAACAATCCCGAACGGGATTAATTAAATAAATATACTAAGAGAAAATGCTCTTTATAAATTTATGTAAGAAAAAGGGAGGGGAGGGGGGAAGGAAAAAGGGAGGGGAAAGGGAAATGAAAGGCTAGCAATCCAAACCATTGAAAACACAATTACAACAAATTATGAAATACGCCTGGATAGAAAATCAGTGAAAAGTAACCATAACAAATCCCTCTTAATCAAGAGGGGGGTGGTTGGTCGTAGCATAAGCTCGATCAAGTCTATGGTGATGACATAACAAATTCCACCAAGCATTACAAGAAACTTTTGATGTATCCTTCCAGTTCGTAGTAATTATCTGCAGAGAAATAGCTATAAACAAGTCAATAAATTTATGAACATTGAATGACAAGTTCCAAATAGGGGAAGAACCACCAAGAAAAATATGAACAATGTCAAAACCATGGTTAGAACCTAAAATGTCATTAAGATTGATCCAGATTTTATGCCAGAGGGACTTGACCAAAGGGCAGTGAAAAAACATATGAGGGAGGTCACTATTAGAATAAGAGCATGATCAACATTGACTAGAGTCCAACGATTTGAACTTAAATAAATCTGAGGGAGTAAAGAAAAGTTGATTATAAAAAAAAAAATAGAGGGTCTGAGAGGTGCTGGCTGAACGGGAGACAGAGTGGAGTTTTGACCAAATAGCATCCCAAGTGGGAAGAGAAAATTCCTGAGACAAATCTCGTTCCCATGCAAGCTGAGGCTTGGACTTGGGGCGATCCGAGCAGAACGAGAAAGAATCTTGTAAATAACAGCAGCTTTGTGGGGAAGGGTGAAATCAGGCGGAGATGTCTGTGTCGGGGAAGTAGCAGGCAGTGAATTATGTTGAGAAATGAAAGTGGAAAGGGCTGATTTAAGTGCAGGGTATTGTGAAGAGTATGTATTAGAAATGTGAAAAGATGTACAAATATCGGAGAACTCCATCTGGGAGTTATCAACAACGAGGTTATCTACAAACATAATACCTTTATCAATCCACTCCTTCCA
Source organism: Lissotriton helveticus (assembly GCF_964261635.1). NCBI lineage: Eukaryota > Metazoa > Chordata > Amphibia > Caudata > Salamandridae > Lissotriton > Lissotriton helveticus. The sequence goes on from NC_136067.1 coordinate 1,191,568,284, forward strand.
AAAGAGGGCTTTGTTATTGATCCTCAGGGCTTGATTATACCATAACGAGGTAAGAGAGTGAAGACTTGCCAAAGAAAATGAAGAGCGAAACAAAGATGATGCGAGCGCCCTAGAAAGTTTGGAGTGAGGTGAAAGAAACTTAATAGGGGGTTGTGACAAATGAGTAGCAGTGAGAAAAGAGAAAGGGGTAAGCTGAGCCAACTCAAGAGCACTCCAGGCCGTAACAGGGAGATCAGATGAGTCAGATAAGAAGGGCCAAATTTTCTTTAAAGTAAAGGAGGAATGAAAACGAACGAGATTGGGAAAGTTAACCCCACCCAAGTATTTCGGCTGTTGAAGACGAGATAAATAAATCCTAGATTTGAGGTTATTCCATAGGAATCGAATAAGGATACGAAATATATGAGTGAAAAAGTAAGCAGGGAGGGAGATGGGAAGCATTGAGAGATAAAAATTGATGATAGGGAGAAGCATAATTTTAATAGTTGTCAATCTTCCCCACCAGGAGAGGAATAGTGGAGACCAACGATCTATAAGGGCAGAAAGCTTGGAAAGAATGTCTTTATGGTTGATTTTAATAGTATCTTTGACAGATTTAGCATAAAGGATACCCAGACACTTGACGCTCGGAGAGTTCCATTCAAAACCCGAGCCCTGAAACATATGGGGGAGACAGAATTTATTAAGGGGTAACACTTCAGATTTATCAATATTCAATTTGTATCCAGAGACTAGAGAGTATTCACGGAGTAGGGAAAAAAGAGCGGGTAAAGAAGTAGCAGGTTTAGAAATATAGAGTAAAATATCATCGGCATAAGCGGTAAACTTAATGTCTAAATTCTTATACACAAAACCAGAGTAGGATGAAGAGTGCTGTATTTTTTCGAGGAAAGGTTCCAAAGCCAGGATGAAGAGAAGAGGGGACAAGGGACAGCCTTGCCTGGTGCCCCTATGCAGAGGGAAATAGGAGGATTGAACACCATTAACCCAAATGGAGGTAGAAGGAGCTGAGTAGAGGAGATGGATAAGATTAATAAAGTGAGGACTAAAACCGTGCCAGCGGAGAGCACCAAACATAAAGTCCCAACTAACCCTATCAAAAGCTTTTTCAGCATCAAGGGTGATGACATCAAGAGGGGATTTCAATTGTGAGGCAAGATGAATGATATTAATAAGAGTTCTATAATTGTCTGTGATAGACCTACCTTTGACAAAGCCAGATTGATATACATTAATGAGATCGGGAACTACAGTATTTAATCGAGAAGCTAACATTTTTGCATATATCTTACAATCAGTATTAATTAATGAAATTGGCCTATAATTTTTACAAAGAGAGGGATCTTTGTCTTTTTTTGGGAGCAAACATAACATAGCTTGAGTGAAAGAACCTCTAGATTCGCCCTTGGAAAGAAAGGAAGAGATCAATGACGCTAGGTGCGGTAACAGAAAGGTCTTACAATGAAAATAGAAACGGACTGTGAAGCCATCGGGACCGGGTGATTTATCTTTAGGTCAGAGAGTAATGGCTTGAATAATATCCTTTTCGGAAATGGGAGCATCTAAGGAGGAAAAGTCCACATCAGCAGAGGAGGATTTGGGTATGGATTGAAAAAATGAATCAATAAGCGCGGAAGGCGGTGACTATTCAGGTGTGTAGTGAACGGAATAGTACTGAACAAAGCAGTCAAGAATCTTATCATCAGTGGAATGACGTTTTCCAAGAGAATCAGTAATGACAGCTACTTTGGACTTCTGTTTTTTGACTTTAAGGTAATTAGCAAGTGATTTCCCAGCCTTGTTGCGCCCACCGTACATTTTGGAGTTAAATTTGAGACGATTATTAGAGGCCGCATCCCAAGAATATTTATTGATTTGGATTTTAGCATTCACAAGGGCGGAAAGAGCATCCTCAGAATTGGAGGTGTAAAAGCGATGCTCTAAATCCTTTATCTGCTTAAGAATAAGGGCAGATTTCGAAAGAGCTTGTTTTTTTTGCGAGAGACAAAATCAATAACACAGCCTCTGGCTGTTGCTTTAAAGGCATCCCAAACAAAATAGAATTGGGGAGTGGAGTTGAGATTATTATGAAAAAATTCCTCCATAAAAAAGGTAAATTGGTCGGTAAATTGGGGATCAGTGAGGAGAGAATTATTAAAACGCCATCAACGGGAACTGGGTGTAAGAGAGGGCGAATCAATGTCAAGGATAACAGGGGCATGATCGGAGATAAGGATAGAGCCAATTTCTACATTTGTCATGAATTAAAAAATGTGCTGTGTGAGGAAAATATAGTCTATACGGGAATGTGATGAATGGACAGGAGAAAAAAAGGAAAATTCCTGGGTATCAGGGTGGGATAATCTCCACGAGTCAAGCAGGCCCCTAGATGATATAGCTTTGTGGAAGGACCTTTGCATCTTATTGGGAATAAATCTAGTTTGGGACTTACGATCAAGGAAGGGATCTATTCATTGATTACAGTCACCACTAACAATTAAATTATCAGTAGAATGCAATGAGAGAAACATTGAAAAATCAGTCCAAAAATTCAGATCAATACCATTAGGACCATAAACATTGCAAAAAGATAAATCAGTATTATTAACAGTAACTTCCAGATATAACCATCTACCATTAGCATCTGAAAACTCATTCTTTAACTGAACAGATAAGGATTTGTGTAAACAAATTGATAACACCATTTTTATTACTGATTGAAGGGGAGCAGAACATTTCTCCCACCCATTGTTTGCGTAGAGAAGACAAGTCTTTTTGAGAGAGGTGAGTTTCTTGCAGCAAAGCAACCTGGCATTTAATCTTGCTAAATGAGATAGCACCCGTTGTTTCTTAACCGGGGTGCGAAGGCCTTTAATTTTCCAGGAAATTACACGGAGGTTAGTCATTTCTGGGTATTATATAAGAATAGGCAAAGTGGTAGGAAGAAAGGAGCATAGCGTAGTTGGAGAGAACAAAAGATAAAAAATAGAAGAAAATCTGTCAAGAAATGAATAGCCTGCAAGAAAATAAAAGCCAGAGCCATTGTAGGATAGAAAAGAGGAAAAAGCTTATTGTAAAACTGTTGAAAAGATTGTAGAGGAGTATGATGTGGATAACGAGAGGAGAGATGAAAGAGAAAAGCAGGAATGCATGCAAACTGTCTTGAACAAAAAGAACAACATAATGAGGGAAATAAAATCAGGGAGGGATAAGGGAAAAGAGTGGAACGAGAGGAGGAGGAGGTAAGGGAAAAAGAAGAAGGAAAAGAAAGGGAGACGAAAACTACCAAAAGACAAGGTAACAAAGAGGAGATGACAAAAAGCCAAGCAACTTTAGCCATTAAAAAGCAGTAAACGAAAAACAATAAAATGAGAGAGGGAGCAGCGAGGCATCGGAAAGCCACACAAGCAGAAGAACAGTACGCACCTGTGATCAACTGGAAACGAAAAGAAGAAGAGAAATGAACGGGTCTGATAACCACAAGTAGCCACATAAGACAAATAAAGGGAACTTACCAAACGATTGAAAGGAGAGGGCAGCAAAACGAAAGGTACAGGACAGACATCGGAACGTCACAGATACTAGATGGAACAACGAGGACTATGTGAGGGAGGTCTGTAAAACGAACCAGAGAAAAAAAAAGGGCAGAACATCAGTACAACGAGGAACAGGCAACAGAACAGCACAAAGCAACAAACATGTTAGCATGAACATTAGAATTTGCTGAGTTCCATAGATTCTTCTTTATGAGTGTGGATGAACTTCCGAAGGTCAGCCGGATCATCGAAGCTGAAAGTTCTTTCTTTGTAAGTCACTTTGAAAAAGCACGGATGAATGAGACCATAACGCGCGTTCATTGATCGGAGAATAGGTCGCAAGTCCCAGAACTCCTTTCGCCGTGCAGCAGTTGTTTTAGAGACATCTTGAGTGATGAAGACCTTATGACCAGACCATAGCAACTGCTTGTGCTGCTTAGCAGAGTGAAGAATTGCCATAAGATCTGAATAAAGGAGAAAATACGCAATGATGCCCCTAGGTTTTGAAGTAGAGGAAGAGTTCTTAGGTCCGAGACGATGCACCCTTTGAATATTGACATCCAGGTGCTTAGGATGGCCGGTAATAGGAAGAACTTGAGTCTTTAAAAATTGGATGATATCAGACCCCTCTGAGCCTTCCGGAATACCGTAAACGCGTATATTATTGCGTCGATTTTGATTTTCCAACTCCTCCGTGTTTTTTTGAGCAAATCAATTTCCTTAGTGAGACTAGCAACCTTGGAAGTGACATCCTGAGCATCACTGACTTTTTGCTCCACATCGGTAAGCCTCGAGTCTAGACTAGACCACTTATCATCAAGTCTCCGGAGCGTTGTGGTAGTATCAGTAATGAAAGGACGTATGAGCCGTAATTCCTCCATAATGTCCTCCAGCGTGACAGGGAGGGGGTACTTAGACGGAGATGGAGGATCTTTTTTAAGGCGTTTGGCTGTGGTTGCCGAATCCTTGCGTGCAGCAGAAGAGGCGCCATGAAGCTTAGACGTGTGTTGGGATTCCATTGTGCAATTGAGTCTCGAAGCTCCGGCGAGACCAGATGGTAGGGAACACCAGGAATTGCAGGGGAACCACCAAATAACAGGCTAGCAGCACACAAACCACAGAGGCAGCAGCCATGAAAATGAGTGGTCCGAAGAGAACAGATGTGAAGAGATGCGAAATACTGAACAATATGTAGAGCAGAGTTAGTGAATTGGGGCAGTGCCTCTATGAAGATATGACAACTTGTGGCAGCGCAAAGAGAGAAGTCCTGAACACTGAAGAGGCATTGCGCATGCGTGAGCTGAGGTAATGCGGAAGCCACAAAAAAGATGCGCCAAAAGCTTACACTCAAAACAAAATATCAGGTAAGTAAGGGCATTGAATCCAGGAAAACTTGCTGAGGAGCCAGAAAGCCATAAGGTGTAGAAGCGGCAATAGAGGAGAAAAAACGCCACGACAAAAATTGGAATGAGAAAACAAAATGGCGGGCGTTACTGAATAGAACGCATTTCGGCCAAAAACGGGCTAAAGAGATGCATACTGAACTTGAAAAGCATACCCATGTGCAGAGGGATGCTTCCGACGTCCGAACCCACCTATTCAAAGAAGAAACGCTGCCGCAAAACGGGCCCTTTATTATCGATCGCTGCTCATCAGCGCGGAGCTGCTCAGGGTGCGGCCATCTTATCTCGCCGCATCGCGCGCCTCTTGTTGAACATTTTAAACAAAGAGAAACACATGGTTCACCTCAGAATTGCAGCAAGCCTGTAGTGAATATGACACAAATTATAGAAGGCACTGAGTCACAGACCCAATCCTTCAAGGATAAACCACTCTTCCCCCTTAATGCAGTAGATCTTGTGGGTTCAGCAGACTCAAGTCACATCCAGCAATATGGCCCATGGCCGCCAGACCCGCTCTCACTTTTTTGGACATTCCCTACTTTTCTATCCTTGCCAATCCTGCTCCCACTTTTTTTGGACAGCCTTACTTTCGTAGACTTGCTTTTCAGGAAGGGAGCACCACTCCATTTCCATTTTACAATGCTCCAGGTCGCGAGCATCGAGGGACCCCAACCGTTGGACTACATTTCTGGTAGCCACCATAAAACCCAACCTGCAAAAATCTTAACATATCACTGAATAGCTACATCTCCCCAGATATCCAGTATCACCATTTTGGTTGATAGCGGCCCTTGTAGATCAGTATTATCAATTAGGCATTGTTCCAGCCCAAACCAGAATTTCCCCATTACTGGGCAATCCCAAAACGTGTGTAACATAGTTCCTCTCTGTTCACAGCTACAGAGATAGCAGTCATTCGTGGCACGTACAATCCTACCCAGAAACACCCTAGTCAGGTACATATTGTGCAGGATCTTTAACTGCCCAAGGCACAAGCTCACAAGGACGGCAGCCTCCCATGGTGCAGTCAGCACTTCCTCTCACTCCACTTCCTCAAAAGGACCCAGATCTTCCTCCAATTGCCTTAAGATCTACTAATGGTTGGGGTTATGGTGTATAATTTTTGGTAGGTGAGACATGTTGAATTGATGCTACAAGGAGTCCATCTTCAAGAGGCAATGCGTCCACAAAAAGGTCATCCCTGGAGACATGAGTCAACAGAGCATGGTACAATTGTAGGAACCTGAACTTCTGCCAAGTCGAACTCCCTTTGAAAGTCCCCCAATATTTTATGACCCCCGCATATCTCCTCGCCTACTAATGCCAATCAAATATCAATTCATGAAGCCCTTTGGTGTTACCTTTGTTAGGGTCTTATCCCACTTTAGCTGCCTTAATGTTCTATCCCAGATTTGGAGTACTGTCGGGGTGTGTTGTGGCGGTGAGGCCCGGCTCACATGTTTTTGCAGCATGGTCTGATAACCTCCAGAGCCCATCGCGTGTCTATCTACCCTATCTATTGAGGGTTCATTTAAAGGAGAAAAGGTCTGGTCATTAATTGTAACCAGTTGTGAGGCCCAGTAATACGCTTGTATGTTGGGAAGGGCAATGCCCCCCCCATAGGTCAATTTCCCCAAAACAATTGGGCCTGTTTCCCTTCCCAGAGTAATGTTCCCAGCTCAGTCTCTGTCTGAAGAACTCTGGCAGTATACTTTAGGGCAGAGCTTTCCAAACCCTGTGTCGCGACAGGGTACTGTTTTGCCTGCAAATGGTGGTTGTGTCGCGGGATGACGCCAGTACTATTCCAGACATACTTGGAGAAAGGAGGAGACTGTTAGGTGAGCGTGTGCGTGCCACGCATGGCACATGTGCAGTTCAGTCCGCAGAGCCTAGGGAGGAATTGGTGGACCTGAGAACAGTCCGGTGGCCGCATGGTAAGCCAAGTACGGGTGTTCAAGTTCTGAGGTAGGTAGGGCATAATGCATGCCTTTCTGCCTGATGGGTTGTTTTAAGCCAGAATGTGTTTTAAGCAATCCCTTCCTCCCACCGGGGGCAAGATCGTGTGCCCTTTCTGCAGGACCCATTCAGCAAGCAGCTGGACAGTGTACACCCGGATCTTGGAACTCCTGCAGGACGGTTCTCAGGAGGCGGGAGGGATGATCAAGGGATGCCAACGCCAGAGTGGGCCCGACCTTCCGCCGGAAATAGGCCCACTGTGTGAGGTTTACTTTGAGGGGAGCGACCCGAAGCCAAGGATGTTGGAGTGCCAAGCCTCCTCCCCCAGGATGGGCAGGGTCTTCTGCTGTGACTGTATCCTGGACATGTTGGCCATGTCTCCCAGGCATGTTGTGAAGTTCCTGTACTGCCCGCTCTGCAGCAGCCAATCAGTGGCTTTCGTACAGGGTCACGTGCTGTTCACATACAGTGGTCTATCTACCGCCCCCTACTGCTATGGAGGACAGACTCTACCCAAGCAGACGGTAAGCAGCGAAGAGGACAGAAGACAGTTGCAGTCTGTCCCCTCGGGTGAGGCGATGGCTGTAAGTCCCGACGAAGATGAAGAGCAAGATGAAGATAAAGAGCAACACAAAGATGAAGAGGAGAGGGAGCTAATGGGAGGCTGCTGGGATGTTCGTACTCTTTGCCTTACTTTTTTTTACACCACTGCAAATTTTGGGCAGAGTGTCTCTTAGAGTTACTGAGAGTATAATCCGGCAGAGTCAGACATTCATCTGTCTGAAAATTGAGAGGGCATTTTCAGGGATCCGAAATTCATGCAGGGGACAGCATGAGATGCTTTGTGCAATATCACATGATATTTTCAAGGTGGGAGGTTCGACAGCCCTGTATATTGAGTCAGGACGGGGGACATTGTTACGATGATGGAGAAACCGAAATGAAAAATATCAAGTGATGCATTTTAAAAACACTGTGCCAAATGCTTTATTACACCTTTACTGCCGCCATGTCGAGTTCGGGAAAAATCAATGCAAGATGCATGGAAACAAAGAGATTGGCAAATGACGCGATAATCCATGTGGTACCAAGTTAAGCAAATCTCTGTTTTAAGAGCGACAGAAGTAATTGCTGGCCCTGAAGGAGATATCTGGTAGCCACAAGTTGAGAATATGAACGGGGTGCTATGTAGGAGTATTAAAAGTTGGACTGGAGCTCTGGGCCCTTTAATAAAAGACCATGGGCCAGATGTAGGTATCCAAATACCGGTCGGTAACGGCCGAAAATACCAATTTTCGGCCGTTACCAACCGGTATTTGGATACTGAGATGTAGGGCATTAAACACAGATTCGGTAAATTTACTGAATCGGTAATTTTATCGGATCAGTAATTTTACCGATTCGGTAAAATTACAGATTCGGTAAAATTACAGAATCTGTGTTTTGAGATGTAGGTAGCACTGTAAACAGTGCTACAGGGCTTTAAGGATTCGTTATTTACCACCAACTATTAGTTGGTGGTAAATAACGAATTCCTATGTAAATGCAAATATGTGCATTTACACCTGTGCCATGTGGCACACATACATGCCCTTAGGGCATGTATGTGTGCCACATGGCACACAAGCACTAATCAGGGGTGCCACAGGGTGTCAAAGTGACACCCTGCCACCCTTGAATTATTCGGTATTTACCGAATCGGTAATTACCGATTCGGTAATTGACATTCATTCCTATGGGCCTTCAGGCCCATAGGAATCAATGGGAAATACTGAATCGGTAAATACCAATTCGGTAATTACTGAATCTAACCGATTCAGTAAAAAATACCGAATTATTACCTACATCTAATTTACCGATTCTAAAATACCGAATCAGTAAAATTCGGCATTTTAGAATCGGTAAAAAAGATTTACCTACATCTAGCCCCATGTCCCCAAGTTGTGTCACTGCAGAACTGACTCAGTTCAATTACCAATTATAATTAGCAGGCACACAATGTAGGCCTAAGTCTCAGCTTCTGTGGCTTTCAATGCAGTGCTCTTTAGATCATTTCAGTGTGCGTTAATTCCTGCTGCACGTAACAAAAGTCATAGCACACTAGCAGAAGATTCAACTTTTTTTCGTTGTGAACTCCCTGGACAAACTTCCTGCACAGTTCCTTCAAAGTATCTTCCATCTCTGTCTCTCTAACCTTCCCCAAGACCTTTAGTGTGTCTCCAGCTTCCTCCCATCCAGAAGCATCTTCCGTACTTTCCCAAACCCCCAGATAAGAGGGTTCTCTGCTTCTGTTCTGTGAATCATATATGAGCAGGAGGTGCACACACATATCTTAAAGTGTGCTGAGAATGACTGATGGTTTACTGGTCCACTGATTGTGGCACATATTGGATGGAGTGCTGCTAATATTGCATGTGGCATGGGTTAAGACTAGCAAAGCAAGTCTGAGTGTGTGCAAACTAGCATGGATCTACAAAGCCTCTTTGCATTGATTTTGTGTTTTTCTAACCAACCTTAAGTCTGTTAGTGTGTACCCAGCTGCCTTTTAATGTACAGGCATCTTTTTTCCTCCTTTTCATGAGGAAAATGCTCTATTCTTTACCCTGAAACATACATGAGCTTGGTGTTGTGGAGCAGGCAGAATAGGTGAGCACGAGTGTCTCGGCTTATATAGGAGCGAAGAGGGAAACAGGCAAGGCCCGGCTTATATAGGGCTGGAGGGGGAAGTGCGTGCGGCCCGAATTATATGAGGGAAGAGGGGTAAGCGTGCACAGCCTGACTTAAATAGGGGCGGAGGGGGAATCGGGTGTGGCCCGACTTATACTGGGGCAGAGGGGAAAGCGTGTGCAGTCCATCTTATATAGAGGCAAAATGGGAAGTGCATATGGCCCAGCTTACATAGTGGGGGGAGGGGGCGCAGCTGAGTATGTGTGGATCTGCTGATGGGAGGTGAGCACTTGTGACCTGGCTGATGGGAGTACTGTGAGGGGTAGAGTGCAGACAGCATGACTGAGGTTGTGTACTAAGCTTGGCCTTAATATATCCCATTGAGCACACAGTAAATAGCCATGGGTATGCTAAGAGTAACTGAAAGGGTGCAACCATTAGTGATGGGAGAATGTGTGGAAGGTAAAGTTGTGCAGAGCACTGCTGAGGGAGTTTTAGGCATGGATAATCATGAAGAGAGTGTAGACCAGTTTCTGCAGACTAGCTGATACTGAGCAGACAAATGTGGTGAAGAACATAAATAAATGCCCATGGAAATAGAAAACATGGAAAACATCAGAGAAAGATAGCACATTTAAATAAAATGGCACAAGCTTCAGTACGTTAAGCTTCCAGAAGCAGTGGAGCAGCACTACGAGGTATCCAAAAGGGCATGAATGAAGAGGCCTGAATGAGGGCTCCCCCATTCCCCCGGGGTGGGATCGCTTTCATAGTGTATTAATTTGATCAGTTTTAATTTCTTGCACCGTACGTATATCACTCCAGTTCTGCCTCACAGATTGACCCCAGTAGGCCTAAAAGTTGTTACCGGTGTCAGGCACAGGTGACGTCGTTTCTGCACCTTGCCTGGGAATCTGTAGTTAGGAAGGGGGCCACGGTCATTGCTGCTGAGATGGAGCTGGACCCGGTTGTTTGCCTGTTGGGCGCTATTAAAAAGCATAAAGGCAGAAAGATGGAATTAAAATGTTTGCATTTGCTATTGTTGTTAGCAAAGAGGAGAGTTGCATTTACCTGGATGAGGCAGGGTGGGCCTAGTCTCGATGTTTGGGAGAGGGATGTGTGTGAGTAGGCAGTAGTTGAGAAAGTACGTTTCCATAAAATGTAGAAATGATGATAAAGTGGAAGATGATCTGCAGGTTTGGGGGGTGCTGTTGACTAAATTTGTTGGACTTTTCTTCTGAGGACAAGGTGAGGTACTCCCGTTATGGGTGCTGGGGTGTATTGAGATATAATGTACATGATTTCTTTCTATGGGGGTTGATCTACAATAACTTAGTTATACATGTCAAATGTTGGTGGATGGCTGTGAGTCTCATATCATTTTCTCTTGTGTTGCTGTTTTGCTCTGCAGTAAACTATACTAGATGTCTTTAAATAAAAAAACTCAGCTCTGTGACTAGTGGTGAATGTTTGACAAAGTTCAGCATTTCGTCCATCTTTTTGTGCTGCAATATCCATGTGCAGCCAGTATGGATGAGTCTGCAGCTGCACTCATGACTTGAATACTATTGTTCTGTCATATAGAACTTGTATAAAATCTTCCCTGTGAACTATTGAGAAGTCATCAGTAAATTGCTGCACAGAGTTCCTCAACGATATTGAGAGCTGAACACACACTCCAAATACTCGAGTCTCATTCTTAATGTGTGAGACTTGAGGTCTGCATTTCTCTCGCCAGGGTTGGATTGGGTTTAAAAATCGGCCTGGGCATGCTAAAAAAGAGGCCCTCATTTGCATATTGCCATTCCGCAAAACACTACTTCGGCGAAGTTTAATAAAAGAGATGGATGTTTTCTTAACAAAATAAAAATTCCTAGCTCAAATATATAAAAAGTTACGGAAAATCTCACTATTCATGTTACGCACACTGGAAAACCTCCCGCAAAGCTTGACTGGTCATCTTTCAGTCGCTTATCGCTCTATTTGGGTGTTAAACTGGTGCCCCCATGTGTCTCTACAGCAGAAGGGAGTCTTAACATGAGTGAACATTACAAAATATTGAAGTAATACTACCACAAATGTGCCTTTTCTTGCGGCATAATTTAGTCACCCTTGCCACAAAATTTGGTTCTTCCCAAATGTTGAAATCCAAGACTATGATTGCATCAGAAATCCATATGTTTTTTTATTTAAATCAATGGATGGTTTTCGTGAGATATGTTGTCTCTTCATATATTTTGATATTTACAATTTCTATGACATATATGTATTTTTCATTATCTCTTCTATGCAGTTAATTTGACCTTAAAGTGCTGAATGGAAAAACATGTGACTCGTCATATTTTCTGTTGGCTTTTGGTGCGATGCGCTGAGGAAAGCGGTCCCACCTGAGTTCAATGCGCAGAGACCGGCTGATAAGTTGCATGATTGTTTTACCACTCACAATTCCCCCTTCCTGAACAGATTTTTGTATAACTCATTCAGCAAGGCAGCAAGCGGTCTTTGTGCATGGTTGAAAGGGTTGGCAGTGCGTGCACTTGTCCTTTTTGTGCCGTAAATCACTGGGGCATGTGTCAATGTGTGCATGATTATATTCTTGTTTCAGGCAAAAACCTAACCTTACACCCAGGTTTGCCAGTCACTGTCTTTCTTAGAACATATTCACAGTTGCTTTATTAACCTTCCTGCTTCCTCAAATTTGCTTGAAAATGCACTATTTGCCCACTATTTTTTCACAATTGTCACGGGGGAGAACTCCCCTTAAGTGGTTCTGGCTCCCTCGCTACGCTAGCTTGTATTACCATGTTGCAAAATGATGCTTGTCGAAAAAGTGTGTCACCAACATGAAAAGTTTGGAAAGCTGTGCTTTAGTGAGTGTTATGGAGTCTATCCATGTATTTAGGCAGGCATGCCACTTCAGCATTGGCACCTTTCCCAAGAGCGACTGTGGCAAATCACACCAGTGTGAGACAGCGTTGCGTAATAGGTCACAGACTGAGTATAGTTTTTTTTAAAAGAATTCTTCATGATCTCTGGTGACATATATCCCTAAATACATGAAACCGCCTGTGTCCATGGGGCTAGGGCACCGTAACATGTTTAATGTGAACTGCCCGGACAGAGGGTATAGTACCTGATTTCTCACAGTTGTTTTGGTGGCCAAAATAGTCCCCAAATAAAACATTTGTAACAAATGGTCTGAGGTCAACTCCAGGTCTGCCAGATTGAGTAGGATGTCACCTGTGTGTAGAGATGCCCCCCAGTTCAGCCTCTGTATCAGAGTGTCACCTCTACCCAGCAGGCAAATGGTTTCAGTGCCAAAGTGAAGATCATTGTGGATAGAAGACATGTCTATTCCCCTGCCCAGGTGGAACTGTTTGGAGTACAAACCATTTAACCTGACTCTGGCCAGTGAACAAATCCACCCAGTCGAGAAAGTTAGGGCAGAAGCCCCTACATAACAGGACCTCATCCATATATGTCCACTCGAGTGTGTCAAATGACTCAGCAGCATCCAATGAGAAGATAGCTGTCGGTGTTGTAGTGTATTTGGTATATTCCATGCAACTGAAACATTGTCTGAGATTAAAATGTCTGGCAGTCTGGCATGAAGCTTGACTGATCTGTGTACACTAACATAAAATCAACCTGTCCGAGGCACAGAGCCAGTAGTGTTGCCAACATTTTTGTCTCGATGTCAAACAAGAAAAGTGGCTTGTAGGCGGTGCACTCATTTTTATTCAGAAGTTTTTTTGTGTAATTACAATTGTGGCCATGCAAAGGTAATAAGGTAGTATCCTAGCGTTCCGGGCCCCCTTGAATATGGCGAAGAAGTGCATTGTTACTTTGCTTGCCATACCTTTATTGTAATCCATTCGGTTTCCCATTGGGTCCAGCCCTCTTATCAAATTAGTAGCTTCAGCAACCTTCAGCTCAGTTAGTCTGCCTCAAGCGTCAGTCTGGTCTCAGGGGATGTTTCTTAGAAAGTCCTGCACCACTTCCATATCTTTTTGAGTTGTTGATTGGTATAGGGCTTGGTAGCTGTCTGAAAATCTTGTGGCCACCTCAGTATGGCCGTTATTGTCTCCCTATGTGCACCTTTAAGGGAGGTCACCCAGTAAGTGCCCCTATCTCTTTTCCGCAGCCATGCCAAAGCATACCCGCTTTGTCACCAATGTCATACACATGTCCTTGAGCAGCCAGGTAATGGATCCTGGCTTCATTATGCATGAGGTCCTGGAATTCTGTTTGCTTTAGACAGAGGGTAAGTTTGTTTGGCAAATCTGGAGTGACAGTTTACAACAGTTCTAGCCCAATAATGTCTTACTCCACCTGTTCTGCCGCTGCAATTCAGTCTTGGTGCTTGGCCATCATTACCAATATTTCCTGATCCATAATGGCAGTCTTGTAGATCTCCCACAGGGTCACAGGGTACTGAACTGAATCTATATTGTCCAAGAATTTGGTTATGGTCTCTTCTTTAAGTTTTGTCATCCCTTTCCAGTCTTTCAGGATCCTGGGATCCAACCTCCACACGTGGGAAGCCGCGGCACTCAGCCCAGTAGATCCACCCACATAGTGGAATGGTCAGATATTCCTTTTCCAGAACCAGCTGCCGATATGTCAGTGGTAAGGGAATGGTCTATATGAGAAAAGCTGTGATGTACCCTGAGTAAAAAGGAATTGCATGGTGATGGGATGGTGCATCCGCTGGACCGCCACCAATTCCATGGCTTCCAAGAACCTCTCCAGCTGCATCGCCCCTCTCCCATCATCATGGCGTGATCGATCAAGTTTAGCCGATAGGGAGTGGTTCAGGTTTCCCGCTAAAACCAATAACCTTTCTGGGAGGTGTAACAATTGAGTTCCAATCTCTTCTAGGGCAGGCACTGAAGCTGGGGAGGAATATTTACCAAAATCAGGGTGAGCTGTTTGTTGTTCCATATGCCCGTTACTTCCACAAATCTTCCTAGAAGGTCCACCTTTGTCTTACCCTCCATGAAGTGGAATAACCACTTGATCAAGATGGCCACCCTCTTCAATCCTTTGTAAACTCACATGGGCCATCATACTACAGTGCCCCCTTTTAAATGTTTTTCATGAGTTCCTCATAAGATGTGTCTCCTGATGAGGACCAACTCTGGCCATGCCACTGTAGATAACCTATAACTACCTCCGTCTTTACCTTGTTCACTAGACTACTAATGTTCCAGTACCAATTACCTAACCTCTGGGCTGAGGGCCTATGTGTTTCCAGTGTGTGTCTATCCATATTGCAATAACAATTCAATGGTTTTGCAGCGCCCTATGAGCCAGGCCATGGGCCCCTGGCAAAGGCCGCCTTTTAGCTGTGTGTGGAACATAAACCTACCTACAAGTAGCTGCCACCTACCCCCAAACCCTGTGGCACTGGTGTTGAACTGCTCGCCCCCCAATTCAAAGGCAGCCAGTGACCCAACCAAAACCATTTCAATACAACCCCTTAACTAATAGGTATGTTCTGTAAAGCAAGATTCACCACCACTGGCTACCCAATCCCACCATAAGAAAAGCACAAATACAGATTACATAATTATCCCAAATGTCACTAAGGTCTCAGCTGGGTTCTTGAGAGGCTGCAAAATCTGTGTCCACTGGAGTGGCTTCTGTAGACTAGGGGCGATACTGCTTGGGGCTAAGGACAGGTGCCTCTTCGGGCAAATGGTGCTGGTTGTTCCTCTGGTTTTGTCATGGCTGCTGTCTCCTGGAGCCAGAGTACGTTGTATATTCCTGCACATCCATAGGTGGAGAGCACCGCTGCCCAACGTGTGGCCACTCCTTCACTCAGCCCCAAGCACTTTCCAGTGCATCAAAGAACAAGAACATATCCTTTAAAAGGACTTTGAGGCAAGCTGGGTAGAGAAGAACAGATTTGATTAGCATGACTCGCAGTTTGTGCTTTTCTGCAGTAGGAGCAACGTTGTGGTTAGGCTTTCAATGGAGGGTCAGGGAACACCATAACTTTTGCCGAGCCACAGGGTAGTGTGCCCACTTGGCGAGAGGGCTTCAGCATGGCATCCCGGTCTGCCTAGTTCAAAATATGGTCAATCAAGGGTCACAGCTGTTCCCACGGTAGGGGGAAGGTATCAGGCACCTGTAGGCTCAATTGACCAAGAAACTTAGAGAGACATCCTGAACTGTACCCAGGACTTCAACCAAGTCATGATGAAATGCATAGGTGCAGTTCCTTCTGCCCCCTCCGGGACCCCCACAGTTTGAATGGTATTACACCAAGAGTGACCGTCAGGGTCCTTCACACGAGCTTCTAGCAGATGCCCAAAAGTTTTGCCTGAAAGTCACAAACAGTATCCTCCACACTAGAGATTCATTCCTCAACCCCCGTGACCCCATTGGTTCTTTACTCAGAATTTGTTGGAGCAGAGAAATGTCAAGACTGAGCTCATTGATCCTCCTTTGCATGGAGGACCGTAAGTCTTGGATCGCTTGGAGAATTGATGTCACTTGTGTAACAGAAGGTGGTGCGGGACCAGGTGAGTCTCTTTTCGGGTGCGATGTGAGCCATGTGAACTTGTCAGCGCAGCCCTAGGCTAGCTGGGGAGTAGGTTTATATCTACTCATGGCACCCTCATTAACTCCTACAGCCCTAGTCAGCACAAGTGCCCAACCAGGGTGAAGCACAATCAAGGAAAGTAGCAGTCCTATGCATCAGGGCCATAAATCCCACCCAGGATTTAAAGATGCAGGGGAAGCATTATCTCCAGCTGGATATTGCGGAATAAAGACAACCATCAGGGGACCCACCACCCACTGAGGCCCCAGAAAGGGAAGAGAGCAAGATCAAACCACACTCTCACTTAGGAGAATGTCCACACCCTCAAGAAGCGTGGCTCACCAAGAGAGCTCTCTGGGGCATCACAATCCTCCTACAAACAAGGCTGCATAAGAGCATCCTATGGGGGCCCTTCAATGCAGGTCCGGTATGGTGACTCTCCATGTGCCACCCCTGCGCAGTGACCCAGGTTACTCTCATGACTGATAGGCATTCGGGTGGCACGCATAGGACCCAGGCGCACCCACAGGCTCCCCAGGTATCCCTTGCAAGATCACTTTGCTGGTTGGGTATTAATACTGGGCGGTGGGACAGCTTAGCTGGGGCAGCATAGCACAAACACTGGCCCCTCCCCTCCCCTGCAAGGCCCACAGCTCCTCTGTTGCAGGAATCCTGGCTTTGGGGATTGCTGATCAGGCTCCTTTAGAACTGCATATCCTCAGTTGTGGGCACACAACTGTGTCTCCTATCTAGCCCGCTGTATGGCCACCGGAACCTCCTCTCCTGCGCAGGCCCAGAATGGCGCTCCGAGCCATGGCCTAGAGATGCTTTGGTACAACTTAGCAGCAGCCTGGCTGCATGACCTCCGGGTCCAGGAGCACTCTCCAACACAATCTCTCTCTGCCCCAGCACAGAGCAGACCAGGAGCATACCAGTTCCGGGGCAGGATGCAGTGCTTGTGGTCAGATAATGTGTAGATTATGATGCAGTTGAGCAGGGTGTTCAAGTAAGAAGAAAAAGCCATCTTCAGTGGGTTAGTCACTCCACCTTGCACTATGTTTTTTAAACACATTTTATTAAGTTTACTTCTTAACATACTTTCCGAACAAAATCCAATACATTGTAGTGGTACAATGTTAAAGCTATTTTTAGAACATAATACACTTTCTGGGGATGTCTTTACCAACTGAGGCAAAGTCTGAATTTGGGAGATGTAACCCCAGGAGGAGGGGGGGGAAATAATACCCACAGGAATAGGGGAACATGGGAAACTACTGCAAACCCTTTGTTATCCTAGGCACTGACCAATCTTGGTGAAAGGATTTACCTAAACACCAATACAAGTGTCTGATGAAATTTGCACTGTATAGCATATGCATGATTCTTCCTGAAGATAGATTGCTCCTCTGCCACATCTTGAGTATGTTCTGAAATTGCAAGGGTGTAAACCAAAATCTTGCACAGAGATGTGTCCAAATAAAAGTCAATGATATCCTAGAAGACATCATTTCCAAATATCTTCAAGGCTCCAGGAGGTATGTGACTGGTCTATCAATGAGAAAATATTGCCCTACTAAAATATTGTGGACAAACTATCTACTATGAAAATATTATGAAGGTAGGTATACGCACCTAAGTGTACATTTACTTTACTTCTTGCCTATATGCCTATCTTCAAGGAACATGAATTTGGAGTTATGAATAGAAAATCTGTACTCACCTGTATATAAACCTTCACAGTATTTTGGTTCTTGATATTTATACCACAATATTTCTGAAACGCTGCATGAAAAATGGATCTTTTCTTAAAACTTTAGATTGACCTCTCTCCTTTCTTTCTACAGAGTGACCCTCTTCTTACCCTCATTCTCCTACATGCCTACTCTCTCATCTGCATGCCTTTCTACCTTATTTTGTACTGTTGTATTTCAGCAAGTTGACCGCACCTTGTTTCATAGATCAATACTCATTTTTTGAAACCATATCTCTGCAACCTATCAATAACTAGTCAGTCAAGATATCTTTATTCGACTCATTTACAAGTCATACAAAGTATTTAAAACACAATTCATACACAAATTTAAAACATTTCGTATATATTGACATATGACACTAAAAAGCCCTCTTCGCTGCAATGAATCTAGGCATACAAAAGATAAAAGAGAAAATGGAACTAACTAGAATACTTTTTTATCCTTGCAGCCGCTACCAAGAAATTAGCTATGTAGAAAGTAACGTGAATGTTGGGCAGGGATTGTAAAAAAAGCAGAGCCGGCCTCACTTGTGTGAAACCGCTCGCCTTCAGGAGTGGTACCAGATATTTTTTCCTTGGCTCTGCATAAAACCGACAAAACATGACAAAATGCATAGTATCTTGAACTGACGAATCATCGCAGCTGCATGGTAATGCTAGTTCCGGTTTTTCCCATTTATTAAAAGTACCTAAATAAAAATGTAACAAATTAAACCTCAGTTTGGTTAGAAGGAACCTATGAAACGGGATTGTAACACACCCAAGGTAAGGTGCCAAGGAAAGAGAATTAATGAGTAAATAATGGCACCTCACTGACGGTTTCATTAATTCCTTCTCTTCACGGGACGCTCTTGCCCTTGCCATAAAATTGTTTTTTACCAAGTCAACGTCTTGTGCCTTAATGTCTTGAGGAGAGGTAAAGAGCTCTGGTCGTCCCAATTCAGTAAACGCCTTCAGCAAATAGGCCAGCCACGGGATCTTTTTAAAGTGGTCCAGGGATAAGACATCGGATATAATCCTGTGGTTAAGTGGCAGATCTTCATTAAGCCATGTCTTTAACCAAAAGATCAGGGGGGCCATATTCAACCCATCAGTAAGGTAGTCCAAGCCCACCTCCCTATGTATGGAATAGGTAGGTGTCGATTGTGGCAAGGAAAGGAGTGACCTTATAAATCTGTTCTCAGCTCTCTGGATAGGTTCCAAGTTTACATAGCCCCATAGAGGTGAACCATATGACGCCAGAGATACAGATTTACTCCTATATATTTTTAATAATGCTTCCATAGGCCTGGCACCTAACCTACCCGCAAAGCCCATAAGGGCAGACGATGATCTCGAGACCGCCAGCTTCTTTGCCCTCACCTGAGGGCCCCATGTTCCTCTTTGATCGAATAGGACCCCCAGGTAGGGAAAAGTGGAAACCCTAGATACCGTGTCCCCTCTGCAGCTAAAAGATTTTATACTCTTTTTGCGGCTTTCTTTGCCCACTACCATTGTATGTGACTTGCTGGTGTTAATTTTCAAATCGAGCTGTTCCATGAATTGGCCAAAGGTGTTCAAGAGGCGTTGAAGACCAGTACCCGTGCGAGCAATTAGCACGGCATCGTCCGCGTACAGGAGCGCTGGAATTTTGGCCGCACCTGCATGCGGGATGTCGACTTCCCTCTCTTCCAGGAAAGTACCCAAGCCGTTGATATAGATAATGAAAAGCAATGGGGCCAATATGCAGCCCTGTCTTACACCTTTCAAAGATTTAAAACGAGACGTACACCTGCCCTCGTTAGTGACCCGTACGGCCGCGAAAAGTTCCTGATGTAGGGAGGCCACAAACCTCACCAGGGCCTCCTCAATCCCCATCTCCAGCAGAGTTTTCCATAGCTTGGACCTGTTGACCAGGTCGAAGGCCGAGGAGAGGTCCATGAATGCTAAATACAAGGACCCCTCCTTGGCCACCGTATACTTTGAAATGAGCAGATGTAGGTTGGAGCACTGTTCAATGGTGCCCTTCCTTTCTCTAAACCCATACTGGATTTCAGACAACCCTCCGCAACTCTCAACACTATCCCTCAGCCTGGACAGAAGCACTCTACCTAAAATCTTTACAGAAGAATCCAAAAGGGATAAGGGCCTGTAACACCCCGGGTCATCCCGCTGTCCCTTTTTAAAAATAGGCACAATGGTAGAGATGTCCCAGGAAGATGGTGCATGGTTACTGTTTACAGCAGTGAATACGTTGGCCAGTACCTTTACCCATAGTTTTGGTGAATGTATAAAGAAATCGGCTGGCACCCCGTCAGGGCCTGGGGCCTTATGCTTGGTTGTGGCTATAATGGCTTTCTCCACTTCAGGGCTATTGAACTGTAGTGGCGTAGCTTCTAGGATGGCTGGCAACGCGTCTTTGCTTGCCCCATCATTATCCCCATACACGTTTTTAAAGTGGGTAAGCCACTTATTGTCAGGGATAACACAGTCCATCGCCTCGTTATTTTGGTCGGAAAAAAAAGGCTGTTTGATTATTTCCCAAAATTTATGGCTGTCCTTTCGGACTGCCACGGAGAGGAGGTTTTCCCAGGCTTCTCTTTTAATTGATTCTTTTCTAGTTCTTATTGCTAGCTTATAATTTTTCCTTAAGCTAGCAATCTCATCCTTTACCCTGGTTTTTTTTTTCAAGGCAGCCATCAACGATCTGTGTGCCTTTGAACATGTGGCATCAAACCAGCGCGTCGTATTCGGTACCCCCTTTTTAGGTTTAGTCAGGAGGTCCTGCGCTACCTGGCTACAGATTGACTCAAAAGCCCCTATAACCTCATTCCCCGGGGCGCTGGGGTTCTGACAAACCTCCACCTGTTCCATAATTTTAGGGAATACTGCTGCATAAAAGTTGTCTGGGGCCACCTTAGCCCACTTAACTCTCCTGCCCTGATCAGAGGTACACAAAGTATGGTGAGACCTCACTTTCCCCGGAATTGGTCCCATATGGTCTCCCCATGCAACTTCTAACAAAACGGGGTTGTGGTCACTGAAGTGGGATGGTACAGTGCGATAAGCGATTGCTCTGTTTAAAATGCCTTGTGTGATAAAGATGTAGTCTATTATAGTTCCAGGATTAGTGCCAGTAAAAGTAACTGTTCTTGGGCCACCCTCTGGTTCATACAGATTGAAATCTACCAATAGATCTTCTAGCTCTTCACCATCTGTTGTGTGTTCAAAGTGTGGGAGCTCGGGGCCTTCACCCCAATCCTGGTTAATTAGACTACAGGCTAGCATGCAGGGATGAATGTTAAAGTCACATAATAATATATATTCTGTGTCGAATTGTAAGTTCTGACTGCCTGACCTTAGTATAGCATCTAAGGTAGCAATATTACTGCCCCTATCCTCCCTATTCTGTGAGTTATAAAAATTAATATATAAGGACCTTGTGGCGGGGTTAATAACTCTCTCTATAATAAGGATATTTTGAGATCCACTGCTGATCACTTGTAAGGTACCCTTCAAGGCCAAAGAGAACAGCATCAGCAGGCCACCCTTAGGTCTGCCTATACGGCTAGGGGTCGCCGCTATGGCAAAACTACTAAACCCATCCAACCAGCAACCTGCAGTTGTATCCCAAGTTTCCTGGAGGGCAATATTATTATGGCCCGTAACAAAGCTTAACCACTCCTTATCATCCCGTTTGGCGTTAAGTCCAGCTACGTTCCAGCTTAGTATTTTACAAGTATCCGTGGTGTTCTTCACTGCAAGATCAGTCGAAGGAACTCCTTCTGCTTGCACGTGCGGCATTTCCATAGCCGAAGGGATGCTTTCTGGCTCTATTACAATAGCCTCAACATAAACATTATCATTTCCGTTTACATTCTCCAAAAAGGGGTCCTCAATAACCTCGACCTCAACTTGGTCAGAGGGGGTTTCACTTTCCAAGCAGATCGATATATTACGGTCCGCCAAACTATTTAGCTCAAGTCTATTTGTGCCTTTCGAAGTGCCACTACCCCTGTCGCTAGGATTAGGATTAGGATTAGTTACTGGACATGAGGATCTTCGGCCATTATGTAACAAAACGGTGCCCTCCCTGCGTCAGTCGCAGTCATTTAGATTGGCCAGAACCCCATACCTATTCTCAGTTCCGAACCCCCAGGCCTGTGGTGTGGCCCCTGGTCCTTGCCCAAACACTGCTGTGTCCCACCTAGATAATGGGGTATTGGGGCGCATTGGGAACTGCTCTTCTCCTAACCAGGCACCGAACCTATTTCCACAATTCCCCCGATTTGCCCCCAGGCCACCCAAACCCCGCCTATTCAGAGTGTTCCATGTTGATCTAGGGTTTTTAAAAGATGTCATATTCTGTTGGTAATTATAATTATAAAGCCCTGCGCCAAATCTGTCTAGCAGACCAGGGCCATTTTCATCGTATGTTGATCTTAAACCCCCCCCCCCTTCTGTTACAACTTGTCGTCCACCCCAATCTTGAAGTATTTGGGTGGTACGCGCGTTGTCGCTCGTTATAAAAGAATTTTAATGTGAGGGGGATAATGGATCCACTTCTGCGTTGGGGCGGGAGTATATTTTGTAAGACATTCGGGAGTACTGTTGCATTCGCAAAATGTATCACTATGCAGTCCCCCTTAAACTTTTTTTGCTTATTCCCAATCCAAGACATCCTCCTTGTTAATACAATTTCCTCGGCCAGCTGTTCTTTCCCATGCTGTGCCATCTTCATATTGCATGATAGCCAATGTAAGGCCTTGCTTGTCAAGGATGAGGTGGATTCCGTTTGGCATGGGGATAAGGTAGGGGCATTTGCTAGGACCAGTACCACCGGTGAAGCCTCTACTATAAATTGTTGGGATTCGTCCTCTAGGGATGTCAATGATGATATAATTGGTATAGGGGCTGGTAATGTAGGGACCTCCCTCACCGCTTCTTGGCTAGTGCCCTCAACTAGTGCTTGTACTAGCTGAGAAGAGTCTGGTGGATCTTCAACTGCTACACTGCCTCCCCCACTGATGTTATTTTCTTTCACTGGGTCTATTTGTTTGGAGACGATGGATACTACATTCTCCATTTCTTCTGCTAGTTTACCTTGCAGACCACCCCACTTTTTCACCTCTGCCGTTAGCCTATCAATTTTTCCAATCATTGGTTTGATAATAGTTTTTATTTTTTGATCTATCATATCTGATAACCTACGGAAGAATTTGTCATCTATGACTTGTCTGGCATTCACTTCCTCGGGCTCTGATCTATTTCCCTTTGGTTTTGGAGGTGTAATAACCCTTTTCCTTCCCGCCCGTGTCCCCCCTCTTTTTGGTTGAATTCTTCTGCAGGGTCTCACCGCCCTATTAGTAACCACAGGGGATAGTAAATCATCTACTAAGGGATCAGTATGCAGCTCTGGGTCAGAATCAACGTTTGTTTCTAGGTCAACCAGTAAATCTGAGCTTTGATCAATACATACAGTATCAGGGGGGTTGATCTCAAGAGGGTTTATACTGTGATCTTGCTCTGATTCTTCACACGTATGTATACTCGGGAGAGGGCTCCCTTGGTGGAGCACGGGGGATTGGCTCAAACCTAACGATTGCCTTCTTTCTGTGTTTATTTTCTGTACAACTTGAACTAAATAATTATCAAGGGTATTACATGTTTCTGGTGCCGCCAGGGCGTTTTTCTTAGGCATGTTAACAAATAATGCAATCAAACCACAATATTACACCAACGGATATCAGCTAGTCCAAGTCAACACTGGGCACAGGACCGAGAACACCGTTTCTGTCTTTAAGGCGAATAATACACTCTAGCAGTGGACGGTTTACATACGTGAATATATGGGCTGGGTGGATCCCGTGACGCACAACCAAGGGATCTTGCCCAGTCCAGTCTCCTCAGGCCTCTGAGGGCCACAGAGGGCCCGCCCTTTGCCCGGGCTTAGCCCCGGGCGCTCCCGCGCAGCGTTGAACTCTATTACTTATAAGCCAAAGGCCATTGAACCATGTGATTGCAAATGGGGCGGGGCGGTCAGGGAGAGCGGGGCCAGGTGACTCGGCCTCTGACACCGGGACTCCTGGGAATGCGAGTCCCGGTACACGCTCGCAGCCCTGCAGCCCCAAGCACGTCCCACAGAACAGCTGATGCAAAAGGGTCAGAGTAGTCAGGCAAGTAAAAACGAAGCGGGACCCGCGGAGCGGGTACCGCAAGGCGTGGGTCTGGAAGCCTTACTCCTTGTAAGTAGCAGCAGCAGCGCCGGTTAGGTTATGGCAAAGGGCGTCCCACAAAGCAACAAAATCCTTGGCCTTTTGAGTGAATGCAGGTGGGGCGGGGCGGTCAGGGAGAGCGGGGCCAGGTGACTCGGCCTCTGACACCGGGACTCCTGGGAATGCGAGTCCCGGTACACGCTCGCAGCCCTGCAGCCCCAAGCACGTCCCACAGAACAGCTGATGCAAAAGGGTCAGAGTAGTCAGGCAAGTAAAAACGAAGCGGGACCCGCGGAGCGGGTACCGCAAGGCGTGGGTCTGGAAGCCTTACTCCTTGTAAGTAGCAGCAGCAGCAGCGCCGGTTAGGTTATGGCAAAGGGCGTCCCACGAAGCAACAAAATCCTTGGCCTTTTGAGTGAATGCAGGTGGGGCGGGGCGGTCAGGGAGAGCGGGGCCAGGTGACTCGGCCTCTGACACCGGGACTCCTGGGAATGCGAGTCCCGGTACACGCTCGCAGCCCTGCAGCCCCCAGCACGTCCCACAGAACAGCTGATGCAAAAGGGTCAGAGTAGTCAGGCAAGTAAAAACGAAGCGGGACCCGCGGAGCGGGTACCGCAAGGCGTGGGTCTGGAAGCCTTACTCCTTGTAAGTAGCAGCAGCAGCGCCGGTTAGGTTATGGAAAAGGGCGTCCCACGAAGCAACAAAATCCTTGGCCTTTTGAGTGAATGCAGGTGGGGCGGGGCGGTCAGGGAGAGCGGGGCCAGGTGACTCGGCCTCTGACACCGGGACTCCTGGGAATGCGAGTCCCGGTACACGCTCGCAGCCCTGCAGCCCCAAGCACGTCCCACAGAACAGCTGATGCAAAAGGGTCAGAGTAGTCAGGCAAGTAAAAACGAAGCGGGACCCGCGGAGCGGGTACCGCAAGGCGTGGGTCTGGAAGCCTTACTCCTTGTAAGTAGCAGCAGCAGCGCCGGTTAGGTTATGGCAAAGGGCGTCCCACGAAGCAACAAAATCCTTGGCCTTTTGAGTGAATGCAGGTGGGGCGGGGCGGTCAGGGAGAGCGGGGCCAGGTGACTCGGCCTCTGACACCGGGACTCCTGGGAATGCGAGTCCCGGTACACGCTCGCAGCCCTGCAGCCCCCAGCACGTCCCACAGAACAGCTGATGCAAAAGGGTCAGAGTAGTCAGGCAAGTAAAAACGAAGCGGGACCCGCGGAGCGGGTACCGCAAGGCGTGGGTCTGGAAGCCTTACTCCTTGTAAGTAGCAGCAGCAGCGCCGGTTAGGTTATGGCAAAGGGCGTCCCACGAAGCAACAAAATCCTTGGCCTTTTGAGTGAATGCAGGTGGGGCGGGGCGGTCAGGGAGAGCGGGGCCAGGTGACTCGGCCTCTGACACCGGGACTCCTGGGAATGCGAGTCCCGGTACACGCTCGCAGCCTGCAGCCCCAAGCACGTCCCACAGAACAGCTGATGCAAAAGGGTCAGAGTAGTCAGGCAAGTAAAAACGAAGCGGGACCCGCGGAGCGGGTACCGCAAGGCGTGGGTCTGGAAGCCTTACTCCTTGTAAGTAGCAGCAGCAGCGCCGGTTAGGTTATGGCAAAGGGCGTCAATAACTAACATCTCGTATCATACCATTCATTCCAAAACCCATTTGGAAGAACTCTAATAACCCACACTAACATACCTAACTCATATTAATTTAATCTATCACAAAGAAACTGGAGTAAATGTATGAAATAGCTTCCTTGAGAGCTACGACTAATCCCAGTAACCAATAATATCCAATAGCACTGGACTAACCACTAGCCTTGGGTTCTGGAGTAGCATGCTACCCACCATAAAGCTGATTTATCATTTTCTAGGAGTAATACATGCTTTTACAAGCCATTGGTTTACAAAGATTTTTTCCCAACAGGCAGCACATCTTACTAAATAAAATTAACCAGTTAAAGAAATTGAATTATTGTTTGGGGTGGGTAACTACCCACTAGCACAAGTTTCTTCAAGGTGGACCCTAAAAGTCCCTAAATTAAACAAGCTCCCCTCCCTTATAGCTGTGGCACACAGAAGACAGACTTATGCTACATATTGTGCAAAGTATGAATGCAGTGTCAAAACAGTAATACAGTCAAAATTCAAGACAATAAAGAAACAAAACCAAATAAAAAAAAATAGAAAACAAAATGACACCAAAATTGAAAAATCTAATAAGGGGAACCAGAAGCTATAAATGTTTAAAGTTTTATGTAGGAATAGAGCCAAAAAGCCAATGATAGTTAATGTTCATGGTAAACTCGGACCTACGTGCAATCTAGGCTTCCAGTGATGGAATGCAGGTCGAATACACCAATCGGGTTCTTCCTGGTCAAAGAGTTAATATTCTGGCTTAGTCCTTTAAGTCCCAATCCACCGCAGGAGTACACTTCTAAAGTCCCCAGAACCTCAGAGGAGGCCTTAAGAGACTCACTGGGTGTAAGAGGTCAACAGTAGGGCCAAGACCACATCCTGTTGCAACTGGTCTGCTGGGCAATTTCAGGAAAGGCCTCATGTAGTTTGTTGTATCCCTGTAGGTTAAACTGGAGGTCAGCCATATCACCCTTGGACTCCACTTCTTGGTTCTGGGTACACGAGGGTGTATGTCCAGTCCTTTAGGGCCCCTCTCAGATCACAAACTGCATGTGTAGTCCTCCTTTGTTCTTGTTCAGGTCCAGTGGTGTTCTGCAGTAGGTGCCTGGATACACAGCCACCACCCTGCATTTTCTGGAAGTTTCATAAGAGTTATCACTGCCGATTATGGTTGACTTGTCAATAACCATAACCCATTTGTAGCTCCTGAGAGGAATTTCATACCTCATTCACACCTATTCTAATGTTGTGAGAAGTTGGAGAGCAAATTCAAATTAGCTTCAAGTAACTTTAGGGAGTAAAAGGTAACTTTATAAAAGTTACCATTACCTAATATTCATTAAAAAGCCAACCTCATAATTGCAATTAAAAATAGTTGTTTAATTACCTTTCTAGCTAATCTCATTCCTAACATACAATATTAGGATTTCAGTCTGTACTCTGGTTTTCTACATAGGACCTCCCACAGTGAAAAATAGCTTTTAGGTGCTAGTCGCTGTAAGAACATGTTAAAATTAAATTTCTACACTTCCTACTTTTAAATACCATGCACTCTGCATTGTCGACCAAAACACCTACATACGGGTGACTTGTTATTATTTTAAAGGGGGTTTTGACCATTCAAAAGAGTTTATTTAGACAGGCTGAATTTCAATTTAAACACTGCAATATTCAGGCTACAATGGAAGTCCGGAAACCATGTTTGCCCTGCCACTGTTAAGGATGGAACTATAGGGCTGCAGTGCACTAGTGACATTTAACTTGCAGGTCGTGGGCACACTGTGTACCACATGCTAGGGACTTAAGGGTAAGTTAAATGTTCAATAAGGTATGTACTCATTTCATCATGTTAAAGGATGAGCACAGGCACTTTACCCCTGGTTAGCAAGGGTAGAGTGCACAGACTTCTATACCCAGCAAAAACAGTCAACTAAAAAATCCGGGGGTACTCAATAGAAAAGATGGTCATAAGCCGCACACCCAAGCCTGAAGTAAGAGGCATATAGTTTCAAAAAAGACTGAATTTGGTGGCTTGATGTAATGATTGTTTTAAGTTACCTTGTTCAAATATCTGCTTGAATTGATTTAAACATGTATCAACATTTACCAAAACAGGAATTAATATCAATACAGGTACATCTTTAAAGTGCAATATAGTGATTGTGGGCATGACAGATTGCCCTGCCCATAGGCAGCCTTAGCCATTTGCTAAAGGCTGGGCATTTAGCAAGATGACTGAGAACCCAAACAATGACTCTCTGGGAGAGTATGAAGTCTGAGACTCTGTTGAGATTGAATTGGCCAGGCTCTCACGAATAACATGAATACCCAGCATGCAAGGGAAAAAGCCTTGTGAATGAAGAATAGCTTGCTAAGAGTTGCCAGAACAAGTGAGGCTGACAAAGAACAAACCCCACAATGACCAATACAGAAACAAAAAGGATAATTTCTTAACTGAGCGCAATGGAAGCGCTCTTGTTGCTGAAGATGCTCAAGAAATGCTATGTACAGGCTCTCCATAGATTTGATATTGATCCACTGGAAACTAGCAACCACACTAAGACTTGAATATGTATTAATTTATTTTGATACTCGTTCTGTAAATTTGGGTGGCAGGACTTATCTCCTAAGCCTCAAAGCGTTGTGGAAGAAGTAAACCTTCAGCGTTTTAGTCGTTTTCAGAAAGTGAGTGTCTGAGCTGTAGTGTATAAAGATCAATAGGCCAATAGATAGCAAAAGTGAGTTCAAATCCTGGTCTTCCAAAATGCAGTATCTGAAGGTGGGGACTTAATGAGGCTCGAGGGCAATTAGCGAGTTATCTTTAAGTTTTGTGTGGCGGTAATTACATCTGATAAACATGTCTGTGCTGTGTTATGCGGGATTCATGGGTTAAGATCGGAAATTTAAATTTATAGCAAGCTTTTACTGGTTGCACTAGAGCTCCTTCGGTGTTGGTTTCATATGGTCTTGGAGATATTGATTGAGATTAATCTGGCAATCTTGGATATTTTGGTGTTTTGTGTAGAGCTATTGACTATTTGCCATTGAGGTAAAAAGTTTGGTCATACTTACAAAAGTGGTTATTGTGCTGATTATGGTCTTGGAGAGAAGGTCTTTCGTGATGCCTGAAGTGTTGTATTTGTATTAGTGTAAACTGATTTTAAGAATCATAGGAAGTTCCTAGGGTGTTGCCTTTAATGATGGTAGGAAATGTTCTGTCCCAGAATGCTAAGTCGGGGTTCTTATCTGTTAAGAGGACTGGCACTATGGGCATCCAATTTTTTTAAAAGTATATTACAAGGTATCAGTTAGTACACAAAGTAGGACTCTGTTGGTTCACAATGTAGGGTTTTTTTGGTACCTGAAGTGATACAGCAGAGAAAAGAAGGGCATACGCCAAAGCAGTACCTGATGAAGGTCTCCTTTAACTGCTTGGAGCATCCGGCCTTCAGATAAGGCTGGGGTTTAAGGGCTTTAAAGTGATTTTGGACAGTCCAGGCGTGTGATCTGGTTGATAGTGCCTCTTTATTCCAGACGGAGGAGATTTATGCTCACTCTCTAGCAATTAGTTGATTTACCAGACAAAGTCTGATCTGAGCAGGAGAGGCATTGGGAGGAAGAAGAAAGAGGAGTCTGTATGTTTTTGTGATGATTGAATTCAGGGTCACTGGGTCTCTGTCTCATAGAGTCAAGACAGGCTTGGGCTTAGTTTTGCTCCTATTACCTTTAAAAGAGGTGTAAAGGTTGGGCCACCCAAGGGTCTCTGTAATGTTTGGTATGCCAGGGTTAGAGCACTACGCTTGCATTGTAGCTCCTGCTTGTGTTGATGAAAGGAGCCTTTATCATCCAGTAAGATGTCAAGGAATCTGTAGGTTTCCACAACTTCCAGCTGATGGCCTTGTAAATACCATTGGTACTATTTTGTATTCTATTACTCACAATCAGGACTCTAGTTTTCTTTTGGTTTACTGTCATGTGATTACTTGCTGATTAACTGGATAATATGTTGATGAGGCATTGTAGGCCAACTTTCGTTAGACTTAGAAGAATCACATCCTCTGCATACAAAAGGTTAGAAATGTGAAAGTTCCCTAACCAAGTGGCATGGACATTTACGTCATCAAAGACTGGGGACAGGTCTGCCAGAAATAGATTGAATAAGTATGGTGCCAACATGAACACTTTTTTTTAGACCCTGAGAGGTATATATTTTCCTTGACAAAAAAAGAGCTGTCCCCAATTCTCACTCTTGTCCAGGTGATGTTATGTTAAAAGAGCTTGTATAGCACATAGCTGCTCCAGCAGCGGGGTTTTCCAGTGCTAAACCCTAAAACATAGGTACAGAGACCGCATACACCAAAAATGGAATGGATGAAGAGGAAGCTAGTTGGAGAAGACTCCAGGTGAATGTGTAGAGCATCTGTATTGCTTTCATAATACACGGGGCTATGACTCAAAATGACACTGGTCTAGGGATACACTCCTGAAACATCTTAACCCTCCTCTGAAGCATTGTAGCTATCTCTAATCCATTGCAATAATTATGGTAATAATGATATGGGTGTAACCTGGAGTCTACGCCTGTTTTAGGATTACTAGTACAGTGGGAAAACCTGCACATCCAGTACCTCTCTCTTCAAATTTCACCAGGAACAATACAAGCAGGCTGGTTTTAGGGCCAATTGACTTACACTGCTGGTGGAACCCTAGTCAGTCACTTACTGTTGCCTTGCCTTAGTCGTTATTCTCTACTTTTTCCAGTGTCTCTAGACATAAGCCAAACCCTATCCATTGTGAGGTTGAATTCTGTTTCAGATTTAAATTAATGTGTGTTTTTGTATGGATATTTGTTCTTTTTTCGGTACATTATGCTGCAGGAGTTGCAGGACCGCCCCTAAAATAATCATGCTGGAGTTTAGAAAGTGAAAGAGCAATAAAGAGGCCTTTGTACCATGTTTTTATTTTGCCACCTTTGTTGTGTGTTCAAAGACAGAAGTCAAATATCATGCAATGTATTCTGGCAAATTGCCGCTTATTCTTTAAACACTGAGGGGGATATTCTCCAGAACGTGTGTTAATTATCGCAAAATTAGCTTAACACAACTTTGCACATGGCAGGCTATCGTGGGAAAATAACACTGTGTTAGTCAAACAAGCTTTATTAGACAATTTGTCATAAAAGCGAAATACAAAACATATTACTAAACAGATAATTCAATATCAGTATACAAGGCGATTAAACATGATTAAAAGACTTCTTTAAAATACAATTTGATCCTCATGACTGACTTAAAGTCCCTAAAACAGTAGTAAAAATAGCATTGATCGCTTACATTAAGAACAACCATTTAAGACAAGCACCATTAAAAATCTACTGTGAAAGGTATTAAGATTTTGTCCTAACGTATGGAGCCACCATAGGAGGGCTAATACATTTTGATCAAAGTGTACTTTTGGGACCTTCATATACAGGTGGAAAAAGAGTGTGACCTTATGGCTCATGACCATCCTAAAAATGTTGCTACAGCTGTAATGATTGCAATAGAAGTGTTTGTACGTAAAATTCTTCCTGCTTTTTCACTCCTAGTACCAAGTAGTTTACAAATTGGCACAAGCCATACCCGACGAGTAACAGCATAGGCTGGACAAGCAAACAGCAGGTGTGCCACTGACTCCTCTTTGGTCTGACATAGAGGAAACATTGTACAAGTTTTGGACCATCTAGCTGTAAAAGCTTAAGTGGGCAGAGAGCCCACCCTAAACTGAAAATGTAGTTTCCTGTCGTGGGGTTTAGCTATTATGTCCGAAAAAACTTAGAGACTCCGGGTCAATTTTGCTTCCAAAAAGTTTCCTGTTAAAGTAGATGACACACTATTGCAAAAGGTTTTGTGTGTGATCATCCAAGTTTTTTTTTTTCAGGATCTTTTTTGGAGGGAAGCTAGCTCTGTCTGGTTCTTCCCATAGTGTTCTCATGCCTAAACTTACTAGGGCAGCTCTAATTTCTCTCAACCATCTTATTTTGTGAAATGTGTCAGCCCTGATTAAGTCCAGAAAGCCCGCGGCATAATGGTTTAGTTCTGGTGTGGTCCAAAGCCTACGCCTGTATAATAAGGGGCACAGTTTGGCCACCTCAGCCAGGGGCTTTCTTCCTAGGGTGTGTAATAGAGGACACACATTTGTGTACTTTGGGGGAGCAATGTGATGTTACACATAAACCTATTTTCAGCAGTCGTAAGATTGGACAGGTTTTCATACCCCCAGAGTTCTGCTCCATAAAGTGCAGAGTTAACCAGCTTCATATTGTAAACCTGGAGCACAGGCTGATTGGTTTGGTCAATGAGATATTAAACCCCCTATTTAACACTACGGACAATTGTCTGTGCTTGAGCATTGCTAGGTCAATTTGCTGTTTCCATTTTAGATCACTTTGGATAGTGACCTCCAGGTAAGTAAATGCTTTTACTTGCTCCAATGGACGGTTGTTAATTACAATTTTACTTATAAAAGATCTGTGAGGGTTTAAAGACATGAATTTCGTTTTCGACACGTTGACTTCCAGACCGCAAGTGGTGCAAAACTCTTCTTAAATGTTCAGGGCCCTCTGCAAACCACTCGGGGTCTTTGAGATGATCAACGTGTCGGCCGCAACATTAAAATCGGGATTTTTTTGACGGCTAGTACCGGAGCGTCAGTGGGCTCAGCTTCCATGTGATTTACAATGCCATTAATGAATAGGGAGAAGAAGGTCGATGGCAGCACAAACCCTGGGGTACACCTCCATCTACTGGGAATGGGTCGGTAACCATGCCCTGGGAGCCCCATCGAATTTTAGCATGGTTTTCTTCATGCAATCTCACAAGTAATGTGAGTAGGTTAGGAAGGATCCCCATTTCATGCAAGATTACCCACAGTTTGCGGCCTGGAACAAGCTCAAATGCTGATTTTAAATCATCAAAGGCGACGTACAGACTACCATTGGCCAGAGCCACCAATTTCCAAAACAGCAAAGTGAAGGGGAACACCTGGTCAATGGTACTGGTGTATGCTTGAAAACCTGCCTGCAGAGGGATAAAATGCATTTCTCATCAATCCACTCTGGATCGTGTTCAGAATTAGCCTGCCCATTATTTTTTATAGGGAGTCTATCAGGCTGATTACTCTGTAATTGCCTGTTTGTGTTTTGTCTCCTTTCTTATAAATGGGAATAATTTCTGCCCCTTTCCACGAGTCTGGTATGGGGGCTCCTTTTGCGACTGAGTTAGCCAGCAACAAATGATACCTACTCCATCTTTGTTTATCGTGTAAGAACATGTCTGCAGGGACAGCATCAGAACCGGGAGCCCTCCCTCCTACTACTGAACCCAATGCTATGTTAACACCTTGTTAATGTTGTATTCTCAACCTGGCGGCGATAGTCTGACGATAACGCACCAAATGACCTCTTTAAAATGAACGAGACGCCAAAAAAATGCAAAACACGAACGTGAAAAAAGTTGAGATGTCCCAAACCGTGATACAGAAATCAGCAATAACCAGCGACAGGCCTTCAATCCCCACACGTCATGCGGGAAAACGCACTATAAAAGCAACAAAAAAATACACCAAAACCAAAAGAAACTGCGTAGCTCCATGGATGCACCCGGATCGAGTGCAGAGGACAATTCGAACCCCACAAGTCCCATGGAGGACCAGCCAGGAACCCCGTGGTCAGGGAAGGGCAAAGAGAGGAGGAGGAGGAAGACCAGGTTCAGTCCGCAGGAAAACCGGAACATCGCCATGGAGGTGATAGAACACTACCAACAACTGTTCGTCACCTCCACTGTCATTGGCAACATAAACGGAAATATGGCAGTCGATCGTGAACAACGTGAATGCAGTCGGAGTATTGAGGAGGTCAAGAGGCGCTGGCATGATGTGAATAGCCAAACCAAGCAGACACTCGGTGCCAACCAGAAGGCAGCAACAGTGCCTGGAGGTGGGAGTCCTGCGCCACAGGGGGAGCTGGATGAGCTGGAGAAAATGGTGGCCACAGGCATCAGTGTGGAGACGGTGGCAGGAGTTGGGGGTCCGTACACAGCTCGATATGACCTGACCCAAAAGCAACAGGGTGAGTAACGACCAGGGACTGGGGGAGATGGGCACAATGTCACACATGCACAATTATGTGTATCACACTGCACATCCACAATTTATTGTGGAACATGTCCCCGATACCCTTGGCACACTGTAGCACACGTAGAAACACCAAGTAGGTCCCCCTCCCTATCACCAATCTCACAACCTACCCATGCACATGTGCTGAATCCAGCAAAGCAGCAGCTCTTTGAGCCACACTGACAATGCGAGTGACACTGCATGACCAATAGCGTGGCAGCAGTCAAAATAAATGACATGGTTCATGACGTGGCACTGAGGGGGCCCAGTGTGGATCACATCCTCAAAGGAGCAGGTCACACTCTGACACATCCACGTGCACATACAACCCCTGACGTCAACAACATATCTGCAGACAAACAATGCACAAGAGTACAAAAACCGTCCAAGAGCACAAATAACCCAAGCCGCCAACATCTAAGCACTGTATAAGCACACACGTCAAAGGCACACCACCTCAAAGGGATAAGTGGCCGCTAAATCAGAGCTGCAGGGGTGACTCTCCCACAAAGCAGCACACACACATAGCAATCACAGCACATCAACATTGACGACGATGTGGTACAAAGTGCAACACTTTCACTACAGAACAGAGGACACAACTGGTGCCGCTTGGGTGTAGAAACTGGCCAATCACATCTGGCATAGCAGGAAACTGTGAGATGATAATGTACGAATACAACCTCACATTCGTCATGTAGTCGAAATGTCCACTGTCTCCCACCAAATAGCCAGCTCCTCCAA
The DNA here is from genome assembly GCF_964261635.1 of Lissotriton helveticus. Classification (NCBI taxonomy): domain Eukaryota; kingdom Metazoa; phylum Chordata; class Amphibia; order Caudata; family Salamandridae; genus Lissotriton; species Lissotriton helveticus. Next base: position 1,191,602,866 of record NC_136067.1, read on the forward strand.
AGCAGTCACAATGTACATTGTCATGCAGTCTGTATGTAAACATGCACAATGTGTCAACATACATGAAACACACTGTTAACCTGCATCTCCCCTTTACATTGCAGAGGGACAATCAACACCCACTGCAGAGCAGACCAGACATCTCTTCAGTGATGATGAGGAGGACCCCCTGCCCATCTGCTCCGACACCCTCCAACGGCTCGTGGATAGTGTCCGAACTCCACCTCCAGGAGCAAGGCAGCCCAGCTGCATCGAGGTGACCCCACCCCCTGCACTGCCCACACATCAGGAACCACCCACCACCACTGCTGGCTCCCAGCACATCACTGAAAAACACATGGCATTCCAACACTGTGTGTTAGACTGCTAGAGGGTGCTGGCTGAACAGGTGCGGGTGCATTTCGACCTCATGGCAGCCAAACTTGATGCCATATGTGGGTGTATGAGTCCCATCAGGGACCACTTACAGTCCCTAACGGACACCCACAGTCTGTTCCATGCTCTACAACACTCCTTAACTGACCTTGTTGGAGCCATTACTCGAACACAAGAACTGTCTAGTCAGACAGGCTCCAGCGATGACAGCACAGGGTTGGCACAGATGCAGAGGACAATGGAGAACATGGAGCTGATGCAGGCTGGAAGGATGGCTGCCACGGATGTACACCAGTGAGATGTAGCTGGGATCTTCCATGTCCTGCAGAACCTCATCTTGCCATTGCTGCCACAGAGCCTGTCCCAGATGACTGCTGCAGGAACTTCGACACACACACTTCCGCCCGCTGATGTGTCAGTGGCACACAGTGATGCAGCCATGCGACCTCAGCGCCCTGATGTGGCAGTGACACACAGTGATGCAGCCATACCACCTCCACCCCTGATGTGTCAGTGGCACACAGTGATGCAGCCATAACACCACCACACACGCCTGACACATCTGACACATCTGACACAGAAGACATATCAGAGGACTAAGATATGGATGGTAATGACTTTGTGTGAGAAAGGAGGTTGTACCATTCATCTCCGCCATATGACCTGTTCCTGCTTGGTTCAGCATTCTGCACCATGCCCTGTAACAACAACTTCCACTGTCCCGCGAAACACTCTGCGACATTCACCTGGACCACGACATGGACTGCCATATCTGGACTGCCATATCTGCTCTGGTTACCAATGACACGGCAATCAGGCTGCGGACTGAACTCTTCCTCTTCCGATTAACTAGTAATTCCCCAAAGGACTCTGATTGGCCCTCCACTGGGCAACCATGTAATGTGGGGTTTGCTGGGCCATGTTCTACTCCAGCCCAGACACTCCACAGAATGTGAATAAAACACTCCAAATCATACAGATGTGTCATGTCTATCTTCAATCAAGTATAAAAGTAAGGATGAATGTAGGGACATTGATTACACAAAAAGGTACACCCTGGGAAATTACATCAATGCGCATGTTTGACCCTGACCCACATGACGAATTTGATGACTGTAAAGGTGTGAACTAGCTGTGGCCTCATTACTCATGAACAACAATCTTGCAACCCCCCAACGTAGCCCCATGCCCATGTTATAAATAGGGGTGTGTGTAAAAATGTTTAATTCGTTAGCAGGCCTAAAGTAGTGTCCCCCATCACATGTGACAACAGAGCATCTCTTTGCATACCTATTCGCACTCAACTGTGTGGACACAGCCTGTTTTGATGGATCACATTTGTGAGAAGTTGGCCTGGTATATCCTGACCACTAGTTATAGTGGGCACCTTGTACTAGTCCAAACAACCCTTATTGATAATTAGGTTCAAGACTAACCTTTATTGAAAGCTATCCTAGTGTTATCTATAGCGATCAGCCTTCAGGCTTAGTCTTGAAGGAATGTAAAGCAGCTTGTTTTACCAGATCAGAACCTCCTGAATGACCAAATGAAAGAACACGAGGAATATATAAAATATATGCATTTATTACTAAACAGTCTCTAGTAACCTCTTTATGAGATTAGAGAACAAGGCACACAATATTTAATCACTAGAACGACAGTAAATAGCACAATACACAGCGGGCTCCAGGGGGAGACCAAACCATATACTAAGAAAGTGGTATAACAACCCTGACTTGACTAGACACAGTGCCTAGAGCACGTAGAATCGCTGGGACCCCAAGGAACCACCCATGGTAGTGACACAGGGGACCCATGGAGGACGGGTGCAGTGTGAGAACTAAGTATGGGTGGAAAATTCGTTCAGCTCGCGGAATTTGCGGATTTTCTGCAATTTTCCGATCCGCGAATCTCGCGAAATTGCAGAAAAATCCGTGAAATCGCGAGCGGAACGGATTCTGAAAAACTGAAGTACATGAAGCACTTACAGGGTTACAGCAGGTGCCCAAGTTGAAGCTCATTTCTTTGTAACCATTTACAAAATGGTTACAAAGAAATTAACTTCAACTTGGGCACCTGCTGTAACCCTGTAAGTGCTTCCTGAGCGGCGCTTCCAGAGTTCGTTGCCTACTTGCAACTATTCTCTGACCCTGCTCTGACCCTCGAAGCAGTCATAACTTGCTACACAGCACCAATAAACACGTGTCCCCCTGGCGCCGGTATGCGCATGTACCAGGCGTGCAGCACCCGCATGCCACTGCACCCTACTGCCCAGCGTATGCCTGTACCGGGCAGTTTAGTATGAGATGGGACATTGTCCAGCAGCAGCAGCTGCATGCGCCTGAACCCACTGAGCAGGATCAGAATGGCTTTGTACCAAAACGTGCAGCAGAGCTATCTTGGACATCTGAAGGATTCTGGGGTCCTGTGCCAAACGTATTTTTGCATCCATGAGTTTCCTGAGCGCCATCCCCGTGTAGCTCCTTTGACCAGGAGGCTGCTTTCTTCTCATCTGCTGCTCTGCTCGGTCTCTGACCCTTTATAAACAAGATGCATGTGAACTCGCATAGAAGACCTGCCCGTTTGACCCCGTCCACCACACACTAGTGGTATGAAACGTCTTCCCGCCCGTCCCCACTATAATGGCCAGCTCACTCAAGGGACCTCGGCGCCTTTTGGCGCGCTGGCAAAGTTACAGGAACACGTGGTCACATATTTGTGCAAATGGCAAAGCAATCCGCGAGTTCGCGGGAAAATTCACAAACTCGCAGATTTTTTTGCCATTTCGCGCAAATTTCGCCCATACTTAGGAGAACACAGGCGGGAGATCCTTACAACTCTATGGAAAGTCACGGTTGAAATTTTAAAGATTAAGGACACTTAGGGGAGGCCCTTGAGCAAATCCTTTCAAACAGAAGGTTCTACGGCCAGCACCCTTGTGAGCACCAGAGTACTCGTGTTACCTAACCCAGGGAAGCCGGGTGGATAGGTGTCAAGTGATGTCGGGAATCTTTGTTGTTTTCAATGGTATGATGCTGAAAAGTGCTGCTAGCATCAAGAGGAAAAGTGTCGGGTGGAACCCAAGCCTGGATTCGAGGTGAGAAGAACCTAAAAGCAAAGGGGACAGAGTCTGGGTCACTTCAGGGTGACCAGGGGTTCGGTAGACGAATGCCCACCAATGTCTGGTGCTTCAGGTCAGTTGATGCGATGCTTGACTCTGTAGCCACGGGTACCAGGAGACTTCGAGGATGACCAAAGTCTGGAGGTGAGCTGTCCCACAAAGGATGTCGAGTGCTGGGGGAGTCTGTGTTTGGAGGGAACACCAACAAGCTTTGGCAACTGCAACCCACGTGTTCAGAGGAAATCAGCTTCGGTGAGGACCAACAAGGTTCTGGGAACTCTCCAAGCAATGAAGAGTCAGAGCACATTTGGAGCAACCAGGAAAGCCCACAGAAAGTTAGTTACCTTCACAGGGACCCACAGGCCAACGGACCAGGGATCGTGAAGAGACCTCAAGAGGAATCACGAAATACCAGCCCACAGAACACTTATGGAGTGTAGGCTGGAAATCTTTGGTGGAAACACTGCTCAGGGTCATGACTACAAGTAGCCCAAAACACAGCCTCAGGGGTCGCCGGAAAGCATATGCTGCTGCAAAAGAGCACGGTGCACAGGGGTTCAGGTTGCTCGGTCCCCACAAGGGATACAGGCTTCAGAATTGCTGAGAGTGCAGATCGACCTGGGGGACCTCTGGAACCCACCTTCTGTGTTGCAGAAATCTTCAGTCCTCAAAAGCTTCAGAGATGCAAACCGGTCAAATACGTTTTTGTGCCTGCTTAGCTTGGGAGTAACTCCTTTACTACAAGGGAGATTCTTCAGTTGTGCAGATCGTCAAAATACTTGTTTTCTGTAGCAGAGTTTAGTCCAGGTAGAATCTAAAGTCCTGTAGTCAGGGGTTCCTACTTTATAACCAAGGAATGGGTGGGACAAACTCTGGGGACCCACCTATAGGAGGGTCAGGACAGAGGGGTGGTTACACCCATGTCCTTTGTCCAGTTTCACAGCAGAGCAGGAGCCAATGGCTCCTGTAACTGGTTTGAGCTGGACTATGCACAGGGACACCAAATGGGCCCCCAATGCAGACATCAAAGCACTCTGAGTGCACCCACCCAGCCCCAATACACTAAAGCCTGTCTGGGAGGTGGTTACACCTCCCTGTGACAGGAAGCCTATTGTAATGCCTTTCCCTGCTCGAGGGCAGACTCATGTCTGTGGCTGGCAGCATCCATTTTGTGATGCCCAGGTCAAGAAAGCTGGTACCGGGTGTACTGGTGTGTCGTATATGTCTCTTTAGGAGGGTGGAATCATACCAAGGTGTTTGACACCAAACACGACATGCTTCTAACAGCTGTTTTAAAGTTAGCATTTACTGCAAGGTTATAATGCACTTAAGAGTATATGGTTGGCTGCATCACAGAACAACCCTGGAGAATAGATTCCGAAGGCTGCAGAGGGGCTCTGCTCATGCATGGGCACCCTCTCACATAAAACCCAGCACCCTGCCTTCAGGATTGACAAGGCCTGCCATGGAGGTGACTGATAGGTTTATATGTGCAGTGATATAAGGTAGATATAGTGAACCTATATCTAAATAAGGGGTTCATGGACTACTTTACACAGGCTGCAGTAGCAGACATGTGGTGTCAGTTTGAGTGGTCTCTCAGGGGTGGCACAATACATGCTGCAGCCCCTGGGAGGCCTCTGGGGTACCTATGCCCTAGGTACATAGTATACCATATACTAGGGACTTATGAGGGTACCTCAGAATCCAATCTGGAGTGTACCTAAAGTACATGCAATCAATTTAGAGCAGCTAGGCTGGGGTCCTGAATAGCAGGATCCCAGCCAGACTAAGTCAAAAACAGTGAAACATCAGCAAAAAGTGGGGGTAACTATAATAAGCAGATCCTACTCTCCTACAACATTGATCCACATGGCAAGAAGTTGGACATGATACTCACATTGCTGAAGACAAATAAGAGCACAGGTCTACCAGCAACTATCCCAACCACAATGTCTGGCTCACAGAGGTGGAGTTGGCGATTGGGACTCACCCCTAAGTGAAATGCGTCAGTCAGTCCCTGCCTGTGTACGGACAATGCTCATTGAGGCACACGATTTGTCATTCTAATCAACACAGCCCAATAGGGGAGCGCTTCAATGTGGTCACTGCACACGAGGACTTCTGCAATCTCCCATGCCCAACTACCAGCACATACGCCAAATATTAAGGAACCCCTTGAACGGGTATCACAGTTACACTCCTGGTTGTGGGACAACAAGGGGCACACACACAAGTCATAATCCAGTTCAGCTACCGTTGTGTTGGATAGGCAGACATCCATGGGCCACTCGAATATGCATGATGACAGTGGAACCAGGGCTGGACGCCGGTGACGTACGAAAGACGGAAGCTGAGACTATAACTGATGCGCATCATTGCCAGTGCTCCCAACAAATGAAGTATACGTGCACGGTACAGTCCCATGTGACAGGGGTTGTGCATGTGCCTGGGACTTCTGCCATTGCGTTGGTGGCTCTCGAAGAACCGGCACTCTTCTGACCTGCGGCAGTTATGTGGATGATTTGCCACAGCTCAGAGCAATGAGTATGTATGTACAACGTTTGGACGTATGGGTTGTTTTTTTACTCAAGTGTCAAGGGCTTTCCATGCAAGAGTACCTTGAGCACGGACTTCTGTGTGTGGGGTGTGGATACTTTGGTCTTTCATTAGAGCTGTGCGTAGTGTGGGAGTCATAATCATCTGCTATGGTATATCTCTCAGGAGGAGCAGCCGCATGCAAGACCAAGGTCGGAGGTGCAGATGTGCTTCCGCCTTATGTATTAAGACAAAGGAGCTTTCATCCCTAATTAACGTTAGTCTGACTACTGCTTGCATTCTGGAAATGTGATGTTTCTTTCGCGCTGCAATTGAGGCTAGGCCTTAGGCTTATGGTGCACCAATAGCGATACACACACAACAGTTGGCATGTATGAACCAAGAGCCTGGGTGGCCTTACGCTCCTTGAACAATCTCTCTCTCTCTCTATCTCTCTCTCTCTCTCTCTCTCTCTCCCTCTCCCTCTCCCTCTCCCTCTCCCTCTCCCGCTCCCGCTCTCGCTCTCGCTCTCTTTCTCTCGCTCTCTCGTTCGCTCTCTCGTTCTCTCGCTCCCTCTCTCCCCCTCTCTCTCTCGTTCTCTCTCTCTATCTCCCTCTATCTCGCTCTTTCTCTCTTTCTCTATCTCTTTCTCTCCCTCTCTCTCTTTCCCTCTTTCTCTCTCTCTCTCGCTCTCTCTCTTTCTCTCTTTCTCTCTCTCTTTCGCTCTCTCTTTCTCTCGCTCTCTCGTTCGCTCTCTCGTTCTCTCGCTCCCTCTCTCCCCCTCTCTCTCTCTATCTCCCTCTATCTCGCTCTTTCTCTCTTTCTCTATCTCTTTCTCTCCCTCTCTCTTTCCCTCTTTCTCTCGCTCTCTCTCTTTCTCTCTTTCTCTCTCTCTCTCGCTCTCTCTCTTTCTCTCTCTCTTTCTCTCCCTCTCTCTTTCTCTCCCTCTCCCTCTTTCTCTCTCTCTGTCCTCTGATGAGCACATGACACACCTTCTTATCTCAAATTTTGTCTTGCAGGCTGTGACTTAGTCTTATCCAGAGAAGACCCGCCATGACTGTTCCAAATAGTAGTTTTGAGTTTCATTTGAATGAAATATTTTGTTTAATAGATGAATGAATGATTCTCCTTTTTCTGACCACACATGAATGTTAATTGTTGTAATTGTGCGACATCAGGCAAATTGTTTTGTTCATGAATTTGTAGTTGATGTCCGGGGGGGTGGGGGTGGGGGGGGGTCCTGGGGGTGGCGGCGGTGGGTGTTGTGGCCCTCTTGGGTGTCTGAGATGCATGATCAGTAGCTCCATGGCATCTGTTGTTCTTCAGGTGTGGTTCTGGACTGTGCTCCCTTTTATGGTGCAGGTTGTTGTCCAACTTAACACCAGGTAAGAGCAGGTGTTAAATCCCTGCTGCTAACGCGCTTCATCACATGTTTTGAGATCTTATTGCCCATCTGACTGGTCGTTGAGAATGTTGCGAAGTGTTGTTTTCGCAGCTTTTTGCACGGGAACGCCTACTCTGCATATAATTAGCGTTAGTTGCCGATGTCATCTGTGGCGTTGTTTATTACGGCTGCTATCACAGGAAAACTGGTGATATCAGCTGTTAGCACCAGCTTGTGAATGGAGCAATGACTTTATCGCCACTTTGGCTGCGATGAAGTCCCGCTAACTTGGCGATAAGTCCTTGAGAATATGCCCCTGGGATTGTTGTTTACTTTTCTTGTCTTTCTCTAACTGAAAGTGAAATGATTTTGCAATGTGAACCATGTGGCAATCTTACTGGGTACAGGAGGAGTGAAAGTAAACGAAAGTAAACAAAATCCTGTACATGAACTGTACAAATATTTCAAAATATATCAGCACATAGGAAACCATTTATGAAGGACATTCTTTTTTGTTATACTGAATTGTGATGGAAGCAAAGATTTAAATGGGATCAAATAAATTTGGACACGTTACTAGTGTGCTACACAAATACGTGCTAAAACCAGATTTCCACACATCATCAGTTGTGAACCATGCAGGTTTAGCAATAAAACGGCAAGCCTTATGCACATTAAGAGGCCATTTTAAAGGAAAGCTTGCTTTGTACTACCACTCCATGTTCTAGCCATAGATTTGCGATAATGTGCTTCTAAATGTACCACCAGCTACATTGGGTAAACACCCATTTCAATAAAATTCTTACAATGACTACTATTACCCGCATTCCATCACAAAGCAACTACCATTACTCCGCAATGCCATTACAACGCACGCTATTACAATGCATATGCATTTACCACGCATGCTTTTACAACAAATTTTGTTGTAAAGGCATGAACGGTAAATGCATATGTATTTTACATGTAAGTATAGGGTTCGGGTTTTGAGGTGTGGAATTGGAATTGGAAACGGATTTGTAGAGCGCGTAGCTACCCTAGGGCGTCCCAGCGCTATCAGTCAACCTATGTTTCCAGAGTGGGAAAGTACTATGGGAAGAGCCAGGTTTTAAGTTGCCTACGGAAGGCCAGTAGGTTGTGTTCTCTTCGGATGGAGATTGGCAGGGAGTTCCACAGCTTTGGGGCATTGTACGAGAACAATCTCCCCCCAGAAACGGGTCTTATAGATTCTGGGGACACTGGCCAAGGAGAGGGCGTCTGATCTCAGTTGCCTGTTGGACTGATGGGGTTTGACAAGCGAGCTCAGGATCGGTGAACCTCTACCGTGCATTATCTTGTGTGGGATGCAGAGAGTCTTAAAGATGATCCTTTGTTGCACTGGAAGCCAGTGCAGGCTTTTGAGGGCTGGTTTCGCTGAGCATTTTGATTTAGTCCCTGTTAGAATACTAGCCGTGGCATTTTGGGCGCATTATAGTCTGTGGATGACAGAGGCGGGGGCCCCCAGGTAAAGGGCGTTTCCGTAGTCCAATCTGGAGTTTACTAGACCCTGCATGAGCAGCTTCCTGGATTGGAAGGGGATTAGATGGAGAACCTTCCTGGCTGTTTGGATAAGGCCAATGCAGGTGCCTGCGGTTTTTCTGGCCTGAGATTTAAAGTTAAGGTCTTGATCTAACCAGATACCAAGGCTTTTGACTTCTGATTTAGGGGTGGGGGGAGGACCCATACAGTCCGGCCATATGAGGGATGAGGGGAGTTTATGAGGGTTGCCCAGGAAGAGGATCTCGGACTTCTCGCCGTTCAGTTTGAGGCGTGATTCGCACATCCACTGGAAGATGTTCTCTAGGCAGACTGCCAGGTTGTCTAGGCTTTTATTAGATTGGTTGATGGACACCACAAGTTGTGTGTCGTCGGCATACATAACTGTTTTTATGCCGAATGGGGTCGTGATGTCTTCTAGCGGGGACATGTAGACGTTAAAAAGTGTGGGGCTCAGGGATGAGCCCTGGGCGACCCCACACTGGAGCGGGAATGCTTTGGATTTGACCGTGCCATCGGACACTTGGAAGGTTCTTCCTTCCAAGAAGGATTTGATCCAGGACAGGCCAGTGCCGGATACTCCTATCATGCTGAGCCGGTGGATGAGGATCGCATGGTCTACCGTGTCGAAGGCGGCACTCAGATCAAGGCGGATCACTGCCACTGATCCTCCTTGGTCTATGATGGTTCTTGCCTCTTCAACCACGGCAAGTAACGCGGTGTCTGTTCCCTGTCCTGGTCTGAACCCCGTCTGGGATTGGCGCAGAAGTTCGTTGGATTCTAGGTAGACAGAAAGTTGGTGATTGACAATACGTTCGGCCACTTTGCTGATGGCCGGGAGGAGAGAGATAGGTCTGAAGTTTGATGGTTCCATAGGGTCGAGGTGTTTTTTTTTTTTAAGAGTGCCCTGACTGTGGCTTTTTTCCAGTTGTCTGGGACTATACCCAGTGACAGGGAAGCGTTGATAAGATGAGTAAAGGGGGGGGCGACCGTGGGGGCGACCAGTTTTAGTTTGCTCATAGGAGCTGGATCTGATGGAGCCCCGCTCTTGACTGATTGTAGAGTGGTCAAGAAAAGTTCTGTGGTGATCTGAGCGAAGGTTTGGAGGCAGGGGGCCTCTGGATCGGAGAGGGGAATAATGGGAGGCGGGAGGGTGTTGGGAGGAGGTAGGGATGTGAGGATGTTATACATTTTTGTAGAGAAGAACTCAGCTAGCTGGTTATATCTGGTGCCTGAAGAGTCTGGTATGGGCAAAGGATCTGGGGTTTTGGTAAGGAGACGTACTATGCGGTAAGTTTCTTTGGCCGAGTTGGCTGCGGCTTGTATTTTTTGCTCGAAGAAGGAAGCCTGGGTGTTTTTTATGCAGGTTTTATATTGTTTGAGGGCGGACCTGTATTCATTTTTGCTTTCAGTGGCCCAGTCCCTTCTCCAGTGGCGTTCGAGCTTTTTGCACCTTTTCTTTAATCCGCACAGTTCCTGGGTGTACCAGGGGGACTTGAGAGATCTCTTTTTACTGGGAAGGGGTTTGACTGGGAGGATGGCATCCAGGGATTGATTGATCCAGCCATGGAGTTGGGTGTCAGCTCTGGAGGGGTGTGGGTCAAGACTCGGAGTGGTAGAGACGAGTGCTTGAGTCCATAAGACCGTATCCAGTTTTTGCCACGGACGGGATGGTCCTTGAGGGGGGCTTTAACCGGGGTTTCAGACAAAAGCTGAAATTTGAAAGGGATTAAAAAGTGGTCTGACCAGGGGACAGGGAGGGGGGTGTTCACTACTAGACTCGAGAGGTTGGTAAAAATCTGGTCCAGTAGGTGGCCCTTGGAGTGGGTGGGCTGATTGTCTTTCAGATGGAGGTTAAGGGAGGCTAGATCTTTTTTTAGGTCTTCGGCGATATTGTTTGAGGGGTCGTCGAAGTGGAGATTTAGATCTAGGATCGTGAAGTTGGGATACAAGCAAGCAAGAGAGGAGGACTCCACAAGGGAGTTGCAAAACATTCTCTGCTGCCCAGGAGGGCGGTAAACTAGAATCCCTGATAGGGTTGTGGATGGGGGTAGGTGGATTGAAAACAGGACATTTTCGCAGTCCTGAATTGGGCTGTCCTTGAAGTGCCAAGACAGGTAGTCACGGTAGATAATCGCTATTCCACCTCCAGTCCCCGAAGATCTGTCATGATGTTTAATGAGAAAGCCCGGAGGTAGTGTTTGAACTATGTCCGGGTCTGAGTTGGAATTTATCCACGTTTCAGTAAGGAAGAGGATTTCGAACTCCGAGTTTTGCAGCAGCATATTAATTTCAGTTTGATGTTTAGGGAGCGATCTGCAATTAAGCAGGGCCATCCTGATCCAGCGTGGTTTCGGAGGAAGTCGAGGTGTTAGCCTGTAGGGACAGATTGGACAGCAGGATTGTCCATCCTTTAGAGGGATAGTGCTGTGGCAGGGGGTGGAGATAGAATCCCTGAGATTGAGGAGGGTTTCCCGGGTGTACCTCAGCGGTATGGGAGTGGGGGAATTAGGGGTCCTGGGCCTCGGGCTCGGTCTGGCGCGGACGGGCGCAGACGGGCTTACCTTGGGCGCGCCTTTGGCCCGCAAACGGGGCTCCTGCTGCGCTCGTCCGCTGCGCTTCCGGCAGAGGCACATGGTTTATACGGAGGGGATAGGGAGGGGAGAGTGGTGGGCGTGGCCTGAGAAAGGGGCGTGGCCTCTGTCCTCGCCGGCAGGCGTCAGGAGGTGTGTTTGGGCGGCTTGGCGTCAGCGCTAGGATCCGCTGCGCGGCCGATCAGGGGCGAGCGAGTGCCCTGAGGTGAATGCTTTCTATCAGGTGAGTTAAAAACACACAACAATTTAGTGACAATCAATTTTTAAAAATAGCAGATAGCGCTCCCGGCTTTCCGCCTCAGGAGGTAGGTAGAACTAACAGTGGCGCTTGTGTTCAGCGTCTTTATGCTTGGCGGGGAGTGGGCGTGGCCTGAGAAAGGGGCGTGGCCTCTGTCCTCGCCGGCAGGCGTCAGGAGGTGTGTTTGGGCGGCTTGGCGTCAGCGCTAGGATCCGCTGCGCGGCCGATCAGGGGCGAGCGAGTGCCCTGAGGTGAATGCTTCTATCAGGTGAGTTAAAAACACACAACAATTTAGTGACAATCAATTTTTAAAAATAGCAGATAGCGCTCCCGGCTTTCCGCCTCAGGAGGTAGGTAGAACTACCTCCTGAGGGGGTAGGGGTATATGTTTGGGGTGAAAAGGTTAATTTTAGGGTTCAGGGTTTGTTTGGGTTTTGGGGTGCTCAGGGTAATTTTAGGGTTTAGGGTGGGTTTGGATTTTGGGGTGCAGGTGTAATTATAGGGTTTAGGATTGGTTTTGGGGGGGCAGGCTAATTTTAGGGTTCAAGGGTTGACTGGGTTTTTGGGTGCCCAGGGTAATTTTAGGGTTTATGATGGTTCGGGGTTTTGGGGTGCTCAGGGTAATTTTAGGGTTCAGTTTGTTTGGGTTTTGGGGTGCCCAGGGTACATTTTGTTATCAGGGTGGGTGTAAAGCGCAGGGGTGTTTTTAGGGTTCAGGGTGTGTTTGGGGTGCAGGGGTATTTTTAGTGTTAAGGTTTTGGGGGGCCCAGGGTAATTTCAGGGTGGGTTTGGGTTTTGAGGTGCAGGGATACTTTTAGGTTCAGGGTGGGTTTGGGTTTTGGGGTGCAGGGGTAATTTTAGGGTTCAGGGTGGTTTGGGGATTTTGGAGGTGCCAAGGGTAATTTAAGGGTTTAGGGGGTATGGGTATTGGGGTGGTAAGGGTTATTTTAGAATTTTGGGGGTGTATAGTTATACAAATGGTAATTTTGGGGGGTATTTAAAATAATAATATACATATTGTAATTGTATTGTAATTGCATTTATATAGCGCTTACTACCCCTGACGAGGCGTCAAAGCATTTTTTCGGCGGGTAGCACGCTACTCCGGGACCCATAGAGGATTAGTGTTGAATTAGTATAGTGAAACATGCAAGTACATTTTTTTTGTATTTTTTATTTTAAAAAAAAATTCTTTTTATTGTAAAATAAAGAAACAAATACATACATAAAAAAACGACCGAGTGCATAGGGTAGTCACAGTTGCAATAAATTGACGCAGACTTCCATTCGTTACAGTATAAAATTAAAGGAGAATAAACAGGCTTAGAGTCCTCCGAATCCACACTGGCAGAGTCCAGTTCCGGCGGTTCACATATGCTGCCTCGATAAGCATTCCAGGTTCCCCAAATCTTGACCCATTTACGGGGCCGCCCCCTGTAGACATACACTGACTTCTCACGAAACATACACCAATCAAGATCTTCCATCCATTTTCCGACCCTGGGCACCCGTTCAGCACCCCAGAGCTGTGCTATATTGCGTTTGGCGACTGCACAAGCGAGAGCCACCCAAACCTTGCCATGGCTCGGCAGGTCCGTGGGCTCCCACACATTCAACAGACATCTCCTTGCCTCCAGACCAACCCTCACGCCCCACACTTCACTCATTTTAGAATGTATCCGCATCCAGAAATCACGGACCCTCTCACACTCCCACAGAATATGCATGAATGACCCCGGCATCCCACACCCCCGTCGACAGTCAGCAGACCCACCCAGTCCCATCCTCTGCAGTCCCAGGCCCGTGATATAAGAGTGATGCAAAATCCTAAGTTGGACCAAACGGAGCCTCATAGGGACCGCCACTTCCTTGGGGGATGCGACTGCCTCCCTCCAATCCTCGTCGTCCAGAACAAGGCCGTCGGCGACTCACTGGTCGCGCAAATGCACCAAGGGGTCTTCAGAGTGATTAATCAATTTTTTGTATGTTAGAGAGATCGCCTTAGTGGGCATGAGGCCATCAAGTAGGCGATCTTCCAGCGGGGAGGCCACCGGCAGTGCCTCGTCGCTGGAAATAGCTGCGTTCAAGGCATGGCGGATCTGGAGGTAACGGAACCGCTCGGTATCATTCAATTGGTACTTGGCCTGCAACTCCTCAAACGTCAGCACCCTATCCTTACCCCATATGTCACGAATCTGCGATATCCCAATCAAGTCCCAGCGATCAAAACCCTTCGTTTTCCAGAGCATCCCCAACCTCTCAGAGCTCCACAACGGCATAACCAGTGTCAAACGCCCAGCCCATTTGAGATCACCGTTGGCCTCATGCCACTCTCGTGGAGCACAAAGTGGGCCCATTCAATGATAAGCGACCACGCTTCGCGTATAAGACACGGTGTATTCTCCCCCCGGCACTTGACCGCGGTCCATCGCAAAGCCCGGGTCAACCGGGGAGCCATAAATGGCATGATTAATTGGATCCAACTGAGACACCCAGTAGTACTTTCGGATATTTGGCAAACCGATGCCACCATCGTACCAAGGCAGCATCAGTTTTGAGAGCCCAATGAGTGGCCTCCCCTCCCACAGAAGGCCACGCTGCAAAGACTCAATCTCACGGAAGTACGACGGGGGCACAGGGTCAAAGGAGTTCTGTAGAGCATACAGGAATCGCGGGAGAGCCATCATCTTAAAGAGAACAGCTCGGCCCAGCATAGAAAGCGGCAACTTTTTCCACCTTGCAACATCCGCACAGAGTCTGGCAAGAGGAGGCAACAAATTCAATCGGAAGCGCACTCTGGGGTCCTTAGAAATCTGGATCCCAAGGTAGCGAAAACTGACCGACTCCAATTTCACGGGACAGTTCCCCAGCACCCTAGGGGATCTCCACTCAGAACAAACAGGACTGACTTCGCCCAGTTAATCGAAAAACCGGAATACCTCCCAAAGATGGCGAGGACATCCATAAAGACAATCAATGAGGCCCGGGGGGGAGGTCAGATACAGCAAGATATCATCTGCGTAGAGGGAGATCTTGTCTTCCCACTCCGGGGTCCAACGCAACCCCTTGATCGAATGATCCCACGGCACCCAGGCCGCCAGCGGCTCCAGGGCCAGGGAAAACAAGAGGCGAGAGGGGGCAACCCTGACGAGTACCACGCCCGGGAGAAAAGTCGCGAGACCTGTGATTATTCACTACTACTCGGGATAGGGGGGGCGAATAAAGAAGGCGAACCCAACCAATAAAGACAGGGCCGAATCCCAGCTTCGCCAAGACCGCAAAAAGATAGGGCCACTCCACACGGTCAAATGCCATAGTGGCGTCTAAAGACAACAGTAGAGTAGGTTCATGGATGTGAGACGCGCTCGCCAACACACCATGCAACCGGCGGAGATTAAGTGCGGTATTACGTCTAGGCATGAAGCCGGATTGGTCCGGATGAATCAAGGTGGAAATAACCTTTATCAGGCGGGTGGCAAGCAGCATTGCCAGTACCTTGGGCTCCACATTCAACAAGGAAATTGGGCGGTACGAAGAGCACTCTAGCCGAGGTTTACCCTCCTTATGAATGACAACAATATTGGCAACCCGTTGATCATAGGGCAACATCCCATACTCCAGACTTTCGATGTACATATCTTTCAAGTACGGGGCCAATCGATTAGCGTGGGGTTTAAACAGTTTGATAGGGAGACCGTTAAGGCCGGAAGCCCTGCCAGAATGTACCCCTCTGATGGCCATCGCCACCTCATCATTCGTGAGGGCAGAATCCAACAGTTTCCTACTATCATCCGACAAGGCTGTATCGGTATGTCGCGTATCATATCAGCATTTTCGGTTTCAGTATAGGTACCCGCCGAGGTGTACACCTCCTCGTAATACCGAGCAAACTCATCAACAATCAACTGGGGGTCCGACGTGGCCGCGGAACCCGCAATGTGCAGCTCCGGAAATAGCCGAGACCCCCAATCGCCCTTTTCCAACCAAGCAATCAACTTCCCCGCCTTGTCGCCATGCTCATAAATCCTATTCTGAGTGGTGTTGTGTTGCGCCCTAGCTCCGTCACGAGTTAGTGTGTTGTATTCATCCCGGAGCAGCCCAAGGCGGTGGTCCGCCCACGGGTCGCCCCCGGAGGAAACCGCAGTTTCCAAGGCCAAGAGCTCAGCCTCCACCCTGTCTAGTTCCGCCCTTCTCCTCTTCTTCTGCCCAGAGACAAGGGAGAGAACCTCCCCTCTCGCGACAGTCTTGTACGCCTCCCAGAGGGAGCACCTCGACGTGACCGATCCCTTGTTTTCACGAAAGTAGCTATCCGTTACTCGCACAAGTTCCCTCTGCAACTGTCTCTCAAACGCCAAGCATTAATGGGGGCAACCCTACCAACATCACCCTGTCCCACACACAGTCGAAGCCATATCGGCGAGTGGTCGGAGACCCACCGCGCCAAGTGAGCTACCTCACGGACAGTGGCTGCCTGGGCCGACGGCAACAAAACGTAATCAATCCTGGAAGGGGAATGATGCGCTGCCGACGCATGCGTGTACTCTATAGCACTCGGATGACGAAGACGCCAACCGTCTACCAACCCCGAAGTGGAGACAAAAGTGGGCAGCCATCTGCGAGAGGGCAGCAACGCACGGGAGGGGCGCCTGTCTAGTTCACCATCCATTACGGCATTGAAGTCCCCACCGAGCACCATAATACCCATGGGCAGGGTTAGAAACATCCGGCCCAAATCACAAAACGTATGGACCTGCAGCGCCGGGGGGACGTAGATAGATACAAGTGTGACAGTTCTGCCCTCCCAAAGACCTGATACACCCACATAGCGACCACAATTGTCAGACCAGGTGGACTGGATCGTAAAGGGAAAGGAGTTTTTCACAAGGATGCCCACCCCCCTAGAGCCCGAAGTGAAACCACCGTGTGCAACAAGGTTGTACCCACCTCTGTGTATCGCCAAACAACGTTTCCCCATGAGATGAGTCTCCTGCAACAGAACAACATCTGGCAAATGTCGCCTAATAAACGGATTCACTGTAGTGCGCTTTATCTTATCGCCCAATCCGTTCACATTCCAGCTAAGGATGGAGAACCCCAGGCCCTGTCTAACGGAAGCCATGCGTCACATCAAGAAGGTACAGGAGATCCAAAGGCTCCCACAGAAAACCCCGGTCTTGAACCACAAACAATCCAACACACAAACCCCCCCAACACCCAGTTTCCACGCCCCCCACCCTGCACCCCTGCATGTAGCAAATGCACATTCCCAACTCGCAGTGTGCCTGTCACCCCCAACTAACTGCAGGTATCTAAACGTAGAAAAGCGGAGGAGGACCTTACAACAGGCCGCCCGCCCCCACCACCCCAAACCGACCAAAGCCCCCCCTATGCAATGAAACAGAAATAAAAGCAAGAAATGAAAACAATGCAGGAGGGGGGGAAGAGAACAGATAACCCCCACCAATCCCTCCGCGCCAGTAGCGATCTTTGTATGGCACACAATTCAAACAGATCATTGTTCCTCATCGTCTGTCCGGGCCTGAGCCCCAGGGTCGGCACCCTCAATACGATCCAGCCAGTCCGCAGCTACCTCAGGAGAGTCAAAGAACCAAGTCTTTCCGCTATGTTCAATCCGCAGACGAGCCGGATACATCATAGAGTACTTTATGTCCCGGCCTCGTAAACGCCGCATCACGGACGTGAATCCTTGCCGCTGTCTCTGTACCAGCTGGGTGAAGTCCGGAAAAAACAACAGCGAAGCGTTCTCGTAGGCCAACGGGCCCGTGGATCTCGTCGTTTGCAGGATAGCGTCTCTGTCCCGAAAATTCAGGACTCTGGCAATGATGGGACGCGGAGGCGCCCCAACCTTTGGGCGGCCACCGGGGATCCTGTGTGCCCTTTCCACAGTAAAGAACTTGCTGAGGCCCTTAGGCTTGAGGTGTTGCAGGATGAGATCCTCAACAAAAATATCTGGGGTCGCCCCCTCGGATCGCTCCGGGACCCCCAGGATACGGACGTTGTTGCGGCGCGCCCGACCCTCATACTCATCGAGTTCCGGTCAAATTGATGTCATGCCACCTTGAGGTTGCACACCACCCTCTGAAGCTCCGAGACATCCTCAAGGAGGCTCCCAGTCTTTATCTCAAGGTCTTTAACCTTCCCAGAAGTTTTGGTGAGGTCGGCCCTGATGAGGCCCACCTCTATAGTAACCATGTCCAATTTTGTGTCGATCTTCCCCAGGGAGGATTGAACCCCGTTGATGGCGGCCATTCATTCCTTCATGGTGGGATCTTCACCAGCCGGGTCTCCTTCCGGGCCCCCGGTCGGAGTCCATTTCATATCAACTGGGGACCCCCTAGAAACGGCATACTTGTCTATACTATTAGACTGGACCTGCCGAGTAGATTTCTGGATGTTCGGCGGATTCTTGTCAGGGTCTCTTGACGCCATCTCAACCGCAAAAGCAGGAGAAACCCACCACTCCTCAGTCAAGTGGAGACGGGTCCTGTGACGGATGACCTCAGAAAGAGGTAGAGAGACCAAGGACACTCCAGCTGTCGCCCGGGTACGACAAAGTAAGATCCGACCGGCCACTTCCGGTCTCGTGGGCCGATGTTGTCGCACTCCACCCCGGATGGCTTCACACCCGGGGTCCCGGTCCCCGAGACCACAGGCCCCGACACTTCCGGCGACAATATTCAGGGGCCAAAGCAGCCAATCAAGCCAAAATTTCACCTAGCGACTCAGGTGTTGGTCCCCCACCCGATGGTAGGGACGAGGTTCAGGATAATGTGCCGGATAGTCGATCAGGATGTGGCGGCCGGCGGAGCTGATGCTCAAGCGGCCATCTTGGTCGCCGGCGCGGCTCCTCCTCCATGCAAGTACACTTTAAGTGGTGGATAGGTTAGTCAGTTATTTGGATTTGGAATGATATCAGAAGGATCGAGGAGGACAAAGGTTTGTATTTATTTATCGCTCGCTTGTTGATGCATGCTATTCAGGAAGCCTATAAAGGATTAGTGGTGAATTAATATGGTGAAATATGAGGTAATTTCAGTGGTGGATATTAGTCTGTTACTTGGAGTGAGAAGGATAGCGGATGGATAAAAGGGGAAGAAAGATTTGCAGTCATATAGCATTTGTTACTCCTGATGGGTGTTGAAGCGCTTTTCTGGCGAGTAGCACGCCACTTCGGAACCCATAAAGGATTAGTGTTGAAAATTAGTATAGTATAAATATGAAGTAATTTGAGTAGTAGATATGTTATTCAGTTATTTGGGCAGTATATTAGTATAGTTGAATATGGAATTTGAGAAGTGAACATGTTAGTCTGTTAATTTTGATTGAAAAGGATAGTGGAGGGATAAAAGAGTGAAGGATTTTTTTTTAGGTCTTAGCAGTAGGAAGAGGCTTTTGGATGAGTAAAAATGAGTTTTGGAGGGAAGAAGTCAGAGGGGAGACTTTAGAAAGGTTTGTTTTAGGGGATCGGTGTAGTAAAAGGAGGTGTTAGATGATGCAAGGAAGGGTAGAGCAGGAGAGAGTCTAGAAAGGGTTATTTTGGCGATCTTAGTAGTGGTATGGGGTTTGGGATAAATGAGAGAGTGGATGTAGAGGATATATTGATAGATGTATAGGATGAGAGATAGGGTAGTGCATTGGAAATGCTAAATTAGAAGAAAGTGATAAATATATAGATCCATAAGTACATTGAAAGTATATAGATACATAAAGGAAGTAAGTATATTTAGATTAAATATATTGATAGAGGCACAGGATGAGAAATAGGGTAGTGCATTGGATATGCTTTTTCAGGAGAAAAGTAACAGACACACAGACCCAAGTACATGGAAGGTACATAGATGCACAATGGAAGTATGTACATGTAGACCAAAGATGATTTTTATTTATTGATGAATATTATTATTATTTAATTTTTAATTTTCTCTTAACATAATTATTTTACATGTTTTATAAAGTAATACACAAATATAGGTACATATCTATAGTGAAAACAAATGCTTATATACAGAGGGATATGCTGTAAATTTCTGTTTCCGTATGGTGCTTATGTGGGGAAGAGCCAGATCTTGAGTAGTTTTCTGAAGATAAGGTGGTTGTCAGTGGATCTTATGGTGGGGGTAAAGAGTTCCATAGTTTGGCTGCTTGAACAGAGAGGGATGTGCCACCCATGTTTTTTTTCTTGTACGGTGGGATTTGGAGGCGAGATGCTCCTTTAGAGCAGAGGTTCCTTTGTTGAATGTGTTTGGTGATTTTATTCCTGATGAAGAGTGGTCCTATTCCATGTATTGCTTTGTGGGTAATACAAAGCAGCTTGAACGTGGATCTTCTGGCAACCGGTAACCAATGCAGGGCTTTCAAGGCAGGGGAGATGTGGTCTCGTGGTTTGATATGCAAGAGTAGTCTGGCAGCAGAGTTCTGAATCCGTTGTAGTCTTTTCATGGTCGTTAAAGGTGATCCGTGGTAGAGGCTATTGGCGTAATCGAGTTTGGATAGAACAAGGGAGATGGTAGCTTGGACCTTGTATGGAAATCCCAAATGAGGGAAAATTCCTCGCAGCGTTTTTATAGAAGCAAAGATTGCTCTTGCTAGTTTATCCACTTGGACATTCATCGACAGCTTGGAGTCCATGGTCATCCCGAGGTTTCTTACTTCCTTTGATACTTTAGGCAGTGATCCCAGTTCATCAGGCCATGCGGCAAGCGTGTTTTAATTTTTCCGATCGCCACACGTGAGTTTTTCAGTTTTTAAAGCATTCAATTTGAGATGGCTCCAAGTCATCCACTGATCCACGGCTCTGAGACAGCTGAAAATTGGTGATTTTCCAATGTCTTTGGGGCATTCCAGTTGAAGGAGTATTTGCATGTCATCTGCATAGTTGTAGCACGTGAGGTGAAATTTATTGATCAGTACAGGTAAAGACTTTATGTAGATGTTGAAAAGCATGGGCGGGATGATAGAACCTTGAGGGACCCCTGCTTTTGTGGAGTACGGTTTGGACGAGAAAGGTGGGGTATGGATGACATTAGTTCTGTTTCGAAGGTAGGACGCGATCCAGTCTAGAGCAGTTCCCTCTATGCCGGCTTCATAAAGTCTTTGTTTCAGAGTGTCATGGTAAACCGTGTCAAAGGCAGCTGAGAGGTCCAACAGGAGTAGCGCAGCAACCCCGTTGCGGTCAACTGTATTCTTTAGGTCATCCCAGATGGCAAGGAGGGCGGATTCAGTGCCTCTTCCCGGACAGAATCCTGTTTGGTAATCTGAAAGTATGTAATTCTCTTCAATGAATTGTGACATCTGGGCGAACGCTGTTCTTTCTATCAGTTTGCCCAGGAAAGGTCCATTTGTAATGGGTCTGTAGTTGTCAGGGTTCAGCGGGTCCAAGTTTGTTTTCTTCAGTAAAGGGCGTATGTATGACTTTTTGAGTTCTTCTGGAAATATTCCAGTAGTTAAGGAATCATTGATGATTCTTCTTACTGGAATGGCAGCAGAGGTTGTTAAAAGAATTGTCTTGAAAGTTTGTGGCGGACAAGGGTCAGAAGGGCTGCCCGCAGGCCTGCTTGCTTTGACCAGGTCCATAAATTCATCGTGTATGATGTGTTGGAAGGAACGGAGAGGCTTGATTAGAGCATTCTTGTATAGTTGTTTTGTGCAAGGGTTAGTGCTGGTGCTTTGTTTCTGTTGTAAGTACGAGTCCAACGTGTCTGCTTTGTCCGTGTAATGATTTGCCAGCTTGTCTGTGAAATCTTGAGTAACAGGATGAGTTCCTTCTAGGCAATTTGGTTTTCGAAATTCATTGAGTATTTTATAGAATTCTTTATTTGCACATTTAGCGTTTTAAATTCTATCTGAATAGTACCTTTTCTTAGCTTTTTTGATAGCCGACTTATATAATCTGTTAATTTTTTGTAGGTGAAGTTTGTCTTGTTTGGCGTTTGTTTTGAGCCAGGTACGTTGCAGCTTTCGAATTTGTTTTATGTCTTTTATTTCTATGTTTCTCCAAGGCACTTTTTTCTTTTGTTCTGTTGTGTGGTTTTGAGTGGTATCAGGATGTCAAAAGCTTCCTGTAGCCACTCATATAGATTCTGAACAGAATTTATGGTTTCCAGATTTATACTGGATGTTAGTTGTGTTCCAAATTGAGTTTGTTCCACGGCCGATAGGTGGATGGATGTAATGTAGTTTTAGGTGAGTCGCTTAGTGTTGTTTTATGTTGGAAAGCAAGCAAGTGGTGGTCTGACCATGTGACTGGAGTTATAGTTTGAAAGGTAACTAGTTCAGTATTAGCAAAAATGACATCTAGGATATGTCCAGCGGTGTGTCTCAGATTGGGGACAATCTGATGCAGATTCAATGCGTCTAGGCCGGTGATTATTGTCTGGGAATGTTGCCTTGCTAGGTGGAGGTCTGTAAAGGAGCAGGAAGTTACAGGTGGAAGACGGTGTAGGATTGCATCTTGTTAGAAGAGCCTCACAATTCTTTATGGAGATGTTGTCAACTTTAGTGATATGTATTGTTTGCCTGAATACAACAGCTAGACCACCTCCTTTTTTGGCTATACGATTTTGGCTGATTATTTTATAGCCTAGAGGAATGGCTTCATGCAGGACTGGAGCTATATCCTCTCCCAACCATGATTCGTTTATGAATAGTATGTCTGGGTTTGCATCGGTGAGAAGGTCGTAGATGTGATGCTTGTTTTTAGAGAGTGATAGAGCATTTATTAGTAGACAGTGTAGAGAGTGGCTTTTGGTGATAGTGGGACTTTGTTTTGTAGAAGAGTGATCAGTATTGTGTGGGTGTGTAGCAGGTGTGTTTTTAGTGCTGGTATTAGCTGTATTAGGATAGCAATCGTGTAGCTGTTCTTTATCGTGCTCCTCATCCAGCAGGCTAAGAAGACATTTTGATGGGTCTGCATGTGTATGCGTTGGAGATGGTGATTGAGAATGAGTTGGAGTGCTGTGTTGCTTTTGTGGTGTAACATTGTTGTGAGGTAGACTTGGGGAAGCAAAGTTGTGAGGTGTGGCATGTTGCTTATATTTTTTGCGTGTGTTAAAGGCGGAAGGTGTATGAGTCAGGGGAGGTGGTGCAGCATGTGGGTCATGTCGTAATGTTCTAAATTGTCCAATGGATGAGAGGCGGTTAGAAGAGAGGTGCTGTATTGCTGTATCTGTGTTAGGTGTGGTTGAAGAGTGAAAGCTTGGCATTGGAGTTTGTTCCTTTGTGTGCTTTGAAAGGTGGGTATATGTATGTATTTTGTGATGGTAAGTATTAGGAGGTGTTGCGCTCTGAAGATCTTGTGGTGCTGGTGTGTGTGATATGTTTTGCTTTTGAGGTGTGGTCAAAAGGGGTGCTGATGTATGTTTCATGCACCTGATTTGGTTGTGTAGTATTGTTTGTGAGAGGAGGTTGTGACGTAGAGGGGGTGGTGATGTGTTTGAGTGGAGTGTATGTTGTGTGTAGGAGGGAATGAAGTAGAGGTGAGAGTGTTTATCTTAGACTGGTTTGTTTCAAGAGTTACAAAGTGTGGTGGTGTGCAGTGTGTGTGTTGTGTGTTAGTGTTATTATGGTAGAAGGGAGAGGAGGGTGTTTGTTGGACAACTGATGGAAGGATCATTATGTGTGTGTTAGTGATAAAAGGTGGACTGTTAGGTGTAATTACAGCAGGGAGAGTGTGTCTGAGTGGGATGTAGTTATGTATGGTGTTGATTGGTGTTGTGTTAGTGATGAGTGTGTTGGATAGTGGTATACGATAGAGTTGTGTACTGTTTGTGGGAGATGGTGGATGTGTGGTAGTTGGAATAGTAGGGTGTGTAGATGTGGTTTGGTTGGGTTGGTGGTGCATGCTGGTACATTAATCTGTGCATAGTGTTGTGCATGGTGTATATTTGGTGTGAGTGTGTTGCTCTGTTTGTGGTTGTGGATGGTGTGGGCTGGGTATTGTTAAATGAGAAAAAGGGCAGCATTTCTGGCCCTAGTCCCGACCAGTCTCGAACAGGCTCAAATAGGCAGCTACCCTTGTCCTCTCTGCCCTTAACAGGCTCAAACAGGCAACTACCCTTGTCCTCTCTGCCCTTAACAGGCTCAAACAGGCAACTACCCTTGTCCTCTCCGCCCTTAGCCTCGACGCCCGGGCTAAGACGCCCTAAGGCTGGCATCAGAGATAGGTCTTTTTAAATGCCATCCTTATGCCTATTTATAATGAACAAAATGAAATTGTGACATAATGTTGTCTATTATCTGGAACATTTATTATGATGTATTTAGTTGCAGTACTATTATCATATGTTGTATATAAACTGCTGTCTCGTGTTAGCCCACTGTACATAATAGCATGTTGTCTTTGCTCTCCACTGTATATATTTACATGACTCTCACCCACATTGTTTTTTAATATTCCAGTGCTATAGACGGTCACCTGAGGAAAGCCATTTGGCCGAAACGCGCGTAGTGGACTACCCAGCCCCATTGCCTCCATCATCTGTCACGTCTTGTGCTCATTGTTTGTTTTGTGATTTTAAGGATTTAACCACATGAATTGTAAATTACCTTTATAAGAAAAAAGAAGTATATAAACCACAAAAGATAAGAAAATGTTAGTCAGATATCATACGTACACTATTTATGAATAATAAAAATGAATAATTTAACTTATTATTTGGGTGGTGAGTCTTCATTTTGGTTGACGATATTATCTCACATTCCCATATTGGTCTTCTTATATGGAATCTGCCTTTCACTTAGCTATAGACTGTTCTCAAATTGTTTGTGTATCTTAGTGAATACATGTATTAGCAAGTAATGTTTAAATATGTAAATATCTGTATCATTGTCTCACTTTGTGTATAAGTGGCTGCATGGGCTGGTGAGTAGCTACATGAGTCTATATGGGTTATTAGTTGTTTTTTTGAGTATCAGTATGAGTGTGTGTATGGTTTGATGGGCGGTATTACTTACCACATAGATGCATGAATGGGTGACTCACTGTTTGAATGTGTTTTGAAGACAGCATGTGTGCAGGACTGTATGGGTGGATGAGTGTGTGTATGGGTGTGTTAGTGAGTGAATGACTGTCTCAATAGTATCTTTGAGTAACTACATATGTTTAAAACTAGTATATGTGAGTATTGATGTATATAAGTGAGTATATGTGACAGCGAGAGATTGGAAGAGTTCCTGTATAAATAAGTATGTGTTGCTATAAGTGATTGTTTAAGAGAGTAAGTATGTGTACGATTCTGTAGAAGTCAGTGTAGGGGTGGGTGTATACCTGTATATGCAAGTAAATGTCTGTGAGTAACTCTATAGGTGAGTGTCGGTGTGTAATAAGATGCATAGGTGTGTGAGTACATATGATGAGTGAGTACATGTATGAGTGCCTATATAGAACTGTTAGTGAATGACTGGATGTGTATGTATATTTTGGAATTACTGAATAGGTTCTAACTGGAATTGGTATCTCCATTTTTTTGAACATTTTAGTTTCTAATTTTGAAGGTGTGTATCAAGGGTTATATTACGCTGAGAGGAGGTCTGCCACTTTTCACAAGGATGATGTCATCAGTGATGTCATCAGTGATGTAATTTGAGATGTCATCAGTGATGTCATGAGTGATATCACTGAGCATGTCATGAGTGATGTAGTATGTGACGTCATCAGCAGTACATTGCGGGCGCGCGAGTAATAGTTCGCTGAACTAACTATAACGGAGGAATTTCAATGGTTTTGTATGAGAGAAATGTCCAGCTAACTATAACATGGGTGAAACCTGTGGTTTTTTCAGTGAATTTCTAAGGTTTTTTAAATGCTAATTCCTAACTATAACATGGCTGAAAACTATGTTTTTTTCAGTGAATTTCTAAGGTTTTTTAAATGCTAATTCCTAACTATAACGTGTGTCAAACCGATTGTTTTTTCGGTGAATTTGCAAGGTTTTTTAAATGCTAGTTCCTAACTATAACATGGCTGAAACCTGTGTTTTTTTCAGTGAATATATATATGCACTGGAAAACTAAACACCCACTTCCTTTACAAAGAAATGGAAAGCTTGCATCTCTGCAACCTATCTAATTTTTCACCTTAGTCATTTTCCACTCAATCAACACAACAACCACAAATACACACAACTACTTGCTAGCATTCTTCGCTGAGCTTATCAATTATTCTTCTTTAATTCAAATTCAATGTGCAGGCCCTTTATTCAGCCTTCTTGGTAACTACTACCCGTGAATAGCAGTGGGTAATTTGCACACTTCCGTCCTTTCTTGCGTCTATTCTACCACACACTGCGGCAGGTTTACAGGCCCCCTTGCGCCACTTTTGCATCATTTTTCCCACAACCTTGTAAATCTGCCCAACTGTGTGTACTTTATGCACTAGCTTTCTTCCTTAGATGTGGTACTAGTTTCTCTTGCTCCCACTGCAGAATCCAACACCCTATCTGTGTAATGACCTGCAAATTCAAAGATCCACTTCACTGACAATGCAGTAGGTAGTTTGCGTCTCTCCAGCCTTTCTTATTTTTCACGTTTTTCATCTTCCACTCAATCTACACATCATCCACACATACACACATCTAATTACTGCATTCCATAGCTGTGATTATCAACTATTCTTCTATTTTATATTCATATTCAAAGTTCAAGCCCTTTATCGAGCCTTTTTGTTGTAACTACTGTTCCAGGAATTCTGCTCATACACAGAACTATGCATAAAGACTTAGGACCTCAGTGAATTACGGTGTACCAAAACCCACCTTACTACACAAACCCCCTACCAGACTAGCAATCAGTCACTCATTGGTTCTTCACCTTAGAGCAAAAACACCAATAACTAGTCAACCCAGGACATGTGACTTAAATTACATGAAGTAAACTGGATAACAAGAGCACTCTTTCATTATAGTCTTACACCAGTCCAAAACAAGATGTAAATGAAGACACGTGCAACTTTGAAATGTTTATTTCTAGCGCCATAATCTCATGTACAGTACCTTAGATAATACAACCAAACATATTATCAGAAACAAGGTTGTAAGCATTGTTACTATTCTATCAAATTCAAGCGGAAAAAGCATATTATAATGTTAAAGGTAAACACATTTAAAATAAACCTACATTTCACCCTCCCTACCTAACAGATTAGTTTATAACTACACAAAGTCTCATAGGATTACATGGGCAGACCCATACCTCTGGTAGTCAGCAGTAGTGCATCACATTCAGTGCTCCACAAACTGTCAAGATATGAATATTCTCCAACTGTGTTTAACTTTGCCTCCACAATGCATTATGAAACGTGCAAGTATCAGAGGTGGCCACAGCTGCATATGTGTTATGGCTCGAACGTGCGAGGATCATTCTGAATAAAAGACACAGTATTCAAGATACCCTTGATGTTCCATGCTCTCACTATACACACAAAACTAGCGAGGCAGTTTACAAATCTAGCATACCAAATTATTCTCATATAAACCAAAATACTTGGAGTTCTCTAAACAATATCACAAGTACGTGTCGTGTGCAAAGCAGAGCAGGAAAGCAAAATGTCAGAAAAGGATACTCTTGGTGCGGCCCCCTCAGGAACAGATGGTCTTTCCCCAGCTCCCACCAACCAAGGTCAGAGACTTTTCAAAATAGATTATCTCTGCCCTTAGTTTGGAGGAAAGGGGAAGTGGAAAACAAAACAAGAGAGACACGCCTCTAAACTCTGGCTCCTCCTTCTGAACTTCAATGGAGCTCTGAAAAAATAAAACACTACATTAATCTCCCTACAACTGTGAACATCCTCAATTCTCTATCACTGTTACTCTCTACTGCTATTCTTACCTATTAGGTTGTAGAGGCTAGCAACTCTCTGAACTGTTTTGTTTGATTGGCAAGTGTAGTATCTAATCCACTGGAAGAACCACTGTCACAATGTATATACACACACTAGAGAAAAGTCACTGTGTAGGTGGTTCATCCAAAGTGAATCTTTTTCCTACTGATAGTTGAAAAGTCTTTGGGCAAGTCTCAATACTGTTCTCTGGCTCAATAGCAGTTCTCAAACAATTCTCGTCATGAACAGTCTCAGCAGTTCTCGTGAATTCCAGATGCCAAAAAGGGTAACAGCGAGTTCAATATCACTCGAGAACTTCAAGCGTCTGAATCACAGCGAGCCCACAAGGAAAATAACTGAACACGCTTACTTGGAATTTCTGGGCTCTTCTCTTGACTGAAGACGCCTGTGACTTCTGAGAACTTCAAGCCCACGAAGACTGGAAGGCAGAAATGCCTCACCTTGCTCTCCGACTCACAAATGCTGAGGAAAAAAAATTACGTAATTGGTATATTTCTTTGAAACACACAAGAGATGTCTCAATGCTTACTTTCCTTTAAATTAAGCAAGCGCCAACTATACTGAAACTTTTCCGTGCGGTAATGCTTTAGAAACAACAAATTAATTCTCTGAGGATAACGCGGCAACTCCTGTCAGGATGAATTTTCAGTTGAAGTGCGCAGACACTACAAAGCTCGCGAGGAACAACTAGACCGCGTCCCAGTGCAGGAAGTGGAAGCGGTCATATGTTCCTTCAACATGGTGGAACGCTGCAGTTCTAGCAGAATGGTTCGGAGGGAGGTTTTCCAACATGGATCTCGTTGTCTAAAACGCGGAACCTTGACCACCAGGAAAATCGCAGAGGCCGGAAGAGATCCACATGAAATCAGGTGAGGGTTCCTGACACAAAAATAGCGTGTAAGCTTCTATAAACACATGCTAACTTAACAGGGTGTCACTGCAAGACTCAGCCCCACGGCACCCTTCCTTGATCGAAGCACGTGATCTAAACGCAGGTGAATTAGGAACGAACAGTCCAAGCCTAAAAAGCAGAGCCAAGTTCACATTTTCCCAAAAAAGTTATTCGCTCTTTGATAGAAAGCAGTAGTTAAATAATAAAGAATACGTAGAAAAATCAAAGAGTCTTAATCCAACAGCGTGTAAGCACAGTATGTAGCGACAGCCTCCAAGAGGAAGTCATTGTTCTCATCTGAAAACATTTCAGCCATCCAATTCAATAGTGAGAATGAACATACATGTTCCTCAACGACCGGAGTCTCTATCCCCATCGGAGGAAAACTCGGGTCATCTTCAATGTAACTGCGTGCCAAGAAGTCCTGCGTCGCTGCAAAAACATTCCAACGTCCCATTATTCCATGTGTCGCTGCTAAGGCCATAATCCCGCCGCCAGAACAGAGCTAGTCATGAACCACTAAGGGGCTCATCAGCTGGTCATAATCTGCGTTGGGAGACACCGTACGGCAGAGACACAAATCCAGGGCCCAGTCGAAATCGCAGCTCAGGCAATGGAACACAGGTTGAACGCATGTGAAAAAGGAGAATCGAAACGATAATCCATAAGCTGCGCTCCATGTAGCCAGAGGCAGCGCCCCGTAATAACTAAGCATTCGGTTGCGAACCATCAACAGCCGAGAAATATTGTCGTGTGCTGGAGGATATGCATCCATATTTAAGTAAACAAATTAATACAAGCACACCGGCAACTAATGCGAGTATTAAGGGGAATCCACCAAAGATGCTGGAAAAAAATCGAATAAAAAAACACCGACAAGACACCAAATATACTTTCTACAGAAGTCACAAGGCCACTGCTTCTAACTTAAAAAAAGTAAGGTAACCCCATAGTCAAGGACACATTAAAGATACTCTAAATTAACTCCCCAAAATTCAAGCGCACGTCTGTATTCAATAAAGCATGCACTTCTGTGCGGGTGTTTGCTACATGAAGGACAAATGTTTCTGTAGCAGATATAACAGCGACCTCTTTTTGAGACAATAGCGCTCTTATGCGACTCATTTGGTTGACTCTGCTTTCAAGGTCGAAATCGATGGCCAGATGGAAACATCCAGCTTCCCATGCAGAGGAGTTAACACAACTTTTTTTTAATCAAACCACACACTCAGTTACCGTAATCATGTAAGCGATGCCTGCTAACATTGCACAACAATCTCCATTATTTCAAAGTAAATAACTCCCGTTTCCAGTAAACTGAACGTTATGATAGCACGTGTCGGACTACCTTTCAAAACTCAGTCCAAATTAGGCGCATCTTGTTTACAAGAGCCATGCAATGGTGTCTACAAATTAAGGAGTGATCTGCTGCTATTGTGCAATCCTCGCCATTCAGATAGACTTCTTTTCCCTCCCTCAGGCACCTATATGTAAATGGTAATAACTAAGCTTCATGGACATAACCGCTGCCTAAACAACCATATCTGCCTGTAGCATAGTATTTCATGCAAACCTCAAACTTAAACAGGTTAAAAAATAACGTTATCATGCTGTGGATAAGCCACACACCTGAATTGGATCTCCAATGAGTAACCACTTGTAACCATTCTCATAGCGCGCCCTGTGCTCTGATTTGACAGTGAGAGAGTGATCGCACCATAGTTTGTACTGCTAATCATTCTCAGCATACGCTACGAATACGCTTTCACGTTACACGTCGCATCAAAGCTTCCGTGTGACGTCATGTACGGCGCCCCGTACTCAAAGACGCAAATGTTTTTAATTGTTTAAAAACATATATTCATGTATTTAATGAACATAATAACAAAAGACTTAATCTAGCATAATTATAAAAAAAAAATTTTCAACTTTTAAAAATCCTATATTACTTCTATATTGTATGAGTGGAGCTGCGTAGCCCTCCGCCTGCTGCCCTAGACTCCACCATGCCCAGACCCGACTCATAAGCATGCGTGATCGTCACCACAAAACCATTAGCACGCATATCGCTATACCGCACATGCTTTTACAACTAGTATACATTTACCACGCATAATAAACGCATAATCTTAATATTTTTTTCTTGACGAACACGCGTTCTAATGGCTGTGGCTTACGTCCTTCAAATTAGTTTCTAGGTATACGTGTGACACCGTGGTGTCTGTGGCAAGAAATCTCATCGATCACCGAGAAAATATGCGCAGGGTAAAATGAAAGTAACAGGTATAATAAAAATAATGTAGGAAAACTACTAAAATGGCTGTTGAATGGAGTATGTTATCAACGTTTGGCGCCTCGACACTACATTTCAAATAAATATACTTACAGTATTTTTATTAATATATCACAAAAGTATAGCAACGGATGACACACACGACCCAGGAAAACAAAGCGGCAAATTTAATACCTGAAATCAGGAGAGATTTGCTTGGCGAACTTGAAGAAAAAGAAAAAAAAGTGCACTTGCAAACAAGGCTGCTCATGCGTAGAGAGTACAATTGATGCAGGAAAAAAAACTGAAAGTTTTACATACTGTCATAGAAATATAGCTCTAAAAATTGCCCCCGGAATTTCCCCCCGAGACCTAATGAATAAAACGGACTTCTAGTTTTTTTCCCTTTTCCACCGCATACGAGTACCATACGTGTACGCCGCGATTTTTTATTTAAAAAAAATAAAAATTGACCCTAAAATTCCATGTACGACCTGCTGAGCAAGCCTATAGGGTCAAAATGTTTCTACCTTGCCCCCCTTTCCTTATTTCTCAACTTTGTTTTACTGTTTTCTTGTGACTCGGTTCTACCGAGGCACAAGATGGCCGCCAACACTTCCTGGTTTTGAGTGTTGACAGACAGTTGACAGCCAATCAGCATGCAGCTCGCGCTCGTAATTGAACCGATCTCCGTCCGCGTGTAGAACTCTGTCTCTAGATATCGCTGATTTTACTTGTGATTTTCTCAGAAACTACTGAACGGATACACACCATTTAACAAAAAGCACAATCTGCGAACCAAACTCTACCTCTTTCCTAATTCCATTCAGCCGTTCTGGCTGTAGCCCTGGCTAAAGGTCCCTATGAGTGACTATTACCATCTACTATCCCTGACACAACATCCAATGACCAGCCATTTTTAGTAGATTCAACAGCTGAACCAACTATTTGCCGCAATGACAGGGCACATAATGATTCAGGCGTACCCACATTACCTACTACAAGTTTAACATCTTTACAGGTCACCAACTCCCCCATACCATCAGTTGACCTGTCCATTCTGAGCTGGAACATTGCCGGTCTCAAAGCCAAAACACAAATCAAGGAGTGGTCAGAGTGGGTTACTAAATTTGACGTCCTGATATTTCAGGAGACCTGGTGTGTTAGTCCACTACTTCAGGAAGGGTACAGCTGTTTCAATCAGACTATACCCATCCCGACCATGGGACGTCCAAGTGGAGGATTATCCATTTGGACTAAGATTACGGCAGGAGTTAGAACTGAAACTTTACCTGTTAATGATAAGCACTTTCAGGCATTGATATACACTAGCAGGATAAAGCTATGTCTAATCAATTTTTATAACAATGATTTTACAAATCATCCCAATGCAAATTTTATAAGATTGTTTAATTTTATTGATGAAATTGTTGACGGTCACAATTATGGTGATTTTGATGGTATTTGTATAGGTGGGGATTTTAATGCTCACATTCACCCAAGAAACCCTTGCTGCAAAAGAGGAGCAGAACTACTTGATCACCTAGCTACATGCGATTTAGTTAATGCCATGGAGATGGTAAACATTGCTGGGACTGAAGAACCTGTGGCAACTTATGTAGGTCGAGGATGTTCAACTACAATTGACTACGTATTCATATCCTCCTCTTTAGAAGAACTTCTATCGAAGGCAAAGGTTTTTGGTGTCCCTATCCGATTTTTATCAGTTTCAAATCCATTAAGAGACAGGGGAACAAGAGGGAAATAGGGGCCCAAAATTTAGGGGTATCCACAGATAAACTTAGGGTGGTTTGGCGGGGGGTGGACAACAAGGGAGTATTAACTCGCACCATTCAGAAACATCCCCAACTAGTGTCAGTTTGTTTATCTACTGACAGTCCCGAACATGTGATTATTGAGGCCTTCACGGGCCTTTGTAAGGCCATAAAAGAGGAGATTCTCTAAACCAGCCCGAACACCTAACCACATACTACCGAGGTGGTTTGACTCTTTATGTTCTAAAGCCAACCAGGAACTAAGGGCTGCCCTCACAGCGGTCCCACGGGATCAGTTAGCTGTGAGGATACTGAGTGCCAGTTATAAGCACACTCTTAAAATAAGATCTGGGGGGCGTGGCCAAGACGGCGATCATGGCGGACGCAGCTTGAGTGAGCTCCGTCCCGCCGTCACCTTATCCTTCTGGTATCCTGCGTCGCCCTGACCGATCTGCACCCTAATTTGTGTGGCGGAGAGCGGCTCCCGCGGGGATCCCCCGACAGCGATTTCGGAGTCCCGGCGGCCCGAGATCAGTGATTTGCGGCGGCTGGGAGCCCGCCTGGCGACGAGGCCTGCATCACACACCACAGCCGGGACCTCCGCTGCAGTGCGGTCCGACCGGAAGTAGCTGGGAGCCGGGTGGCGCCGGCCGGAAGTGCCGCCTCGCCCACGACACACTGCGCAACGCTGCGGAGTGGCGGAGAGGATTGGGCAGCCATCCGGAGCAAGGGCGGACACGGCGGCTGGGGAAGAGAGCAGTCGGAGCGCACACGGAGCTCGAGGTGGGGGTAAGGAGCCGTGGTGCTGCGGGGGAGGGGACGTGTCTGCCCCCTTCGACGGCGGTCTCGAGCCGCGGGGCACAGTCCTGCTGCCAAGGCGGGAGGGCGAACGCTCTGCCAGCTCTCCTGCCTGTTTCCATCCTCATTGAAGCGTGCCCCTGCCGGGCACTGGCGCCAAACACCTAGGGCGCGCTCGGCGGTTGCCTCGGGCCGCGGCGAGGGCTGAGGAGACCCCCCCCCCCTCCCGGACTATTGCAGGCCGCCAATCCAGCCGGCAGGCCCACTTTTGGCACCTGAGAGCGTGGTGCGGACTCTGGGGCGCCCCAGACGGACCAATCCGAGGGGTGGGCGACCCCCCATCGACCGCGTGCACCGTGGTGCAGCGCCTCTCCGACCACTAATAGGGTGGTGACCAGCAGTTGATTCATCAAAGCGTGCACCACGCTCGATCGCCGACGGGGCCACAATATACTTGGGCGGCCTCGGGGACACTTGCTGCCTGCGACCACTCATTCAGCCGGGGGTGCCCCTAGTCCGTCAGCCCCCCTCACCTGGGGTCACCACTCCGCCGGCGACATGACGAGAGGGGGCAATAGTGGGAATGCTCCCAAACAGGGACCGATGGACAAGTTCGCGGGACCCAGTGGAGGTGCTGGGGCATCCGGAGGTCCCCAGGGCTCTGGGCCGGACAACGCGGCGTTGATGGCGGCGATCACACAATCAAGGGACATGCTCGACGCGAAAATCGGAGCAGTTGGGGCCGATGTGACCTTGCTCAGACAGGACCTGCGCAACGCAGTGGCACGAATCACCGAAACAGAAACTCGAATCACTGAAGTTGAAGACGACGTGGTGAATCTCAAAAAGAGAGTTGCTGCCATGGAAGGGATACAGAAGGGACTGGCGCTGCGGGTGGAGGACGCGGAAGGGAGGGCCAGAAGGAATAACCTACGCTTTATAGGCTTCCCGGAGGACTGCGAGAAAGGAAATATGGAGGCCTTCCTGACCCGGTGGCTGGAGGGGTGGCTCCCCCCGGACTCCCTGTCGCGCTGCTTTGTGGTGGAGAGGGCACACCGGGCACTGCTTCCCAAACCGCCCACTGGGGCTCGCCCTCGCTCGGTGATAGCCAAACTGCTCAACTATCATGACAGAGATGTTATCTTACGGCAGGCCCGCGCCCAGGACCCACTGATGTTTGAAAATCATAAGATCCTTGTGTTCCCGGATTACACTAAACTAGTTCAGCAGCAGAGACAGTCATTCACTGCGGCAAAAGCACGGCTGCGGGAACTCAAGATTCCTTACGCTCTACTATTTCCGGCTCGCCTGCGCGTGGTCTTCCAATCTCGCACTCAGTTTTTCAACTCCCCGGAAGAAGTGTTTGAGTGGACGGACGAGACGGTGCGAGTCAAGGTGAACACCCCCCCTCGGAGGGGCTCGGACTCGTCAACCACCGAAAGACCCCCGAGAACGCCCAGACGATCACGCAGTAAGAGTAACTGGAGGTCGCGCTCTCAGAAGCGCCCGCCTCCGAGTGATGCCACGGCGGACACTCCGGAGGAAACAGCTTCTTCTCCTTCGAAATCCTGAGACCCCCACGCTTGTACTGGTGCGCACCGTGGAACTACAGGGTTGGTGAGACGCCTTGGTGGCGGGAGCAAGCCGCTCCTCTTCGACTTGCCACGTACTGATTGGCTTCATGACTCCCTGTTCATGGGTGGACGGTTGGTCGGGAGACGCTCGTGCGAGAGCGGGCCTACTCCCGGAGTTCATTCCCAGGTGTTGAGTGGGAAGTAGTTGGGCACTTTGTGGGTAGTTGGGTGGGATCCATTGGTGCAGTGGGTCTTGGGCCTCCCGTTGGAGGGCTGAGATTGCCTGCATCGCGACAGGTACTTCAATGTTGCTGAGGTATGGGGTGGGGGGTTGGAGGGGAGGTTGTTGGTGTGGTTGGTGTCTGGGGAAGGTTTGCAGGGGGAGGGGCGGGGGTTTGGGGGTTCCGGGGATGGTGGGGAGGGAAGTTGGGAAGGGCCTTAGCACGGTGTACATGGGAACCTGGAGACGACTGAGCATGTGTGTGTGGCCTCAGTGGCCCGACGATTTCGGAATCTGGATGATTGATGGCGGCTGAAGTACTGGGGACGAGCCCCCCGCTGGCCTCAATGCGAATTTTGAGCTGGAATGTGCGAGGGATGCTCGACAAAATTAAACGAAGTGCAGTTCTACGTCTGGGGAAGACTGAAAGAGCGGATGTGTTGCTCCTTCAGGAGACACACCTCTTGGGCACCAAGGTTCTGAGTCTACGCAGATACGGGTATGATCAGGTGTTCCATGCTGGGTTTGCACGAGGGTCCAGAGGAGTTGCAATTCTCATACACCGTAGGGTCTCCTACACACATGAAACACAATGGCTGGACGTGCATGGTCGGTATGTCTTTGTTAAGGGGAGTCTGGGGAGTGAGCCGGTGGTTTTCGGGAGTGTGTATGCTCCACCCCCACTCCAAGATGCCCTGATTGAACGGCTGTTCGGGGTATGGACGACTCTCCCGCATGTGTTGACAGTAGTGGGTGGTGATTGGAACGATGTGATGGATGGGAGACTTGACCGCTGTAGGCCTGGGGGCGGTCAATTGTCGGATGCCTCTACGAGGCTGAGTAGGATGGCGCAGGGGATGGGATGGATTGACACTTGGCGCCACCAGCATGCATGTGATCGTGAATATACATTTGTCTCTGCGGTCCACAAATCCTTTTCGCGCCTGGACTACCTATTTGTCCCGCAACCCTGGTTGGGCAGAATTGACTCCACCTCCATACTTCCGAGGGGCCTGTCGGATCACTCCCCGGTCGCCCTGATGTTGAGCCTCGGTGTGCGGCGACAACCGTTTCGCTGGCGCCTCTCTGTGTGGCACTTGCGGCGCCACGACTATCAATCGCACATGAGGGAGGCTATCTCGCACTACTGGTCAGAGAATGAGGACCCGAGCATAGATGCCATGACCCTGTGGGAGGCCCTCAAGCCCGTCCTTCGGGGCGTGGACATTGCGTGGTGCGCCGCGAATCGTAGGGCCCGCAGGCAAGAAGTGGAGGAGGCGGCTGACCGGGTGCGGAACCAGGAGACCAGATGTCTCACGGGGGAGGATGGAGTAGCCGTGGACCAGCTCCTGCACCTCCAGCGGTCATACACCTCGCTATTGTTAGATGAAGCCCGACAGGCTTGGCTCGCTACGCAGAGCAGAATCTATCAATGGGGGGACAAGTCTAGCACAATGTTATATAGGCTATGTCAAAGCACTTATCAAGCCCAGCCCCTGCCGGGTCTCCGAGATGCTGCGGGTGGCCCTATTTCGGCCCCTGAGGTCCTGGCCCAGATGTTTGCCCAATATTACGAGACTCAGTATGCCCCCCGGGAATCTCTCCCAGCGGAGGAGATTGACAGATTTCTCGCAGACCTTCCACCCCGGGCGCTCTCGGATGAGGCACGGGCCCGCCTAGATCTCCCACTGTCGGCAGAGGAGCTTGGGGAAGCTCTGGGTGGCCTGAACACGGGCAAGGCCCCTGGGCCCAATGGGCACCCCTGCGAATTTATGAAGTTGTTTCATCTCCAATTGGGGATGCGCTATAGGAAGGCACTGGAGGCGGCTCGGGAGCTTGGCAGATTGCCAGCGGACTGGCGACACGCCGAGATTGTGGTCTTCTGCAAACCGGGAAGGCCCCAAGACAGGCCGGACTCTTATCGTCCGATCTCTTTGCTGAACTTTGAAGCGAAAATATTGGCTAAGGCGTTGGTGAACCATCTTCTCCCCTACATCACGGACCTGATCCATGCCGACCAGGCAGGCTTCATGCCTCACAGGGCTACAAGACACAACATACGTCGCGCTCACCTGGTGGTGGAGGCGGCACGTGCCGCGGGCATCCCCGCGGCCCTCCTGCTGGCGGACATGGACCGGGCCTTCGACTCCCTGAGTTGGTCATACCTCCGAGCCCTCCTCCTCCGGCTCAATTTGGGCCCACGTTTCCTGTCGTACATTCATCTGTTATATACGGACCTGACGGCAACGGTCAGAATAGCGGGAGCCACCTCTGACACATTCCTCATCGGTCGTGGCACCCGACAGGGATGCCCTCTCTCACCCTACCTGTTCGCCCTGGCAATGGAACCGCTTGCGGCCTGGGTGAGGATGGATGCCCAGTTGCGTGGTGTGGAGTGGGTGGGGGGCCCGTCTGACAGGATTGCGCTATATGCGGACGACGTCCTATTCTTCCTTACGGACCTCAATAAATCGGGGCCGAGGGTCCTTGAAATAATGCGCGTTTTCGGTGAAGTGTCGGGCCTCCGACTCAATCCGCAGAAGTCGAAATTGTGGGTCCTGGGCGACAGGGGGACTTTGGGTCCCTGGGCCTCGGTCCTTCAGGAGGCGGCGGGAGGCCTTAAATATCTTGGTGTCTTTCTAACTGATGTGCAGGGAGTGTCATGGTCCCGTAATGTAGTGCCTGTTTGGGACAGGATCCGCTCAGATATGCTGTTGTGGTCCAGGATGCCTCTAAATGTCTATGGCCGTTCGGCCATTTTTAAGATGGTGGCCCTACCCCGAATTTTGTACCAATTGCAGAACTACCCGTACCCAGTTCCGCAGCAGTGGTTTCGTCAGGTGAACTCGGCTCTAGGTCGGTTCCTATGGGCCGGTGGAGGGATAAGAGTGGCGCTCCGCACCTGCTTCCTGTCGACCTACTGTGGGGGGCTGGCCACATCTGATGTTCAGTCCTCCTATCAGGCATCACACCTACTTGTTCTTAACGAATGGTGGTACGGGGATCGCAATGACCCGACCTATGCCCTAGAGAGGTATATGATGGACCCACACACGCTCCATACTATTTTATACTCGGCGACTGTCCGGAAGAGACTTCCGAGGGCCACACAAGTAATCTTCAAAGTGTGGCGCGATGCGCTCCGCCGCATGGGATGGTGGAACACGCTCACGGGCGAGACTCCTTTATGGCATAATGGGAGGCTGCCCGGCCTGGCTGCGCTCCGGGGCTTTGAGGGCTGGGATGCCATAGGCATTTCGGCGCTGGGTCACGTCCTGAAGGGCACAGTCCTCAAATCGTTCCAGATGTTGCAGGATGAATTCGATATGCACCGGTCCCAATTCTTCAGGTACCTACAGCTCCGCCACGCCCTGACCCCCACACTAGCGGACTTGTCGTCCTTGCCGGAGTTTAGTCCCCTAGAAGCAAAAGTCTTTATGGGGGAATTGGAATCGAAAAAAATCTCAACCATATATCAAACATTAGTTACGCATTGTTCCCCCTCTCTTGATAAGTTGCGGGCGGTCTGGGAGAGCGATCTGGGAGACTTGGAGGAGGAGGACTGGAGAGAAGCCCTGGAGGCCCCTAGGGGAGCAGCGATAGCGGTGCGCCTGCGCTTTATTCAATTTAAATACCTGCACAGGGCATACTTCACGAGGGAACGGTTGTGGAAGGCGGGGCTGATAGCCTCCCCGGATTGTTTGAGGTGTGGCAGTGAGGTAGGCTCCTTTTTACATACAGTATGGGGATGTGCACGGCTGCAGAGGTTTTGGACCGGTGTGTGGGAATGCTTGGAGGAAGTGTTGGCATGGGAGCTCCCTCGCACGCCGCAGCTGGGCCTGCTCCACGTTATGGAACAAGTGGGGGGTAATCTGTATAAACGGCACTTGCTCCTTCTGGGTCTTACAATAGCCAAACGGGATATAGCCCAAGCCTGGAAAGCCCCCAAGGCTCCGTTAGTGGGGGTGTGGAAGCGGGGCATGGACTTTAGCATGGGATTGGAACGCCCGATCTTTGAGGCCAGAGGCTGCCCCAAGAAACATTATAGGATTTGGAAGAAATGGGCTGATTATAGGGGCCTATTGCTGGACCCCCCGGCGCCACAAGCCTCTGATATGGATCGCGTCTGTACTACCCCCATGTGAACTGACCACCTGTCGCTACCATGCTGCTTTGGCTCCTGTTTCTGGACAGTATGAACACCGTGCAGGGAGGGGGGTGGGAACCGGGTGGGGATGCGGGGAGGGGGGTGTTGGATAATGTTGACTGAATTTCTTGAACACTGTTGCTCTTCTATGCTCACTGTCTTTCTGCAATCTTGGAAGCAGTGTTTCTTTTGTATTCTGTCAACTGCCATAACACTAATAAAATCTGTTCTGAAAAAAAATAAGATCTGAGGAGTTAGTAAAAGATCACTGGGACTCTCTCGTGCGTTTTGCTTCTTTGAGGGAT
Organism: Lissotriton helveticus; assembly: GCF_964261635.1. NCBI lineage: Eukaryota > Metazoa > Chordata > Amphibia > Caudata > Salamandridae > Lissotriton > Lissotriton helveticus. The sequence goes on from NC_136067.1 coordinate 1,191,642,491, forward strand.
GTTTCCGGGTTCTGGTCCGAAGTTAAGAGTTTAAGATCACTAGGAACAGATACTACCCCCATAAATTGCAATATCCCAGGAGACGTGTGGGTAGACCACTTTTTGAAAATTTATGAGGCCCCTTCAGACCCTATGATTACTACCCCCCCGTCAATCACTTTGAATATTTCTTTAATGGAGGTGGAAGATGCCATCTCAGAAAGTGCTGGGAACAAAGCCCCTGGGCCCGATGGTCTGTCCATTGACCAAATTAAATCGGAACCTGAATTTTGGGCGCCATTATTGTGTAATATTTTTAACAACCTATCACATACTGCCCCTCTGGTAACGTGGTCAAATAGTACTATTGTGCCCATTTTTAAAAAAGGGAACAGATCGGACCCTGCCTGTTATCATCCTATATCTTTAATAGACAACACCTTGAAGATTCTAGGCAGGGTCCTTTTTAACAGGATTAGAGCTTGGGCAGAAGATAATTCCATTTTACACCCATGCCAACTTGGCTTTAGAAGCCATGTCGGCACTGTGGAGCAATGCCTAAACTTAAATCTATTGATGGCAAAATATACCATCGCAAAAAAATCCCCTCTTTATTTAGGTTTCATGGATTTAAGTTCTGCTTTTGATTTTGTTAATCGTTCCCGTTTATGGTCAGTTTTGTTAAAGTATGGGTTAGATGGACCTTAAGTTTATTTCTTGGCTCATCTGCACAGTGACTTGAGGGCCCGCGTTCGTTTGAATACCTCTGGCGAAGTTTCTAATGATATTTTTATTGGCAGGGGGGTCAGACAGGGCTGCGTTCTGGCTCCCCTGCTTTTTATCTTGTACATAAACGAATTAAGCAGTTCCGTGTGTAAACTAACAACTGATGTCCCGCAAATCAATGGCAAACTATTTCCCACCCTTCTCTACGCAGACGATGCAGTCCTTATGGCCCGTACACCGAATGCCCTGCGAATTTTAATTTCCGGCTTTGTTTCGTACATGGCAGATCTTGGCCTCAGCACAAATTTTAACAAATCATATATAATGTGCTGTGGCCCAAAAAAACATAAGATCAAGCAAATTTTGATAGGGAATAATGTTTTAAAATGCACAAGCACTTTCCCATACTTAGGCCTGTTGTTCGCTGATTCTGGCTCCTGGCAACCTCATGTTGCCCAGGGGAGAAACAAACTGGGCAAAGCCATAAATTCTGTAACCTCACTCCGTCAACATCTTCATGCTGAGGCCATTACATCATTATTGCAAATTTATAAGACCCAATGCTTACCCACAGGCACCTATGGCACCGAGGTGTGGGGCCATACGAACTGTACCAACATACAGACGATGGAGAATAGGTTCTGTAGAAAGATCCTGGGGTGGGTTATTTCTGCCCCAACTTTTGTGTGTCACCGAGAACTGAGCCTTAAGTACACAGAGGACTTCATAAAATCTAGACCCGCCCTGAAAATATGGACGAATCCATCTGCGTCCTTGACCCATGACATCATTATGGATCGTCTAAAAAGCGAACGTGCCAGTCATATACCATGGTTCGGGGCGGTGGAAAAAAGTCTAGTGAGTGTGGAGCAGGGCCACTTATTTACATCTCCCCACACAATAGATCGTACACATAAGAACTTGGTAAAAAATGCCCTGTATATTCTCTACAACAACGAAAGGGAAAAGAAAGAGTTCGTAAGACCTGCCAGTTTAAGGTACATAGCCATCTTGGTATCTAGCGACAGGCCCTATGACCTACCCTAGGGCTACCTGTGTAGAAAGATGAGCAAATGGAACAGGAGTTTATTGTTTCGGTTCAGGGACGGGAGCATTAAAAATCTATTATGCTTTCCAATGGGTTTTAACAGGAACTTAGAAAACTTAAACTGCCCCTGTAACCGTGGTGGGAAACGAGGCCTTTTACATTTCTTGTTCTTTTGCGGCTTCTATGAGAAATACACTAAACATCTTTTAATGCCATACCTTCGCAAGACAGCCCAGTTGGATTTTAACCTAGCCTTTGATGATTTACTGAGGCTAGGCACTGACGAGGTGATTTTCAGAGTCAGATGTTTTCTTAGAAATGCCGACCGCTCAAGAGTATCATTGATTATGACGTGAAAGGTTTTTGTTTTATCATTGCCTAGTTTGCACATTGCTTGTCTGCACATATATCTGCTTTTTGCCCTTTGCACAAATTACTGACACTTCTGCAGTGTTTTTTAATCCTTGTATACATTATCATGAGCCTTAAGTTTGCACATTGCTTATTTGCACATATAGCTGCTTTTGCCCTTTGCATACATTACTGACATTTCTGCTGCAGTGTTTTTAATTCTAGTACATACTATTATGAGCCTTAAAATTACAGTTGGACCCATCTATGCAAACTATTTATACCGTTTTAACATATATTTTGATGACTTATGTGATTTTATTATGAGTTTTTTGATTGTGATATTATGTGTTGTGGATGATGATGTGATTTTATGTACTTTTATGGATGCTCCTACATCCGAATGAAGATCTTTGACTTGACTTGACTAAAGGTCCCTATGGAAAATTGCATGGGGAAAACACGTTTTGGGACCCCCCTTTTTTCTCAGCCCCCACTTGACGAATCACACCCAAACTTTTCAGGGAAGGACCGAAACCGAGCAGGCCATTTTCTTGGAGAAATTTGCGAAGATTCGTCCACCGGCGCAAAAGTTATTCCAAATAGAATGTTGTAGATTTCCTATTGAAAGTAGGTCCTAACTATAACTACCTACTGGCAACCGCCAGTAGGTAATATATATATATATATATATATATATATATATATATATATATATATATTCACTGAAAAAAACATAAGTTTCACACATGCGATAGTTAGCTGGACATTTCACTCATCAAAATCATTGAAACTTCCCCATTAAGTTAGTTCAGCTAACTATAACTTGCACGCCTACAATGCACTGCTGATGACATCACATATTACATCACTCATGACATCACTGATGACATCTCAAATGACATCTCTGATGACATCATCTAGTGAATGTGTGTCTTTCTGAAAATTAAATATTTTTTATATATGTATATCTCAAGGTCGATGGAAGAATAAATGGGTAAATAAGTGTATACATGGATAGTTTTTTTGTACAATTGATTGTATAACTGCCTGACTAAGTGTATCTTAGTGAATACATGGGTTAGCGTGTAATGTTTACTATGAAAATATCTGTATCAGTCTCTCACTTTGTGTATAATTGGCTGCATGGGTTGGTGAGTAGCTACATGAGTGTCTATATGGGTTATTAGTTGGTTTTCTGAGTATCACTATGAGTGTCTGTATGGTTCGGTGGGGGGTATTACTTAGCGCATAGATGCATGAATGAGTGACTCACTGTTTGTATGTGTTTTGAAGACCGCATGTGTGCAGGACTATATGGGTGGGTGAGTGTGTGTATGGGTGCATTAGTGAGTGAATGACTGTCTCAATAGTGTCTTTATGAGTAATTTCATATGTTTTAAACTAGTGTATGTGAGTATTGGTGTATGTAAGTGAGTATATGTGAGAATGAGAGTTTGGAAGAGTTCATGTATGAATAAGTATGTTTCTATAAGTGATTGTTAAGAGATGAAGTGTATGTAAGTTTCTGTATAAGTAAGTGTGGTGTGTGTATAACTGTATATGCAAGTACATGGATGTTTGATTCTTTATTAGCATGAGTGACTGTGTTTGAGTAACTCTATGGATGAGTGGTGGTGTGTAACATGATGTATAGGTGTACGAGTACATATGATGAGTGAGTACATGTATGAGTTACTGTATAGGACTGTTGGTGAATGAGTGGGTGTGTATGTAGATCTTGGAATTACTGAATAGATTGTTGTAACTGGTATTGGTATGTCCATTGTTTTGAAAATGTTAGTTACTATTTTTGAATGTGTGTATCAAAGTTTATATTAGGGTGAGAGGAGGTCAGCCACTCTATCACAAGGATGATGTCATCAGTGATGTCATTTGAGATGTCATCAGTGATGTCATGAGTGATGTAATATGTGACATCATCAGTGCATTGTGGGCGCGCGAGTTATAGTTAGCTGAACTAACTATAACAGGGAAATTTCAATGGTTTTGTATGAGTGAAATGCCCAGCTAACTATAACATGTGTGAAACCTATGGTTTTTTTTCAGTGAATTTCCAAGGTTTTTTAAATGCTAATTCCTAACTATAACGAGGCTGAAACCTATGGTTTTTTCAGTGAATTTCTAAGGTTTTTTAAATGCTAATTCCTAACTATAAAGTGCCTAAAACCTATGTTTTTTTCAGTGAATTTTATAGGTTTTGTAAATGCCAATTTTTAAATGTATTGTTATATTTATGTTTTTTATACTAATTTACAAAAAATTTTATAATTATTTTTAGCTATTTTATTTTTGAAATTACATTACATATTTTTAATGTAAAACAATAAAAAATGTTTTTTTTATTTTATATATTTTTTCAATATATATAAATACATTTCTATATTTTTTGCATTTTTTTGTGGTACACGTATGGTACGCGTACTGTCCTCGCACACTGCTGTGCAACTGTAATCCTACTGTACACGTACCCGCGCATACGTCACAGATACTTTAAAGCACTCCATTCCCTGAAGCCTGCCTCACCTCATGAGTACATGCTTACTGAGTGAATGATTACATTAATATAATTAAAGACACTGACTGAATTCTTATTTGGTTCACTTTTACTTTACTGAATGAATTACAAAAAAAGGGAAGTTACTAGAAAAATAAGTCGAAAAAAGGTTATTACAGGAATTACTACGTGCAAAATAATGATTAGAAGCGATGTCATAATCTTTGTTTCATTTCCACAGAGGGATCATATTGTTAATGTATATTTTAATTTATATTTGACTTTATGATCCTTCAACTGAAGTGGAAGACTTACAACCAAGAATTGTTTTTTTCTTAGTATGCAAGTATTTCTTAATGATTGAAAAAATATAGTATAAATAACCTTTCGAGAAAATACTTAGCAATAAAAGAGAATACTCTTTAACTTCTATAGTGAAAATGGGCTAAAAGTATTTATATTGAGTAGTGCTTTTAGTAATTTTCACTAAGAATAAGAGGATTCTCTTCGCAAGCACTTTTTTTCAACAAAATAATATAATTGTGTTTTCCTATATTAATGTGAATATTAATTCTTTAAAATTTTTTAAATGATTATAAAATGTAATCATGAAATGTACATAAAAAAAGATGAAGTAGTGAGGGAGTGTTTGTCGTAGCATTTCTATTCTACTTTATCTGAAAGTAAAAAAAAAAGCCCAAACATTTAAAAAAAATTATGGGGCAACACTTGTATAATGTAAACTTAAGAAATGACTGCTTATGATAAAATAAAAGAAATGTGGTCCAACGCGTGATACCAATGAATGAAAAATAAAAATTTGCATTTCACCCATATGATGAATATAAAAGACTCAATAAAAATATTTTGAAAACTTGTGCATATTTTTAAATACCTTTACAGTCAACAAACTCGTAAGCAGACTACACACTTTAAGTTCAAAACACCCTACCACAACTAGTCTTTGAAACTCATTGTAAAATAAAGTACGTCACAAAATGGGCTACATACATGGTGAGTGTATCGTAACGTCACATAGAAAAAAAAAGCCAATCAAAATTAGCATCAGGAAGGTACACGTTACCACACAACAGCTAATCGAATGTTTTTCAAAATCTGCGCAAGGAAAGGGATTGGTCGCTAATACATCTTGTTACAATGCTTCACAATCATTCAAAAAGAGGTGTGGAAAGTATCTTTTTTAACATACGAGCAAGTCAGATAACCTTGCAAGTACACACAGAGAGAGGCATTTATTAAGGATGACTTGCTTTCGCAAGACCCCAAAAGACTTCTTCCAGAATAACCACGCACTTCACTGCCAGACCCCATTTAATGATTATCCAGGCTCTCATGCCTAAACACGTCACAAATCATCTCTCATCACTTTCTCTTCTTTTTTAGTGTATTGTGTGAGGCAGACTGCATGTCCCTATGCCTAGAGCCCTCGAAGGCCCTGGAGACTGTCACGCCCCAGGGCCAGCTCCTGCAGTATCCCGGAGCCGCGCGGCCCCCTCCCAACATTTAAAAGCCCCGGGGGGTGGTGGTAAATTATTTGAAGCTTACGCTACCAGGAAAACACAACAAGACTACATGGCCCAGATTTCCATTGTAGTGATTTCTTAGTTCCAGGTCTAGTTGTCAGATCAGCACACACACTCCCTCATGGCTGGTATACACCCATCCAGCACATATGTCACTACACATGTGACCATACCTATAAAAAAGACGGGGCGCACGTGCTGTACGCCATTTTAGAGTTGCTCCCATCGCAAGCGCTGTGATGGCCCGTCCTGGTGGTTCACAAGCTTCATGTAGGCCAAACTACCAAACAAAGGGGCCCACTACCATGTGCACGGCCTCTTTTGTCACTGAGTTAGTGGTACCCGAAGCACTGAGCGGGTGAAGAACCTGCGATGATGATGATGGGAGCACGAGTATGTCGTTAGCCATAGAGATATCAAGACTCTGCACCATATGTGAGACCCTCTTACTGGCAGAGCCGGACTGCATGATGTAGAAGGTGTCCTATCCACGAAAAGGTGAGCAGTGAGGCCTGTGTATGCATCGAAGATAGTCGAAGGACTGTAGCATACTGGATACAAAAAGCGACGCAGCGATTTAGAAAAACGCAGTCCTATATAGTGTATCAAATTACATGTATATCTTTTTTCCCAATAGCAGGAACATTTTTATAATCGCTCAAACGTCCAGAATATAAACTATACAAATAGTTGTTATAAATGTGAGAAGGAACGTGTGTGAAAGGGCGATGTTCGAGGATTCTGCGATGATGCGTGGCCATCGTAACAACTTCTGAGAAAGCTGCTTCGACACGTAGTGCACTCTTTGAATCACGCCAATGGCACAAGGTGAGAAAAGAAGCATGTTTCTGAAACAATAACAAGTCATCTGTGAAAGGAGAGAGTGGGTAGTGTCCAGCACATTCACTACGTAGAAATATACAATTAACTCCAAGCAGAGAGAATAGATAGGTTACAACAGTCTGACGAACAGATCTACAAGCTTCTTGCGCCACTTTTGTGTCCCTTTTAACATGGGAAAAGAAGCGCAATGATCTTGTAAATCTGCCTCTGACTTCTCAAGAAAAACTCACCTCCAGATTCTGTGAGTTAATGAGATGCAACAGTCTAGGTACGCAGGGGCAGGTCTACAAGAAAGTGCCGCAGCGTGGCACCGTAAGCTCTTTGGCTGCACCACGCTACGGCACTTTCCGAGCGTAGGAATGCGACATATTTACAAGAATATGTCGCATTCCTGTGCTCTCCCCTCCGCTGGCGCACAAACAATTGCCATGCGCCGGCGCAGGCACCCTTGCACCATGGTGCAAGGATGCCTTCGCCTAGGGCAGATCGATTTGTGCAGGAAGAGGCACCTTCCTGCACAAAAAAAATAACTAAAGGCTTTTTCCTCTTTCAATGCGTGCGTAGAATGCAGCACGCATTGAAAGAGGAAAATAAACCGAGGAGAAATGAAAACATTTGTCCTCATTGCGCCTTGCTACGCCACCTCTAGGGTGACGTAGCATTCAGACGCATCTCCAGATTTACGATTTCTCGTAAATCTGGACAATGTGTCTTGTTCCATGGGTGTTGCGTGGGAACACCCACAGCAACACCCTCAGCAACACCCATGAAATGCCCCTTCACCGCAAAGTGCTGCGTGTGAAGGGGCCATATTTACGTGGAGAGGAAAAGTCACGCAGGGTGGCTTTTCCTCTCGTAAATATAGAGGAGTCCCCTGCGCCACCAGTACGTCACAAAAAGTGACGTACTGGTGGCACAGGGAGCTTGTAAATCTGCCCTGCAATATCGAGAACTCACCGCTATGCAGTGGAAGAAAAACAGCGCACAGACACCTCCTTACAGTGGAAGTTAAATAAATACATTATCCTGAGTATACAAATCAATAAAGTGAAAATATACGTGTGCAGTTGTATGTACTATGCTATTACAAAGTCTATATTCTATCTTTCAGATCACTAAACTGGAGGATGCACTATGAATCAGCACGTGCTTAGTCACACAACAGAGGCAAAAGGTGAGCTACGAATATTTTCTCCAGTATTAACAGCTCCACTTACAACTTTATCTCTTCCACGTTTTCATGTCATTTTTTCTCTCTTTCTCTTTCTCACTCTCTCACACGTCATTTCTCTTCCTCTTTTAAAGTTATGGACGCTGCTGTCTACTCTGATGTGTAGAACCAAAGCTAAGTTGAAGTTGTGAATTTTGCTGGCACAGTGTTTACACAAGGTAAGCAGAGCGGCCTAGGTATACAATACCTCCGATTAATTGCATTACAAATAAAAGATCTTATTTACAAGCCCCTTGCGCCACTTTTGCGACACTTTCAACATGAAAAAAGTAACACAAAAGTGGCTCAAGCCTCTTGTAAATAAGCCCTAAAGAATATTGTCCTGCATAATGACTTGATCTCTCACCTAATTCTGTCTCATCTCTGAATCATTTTAAAGACCTGTTGATTTGTAATTTAAATCTGACGGAGTAGGCACTTCCATACAGACACCGCTTCAACGCGGGCCTATAACGCAAGTGAAATGTACCAGGCACACTGCACACGTAAAATCCTATTGTTACCTTGACTTGTAATGTTTGACCTCATTTAGTCACTTCGATCTAATTTTAAAGACTAATTTTCTTTTTTGTTTTGCAGATTACCTACTGTGCTTCTTTTGGAGTCCACATCACATTTTGTTTATTAAATTGTTTTATTAAAGTTATGTTTCTAGTTCTTTATTGTATTGTTATCTTTAAGTTACATTTCCAGTTATTTATTGTTATAATAAGTTAATTTAAAAAATTATATACGTCTTTTTTTTTGGGGGGTAGCAGTCCCCAACAGAAATGATATTTATAATTTGAAGTATAATTCTGAGACTAACTCTTTACCAGATCTGTACCAGAGTCTATAGCTACAACTAACGGTTCCAATCCAAAAGTTTTAAAAGTACAACGCCATTAGCAACATAGTGTGGTGAACTTCCAACCTCTGTGCTCATGTAAGTGTTCCATGAACTGTTACTATGGTAACAGCCAGAAAGCCGTTTGGGGGTAGGGTTGAAAGGTACTGGCTGTACGAAAACCATTATATTTACCCTGGATCCTCTACAAGACAGAAAGGAAAGCAAAGTAAAACAAAACACTATACCAGATTTAGAACCCCCTTGCGCTACTTTTGCGTCCAAGGCCCCCGCCCCCTACAAAATTAAAAGTGTGTGAGCCTCAATGACACCCCTCAAACCCTGGGAAAAACCACCCCCCCAGAGATTTCTGTATTGCGTGAGGGGGGCTGCGTGGCCCTCCGCCTGGTGCCCTCGAGAGCCCTGGAGACCGCCAAGCCCAGAGCCGGTTCCTGCAGTGTCCCGGGGTGCCTACCCCTGGGACACTGCTGTTTGCTATGAGAGGGCGGAAGTCTCCCGGCTCCCGCTCTCCCATAACAAACTTAGTTTGAATTTGAAAGACAGAGCAGTGAAATCTGTTCTCACTTTCAAAATCCAAACAAGATTGCATTTCCACATGCAAGTTAGCATCTCTCCATGTGTAAAAGCAATGCCGGCTCTCAAAGAACGCGGAAAGCCGTCCAGACCGTGGGGGCATAGTGGCTCCCCTCACGGTCCCCAACATTTTTTTATAAGACCCTGGGGATACGATCCCCAGGAATATTAGAAAGTTCTGATAGGAGCTATTTTTTAACAGAAAAGTAAAAGTTAAGCACCCAGCTCAGTGCGGCCCCCTATTGTGCACACCCTGGATGCACAACTCATAATCTGTATAGTGCGCAACTACAGCACCTTTGGTGCACAACTTCTACGCATTTGGGAGCTGGCATTACTTTTCCACAGCAGGAACTACTAACATGCAGCTCCCCATGTAGAAAAGTATTCTGATTTAGTTTTTGAAAGAGAAAACCTATTTCCTTGCTATGGAAGGGCGAGATGGGCACCCCGGGACACTGCAAAATCCTGCCCTCCCACAATACATAAAGGCCCGGGCAGTGGTGGTCCCCGAGGCTTTGAAGGGCGTACTATTTTACCGTATAACAAAAATAGCCCCTATCACTAATTTGTATTATCCCGGGGACCCCATCCCCCTGGGCTTACATGAAACGTTGGGGATCGTAGAGGGAGCCCCAATGCCCCCACGGTCCCACCCAGCTCCCCGCGTCCTTCGGGAGCCGGCATTGCTTTTCCTCAGGGAGAACAACTAACATGCTGCTCCTCCTGAGAAAAATCAATCTGATTTCCTATTTGGAAGAGAGAGCAGTGTAACCTGCTCTCTCTTCCTAATAGGAAAGCAGTTTCCAATGACAGTCATTGGAAACAGCAGTGTCCTGGGGCTGGGCACCCCGGGACACTGCAAGAGCCAGCCCTGGGGGTGGCGGTCCCCAGCTCCATCTTGGGCACCAGGAGAGAGGCCACACGCCCCCCCAACACTTTCATCTAGCCCGGGGGTGGTGGTCCCTAGAGCTAGGGGGGTCTCAGAGCCCCCTCAATTAATATTTTAAAGCCCCGAGGGTGTCGCTCCCCGGGACTGGGGGGCCTCAGAGTCCCCCTCAATTAATATTTTAAAGCCCCGGGGGTTGGCAGTTCCCGGGGCTGGGGGGCTCAGAGCCCCCCTCAATTAATATTTTAAAGCCCCGGAGGGTGGCTCTCCCTGGGGCTGAAGGGACCTCAGAGCCCTCCTCAATTAATGTTTTAAAGCCCCGGGGAGTGGTGGTCCCCGGGGCAGGGGGGACCTAAGAGCCCCCCCACACATATACATTTACATTTACTGCGGGGGGCCATGAGCCCCCACCGCACATATATTTAAAAAAAAAGCCCCGGGGTAGCGGTCCTCGGGGCTGTGGGGCCCTTTGGGCCCCCTATTATAATAAACTACATTGCCCCCCGTACTTGCCCCCCCCCTCCAGGGGCTAATTAGCACTAAAGCGGGCTTCAGGTTTTCATTTTTTTTTTCCACGCCATACGCGTATCCTACGTGCATCCCGTGATTTTTTTTAATAAAAAAACTCTTTTTTTAGGCCTTGGGGGTCCTTGTGGGACCGCATGAGCAGGTCTAGGGGGTTTCTACCCTGCCCCCTTTGCATCTTTTGCACACTTGTTTTTCAGTTTTCTTGTGCCTTGGTTCTACCGAGACACAAGATGGCTGCCAACACTTCCTGGTTTGGAGTGCTGGCAGACAGTTGACAGCCAATTACCATGCAGCTTGTGATCGTAAGGGTACGTGTATAATCCTCGGACAGTACTTCGTCCATAGATATATCTATGATTTTACTTTTGATTTTCTCAAAAACTACTGCACGGATTTACACCATTTAACAAAAAGCGTCATCTGTGAACCAAACTCTACCTTTTTGCCAAATTTGGTGTAATTCCGTTCAGCAGTTCGGGCTGTAGCCCTTCTTAAAGGTCCCTATGGGAAATTGCATGGGGAAAACACGTTTTGGGACCCCCTTTTTTCTCGGCACCCTCTTTACCAATCACCCCCAAACTTTCAGGGAAGCAGCGGAGTAGAGCAGGCCATCTTCTTGGAGAATTTCGCAAAGATTAGTCGACTTGCGCCAATGTTATTCCAAATAAATGTTGCGGATTTTCTATGGAAACTAGGTCCTAACTATAACTACCCACTGGTGACTGTCAGGAGGTTATATATATATATATATATATATATATATATATATATATATATATTCACTGAAAAAACCATAGGTTATAGACCATATATAGTTAGGAATTAGCATTTAAAAAACCTTATTTTACTCACACAAAACCATTGAAATTCCATATATAGTTAGTTGCACTAACTATATATTGCGCACCCGCAATCCACTGCTGATGATGTCACATATTACATCATTCATGACATGGTCAGTGACATCACTGATGACATCACTGATGACATCTCAAATGACATCACTGATGACATCACTGATGACAACATCCAGTGACTATGTTTCTGTAAAGTTAAAATATGTCTTACATATTGAAGAATGAGTGGATGTATAAGTGTCTGGACGAAGGATTTAGTAGGTGCATGACTGAATGTATGAGTGAGTGATTAAATGTGTCTCACTGAGTGCATGGGTTAGTGACTAAACTGTCTTAATTTGTGCATCATTATGTCTGTTGTTCTGTAAACTGCTGCATGTGTTGATCAGTAGCTATATGAGTAACTATATGGGTTATTGATTGATTGCCCAAGTATTTGCATGGGAGACTGAGTGTGTGTGTGGCTGGATGGGAGGTGTGTGACTCTGTACAGATCAATGTGTACTTGTATCAATGATTGTATAAGAGAGTAAGTATGTGTTAGTATATGGTTGAAAACGTAAGGTGCTCTATGTTTAACTGTATAGAGTAGAAAATGGAAGTGTGATTGATTCTTTACAGGACTGACTAGGTGTGTGAGTAACTCCATGGATGAGTGGCAGAGTGTGAGTGTCTGTATAGGTGTATGAGTGCATATGATTGTGTTGTAAACATGAGTGATTGTATGTATGAATGATTGTATGGGTGAATGAGTGAATGTGTGTGTAGACGTAGGAATCAGTGAGTACGTATGTAGTAACTAGTATTGGTGTGTCAATGGTTTCAAAAATTATACTCTGTTTTTAACACTGGGTGAAACAGAGGTTATATTAAAATGTGAGGAGATGCATTGTATTGTCACATGAATGATATCATCAGTGATGTGATCATTGATGTCAAGTGAGATGTCATCAGTGATGTCATTTGAGATGTCATCAGTGATGTCATCAGTGATGTCACTGACCATGTCATGAATGATGTAATATGTGACATCATCAGCAGTGGATTGCGGGTGCGCAATATATAGTTAGTGCAACTAACTATATATGGAATTTCAATGGTTTTGTGTGAGTAAAATAAGGTTTTTTAAATGCTAATTCCTAACTATATATGGTCTATAACCTATGGTTTTTTCAGTGAATTTTCAAGGTTTTGTAAATGCTAATTCCTAACTATATATGGTCTATAACCTATGGTTTTTTCAGTGAATTTCAATGGTTTTTTAATAGCAAATATCATAAGCTGTCGAATGTCAAGTACGTGGTAAGAATTTTTTTTTTCGTGTTTATGCACACTGATCTGCTTTGATTGCTGCCCCCCACCCCTCATTTCTATTAGGAGTACTCTCTCTTTGCAGATAGTGAAGGGTAGTTAACGCAGCCCTTTCCCCCTTTGTAATCCGTCGTGCCTGCTTCTCTCTCCATTTGATTGATTGTTCTCTTTGGTTCATTCTCTATTTACAAACAAGCACAGAGTCGCAATACTCTGTTTAGTCTTTGCAGATAGCGAAAAATCGTGTAAAAAAACAAAAGGAATCGAGCAAAATCAGTAGGCCACTAATGGGATCTCTTTTGACCTCGCTAAAATAGAAACATTAGGAACAACCTGTTGAAAATAGCAATGCGTATGTATATAAGCGGCGTTCATTTGTGTTCACAGTACCCCTTGTTGATTGTTTCAATCGAGCATTGAATTGTTCGAAGTTAATTCTCTTAACGATCTTCTCTACCTGCAAACGAGGAAGAATAGGAATATTCTATCTCCCTTTGCAGATAGTGAAGGGTAGGTAACGCAAGCCTTTAACACGTCGTACCTATTTCATTCCTCATTGATTGATTGATTGTCCGAACATTGACTGTTTGGGAATTAGTTCTTTTTGGAGGTATTCCCTGTTTGCAAATAAACGTAGGAAAATCTTTGCAAGTAGTGAAAGGGTACGTAATGCGGACCGTTCTCCCCCGTTGTAATCTGTCATGCCTATCTACTCCCCACTGATTGATGCACCTTTTTCACCCGGACCATTTACTAGAGATACGTCATCTGGCCCGACCAGAGAGCACCCCTAGTGAAAAGGACATATGCAATAATAACGAAGTGATCACTGTATCCTGTTAACAGAAACTTTACCATGAAACAACCTGGAAAGAAAAAAATAGGAAAACGAAAATCAGTAGGCCACTGATGAACATGAACTTTTATTAAACAACGAACAAAGAAACGATAACATAACGTAATGATAAAACCTATTAATGTCCTAGAAACAAGAAAACGTTAAAATATGCCAGTGGTGAGAGACCAGCAAAACAGTAAGAGAAACCAAATCACCCCTCGCTGTCCCACCGCCTGCCACGCCAAAAAAATCGATAGACTAGGGAAAATGCAAGTCAGTAGAACATCCACCCCCACTCTGGAAACTTCCAAGGTGGGGCAGGGTTCCGGCTACGCCCAGCCGGGAGCAGCCCATATAAGGCAGGTCCTGCTGCCACGCCTCGGCCAGGAGATCCTAACGTAGGGTGTAGCCGGAGGAGAGGCCGAGACCAGCGGGACCCGGCCAGGGGATTGCCTTTACAACGCTGAACAGTTGCAGGGGGGGGGAATGTCTCCTCGACCCTCCCCTCTCTCTCCCAGTCCGGCCGCGGTGGCCCTTGAGAGTTGCAGGTAGTCCCGCCACATGCTCTTCCGGTCCGACCACCAACGGTCGGGGGGCCGAGGCCGACGGGATCCGGCTGCAGCCGATAAACCAAGAAACCCGTTCATGGGGCCAGAGCCAGGGGCGTCCGGCCGACATCCACCGGAAGCCCGGCCCGAAGACGGACGGGACACTTCTTTCTTTTATAATGGCTGCGACAACACTGGAGGGGGATGTCTTGCACATGCCTCCGACCCCCCCCTCGTCCTCATCGCCTGGTCCGGCCATAACAAATCTCAAGCGAGACGCCGTGGGGTGCACTGGGAGGGAGAGACGGTGCGAACAGGCCTCTCCCGCCTCCCCAGGTGGAGGCTTCCCAGCTGCACCCTCAGCGCTCCAGGCGGTGGCATCCTAACAACTACAGTGCTGCACAGTTTCGGAACGACCTAGATAACGGTTCTTCCACTGTGGCCATGCTGCAACGTCTCGCCCGGCAGGGTGGAGCCCGTCCGCTCATGTGACCCCGCGATCGCCGGTAGCTGCCGAACTCTCAAAATGGCGGTCGACCTGGCAAGAGCGGGCCCAACATAAAGAAATGGCCCGGTCACTGGTTGACTCCACCACCGTAGTCCTCCACGACCTTGAAGATTCTAGAGGAGCCGCGGGAGTCTCCGACCCCCGATGGGGAATGACTGCCATGATCGCCCGTGGAGTGACGAAACTGTATCCGCGGGACGTCGGCGCTCCCATGCTGGCGCCAGCCTCACTTTGAATTACTACAATCCTGCAGACCTTACTTCCGGTGAAAGCACAGTGTGACCCGGTAGGAAAAATTATTGCACCCCCTCCCCTTTTTGACTGATAGTTCAAACCACCGATCCTTTCCTTTGCCCTTTTAACGGAACTTTGGACTGCCTCCCCCTCTTTTACATTTTCTAGAGAAAACAAAACATTAACCACTACATTAGCATAGCAGTTGACACCAGAACTGTTTTCAAATTGAAAACCAACAACATCTTCAACAGAATCCTTTTTGTTTCTGCTGTGACCCTGCTACAGCACAGGCATTGTCCCCAGCAGTAATTCTGCAATGCCGGTAAGAATAGCTGTGGTGCCTAGTGGACTCACTCACCCCCGCGGCGCCCCACGCCGTTTTTTGCTGGGCGGCAACTTACTAGACATCACTTTCGTGCCATCTAGATTTCAGCGCGTTCTGCTGCCTTGGAACTATTCGCACAACAGACCGCTACTGACAAGAATATTTCATTATTGGTGCTGTCAATTTCAATAAATCTATTGGATAATTAAAAAGAAATTGCCACGGTCTCTTCGTTGTTTAAATGTTTTTACTGTTTTTGTTTTGTTGTATATATTTATATGTTATTAAAGTTTTATATTCCTACTACTTTGTTGGAGTGCTATATATTTTTAATGTGACACATAATTGTAAAAACTTTGATGTACAAAGAGTCATTCCTGGAATCTTCCGCTTCAGGCTCGGTCCCCTCCCCAATCACAATACAGGATGGTTTTCAGATAGTAGGAACGCGTGTGCTGTGACGGATCACATCGGGTGTGGGCCTTGATCTACTATAACTCCTTTGAAGAGGGGTGATTCTTTACAGCTGGGGCCATAAACTACATCTGCAGGGCTAGCTGATAGCCTAGGACCGGCCTGGACATTCGGACACAGAGGAAGAGGAGTGTCAGAGGGTGCGGTAGTGAATAGGGCGAAAGGGAGGTGTCGGGCGGGCACAGAGTGTGATTCTCAGGGAAGAGCAGCGCAGATGGGGGAAGGTTTATTGCCCATGCATAAGACAGAGAGCGGTGGTGACCAGTGCCTGGGGGAGATGCTTACGAGGGTGAGGAGCCATGCTACGAATCGACAGCGTGCAGAGAGTGGGTCTGGTCAAGACATCTAAAATGGCTGCCGTGCACGACAAAAGTGTGGCATTTCAAAAAAGGCAAGATGGCGCAGACAATGTTTTTCAACACTTCCTCATTTCCTTCGAATCGAACGTTAACAGACGTTGGGGCATATTACCAAAGTTAAGCGATATTTATCGCTAACGATGCTTACCAACCAATTTTTTACCACTAAGCATCGTCAGAAATTATCGAAGATAAACCTTACTATTATCAAGGTTTATCGCAAATGCGATAATAAACGGCCGCAATGCATGAATATCGCTAAAAACTCAGCGATATTCATGCATTACCGAGCTAATACTCTTAGCCATGTTATCCACCTCCCATTGGATAACATGGCTAAGAACTGCTCAGGGCAGGTGTTACTTTTTGGAGATATTCGCGCTTAGCGCGAATATCTCCAAAAGTTGGTAATAGGAGATAGATATCTTGCATGTTGTAATGCAAGTTATTGTGGTATATGGAACTCATACCATAATCTCTCAGGAAAGCAGAAACTGATCCTTTTGGGACCGCCTAAAAAGGCCTAGGGGGTGAGGAGTACTCTACTTTGCCCCCTTTTCACGTTCCGAACTATTTTATTTTACTCTCTTCTGTAATTACACAAAATACCAGCGATAAGATGCATCGGAGACACACAGTGAGAGAAAGGAGGCCGGAGATGAAGAAGACATGTCAAATACACATTGGAGATAATATAGTGGCAGAAGGGAAGTAAATATGAGTAAACTTACCATGTAACATAAAAATGTTGCACTCTATACTATAAGTCTCATTTTATACTACAATCACTTCGCTACAACCTCATAAATTAAAAATAAAAATAAATAATGTCTCAAACAATTTTTGATTTCTAAATATAAATTTATTCTTCAGAATTTTCTAAATTTGAAACAACTAGTAACATGTCCTCATCAGTAATTTCCTCTTCAATCATCTCATCTGGAATCTCCTCATTAAAAGTCTGCAATGATGATTCTTGTAACTCTATGGTCTCCAAACACTCGATAAATTCGCCATCAAGAGATTGATCAAAAAAATCATTCAAGTCATCTCCTCCTTCTGACAATATTTCATTATTGGTGCTGTCCATTTCAATCAATGTAGTGGAATCATTCAAGTCATCTCCTCGTGACAATATTTCATTATTGGTGCTCTCAATTTCAATCAATGTAGTGGAATCATTCAAGTCATCTCCTCCTTGTGACAATATTTCATTATTGGTGCTGTCCATTTCAATCAATCTAATGGAATCATACAAGCCATCTCCTCCTTGTGACAATATTTCATTATTGGTGCTCTCAATTTCAATCAATGTAGTGGAATCATTCAAGTCATCTCCTTGTGACAATATTTCATTCTTGGTGCTGTCCATTTCAATCAATCTAATGGAATCATACAAGTCATGTCCTCCTTGTGACAATATTTCATTATTGGTGCTCTCAATTTCAATCAATGTAGTGGACAATTCAAAAGAAATTGCCACGGTCTCTTCATTGTGAGCCATTTTATTTTGAAATTGCTTGCTGTAAATTGCAGAAAAAAATAATCACTTTCATTTATCGTTTTTAGTAATACATAATATAAAACTAACTTCATCAAGTATTTAGTATAACAGAAGGACTGCAAATAAATAACAGAAAACATTTTTCAAATTATCTTCAAGTGTACAACATAGTTCCCCTTACAAATTAACAACTCACCTTTTTAAAAGTAGCAGAAGTGTTAGTACTGTGTAAATCAAACACCAGAAATTCACCACCAAAAATTCCTCACAAATGTACCTCAGACAGTAGTATCACAAAATGGCTGTGGTTTCCTCTCATTTGACATATATACATAACCAATTAACTTTCATCACACACAAATACAAAACCAAAGTAACATTTTAATTGGTTCTAAATTTCAACACTTTCAAATGTGTTTTCCCCATGCAATTTTCCATAGGACATTTACATACGTCTACAGCCTGAATGGCTGAACGGAATTACACCAAACTTGGCAAAATGGTACATCAAACCTAAGAGGTCAGGAAGGATCTACTATGCCCCCTTATGGTCATTTCCCCCTTCGCTTTGGCCTCCTCTTGTCTCTCAATCCTACCGAGGGACAAGATGGCGGCCGCTACGGACTGTTTGGAATGTTGACAGACGCCGGAGAACCAATCAGCTTCGCAAAGCTCCGTAACGCGAAAAGTACGCGAAGCGGAGCGCTGTTACAGATATATATCTTTTTTTCAACGTTAATTTCTCAAAATCCACTGGAGCACATATATTGAGACCTAGCAAAGGCACATCGGGCTACCAGTCCCTAATATTTTGCCAAGTTTCGTGCAAATCCATTCAGCCGTTCGATTATTATTATTTTGTTTTTTTTTTGCCCCGCGGGGCCCTTTTAAAACCTCCACATCAAACCTAGGGGGTCAGCGAGGATCTACTATGCCCCCTTATAGTTATTTCCCCCTTTGTTTTGACCTCCTCTTGTCTCTCGATCCTACCGAGAGACAAGATGGCGGCCGCTACGGACTGTTTGGAATGTTGACAGACGCCGGAGAACCAATCAGCTTCGCTTCACAAAGCTCCGTTGCGCGAAAA
The DNA here is from genome assembly GCF_964261635.1 of Lissotriton helveticus. Classification (NCBI taxonomy): domain Eukaryota; kingdom Metazoa; phylum Chordata; class Amphibia; order Caudata; family Salamandridae; genus Lissotriton; species Lissotriton helveticus. Next base: position 1,191,661,616 of record NC_136067.1, read on the forward strand.
GTCCGCGAACCAGAGCGCTAACCGGTCCGCTGTTACAGATATATATCTTTTTTTAAACGTTAATTTCTCAAAATCCACTGGAGCACATATATTGAGACCTACAAAAGGCACATCGGGCTACCAGTCCCTACAATTTTGCCAAGTTTCGTGCAAATCCATTCAGCCGTTCGGGCTAAAAGTGAGGCCAACCGCCCTATGGAAAACTCAATGTTAAAAACACGTTTTGGGACCCCCCTTTTTTCTCGGCCCCCACTGGACGAACCCCCCCCACATTTTCAAGGGCTGCTCAGAAACAAAATGTGCCATTTTCCTGAAAATTTCAGCCGATTCCGTCCACAAACGCCAAAGTTATTAGACATAGAATTTTCAAAAAACCCATAGAGAAAAAATCCTAACTATATATACCTACTGGCGACCGCCAGTAGGTAATACCTAAACCACTTTTACAGAGTATATACCTTTACCATGCATGCCTTTGCATTGTAATGGAATGGGTGGTAAAGGCATATTCATTGTAAAAGTATGCATTGTGATTGAAACACGTTGTAATAGCACTTGCGTTGTTACAAATGCGTTGATGGTATGCGTGGTGTTGACATGCGGGGTAACATATATTCGCTACATTGTGTACCTTCACCACCCTCCTGCTGAATGAACGTGGCTCATTTGCTACATTCCTATGACTTTAGCCATGTAACACTGATGGCGGCACCCCACCTCTGAAAAATGTTCCAGCACAATTGTTTGTGAGTAAAGGTTTCATTTTTGCTTCCATGATTCATTCAAGGTCTTTGTGTGAGGAAGGTCATGTGTTCTACTTTTCAGACAACCAGGAATATCAAAAGGCTCTGGTGTCTTTCAGTTTCCAGCTGTCATTCACTAACATTCTGTGGGGTGGTTACACTTATTTTGTGAATATACTGTGACCAGATCAGGGCTTGAGCAAACATTTTTAGTATCAAAGGAAAAGACACATTTCGCTGACCATGTCCAGAGCCGGACTGGGAACAGCACTGGAAGACTGCTCCCTCCTCCACCCCCCACCTCGAGGGGGGGTGTGAGCTGTTAGCTAGGGCAGGTTCCAGCCAATTTTGAAACGGGGGCCGATATTGCTGGCCCCTGGTAACAAAAACAGCTCCCCTGGGGCCTAAAACCGGCCTCCACCCTGGCGACCAACCTGGGAAACGCCGGGTGCCCGCTACGGCCAGTCCAGCCCTGACCCTGTCCTCTCCTTGCATTGCACACCATGTTTGATGCTTTATGGGGGAAATCTGACACTTTTCCAGATGACACACTTGCAACTGCTTAAAATCGTTCCTGCACTTCACCAAGACTGCAACTTCAATGGTACTCAAAGGAAGAATGCATTTGCTTGTAGATACAGTAGCTCACTTTGACAGTGTGTGACACTATCACTTTAATGCAGCTGGAGATCTTACATTTAAACGTGTTTACGAAAAACTGGAATTATTCTGACAACCCCACAGGTTTATGTGATCCATGTAATGGTGGTGAGCAAAATATACAACATGTATTTTTTGTCTTCCCAAACATAACCTTGGTAGAGCCAAACGTCCTTATTTAAAACCCATTTGTCTCGGATACAACATATCCACTGTACAAGGTTTAATGCTTTTTAAAATCACCACCTAATTAATGTCTGCCGTAATTTGATTACATTTTTAAAGAGTTTCTTAAAAATATTTTGAAGAAGACACATTATAACTGGTTTCATATAGGAAACGTAAAATTGCTTTTTTATCTATTTGTTGACCTCAGTAGAGGCCTAAATCAAATCAAATAAAAACAACCTTGAATTGTTTTATCACTTTGGAGGCTGGTCTTCAAGGGTATCAAAGGACTAAAGAAAAACATCAGAAACAAAACTGTTGTAATGTTATTCTTATAACCAGTGATTCATGATCCCCTGTTATTAACTTAGCACCTTCCTAGTTACATATCATGTCCCCCCCGTCCTATGTTTCTTGATGGTGCATTCCCACAGTTAGTACTGTTATCTGCCTTAGTATGTGGCATGATTACAAGATTCTAATCTGTCAAGAGGGTCAGAGATGAAGTGATGATGGAGAGATGAGACGTGCAATAAAGAACACAAATTCCTGAACTAGTTTACTGTTCTCTTTACAACAGAAACCCATAGAAGAAACACACATGGTTGCTACTGATTTGAGGAAGAGTAAAAACATTTCTTTACAGCTCTTTCAGACTAAAGTTTTTGTAAAAAGGCGACATAAATACGTCATAGAGTGTAATGCTTATTATTTGAAATAAAACTTGATCACCGTTGTCTTTTCATACCTATCCGGTTCAGCTAGTATGATTTTCGTCTTTATTTTGGTGGAGTCGAAACTTCAGGCAGTTCGACATAAATTACCATTGACTAGGGAAAAAGATGCCAGCAGGCGTTCCCCTCTTTTCAGCAATATATTTGTGACTGTTGCATGATTATTACCACGTCACTTTACACCTTTACACACACCAATCGCGTCTGCTTGAGCGCCTCGGTGCAAGGTTGCTTTCTCCCGCCCCGCAGTACTGTTTGCGTTTCATTATAGCAGAAGGGCACAAATAACAGGTGAATCGAAGGCATGCAATCAGCTGCACACCGGTACATTCCGGATATTTATTAAAGCCCCGCCTAAACTTGCAATTCCCTTGACAGAGCACGTAGGCGGGCCCTTCGCCAGCTGCCGCACGGCTGATGGAGCTGCCAAATGTCTTTACAGAAGCCCGCACAGAAGCGGACGGCAATACAATTACAGGACTCCTGCTCTCAAAACAGCATTTCCGAAAAGGTGAGTGGTTTTATTTACGCTGGATCACCACACTGGGGCGATTACAAGCGATGTTCATTAGCAATAAATGTGAGCTTTATATGAGCTTTATATCTAGTGTGTGCCGAATGGATGCTGGGTGGATAAGGCCTCACCCATCAGTGGGTACTAATTTATTGTACTCTTTTACTTTTGCTCCTGTGCTTTAGAGAGAAAGGAGGCCTTTCGCTGTCTTTTTTTTATTAACTGAAGATAACTTATAAATGTGTTCCTCGGGATGAACAAAATGCTAATTTCTTTATATTTTTTATAACAACTGCAATCATTGTTATATTTTCTCTAAGATGTTAGGCCCAGGCTCCTGCCATTATATAATGCCATCTACGTCTGTGATGAAGCTGCCGCCTATATAGTTTACTTGTAACCAAGGTTAAAGTGCAGTTTTTCTGTATTAGCTTTTCAATGTTTGCACTTTATATTTTTTCAAAAATATTTCTTTCATAATTAAACAAATTCTTCTGCCTTGCACCTTCCTCTTACCAAACATGATAAGAAGTTGATTTTTGAAAGTCTCAGTTGCTCATAAAGGCGAGTCTGTGGAGACGGCCTATGAAGTAGCAGCTGCCAAGACATCCTGTGGCCAGGAATTAAAGGGCAGGGTTAATCATTTTATATTGGTCATGTAAATTGCAGCTTCTCGTGATATTTTGCTTGCCCCCAAGTCTCCCCCTCCGTCGAGGACACATTTTCACACCTGTCATACCATGCTTGATCGATCACTGTCCAGCTTCCTACCTTGAGCTTAAACACAGGTCCTGTGGTAACTGTTGAGAGGACCGGAGGGTGGGGTCAAAAAGTGTCCAAGTGTTAGATTTGTTCAAGTGAAGCTCATAAGTATTTCAACATTTCAAAAGATTACCTATTACGATAGGGCATTAAGGTGTATACTATAATGGGCCAGCAAGCCTGTCGATAATTACACACCATCACGAATTATAGACTGACCAGACAGGGACTGAGCTTCCTAAAACCATTCATAGCGAGGATGGTGTGGGAACAGCTGCGCAATTACATCCATTGAGAGGTGAGATTCTTAGTGTATGAGAATGCGTGAGCTGGCTGGTCAAAGTGCTAAATGAGAAATTGGCAAATTATCAGCCATGGTAGTAGATATTTGTAATACCCTTGATATTAAAAAGAACAAGTCATTCTCATTATATAAACAAAGGGATGTCTTCGAAATTCGAGCCCTACATGTGGTTAAAATAGCTTATCCAATTAATGGAAAGTATCCCAGAATGGAACTGACGACTTCCCAAAATTACGCTAGAGGGGAACTGATCGAATGGAGATGCATATCTAAGCAGAATTTGACATCAGCCACATATATAGTACCTCGGCCAAAGAATTGAATCTGTTAGAAATCCAAATAACATCAAACCTAATGAGGCCCAGAGTAAGTCATATAATATTTACAAGACAAATGTCCCTAAATTACTGCGAGGAACTAGAGAAACTCATGCATCATATGTCAACAAAGCAATTCATTGGTTAAGATATATCAGGGGATGCAGATCAATAATTAGGGATGACATTTTGCGTGCCACTCGCCTCAGGGATAAGGACACTCATTTTGACTGCATATCAGGAATCACAACTTGTCAGAAGGCCTAATCGCATTAGAGCTGAGGTTCCGACCTGATATAAAGTGACAAATAAGACTTAAGCTTAATGCCTCTAATTTTTCAATAGAAGCTAAGGAAGCTCTGTCTCGTAAATCTCTTACACCCCAACAATTTTCTCTTAACTCAGTTGAGTACTCTAACTTGTCTGAGATTGAATGACTACAGGGAATTTTTTTTTGGGGGGGGCACAACAATTACCATTACATTGACACAGAGAGATTTTGATACTTTAGTAATGTCTCAGGAAGAAGCCTCCAGGGAAGTCAGAGGGTGAAAATAGAGTAACTATATATCAATTGAGAAAGATGCCCTTGTATTTGAAGGCCGGGCTCGATCTCCAAGTTTGTATAATGTAGAAAAGGGGGAGACCGGATGAAATGTTGTAAGATTAATCTCTTGGAATCTGGCGGGAGTTAGGGCAACGCTTTCAGACCTGGGGGAAGTTTATTGACCAACATCATATCATCCTCCTACGGGAGACTTGGTCCATGGTCCCGGCATTCAGAAGTGGTTTTATTACATTTTGTGGCAACGCAGTACCATCGAGGTCGGGAAGAGCCTCAGGAGGTTTACTGATCTGGCTGAGGTTGGATCTTTTTCCAACAGCGAAAGTAGTTCCATCAAATAGTAGTGCTTTATTTGGGCTAGACATTAAAACAAATACTCCACATGGGGTGATGTATACCACTATTTTTGTTTTATAAACTCTTTTTATTGATACAGTCAAGCAAGATGGTCATTGCATACAAGAAATCATTACTTGTTTCAGTGTCACATATTCGGACTCGCACAGAGTTGTCACAAATGTTGATGTTATACAGTTCAAGATGGTCACATTTCATATCAATTAGGGTGCAGGTGGCCGGTCAAGGGATGGGTTTATGGAGGGGGGGTCATATAAATTACCACGGTACAGATTCCATTTTGTCCATATTGCTATCCACTTCCGGGGGCAGCCCCGGGCCACATATACTGTTTTCTCCCGCAGCATGCACCAATCATGCGCTGAGCGTTGGCGGTGTTACTGTCCCCCAAAGACGTGCAATGTTACGTTTCGCTATCATCTGTCCAAGCGTCGCCCATATTCTACCCTTTGCAGTTAGATCCGTGGGCTCCCAGATATTTAAGAGACCCCTTTTGGCGTCAAGCTGCATTTCTACCCCCAGACTGTGCTCATGCATTCATGAACCTGCGTCCAGTAGGCTTGTACCAAGGGGCACTCTCAGAGTATATGCATAAATATCCCTTCAAGACCACACTGTCTCCTACACAACCCCTCTTCACTCCTGCCCATCAACACCAGTCGGTGACCAGAGAACTACACTCGGTGCAGTATCTTCAATTGAATCAGCCTCAGTTTCGCTGAAATGGCCACTTCCTTTGGGGAAGAGAGCGCCTCCCTCCATTACTCATCATCTATCTACAGGCCGTCCATCTCCTACTTTTCCCTTAAACCGACTAGGGGGTCGGGGGTGTGGTGTATGAGTTTTTTATATGTGAGAGAGATGGCCTTTTCTGGCAGGTAACTGTCAAGCAGCCTGTCCTCTAGTGGGGAGGACTCCGGGAGGGACGTTCCTGTTGGAATATTGGCCTGAAGTGAGTGTTAGACCTGCGCATACCTGAAGTACTCTGTATGTGCTAGTTCATATGTCTGCTGTAATGAGGCAAACAACACTATGCCGCTAAGTCCCCAGAGGTCTTTTATGCGGGAGATCCCTATCAGGTCAAATTTATCAAACCCTTTAGTCCGACCCAGTGTGGCCAGCCGTAGAGAAACCCAGAGTGGGGTAGACAGCGTAAGTTTATTAGCCCATCCCAGGTTACGGCTTACTATGTGCCAGAGCTGGACCGAGTGTCTTGTGGGCCCTATAAGGAGATATTTATTCGGTCTGGAATAAAGCGCCGCCTCGAAATTCCCACCTCGGAGAAGCCATCAGTCCATCGGTCATCGCCACTACGGTATGTACCTTGATTGATGGCTGAGAGGTGTGCTGCCCAGTATTATTTCCTGATGAATATATTTTCCGCTATTTTAATACTTATTTCATATCGGTACCTCCACATATCCAATCTCCTATAGTGGACCATCTTTCAGATATATTGAAACATTTAAATCGAAATACCTTAAAACTTATTGTAGGACATTGTAACCCAAGACTTACTAATAAACAAATGAACTTCCGACCAATCACAGCAAATTCTTGATGTATCATCTAAATCGAGGATCCCTGAGCAAGCTGCATTGAAACTGACTGGGGTGGCAGCGCAGCTGTAAGACTTAATTGTTGAACATGGCCTAAGGTTAGTCAATGGCAAAACTAGATCGATATCCTCCCCCGTCCAACTTTCAAAAGAGGTCCTATTATTAGTATTATCGATTACATGCTGCTGGATTAGGTACTTTGGCCTTTTCGGGTGGATATGACTGTAATATCTATACCAAGACCGGACAGTGACCATCAATCTCTGAGTGCCAGATTTTCAAATTCTTTTTTTTATGAGTTTAAATTTGCTATCTGTAATCTCTAAAAAAAAAAAAAAAAAAAAACTAAAAAAAAACCTCTGTTGAGACAGTTAACAGGAAAAATGTTAAATGGGAAAATATATCGCCTAGCTCTGCTGTACAAACACTAATATATGAGTGATTTGTGGGAAATGTATCTTCAACAGCTAGAACAGAAATGCTTAAGTCAGAAATTGTCACTGTGCATTGCAACTAATGAATCAATTGATGCCCCTCTTTGATAAAGTTGGCATAAGTTAGAGCCTCCTTCAGGAAACCACACCTAGTTGGTCAGTAAAGAATGTCAGCTTGCAAAAAGCTGACTATTAAAGGCTATATGGCAGGGTACTACCCGATGAGGGTATGTGAAGGCTCTTGTCTGAACTCAGGAAGAATTGTTCCTTTGTTAGGAAACCCCTCACTCACCACCTAGTGGTGACTTGCTTCATCATCGGGGCCCACCCAAGTGGCCTAGCGTCACTTGGGTGTGCTTCAACACCTGCAACTGCAGTGGAGCTGGTAGTGAAGTGTGGGGTGCATACAAAAAAGAATGTGAGTGTTAAAAATTGTCCTGGTATTCTTTTGTATAGAGTTTTAATAAAAAAGATACTGGACAAAATTAAAAGATAAGGTTGAGATAGTAGTGGGGAAGTTACGGCCCACTTATCTCTGTTTTATGTGTTGGTCGACATGTTTCTACCATAAGGGGAAAATCCCCGGTATTCCTCAGGACCAAAACAAGGAAGTGGGTGGTATGTGCCCCCTAAAAGACACACCCAGACCTAAATCCTTGGACAGCCAGAAGAAAAATCAGCTTCTGGGACGCACACCTAAAATAGAGGGTGCTTTAAAACCTGTGGGGAAGGAAAAGAAAAGAATAAAATAATTACTATCCTGTTACGTAGTGCAGTGCTAGAGTGCAGGATTCGTGCAATTATTCTGGCTTCCCACAGTGGTGTTTGACATAGTGCCTTCATCGAAGCAGAGCGTGTCTACATGTGTTGTGCAAACGTGCTCTTAGCTATGGAGATAAAATATCTATGGAATAAGGTCTGATTGTAGCCTTAGTGCGTGCTATATAGGGAAGAGACATGCTGGCATCAAAGTCAGGGGTGCACTATGTAGGAGTGCTCATATTGTGTACCGCCGTGGATTGAATAATGTGCCAGCTAGGTAACATTTAATTACTTTTGTATGACCTGATCATGGTTTGTGGTCAACAGAAAAAAACAAACTGGACTGACAAACATACACAACATAGAGTAATTCACAACTAAAGATATGGCAGACTGATGGAAACAGGGCTTACAATGCTGTGGCTCAACTCGAGCTGCATCAAGCAGGAGGGGGGCGCTATGCCGGTAACAACATAGTCTAAGGAGAAAAAGATATGTTGATAGTAAGGGGGGTTCCCTGTTAGGCACTGGCGATGAACTCCGTTGTTGGTCCTGTCTGTAAGGAAAGAAAACAATAACTTACAGTTGTCAGGGCGAGATCAGGCGGTTCACCTACTTCCCCGTGCTCGCTGCTCGGTAGGAATGAGTCAGCGTGGGCGTGGTGTTTAAAAAGCGTATGGTCGCTTCCGGTGGAGCCAGGGAGAGTATGGGAGCCTGTGAGGGACAAGGGTAGGCATGGTTACTCGCAGAAGCCGCGCATGCGTGGTAGCGCGAGGCTTACTGCTGGTGGTGGGCGAGGGAGTCGCTCGGCACCGTAATAAGAGTGTTCACGGGGTTGGCAAGGCAACGGCAAGGCGCTGCGCCTGCGCAGAAGAAATGTAAACACTGGTGGCCCGGGAGTATCGGAGTATGCCGCCCGGCGCCGAGTGTTTGGGCAATGAGAAAGTTCAAGGGGTAGGCATGGCAACAGCAATGCGCTGCGCCTGCGCAGAGGAAATGTAAACACTGTAGGGTCAGGGAATCTCCTTTGTAACTTGCCAGAGATGTCACGGGGGATTTATAAACGGACTGAAGAGGTGTCTTCAGTCTGTAGGGTCTATTGCTCAAGGGCATGGTGGGTGAAAAAACGGTGCTTAGGCCATGGGGAACTAGTTGGGTTTAGCATGGTACTTCAAACGTTGGTTGATAGTTAAGATAGAAAAGGAAAAGTGTCCTACAGCCATGGGTGTGATCGTATCTGTGGGAGATAATGTCCAGACAGAGAAGATGGTTCATCTCAGCACAGAGTTCCATGGGATATTATCATTAAGCCCATGGATATGAGTGGAAAGTCTATATATCCATCTCTGTTCCTTTTCAAATAGGCGGGCCTGGATATTGGGGCCCGCTTGCAGCTGTTCGATGACCGTCCACTTCATGTCGTTTGTAGTGTGGTGGGCCGTTAGAAAATGATCTGTGAGTTTTGTCACGTTCTTTTTTACATCTTATTGTACTCCTGTGTTCACAGATTCGTTGTTTGATTTTTCGCGTTGTCATGCCGACGTACGGTTTGCCACAGGTGCAGGTGATAAGATAAATCACATTGGAGCTGTTGCAATTAGTATGGGATCTCTGCTCCCATGTCTTTCCTGGTTCCAAGTTGATGGTCTTGGTATTTGCAGTGAGGTGGCATACGCTGCAATCCCCACAGCGTGAATGTCCAGTGACTGGTGGTAAACCCCAAATCTGGGTCAGTGTTGGTTCGTTGGTGTTGTGATTGTTTTTGGGTCTAGTGTTCACCAAGGTATTTTTTAGACTGTTCGCTTTTTTGTACGAAAAAAGTGGTTTTTCCCAATGGAATGATCCAGAGTTGATGATTGACCAATGTTTTTTGATACTTTTACTCACTTCATTGGAAATGACATTGTAGGTCGTGACACATGTCAGAGGAATGTTCTCAGTGTCTTTTACAACTTCCTCAAGGAGTGCTTGGCGTGGTTGGTTCCTTGCCCGTTGTCGGCATTTTTTAGTGATCTTGGTGGGGTATCCACGCTGAGACAGTTTGGTAGACAGGTCATCTGCTTGTTCTTTGAAGTCCTGGAGATTGGTACAGTTCCTCCGTAATCTAAGGTATTGGCCATAGGGGAGGTTCTCCCGTAGGGGCCGCGGATGGAAGCTTTCAAACCTAAGAAGGTTATTCTTGGCCGTAGGTTTGAAATGAGTCTTAGTGGTCAAGGTGTCCTGTTTTTTTTGGATTTCAATGTCTAAGAAGATCATTTTTTCTTTATCTATGCTGTGAGTAAAGTGTAGATGTGGGTCCCGTGCATTGATCCAGGTGATAAAGGTTGTTAGTATCTCCTGGGGGCCCTTCCAGATTGCCAGCACGTCGTCAATGTAACGGCGCCAGAACACCAGGTTTCCAAGATAAGGGTTGTTGGGCGAAAGTATGTGTTGTGTTTCAAAATCAAAAACATAGAGTCCGGCTATGCTGGGAGCAAAAACACTGCCCATTGATGTGCCCCCTATTTGGAGGTACAGGGATCCCTCAAATTCAAAGAAATTCCTTTTGAGAGCCAGGGTGGCACAGTCAATGATGAAGTTGACGGGTGTTCTGTGTTCCCATGTGGTTTTTTCCAGAGTTTCTTTCAGTACTCTGATGGTGGCGTCTTGGGGAATGTTGGTATAGAGACTCTCTATATCCAGACTGATCAATATCATGTCTTCCTCCATTTTTATGGTTTCCAAGATGGTAAGGAGGTTTTTTGTATCTTTCAAATAGGTTGCAGTCCCTTGTACAATTGGTTTCAAAAAGTAGTCGCAAAATCTCGACAATGGTTCGAGGAGTGAGCCTATTCCAGATACTATTGGTCTCCCAGGAGGAGGGTTTTTGTTCTTGTGCATTTTAGGGACTATATAAAAATACGGTATTTTCTCTTCAGTCTTGGTCAGATAGTCCGCTTCCTGTTTGGATATTTCGCCTCTGTATTCTGCTTCTTCCACCAAGCTCATTATTTCTCTTTTCAGGTCATCTGTGGGATTCTCGGTGAGGGGGAGGTAATTGTTCCTGTCCTCTAACAATCGTCTGCATTCTTGTTGGTAATCGGTGGTATTCATGATCACTAGCCCCCCGCCTTTGTCGGCTGGTTTTATGACGATTGTGTCATCCCTCTTAAGGTCTGATAGAGCTCTTCTCTCTGCTCCACTGATATTCTGATAGCGTTTGGGGATTCTTGTGGACTCTATGTCTTTAAACACTGCTTGTTCAAATGTGTTTATCTCCACAGGAACGGTGTGTGGTGGTGGAACAAAAGTTGACTTAGTCTTTAAGCCGGTTTCATTAGGTATTTCCTCCGTGTTTTCTTTGTTGGTTTTCTCAAAGAACGCTTTGAGTTTTAATTTTCTGAAGAATCCTGCTAGTTCGCTGTGTAGTTTGAATCTATCAAGATTCGCAGTTGGGACAAATCCCAGTCCTTTGTTGAGGACCTTTTTTTCAATGTCTGTAAGGACATGTGACGATAGGTTGGTCACTAGGTCCTCATGTTGCTGGGGCCCGCTTTGTTGGATGCGGTTTTGTTCCTGGTGTTGCTGCTCACCATGTCCTCTTCCTCCCAATGGACGGTGTTGCCCCTTTTGTTGCGTCCTCTCCCGCGCCTGCCTCTGTTCTGAAAAGGAGGGTGGTATTGGTTTTGTTGAAATGGATATTGCTGGAAGGGGGGTTGCCATCCGTACATGGGAAATTGTTGTGGTTGTTGATATGGATTGAAAGGGGGTTGATTATATTGTGGCCACTGGTAATTGCCTTGGTAGCCACCTCTCTTTTTCTGTCGCGGTGTGCTGTTGTTTGAGCCACCACTGCTGTTGGAACTGTGGGAAGCATTACTGGATGCATCAGAATCTTGGTCCTGTGCGCTGGTCCCTTTGTAGTCTTTGTCAGAGTATGGGTAGGCCTTGACAAAAGAGAATTTTTTAAGATCTTTTTGGAATTTGGAGACCTTCTGTTGGGTTAGGTTTTCCCTATATTCATTGATCTCCTTATTTATTTCCTCCAGTCTCTTTTTGTACCCTGTGATGGTAGCTTTTATCTGGCCTTCTACGTTTTGGATTTCTATTTGGATTTTTTCTGAGAGTCTTATGGCTGTTTTTAAAATCAACATGATCCAATCATGCGTACAGTGCCACGCTATTAGTGCCCAATCCCTTCTAAATTCCTCATCCTCCAAAAAAATCCGTGGGGCATTGGTCACTAATAGACCTTTGGGGGCCATGTTGTTTGTCACATACTCTTTAAGAATTGTTCCATGTAGTATCGTCCTGATTCGGTTGCGTTTGAGTTCAGAGAGTTTTTCCCAATCGGATGTCTGTGAAATGGTATTGCTAATGCTGGGATCTGCAAAAGCATTAAGATCGCTCATGATTGAGTCTATTTCTTCTGTGGAAAAAGATAAACCCTGGTTTTCCGCCATCCTAGTGTGGTGATCACTCTGTTGTGTGTGAAGTTTGAAAGGAAAGAAAGTCTTAGACTCTCGCAGCTGCGCGCTGCCTAACACTTGGAAAACAAGTAGGAGAGTAAGGAGTTGTGTCCGTGAACGTCGGACGGGAAATACTCCTGATTCCCTGGTCAAGGATCAAAAGAACAAAATGGAGGAGTACTACCCGATGAGGGTATGTGAAGGCTCTTGTCTGAACTCAGGAAGAATTGTTCCTTTGTTAGGAAACCCCTCACTCACCACCTAGTGGTGACTTGCTTCATCATCGGGGCCCACCCAAGTGGCCTAGCGTCACTTGGGTGTGCTTCAACACCTGCAACTGCAGTGGAGCTGGTAGTGAAGTGTGGGGTGCATACAAAAAAGAATGTGAGTGTTAAAAATTGTCCTGGTATTCTTTTGTATAGAGTTTTAATAAAAAAGATACTGGACAAAATTAAAAGATAAGGTTGAGATAGTAGTGGGGAAGTTACGGCCCACTTATCTCTGTTTTATGTGTTGGTCGACATGTTTCTACCATAAGGGGAAAATCCCCGGTATTCCTCAGGACCAAAACAAGGAAGTGGGTGGTATGTGCCCCCTAAAAGACACACCCAGACCTAAATCCTTGGACAGCCAGAAGAAAAATCAGCTTCTGGGACGCACACCTAAAATAGAGGGTGCTTTAAAACCTGTGGGGAAGGAAAAGAAAAGAATAAAATAATTACTATCCTGTTACGTAGTGCAGTGCTAGAGTGCAGGATTCGTGCAATTATTCTGGCTTCCCACAGTGGTGTTTGACATAGTGCCTTCATCGAAGCAGAGCGTGTCTACATGTGTTGTGCAAACGTGCTCTTAGCTATGGAGATAAAATATCTATGGAATAAGGTCTGATTGTAGCCTTAGTGCGTGCTATATAGGGAAGAGACATGCTGGCATCAAAGTCAGGGGTGCACTATGTAGGAGTGCTCATATTGTGTACCGCCGTGGATTGAATAATGTGCCAGCTAGGTAACATTTAATTACTTTTGTATGACCTGATCATGGTTTGTGGTCAACAGAAAAAAACAAACTGGACTGACAAACATACACAACATAGAGTAATTCACAACTAAAGATATGGCAGACTGATGGAAACAGGGCTTACAATGCTGTAGCTCAACTCGAGCTGCATCAAGCAGGAGGGGGGCGCTATGCCGGTAACAACATAGTCTAAGGAGAAAAAGATATGTTGATAGTAAGGGGGGTTCCCTGTTAGGCACTGGCGATGAACTCCGTTGTTGGTCCTGTCTGTAAGGAAAGAAAACAATAACTTACAGTTGTCAGGGCGAGATCAGGCGGTTCACCATGCGCGGCTTCTGCGAGTAACCATGCCTACCCTTGTCCCTCACAGGCTCCCATACTCTCCCTGGCTCCACCGGAAGCGACCATACGCTTTTTAAACACCACGCCCACGCTGACTCATTCCTACCGAGCAGCGAGCACGGGGAAGTAGGTGAACCGCCTGATCTCGCCCTGACAACTGTAAGTTATTGTTTTCTTTCCTTACAGACAGGACCAACAACGGAGTTCATCGCCAGTGCCTAACAGGGAACCCCCCTTACTATCAACATATCTTTTTCTCCTTAGACTATGTTGTTACCGGCATAGCGCCCCCCTCCTGCTTGATGCAGCTCGAGTTGAGCTACAGCATTGTAAGCCCTGTTTCCATCAGTCTGCCATATCTTTAGTTGTGAATTACTCTATGTTGTGTATGTTTGTCAGTCCAGTTTGTTTTTTTCTGTTGACCACAAACCATGATCAGGTCATACAAAAGTAATTAAATGTTACCTAGCTGGCACATTATTCAATCCACGGCGGTACACAATATGAGCACTCCTACATAGTGCACCCCTGACTTTGATGCCAGCATGTCTCTTCCCTATATAGCACGCACTAAGGCTACAATCAGACCTTATTCCATAGATATTTTATCTCCATAGCTAAGAGCACGTTTGCACAACACATGTAGACACGCTCTGCTTCGATGAAGGCACTATGTCAAACACCACTGTGGGAAGCCAGAATAATTGCACGAATCCTGCACTCTAGCACTGCACTACGTAACAGGATAGTAATTATTTTATTCTTTTCTTTTCCTTCCCCACAGGTTTTAAAGCACCCTCTATTTTAGGTGTGCGTCCCAGAAGCTGATTTTTCTTCTGGCTGTCCAAGGATTTAGGTCTGGGTGTGTCTTTTAGGGGGCACATACCACCCACTTCCTTGTTTTGGTCCTGAGGAATACCGGGGATTTTCCCCTTATGGTAGAAACATGTCGACCAACACATAAAACAGAGATAAGTGGGCCGTAACTTCCCCACTACTATCTCAACCTTATCTTTTAATTTTGTCCAGTATCTTTTTTATTAAAACTCTATACAAAAGAATACCAGGACAATTTTTAACACTCACATTCTTTTTTGTATGCACCCCACACTTCACTACCAGCTCCACTGCAGTTGCAGGTGTTGAAGCACACCCAAGTGACGCTAGGCCACTTGGGTGGGCCCCGATGATGAAGCAAGTCACCACTAGGTGGTGAGTGAGGGGTTTCCTAACAAAGGAACAATTCTTCCTGAGTTCAGACAAGAGCCTTCACATACCCTCATCGGGTAGTACTCCTCCATTTTGTTCTTTTGATCCTTGACCAGGGAATCAGGAGTATTTCCCGTCCGACGTTCACGGACACAACTCCTTACTCTCCTACTTGTTTTCCAAGTATATGGCAGGGTAGCCAGACTAAATTAATTTCCTAGGAAAAGTTATGAAAATATCTTGACTAAAGATAAAAGTAGCTGGGAGGCAGAACAGTGGACAGAACTCACTAATACACTTGAGAATAAGCACATGAAGGCTTTCTGGAAGCTTTGGGAGCTGGCACACAGGAAATTGATAATCACTTAGAGGCAGTAGTGCAGCCAGACAAGTGGGTTGAACGTTTCAGAGCTCTCTATAGTGAATGGGGTCAAGAAAAAAACAAGGATGAGAATGAGGGAGTGGAGATCTTACTCTAGTAAGATCTCCACTCCGTAACTATTGAAGGGGGAGGGGACACACCAAAGAGGCAGCCCTCATATTTTACTCTGATTGAAATGGAGAAGGCCTTAAAACAAATGACGAAGAGGCCCCTTGGCTGGATGGGTGTACCTGGTGATTTATGCCTGTCACATCCTGAAGTGTGGGTCCCTTACCTCAACCTTCTGAGCAGTGCTATTATGAGGGGAAATAATATTCCCTCTACCTGGCTTGGTGCTGCCATAATCCCAATCTTCCAAAAAGGAAATAGAGACTTGCCCTCCAACAATAATCCCATACATTTATTAGATAAGAGCCCAAAAATATTCTGTAGGCAAATCCTGTCAAGGCGTCAAACGTGGTTCTCAGATAGACACATTATAGAGGATACGCAGGCAGGCTTTAAGAAAAAAGTCAGCACCTTCAACCATTTTTTATGCTTCACAGTACTTGGGTTGAGACCTAACTGATAGGATCCCAATCAGACGGGGAGTAAAGCAGGGATGCGTACTTGCCCTTACCCTCTATAATAATGGGGCAGTTGAATGGTTATCTGAATGTATGCATGACGCGCCCAAGTTAGCAGGAATACCAGTCCCGATCTTAATGCTCGCAGACAATACTTTGCTTATTTCTAGAACTCCCATGAGCCTTCAGTCGGAACTGGACTCCTTTGCTGCTTTCTGCAAAAAGAGAAACCTTGAAATAAATCCATCAAAAACAAAATGTATGGTGATAAATTCACACAGATTCTTTAGAGCTAGAATGGTGATTGAAGGCTCGCCGATAGAACAGGTCAAACTACTTAGGAATAAGATTGTCGGATACTATGAGCTGGGGACATCAAATTGAGAAAAGTAAAAAAGCTTTTAACCAGACAGCACTTCAGATTGGGAGTAAACACAAGGCTATAGCGGATAGTGCAGCATCCTGGCCCTCCAAATATATAGAGCCACAGCAGTGGCGCCAGCCATCATTGGGGCAGAAGTATGGGGGTACTCTGATGCAACTGCTCCTACAACTTTATTAAGGGCCTGCTGAGTTTACCACCCAGCACACCCCTTGTTCCTCTGAGGCTCGATCTAGCCCTACACCCTATCCATATGGTGTCTCTTTTAAAGCCACTGCTATACTGGGAGCTGGTATGGTCAACCCTGGAGTGAGTTGACTCCCTTTAGGGACTCTTTAGTAGATCTAATCTCTTGTGATAAACAAGTCCACACCCCATGGGCGATAAATGTTAAGAAGCAGTGTGACCTGCTGAAAATGGGAGCACTATGGAATTCGTCAGTAGAAGTTGTCAAAAGTGTTAACCAAAAACTGAAAAAAGGCAAACTGGGAAAACGTGCTGCGGATCTGGTCTGACCATATAGATGGGAACCCGATTGGGCAGTTCTTGAACTACAAATGTTCACCTAGGTTTGAGGTTTAGATCGATAGATTTTATCCGCTACTGGCAAAACGTCTGCATGTGCAGTTTAGATTTGGTACATTACCCCTAATATCATTAACATCCAAGTGGGAAAAATCAGGCTGCTGCCCAGAGCACTGCCCCTATTACCCAATGGAAAAAGAATCTGTAGACCATTTTCTCCTGTTTTGCCCCAGCTACTCACTGCTGAGTAAGACATGGATACTTGCAGTTTGTAAGCTGGAGAGGGTAAGGCACCACTGGGAGGCTTCAAGAATTTTAAAAAGTGACCTGAAGGAATCAATAGTATTGTGGTAAATAAAAACTAATTATTTACGCTGTCGGAATTTCTATAATTACCCAAGAAATGGTAATACATAAAATGAGGAGCAGAGTCCGTGGTCTTCGAGTTGAAAGGGTTTTATTCCAGAACTCGAGTTAAGGGAGAGCTCCTTCACCAAGCGGGTTCAGGAGTAGTCTGCTTTACTTGGAACATAACAGCACTTATATACATTATGAGTACAATCAAAAGAAGGAGTTCCCCCGGACTTGATTCAATCATTCATGATGTAATCATACGGAAGACATAGCATGCTTGTTCTCGTTTAAAGAATAACTTGGATTACATTTACACATAGACAAACATATTGCATTGGAGTGATTGTGGTGACAAGTTACAGAGTTACTAGTGTCTGGGGACAGAGAATCGAGGCATTGTTACAGGGTCGTTTCTGTCGGAAAGGTAAAGAGGACGAGGCATTGTGCGTTCTTTACTTCTTACACAAGGGCGGTGATGTCTCACAATGGTATAGCTGGGAGGAAGGAGAATGGGCTGTGGTTAACTATTCTTCTTCATGGCTGTCTCATGTGCTTGATCAGGTTTTCCCTTGATTGTTGACCCAACCCGTGGCTGCCCCCGCAAGCTGAGAGATCATTGACGAGCGAGAGCTGCTCGTTCTGTGACAGAGTTGGAGGGGGGGGGGGTTTTGGCGAGCCAACCATCTTAACTGACTCCGTTCTGGTCTAAGGGAAAATATCGAACGGGACGGAAACCCGTAAGATACACGATGGCTGGCCAATATTTTCTTTGCATGTGCCAGTACAACGAAGAGAAAAATAGGCAAGAGGGGGTATAACAGGATCTGTGCTTGAAGTAGGAAAATTGGCTTGCCTGGTCGGTGTTAGGGTGAATAGGGTGCATGATGGGACACCAGGCGGAAAAGGGAGTTTTTAGTCAACTTCCACATTCCCTCCTTGTCCCATAGAAACCCTATTACAGAAATTCTTAATCAATTTCTATATTCATTAGGTCGTATACTTGTTCTTGCAACATGATCTTTTCATTTTTCTTTCCTCTGTTTCGTGGACGAGGAGTACAGGAAGTGGCACACAGTCCACAAAGGGCGGGGCCACACTGGACACAGAGGCAGCAGGTGAAAATAGTGGCTAAAACGAGGCCCAGGACTGTTAATGCCTTCCACCCCCAGGTGGACAGAAGGTCCCACAACCAGCCGGTCAGGGACCATGTGCCGGTGTCCATATCCAACTTATCGGATAGCACATGGAGGCGGGAGATAGCAGAATAAACTGATGGGGCGTAACAACTGGACCCTATTACCTTACATACACCACCACGGTCGGCTAACAGGACATCTAAAACTATACGGTGCTGCAGTGTCATGAGCCTGTCTGCAGCTACCTCAGCTGTAATGTTATGTAAGGCGCCAGTTGTTTCGTCTATGGCGGCCTGAACTACACGGGTTAGTTGCCGGATGTGGCGACTATTTGCCATAAGTCCCCAGAAAGGGAGAAAACCTTTAAAGAAGTCTCCAGCTTCTTGTCCTGCAGTATCTTCTGCATCTATGACCCCCCTTCGCTGTCTTCTAACTTGGGTCAGAGGGTCAATCAGGTGGTAATCGGCAGGGGCGTTGTAAGTCGGTGGTAAAAGGAATGCGATGTAGCACTTTCCAGACCAGCCTTGAGGCAACCAAGTGCGCGCATGGGGTCCACAGATGAAATAGGTGTTTGGGGCAGTTACTATGGTCGGAAAATCGGGAGCGGGTAGTGTATATGTCCTATCACACTCGCTGTTTCCCATTACTTCCCCTTTTCCTTTCCCCCTTATGCAAAACCAGCCGTTTTTCGCTACTACCCAACCTCCTTGATCTGCCCGTCTTTGATCGGCGGAAAACATTTCCCTGAAGGAAGCAATGTCATGGAACTGAGAGTAACTGATATTTTCGTGATCTTCGGCCCTCCCCCAGGTTACAGTAAGATCCACCATTTTAGAAACAGCCTTTACTATTTTAGTCTTTACTTCGTTCCAATTACTCTCGTTTTTCAATTTTGTCGGGGGGATGTTTCTGACTGAGGCAGAAAATATCATGGCTAATGCATAGGCGGACCCTGAATAACCGAACGGGAGAGAGAAAAAGGGCATTCCCTTATGTACGGAATGTGGCATCAAGCCACAAACCCAACAGTTCGTCTTGTTGACTATGAGTTGGTGTTTATGGAGGGTGGAAATGAAGGTATTATTTATAAACTCCTTTCTTCTGTCCTCGAGGTGTGGGGGAAGATCAACATGGGAATGCATAGTGGTATTCTTTACAAGTGTGGAAGAATGCGGAGGGAAAACTGTACATAAGATCCAACCCAGACAAGCTGCTACACAGCAAACAAGTAACATTATCAGTAGGAAAATCGAGAACCTGTTATGCAGTAATTTTACATAATTAGTCTTTTTCCATTTGCGCACCATGTCATTTCTCCTCATTTTGTCTATGAATTTAATATCAAAATGTCTCTGTACACGAGATCAAAACGTCTCCCAGCAGCCGCTTCATCAAGAGCTTGTTCCTGGGCTTAATTAGCTACCGGTGCGTTACGATCAGGTGTAATGTCTTTAGTCTATTTTTGGTGAGATCGCAGCCGCGATCTGTATTCCTGTTGAGCAGTGCGTTCTGGAAGTGGGGAAATTATATCCGGGGCGTTTATAGCCGTTGAACAGGGCACAGTGTCTGTTGGTGTTGGTCCAAAAAATTTTCTGCAGTGGCTAGCGTGGAGCCATCCCTTGCGTCCTTCTACTTTGACGGCCGTCCTCGTGGTCAAGAGTACTAATTTCGGAGCGGTCCACCTTTTCTCCAGGGGGCTGGTACGATCCAAGTTCCGTACAAGTATCCAATCTCCGGGCTTTATGGAGTGTTCCTCAGGCGTGGTGTGGTCTGGAAAAGCTGCTGCAACCTGCGAACGACAAGATTGGAGTGCAGACATCAAGGAAGCCAGGTAATCTGTCAACATGTTAGAATCAATTTCAGTCAGTTTCCTAGGAGAAGGGACACCCCAGATGTTAGGAGGTCTCCCGAATGTTATTTCGAAAGGGGACAGTCCCGTCCGGGAATGTGCCACCATCCGCATGTAAAAGAGAGCGACCGGGAGGGCAGTGACCCAGTCTATCCCTTTTTCTGCACATACTTTGGCTAGTTTCGTTTTCAAGGTCTGGTTGTGTCGCTCTACCAGGCCCGCTGCTTGAGGGTGTCGGACACAATGAAATCTCCAGGAATATCCCAGTAGTAGAGAAACAGCCTCCATTAGTTTGGAAGAGAAAGGCTGTCCATTGTCTGAATAGATGACCCTTGGTAACCCATACCTGGGGAAGAATTCTCTCACTAGTTGCTTAGCGGTTGTCTGGGCACCATAGTCTGGGACGGGGTATGCTTCAGTCCATCGTGTCAGTTTACACACTACCACCAGTACATATTTGTACCCTCTACATCTGTCCATCTGGATATAATCCATTTGGAGGACTTCGAAAGGATGATCAGGAGGCTGGAATCCACCCTGTTCTACTGGTACTCCTTTACCAGGGTTAAATTGGCAACATATCATACAAGTTTTTACCTTTTGTTTGGCTGCAGCTCTTAGGTGTTTGTTAAACCAGATGTTCCGTAAACTATCCAGCATACCTTTCTCGCCTAGGTGGGCGGGGCTATGGACTGTGTCAATTATGACTTGTACCATGGAGTCAGGGAGAAACCACACTGTTCGGTTTTTGGTCATCCAACCCTGATCAGTCTGGACCCCTCCTTGTTCAGTCCATTTCTTTATTTCATCTGCGGTGGCATGTGTCTGTATGTCTTGCACATCTTTCAAGGGGTCCCTCACTATCATAGTGACAGTCTGTGTGGGTAACTGAGAGTCTGTGGTATTCGCTGGATTCTGGGCTGTCTGTTTAGCAGTCCGGTCCGCTAAGTCATTTCCTTTAGATATAGTGTCTGTAGCTTTGGTATGTGCTTTGCACTTCAGAATAGCTATGGCTGTAGGCAGGTGTATGGCATCTAGTAAGGCTTCAATCAGGGGACCATGTTGTATTTTGGCCCCATGTGAGGTAAGAAAACCTCTTTCTCGCCACAACACTCCAAAATTATGAACTACACCAAATGCATATTGGGAATCGGTGTAGATGTTCACTTTCAATTGTTTTGCCCATATGCAGGCCTGTGTCAGGGCGATGAGCTCTGCTGCTTGGGCTGACAGGATGTCTATTCTTTGGGTCTCTATAATTTTACAGTCCGTTGTTACTGCATAGGCTGCCACTAACTCTCCAGCGCTTGTCCTCATGCACGATCCATCCACATAAAGTGTTACATCAGGATCTGGGAGTGCAACATCTGTTAGGTCTTGTCTTGGTTTTGTCACTACATCGATCATCTCCACACAGTCATGTTGTGTCGTGTCACCTGAGCTTGAGGGCAAAAGGGTAGCGGGGTTCAATATGTTGCACCGTCTGATCTCTATGTGTGGCTGAAAGAGCGTTAGTTCGTATCCTGTCAGTCTTGCTACAGTCAGGTGTTGAGTCTGCGTTCTGTTTAGAAGGACTTCCACAGCATGTGGCACTTGTACTATCAGGGGATGTCCTAACACTACTGAATCGCTTTGTCTTATGGCCAGGGCTGTAGCCGCAACGGATTTCAGACATGCAGGCAAAGCTTGTGCTACGGGGTCCAATGTGCTAGAGAAATAAGCACAGGGTCTATTTCTTCCTGCTTGGTCTTGTGTGAGGACAGATAGTGCTGTTCCGTCACGTTCTGTCACGAACAGGGTAAAATGCTTGCTGTAATTCGGGGTGGCCAAAACTGGTGCTTGACACGGAGCTAGTTTCAGAGCTTCAAATGCTTGGGAGTGTTCTGATGTCCAAGGGAGAGTTGTATGAGTGGCTGCTTCCACTGTAGTTAACTGTATGAGTGGCTTAACTATGTGGGCATACTGAGGGATCCATTGTCTGCAATATGAAGTGAGACCAATGAATGCACGCACTTCTTTTTGTGACTTTGGCTGTGAAATTGTCGAGATCAATTGGATTCGTTCTTGTCAGTTGCCTACCCTCCTTGGACAGCAAATGTCCTAAGTAAGCCACTTGCTGTGCGCAGAACTGCAATTTTGAGGGAGACACCTTGTGAACTTTGTCTGTCAGGAAGTGTAGAACTGTGAGAGATGCTTTTTCACAGTCTGGTTCTGTCCTTGCTGTGATGAGAATGTCATCTACATACTGTATTAATGCTGTGTTGGTAGGCATATTGATACTGTCAAGTTGTCTTTTTAGTGCTTGGCTGTAGATGCTTGGACTTTCTGTATAGCCTTGGGGAGCTCTAGTGAACCTGAAACTTCGTCCTTTTAAACTGAATCCAAATAGATATTGACTGTCGGGATGTATAGGAATGCTGAAAAACGCATTCTTTAAGTCGATGACTGTGAAAAATGCAGCTTCGGGGTCTATGGCAGTCAGTAGTGAGGAAATATCTGGGACCACTGGATATTGTGGGATCACACATTTGTTCAGTTCTCGAAGATCAACCACCAGTCGGTAGACCGGGGGTGCCTGAGGGTCAGTCCTTTTGAGGACTGGAAGAACTGGAGAATTGCAAACATTTGAATCCGTCTCTATCACCACTCCATGTTCTATGAGTTCTTGGATTATCTTGAGTAAGGCTTGTTCAGCCTCGGGTGGAATCTTATATTGTCGTATACGGGGTAGGACTACACCATCCTTGAGTGTGACTTGATGTGGGGTGATATCCATGTATCCGACATCAGTCGAGCTTTTTGCCCACAAATGTTGTGGGATGTCATTTAGTCTGGGGTCGAATTCTTTGACTGTGAAATGTCCTTTGAAATCTCGTAGAAACAATTTTACTCCTTCCGGTGAACAGCATATTACTGCTCCTAGTTCTTTGAGTGTCTTGATTCCTAGTAAATTCTCTGGGCACGTTTCCGTAAGGACTAGATCAGTAGTACGTGTCAGAGGACCTACTCCTAACGAGACTTGTTCAGACACTTTGTTTATGATCGGTTTTCCTGAAAAGCCCAGAGATATATTATGTGAGCCAGAGAGAGGAACCTCTGGGACTTCCTTATGACTTATGGTAGTCCTACTCGCCCCCGTGTCTATGAGGAATTTTCTGTCTTGTCCCAGTAAGTGAGCTTGTACATATGGACCTTTCTGATCCACTGGAACTGGGATAAGGGGCAAGTCACTTTCTCTCTCTAGGCTGTCTCATGCATATGGTTCAAACTCTGGGCAATCTGACTGTGCGTACTGGTACATCTGTGTGGCAGCAGCAGCAGGCGTCTGAACCTGTGGAGGGGTAATGGTCTGAGGCTGCTGAGTGTTACCTGGTCTGGGAGTGTGAGGGCGTTCTTTTGTCTTTCCTGTCGCTATGTTATGTTTCAGGACTGGGCATTCCCTCCCAAAATGGCCTGGTTGCTTGCAGTAGTTGCAAGTACCTTTATTGGCCCCCACATTACCTTTGGGGTCCATGTTTACTGGTGCCGTCTGTGCAACCAGTACCTTCATTTTTGTGTCTTTCACTCGTTTCTTTTCTTGTTCCTGTTCTTCCCTTATTCTGTTGTGGTGGTACTGTAACATTTGTGAAGGACTATTTGCTTGCCAGGTACTCTCAATTTTCAACACTCTATTTCTGATGGGGGGTAAGGCGTTGTCCACCAATTTGGACACAAAAAGATGAGGATATGCCTCGCTACTATGTGCGAGTCCACTATTTATAGAGAAACATTTCTCCAATCTGGTGTAATAATCACCCGTATCCTCGTCTGGCTTTTGTTTACTGGCAGAAATGGCATCCCAATCTTCCTTTTTTGTTGCCAATAACAGAGGCAAGACCTGTATGAGGAGACTGGGTAATTCCTTTACACATTCACCTAGACCTTCACCTGGTTTTCGGTCTGTCTCTTCTTTTTCTAGGGCAGTCCACGTAATCTTTTTACCACCCACCTCCCAGTCCTTTTCCTTCAATTTGTCAAATATGCCTATAGGTAGAATTACTTTAAGTAGTATGATTATATCTGGATATGTAAAACTACCCATTTGGAGGATATCCTTCAACTCTCTATGAAATCCTCCGGGATCTTTTTCGTGAGAGGGCACCATCTTTTTCATTTCCAATATTTCTAACTTGGTAAGGGGAGTATACACATGTATTCGTTGCAGTGTACCATCTGGCTGGGGTATGGGGTGGACTTCTCGTAAGGGGTATTGGCCTATACTGTAAGGTTCATGGTCTGATGAAGCTAAGGTAAGTTGGAGGTAACGGAGGCGCAGGTCCAGAATGGTATTGATCAATTCCGGTCCCCGAGACCTCCATCTTTCTGTCACTACTTCTTGTAACAGTTTGTATAGCTTATCTGATCGGTGGAAGTTATTCTCGTATAAGGTAGCCAGGTATTGGATCATATAAATACCTGCTAGCCGTTGTTCTGCTCGGGGAAGAGCCAGAAACATTTGTGCTACTATATCTGGGCCGTATACCCGGTGCTGTGATATCCAATGGGTGGCAGACCGGGCCAATTCCTTTTCTTGTTGAGTAAGGGGAGGCTCATTGTCCATCCATTCATCTAGGGCTCTTTTTGTGGACTGAAAAAGGTCTTCCGGAGAAGGATCTAATCTTTTAACTTTCCGCGACACTCGCGGGGTTCGCCACTTGGAGCCAGGACAATGTCGCGCTACACCCAGGAAATTTCCTCTGAGTCGTCCTCCTGTGTGACTTTCTCAGAGTGGATGGTGACAATTTTCTTAACCAGTCTTTTAGTTATTTTGTCGATCTGATGTCCCAGATCGTGTGCTCCCCTGTGTACCTGATCACTAAGGTTTATTAACTCAGAGTCTACGCTTCCATTACCCGGGTCTAGTTCCCGGATCAGACAATTTATGATTAACCGCAGGAGCAGTCCTCTGATGGGAACTTTTCTATTTTTCATGACCTGGACCAGAGTATCTGGACCTTCACCTGTTCGTATGAACTCATAAACTCTATCCAAATGCTTCGTTATATCTGGGACCTTCTGGAGTTGACCCAGGGCTTGTCTTAATCTCTCTGACATCGTGGCCATTGGGCCACTACCGGGTTCGGGGTCGTAAGAAACACTCAAGAGGCGGGACATCGTCTTTATCCTCAGCCCCGTTCCCGGACACTCCTAAATCAGAGGTGGAACCACCGGCTACTAGTTCAGGAGCACGTGTAGACGGGCGTGTTCTAGGCATGTTAACATAAGCGGGGGTGGTTCCGACAGATAGGCAGGGAGAAAATTGTCGGGAGCAGTGGGAATTACTTTCACTGGGGATTTGGGATGTTCTTCTATAATTTCTTCTGACAAAACGGGATAAATGCCAGTAACAAGGGCGCTTCTTTCTCTATCTGCCTGTTCAGCTAAAACCTTCTCACCTTCTTCCTGTAATTGCTTTTCTTTAGCCTGTTCCGACATTCTCTTACTTTTCTCGACTTTCCCTAGTTCTTTCTGGGCCCTCCTATGTGCTTCCTTACGCCATAACTCAATGGCTTCTGTCTGTGAGGGCCTCGCCTTTCGTTTCCATAACTCTTCTTCTACTCTCATAATACATTCTATGTCCCAGGTACCTGCGGAGGGCCATCTATGCACCATTTCTAATTTTTCGGTATAGTCTACCCAAAGGTCTAAGAATAATATGGCACTCAATCCATGTTTGTTATACATGAAATGTCCAGGTGTATCTCTAGGCGGGATTCTAACTGGTTTCTCTAATAGATTCTTTTTGGTGCCGATCGTACGTAATTTGAAAAACAGAGGCATTCTTAAATTCAACTAATTATGGTTAAAAAGACTTGGAATATACAAAAACAAAACAAACCCTTTATACACTAGAATATAGTGCAACTGTACCGGTCTCACGAATGAGACACGTCTTTACCGTTTTCCAAAAATGGAACCCGTCTTTATACTTTCTCAGTGGTACTCACCAAGAAGCAAAACTTGGAGACCTGGTCATCGGACTCTTGACGCTTGCGCAGGAATATCGGGGCTCCAAAGACCTCGGACTCGGCGTTCTCACTGGTCGGGCTCTGGGTTGGGACACTCCGCTATCTTCTTCACCGCCTCGTGTGGATGATCAGTCGCAGTCTGTCTCCTCCTCGTCTCGAGGGAGTTAGCGGGAACACCCCGCTGTTGTGCACTTGAAGTCCGTCGAAAGTATGGAAGGGACAAGGACCCGACTTACATCGCCGGCGCGTAGGGAAGAGGGAGCGTTCCTCTTTGGGCGCCAATTAATGTGGTAAATAAAAACTAATTATTTACGCTGTCGGAATTTCTATAATTACCCAAGAAATGGTAATACATAAAATGAGGAGCAGAGTCCGTGGTCTTCGAGTTGAAAGGGTTTTATTCCAGAACTTGAGTTAAGGGAGAGCTCCTTCACCAAGCGGGTTCAGGAGTAGTCTGCTTTACTTGGAACATAACAGCACTTATATACATTATGAGTACAATCAAAAGAAGGAGTTCCCCCGGACTTGATTCAATCATTCATGATGTAATCATACGGAAGACATAGCATGCTTGTTCTCGTTTAAAGAATAACTTGGATTACATTTACACATAGACAAACATATTGCATTGGAGTGATTGTGGTGACAAGTTACAGAGTTACTAGTGTCTGGGGACAGAGAATCGAGGCATTGTTACAGGGTCGTTTCTGTCGGAAAGGTAAAGAGGACGAGGCATTGTGCGTTCTTTACTTCTTACACAAGGCTGGTGATGTCTCACAATGGTATAGCTGGGAGGAAGGAGAATGGGCTGTGGTTAACTATTCTTCTTCATGGCTGTCTCATGTACTTGATCAGGTTTTCCCTTGATTGTTGACCCAACCCGTGGCTGCCCCCGCAAGCTGAGAGATCATTGACGAGCGAGAGCTGCTCGTTCTGTGACAGAGTTTGAGAGGGGGGGGGGTTTGGCGAGCCAACCATCTTAACTGACTCCGTTCTGGTCTAAGGGAAAATATCGAACGGGACGGAAACCCGTAAGATACACGATGGCTGGCCATTATTTTCTTTGCATGTGCCAGTACAACGAAGAGAAAAATAGGCAAGAGGGGGTATAACAGGATCTGTGCTTGAAGTAGGAAAATCGGCTTGCCTGGTCGGTGTTAGGGTGAATAGGGTGCATGATGGGACACCAGGCGGAAAAGGGAGTTTTTAGTCAACTTCCACAGTATTCACAGTGTCACGTTTCCTACAGCAGGCATGGAATATTAGATTGAAAAGGCTGCCTTCAGGGATCCCTTTAACCCATATAAACATTTAAGTTCTAAATTGTATACATGTATTTATTTTAAACGCCTGTGCATAAGTGGGTCGAGATGGTTGATTGAGTAGTTTCTAATGCTTATAAATCACAGAACAATCTATCCCCCTCAGCAGACTACATTTCATCATGTGTATTTGTGCTCTTGTACTCATGCATTTATAATCATGTAGCCTAAAGCCCTGTGTGTACAATGCTGCTATTTTGGTCCCCAAATTCTGAAATCTACTGTGTTTTCTATGAGACAGTAATGGTATTTTATGATGTTTTAGTTCATAGAATAAGCTTGTAGTGACATACACAAGATACTAGGGCTCACTTAATCTCCTTCTGGTCTGGAGAACCTAGGTAGGATAACGGGCCATTTTTAACCCACTTTTAGGTCTTCTAAGAGGTTTTTGCTGCTAATGGTTTTACTTGTTTAATTGGGAAGATGGATTGATAATGTGGACTGTCACCTGGTATTAGCTTAATCCTCGACAATTGTTCTTGTGTTTTATAATATATGTATTTTATTATGTATTTTAACTTATTTTATTATGTATTGTATTGCATGTTGCACCTTTATGGTCATTTGCACCTTTATGGTAATTCGACCAAAATAACGTCTATTGATTGATACTGCTATATTTTGCTACCAGACCAGAATTTATTGGGAGCCCTTTTCCCTATGTTCACTGGGGCTCACGGCACCCTTGCTTCCCAGTCCAGTTACCAAGGTGAAAGTTGGTTACTCATTCTGGGGCATTATGGTTGAATAGTAAGTAATACCCAAGATAACAGGAGAGTCCTAGGCAAGAAAGACTGCAAAAAAAGCTAAAACGAGGTCACCAAAAATTAAGACCTTTCCATGCTACTCACTTTAATATATGTTGAAAGTAATGTTAGTTAACTCAGTGCCTGATAACTCATACTAGCTTTTGTGGGTCGCGACATAACTATGAATCTACCTATACACTGGCAAAAAGATTGGTAGGTCCCTTTGAGCAGAACAATGTGGTGGAACTTCTAGTTCTAATTTGAGGTCACAGCATTATTACCAATGGATAAGCATCAAGTATTTATTTACAAAGCATTTTATTAATTTTCATTAAATGACATACCTGCAGTCATCAAGGTTAAAACATATGATGATTGTTTGGACGAATATTAACATGCTCATTCAAGGCATTACACACGTGTTGTACAGTAAATTCACAAAGTCTACATGTCATCAACATGTTCTGGGGTCTTTGTAAGACTTGGCACACAGTGCAATCATAGTTATCATCTCATGGAGACATCAAATAAGTTCCTATTTTTGATTATCCATCTTACCTAATTCCCATCATATTCATCAAAGTCTCCCACATCTTTTTGTGTTTACCAGGACATTGTGGCTTTGACACACCATCTGTTTAACATCCATTCATGAGTCCATAGCCTTGGCCAATTTCTACGTCATTGGCACCATGAGGCAACCCCATTTCTTGTCAGTAACTCTACTTTCCCATGTCCCCTTCTCAAATAACTTTCTATTAGGGCAGTGTGCACGGTTGGACTTGGTACAAGAAAACGGCATGGGTACGGAAATGAAAGTGGCCCCCATTAGCGAACCAAATAGACAAAAAAGTGGCCCACATTTACAGATCAGGCAGTTCTGAACTCATAGACACGTTAGATGGATATTTTGAAAGGCATGGGCGATTACATGCTTTTGTGTTTGCTACAGGCAATACTCGTGGTAATAGCAGGGAAAAAATAGTAAAAACTGGTCCACCTGGCTATAAAACAAGCCCATAAACACATTTATCTGTCAGACCAGCCTATCGGGCACTGCATGATTGCCCTGTAGGCCAGTCCAACCCTGGCAGTGATTCTCAAACTGTGGGTCGCTATCCACTGGTGTCTAGTGGGCTTTTTGCCCCATGGGCAAATTGGGTTCAATCACTGTCTTCTGCTCTTGAGGGGGGGGGGGGCAAAAAGAGTGTCACCATATTTTTTGGGGGGAGGGGGCATAGTCATGCCCATAGCAGGCAACCTCCACCACTACATACTTTTTAATAGACTTTGGTGTCTAGTAGGCTTTCTGCCTCGGGGGGGGGGCAGATCAGGGGTATTTACCATCATCTGCCCCCCAGGGGTGGCAGAAAGTTTGTCTGTCCTCTTGTTGGGCTGTAAGCCCCCACCCCTGTATTTAAAAAAACTAAATACAGAGTTGTCTAGTGCGCTTTCCGCCTCCTGTGGCAATCCCCAAACAGGGATCCACTAGGTAGAGGTAGCATTGGAAAGTGGAGCTTCTCCCCTTCCCAACATTACCTCCCCTAAGAGAATCAGTGTTTAGGGAGGCTGAGATATGTCTCGAGCACTGATTCAGTGAAAGTAAAACAAGCCCATCGACTCATTTTATTTTCACTTTTACTGCAATGACGTCAGCGCACTCTGCACGCTGATTGTCATTACAGTAAAAAAAAACTCAGGCTGCTCGGGAAGCAGCCTGAGCTAGAAAATATATACCTCCCCACTATCCACCAATGGCTGACACCTGCACTGGGGAGGTGGTGCAGTCGTCGGTCACACTTTCAGGGTTAAATGCAATCATTATTTTAGTAGCAGGTCTCCTGCGCTTTACTATCTCCTCCTTGGTCCTGGCAGCCTGCTTTGCCTTTGTGTATTTGTCTATATTCCTGGGTGCCCGAGCCCACTGGGCACCCAGGTGCAGGTAGGGCAACTCAGAGAGCCCACTCCCGAATGACTCGCCGGCCCCCCACTCACGCATGTACCTCGGGTGCGTCTCACAGGAGTGGGCACTTTCTTTGCTGCTCCCTGGTGGGAGCAGGCTGCTTCCCGCTCACCGGGGAGCAGCCATGTGTGTTTGGGTCTCTTTGGCTTTTGTTCTGGGTCTCTGGGTTGGGGTCCCAGGAAATGCTGTTGTGCTTGGGTAGGCTGCCACCAGGGAAAGCCTACCAGACCAAGACAGTTCTGAAAGCTAGACACGCGACGAGCCCTAGGTGGTGTGCATCATGTGGATCCCACGCCTTTTCTTACCCACAATGCCCTGCAAACCACAAACTGGCTAAAAACATACACTTTCCTCACATGCTCTGGATGCCACAAATGTGCTATCATCTAGTATTCCCCTAAGTCTCCTGATAACAATAGTACCTCACATGTGTGAGTGGGCCAAGCGATCTTGACGCAAAAGGCCCTAAAGTGCTACGTGGAGAGATCCGCAATAGGGGTAGCTACAGGAATTGGGACCATGCTCGGTTGCCCCCATGGAAACCTACAAACCCCAGACATTTTAGGAAACTAGACAACCAGGGAATTCTAGGGTGGTGGGCCTTAAATGGATCCCCTGAGGTTTTCTTACCTGCAATGCCCTGCAGACCTAAAATTCTGCCTAAAAGCACACATTTTCCTTATATTTCTGTGATGAAAACTTTCAGAATCGGCAGGAAACCACAAAAATCATACGACCCAGCATTACATCACTTGTGCCGATTAAAAACGCTGTACCATTTGTGTGGCTGGGATTAGTGCCTGCAACAGGAAAGGATCAAACCAAGGCCCCTGGACACGGTCGGAGTTCCTGGGACCGGACGAGCATTGGAGGCCACTCCAGGCCTGTGGGATCCCATCCCAGGTGCTCTGCCACACGGCAAGCCAGAGGAGGTTCTCCCCAGGGCCATCTGGGACTACAGCTGGAGCTCCTGAACCCTGGGGAAGGCCCGCTTGGGCCATGACGGACCCCCTGTCTCCAGCCCATGGCAGAGTGGTAGGACGGAGCCCAGGGTGTGAGCGCCAGCCCCTGGACCAGGTCGGATCTCCCAGGCCTGTATGCACAGGGGAGGACTGGCCAGCCCCGATGGAGCCCATCCCGGGTACTTTGCCACACGGCAGGGATGGAAGATGGAGCCTCATTTGAGGGGGTTTGCACGGGGGCTCAGAGACCCCAGCTGGGCCTCAGGCATGGAGCTGCTAATGGGGTCCCCCAGGTACCTTGACACGCTGGAGAAGTGTAGGAAGCCTGCTGAACCCCTGTTCCAGGTCCACGGCAGAGCGGCAGGCCTGACTGGGCAGAGCCCAGGGAGGTGGAGCATCCACACCGGGGCCTCTGGGTCCAGCCCGAACTCCCAGGCCAGGACAAGCAAGGGAGGCCATCCCAGGCCCGTGAGACCCTATCCTGGCTGCTCTGCTACTCGGCAGGCCCAAGGACAGAGCCCAGGATAGGGAGGGGGCCCTCCTCCCGCCCTCCCCGGGGCTCCGGTCAGAGCTCCTGAACCGAGCCACGCCTGGGGGGAGCCTCCCTGGCACGATGGACCCTCATCTGGGCACCCTGAACCTTGGCAGTCCGCAAGTTGGGGGAATTCACCCGCACTCCAGGGCCTCCTGGGGCACGGCCTGCACTTCTGAACCCAGCACAACCGGGGAGCCTCCCAGGACCCAAAGGACCCCCCTGCCCTGATCACCCTGACCCTCAGCTTGCCGCAGTACAGGGGGCTCTTGTACAATAGGGCCCGCCGGAGCTTAGGCCCTGATCCCTGCTCCTGAACCCAGCCAGGACTATGGATCCTCCCCGGGCCTGATAGACCCCCCCATCCTGAGCACCCATACCCTCGGCTAGCTGCGAGAATTAGTGTGAATTGCAAGGCACATTGATCATCAACACTTCATACGCATCTTGCGGACCCGGGTTCCTCCCGGGGCTACGCTTGTCTGAGGGTCGCTCGATCTTCAATCTCCCAGGGACTTCCGCTTCCCTTCGTCCCCCCACAAGGTCAGAACCCCCGATCACCCACAGCAGGATCCCTTACCCGTTCCTAGCCTTGCCTCCCACCTCAGCTGGGAGCCACGGGCTGGTGACTGGTCCACCCCTGGCCCATCCTGGGGCACCTTGCTGTGTGCCACATGTGTCTCTCTCTGTGGTGTCCCACTGGCTGCCCGAATGCACCTCCTTGGGCTCCCACCTCTGTGGCCGGCTTCATGGGGAGGGCAATCCCCCCCCCTCCTGCCAGCTGGGCCCGCTGGCGCACAACAGTCCCCACAGGCCTTGGTCTTCTGATCCGGGGAAAGAAGGCATGCTGCCGCAACTCTGGCCCCTGCGAGCCAGGGTCTGGCATTTCCTGGCTACCCCATGCTTCAGCTTTCTGATTCTGACCTCAGATCAGACGTGGTGACCCGTGAAATTTAAGCATATTACGAAGCGAAGGAAAAGAAACTAACCAGGATTCCCCCAGTAACAGCGAGGGAAGAGCCCAGCGCAGAATCCTCGCCCGGCGGCGGGTGTAGGAAATCTGGCATACAGAAGACTGACTCCCTAGCGTCCTCTCAGGGGGCCCAAGTCCTTCTGATCAAGGCTCACCCCGCAGACGGTGTTAGGCCGGTAGCGGCCCCGTCGTGCCGGTATCGGATTCTTCAGAGTTGGGTTGCTTGAAAATGCAGCCCAAATAGGTGTTTAACTCCATCTAAGGCTAAATACAGCGTGAGACCAATAGCCAACAAGTACCGTAAGGGAAAGTTGAAAAGAACTTTGATGAGAGAGTTCAAGAGGGCGAGAAACCATCGAGAGGTAAGCAGATGGGGTCCGTGCAGTCTGCCCGGAGATTCAACATGGCAGTAAGGTCGGTGGCCCGGGAAGACGGATCCTGTCTGCAGGACTGGCTCCCGAGCACACCCGGCCCCCGCAGGGCGCATTTCTTCCATGGCGGTTTGCCGCAACAGGCTCCGAGTCGGCTGGGAAGGCTTCGGGGTGGCAGGTGGCCCTCTTCTCCAGCAGAGTGTGTTACAGCCCCCCTGGCAGCAGCTTCGCCATGTCCACGGGGCCAAGAGAGATTTGACCACCTCTGCACCCTTCCTTTGGCACCCGCTCCCAGCTACCCCTCAGGACGAGCCGGGGCAGGGGAAGGAGGGATGGGGGCCCCTGCTCCTGGCATGACTGTCAACTGGGGCAGACTGTGCTCAGTGTGCCCGACAACATTGCACTGCCAAGCGGGGAGGTCCACGTGTCAGGGGTTTGTGGCGATGTTGGTTACTTACCCAACCCGTTTTGAAACACGGACCAAGGAGTCTAACACATGCGCAAGTCAGAGGGATGAGTGAATCCCTGTGGCGCAATGAAGGTGTTGGGCGACATGTGCCAGCTGAGGTGGGATCCCACCACGAAGTGAGCGGTGGGCGCACCTCCGGCCCATCCATCGGGGAGGTGGAGCAAGAGTATGCGTGATAGGACCCGAAAGATGGTGAACTGTGCTTGGGCAGGGCGAAGCCAGAGGAAAATCTGGCAGAGGTCTTTAGCGGTCCTGATGTGCAAATAGGTCATCTGCCCTGGTTATAGTGGCAAAAGACACATTTTTTGACTGATTGACTAATTGAACCATCTAGTAGCTGGTTCCCTCTAAAGTTTCCCTCAGTATAGCTGGCACCCGGAGCCCCCAGTTTTATTTGGTAAAGCGAATGATTAGAGGTCATGGGGCTGAAACAATCTCAACTGATTCTCAAACTTTAAATGGGTAAGAAGCCCAGTTCCCTGGCGTGGAGCCGGGCATGGAATGTGAGTGCCTAGTGGGCCACTTATGGTAAGCAGAACTGGTGCTGCGGGATAAACCGAACACCGGGTTAAAGTGTAATGACTTGTTTATGTACAAAAAGGCAATATAGTGTGCTGGTGCTAGTGGTATAGTGCAGGTAAGTAATAGCAACATTTTGAAAACTGAAATAAATGAGGGAAATAATAGAATTAATTTACGTAATAGCAATATTATATGTGTAAAGGAGTTCTCACAACTTTTGAGCCCGATGCCACTACACGTGCTACACCATTCAAATGATGCCCCTAGTGTATGTAAGACAGCTGCATTTGTGACTGCCTGTTTAGTAGTACTATATAACAGTATTTGGTGTTTAGAGGAGTTATGACCACTTTTGCCACTGTACCTGGTGCACTTGTGACTGGTAAAATATTTTAATATTTGGTGTTAAGAGGGTATCCTAGTGCTTTTGGGCCCTGGTATCCCTGCACCTGCTGCACCATTGAAATCAAGACCCTTGTGACTGCAGCGTAACTGTACCTGTGACTGCTTATTTAGTAGTTAAATAAAGCAATATATGGTGTTTAGAGGAGATCTGACAACTTTTGGCCCCTGTGCCACTGCACCTGCAGCACCATTAAAAACATGGCCTTAACGCCTGCTAGATAACTGCACTTGTGATTGCTTGTCTAGTAGTAAGATTTAGCCATATTCTACGTTTAGTGGGGTCTCTAGAGCGTTTGGCAGATATCAGAAATTGGGCCCTAAGAGAATAAAAACTCTCACTAAAATAACAGGGTGGTTTACATTGGAGCAAGAATATTGAAAGGGCCGGGCCCATATGTTCTAGACCTGTTCTAAAGTAGCAATCTGATGGTTCTTTTTCGCAGCATGAAAGTGTAAAGGGGAGAAAAGTTGTTAGGAAACACTTAATTAACCAATAATCTTCTTGGACACATAGTAACCATGGACAACTTGAGAGATTAGTTTGATTCATTATAAAGCCAAGAACAACTGAACATAAAGACATCTCAGCACGATGGTGTAGCAATACATCGGAATTAGCATAAAGCCAAATCTGCGTATCCAATTTAACAGATGCTACATAAGCAGTACAATTAGTTCAAGAAGTAAAATGCAGAAAATCAGAAAACATGAGTCCAAATTCCCCTAAATCGACAGTTGGTGAGTGAAAAGCATTAAATCTATCCCTGCTCTAACACTAAGATGACATCTCTAACTAAGCATTTTCGGAAGGAAGAATGAAAGGTGTCGGCACTAACCCTGGGCAAAGCACTACGCTAGCGTAGTTTGCGCTACTTCGCACTACTCGAATTACATGTAACACAGTGCAGACACTCGTAGCGTAGTGCAGCAGTCATTTTTTGCCTGCTCGCGGTCCTCAACGTCAAGTTGGCGACCGCGAGCTAGCAAAATGACATCCCTGTGAGACTTTTTCCTCGTTCGCGAACATCAAGTTGCCGATCGCGACCAAGGAAAATAAACCTCCCGGTGAGATTCTCAACGCTGGGAGGTCAGGTTTCTCATTGCGAGTGGTCACGTATGCTCACGACCGCTCGCGATGAGAAACTACCAGTCCGCATTGAGAAAGCTGCCGCTCAAGTAGAAATCTACTCGAGCGGCAGAAAACAACCGCTTGCACTGTGCAAGATGCAGTTTGCACTGATTGCACAGTGCGGACAAGCATCCGGCACTGTGCAGTTAGTGCAAACAGCATTTTGCGCAGTGCACTACGCAGTTCACGTACCTACGCGTAGCTTGCATAGTGCGCAGTGCAAGTGCACTGCGCCCAGCAGCAGTAAAACACGTGGAGTCTCCCTAAGAAGTCTCTCCATGATCAATGGGTCAAGTAGCATGGAGCTACTAAAGACAGAGCTCGTTCTAGGATGCTCTCTCACAAGACAAGGAAGAAGTGGCCACTTTCCCTACTCCCAACAACAAGTTATCCTAGGTAACATTCCCAGGCTACAGTGCGAGGACAACTGTGTACTTTCCTCAATACAATTTGTCCTTGGTTCCCAGGCCTTCTCCTGTGTGAATCATAGCACCCTTCCTTTATCAACTCAAGCCACGCAATTGAAACTTCTTCTCTCCTGGCCTAGCTATTAAAACAAAGACATTATTCTAAGTAGTGAGACTGCTTCTTTTACCTGCAACGCAAAATGTGAAAAAGAACAGATTCCACAGCACACATGAAATTCAAGCTGTTAATTCTAAAATAAGAGTTTTCAGGGACTTGCATTTTGGGCCTACGAAATTCAGCTACCATAAGAAAGCATCATATTAGCTTTACAAATTCACATAACGTTAAACCACTTTCAACTATTACATTTACCTATGTATGGAATGACATAATAAATAAGCACATCTAGTAGATGTATAATTGTCAGTTGCACAACACGGGTTCTTCAGGATAATGTTTTCTGCTAGTTACAGTCATTTTCTACGTCAATATTCCATGTTACTTTTCAGTGTCCTAAAATACATCACATTTCCATGTTAATACATTTCAAAAGGTGAAGACATCATGTTAATTCAACAAAGAATTATATGCAGCTGCACTCTGTTTGATTATGATGCACCCCTACAAATGAGATACAATCTCCACTCCATAAACATAAAACCATGTTTCACAATTACCTAGTCTAACTCCGTAAGATTTTTAACTTGATGGGACAAAAAGGACATCCTCCTGGCTGCCTTTTAGGAAAGAAAAGCAAAGTAAAAGAGTAGTCTCAACCATCTTTCTTCAGCAGCTTGCCACACCTGAAGTTTGCTCTAGTCACCACAATCTAAAGGCTGCTCAATATGACTGTCTAGAACGGATTACTAATAAGACTCCTCCAAAGCCACTGGAGTTTGAGCAGATGTGGAAAGAGAGCAACATGATAGTTTCCATTATTTTAGAAGTACCTACTGCCTGGAAGCTCATCAACTAGACATGGATGTAGATTAATCCAAGAGTTGGGGGAAGTGAAAATGACATCACATACCCTTGGCTCTTTAATGGCATCACATGCTGACACCTTGTCACAACCTTAGCTCCTTGATGTCCTATTGTTTGATGCTTAGGACTAAAGGAAAGGCAAGGATCAGAGTCAACTGAAAGTAAACAGGGCTTCTGAAGCCCATTTCACTTTTTAATTATGATACTCCCATCTTGACCTCGGAGACCAAAGTAGCAATAGCAGCGTTAGGGGTACCAGAGGCAGTGTTGAACTGGTCTCTCGAGCAGTCTGACAGTGCCACATGGGCCAACTTGAAAGGACCATTGTCTGATTATTATTTTTTTTATACTGTCATGGCCCACTGGACTGTGGCACAATGAACAGTGTTAGATTAAGACACGCACAGTGATGGCAAGCAGTAAAGTCACCCATTAATTAAAAGGCAGAAAGGCGTGCTTGAGCACCAGTTTGTCAACTGCTACTCTGTGTGGGTGTCCCGATATTCCAGTGCCACATGACACCATCACCACATGGACTAGAAGTAGGGGTGCTGGGAGTACTGCAGCACCCCCGGAAATATGTTGGAATTCAGAAGGTGAATGAGCAATAAAAATGCCTTTAAATGTTGTTTATCTTGTCACATTTGCTGCGTATTGAAAGACAAAGGCCAAGTGTCAGGCTATGTCTTCTAATAAATTGCTGCTTATTCCTGAATCTGGAGTTTACTTTTATTTCTTTGACTGCAAAATTAGAGGATTTCATAAAAGTGATCTAGTTAACAATCCTGCTGGAGTACAGGAAAGAAATGTAAAGGCAATCTTATGTCTGTGTTTTTTTTCAAACACACAACATTTAAATTTTGGTAAATTACCTATCAGCATATTTCAAATTATATCCACAATTAGGAAAGCAAATGAAGCACTTTTTAAAATAATTCTGACGTGTGAGGGAAGCAAAGATTCTAATTGGATCAAAACAATAGGAGCTTCTTGTTAAATTCTGTCCCTTACGTAAACCCCTGTTTACACACGGGTTGGAATTACGAGTTATCTGACAAATATCAGATGCGGTAAATAACTTAACCGTTGTTCCATTTTGGCAGGTCGGTGTGGCTTGGATAGACGACGTGGAGGACGTTCACTAATGGAGCACTGCATGGATTCCCCTTTAATCTGACCACAATCCATTTAAACGCTTGCCATCAGGCTTTTATTGGCCCGTGTGGGCTGAAAAGGAGGCCGCCTGACAATTGGGGCCTTGCAGATGTGAGGGCCATCTGTGGGGCTGCGGATACTGAAGGTTACTATAGCTGTGTGCGGCTCTCCCCGGACGTCTTGGCCCACTGGAGCAACATAGTGGAGGTGAGGGCCCTCTATCGCCTGCGAATCAGTCCCTCGCAACCTGGACCTAGCGATCGGCTGTGGCATGCAGTAACCACATTTCGAGGCTGGTCCTGGCTGCTTGAGAACCCACCCCCTGAGCCTCTGATCTGGTGGCGGTGCCGGCCGGGGGAGGTACACCGAATTCTGCGTTGCTGTGGGGGAGGAGCTGGGTCGGCCCCATGAGTGAAGAGCTCCTGCTGGGGAGCTGACCCATCCTCGGAGGACCTGGGACTTGGCCGTGTCCCTACATTGCAATAGTGGGGCATCCTGGAGACTCTGAGGCTGCGTGCAGTTGCAGTGGAACTGACTGCCTGGTTTGATCGTGGCCTGGAATCGGGTGCCCTGGGAGATCCCCCCAGGCCCTAGTGGTCCCTCAGGCAGAGTGAGCTGATGAAGAACCCAATACAAGTGGTAGCCTGGGCTAAGGTGAGAGGAGAGGCATTGAGGTGGGAAGGGCATCTGCCGTGCTACATCTATCTCGGGAGCGCCGTCAGAAGCACACTGCTGCCTTCCCCTGCCTCCTGAAATATGCCTCTACTGAAAATGTTATTGTGAACTGCTGCCCCTCCCCTGGAGTCGCAAATCCTGCTGCTGTGCTTGGATGCACTCACCTCACTGCCTAGGATCACTTGCGACTTCCTTCACTGAACCAGGGTGGTGCCTAATCCCCCTGACTGCCCTGAAGGGTACTGTGCTTTTCTCCCTCCTGCTGCCCTTAACATGCGACCCGCCTCGGAGCTGGGACTCTCTCTGTGGAAGATTAGTCTTGCGGACTGCCTTCCTCCTTGCCTCCCTTCTGCCCTGGATTGTGGGGGATCTGATCAAGAGACTTTCATGCTACCTGGAATGTTATAATGGGCATATATTATGCTACCTCCAGACCCCACTTTGCGAGCCTCTATGAGCTCCATGGCTCAATACGAGATTGGTTGTGGCAAGTGGGTTGTATCGCCGCTGCTGGAAGCACCCTACGGACTCGCCGCACTACTTACATGTAAAGATGAAGCAACTTGCACATCCATCTTCCAGACTCGTATGGAGCAGTTTACTGCCGGAGCTGCGACTGGTCATCTTGGGGGTACTGGAGGTGAGGCGGGAGGCTCTCCTTCGACCACTGACCTAGCCACAATCCCTCAAGGCATTCAAACCTCACAAACAGCTGTTGAAACCAAAATTGGGGAGGTACGCATTGACACTCACGCAGAAATACCATTAGAGTCCTGGGGGTTCTCGAGACCACCAATATAGGGGAAATGAAGGAGTATGTAGAGAGGCTGCTCACTGCTACATTTGGGACTGTCGCTTTTTCCCCACTGTTGGTGGTGGAGAGGGCCCATCACTTCCTGACGGCTCGTCCTTCACTGGGAACCATCCCGAGGCCCATAGTGGCCAGGTTACTAAACTACTGGGACCGTGATGCAGCCCTCCAGATGGCCAATGAGCACCACACTCTCACATTGGAAGGCAAGGCAATCGCCGCGCGCGCATATATCCTGATTTCCCCCCAGCAGCTCAGGAAGCTAGAAAGAAGCTCCTCCCGGTCAAATGGAAGCTTCAACAGGCCAACATAACCTAGGCCATGCTGTATTCAGCCTGTATTTGAGTCGCTCATCAGGGGAAGCAACATTTCTTCACTAATCCACATCGTGTCACAGAGTTTTCCTCAGAACTCCCCCCCCCCCACCAGTGTCTCAGGGGTCTCCCACGGCTAGATCTCCATTACCTATGTCAGAGCCGGGCTAGGTTGCCCCTTCCTGACTGAGACATGATGTATTCCCCAGAATACCTGTCATCCTGGACACCACCTGCAGATCATATCCTTTGCGCATCCTGAATTCATAGTTGCAACGTCCTCTGTTAACTTCGCTGCATACATATCATTTGCACATGGATTTATTATTTCAAAATCCACAGACCATTTTCTATCTGCAGCAATACCCTACAAGTCAGCCACTGTTACTGCAGACACGGATCTGACAAACTCTCTGGTGACCAGCTGGGGCGCACAGCTCATATCCTGGATGC
Organism: Lissotriton helveticus; assembly: GCF_964261635.1. Classification (NCBI taxonomy): domain Eukaryota; kingdom Metazoa; phylum Chordata; class Amphibia; order Caudata; family Salamandridae; genus Lissotriton; species Lissotriton helveticus. The sequence goes on from NC_136067.1 coordinate 1,191,701,913, forward strand.
CCTTATTGACTCGAGAAGATCCAGCCTAGTCCTATGGTGACACCCCGAAATGATACCCGTCATCACGATACTATACCTTGTTTATTGTCTTCTTTCTTTACATCTCCTTTTCACGCCACTTCCCTACTCTGTACCCCTCCTTTAGCTTGGAAAGTATCCCAGACTGGCCGCTTGGTTACCCCACCACTCTCTACTTTTTAATGTCTTTTTTCATTGACTTCTCTAGACCCTTCCCTTTGTCGTCTTCCATCTCAAAGACATTTTAATGCATGGGCAAAGTGGGCTCTGGCGCAGGGCCTCAGCCTTTTAGGGGCCCCCCTCATGGAGTCAGCTCCGTTCTCCAGAGCGTTGCCCTAATGACCTTGATTATTGCTTAAACAGATTGTTTTAATACTGTTTTCCTTTAATTTGTTTTTTATGTACCTGATGTGTGAGTCTAGTACAGCAATTTTGCAGAGAAATGTTGTTTGTTTCATGCATTATACATAAAAAAATTCTTTTAGATCAAAACAAGGCCTAACCTATAAGAAAAGGGAGGGCGTCACAGATATTATTTGCAGTAATATTGGTGAGCTGCTGCTGTGTCACAATATTGAAACACACAACTATCCCTGAATATTAGATATAAACACATTTAGGGCCTCATTTATGAGAAGTGACGCATCGCTGTGTGAAAACAGGGATGTGTCATTCCTTAGTGCGCCCTCCTTGCGACATGATGGATGTGTCATATTTACTGTATGACGCATCATGTCGCAAGGAGTTACTGATATGTCAGTATTTCTGACGTATCTGTAGGCGCAAGTGATGCACTGCTGGGGTGTGTCTGAAAATAGACACAACTTCAGGAAAGTGTCCTTTCACATGGGGCTTGCCTGCATTCGTCTTACGCCGGCATTAGTCTTACACCTGCTGTGAGGCAGGTGTAAGATATTGACGCAATGGCGTCCTAGAAGTGGCTCAATGAGTTCTCCTAGATTTCAATGCGCCACTTCTACAAGGCTTTTTGCGGGGCAACACCCACCCTGCATACAATGTAGCGCAGAGCTTCCAAAGTGACCCATCTGCCTAGATCCATCACTTTGTAAATAGGGCGCAACATGGCACATTTTTACGCTGCCGGTGAGTCACAAAAAGCGATGCACTGATGGTATAAAAGTGAAACTAGGCCTCATAAATACGGCCCTTAGAATTTGAACTAGTGTTCCTTTGCACTGTCAGGGACCTAATGAAATGAAATAGTTTATTTAATAAAGCGCGCAGCTACTCAGACTAGAGTGTCCTGGCTCGGGACAGCGGGAGAAAACCGTGCGTAACAGACCCATCAGTTATTAGAAAGCCAGGTTTTTAAGTTCTCCCTGAAAGAGAGTAGGTCTGTGGTTAGTCTCAGAGACTCAGGTACGCTATTCCTCAATTTTGCACCTAGAAATCCGAGGGATCTGCCTCCAGTGCGGGCAAAGCATATTTTAGGCATGATGGCCAGGTTGGCATTGGAAGAGATCTTAGGGGGCTAGATGTTGTGTAACGATTAACGCGCTTCTTTAGGTAGACGCCTAAAGTAGCTTTAAAGAAGATGGTCATTGCTTCCAAGTCGATCTGTTCTTTTACGCAGAGCCAGTGTGGAGACTAAAGAATAGGGGTCATACTAGAACTGGGTTTAGGTCTCCGGATGGCTCTGGCTGCCACGTTTTGTACCACTTGTAGGCGCTGCATAAAGGATTTGGGAAGACCGAGGTACAAGCTGTTGACATAGTCAATCTTTGATGTCACTGAGCCTGCACCACGATCTTTCTGCTCTCAAGCGGTAACAGTGGCAGGAATTTGTTTTGTATCCGAGTATGCCAAAGCAAGTGCCAGTTCTATTTTGGGTTTGAAGGCGCATGGAGAGTGTTTTGTCTATGACAATTCCTAAGTTTTTGACTTTCTCCTTTTTCGCGGGCAGGGGCGGCAGATGTTTTGGCCACCAAGAGCTCCAGTCAGGCGTTTCTGGATTATCAAAGAAAACAACTTCAGTTATGTCAGGGTTGCACTTCAGCTGATTGATCTTAAGCCAGTTACAAACCTTTGTGAGGCGAAACCTAATCATTGCCTGTCAAAGTCTGTTCCTTTTTCACACGTAAAAATCAGCTGAGTGTCATTAGCATAGGAAACAATGTTGGCGCCCTCTTCCTCTACCAGAAATGCAAGGGGAGATAGATCAATATTAAAAAGGGTCGGACTGAGAATGGAGCGCTGAGGGACACCTACATTCATGGCCGGAACAAGGGATGAGAAAGGGGGGAGCCAGATGTCCTGAGATCTATTTTTCAAGAAGGATGACATCCATGTTCAGGCGGTCCCCCCTAGGCCAATGTTAGCAAGTCTCTCCAGGAGCCTCTCATGTGGGACCGTATTGAAGGCAGCCGACAGATCGCGCAGTATCAAAACAGCCTTGCCTCCATGATCCAGCTTACCCTTGAGAAATTCAGTCACTTCCAGCAGAGCGGACTCCTACTGTAATTAGCCCTAACACCGGATTTGGACTCATGAAGGAGCTTCCCATCTTCAAAGTGTTTTTGGAGGGCCTTGTTTACATGCTTCTCTAATACTCTGGGAGGGCTGGAAGAAGGGAGATTGGCCTGTAGTTCGCACGGTCCGTCAGTTTGACGTTAGCCTTTTTTTATCAGTGGAAGAATCTTAGCATTCTTCCATAATTTAGGCATGTTGCCTGAGGAGAGGGAAGCATTAAAGAGCTGGTTTATCTTGGGATTTATGGTGGGAGCTAATAGGTTCAGGATATTCGCTGGACATGGGTCGGAAGGAGAGCCAGACTTAATGCTTTGGAGAAGGATCAGTGACTCTTCAAGCTGAAACTCAGGGAAAGCTAGTAAAGATGGAGGATCCAAGAGGTAAAATTTGCTATTAGAACTTAGGTAGAAGGTCAGTTCTTCCTTTGAGATATCAGTGAAGGCTTGTTGGATCACCAAGATCTTTTTGTGGAAGAATTGAGCTATTTGCTTAGACCATTCTTCTGTGCATGGCCCTTCCTTTGTGCCGGCTTTCGGGGTGGTAAAAGATTTAACTGTGCTAAAGATTTTCTTACTCTTATTTTGGGCATTTCTATCTTGGTTTGAAAGATGTTTTTCTTGGCTGCCTTCACAAGAATATAATGAGCTTTTAAGGTAGGTAGGATTTATGCGATTTCCGTTCCATTTTTCTACAATTTCTTTTGCTAGATCTGAGGGAATCATTAAACCATGGAGCTGTGGGGCCGACCTCGCTTGAGGAGTTGGAAACAACTGGTACTGCTGCATCAATGTTTTGTTCAGAGCCATGAATCTATTGAGAGGGCATCCGAGTCGGAGCAGCCAGAAAGTTCCGTTGAGGAGCGACCGAGGCCGTCTGCTAACATCGGGATGGATATTGTATGGAACGTCCTGTAGACCCTCAGCCCTGCGTTACCCTCAGGGTCTGTGGCAGAGTTGAGTATGACAAAATTTAATAGGAGGTGGGTAGACCAGGTAATGGGACCAGGTAGGCTTACTGATATGTCAAAGTTGTGAAAGATTTGGTCTAGGGTATGGTCCTTCTGATGGGTGGCCGAAGAAATAGATGGAAACATGTTGCAGGCCTGAAGCGTCTACAACAAGGAAATTGTTTGAGGGTCTTTCCCATTGTCCATATGTATATTGAAATCTCCCAGAATAAGGCAGTTGTATTTTAAGGCCAGGGAGGTGGTGGCTGTATTAAGCGTAGTAATAAATGTTCCAATTGCACTGGGAGGTTGTAAATCAGAAAACCAGCTATGCTATGATGGGGGGATAAGGTACAATTGAAGCCTAAGGACTCCGTGCCCTCAATGTTTTCCATTAGGATGGGAGAGCAGTCTAGTTTTTGATTGTAAATTATGGCGACACCGCCCCCCTTCCTACTCGGTCGGTCCCTCCTAAGGATTTTATAACCCGTAGGGATGGCCGAGGTGATTGTTGGGTTGAAGGCTTCTGACATCCAGGTCTCTGTGAGAAATAAAAGATCAGGCTGTTCGTCTAAAAGTAGGCCATAAATGTGTGGTTAATGCTTTTGCATAGAGCGACAATTTAAATGGGTGGCCTTTAAGTCCTGTTTTCTTATTGTTTTTACACTTATTGTTGCGTGCAAGGATCTTGGGAGCAAGTTTCCTGGGCTGGAGGAGAGACCAGTTGCACTTATTGCATTGAAAGTCTACCTCAAAGCTTGGATCAGCCGCTGTACAGTGACATAATGGTAGCCGCCTAAGGATAAGCAGTTTTTCCCTATTGTAATGTAGTGAAAGAAACTCACTGGAGGGGAACTGGGCAACATGGCTGGCGCCGGACGCCTCTGAGCGCAGACGGGCTTGCCTTTGGCCTGCTAGCAGCGCTCCCGCTGCGCGCATCTGTTTGCATCTGGAATATATAGGCTAATACCTATGATGCAAACTGGATCTCTAACGCAGCTGAGGAAGTGGAAACTGCATGTGCGGAAGTGAGGAACCCGATAGTAGCCCCGGTCCTCCGCACAATCAATGTATCAGCCACAGCAGACCAGGACTGGAGGAAAAGCTAGATGTGAATCGAAGCAGCTAAGGAGGTATAGGCAAGCAGAATCAAGTAAAGTGTAAGTGCGCGTAGGTAGGAGAAATTGTTAAAAAGCAAAGAGTAATTCAGCCACACATTTACAATTTAAAAAGTATTAAAAACCTAGTAGCAGGGCAGGAAACACTAAATCCTACCGCTGTCAGCTGTGCGCGTCCAATTTCATTGTGAATATATAGGCTAATGCCTATGATGCAAACTGGATCGCTAACGCAGCTGAGGAAGCGGTAACGACGTGGCAAACAGGCTCAAATTGGATAATAAATTCAAAGCTGTTCTGAGCAGGGGCCCCAAAATATGTTTGGCCGAGGGCCCCCAAAATCCTTAAGATGTCCATGTTCCATCTATCTGTTACCTCGCTCGAGGATTGGATTATAGTGTTCCAAGCTCATGTTGGGGCTCTAGGGGAGGGTGAGATATTGTCTCTGGCGGGATTGGGCTGCTGTTGTGGGAGGGTCTTCGTCTGTTTGATGCATCTCACAATGGTTTTGGGGGCCCATGCCTGCACAGTTTAGGCCCACGATATTACACAAGAAGGTCCCGCTTTGCATGCTAGCCATGTCCAATAATGCATGTCAGATAGGTTAACGTGCTCAGGGATCAACTTCCTGACACAGAATGTGAGGGGACTGGGGGACCCATGCAAACACTACCCCATACTCGCCTACCTAGATAGGCATAACGTATCTCACTGTAGTTTTTCTTCTGCTCCACATATTCTAGGGGTAACTCCATTATCATACAAATAAATACACCCTATGTCCCAGCGGTATCCATCCAAGACCCTTCATGGAGATATTGTGTTATGTGGGGTAGACTAGCTACTCATTCCATCACGTTAGTAAACTGTTATGGCCTGCATGGAGATGATGTGGAGTTCTTCCCCAGGCTGTGGGGCTTGATTGTAAATACTGGCTCCACTTATATTGTCTGCGGAGGAGATTTCAACCTTACCCTTGATCCGAGACTGGGTAGATTCCACCCCCAGGCACATCATAACACTGACGCCCAGCGACACATGGGAGATATCCTCACTGACTGTCACTTGCTTGATGCCAGGAGATCCATCAATCAATCAATCAATCAATCAATCAAGAATTGTTAGAGCGCACTACTTACCTGTGAGGGTCTTAAGGCGATGGGAGAAAAAAGGGGGGGGGCGCTACTGGTCGAACAGCCAGGTCTTGAGTAGCCTCCTGAAGGTCACCAGGTCTTGGGTCTGTCGTAGGCTCAGTGGGAGGGTGTTCCAGGTCTTGGCGGCGAGGTGGGAGAAGGATCTGCCACCATTGGTTGTTCTTCGGATGTGAGGGACGGTGGCGAGGGCGAGGTCGGTGGAACGGAGCTGGCGATTGGGGATGTAGAAGAAGAGTCATCTGTTGAGGTAGGCTGGGCCGGTCTTGTGCAGTGCCTTGTGTGCGTGGATGAGGAGCTTGAAGGAAATCCTCTTGTTGACAGAGAGCCAGTGCAGGTTTCTCAGGTGGGGGGTGATGTGGCTGTGGCGTGGTATGTCGAGGATCAGGTGTGCAGAGGCGTTTTGAATGCATTGCAGTCGTTTGATGAGCTTGGCCGGAGCTCCCGCGTAGGGGGCGTTTCTATAGTCTACTCTGCTACTGACGAGGGCCTGGGTGACTGTTCTTCTTGTATCTGTTGGTATCCACCTGTATATCTTGCGGAGCATGCGGAGGGTGCTGAAGCAGGAGGAGGAGACAGCATTGACTTGCTTAGTCATGGAGAGTGTTGAGTTGAGGATGACTCCCAGGTTGGTGCGTGGTCGGGGCTGCTCCCAGTGCCGTTGGCCACCAGGAGTCGTCCCAGGCTGAAGGGTTGGAGCCGAGGATGATGACCTCCGTCTTGTCCATGTTCAGCTTCATACGGCTGATCTTCATCCAGCTGGCGATGGCCTTCATTCCTTCGTGGAGGTTGGATTTGGCGGTGAGGGGGTCCTTAGTGAGGGAGAGGATCAGTTGAGTGTTGTCGGCGTAGGACATTATGTTGAGGTTGTGCTGTCGGGCGACTTGTGCGAGCGGGGCCATGTAGATGTTGAACAGTGTCGGGCTGAGGGATGATCCCTGGGGTACGCCGCAGAGGATCTTGGAGGCTTCGGATCGGAATTGGGGGTGGCCGACACTCTGGGTACTGCCAGAGAGGAAGGAGGTGGTCCATTCCAGGGCCTTGTCTCTGATCCCTGCGTCGTGGAGGCGTGTGTGTAGTGTGCGGAGGCAGATGGTGTCGAAGATGGCGAGAGGTCCAGGAGGATGAGGGCCACGGATTCACCGTTGTCCAGCAGGGTCCTGATGTCGGTGGCGGCGATGAGGGCAGTCTTGGTGCTGTGGTTGCTGCAGAAACCTGACTTGGATGGGTCCAGGATGCTGTTTTCTTCGAGGTATCGGGTTAGCTGTCTGTTGACTATCTTCTCGATTACCTTGGCTGGGAATGGAAGAAGAGAGATTGGCCGGAAGTTCTTGAGGTCTCTCGGGTCCGCCTTGGGTTTTTAGAGTAGGGCGTTGATCTCAGCGTGTTTCCAGTTCTCTGGGAAGGTCGCGGTCTCGAAGGAGAGATTGATGACATTGCGCAGGTGGGGTGGGTTGGAGCTGCTGGCTTTGTTGAAGATGTGGTGCGGGCGTGGGCCTGACGGGGAGCTGGAGTGGATTGTGCTCATGGTCCTGATGGTGTCATTTATGTTCACGTTGGCCCAGGCTGGCAGGTGGTCGTGGTCGATGGTGTGCGGGGTGTCTGGAGTGTCGATGTCGGTTGGGGCTGCCTGGGTGTTGAAGCTGTCATGGATGTCAGCGATCTTGCGGCAGAGGAAGGTGACGAGGGAGTCCCACAGGGCTTGCGGTCTGCGGGATGTCGTTGGTGTTGGAGCTGGGGTTGGAGAGTTCCTTTACGATGTTGAAGAGCTCCTTGCTGTTGTGTGCGTTGTTGTCGAGGCGGTCTTTGAAGGAGGTCCTCTTGGCAGACCTGATGAGGTGATGGTGTTTGTGTATGGCGTCTTTGTGGGCTGCGAGGCTGTCCGGTGTCTTTACATTGTGCTGTTTCTTCTCTAGTTTCTGGCAGGTTTGTTTGGAGGCTAGGAGTTTTGGGGTGAACCAGCTAGCTCTCTTGCTGGTGTCTTTGTGGGTGGGTTTCTTCAGCGGGGCGAGGGTGTTGTCGTGGTAGTTGATCCAGCTTCTGAAGTTGCAGGCGTCGTCGTCGATGTTGGAGGTGTTGGTGGGTGGGCTGAGAGCGAGGTTTGCGTGTGGTTGGTCTTCCGTGATTTTGCTCCAGCAGCGGCGGGGGATCTGTTGGGTGCGGTGGTGTGTGGTGGGTTTCTGGAAGGTGAAGTGGATGCAGCGGTGGTCGGTCCAGAGGAGTTTGGTGGTGTGGCTGAAGGAGACGGTGGAGCTTGAGGAGAAGACGGGGTCGAGCGTGTGGCTGGCAGAATGGGTAGGTGTTGTGACGAGCTGTCTCAGTCCGAGGTTGGCGAGGTTTTTGATTAGGGTGGTGGAGTTGCTGTCGTTGTTCTTCTCAAGGTGAAAGCTCAGGTCTCCGAGGAGGATGTAGTCGGAGGAGGTCAGGGCGTGCATGCTGATGAAGTCGGCGATGGAGTCGCTGAATTGGGGTCGGGGTTCGGGGGGGTCTGTAGATGAGGGTACCTCTGAGGGTGGTGTTGGGGTCTGTGTGGATCTGGAAGTGCATGTGTTCGGCGGTGCTGAGAGTGTCATTGGTGTTGGTCAAGACCCTGACGCTGTTCTTGTGGACGATGGCGATTCCTCCCCGACTCCGTTGGTGTGGTCTCTGCAGGAGGTCTTGTAGCCGTCTGGGGTGGCTATGGCAATGTCAGGTGTGGAGGAGTCGTTCATCCAGGTCTCTGTCAGGAAGGCGACATCCGGGGATGATGTGTCGAGCAGGTCCCAGAGCTCAACGGCGTGCTTGCGTGCGGTGCGGGTGTTCAGTAGGATGCATCGGACTTGGTTGAGGTTTTTCTTGGCGATCGGTTCGGCGGCTCTGAGGCTTGTGTAGCTGCAGTTCCGTCAGGTGAAGGGACCATGTGTGCGTTTTGGTGGGGCCTTGATGCAGGTGTGGGTCCATCCGGGGTTGAGGGCGTGCAGTGTGCTGCCATTGTGGCGCGCCAGCGGCGCGGACACGCAGCAGCCGCCATATATGGGTAGGTGGGAGGGTGGAGCAGATGGGAGGTGGGGGCAGCGAATTGGCAGTCAGGGGGTGGGGCAGGACAGAAGCAAAGGCACAGAATCCCAGAGGCAACGGAGGGGACAGAAGGAGACAAAGGCACAGAATCACAGGGGCAGCGAAGGGGACAGAAGGAGAAAAAAGGCACAGAATCACGGGGGCAGCGAAGGGGACAGAAGGAGAAAAAAGGCACAGAATCACGGGGGCAGCGAAGGGGACAGAAGGAGAAAAAAGGCATAGAATCACGTGGGCAGCGAAGGGGACAGAAGGAGAAAAAAGGCACAGAATCACGGGGGCAGCGAAGGGGACAGAAGGAGAAAAAAGGAATAAAATCACGGGAGCAGCGAAAGGGACAAAAGGGGAAAAAAGGCACAGAATCATAGGGGAAACGTAGGGGAGACAGATAACAGCAGTCATGGACACCAAGAGAGTGCAATACATTGGAATGACAAATGACTGGCCACCAGGGATGAGGCGTGGGTGGTGGAGGGCCTCGAACTTCCGCAGCTGGGGCAGGGACACACAGGCGGTGCTGTGTGGAGGGGGAGCGACCTACCTGGTGGGGTCAAGGGTCGCTGTCCTCACCGCGCAGCGGCCGGCCTATATGGGGAGGTGGGAGGGAGGAGCAGCGAACGGGCAGTCAGGGGGGTGGGGCTGCAGGGGCCACAGCAGCGGGAACGGAAGCATGGCACAGAATCCCGGGGACAGAAGGAGACAAAGGTACGGAATCACGGGGCAGCGAAGGGGATAAGAGACAAAGGCACAGAATCACTGGGGCATCGAAGGGGACAGAAGGAGATTAAGGCATTTCAGCCGCCTTCAGCCCAGCTTGCTTGAATCCAGTGGCAAAGTGAGCAAGGGACTCACGTCTGAGCATACCCTGCCAACTTTAGGCGAACAAAGTGGTACAAAAGGGGGTGGTGATGGACGGAGCATCTGAACCAATCAAACATTCACACCCAGTCAACAGATCTGGGTTTAATCCATCACCGTTCTTTAGCCCACTCCGCCACCCCTGTTCAGACATAGCCATATGCAAATCAGTCTGACCCTGTGCCTCATGGGAACAGTCCAGCCCGAACTGCCAAGCCATGCCTTCCCTGGACCGGAAACAAGCTTCCGAGGACCGGTTTCTGGCATTTCAGCCGTCTTCAGCCCGGCTTGCTTGAATTCAGTGGCAAAGTGAGCTAGGGACTCACGTCTGAGCATACCCTGCCAACTTATGGCGAACAAAGTGGTACAAAAGGGGGTGGTGATGGACGGAGCATCTGAACCAATCAAACACTCACACCCAGTCAACAGATCTGGGTTTAATCCATCACCGTTCTTTAGCCCACCCCGCCACCCCAGTTCAGACATTGCCATATGCAAATCAGTCTGTTCCTGTGCCTCATGGTAACAGTCCAAAATACAAATGACTGATGCCTAGGGATCAATACTCTAAACTAATAAGGAAAAATATACCATAAATTATCTTTCCAAAGTGTTTTTACACTACTGAAATTAGTCATGTATCTCTAGTTCACTGGACTAATTGCAACCCGAAAAGAATGTTTGAAGTAAGAATTGCTTACTGATATTTATTTTACCTTCTTTTTTTCTCACAAAATATAGTGTTTTTTTACCTTGTTACAAATATACATATATATACAATATACATAACAAAAATATTATATACATAAAAACACAATATTCAAATACAAAAATTATAAAGAATATACAGACATATACATTTTCTGAATCTATAGCTTTCTCCGCCCTTGAAAACTTTCAAAGAAGGATGCATACAAACCTAAAACAGCATTCCTTATACATAAAGGTCACCATAAAGAGAGTATAAGAGATATAACGATAAATCTCTGCTTATTTTGTATATACTCCCTATAAATTTCTTATAGATGTTCAAAATAATTTTTTGAAGTGCCTTTGTAACATAAAGGTATCGACGCGTTTAGGCCTATTCAATTTTCAGGTCTCATCAGGACTAGGGCGTTTGTGGTTCCGCCTAAAGAATAAAAAAACAATCATATATATATATATATACACTATATACATGAGGGACTATAAACTGCCTATATACATTGAAAATTATCTTTGCAATGAGAATCTTCTCGAAGTGGAGTGGCATCCAGTTATATATTACACACCCATGTGCAAGAGAAAGAAAGACTAAAGTAAAGGAAAAAAATTCCAGTGATGTTATAGGTAAAAATGACCAATCAATTAGATGTGTGTTAGTAACTACGTCAAATCTTCTATATAATGAGCTATTCTGTTGGTGAGACGTGAGTCCAGTAAGGCACCCAAGAATAGGTAGAAAAACAATAAATACCAGTAATGCTTGGCCAATGTGAAGATAATGTATTTCAGCTGTTCCTTTTTGCAACATATAACACTGGTTAGAAAAAAATAAGTATTAACGTTCTATATCAAGTTCTCCTCGCCTCATAGACACAAATTCTCATATACTACAGAAACAAACAAACCCCTACTCCAATCTGAACTCCTTACCCTAGTAATGAGTGTGATTCTAGAGAAAGAATCTCTCCTTGTTCCCGTAGTAAATACGAGCGCTCTCAGGAAGGTGTAATCTTTTATGACCACAACCCAGTCACAGTCTGTCGGCAGTCTAAATAAATAAATAAAGGGGACTGTCCGTAAACCCAACCAAATATAAATAAAAACTCTACGGTAACTAAAGAAAGTGTGCACCAAGTCACTACTTACATAAGTATCTCTACGTCCACGCCTACTCAATCCGCGTTGCACCAAGCCGCCATCGTGCCCTCGCCGGAATACTCAAGTCACATGCACGGGAGCAGAGGGGATATCCTATCTAATCACTGCCATCGACAAAGGACAAAGTCTAGGTTCCCTCCCTAAAGGAGTCGAATCTAGTCACCATTAAAAGGTCAGGCGAAATCTAATCCTGCCTCCGAGTCAAAAAGGAGAAAAATGAACTCCAACCATCTATAAAAGAATATGTTTTCACCACAACAATACTAATGACTTCATAATAACCATACTCCCGACTTAGTAAAAACTACCGGTGTAAAGGTATATAGCCCCCAGTATACAGGTGGAGATTACCCACGGAAAGTATATTCTCAATTGTACTAACTCGCCCAATAGGTTAAAATGATATTTTCCACTCATATCCTCCAATAGGACTATATGAAAAAGTCACCTAATTAGACTAATCAAGCGGTCAAAGTAAATCGATCCCATCCAATAGATAACACAAAATAAACCAAAATAAAAGACACCAAATTAAACTAATAAAGAAATCAATTAGAAAACAAGAAATGAAACACAAATGAGAAAATAAAGATAGATATACACCATAAAAGCCCAGTGTTGTGCCGCCACTCCTCACAATCTGTATACATCAATTACATTTACTGCAAGAGTGCCCAAATTTCGTCTCTATCATTCAAACCTGTCCTAGCTGTTTGGTATTTTTCAATTAGTCTTGCCTCTAATCTATTACATTTTGTCTCTATCTCTTTTGTGCTTAATGCACTCACTGTACATAGAACAGACCATTCTATGTCTTTTTCAGTATGGTTGTCTGATAGATAATGGTGCACTAGCGGGCCCCTTGTACTTGGCATTTAACCCGCGATTTATGTTGTAAAATTCTTTTTTTGATGACTTGGGTTGCTTGACCTATGTCAAATTTATTACACGAACACTTGATATAATACACAGAGTTTCTGGAATTACAATTGGGAAAAGTTTTTTTATGATGTATTTGACCGTTAATATGTACTTCTTTTGAGTCTTTTGTGAGATTACAAGCCAAGCAGTTCTGGCAACGATAGTGCCCAATTATAGGAGGCAAACTCAGTAATTCCCTCAAATCTTTTTGAGGGGTTTTAGCTTTTCTACTGCTTTTACCAGTTGTTGACGCACATTTTTGCCTTTTTTAAAAGCAAACAACGGTTTAGGAATTCCCAAGTGTTCAATTATCTTCAAATTTTTTTGGATCAACTTCTTGATTTTATTTGCTCTGGGGTCATAGGTGATGACACAAGTAAGTGGTGTTTCTTTATCTGATACTTTAGGAGTAAGCAAAGTCTCTCTCGGGGTATACCATGCCCTTTTAAGAGCCGCTTTTATTCGTTTTTTCGGATATCCCCGTGCTAGTAGTTTTTCCTTTAGTTTTTCTGCATTCAAAAAGTAATAATCTTTATTGCTACAATTTCTCCTGACACGGAGAAATTTTCTGTATGGAAAATTTTCTTTTAGTGTCCTAGGATGGTTAATAGTGAAGTGTAGCAATGTATTTCGATCCGTTGGTTTGGAGTACAGATTCACTTGTAGTTGTCCATCTTCATGCTGGACATAGACATCCCAAAAATGTATCTTACCACGATCACATGACAGTGTAAAATTAAATTCTTGCGTCCTGCTATTCAACCAATTATGAAAATTACTTAAAAGGCCTTCATCTCCGTTCCAAATCAAAAAAAATATCTATATAGCGACACCAAAATTCAACCTGGATCTTAAAGGGATTTGTGTCGCTATATATCCATTTGTGCTCAAATTCAGACATCACTAAATTAGCAATTTCGGACGAAAAACTACAGCCCATAGCCACTCCTGATATCTGTAAATAAAGGTTGTCTTTAAAGGTAAAGAAATTGTTCTTTAAACAAAGAGAAGCTAAAGAGGTTATAAATTCTGTCAGGACTCGATGTGGACCTAAGGCCTACCACTGGCCACCAGGGATGAGGCACAGGTGGTAGCCTGCGGGTGGTGGAGGGCCTCGAACTTTCTCAGCAGCGGCAGCTGGGGCAGGGACACACAGGCGGGGCTGTGCGGAGGGGGAGCGACCTACCTGGTGGGGTCAAGGGACGCTGTCCTCACCGCGCAGCGGCCGGCCTATATGGGGAAGTGGGAGGGAGGAGCAGCTGGGAGGCAGGAGGCAGGGGCAGCGAATGGGCAGCCAGGGGGGTGGGGCCACGGGTGCCACAGCAGCGGGAACGGAAGCAAGGGCACAGAATCCCGGGGGCAACGGAGGGGACAGAAGGAGACAAAGGCACTGAATCATGGGGCAGCGAAGGGAACAGAAGGAGACAAAGGCACAGAGTCACGGAGGCACAGAAGGAGACAGAAGGAGAAAAAAGGCACAGAATCACGGGGACAGAAGGAGAAAAAGTGGTACAAAAGGGGGTGGTGATGGACAGAGCATCTGAACCAATCAAACACTCACACCCAGTCAACAGATCTGGGTTTAATCCATCACCGTTCTTTAGCCCACTCCGCCACCCCAGTTCAGACATGGCCATATGCAAATCAGTCGGACCCTGTGCCTCATGGGATCAGTCCAGCCCGAACTGCCAAGCCATGCCTTCCCTGGACCGGAAACAAGCTTCCGAGGACCGGTTTCTGGCATTTCAGCCATCTTCAGCACGGCTTGCTTGAATCCAGTGGCAAAGTGAGCAAGGGACTCACGTCTGAGCATACCCTGCCAACTTATGGCAAACAAAGTGGTACAAAAGGGGGTGGTGATGGACGGAACATCTGAACCAATCAAACACTCACACCCAGTCAACAGATCTGGGTTTAATCCATCACTGTTCTTTAGCCCACTCCGCCACCCCAGTTCAGACATGGCCATATGCAAATCAGTCTGACCCTGTGCCTCATGGGAACAGTCCAGCCCGAACTGCCAAGCCACGCCTTCCCTGGACCGGAAACAAGCTTCCGAGGACCGGTTTCTGGCATTTCAGCCGTCTTCAGCATGGCTTGCTTGAATCCAGTGGCAAAGTGAGCAAGGGACTCACGTCTGAGCATACCCTGCCAACTTATGGCGAACAAAGAGGTACAAAAGGCACAGAATCACAGGGGCAACGAAGAGGACAGAAGGAGAAAAATAGGCACATAATCACGGGGGCAGAAGGAAAAAAAGGCACAGAATAACGGGAGCAGAAGGAGAAAAAAGGCACAGAAGCATGGGGGCAGAAGGAGAAAAAAGGCACAGAATCACAGGGGCAGACGGAGAAAAAAGGCACATAATCATGGGGACAGAAGGAGAAAAAAAGCACAGATTCACAGGGGCAGAAGGAGAAAAAAGGCACAGCATCACGGGGGCAACAACGGGGACAGAAGGAGAAAGAAGGCACAGAATCACGGGAGCGGAAGGAGAAAAAAGGCACAGAATCACGGGAGCAGGAGGAGAAAAAAGGCACAGAATCACTGGGGCAGAAGGAGAAAAAAGACACAGAATCCTGGGGGCAGAAGGAGAAAAAAGGCACAGAATCAGAGGGGCAACGAAGGGGACAGAAGGAGAAAAAAAGGCACAGAATCACGGGGCAGAAGAAGAAAAAAGGCACAGAATCACAGGGGCAGAAGGAGAAAAAAGGCACTGAATCACGGGGGGCAGAGGGAGAAAAAAGGCACAGAATCACAAAGGCAGCGAAGGGGACAGAAGGAGAAAAAGGCACAGAATCACAGATGCAGAAGGAGAAAAAAGGCACAGAATCACAGGGGCAGCGAACGGGACAGAAGGATAAAAAAGGCACAGAATCATGGGGCAGCAAAGGGGACAGAAGGAGAAAAAAGGCAGAGAATCACGGGGGCAGCGAAGGGGACAGAAGGAGAAAAAAGGCACAGAATCACGGGGGCAACGAAGGGGAGACAGACAACAGCAGTCCCTTAACCCTTCAAGGTAGATCGCCCCCCCTCCGCATAGCACCGCCTGTGTGTCCCTGCCCCAGCTGCCGCTGCTGAGGAAGTTCGAGGCCCTCCTCCACCCGCAGGCTACCACCTGTGCCTCACCCCTGGTGGCCAGTGGTAGGCCGCAGGTTTGCTCATCCTCCATTGTATTGCCTGTATTTTCTTTCATTGCTCCCATTGTAGTGACTGCATTTTCATTATTGTGTCTGTGACTGCTGTTGTCTGTCTCCCCTGCTGCCTGTACGTGGTCGGTGCCCATTCTCTCCCTCTGTTCCCCTCGCTGCCCCCCTGTCTCTCTGCCCGGTTTCCCTTCTGCTCCCCTCGCTGCCTCTGTGTCTCTCTGCCTGTTTTTTTCTTCTGCTCCCCTCGCAGCCCCCGTGTGTCTCTGCCTGTTTTTGCCTTCTTTTTCTTAGCTGCCCCTGCATTTCTGTGACCTTTCTGCCCTTTCTTGTGACCTCTGTGCAACTCGTCCCCCCCCCTTTTTTTGTGACCTTTCTGCCCTTTCCTGGGACCTTTCTCCCTCTGTGCCACTCATTTCCCCCCGTTTTTGTGACCTTTCTGCCCTTTCTTTGGACCTTTCTGCCTTCTGTGCCACTCGTTTGCCCCGTTTTTGTCACCTTTTTGCCCTTCTTGTGATCTTTTTGCCTTCTGTGCCACTCGTTTACCCCTGTATTCTTGTGAACTTTTTGTCCTTTTTTGACCTTTCTGCCCTCTGTGCCACTTGTTTCCCCTTCAATTGTTGTGCCCTTTTGCCTTCTGTTTCCTTCGTCGCACCCCCTGACTGCCCACTCGCTGCCCTCGCCTCCAAGCTGCTCCTCACTCCCACCTCCCCATACATGCCGGCCGCTGCGCGGTCGCGCCGCTGGCGCTTAGCAAGCCCGTCTGCGCCCTTCCACGCCCGTCCGTGCCTGGACCGCGCCCACACCAGAACTCCTGGCCCCCGCACCCGCCACAACAACCGCCGCCAATATAACGCCAGCACTCTGCACGCTCTCAACCTCGTATGGACCCACAACTGCTTAAAGGCCGCCCGAAACGCACACACGGTCCTTTCACCTGCCGGAACTGCAGCTACACCAGCCACAGAGCCGATGAACCACCCGCCAAGAAAGACCTCAACCACCTCCGATGCATACTACTGAACACCCGGTCCTCACGCAAACACGCCGTCGAGCTCTGGGTCCTGCTCAACACAACCTCCCCGGACGTCGCCTTCCTGACAGAGACCTGGTTGAACAACTCCTCCGCACCAGACATCGCCATAGCCATCACAGACGGCTACAAGATCACCCGCAGAGACTGCACCATCGGAGGAGGAATCGCCATCGTCCACAAGAACAGCATCAGGGTCTCGACTAGCACCGACGACGTGCTCAGCACCGCCGAACACATGCATTTCCAGATCCACACTGACCCCAACTCCACCCTCAGAGGCACCCTCGTCTACCGACCCCATGAAGAACCGGGCCTTATGGGCCTGGCGGCACAGGGCACGCCTTAAATCTCCGAGTTCACCTGCCTTGTCGGACAGAGACACGAGACACTCTGTTAGGCGTAGAAAACCAGGTTTATTAGCTGCAGCTAAGCACAGTTGTCCCAGAAGTACAGAGTAGGTTCTTAGGAGACTGCCACTTTTACTCCGTGGCGCACAATCTTTTATAGCACACATATTTACAACGTATACTCCCAATACATACAAGGCTAACCAATAGGAAAAGTTGGAAAACAAGCTATCAAGTGTCCCAAATACGCCCTTCTTTCAGACTCTGTGTGTCACCCCTCCCCACAAGTTAATCCGTGCTAGTGCCTACAATTCAATTTGCAGGTGGCAGGACGTACCTGTATGCCTCAAAGGATAGTTGTGTAACAAGAGAATACAAGGAGAGAATAGCGAAGGCCAGTCGAATAAGATAAAGTAAGGAAAGAATAGGGAGAGCCGAGCAGTCATTCGAGACAGGGATCAATCAGCCTAGACATGGATTAGTGGACTCGGCCAGACCCTGACATCGGTTTCGTAAACAAGGGCAGGGGGTTACTTTTGAACAGAAGAGACACGCAGCAGCTGGAGAAGGCAAAAACACCCCGTTCGTCGTGCTGAGTGAAGGCAACACAAAATGGTGACGGAACACAAAATGGCGGCCGAATACGGGACGAAGTCGAAAACCGAAGAACCTCAGGCCCTCCTTTTGCCATTACTCAGGTAAAACACAAAGGACTCAAGTTAGTCTGAGTCGATGTCAATGGACATGAGGTCGTCGAGCTGTTGCTGCAACATCATTTTAATGTTCTCTGTTTTCTGTGACACAGGCCTTGGGACACACATGGTGGCACAAAGACCGCAGATGGCAGGGCCACACTGTAAACAAGGACAACAAGAGAAAATGATGGCCAAAACCATTCCAAGGAAGGTTAATACCTTCCATCCCCATGTGGACAGTAGTCCCCAAAACCATCCCATCATAGACCAATCTCCTGTGTCCTGATGAATCGACTCGGAAACTATGTGCAATTTAGAGATGGCTTGGTATACCGTAGGGGCGTTATCTGGAATATAAATGCAGCAACTAGACCCGATCAATTTACAGACTCCTCCGCGATCTGCAAGGACAATATCTAGAACCATCCAGTTCTGCAAAGTCATAAGGCGGTCCGCCTGAAGTTCGGCTGTTAGATTACTCAAGGCTCCAGAAGTCACATATATGGTAGCCTCAACAACACGAACTAACTGTCTAATGTTTCTGCTATTGGCCATTGGGCCCCAGAAAGGAAGGAACCCTATGAAAATGTCCCCTCCCTCTTGTCCTGTTGTGTCTTTGGAATCGATAACCCCTCTGCCATATCTATTTCTGTGATGACCTGAAGGAGCAGTGTATGTCGGAGGGAGAAGAAAAGCCACATAACATGTTCCTGAAAAGTTGGTGGGGAGCCACGTGTAGGCTCTGTCATGGCAGACAAAGTGTGTGCCCTGAGATGGTACTAATGGTGAAGAAATCTGGGATGAATAGATGTATGTACGGGAACAAACACTCTTTTCCTGTTGGTTTTTGCTATTTTGACCATTTATCTGTAAACACAAATTGCCTCGATGAGGTATGGTCCAAATTGGTGGGGATCTCCTTAATCTAGCCTTATCTGTGAGGCTAGCAACGTAACAAGTTACGTTCCAACCATCATACGCTCGTTTCTCATCAACGGGTAGCTTACCACTTTCGGCAACTCTATTCATGGCCACTATTCCCTTTATCAAAGAACTATGACTAAAATCTGCTCCACCACCATATGGACTGACGAGAGGATGTCGAAGTTGATTCTGGTATGCATTGGAAAACATGGCCAAATAGGCCCAAGCGGAACCTTCATACGAAAACGGAAGGACTAAATATGGCATCCCTTTCTCTGTGTTATGGGGCATGAGTCCACAAACAGTCAGTAGTATTGACTGCCAGTTGATGCTGATGCACCAGCTGGATGAATGAATTGTTAAAGTATTCTGTTCTCCTAATTTGTTCGTGCTCTGGGAGTGTATGGAACTGATGCGGGGAAGCAGTAGTGGAAAAAGGCAAAGAAACAAGTAGGAACAGGTGCTTGCTGCATAGTGTGAAGAACCCAACCCGCACAAGCCAATAAAATACATAAACATATTAAAATGCACAAGGCTACGCCACATGGACTAAACAACAGTTTCTTATATTTACTTTTCATTTCTTGCTTTTTATCATTCTTTTCCAATTTAATATCCATCCTCGAAAGCGTTGCTCACGGTAATCTTCCTAGATCACTTAGTTGTGATTATTAGCCGTCCTATGACACTGCAAGTCCTGCAGACCTACTGCCACTACTCAGGTCGCAGCCTAAGACTCCTACCGTGACCCTGCAACTTGACGGATGGTTAAAAAAAAATTTCTCTTCAAAGTGTAACCAGAAAAAGAAAAAGAAAAAAAGTTTAATTGTTCTTAATCAGTCTAGGTCTCAGGTTATACCAAGTCTTGTCAGGTACCGTTTGTTCTCGAAACAAAGTCTCTGGGTTTGTTGTGTTCAATCGCGGATGTGATGGTACAGCTTCTTGCAACACATCGTCGTCTTCTTTTTCAGACCTTGTCCAATCCAGACGTGCACTACTGAAAGGTACCAACCGAGGGACCCTTTCGCCCTCACCATCACCTATACCCTTGAGGATCCACTGGTCAAAAGGCAAAGGTACCCTTTTGCAGTGCACGCCATGGATCCAGTTCTTATTTCCGGCGACCTTTACTGCTGTACGTGTTACCAGAAGGACTTGCCGAGGCGGCCCCCAATGAGGTTCCAGATTCTTCTTTCGCTGAAAATTCTTCAGACAGACCCAGTCCCCGGGTTGCATGGAGTGATCTGGGTCTGCGGAGGCCTCTTGCAAAGCATTTTGAACCTGCTGGTGAAGAACACGCAATTTAGTGGTGAGATCATGCAAGTAGTCAATCAACATAGGATACGGAATATCGGAGTACTTTGTAGGTCGAGGGACTCCCCAGACGTTAGCTGGGCCCCCAAAAACAACCTCGTATGGGCTGAGTCCCAAGCGAGAGTGTGCAGCTGTTCTCGTAGATAGGAGTGCCAAAGGTAAAGCATCGCGCCAAGCAAGACCCGTGCTGGCCTGAATCTTTGCCAGCTTGAGCTTGAGAGTGCCATTATAGCACTCTACCAAGCCTGCTGACTGAGGGTGGTTTGCCGCATGGAATTTCTGCCTAATACCAAGACCCGCACACACCTTCTGCATAATTTGGCCTACAAATTCACTTCCATTGTCACTCCAGACAATTCGCGGCAAACCAAACCTCGGGAAGAATTCCTTCAAGAGGGCTTTGGCAGTGGACAAAGCAGTATTATCCTTTAGGGGGTAGGCCTCTATCCATCTGGAAAAGGCACACACCACCACCAGAACATACTTAAGATTGTTGCAACGTTCCATATGAATGTAATCTATTTGTAATACCTCAAAAGGATGCGTAGGGGGAGCAAAATGACCTGCCGGAGTTGGGGTTCCCTTTCCTGGATTATGCATGAAACAAACAATACAATGCTTCACCACATTTTCCGCACATTTAGGGATACCTTCATTCTGCCATACTGGAGCCAGAGGTTTGCATATCCCTTTCGCACTGATGTGGGCTGGACCATGCGCCATAGTAACTACAGGCAATACATAGCCATCTGGTAACAGCCAACGCTGGTGTTCTGACAATTCCGTCCAACATTCCCGTACTTTCTCTCCACTTACTCAATTCCTTCTCTTTAGCCTCTTCTTGAATCATTCTCACACTTTCTATTGTGTCCTCACACATTCCTCCTTCTCTGACCCATCTTGCAGGGCCTGCAACATACATGCGACTTGTAGCATCTCTCGCTGTTTCTTTCGCTACCTCGTCTGCAAAAGCATTCCCGCAACACACATCATCAGTGATCCTTTTATGTGCACTACACTTCACAATGGCTATCTGGGTAGGCAAAGCAAGTGATTCGAGAAGGTCAGTTACCAACTGACCATGCTGCATCTTAGTCCCATGGGAAGTAAAGAATCCTCTTTCATTCCAGAGAGACGGCCAAAACTGTGAGCCACGCCAAAAGCGTACTGGCTATCGGTGTAAACATTCACTCTCTTTCCCTTAGCCAACACACACGCTCTCGTCAGGACAATCAGCTCAACTGCTTGGGCTGAATTTTGTGCTGTCTCCACTACTGTATACAAGGTGGTAACAGCATAGGCTGAAGTCGTCTCGCCATTGGGAAGTTTGAAACAAGACCCATCCAACCATAGTATCCCATCCGGGTCCACGAGTGGTGTATCTTTTAAGTCTATTCTGCCTTTCGTTTTCTCCTCTGTACGGAGAAAACAATCATGTTGTTCTTGGGTGTCTTTCTCTTCTGGAATGGGTAACAGTGTTACTGGATTCAAAGTATTACATCGCTTGATGTGTATATGACTAGCCAAGAGCGTCAGCTCATACCCAGACAAGCGGGCATTTGTGAGATGTTGTGTTTTCGTTCTGTTCAAAAGAGTATCCATTGTATGGGGTACCATAACAACGAGAGTATTATCCAGTACCAATCCAGCAGATTGACAAATGGTTATTACTGCTGCTGCTGTAGCTTTGAGACAACTAGGCAATGCCTTGGCTACTGGATCCAATGTAGCCAAAAAATAGGCACATGGCCGCTGTTTGTCTCCAAATTGTTGCGTTAAAACTGACAACGCGCAATCTTCTTTTTCATGAACGTAGAGTGTGAAAAGCTTACTGTAATCCGGAGTACCTAACACAGGGGCAGAACACAAGGCAGTATGTAAGTCAGAAAAACTCTTCTGACATTCGTCAGTCCAAGGAAGAGGTTGGGGTGTGTCTTTCAGAGTGAGTGCCAGCAGAGGTTTAGCCAACAAAGAAAAATTTGGAATCCACTGTCTACAATAAGAGGTAATGCCCAGAAAGGCACGCACCTCCCTTTGTGTGGATGGTACAGACATTTTATTGTGTTTTTATCCAGGAGCCTAAATCGATATTACTATTTTATGCCCTTGTTCGGTTATAATCAATAATATCCCAATAACGGCATAGTAATCATATCCATATTCAGTCGTAGCACATGCTGTCACATTAAGCAAGGCTACTTCCCCAGACTCCTAGAAAGCACAACGAGTTCTCTAAACAAACCAAACCTCCAGCAACCTGGGAAAGCCCCCTTGCTTTTGTTTTGATTTAGTCCTAGAACTCCTGTGAAGCACTGTAAGAACGGCCAGTTCTTAGTGACATCTTTATTGACGTCTTATGTCCAACCTTACGTCAAACCCGGCACCTTTCAGGTATAAATATACCCATGTTGCCTTAAGCAAACACACGGTGGTGGTTTTGGAGCGTAGCAGCTATCTACTTACCCGAGAGCCCAGCTGATGCGAGAGCCCACGGACGCTGCCCCTCCCTTTTGACGCACTGAGAGAGACGCTGTCTTTTCTCCTGCCGAGAAATCCAGCTCCGGTGTTTCCAGATACCTTTGCGGGTTACTGGGATATCGAGTCCTGAGAGAGAGATACAAGACCTCCTGCTTTCTATTACCCAGGTACGGAGCTGACTAAAACCTTAGGGAGAATTCTTGATTCAGATTCTTGGCAAAAACCAACTTAACTTAAACTGCTACTTACTCCTTCCCACGTATTAGGCTTAGGTCAGGTACACCGGGGTAGGCGTATTTAGAAGCACCAGTTGAGTACGTTAGTCAATGTATATAAGTATGTATATATTTTATCTATTTTAAAGTATCTTATGGCTAAGAAACCATATCAATGCTTTTACAATATTATTTCTTAATCCTCCTTTTACTGTACGCACTTTACTTTACTATGAGTATTGCAATTGTGGCAATTCATTTCTCTCGTATGAGAAAGAAGACTGCTCAATAAATAAAAACCTTTTATTGAAAACGCCCGTCTCTTTTTTCTCTGCACTCTGGTGAAACTAAATATGCACACTTGACTGAGTGAAATAGCGGTCTATTGTTTTCACACGACTCTAGAGATACACTCTTATTCTGATGGAGCAAAGTTGTCATGTTATATGGTTGTCAGAAGCTAATCCCTTCTTGTCTATCCAGGGAGGTTAAACTCCTCCTCGTTTATTCGAGAAAGTTTCTAGTGACCTCTGAGCTAGCTGGCAAAACTTAAGTCTAATATAGTCAGTAGAGACCTAGTCGTCCTCAGTCCTACGTTTACACTGCTGAATATATTATTCCAATGCGCAGAACCTATTGGGAATATAGGAACTACACTACAATTTGTGCGATTGCTTGAATACGTCCTGGGGTCAATCGCCTTCCCTCCTTCGACAAGAGATGACCTAAATAGGTAACCCCTTGGCGGAAATATTGTAGTTTAGAGGTTGACACCTTGTGATGCAGGTCAGACAAATGACGCAACAGCGAAACAGTCACGTTTTTACAAACATCCTCTGAATCAGCAGCAACCAACAAATCATCCACATACTGAATAAGAGTGGCACCTGGAGGCAAAGTGAAGGCATCAAGCTGAGATTTCAAAGCCTGACTATAAATGAAGGGACTCTCACAATAGCCTTGGGGTGCACGTTTGAATCGGAAACTTCGGCCTCTGAGAGAGAAGCCAAATATATCCCTACTCTCCTCAGCAATAGGAATGCTGAAGAAAGCGTTTTTGATATCAATAACCGAGAACCAGGTAGCTGAAGCAGGTATCATTGTGAGCAAGGCAGTGATATCTGGGACGACAGGAAACTGGGTTATAACAATCTTGTTAACCTCCCGAAGATCAATCACAAAACGATATACAGGGGGCTGAGAAGAATCAGTGCGTTTAAGAACAGGTAGAACAGGACTATTGCAAAATTTCCCCTTGTTTCTTCAACCACACCCTTCTGAACTAAATCATGGATGATAGCCAATAGAGCTCTTTCGCCATCGCTGGAAATTTTATACTGAGGAATGCGTGGTAATTTAACATTAGGCTGGACAGTAACCACATAAGGTGGACTTTGGAGCAGACCAACATCATTCGGACCTGTAGCCCAAAGCGTAGCAGGAAGGGAATGCAATTTGGGTGGAAGTTGGTCCTTAGACAAATACATAGGAGAAACCAATTTCTTACCTAAAGTAAGATGTACACCAGAGGGGGAACAGTACAATGTTGCATGAAGACGTTTCAATACGTCCAAACCCAGCAAATTCTCGCCGCAACCAGTCATTAAAATGAGCGGGCCTCCAAATCATGAGGACCAATTGAGATAGGCAAAGGGCAAGAAACCGGGTTACGAACTGGGGCGCCAGAGAATCCTACAGAAACATTTGTTAAGCCAGACAAAGGTGCCCCAGGGAGTTTGGAGTGAATGATAGAACTTCTCGTTGCACCAGTATCCAAAAGAAAGGGCTCTGAAACACCCAATGCAACAACTTCAACATAAGGCCCATTCTGATCCCCTGGAACTGATACGACTCCCTTGCTTTGTCCATGGCTGTCCTAACTAGTGTGAAAATCCTGATTCTCACTTTCAACACAATAGTCGTCATTGTAATATTGTGCAGACTGAGTATTCTGCTGGTCAAAATAATTCATTGAATTCTGAGGGGGAAAGGAACGCTGTGTCTGTGACAACGCACCTCGCCCTCTACCTCTGGGTGCTGACTGAAAACCACCACGGTCTCGTGGCCCTGGCAATCCACCATTATGTTGCAATAAAACCGGACAGCTATTCTTAAAATGACCTTCCTCTTTACAATAGGCACATTGATTAGGACCTAGCAAAGGTCGCGGAACAGAGTGTTCAGGTTTCTGTAACAACCTCTGAGACTGGGGAGGCTGATGAAATTGGCGCTGAGCAGAACGAGGGGGATAAGCCTGTTGCAAAAGAAACTTTGTTTTTAATTCTTTAGTCTTTTTCTCGAGTTTATCCCTTTCCTCCTTATCCCTATTCTCGTAATACTGAGCAGTGGCTAATATCTGGGCAGATGAAGGAACAGCCCATGAACTTTCGGAGTCTTTCAATTTATGCGATAATTCTGGAAGTAAATTAAATACAAATTTATCCACGAATAATCGCAGTCCACCCTCAGTACTCATATCTTGACCACTGTGGTCGATGAACGTCTCCTCGAAATGGGTAAAGAAATCGGAGACACTCTCATCTTTCTTCCGTTTACACGCAGCTAACTTTTTCCAATTAACACGTAAGGCAGGCATCATTGTTTTCATTAAAGTGATGATCCTACCGGGCATTTCTGCAATCAAAGCATCGGGTTTAGCACCTCCTACTTGTGCTGCATCCGCGGCAGTTATAGCAGCCCAATTACCACCTAAAGCTTGGTCGTGGTCCTCCCTAAGAATCCGAGCCCATAACGCTTGTGGGACTACATTTCCCATCAGCATATCAATATCGGCCAAATTCATGATACACGCATCAACAGTCTGGGACATCTCTTTATAATACCCAGCGGGATTTTTACGAAGGTCTGGTAAAGACTGTTTAAGCGCCAAAACTGCAGATCGTTTCCAGGGGACATGTACCCATATACGCTGAAAATGAGCAGGGCCAGGCGGAATATTGCCTGTCTGTGGAACCGCATCTCTCCATACTGGAGGAACTTCTCTCATAGGATAATGTTTCACTTTCTGTCGAACTGCAGGATCAGGTTCAAGAAAAGCCTGAGAAGAAAATAAAGACCTGAAAGTGACAAGTGTCCTTACGGCGTCCTCAACCCCAGAATGCACAATAAATCCTTTATCAAATTTAGCCTGTATGTCTAACAGACCCTGGGGAGCTAAACCCAAGTCCATATCCTCCCATCCTTTGACAAGAGTGTCACACATAACATTAAAAACATATCTCTGCCTGGGCGCATCCCACTGGTGAAAGGTGCTCATGATATCGCACACGCTATACTGTGGACCACTCATGATCCATTTGTGAGCAAGATTGTCCAACACAGTTCGCTCGTCAGGACCTGGGAGTTGACTACGGGATTGCCTTCAAAAAAGAGCAGGAGTCAGGTTAAAAGACCCAAAAAGGGGGGGAGAAAAGGCCAGAAACAGTATCGACCAATCGTTTACGAGCTGTGGGAGAATCTGACAATAGAACGGGAGACCAGGCATTAGCGGAGCAGGAGAGGGTCTGACAGTTACAAGAGGAACCGGGAGTAAAGGAGACTGAGGAACAGGAGTCCGAGGGACAGGAGTCGGTGGCAGTGGAGGCGGGGGTGGCAATACTGGAAGGGGCAATTGTGGAAGAGCCGGTACCAATGGCGGAACGACAGGTGGCTGGACAAGTGGTAACAATGGGGATGCATTGGCACCTTGTACATAGGGCGGAGGCAATCTCAACAAATGGGACAGTAAGGGATCTTCGTCAAGATCCTTACTCTGTGGAGAAGTAGGCAACACAGGGTAACACCTATCTATTGCCATACCATGCTGTCTTTCTGAGACTTCAATCGCCTGATCAATCTTGTTATCTTTAAACTGCTGGGCAGCCTGTATAATCGTCATACCTTTCTCTTTCTTATCTCTTTTTGCCTGCTTAATTTCTCTCTGTTTGGCTTCCTTATGCCAGAGGCGGAAAGAGTCAAACATTGCCGGCCGGGCTTTTCTTTTGAACATATTTGTTTCTAGATTGTCTAATATGTCAGGCTCAAAGCTACCATTTTGTGGCCACTGCAGGGCACCATCTTTCTTTGTGTATCGGATCCATGCCTCGTTAAAGGCAATGGGGCCAACACCATGTTTCGAATAGAGCTCATAAGTGGAAGTTCCAACCGGAGGAATTGGACAAGAGTCCTCCAGCTGGGAATCCCTATTGCAATTAAGACAACAAAACTTCCTAAACTTGCTAAGACCAGGCATATTTAATTCACTGGTCTACTTACAAACTTCAAGGGGTTAGAGCAAATAACACAGACTCACCCCTTGGCTTCGGCTATTGCAATGGTCGAATAATAAACCCAAAAAAACATAACAAAGAAGTGGACGCTACCCACGAATACTTAACTAAGTGTTCTCTCACGCCAACAGAGGTCCGTCTAACGTCTCGCAATACCAGTCGTCACCAAAAGGGGCCAAGGCACGGCGGAAGTCAGGGCAGCAGTCATCAGCAGCCGTTGGAAAGGAGAAGCTGCGCTGCAAAAGACCTTCGGTCCACTTCGACATGCAGGGGTCGCTTGACGTGGTTCGCGAATCCTCCGGAATTTTCTTGTGAGGCTCCTCATGACCCTCGGGCTGAACCGCTACCACTGAAGCCGCCCCACGTTGGGCGCCAGTTGAAGAACCGGGCCTTATGGGCCTGGCGACACAGGGCACGCCTTAAATATCCGAGTTCGCCTGCCTTGTCGGACAGAGACACGAGACACTCTGTTAGGCGTAGAAAACCAGGTTTATTAGCTGCAGCTAAGCACAGTTGTCCCAGAAGTACAGAGTAGGTTCTTAGGAGACTGCCACTTTTACTCCGTGGCGCACAATCTTTTATAGCACCCATATTTACAACGTATACTCCCAATACATACAAGGCTAGCCAATAGGAAAAGTTGGAAAACAAGCTATCAAGTGTCCCAAATACACCCTTCTTTCAGACTCTGTGTGTCACCCCTCCCCACAAGTTAATCCGTGCTAGTGCCTACAATTCAATTTGCAGGTGGCAGGACGTACCTGTATGCCTCAAACGATAGTTGTGTAACAAGAGAATACAAGGAGAGAATAGCGAAGGCCAGTCGAATAAGATAAAGTAAGGAAAGAATAGGGAGAGCCGAGCAGTCAGTCGAGACAGGGATCAATCAGCCTAGACATGGATTAGTGGACTCGGCCAGACCCTGACATCGGTTTCGTAAACAAGGGCAGGGGGTTACTTTTTAACAGAAGAGACACGCAGCAGCTGGAGAAGGCAAAAACACTCCGTTCGTCGTGCTGCCTGAGTGAAGGCAACACAAAATGGCGACAGAACACAAAATGGCGGCCGAATACGGGACGAAGTCGAAAACCGAAGAACCTCACCCCTGGACCCCGCCCCCAGTTCAGCGACTCCATCGCCGACTTCATCGGCACGCACGCCCTGACCTCCACCGACTACATCCTCCTCAGAGACCTGAACTTTCATCTTGAGAACTACAACGACAGAAACTCCACCACCCTCATCGCCAACCTCGCCAACCTCGGACTGAGGCAACTCGTCACAACGCCCACCCACTCCGCCGGCCACACGCTCGACCCAGTCTTCTCCTCAAGCTCCACCGTCTCCTTCAGCCACACCACCGAACTCCTCTGGACCGACCACCGCTGCATACACTTCACCTTCCAGAAACCCACCACACACCACCGCACCCAACACATCCCCTGCCGCCGCTGGAGCAAAAT
This sequence comes from Lissotriton helveticus, assembly GCF_964261635.1. NCBI lineage: Eukaryota > Metazoa > Chordata > Amphibia > Caudata > Salamandridae > Lissotriton > Lissotriton helveticus. The sequence continues at coordinate 1,191,730,242 of NC_136067.1, forward strand.
CATCGAAGACCAACTACATGCAAACCTCGCTATCAGTCCACCCACCGAACCCTCCAACACCGACGTCGCTGCCCACAACCTCAGACGCTGGATCGAGGACTGCGCCAACAACCTCGCCCCGCTGAAGAAACCTCCCCACAGAGACACCAGCAAGAGGGCCAGCTAGTTCACCCCAGAACTCCTAGATTCCAAGCAAGCCTGCCGGAAACTAGAGAAGAAATGGCACAGGGAACAAACTCGAGACAGCCATGAAGCACACAAGGTCGCTGTCCACAACCACCACGACCACCTCATCAGGGTTGCCAAGAAGACCTCCTTCAAAGACCGCCTCGACAACAACGCACACGACAGCAAGGAGCTCTTCAACATCGTGAAGGAATTCTCCAACCCCAACTCCAACACCAACGACATCCCGCCGTCGCAAGCCGTTTGAGACTCCCTCGCCACCTTCTTCCACCGCAAGATAGGAGAGATCCACGACAGATTCAACACCCAGACAGCCCCAACAGACAGCAACACAACAGACCCTCCGCACACCATCGACCACGTCCCCTTGCTAACCTGGACCAGCATGAGCGTCGATGACACCATCAAGACCATGAGCAAAATCCACTCCGGCTCTCTGTCAGACCCATTCCCGCACCACTTCTTCAACAGAGCAAGCAGCTCCATTGCACCCCACCTACGCAACGTCATCAATCTCTCCCTTGAGACTGCGACCTTCCCATAGAGCTGGAAACAGGCCGAGATCAACACCCTACTCAAAAAACCCAAGGCAGACCCAAGAGACCTCAAGAACTTCCGACCCATCTCTCTGCTCCCCTTCCTGGCCAAGGTCATCAAGAAAATCTTTAACAGACAGCTAACTTGATACCTCGAAGAGAACAGAATCCTGGACCCTTCCCAGTCAGGGTTCCGCAGCAACCACAGCACAGAGACCGCCCTTATCGCCGCCACCGACGACATCAGGACCCTGCTAGACAACGGGAAGACTGCAGCACTCATCCTCCTAGACCTCTCTGCCGCCTTCGACATCGTCTACCACCGCACACTACGCGCACGCCTCCAAGCCCCAGGGATCCGAGACAAGGCTCTGGAATGGACCACCTCCATCCTCTCCGGCAGATCCCAGTGAATCCACCTTCCCCCCGTTCCGAAGCCTCCGAGATCATCTGCGGCGTACCCCAAGGATCCTCCCTCAGCCCGACACTGTTCAACATTTACATGGCCCGCTCGCACACGTTGCCCGAAAGCACAACCTCAACATAATCTCCTACACCAACGACACTCAACTGATCCTCTCCCTCACCAAGGACCCCATCACTGCCAAAGCCAACCTCCATGAAGGAATGAAGGCTGTCGTCGACTGGATGAAGATCGGACAAGACGGAGGTCCTCATCCTCTGCTCCGACCCTACAGCCTGGGACGACTCCTGGTGGCCAACGGCACTGGGGGCAGCCCTGACCCCCACCGACCACGCACGCAACCTGGGAATCATCCTCGACTCAATGCTCTCAATGACAAAGCAAGTCAATGCCGTCTCCTCCTCCTGCTTCAACACCCTCCACATGCTCCGCAAGATCTACAGATGGATCCCAACAGATACAAGCAAGACAGTCACCCAGGCCATCGTCAGCAGCAGAATTGACTACGGAAACGCCCTCTACGCGGGACCCCCGACCAAGCACATCAATCGACTACAACCCATGCAAAATGCCTCTGCACGACTGATCCTCGATGTACCACAACACAGCCACATCACCCCCCACCTGAGAAACCTGCACTGGCTCCCCGTCAACAAGAGGATATCCTTCAAGCTCCTTATCCACGCACACAAGGCACTCCACAAGACCGGCCCAGCCTACCTCAACAGACGGCTCGCCTTCTACACCCCCAACCACCAGCTACGCTCCGCCGACCTCTCACTCACCACCGTCCCGCACATCCGAAGAACAACCACCGGTGGGAGATCCTTCTCCCACCTCGCCGCCAAGACAGGGAACACCCTCCCACTGAGCCTACGACAGACCCAAGACTTTCTGACCTTCAGGAGGATACTAAAGGCCTGGCTGTTCAATCAGTAGCGCCCCCCCAGTGCCTTGAGACCCTCACGGGTATGTAGTGCGCTTAACAAATGACTGATTGATTGATTGGTCACGGACACCAAGAGAGTGCAATACAATGGAATGACAAATGACAAACAAATCTAAGGCCTACCACTGGCCACCAGGGATGAGGCGCAGGTGGTAGCCTGCGGGTGGTGGAGGGCCTCTAACATCCTCAGCAGCAGCAGCTGGGGCAGGGACACACAGGCGATGCTGTGCAGAGGGGGAGCGACCTACCTGGTGGGGTCAAGGGTCGCATCCCTTAGAGAAAGAGGGCACCCGATATGGCATTCTACTTGGTCACAACTAGACTATTGGATTATATCTTGGGGGCTTGGCACCTGGCTGCTGCACTGTGAGGGAGAACCCTGTAGTGCACCACCCAAAACCCACTACGTACTGTGGGTTTAAACTCTGACTCGGGAAAGCAGCCAAGACCGCCATGGACTTGGAACATCAAAGACCAGCAAGAGTTAATTTGTTGCCCCCAGCCTCTCCCCTACAGGAAGGATGAGGAGTTCACAAGGAGAGGGACCAATACGAGACTCACCATGGAGGAGAAAGGGTGGAACAGGAAGAGGAAGTGGAAGCATCGTCCGGAGCTGAGGTCAAGGGGCTGAGTCAAGAGGATCTATGAAACGCAGAGAAAGAAGGACCAGGAAAGACGCGGAGGAGAAAAGCCGGGGAAAGGCGGGGAACCAGAGGAAGGCTTCGATGACTACAAAGAAGTGACCGAGGAGTGGAGCGAGGACTGGTGGATTCCCCCCAGGAGTTGTGAAATCGCTGCCAAAACTCAGGAGGGAGTGGGATTGGGTCTCGAGGGAGCGGGTGAGTAGTGAGGAATGGTGCGAAAAGCCCTGAAAAGACCGGCAAAGCATTTCTTTTCCTTTCATTTTTTCCCCCCTTTCTTGCCTTCCTTTCATTTGTCCCATTGGACTGCACATCAGTAGAAGCAGACTAAGAACAAGAGTGCTTCTGGCGCAACAGTGGGTGAGGCATTTTTGATGATTTAAGGTGGCAACATCTTTTTGTTTGGCGATATCTTCAGGTGCAAGGGAGAGAAACTCTCTTGTATGCATTTGCGTGTCTGGAACTCTGCTCTCAACCATGTTACGGTCGCAAACAGAATTATGTGTGGTTTTGTGTGTGAAATTGGGTGAGAAAAGGGAGGGAGGGAGGGAAAGGGGTCCATAAATACCCACCTTTATATCTTCTGACACTACACCAGACCTGATGTAGTGCATGGAACCATTTTTTCACTCCTGGTGTGGTGGAGAATGCTACCCCAGCTTTTCAGTTGGAGTGTACCTACCTCAAGATACTCACCATCCTCCTTCTTTCGAGCTTCTAGAGGGATATCCGCCTCCTAGCTTCTATTTCCGCCCTTCCATCCCATATGCATACACAACATTTGGCCCGAACATATTCGGACCACTTCCCAGTCCTAATGTGGTTGTCCCCACCAACTTCTCCTGCCCCCTTTCTGTCTTGGAGACCCCACCCCTCCACGACTTTACTGGATGCCCTTCTTCGTGAAGAGATGCGCCAGGAGATACATTATTTCTTTCAACATAATATTCATTCTGTCTCGACATTAGTGATGGTATTGGAAGCATTCAAGGTTACCGTTCTCAGCCTCTCCATTTCTAAGAGAGGGGGAATATTATGAGAAATTCAAGATATGCTTCGAAAACTGGAGGCAGAGCTCGAACATTTGGAAGTGCGCCTCAACCATTCTGATGGGATGGGAGAGAGCATGCTACATTCTGGGATACAGTCACCGAATATCAGGATACTGCAGACCGTGAATGCCTACATCAAATCAGATATCAGTGGGCCAGACGTTATGGGGAGGGAGAGTGCCCCGGCAGCGCTCTTGCCGAACTAACTCACAAACATTATTTTTCAAATGATATCCTAGAGGTTAAAGACTCTGAGGGAGTCCTGGGGAAGGACACCAAAGGTATTCTACATGTTTGTGTCTTTTTACTCCTCTCTCTACGCCACTCATAGATCCTAGTCTCTTAACATTAAGGCTTATCTGGATGATGCACCATTGGGATGGCTGAGCAATGCCCAGAGGGCGTTCCCTTCGGCTGACTTTGAAAATGATGAGATTAGGGCTGCAATTATGCAATTAAGATCAGGGCTGGCTCCTGGATTGGACATCTTGCCAGCTGAATTTTATAAAACATACTCAGACCTTTTAATCTCTGTCTTAAAAACTCCATATGAAGAGGCCCGAGTGTCAGGCATCCTCCACCCTCCATCGAGAGGCTTTAATTATAATATTTCTAAAACCTGGTAAAGCAGGGTATTTTTGTGAGTCATATTGACCTTTTTCCCTTGATCAATTGTGACTTGAAAATCCTGGCTAAGATATTGGCCATTTGGATCAGACTTCTCATGACCTCCCTGGTTTGCCTGATCAATCTGGTTTCCAGGGAGAGCGACCTCTCACAATCTGCGTACTCTGTTTTCACTCTTGCAAGATAGTGACCCAGACCTGACTGCGGTGACTGTCTTTTTAGACGCCACCAAAGCATTTGATTCTTTTGAGTGGGATTATTTGCTAACAGTATTGAGACACATGGGTTTTCCATCTTCGTATCTCTCCTGGAAAGAACTCTTATATACCCAACCACAAGCAAGTAAATGGTGCATGCTCTCCTTATTTTCCCATCTTCCGGGATACCAGACCGGGATGTCCGCTATCCCTTTTATTCGCCTTAGCATTTGAGCCATTGGCGGCCAAGCTCCAACAACACCATTGGGAACACTCGATTAGATATCCTCCCAGACGTCTGCTGGTATCCCTCTACGCTGATGATATCACTTTATACATATGGGAGCCCCAGATAAGTCTCAATCCCATCCTTTGGGAGTTCATTTGCTTTGGAGGGCATTTGGGAGTCATGATTAGTTGAGATAAATCCCAGATATTTCCCCTCACCCCCAACACCCCACAATATATTCCTGACTATCCTTTGACATTGTGCGATTCAGAGATAAAATATTGGAGGATAATGATCTCCAGAGATAAAACAGATTTAATTTGTGCCAACTGTGGCACCGTATTCGCTACCATTACGAATTCCATTACAAGCTGGATTTCTCTGCCATGGTCACTTGCTGGCTGAATATCTTTAATATAGGTGGTCATCCTGCCTAAATTGTACTTGTTCATCAGCATTCCATACACTCCTGGCCATCAGTTCTTCAGAGTGCTAAAGATGCAGCTCATTTAGCCTGCCTGGGGGGCAACCAGCCCAGACTCTGCTGGGAGGTTTTGCCGCGCCCATTCTCGATGGGTGTATATGAAGCCCCAGATTTTGAATTGTATTTCCTTTGTGCCCATACCCACTTCGATGCAAATTGGTTCCACCCCCCCCCTCCCTACATGCCCCACCTGGCAATCGAGTAGGGATACATGGTGCCAATCCCAATGACCACTTTTTTGGTGTGGAATCACCAGGATGGAGAGACAGATACCACAACCAAGGCCTGTACTTCTACGGCCTGACGGAAACTAGCCCAGCGAGTCAAAGCATCTAAGATATACTTCCCCACTCTAGAGGATACCATATCATCCCCTGCTTCTGGTTACAAGCAAGGCTCTGTGCAGACAGATGCTTTGTAAGGTTGGCAGCCCACATGTGGGGTGACCTGTATAGAAAGGGGAGCTTTGTGAGCAGGAAGGTCTTCTTTGGGGACATTGCCCCAACTCAGATGGATATATTCTTGCACTTTTGCCTGCAGCATAATGTTAAGGCAGCCACTACTGAGTTCCCAAGGGAGCCCCTACATTCACCCGCTTACATATGATGCTATCATCTATCATTCTAGGGCCACCCGATACCCCCACAATGACCGTAAAGAGATCCCCGCACTGATTCTTTAAAGCTGAACCATCTAGAAGTGCCAAACTGTTAAATCTATTTTAGAGCTCTATAAACATAATACTTTAAACTTCTATTCCCTTGCTGAATCACTGCATGGGCTAGAAAACCTAGTTGTTCAACCGGTTTGCAGTTGCTGTAAAATGTAATTCAGCTCCATTACACATGTATGTATGTATGTTAAGTTCCTTAGAACAAACGTAGCAGTAAGCAATATCACTATGCAAATATGATTGAAAACCATTAATCTGATGCCTACACCTCAAAGGAAGCATTAAGTGGTTTTCAAAGGGGAAGCGTGCACTCTCCCCTTTGTTATTGGCTTTGGGTGACCTGGGGGAATAGGCTGTGGTCCAGGGTACCACTGCCTTCTCACCCCGAATATGTTCTAATTTCTTTTTTTTTAAGGCTGCAGTGATCCATTTATGAACGTGGGATACGTTATAAGAACATAAACGTTTACTATTTGACAATGCAAATACAGGGATCATGGTCTGGTGTTTCCTGAAGGCCATCATAGTTTGGTTTGTAGCCAATAACCTAGGGTCACAAATAACAACCAGCTTAGATAATTTTACTACATAGGTCCCAAAACCAGAGACAGATTGCAAAACGTTCATGCACAATTTGCAAACTCTTTTTGGGACCTACATCTGAATGGATCCTGCCTCAAGTTAATTTGTAAATGATGAAGAATTGGTCTACATTAATTTGTACTGCAATATATTATAAGATCCTGGCTGCTGAGAAGAGAAAGGCTTGCCACCGAATGCCTGATTATATCTGTCATGTTTGTGACAAAGTACAGGTCTACCAAACTTTAAATTATTTAGTCCTCTTCTTCTTACACTTCTCTGTCACAAGCCTGGTAATGCAGCTGCTAAGGCTTCTACAAAGGCCACAATGGATCATGATCTTTCTTGCCAGGTGTTGTGGTGGGGAAACAGCCTTTACAACGGATGCGTTGTAACACATGCCATTAACCTGCATGTTGTTACAACGCGAAAGGCTTGGTGTAGGGGGTAGAAGGTGTTGGATTTAACTCCAACACCTTCCCTACTGTTGCACACACTGGAGTTGGAATAGTAAATTATACTATTCCAACTTCGAGTGCACCCCAAGTCGGGGTAAATGTATGCGTTGTAAACACATGCAGGGTAATGGCATTGGTTTTAACATCACACAACCTTGTGGTGTCTTGATAGTCATATTCTTGAAAGTGGTGCAGCTGACTTGGAAAGTGATTTGGGTGGCGGGGGAAGGTTCCTTAAAAGTAGGAGTGCTCAGGACATGTATTCTTAGCCTTTGATAAGTTGCATTGAGGAATCACATTTATTTGTTTTGCATGATAAAGAACCGGCAGAGGACGTGTTCACAGATCATGATGTTTGTGTCCACCAGGAGTGCCGCATGCGGTGGTTCTGTGTAGAGGTGAAAACTTCTAATACTTAAATAGATCTTCAAATCATTTATGTCTTGATTGTTGATGATCAACACATTTAGGAGGCTCACTTTAGGCACATAGTTTATTGGAAGTATGTAAACATTAGTGAGGTATGTGAATTCAAGGCTCATTGAACATTTTAGGGACCAGGCACTCAGTCTTAAAATTAATGTGCTGTTCATTGGTAGTCAATGTAAGAGTTTCAAATATTGGTAGATGTGATCGGACCTTTGTAAACTGAGGATGAGTTTGGGTGCATGGTTTTCTGAAAGGATACATTTCAGTTATCATTTGTGCAAGGAGCCTACCGTAATTTTCACACAGTCATTCAAAGGTACATGACAACTTCAAGTATCAATATCTGAAAATGGTAATCCTGATGAGTTTTGATATTGTGTGGACTGAACTTTGGGTTTGAGTTCCTATCCTCTTCTCAAAAATTCACCACCGTGGAAGTGGACTGACTTTTCGTACAGGTACCATTGACCTATTTTTAGTACTTCCACTTCCATTGAGCAGCTGCTTATTCCTGGCCCCTGTAGATCATTACTGTCTGACCCTAATGAAGCACCGGACTACCTCTTCAGTGTCACCATTCCTGGTACCTCTTGTTTCTTTGTAGTGGTTGACAACAGCTCCCTGATTTGAGAATGGCAATGATGACCTAAAATGACATCCTTATTAACATCTAATTTAATTTCCATACAAGCCTTGGTCATGGTCATGGCTGTGCATCTCTGATATCTGGTTTATAATTTGTCCAAAAGTTAACTGTAAGGACGCCTTTACAACTCAGAGCACAGAGTTCTTTCTCCGCCGAGAACACAGGTGCGCTGCACTTTACCCTCGTTGGGGGGGGGGACTAGGGCACTCTGCACCTTCTTTTGCTGGAGGCCAATTAACGCCGTATCTTCCAGCAGCAGCCTGTGGGGAGGACTACGACACCCACAAGCCTTAGCGCCAGGAGGCACTATCGTCATACTTTTGCGCTCGGAGGCGCAGAAATTCAGCCCAGGGCTCCTACGATGCGGGGCGCCCTTACAACTCAGAGCACAGAGTTCCTTCTCCGCAGAGAACACAGGCACGCTGCACTTTATCCTCGTTGGGGGGGGCGACCAAGGCACTCTGCACCTTTCGTCGCTGGAGGCCAATTAACGCCGCTTCTTTCAGCCGCATCCCGTCGGGAGAACTACGACACCCACAAGCCTTAGCGCCAGGACGTGCTATTGTCATACTTTTGTGGCCGGAGGTGCAAAAATTTGGCCCAGGACTCCAGCGGCGCGGGATGTACGCGGCGAAGCCCGGGCCCAGGGCGGGCCCGTCCTGCACCCGTCATCCCTAGGAAGAGGCAGGGCAGGGCCATCCCACTTGGATTTTTGGCCCTCGCCCGTGTTATGTAGAGTGAATACCCAGCAGGTTGTACCAGCAAACTGTGAGTAGGTAATAACATTACTTGTTCAATCTCAGGATTTGTCGGAGATCAGCTATATGATTATGCTGTACTCCTGTTCTTGAAACAACGAAGCCACAAAGTAGAGCTAGTTCTATTTAAATATACCTGCTGACCCGGTTATGGGATACGTGTCTAGGAGATGGGCAGGAAAGGGATGGTGGCTAGCAAGCAATCAGTGACTGACCCATTAAATACACCCAAGAGAGGTCCACCACCATCGACATCTATCTGGCATGTGCTGTAGGAGTTTTAACTAAAGAAACTGATATGGCAGAGCGGCGCCTGTTGATCACCTCATTGGGCCAGGATGGAGGGTCTGATGACAGGGGAGGCGCGACTAACATAAATACCATAACTATTGGCAAGGGTATGGCCAATAAACAAATAGTTAAACAAAAAAGAGGGGGACCAAGGAGCTAATAAAGGTCCAGTGTCCATGCTCCTAATACAAGTCTGAGAACAAAAAGGAGGACAAAGTTCCTATACAAGGGTGCAAAAGTCACCGGTGTATCAGGGTGCAAACAGTCACCCATGCATTAAAAACAGGGAAGGATAAGGGAAAGGTAATCCTAGGTATAAAGTACCCTAATATGAGAGGGAAAGACATTCAACATCCTCTGCTGCCCTCACACACTCCGAAGGATGTCATGCTTCATCATCGGGCATTTTGCTCCTCGTAGGGCCGGCGCTGCAATTCCCTACGGGACCCCCGAAGGGTCACTTTGTCGGAGATCTTTTTGAGGAAATGCCGGATGTTGCATGAGGGTGTGTGGGGAAGGGTAAAGGAGGGTAATTCATGTACGTGCAAACGTGATAGTGTGATAAAATTCCAAGGGTATGGAAGCAGCGGTAAGTTTTTCTTGGTAAACCCTTGGCAGTTAAGAATACTGCTTAAAAATGACTGACCCCAAAAGGCCCACTATGCCTGGGTGTCTATAGTCGCGGTCGACATGTTTTGCGCCTCTGTCGCCCGAAGGTCATTGGCGCTTCTTCAGGACCAAACAAAAAACAGTGAAGTGCACGTGAACATAATACATAAAAGTTAAAATGAGAACCCTCTTATCTCAGCCAGGGCGGGTAAGGAAGCCTGTATACCCTCTATGTAAATTCAGCTGCTACACAGAAGCTGCTCCTGGTTGATACCTAGGAAACAAGAAAACAAGATAAACCATATGTGAGCGTCAGTAACTACTTGATGCATCACGAGGTGCCACTTTTGTGTACACCTATTTTCACCGAAAAATTGCGCAGGCACACGGGAAAGGTCCACCATGAGGCGGGGGCCGTTAGTACAAAGAGCAATTAGCGCTTATATTATTAAAAAAGTTAAAATAAGGCACCTAGACTTGGCTACATGGAAGTGGTTAAACGTGTAACAACTATGAGGCAGGAGCCTGCCAATGTTGAAATATGGTAGAATTACCAAAACGTGGAAATAGGTGGAACACCATCACCATGCTTACCAAGCACTAGTAAAAGCACTCCTCAAATGGTCAAGAGAATGGACGCCCACGTATAGTCGGGCTGTGGAAACAATAGACACAGGCCAGGCACATAAACATAAATAAAAATGTAAATGCACCAATGGAGTTAGGTGAAAATGATGGCAACCATCAAGTGACTGGAACGAAATGGTACTTACAAAGATATACGGGTGCTGCCTCTAGTGCACCTACCCCTGTCCAAACGCTCGCCGTAAGTAAATTAAGAACGGCAAAACGCAGGATTTTAAATCAACAAGTCGGGCAAGGGGAGAGGCGGAAACTCTTTCCGGTGATGTCTGAATAGGAAGTATCTCAATGCGCATGTGCAGCATGGCGGCGAAGAGGCGCATACGCATCAATTGTACACACTCTTCCCTTGCGCATGCGCACTGGCTTGAATGAAAAGGAAGGTGTCAGTACCGGTAATGTCTCAAAACAGCTATCAGGAATCAAGCAGTTCCTCCGGTATTTTGGCACCCTTCAATTTCTTAGGCATCACCGTGTAAACCAGGTCCTAATATCATTACCGGACCACGCCTCGTATATAAATGGCCTGTGTAGATGTTCCCTAACAAAAAAACCATCCCGACGTGGATGCATGGGCCATATAGAGGGGCTAAAAGGATACGCCTAGGTTGCCTAAAAGGGAGGGGGGGACTGTGATATGCGTCCTAATGTTTATTTAATTGCAAAGAATTAATTGACCAGGAATTAACTAGGCCCAAAATTTCTGAGCATAGTTACAAGTCAGCTCCCACTGACCCCAAAGACCAATCTTGTGTGGCCGCTGGAAAAGGGGGGGGGGAAGGAATAGAGAAGGTCCCACGGCCAAACTGCTGTGCATAATCAATTAAACAAAAAAGAGGGGGACCAAGGAGCTAATAAAGGTCCAGTGTCCATGCTCTTAATACAAGTCTGAGAACAAAAAGGAGGACAAAGTTCCTATACAAGGGTGCAAAAGTCACCGGTGTATCAGGGTGCAAACAGTCACCCATGCATTAATAACAGGGAAGGATAAGGGAAAGGTAATCCTAGGTATAAAGTACCCTAATATGAGAGGGAAAGACATTCAACATCCTCTGCTGCCCTCACACACCCCGAAGGATGTCATGCTTCATCATCGGGCATTTTGCTCCTCGTAGGGCCGGCGCTGCAATTCCCTACGGGACCCCTGAAGGGTCACTTTGTCGGAGATCTTTTTGAGGAAATGCCGGATGTTGCCTCATCCGACATCCTTCGGGGTGTGTGAGGGCAGCAGAGGATGTTGAATGTCTTTCCCTCTCATATTAGGGTACTTTATACCTAGGATTACCTTTCCCTTATCCTTCCCTGTTTTTAATGCATGGGTAACTGTTTGCACCCTGATGCACCGGTGACTTTTGCACCCTTGTATAGGAACTTTGTCCTCCCTTTTGTTCTCAATCAACAAATAGACCAAGTAGAACAAGCAAGAGGTGATCGTGCCCTCAACAACCAGATTCCGACAACATTCAGGGGCGAACAGGGACCGCTACACATTACCCTGGAAATAACATCCATAAGGGCAGTAAGAGCCGCAACTAGAGCCCTAAATCCAGCAGCCAAATGGAAGCGGAAGTCCCCAAACACCCCCCGAACTCCAGATGAGATCATATTATTAGGAGAAGGCTCTTAAGACCACAATCAAATGGACTCACAAATTTGGACACCCTTTTGAGACAAATGATCCGCTGTTGTTAACAAAATAATAAACCCACTTAAAGAAAGGTTGTGTAGAGTTGAGGAAGAATTAAAATAAGTTAGCGAGGGTGAGAATCGTAGACAAGTAGGTAAGGATCTGAGTATAATTCCTAGAGGCCAGCCACCCGGTTTGGAGGGAGCCACTGGACACAGACTAGATGTGATGAGAACCAGTGATGGATCTAAACCTAGCAGTAATGCTACAAGGGGTGGGCAGAGGATAGTACAGCACCAAGGTCCTAATCAACAACCTCATAGGACTGAGAAGAGTTCACCACCCCAAGACCTAGTTACTATTAATCTACCACCCGCAAGTTGTCCATAGGTGGTAATCTTGGTTAATGTCCCGCTAATAAAAGAAGGGTCCATGGAAACCACAGAATGCTTGACCCAGAAGGTAGTCACTGGTTAAGCAAAAAACACTTATTCTCCCCTAGTAGAGTCAATGAGATCTTGCTCACAAGGAAAGTAGGGTGGATTATCCCGTTGGCAAAAGACTATAGGGATGACAGTGTTATAATTAAATTTAGAAACCCAAGAATTGCAGGAGGTATTCTAAATGAGATCAAGACTATACCTGTTGAGCCTGCAGCTATGAGTATACTCCTATTGTTTTTTTGTTATCAACATCTGAGGGATAATGATCAACACCATAAGGGCACACTGGATTTCGAAAGTGAAAGGCCCATCCAAAATTTGTACCCCCACTGCGCTCCGGCTTTCACAATATATAATAGATTTGAAGCACTGAGTGGTCTAGATGACAATGAATGACTCGGTAACGAGCCAAACGGAGCGGGTACCCTTAAGGCTCAGCAACCTCTGCCTGATATAGCCGTTCCTAAGATTAGCTATCAAACAAAGTATCCCAAGATACCCAATATACATTTAGTGAGTATGCAGGACTTTACCACGGAAGGGTTGGATGTCGATAGAAATGGCAGAAACAGTAATGACAATATTTTTAATGACTGAATAATGGTATCAGAAAAAAGCAGTACAGAGATACTTTATAATAAAGGTTATGTTTTTGCTACCTGGAACGTCCACGGGCTGGCAGGCAAGGTCCAATTAGCTGACTGGGTTATTTTTATGTTACCAAGGAGAGGACTGGGCTGTTCCTGGGGTGCAGGTGCAGGTCAAAGGAGTGTGGATATGTAAGGGTGGTTAAATAGTAACCAACTGGCGAATATCCATTTTGTTGGATATATTGGCCTCACACACCCTTGCAGGTGTCATGCTTCATCATGGGCAATGCTCCTCGTTGGGTGGGCGGTGCAATACCCAACGGGCAACACCTCAATGAGGGGCTCTTTGGCGGAGATCTTTTTATCCAACTGCCCGTGGGTGAAGAGTACCAGAAGGAACTTTATACGGGTGGTCCCGTGCGCTAACTAAAAACAATAGTTAGTCTGGAAGGTCTGGAAAATAATGTATTCCGCACTCAAGACTATACTAAAAGGTGAAAGTAGTGGTCGACATGTTTCTCGCTTAGGGTATATTCACCTGCGATTCATCAGGACCTAAAAGTTTGCTGTCTACAGTATTGCTGATCTAGCTAAGTATCAGTGCTTTAAACGATAGTTACGTAGTAAAGTAAAATACCTGCTGATACATTGTCCCATGCCTGGTATTGGAAACAAAAAAAGGGAGAAGACAGGGAATTACATCTCTCAAGCAAGTATAGTTCAGTAATCCACATTCGTTCTGACCTAGTGCACTCTGTGGCATGCTAGTGTAGGTGACTACTAGCGCATCGTGCAAAATAAAACATCATAACACACTAGTGCAACATCTCCAGATGGAGTCGTGGTGAGTGACATGCTCACCCGGATGAATTGGATGGAGACATTACTTTGTGACATTAAAAACAAGAAGAGCTGCAGCAGTGGTGTTGTTCTAAATGGGTCAAGGTAACCCTACTCACCTAAAGGTCAAATAATTAATGTAACAGCAGTGCCTGGCGGGATGGAGATCGGTGAGTCAAGCCACTGTAGCTAAGGCTATATTAAGAGAAAGCAAGGGAGGAAAGCAAACAGTATACATTTACAAATCATATTAAGTATTATCGTGAGCCTTATTTGGTAAAGTTACTATTGTCTATAAGCGAGTCAGTGTAGACAACTGTACAACAAACAAATCGGCCTTGCAGTGCCCATGAATTATGCTTTCCGCTGTTTCCCATAGTGGAGTTTGTCATATCGATTGTCAATGGTAAAATGGTGTTGAAGCGGTTATGGTCATAATTACCGCGAGCAGGTTGATGTCACTAGGGGTCGGTGCACCCATCACGGGAATCAGTGAGTGATCGGGTAACCACTGTTGCCCATGCGCACACTCAGTGACCAGGAAATCATTGGAGGCAACCAAAGATAATGGCCCCGTGTATTAAAATAGAAAAACTAGATAGTCGGTATTCTTGGGAATCTTAAAGACTCGTGGGGCAGGGACGTACCGGTAGGATAGTGTCCGCTGCATGACCGTCTGTGCACTTACTTGTTGCTCCCGTTACTCTGCTGTGTCACCTACCCCTCTCCGCCAGGACCGTATAGAGCCGAGTGGTCCGGCGGTAGTGTTGTTAAATAAAGTTAAGGGCGGGGTGGGGGAGGAGTGTTTCCCAGGTCGCTGCGGGTCTCGCAGTGGAGCCAGTAACTGGCGCGGCCATTTTGCACTGGTGTAGGAAGGCTCGATTTACCTATAACTTACGCATTTACCTGGTGAGCGAGGTATTGCGTTTGGTGTGTGCTTCTCTTTTAAGGGGGGGATTCCTCAAGTCGCTTGTAAAACAGTAGCAATGGGATAAGGGAACAAAGTGAACCCGATCCCTGCGGGTCAAACGGCGATGAGAGTCAAAAGTGCGGCCATTTTTTAGTGGTGTAAGTTGAGTCTATTCAACTACTGTTCACCCAATTACAGAAGAGGACCCTCATGTGTCTGGTGTAAGGTTTATGTAAACAGAAAATCTTAATTCAGATTCTTTGTATATTTGTGGCAACGTGAACCCTAAAGACGGGTCAGATAATAGTGTCACCATTCGTGGAATGATGGTGTGAGAGTTGGCATGTCTTGTAAGACATAAGCCCCGGAGTCTGGTGGCTCACACGGCCCCGCTATTCTGTGTGGTCAAAGTTAAGTAGTTATCGTAGACTAGAGGCTGTTCAAACAAATGCCTAGGGCAATGGTCCTCATGCCGATTGTTGAGCTAAAAGGTTTTTTAATCTTCCTCAATGGGAGTGTAGGGGATCATGTATCATTGGAGCGCCACCTGTGGTACGTATACAAATAAGGAGAGGATTAAAGGGAGCTCCTGGGGATGTCCTCATTGAGCCCCTTCCTGTCTGAGGCCAGACGATGGATCCACCTTTGTTCCCTAAAAAAGAGATTCTGTTTCGTTATGTTTGGGTTTGCTTCAATTATTAGCCACTGCAAGGAATCAGCTGTGTGATTGGTCTCAAGGTAGTGTCTACACATCTTAGTATTCACCTTCCTGCAGCAGAAGTTACACCGGTGCTCAGAGATACGTTGTTTGATAGGTCGAGTGGTCATCCCCACATATTGGAGACCGCAGGGGCATAGTAGTAAATATACACAATTCGGTGTGTTACAATTTGTGTGTCCCCTTAGCTCCCATGTAGGTTGGCTCGGAGCGCTTTAGGGTGGTGGCTATTGTAATGGAGTAAGCTATTGCGGTCTGTTGGTTTTCTGAACATGCTGGTACTCAATTGACCTTCAGAAAGTTTGATTGTCAGATTGAGAAAGGAAACCTGTGTGGCAGAGACCGTCATTGTGAAGTGCAGGTATGTATTCAGTGTGTTCACCCATTCAAAAAATTCATCGAGGGAGTCCCTAGTACCAGTCCAGAAGATGAGGATGTTGTTGATGAATCTCCTCCACAGTTTGATGTTGTTGTGGTAGGGATTGGTGATGGGGTCGATATGTTTGCTCTCAAAATCAGCCATGTAGAGGCACGCCACCGAGGGGGCAAAAGTACTCCCCATCGATGTCCCTTGAGTTTGATGGTAGTACTTGCCTTTAAACTCAAAGAAGTTTTCGGTCAGTGCCATGTTCGCACATTCCATGACAAAGGCTGGGGGTGTAGGTGAGGTCCTTGTCTCGGTATTGAGTATTTCCTCAATCACCTCCAGGGAGGCCCTCTGTGGGATGTTGGTGTAGAGGGCCTCTACATCTAGAGTGACAAGCAGTTCAATTTGGAGGTCCTCCTGAAAGGTGTCTAGGAGACGTAGGACATCAGTCGTGTCCTGAATGTAGGATGGAATGCGTTTGACCAGGGGTTGAAGGAAGTGATCACAAAATTGTGATAGCGGCTCCAGTATTGAATCAATACCTGAAACGATTGGGCGTCCAGGTATAGGGGTGGTCTCCTTGTGTATTTTTGGGAGAGTGTAGAAATACTGAACTCTGGGGTCTTTCTTAGTCAAGAATTCCACCTCCTTTTGGGAAATCCACCCATCACTCAGAGCTGACTCGACAATACCAGCAATGGTGTGTGTGAGGCGTTCAGTGGGGTTAGATGGGATTGGTGTATAATACCGTCCATCCCCCAGTTGTCTGAGGCATTCGGTTTCGTAATCGATGGTATTCATAAGAACAGTGGCGCCCCCCTTGTCTGCCTGTTTGATGGTTATCGTAGGATCGTTGGCTAAACAGTCAAGCGTTTCTAGCTCAAATTTGGACATATTATGGTGTTTATTATGGTGGTGAAGCGTTGCCATTTCTTTGAGTACCGCTTGTTCGTATGTTAACACCTCATTAGGCACCATCCTGCTGTGTGGGGTGAAGGTGGAAGGATTGTGGAGGCCTGAGTCCTCAGTTGTCTCACTCTCTCTTCCATCAAAGAATGCCTAGAGTCTGATTTTGCGAAAAAACTTTTGTATTTCGCAAATCCGTGTAAAATGGTCAATTTTCGGAGTTGGAACAAAGCCAAGTCCCTTCTCTAGGACCTTCTCCTCTTGTGAGGTGAGTTGGTGCGCTGAGAGGTTGACCACTAGACTCATTTTCGTGTGGTTTTGCTCCTGGTGTCCATCCCTTGGGCCGGAGGGTCCTCCCACTGTACCTTCTTCTCGGGCGCGTTTCCTCACCTGCGCCCGCGCCCTCTGCCCCAGCCTCTGCCTAAAAAAGGCTGTTTGTTACCTTGTGGGGCAAATTGAGGTGGATATTGGGGGGCATATGGTGGTAAGGGATGTGGGAATTGGGGGTATTGCCAGATTGGTGGGCCCTGATACGGGATATGTTGGGGGTATGGTTGTCCTTGTCTACCCCCACGTTTTCCTCTTCGCTGTTGTCGTTGTGGTTGCCAGTTGTCTCCACTGGAATCACTGCCACTGTTGGAACCGCTTCTTGAGGAGGCACTAGAGTCTGAAAGGTATCCTGATCCAGGTGGGACATAGTCGTCTTTTAGGTAAGGATATACTTTTTCTTTAGAGAAACGTTTGATATCCTTTTGCAACTTGTTGATTTTTTGGTTCATCAAGTATTCCTTGTGTTCAGCCAGCTTTTTGTTCAATTCAGCTAGCTTTGTTTTAAACCCCGGGTTGGGGACAGAGTTTTTTAGTGCGCTCTCTGCGGCTTGAATACGACTGAGTATTTCGTCCGCTAGGCGTTTGGCTGTGTTCACGATGAGGTTAAGAAGGTCATGAGTGCATTTCCACGAAATCTGGGACCATTCGATCTTGAATTGGCCATCCTCCCAGAATATCCTTGGAAAGTTCTGTACGATTAGACCATTGGGTGCAATTTTGGCCTTGAAGTACTCTGCCATTAAAGCTCCATGGAGTGTGATTCTCACCCATTCCCTTTTCAGATCTGAAAGTTCTTGCCAATCAGCTGTGTTGCTTCCAGTGGCTGACTCAATCTCTATGCCAAGTATGGAGGGTGTTCTTAGTATAGCTGCTGCGTCTTCCTCTCCGAAACTCAGACCGTGGCCATCCATATTGTGGTTGGACGGTTGAGTAAGGAGGAGAAGTAAAAGTTAGAGGGGTTGTGTGGATGGAAGGTAAAAGTGACCACCCAATTCGGGATGGTGTAGACACCTTCGCGGAAATAGTAGAAGGTGTTGAGGGGGGGGATAGAGCTAGTCTCACCCGGCTAGGACTCCCACGGTGGTTAGCCGTGCTAGAGATTGTATACAAAAAGAGGGAGAGGAGATCCACGTGGATCAAGAGGGCAAAATTACCACTAGGGAGAAGTGGAAGGTCCAGACCACAGTAAGTGCCCTCAGAATTGTGTTACCAAGGAGAGGACTGGGCTGTTCCTGGGGTGCAGGTGCAGGTCAAATGAGTGTGGATATGTATGGGTGGGTAAATAGTAACCAACCGGCAGATATCCATTTTGTTGGATATATTGGCTTCGCACACCCTTGCAGGTGTCTTGCTTCATCATGGGCAATGCTCCTCGTTGGGTGGGCGGTGCAAAACCCAACGGGCAACACCTCAATGAGGGGCTCTTTGGCGGAGATCTTTTTATCCAACTGCCAGTGGGTGAAGTGTGGGTGAGGGGTTATTTTTATCTCTAAATATGATATCATATGTTTACAAGAGACCTGGTGTGCCAATCCAGTTCACGTTGAAGGAGTCTCTTCCCTCTTTCTAGCAGCCATAAGATCTCAAGCTGGTCTAGCAAAGGGGGGACTACAAATTCTTGTGTCAAATAAATTGACTGTTAACATTAAAAAAAAGTTGTAACAGTGGGCCCCCATAAACAGCTAGTATGGCTTAGCAAAAAGGATGGGAAGGACTTGATGATTGCAAACTTATACAATAATGTCTTTGATTCATCAAGAGGTAACTTGAATGCAGCTCTTGATCAGGGCTTGGAATTTTTTTTGTCCTTAGTGAATACGGAGTATGTTATATTTTGGGCTGGAGATTTTAACTTAGCTGCATGTGGAGGTCCTAACTCCACATGCTGTGGTTGCTTTGGTGAGGAAAGCAACCATTTTTGCCATAATGACTATGGGGAAGCACTGAACCTAATGATTGCAAAATATGATATACAACTCCTCAAGGGAGGTAGCGACCGCAATGGGTGTTTATACCCAACATTTATAGGAAGGAATGCACAATCCACTATTGATCATCTAGTGGTATCTGTTTCCGCTGTAGGTTTGTGCGGTAATCTGAATGTAGTTCCTTCCCCATTTAGCGATCAAAATTTGTAAATTTAACCTTTTTCTTTTGGGGCAAAAAAACTGATGTTAACGATATAGCACATAATATTTAATATGGCTGGTACAAATGGGATTAGAATAAAATGGTCAGGTGTTAACCCATGTGTAATAATGAGGAAAATAGCGAACTCTAATCAAAGGGAAATCACATACTGTCTACAGGAAGAAATTATGCCTGTGTTATTGGTAGAAAATTCGGCACCATTACACAATCGATTAAGGCAATCCTCACTAAAACCCCTGGACCATCATGTAGTAAAAAGAAGGGATGGTTTGATGGTGCCTGCACCAAAACCCTTACGGATCGGAAGCATGCTTTCTCTAATTCACCACGTGTATTGTTTAACATTCAAACCTTACGTCGGGAGTATAAGATAGCTGTCTCTGCCCGGAAAAAGATGTTAAAGGAAGAGGCATGGGACAATTTGACCATTGCGGCTAAAACTAAAAATAACAAACTCTTTTGGGATGTAGTTAACGCTCCAATTTTGAAGAATGATAACACCCCGTATTTTTGTTCCTTTGTCTCTGCGGACAAATGGGTAAATCACTTTTCCGGAATTTTTGATCGTAACATGGAGCAGAGGACGACACAGAATGGTCTGCCAAGTGAAGGAAGAAACCTCCCCATGAATATTTCCAATGAGGTAGTCATCCAGACAATCAATGCAAGTGCGGAGGGGTCAGGCCCCCGGGCCGGATGGTGTCCCAGTAGATATATTTAATTCAGCACCTTCCTTGTGGGGACCCATCCTAACTAGGGTATTTAACATAGCTGCCATAGATAGAATCCCAGTGACATGGGGAAAATCAACCATCATACTGGTATTCAAAAAGGGGAATAAAGAGGACCCAAAAAACTATCGACCGATCTCATTCCTTGATACATCTATGAAATTTATGAGTAGGGTCCTATTGATAACACTCAATTTTAACTCCGGTGCAGTACGGGGTTAGAAAGCGAATAGCGACCATCGAGCAATGTACAAATTTAGTGCTGCTTATCGGCAAATATACCAGCGCAAAGGCAGGTTCTTCATACCTGTGCTTAGCCAATTTAAGCAGTTCTTTTGATGGACCATAATTTGCTCTGGACAACCCTAATTTCAATGGGAGCACCTAGGGCGATTGTAGGGTTTCTTTCCTGGCTATATGAGAAATTATTTAGTCAGGTTTGTTTTGGCCCCCAAGGAGAATGTACACCCAAATTTAAAGTGGGACGTGGGATAACACAAGGCTGTGTTCTTGCACCAATTTTAGTTTCCCTATTCATTAATGGAATAGATAAACATTTACAGACCATACAGGCAGACGCCCCTACGATGGCAGGTCATCCGATACCTGTCCTTTTATATGCGGACGATGCCGTATTGTTATCAAAAACTGGGATAGGCCTACAGATACTGATGAACGCATTCTCTACCTTTATGGTACAGAAGAAAATGGTTATAAATAAGTCCAAAACATACACCATGATCTGTGGGCCCAAACCTAAACCACCCAAAACTTTCTTCATTGAAAAAAGCACTATCCAGACGGTCTCATCCTTTTGCTATTTAGGTATCCACTTCATGGATAATGGCTCTTGGTCTCGACATGTTATTAATATTAGAGTCAAAATGAACAGGGCAACCCAGGGTATATTTAAATTTTCTACCAAACTAGTAAACCGGCTGATTTATGAGATGGTAGCTTTATACAAAGCCAAAGCTGTAAGTACAGCCCCTTATGGGGCAGGGCTATTGGGTCACACAAATAACAAGGTCTTGCAAATAAAAGAAAACCTCTTCCTGAAATGCCTGCTTTATTTACCACCATCTGCATCAAATACCATTGTACATCATGAGATGGGCCTCCAGTTTATTGAAGACCTACTATTGGTACAACCATTATTATTCTGGGACTCATTATGGAAAAGGGAAGAAACTACTTTTGCAAAAGAAATTCTTTTAGATTGCCTTAAACTGCATGATGCACTTAAAATACCATGATTGTCATATATTAATTCCGCATTGAAGGACATGTATAAGGAAACAATATGGTCAGAAAATTCTAAAACACTGATGAACACAAAGAAAGAGATAAAAAAAACACATTTCTAGAACTTAGGCTGGACCTCAGATCTAAGATGGAAAAGGACAAATCAAATGTTGCACAGTATATATCAAATAGTATAGAGGCAAGCACTAAAAATTACCTATAATATGTTACCTATGCCCATCATCTGTATGTGTTAATTAGATTTAGTTGTGGCATTGTTCATTATCTTGTAGCTTTCCTGACAATGCGGTTTCATCCGTCTGAAGATGTGCTATGTCCATGTGACAACAGGAGTAAGCCGAGTACAATGCATTTCTTGCTATTTTGCAATTTTTATAAGAATTTTAGATGCTTTTATCTGAAGCCCCTGTTTTAGTGTTGCCCTGTTTATCCTGAAAGCAATTAAAATGAGAAAAACTTTGAGTATCTAGCAAAAATGAAATCACATGCCCTATGGAATTTAAAAAACTAGTTTTAGATCCTTGTGTAAATTTTAAGATTTGACTCTTATGTGATGTATTATTATGAATTGGGATGTTACGGTTTTATTATAAGGAAATAAATGATTTTATTAATATGATTGTACCTATGTAACAAAACGTTTTTTTTTACTATGATGTACTTTTATGACTATCTTTTGATAGACGAATAAAGAAACAAACGAACTGTTTACCAACATGGAAAAAGATACCATTGTGCCAATCCATATTGATAAAAACATGTTCATCCTTGAGCTCATACAATAACATGTTTTGGAAAGCGAAGCATAGGTGCAGGAACAATTTTCAGAGATGGGATCTTCCATTAATTGTTAATCACTGAAGTCATAGGGATCGTGAAAATTCCAAGCGTCACACAGAAACACGAGTGTAGCATGTGCCACGCCCTTTCAGAAGGCGTGTGGTAAGAGTGTAGTATATAGCCAGTGGTGCATTTTGCAACACTTGCTCTGCATTGCACTGTCATTTACAGACCGCACACTTTCCGTTGAAATGACCACTGAATCTGCACAGACCTGCAGTGGTAAAGCTATGTAGTGCACAAAGGATGATGTATGGAAATCTGGTTTCAGCTACTATTTATCGTTTGTGCATCACCAAATAAAGCTCACTTAATTTGTTCTTTTCTAATTACTGATACATGTTGAAATATGAAGAGTTCACATACAGGTATTTAAATTGTGCTTGTGTGTTAGGGTGAAAAAACCCACATCCTACAGTCTTTCCTTTCACTTCCAATAACCCTGCAAGAATGTCACCTTGGTCACTTTTACAAAACCCTCCCACTTTGCAGTCAGAGAAATAAAAAGTAAACACCCTTTCCAAATAACCAGCAATTTGACCTAGCCTGACAATTGTCTTTGAACTCACAGCAAAAGTAACAAGATAAACCCAAAATGTAAAGGCACCTTTTGCTCATTAACCTTCTGACCTCCCGCATGGTTATTTTTAGGGGTTCTTCAGAACCCCCCCCCCCCCCCTCCTACCCCACCCCGCCGCTTCCCTACTCCCAGCACCTATGAAGCAAAGTCACTATTGCACCAAGAAAATTCATCTTCCGATAGGGAGGGTTCTGCGTCTTTCTGGTAAAATGTAAGTATTACGCTCACACTGCTTCTCTTCCTTTGCCAAACAAACAAGCTTTAGTGGATAATAAAATGACACCATTCGGAAATTTCCACAGGGAGTCTCTAGTTTAGCAGGATTAAACAAGTTCTCTTTTTATATCAACTGATTATTCTTTCCAGCCTTTTCTGCCTCAACACGTCTGGTGTGTGATTCGCGAAAGACATTAGCAACCACGCGGGGTTCTACATCGCAGCAAGCCAGAACAAAGTCCATCAGCTCCCGAGATGTCTCGCGATAATGATATCAATGTTTGAAAAACAACTGTGCAGCTCCAAAATGTATATATGACTTTGCCACTTGATAGATGCGTATGCTACGCTGAGAAATTCATATTATTGGAGTGAGCGAAAATATTGTCTGACGTTACTTGGCACTTCTGGAAGGATGTCATGTAATACTGTGAGCATTTGTATGTCGGGGCACATTCTAGCCATCAGGGCATAATTTACGGTTGCGGGATTTTTGTTGACCAGAGTTAACGAGCATTGTATTTTATTGTGTTTCGTAATCATTAGGGAAGAGCATATTTGACAGTGAACGGCAAGGATGTATTTGACTAATGTATTGTTTAGTGATGTATTACATTTGAAACTGGATGACATGATTATGTTATGAATCTGTGCAATCTGGCAGGGTGAACATACATTTATATGTCTAAGACTGCTGATGGGTTTAGTTTTCTGGGTGCACAGGAGCAAAAAGGTTGAATTGACTGGGTATATAGAGGCAGATACTTTTCACTGGCCCAGTGTGCAGAGAATGTTATGTTGTGGTAATGTGATAAATATAGAATAACTGGGCATAGTATAATAATATCACTCGGTGCAGGAAACACATCAACCTACTTGGAGACAACATACGAATGCTGATCATAGGATACAAATGTGATGAGTGTGGGGAGATGCTTTCGTATATAAATACACGTTTCGTTACAATTGCACATTCCATTATTCTCTAATGTGTTACATTCCCCGCGATAGACCCCTCAATAAAAGTCCATTGTATTAACACATTTCTCAAGAAAGTACAAAACATAACTAAAAAGTATACAAAAATCATCAGATTGAAAAGGCATTGGCCCATCTGTAGATATTAATGCACCTAACTATTCAGTTTCTGAAAAGATAACTGAAGAGAGATCTAAATACACTTCAGTGTATTTAGTGGATCTCTCATTTTAAATACTAGGGGCCCGATGCCCAAAGGTAAACAGAGACGAAAGTCTGATTTTATGACCTTCGGTATTCACAGAGGGCATTTACTATTCGTAAATGCTCTTTGTGAATACCGAAAGCCGTAAAGTTAGACTTACATCTCAGATTACCTTTGTGAATCGGGTCCCAGCTCTTCCATTGCAGCTTTTCTACGTATGTTTGCTAACCGAATGCCAGCATTCACGCAGATTAGTCACTTTGCGTCCTATTAACATACTTCTTAAGATATATATTATTTCATGTAAGGTTTCATGACGTGGTACTGAAAGGAAAATTAACAGCTACTGCAAGACGATAGATATTTTTGTTAAACCGTATTTGGCCTTAAAAAAATCACACCACCAAACAATGAGTCATTACGTCACAATCCCAAAGCATTGTGACGTATCCTCCTTCATCTAGTATATACATATTGTTCTATAATATGCCTATTTTTTTAATCTAATCTGTTGTCAATCAAATCCTCCGTAGTGATACTGATAAAAAGCAGATTGAGGTTTGTTGTCAAATATTTTAATTGTGATGTGAGAGAAGCCAGCCTTTTTCCTTATCCTTAAATGACAATTCATTTTTCCATTCATCTTCCGGTTTACACACTGCAATATCATTTAAGTATTGGAAGCTTCCACACATGTATTTTTGACAGAAGTTGGGGTGCTATGTCCTGTAAAGATAGCACTTTGTCCATTTTCCTTCACTTAATTTCTCCGTTTTTTTCTCTCATCCAGTCATATCTGAGAAATTCCATTTAACATACACCAATCATCTCTTTTCGATCATCACATCCACAGATGCTGCCTTTGTGCCTTTAGTCCAGCCCTAACATAGCAACAAAGAGCTTTCTGGCCGTTTCTCCACTTTACTGATAAAAAACAAGGTGACGTTGGATTCTTTTTTATCAGCCTGCTTCCACCAATCTCGAACTTGCTACTACTTGCCATGGACCTTGAAATAGTTACCACTAATAATGAACACACCTACTGATATACTAAGAGCTGTCTCAGAAATCTGGTTCAAGCCTGGGCATAGCAATAGAATTCCTTAGCTGGCTTCCGGGTGACTCCAACATATTCTTGGATGAGGGGGTGGTTCCATGTTGGTGATGCTGGCTCTCTTTGCAGTATATGAAAATGTGTAACTTGCTGTTCTTTTGAATAGATTTACCTCAGTAACTTACGGAGTTAAAATTTCACTTAACGGATTGATGGTTTTTCTTTCCTCTTGCTCTCAAACTGACGTCCTTAGTTTCTGGAGTGTAACTTCAGTCTTTTGTGTTCCTCAAGGGTCTACACCTCTCTTCTGTTCTCTTCACCATTTACCTTGCCCCTCTATTCTCCTTGTTGTCCAATTCCTTGGTAAAGATGCAGTCATATGCAGATGATACTCGGTAATATATAAAGTTCTCGGTTTTACAGGTGTAAATTCTAACTGCTGGAAATTCAGGCTCTTCAATTCTCCAACGTCTTCCACTGACGTCTAAGCTACACTAGGGAAGGTCAAAACCTGGGTGGGGGAACATGAACTCAAACTCAACAATGAGAAAAGTGAGGTAAATACATATGGTAACAAAGGCAGAGCAAACTTAATATTGCTTTCCATTCCTATATTACTGGAGCTAAACCTCTCGCAAGCCACTAAGGGGAAAAACCTAGGTGCAGCCATGACCCTATGTACCCAAATTTAGCTTAGTGGTGGGCAGTTGTTTTCACCACCTCACTAAAATGAGACCAATTCCCCTCATTCTTTCCTTGGAGAGTAGGACACGTTTGCTGCACTCTGGCCAAGCCCCTCATGGTGGGCTATGACTTCAAACAACAGCACATCCGTGGTAGACTTTGCCTGCCTCAGATGCTGTTTACCGTTTGCGTTAATTACAGCTGTTGCTGCTAACTTTAAACTTGCTTCGTTATGTGACATCATTTCTTTCCTTTCACTCCCTAGAGGCGCCTGGCTCCTTCTACTAGTCTTATACTGGCCATCTTTGAACATAGAATATCCAATTTTAATTTTGTTTATGCATTTCCTTAAAATGTGTAATTTAGTTGTTTTCAGTTCAGATAATTCTCTACTAGAAGGAACTCATTCTAGATAGAGAAGGAGTTGCTGGGCTTCTTCTTGGCATATTTTATTCCGCCTACCCTATTTGTTACTTAAATATGAGCTTGTGCTTCCTGCACCTTGGCCGTGCCTCTCATATTTGGCTAGAACTTCAAACCTACAGCATGTCTTTGCAGTGAATGTTTGCAGTAAGTGAGCCAAAGGTAAGTCCGTCTGCATCAATCCACGCACGACCCTTCCCTAGTACCAGAAAATCTGGCTGTTCAACACCCCCAAAAATCAAGATGGGGGAAAATGGGCAACTTGTAACTACGTTTCCAGGGTTTTATTTTAATAAAAAAACCCTCATACACGCACGTAGTTGGAAGGCGGTCTATCTTGGTTCTCCGCCAATTACAATGCGTTGGTGCATCATCATCGGGTCTTCCTTTGTTTTATGCTTACCTCTAGCCAGTGGTAACCACTGGATACGTAGTAGTGTCCAGATATTCCCCCACATGCATCAACCTATTTAGGAAGTGCAAACGGTGTGAATCGGTAAATTCGGCCGTTTGCACTTCCTAAATACGTTTTGGGGATGCATCAAACAGAGTGCCATATTTCGCTATTTTTTGCATTCCTTAAAAATGCAAATGCAATTAAGGAATCGCATTTGTGCGATTCCTTAATTGCAATGCATCATTTTTTTGAAAATTGCGATTTTTGAAATTGGAAGTGCAAATTAACACGAGGTTGACCCTCGTGTTAATTTGCGAAAATGTATAAAAAAGCAAAAAAATGCATTTTTTAAACTTGCATGTTACAGACACACATGTCCTTAGGACATGTGTGTGTGAAACATGCACTTGAAAATACATTTCAGGGGTGCAGGGGGGGGGGTCCTTTGGACCCCCCTCTGCACCCTTGCAATGCATCAACAAATTGCGAGTGCAAAAAAAAAAAAATGCAAAACGGCATTGATTCCTATGGGCCTCTAGGCCCATAGGAATCAATGTAATGCCATTCCTTAATTGCGATTCGCAATTAAGGAATCGCAATTTCCGAAAATTAAGAAATCCTAAAAACGTTTAGGATTTCTTGATGCATAGGATTTTGCATTTCCTAAATAGCGATTCCTTAATTTTCCCTATTTAAGAAATGCAAAATCCTAGATTGATGCATGTGGGGGATTGTGTCTATAAGTGCTCAAAAAAGAATGTGAATAAAAAAAACTTGTCCATCTCAAGTCAAATTGGTTTATCACAAAAAAGGATGATTCAAGATCAGTAAAAACAACGGTGTGTAGGTTTGGATCGAGTTACTAGATCCTCTATACTTTTGGTTAAAATTAGGCCGACATGTTTCAGCCCCACTGTGCCCAGCCGGGTCTATGGGGCTTTCTTCAGGACCAAATCAAAGGGTAAGTACTCACACAATTTGTGCAGCTACTGTCAGTGGTTCTTGTGTTCCACTAATAAACAAAAAGGCCAATCGTGCCTGAAATTGAAAAGAAACACAAAAGACAGAGACAAACACAACAGACATCAACAATTACATTCAAATGTTCTCGCTACATTTTAGCTTAATTTCACGAGGTTGCTATTAACCCTCTTTATCTTTGGGACATCATATGGTGGTATCAACATTGGGAGGTGCACTGAGGTTTTCTTAAAAAGTATCGATTCTATCTAGGAAATTTACTTGCATTAATTCCTGGAAGTGTAGATCTTTTTAGTACACTCTTAAATGGATTGAAATCATATATATTTTGCTGTTTATCCCAAGCGTGCCTATTACAGTTGTTAAGTGCATCATACCAGTATATTCCAAAGGGGCTTAATGGTTTCTGTGTTGGCTTTATGTTTGCGAAATCTCAAGGGCATGTTTACTGAGTGTTCGCAAGGATATCCTTGTTCTTATTCACTTAAACCTTTTTATTGCTCTTTTGGTAATTTCAATATCGCAGTTGGTTTAAATACCCGCGTTCTCATGCTTATGAATAATAAAAGGAAAATGGCGGTTTAATTAGCAGAGGACACGCTTTTACCTCACATAAAAAACTTGTGTGTATCATCGGGTTGCTCTAGACATTTTCTCTTAGTCTGTGGGAAGCGAGAAAGGTATACGTTAGTATCTACGCTTACTTTATTTTCTCGCATTCGAGTCCTCGTGTTCATCTTACCAGCTTGTAGCGATTCTCTTTCTTGTGCTGACTCGGCCCCGGAAGACAGGGGTTGGAAGTTCCCTCATTCTTTTCTGTCGCCACAGCTATGGTGGTAGGAAGAGGACTGTCGTTTGTTGCAATGGGGGTAGAAAAAGACGGTTTACCCTCAAGTGTACAAAAATGTCTCATATTATAGTTTATTTTGCAATTTGTTACAAATAACCAGAATCATGGGTGTTTACTCGGAAATATTAAGAGTTGTTTGTGAGTGTATGTATACAATGTTGAAAGTGTACGGGTCGATTTGAGGAGGTAGATAGAGGACTATCATCTATTGCAGTAGTGATGGCGAAAAGACTATCTTCCCTTCCATGTGCAAAGGTGTCCTACTTGTATCAAATATCTACCTATGTCATAAATTATTATAAATTAATTATAGGTATTTACTCAAAAAGTGTTTTGAATTCTTTGTTAATGTATACGAAGAGTGTTAAGATTATGCAGATCAATCATAAGAGGATCAGTTGTGCCCTTCGGTTGTTCATTTCTATATAGAGATGACTTTGCCTTCATCTTCTCATTTCACCCTAATTTCCTAATTTTTCTTTTTGGATTCTTCAATACAGTTGGTGCCATGGCACATCATCATTGAGTTCAAAAACATTTGTTTGCAGACGGTCCACCCATCTCTGTTCTTTCGCAAATAAAATTAGTTCTGCATTGTTGTTTTTCATTTGTAGCATTTCTATGACTGTCCACTTGATTTCTTCAGCTGTATGTTTTTGTTCAAGGAAATGCTTACTCATCTTGGTGGTTATTGTTTTGGTCTTGATGTTGCTCTTATGTTCTCCAATCCTCACTTTCACTTTTCTGCAAGTCATGCCGACGTATTTCATGTGCAAGGGCACGTGATCATGTATATGACATGAGTAAAGTTACAGTTAGTGTGTTGTCGTTGGGTCCAAATTAAACTTGCAGACAAGTTGAGAGTCTTTGTTGCTGATGTTAATTTACATACCGTGCATGATCCACAGGGAAAATGTCCCGTAATTGGTTTCATATTCCAGTTCATTGTAATATTTTCTATCTTTGGTTTCAATTGTGGTCTGGTGTGGACCAACATATCTTTTAGGTTTCTGGTTCTCCTGTTCGCGAATCTGGGCTTCGGCCAGTTTAGTTTCCCTGATGTGATGATCCTCCAGTTTTTATTTACTATCTTCTTTATTGCGTTTGCTGCCCTGCTATAGGTGGTCACACATGTCATAAGGTCCTCAGTTGGTTCTTTTGGGATAGTTTCTAGGAGACACTCTCGGGGTTGATGTTTGGCTCTTCCTTGGCATTTCCGTATTGTTTTGATAGGGTAATTTCTTTTCTTCAATTTTTCTGTTAAATCACTGGCTTGCTTTGTATAGTCTTATAGTTTACTACAATTGCGTTTGAGCCACAAAAATTGGCTATAAGGCAAGTTGGATGTGAATGTGAACTGTAAGCACTTGTCTCTGTTGTTTAACCACTGGATACATTTTTCCAAGTTCTCATTGGTGTCATTCCAAATTACCATGATGTCGTCGATAAAACGTTACCAAAATATTACTTTGGAGAAGAAAGGGTTTTCATCATTTAGAACATGTCTGGTTTCAAACTCACTCACGTAGAGTCCTGCTACTGATGGCGCAAAAGCGCTGCCCATGGAAGTTCCATGACCTTGCACAAAAAAGTTTTCGGGTAATGCCAGTCTGCAACAATCTAACACAAAATGCCTGGGTGTTCTGTATTTCCATTGTTCAGAGAAAAGGATGTTCTCTAATGTTTGAAGTGTTTCTTGTTGAGGGAGGCTTGTGTAGAGGCTTTCTACATCTAATCATACCAAGAGCATCTCTTCTCATTACATGGCATACCGATCAATTGGTTTAGTAAGTCTCTGGTATCTTTCAAATAAGTAGGTGTTTTTTGGACTAGGGGTTTGAGGAATTGGTCTGCGAACTGAGAAAGTGGATCAAGAACTGAACCTATTCCCAAAACTATTGGGCGTCCCGATGGAGGTGATCTATTTTTTGTGCGTTTTCTGAAGTGAATAGAAATATGGTGTTTTCGGTTTTTGTGAAATGAGAAAATCTGCTTCATGCTTCGTTATCCATGAATGTGTTTCAGCCTCATTTACCATTATTTTAATAGTTCAACACCCCAACATATTCCACATTAAAGCTACACTTCTCTGGAGTTACAGTGACTTCAGCAATATCCTGTAACACCAATAGTTGTTAGGTCACTAGCGCTCTCTTGTGCACAAAGCATTCTTAAACCCACATTTTTTGCTACAGCAATTGTTCCAGCGCCAGATTCAAGATCCCTGCAGCATTTGGAAACCAGAATGTGCTTTGATAGTCAGCGAATACTGACAATGTTCCATCTTTTCTAATGTTGCTTCTATATTTATGCAAACTGCTTCTCCAAAATCTTTAGTTATCTAAATTCTAAGATAGGTTATATTTTCTTTAGCTACTCTTAATTTCAATAAATCTGTGATAATGTATAAGCATCCTATAGAGATGCCCATTATTTCACATGTGGCTACATTCACTCAATATCCTGACAGTGATCCAACCTTTGCCACAACATCCATCAACAATGACACTGTTGACATTGGTTCAGAAAATAATAAGCTACTTCATGTATTTTAATCGTACAGTTGATTATTTTGTAATACTTAGTTCTTGTCTAATTCCTTCTCTAGGGGCTCAAAAATATTGCAAAGAGTATTGAAGAAAACAGAACCATTGTTATATCCATAGAGTCCAGTGTGACTTTAAGCTTTAATGATAGTTGACTGTAATGACACTTGCTTCAAGACCAGTATGCAACATTTTACTGATTGTACACAGATGCCAGAAAAAACACAGTGACCTACAATTTACATTATTATTTAGATTGTTATTCTGTCAAGTAATGTTTCTGAATTTAATCTGGTCTAAATCTGCTACTACGTCTGGTATATACAACTTTCTCATAGAATGTGTTGATCATATAATTTATTATGATCTTACCAGTTCTTCTTTTGAATATTATATATCTTAATTGAGTTTCATCTTTTCAAGGTTTATAGGCAATGAGCAAAACATTTATTTTCTCCCACTTCCCAGAAATGTCTGGTTCTGAATGTTGTGTGCACTCTTCGTGCACCAAATTTTAGTTATATGTCACTTTCAACTTTTAACTCATCCTCTTTATAATTAAGAACCTCTAACTTTCTGATGACACTTGAGGCACTATACAGGCAGGAGGATACTCAAGACCTGGCTGTTCGATCAGTAGCGCCCCCCCCCCCAGCGCCTTGAGACCCTCGCGGGTATGTAATGCGCTTTACAAATGATTGATTGATTGATTGACTATTGATGTCAACAAATTCAATGACTTTCTTAATCTCAAAATCTTGACATTCTTTTTCCTTTAGTAAGCCTTAATACGGCCTTCTCCTTTCTATCTTGTATCCTCCTTTACCAAAACAGTATTTAAAGTTGCAGAGGAATGATTTCACAATCAGGAAACTAATGGGATACACTAAATGTTACTACAGATAGCTACTCTAGTATTAACTAGCACCACATGCTGAGTAAAAAGTAAACTCCCTAGCCTGTATGATTCAAACTTTGCCAAATGTCAATGGTTCCAATATCAGTTTTTAACTCACTTAATACTTTCCTACCCTTTTCACTACCCAAGTGTTCTTCTGGTGATTTTCTAGAGTTGGGATCCTGTACGATGTTAACATCCCGTCTAATATCACAGTTTGTTACATTATGGAAAAACCATCTCTGATTTGTGTTGGAAGCTTGAATATTAGTCGATGTGTATGGTTGATTTTTAAGTTGGGTTAAAGCTTGTAGTAGTCTGTTGTTGTCATTCATCTTTCCATCTAACATTTCACTTTTAATATGCTTTGCGAACAATTGTGAGACCCCTTCTGATTTTGTTTTATGTGTTATGATTTACAGTGCCTACTCAATCTAATTTAAGTTCCTTAGCCTTTATATTATTAAATTGGCTCACTTTTACATGTTGTTTATTTCTTTTAAAGTCTATCACTATTCTTTTCCTTTTCACTACACTACTTATTGCAACATCTTTGGGAGCGGATACTGCAATTTGTCTAGTCATTTTTCTGTTTTTGCGGAATTAATAAGCACTGTACAATACCTTTGAGGAATGAGTAAGCACTGTACAATACCTGTACCATCATTACCGATCAGTACAAAAGTAAATTGTGTATAACTACTCACCATTTAAAATTGGAATCTTTGAAACAAGCAATAAATAAGCCTGCACTTTCCCCAAAACACCAAAAACAAACTATACAATGTTGAGATTTGTAACAAAAACATTACATAATATCTCTTTAAAAAGTATTTTGAGGCTGGTATGTTTCAATAACTAGTTGTAGTTAAGACCAATTTGTTTCTGTTTTCTTGTAAAGAAGATTGATATGCATAGAAGCTAATGTTTTATTGGCTGGTTAACAGAAGTCTGCCTTGCTTCTTTGACTGGAAGCACATAGACTGTCAAAATTGAATTTGAATTTAAAAATATTTATATAGCGCACGTTTACCTAGCGATTTCATGGCGCTGCGGGGTCAGTACAGCTTCAAGAGCAGGCACAACATTGGATCAAAATGAGAAGGCTTGTGAGAACAGAAAAGTTTTCAGTCTCCTACGAAACTCCATGTAAGATGTTGATGTTCGAATGGAGAGGGGTAAGGAGTTCCAAAAGGATGGGGCAAGGACAGAGAACTTACAGCCTCCTGACCTGCTTTTCTTGAATCGGGATACCACTAAAAGAGATAGGGAGGAAGAACGTAATTGCCTACTAGGAATGTAGTGGTGAATGTTAGAATTGATTAAAGCAGGAGCTGTCCCGGTAAGAGCCTGGAAAGTCAGACATCCAAGCTTGAACAGGGCTCTTTCTTTTATAGGGAGCCAGTGTAAAGAACAGAGAGACGGGGTGATATGCTGGGATCTAGGTAACCTGAGGACCAAGCGGGCAGCTTGGTTCTGCACTAGCTGAAGCCTGCGAAGGGCGTAACTAGGAATGCCGTTGTACAGTGCGTTACCATAGTCAAGGTGAGAGAGAACCATCATCATGACGATGAGTTTGAGGGCTGAGAGAGAGAAAAAACGTGAAATCTTGCGGATGGTGCGCAACACAAAAAAACAAGAAGAGACCACCGTGCTAACGTGCGAATGAAGAGTAAGGTGTTGATTGAGAGTGATCCCCAAAGTTTTGACAGAAGAAGAGGGAAGAGGAGGAGAACCGAGCGAAGAAGGCCAGAAGGCAGAAGACCAAGGATTAAGTTTACCTCCAGTCAGGACGAGCTCAGTCTTAAAAGGGTTGAGTTTCAGATGGTTGGAGTTCATCCAATCCCTGATAAAGACCATCACTGACTGGAAGTTATGAATAGAATAGGGTGAGTTTGACAAAGTGAAAATAAGCTGGAGGTCATCAGCGTAATTAAACACTGTGACCTCCATCCGCTGTAAAGCAAAAATAAGTGGGAAAATATGCAAGTTGAAAAGAAGAGGAGAGAGAGAAGAGACCTGGGGGACACCACATTGTACTTTATGAGCCATAGAAGAAAAGTCTGCCAAATGGACTGCTTGGGTGCGTCGCTAAGAAATGAGGTCACCCATGCCAGAGCAGAACCCCCGATGCCTGCCGCCTCGACACGGGAAAGAAGGATGGTGTGATCAACCGTGTCGAATGCGGCAGACACATCGAGGATTGTATAGGTTGTAGGTAATTGCATACTGAATGTTTTATTGGCTATCTGCCCTTAACTTTTGAATATTTTTGCTCCAGGCCTACAAGTCTTGCATTCTTTGTTTAAGCCAGGTACCCACAAAACATTTATGTTACTGGCCAGTTCCCATCGATATGCTTAAGCATAGCACCCTTTCAGTTCTGTAGAGATTTTCGAAAGACAAAAATGTTATTTAATAAAGCAACATGCATTATCCTGCTAACTCGAATAGAGTGATTTAGAGTCTGAGAGTCAAAATGGGCCAGATGTCCTGTCCCCCTCATTTAGAGTACATAGCCATGTATACACTCTACATAGGCCGTCAACCAATTTTCCTAATATTTCCTGCTTCTGCCAAACTGTAAAGCTCCTAGGCTCTGAGTGGTGCTGTGGAATGGCGCAGCAGGCAAAAAAATAACATTTCACCTGCACAAGTGCTCCCCATACATTGAAAAAAAGGGTGATTTTGGGGGACTTTGTGGTAATTGGAACCTCCCCCAAGCCTCTGTAGGGTTGCGGTCTTACCTAGCAGTGTAGAAGCTTCAGCTCTAATGGGCTTTTAGTGTTTGTAACTCTCCTTTAGCCTTACAATGAACATGAACAGCTCCCTACGCCACAATAAAAAAGGTCCTTCTAGAAAAAGTAAAAAAACTGCTAGAGGCATGGAGCCCGAAATTCATCACATGGTGGGGTCAAATAGAAACAGTAAAAATTATGCTCACACAGATGGTCAACTACCTGTCAAGTATGCTCCCCCTCCTCCTTAGAGATCCAAAATCGACAACATATTCACCAAACTCCTATGGGGAGACAAGATGGCAAGGACCAGCATTAGGAAATTGAGACTCGCAAAAGCACAGGGGGGGTCTGAACCTGGCAGATTTCAAAACCTTCCAACCAGCCTTCCTGGTAAAACAGGGTACACAGTGGGTGTTCCAGTCGCCAGACTACTCCCCAGTGTGGCTACAGGTAGAAAAGGCCATACTAAACAACAAGCACCCTCTCAAACTACTCACGAAAAACTCCTACCCAGACACGTCCAAGCTGATATTTAAAAATACTAAGATGGCACTCCAAAATATAGAAAGGAAACTGGAGGTCACCACCAGGGGTACCAAATCAGAATCTTTATGGGCAAATAGCAAAATCAAATATAAGGGGAATGGGTAAATGGATAGAGAAGGGCATCTGCTTCCCACACTAACTAGAAAAGGGATCAGCCCCCATTACTTTGCGGACCTGAAAACCAATTACTAAGTAGAATACCTAGACCTTTACAGATTTCTAAAAGTAAAGGCAACCCTATCAAAGACCGAACTTATCAGCACCCAACCCTCGATCTTCCGATATGTGGCTAACATCAACAAACTAGGACACAAAGTCTCACACATATATAAGCTACTGCGCCCAAATAACACTATACTCAATGCTAAAACAAACAAATTCTGGGTGAACAGCTTCACACCCGACTAAGCGCCCAGGAGTGGGAAATGCTCTGGGCCTCGGCCACACAAAACATCACCCCAGTCCTCGCACACACTAAACTCTGGCTACTCCACAAAACATACTGGGCCCCAGACCGCCTACACACACTTGGCCTTAGAGAGGACTCCCTCTGCTGGAACTGCAACACACAGAAGTGGGACTTAGCACACCTCATCTTCCACTGCCCAAAACTCAAGGTTTTCTGAGGTAGGGTGTTTGACTTTATAGGCAAGGTGTTCAATTGCAAAACAAAGAGAGACTTTGCTTCCCTTGCCACAGCTTTCATGAGGATGGACCTCACATTGGAGAAGGAGAAGGATCAAATGGACCTTTTATTGACAGCAGCGGTCAAAACGGTGCTAAACAATTGGAAACACTCAAGCAAAGCATCCTTCCAAGGTTGGCTAAACTGGGTTACGTACCTCAGGGGAGTGGACAGCTTGGCGATGCAGTACTCTCTGTGGAAGGCGTCTTCCAGGGGTCTGTGGGAAGCCCTAGACAGGTCCCTTGTCCCGCACAAACCCCCTGTTAAGACAACCGTCGGAGGCGAGACGAGAGAGGAGAACTACCAGAAACCGGAACACGCCCGCCCGAACTACGATCCCCAGAAGGCCGTGCAGACAGGCGCGCTGAGAGGACGTGCCCATTTAAGGAATCAGGACGCCAGCGGTAGGCGTCGAATATTTTGAACCTTTCCCCGCGAGTCAGGAGAAGAGGTCGAGCGGAAGGCGAGCTCCGTGTTCTTCGGCGGCTTGAGACAGGAGTCGGCATTTAACGATGAGAAGCCTCTGATATCCAGAGACAGTGACAGCGGGGCTCCGCTTCACGCTCGGTGGAACATTTATTGCCTACCGTTCTGCTCCGACGCTTTGGCAGTCCCCGCTCGAGGGTATCGAGCAACGCCTCTGATTCCCGAGACAGTGACAGCGGGGCTCCGCTTCACGCTCGGTGGAACATTTATTGCCTACAGTTCTGCTCCGACGTTTTGGCTGTCCCCGCTCGAGGGTATCGAGCAAGCACTGCACTCCGTTTCGCTCTGACCCCTGACAGTCCCCGCTCGAGGGTTCTCGAGCTGAAGTTCCTGGAACCTGGAACTTAACCGTTACCAGTCCCCGCTCGAGGGTATCGAGTGAGGTCTATTGCTGAGACCCTTGTCCAGTCCCCGCTCGAGGGTATCGAGTGTGGAACACGCCGCAGGCGTTTGCCCTCCGTTGGAGGCATGTCAGGATTGACATGCATGCGGAGGACGATTACGTTATATCAAGTACACGGATAGAGACTCGAGTGGCATTTTCGGACATCATTGATTACATCTCAAATGACATCACTGATGACATCACTGATGACATCTCAAATGACACCAACTAACTATAACGTGGGAATTTCAATGGTTTTGTATGAATAAAATGTTTAGCTAACTATAACTGGTGTGAAACCTATGGTTTTTTTCAGTGAATTTCAAAGGTTTTTTAAATGCTAATCCCTAACTATAACGATTGTGAAACCTATGGTTTTTTCAGTGAATTTCAAAGGTTTTTTAAATCCTACGATTTTTAAACTGAATTTTTTTTTATTAGCTGTTTTTTATAACTAATAATTATTTTTTTTCCCCAAAAATTATTTTTCCAATGTATTTTGTCTTGGAGCGGTGAGGGTAAGATCACCCGAGAGCGCAGCGAGAGCGCTATTTCCGCGTAACAGACCTCAAGACCACAGGAACTGGGAAAACTGCAAATTGAACCATGAACTCTAAGCCGCGAAATGTCATGTGCTTAGCTAGTACCGAGCTGGTGTACAATACACCTCCCCACTGGGCTTTCCTATCCCTCTCTTCTCTTTCCTCTGACTGCTCTATCCTTTCCGCCTTTCATCTTCTTCTAAGTGCCAACCATACCGTAACAAGAAATGATTATGATTGTATACAATTTATAAAATCCTAATAAAAACTTATAATAAAGCACTCCTGGACCATAGAATTGATGAAAACTTAATAGCACATAAATGCAGTTACACATGGGTTTGTGCATTCTCTGTAAAGCATCTTAGGAGAAATTTGGGGCAAATGCTGCATTTATACGCATATTTTAATAACAACCATTGAAAATAAATTAATGGGGTTTAATGGCATTTCTAAACACATTGGTGCAGTTATGAGTAGAGAGACATGATTAATAAAAAGATATTGTCCCACAGTCAATCAGCACTTCGCATACTGTACCTGACTCCTATGGAAGCAACTTATGGAACTGTCAGCAGGACAGGGCGACAAGGTAGGCCCAGACTGCTAGGGGTGAATAAGCGTGGCCCAAGGAGGAAATGTGGCAATGTGCTCACGTCAAGTAGTCAAAGGAGCTAGAACTAGCCAGGCAGCTGTACATCCATCATGCTAGAGCCTGGGCCCAGAGCTTAATTTGTGCAGGTGGTTGGAGGTGGTGGGCACCTTCTCTCATTTTTGGGAACCGATTTTTAATTTTCATCATCGAACTTGACCCAAACCAAAAAAGAGGAATGGTTACAGAAGGTGGAGGAGAAAGACAGGACAACAGTGACAAAGACAAATATAACAGCGATGAGAAAAAACCTGTAATAGTAAGTAAAAGAGACAAGGAGTGAAGAGTGGTGGAACAGAGAGGCACAAGGTGGATCCTAAAATTGATAGGCATGCCATTAAGCACTCATAGTTTAGTAGTGCTGACAGCCTCCTAAGAAAACCACAAAGTAGCCCCTGCTAGGGAAGTGTAGCCCTTGACTTCCATGGCAATAGTATTTCACCAGGGATGAAGAGAAACCCTCTCAGAAGAGTACATTTCAGGTATGCGTTCAGTGCATTTATTTATACATACCTCATTTCAAATGAAGAATGAATTTCAACAGTATAACGTGTGTGTATATATATATATATATATATATATATTCGGAGGTTTATTGAGACACTCTAATATGGCGCTCATTTATCGTTAGGACCCTGTTGATTTATTTGAGTCCTTTCTTGATTTCATTCCACCATGTGTTTAAAACTGTGACCAAGATGGCGCTTCGGTAAACATAGATGAAGATTTACTACTGAAACGCGTCTGTTGTTGATGAAGTGTCTGTTTGCTGGTGAAATAAAACAACCCAAACTGTCCCCCGCGAGTGCCTTTTTTCCGGATGGACTGAAGTCCTATGGCACGGATATTGGAGCGGAGATTTAATGAGTGGGTGCACCCCCACTTTGAGAAGCACCCGCCTGGGAGTGCATCGTCCTGGTGTTTCTGGAGCGTCGATATATATGTGTGTATATATATTTTTTCAGCTCCCAGGTACAATAAGTACAGCACTCACGACAAACTTTTCACCCAGAGTTTATTGGGGTTGTTTGTAACACAAAAGACGTGTTTCGGTGACTGACTTTGTCAATTTCACATGGCAGCCAGAGACAGTGGTATTTAAATAAAAGTAACAACAGTTCATTGGATGTTCGCTGTTAGGTATGACCAAAACACACAAACAACTACTCAGATGGGTTTGAGAGCCACACATATATATATATATATATATATATATATATATGTATATATATATATATATATATATATATATATATATATATATATATATATGCAAACACACAAGTTACCCACAATGGAAATGCCACACAACGGGAGCTTTGAGCAGCCTTTAATCAGGGAACAGCAGTGTGGTAAGGAAACACAGTCCTCCTCAAACGTGAAAGCCCTACGCGTTTCGAGCACTCCCTGTGCTCTTGTTCACGGGCTGAGAGATGATAAGCAGAGCGGCAGTTACTGAGCACCATAAATCTGATAGAGAGTCCCGCCCTTGGGGGCGTATGCACACCGGCATTCTGGATCTTGTGGTACCTAGATAGTGAAATCCCAAGTGGGTGCCGCTGAGCGTGATGTGACTCAAAAGTATTCCCCAAGTGGGTTGAATGAGGGCCACGTGTCCCACCTTGCTGCTTCGTTTAAGTTCCAAAATCCGGCACTTCCGTTCCTCTGTATTTGGAAATGTTCCAAACACCGGTTCCATTTGGTTAATGGCGGGGCATTTCCGCGACCTGGGCCAGGCCGCTATTGATGCAAACACACAAGTTACCCACAATGGAAACGCCACACAACGGGAGCTTTGAGCAGCCTTTAATCAGGGAACAGCAGTGTGGTAAGGAAACACAGTCCTCCTCAAACGTGAAAGCCCTACGCGTTTCGAGCACTCCCTCTGCTCTTGTTCACGGGCTGAGAGATGATAAGCAGAGCGGCAGTTACTGAGCACCATAAATCTGATAGAGAGTCCCGCCCTTGTGGGCGTATGCACACCGGCATTCTGGATCTTGTGGTACCTAGATAGTGAAATCCCAAGTGGGTGCCGCTGAGCGTGATGTGACTCAAAAGTATTCCCCAAGTGGGTTGAATGAGGGCCACGTGTCCCAGCAGGTGGTAGGAATACAAATGAGTGCTGACGCTGCACGCTGGTAATGGACTTTGTGCCTCTGAAGAAATGCTTTGATAGCATGAAACGCGTCAGGCCGCTATGAACTATGGCGTTTGTTCACCCGCTCTGCTGCAGCTTCTTGAATAAAACAGAATTTAACCTACCTGCTGATGTGGCTCTCCTAAATGGGAAACTCTGTGTGTTTGAAATTTAAAACGGCCGGTCCCGGTCGTGGGAGAAGCCCTGCCATACAGTCGTGGTAAGTGCTGCAGTCACCCGACTGACGGCACATTTGGCAGCGAGGTTGTTGTCTTGAAGTAGTATGGTGCAACACAGCGTGCTATGAACTCTCTCCAGACCCACTGTGGATTTCATTTTTGTCTCAATTGTTACAGCATGCCAGCAACTCACTGGAGCAATACCAACAGCACTACAAGGACCATCGGGCTCAGCAAGAGCCGACGCCCACTGGGGCAGGTGGTAGGAATACAAATGAGTGCTGACGCTGCACGCTGGTAATGGACTTTGTGCCTCTGAAGAAATGCTTTGATAGCATGAAACGCGTCAGGCCGCTATGAACTATGGCGTTTGTTCACCCGCTCTGCTGCAGCTTCTTGAATAAAACAGAATTGAACCTACCTGCTGATGTGGCTCTCCTAAATGGGAAACTCTGTGTGTTTGAAATATATATATATATGTATATATATATATATATATTCACTGAAAAAACCATAGGTTTCACAATCGTTATAGTTAGGGATTAGCATTTAAAAAATCTTTGAAATTCAATCCGCTGCTGATGATGTCACATATTACATCATTCATGACATGGTCAGTGACATCACTGATGACATCACTGATGACATCTCAAATGACATCACTGATGACATCACTGATGACATCTCAAATGACACCAACTAACTATAACGTGGGAATTTCAATGGTTTTGTATGAGTAAAATGTTTAGCTAACTATAACTGGTGTGAAACCTATGGTTTTTTTCAGTGAATTTCAAAGGTTTTTTAAATGCTAATCCCTAACTATAACGATTGTGAAACCTATGGTTTTTTCAGTGAATTTCAAAGGTTTTTTAAATGCTAAATCCTTTGTATATCGAGTTTGTAACCTACGATTTTTAAACTGAATTTTTTTTATTAGCTGTTTTTTATAACTAATAATTATTATTTTTTTTTCCCAAAAATTATTTTTCCAATGTATTTTGTCTTAGAGCGGTGAGGGTAAGCTCACCCTAAAGCGCAGCGAGAGTGCTATTTCCGCGTGCGAAAAAAAGTAAACGTCATTTAGGCGCGCCGTATAAGCTCCCCCGGAAGCACCTGCGTTCGTGCTGCGTAAGCGCCCCCGGAAGCGCTCCGGTGTGCGCAGCGTAAGCGCGTCAAGTCATGTGACCTTAAAATAAATCTTTTCATTGGTTGTTAACAGTTATTTTTACAAGTAATGAAAACCCTACCCATTTCCTTCACTTCTTCTTTCACTTTGGAGACAGCAAAACCTGTTCTTTTCTGTTCTTCCATTTAGTGAAAAGAATGGATGCCAGACCACCCAGCAGCAGTGAGGAGTCTGATGAGTTCAGAGGAGCCTCCTCAACCCAAGGTGAAGGAGCACTTTATATGGAATTTTTTTCCATACCACCTGGAGAGAAAAAGGTTAATGCACCAAAGGTGGAGTGCAAGATGTGCAAAACTGTACTTTCACGGGGTGACCCTAGAATAAAGTAAAGTTTTGGCAACTCCACAATGATTCGCCATGTTCAACGGAGGCACCCCCAGAACTATGCAGTGTCAGAGACCTGGCACGTAATCCCCCAAGGGATGGTGCCTCAACATCCACTGGAGGAGCAACATCATCGGGGAGAGGAAGAGCAGTGGAGCTGATCCCCAACATTCAGCCTGTTTTCAGTGACATCACTATCAAGTGTAAGCAATGTGATGAACTGCTTTGCTATGGTGAGCAGAGAATCACGCTCATTGCACGCAAAAGGGAAGAACACCGATGCCCTCCCCAGCCCTAATTTTTCACCTTTGTTTTGCTCCTGTTGAGCAGTTTGGCATTCCCTGTTTTTGTTTTTGTTCAGAAAAGAACCTAAAAAAGAAGAAAAAAACCCAGTTCTTTTTAGAACTACCTCCAATTCTCCAAAAAGAGCTGTATTCTTTACAAATTCAAAAGGAGTGAGTGAAGTGGAGTGCAGTGAGAGACAAAAGGAAAATGAGTGAGGGAGCAAAGAAAGGGACGAGAGGGGAAGGGAAGTGAAGTAGGGGGACTGAAAGAAGGTGAGTGTGGGAGGTGAGTGAGGAAAAGGGGAGTGAACAAAGGGAATGAGGATAAGTGAAGAAAACAGAGTAAAGGAATGGGGGTGTGGAAGGGTAAGAGAAGAGCAGTGATGTGGAGAAAAGAGTGGTAATAGAGACTGGATAAAGGCAAGTGAGCGTGAGACAAGGAGAGTAAGGGAGTGAGGAGACAGAGAAAGTGAAGGAAAAAGTGAGAGTAGAGGACTGAGTGAGGGAGGAAAGAAAGATAAGTGAGGGAGTGTGGCTGAGTTATAGAGAGTAAGCGTAACAGAAGAGGAGTGAGAGACTAAGAGGACGCAGAGAATAGGGGTAACAGAGAGAGAGTGAGGGAAGGGGAATGAGTAAGTTAGAGGACAGAGGGATTGAGAGAAGGAGTTACTGAAGTGGAGTAAGGAGAGTAAGGGAAGGAAAAAGAGTGAAGGAGCGAAGGATGGAAAGACAGAGGAAGGAAAGTAAAGGAGAAGGTCTGAAAGAAGGTGAGTGTGGAAGTATGCCTGAGTTACAGGGAGTGAGTGTGACAGAAGAGGAGTGGGAGACTAAGGGGATGGAGAGAATGAGGCTAACAGAGAGAGAATGAGGGAAGAGGAGTGTAGAAGTAAGAGGACAGAGGGAGTAAGAGAAGGAGTTAGTGAAGTGGAGTAAGGAGAGTAAGGGAAGGGAAAAGAGTAAAGGAATGAAGGAAGGGAAGAGAGAGGAAGTAAAGTAAAGGAGAAGGTCTGAAAGAAGGTGAGTGTGGAAGTATGCCTGAGTTATAGGGAGTGAGTGTGACAGAAGAGGAGTGGGAGAATAAGGGGATGGAGAGAATGAGGCTAACAGAGAGAGAATGAGGGAAGGGGAGTGTAGAAGTAAGAGGACAGAGGGAGTAAGAGAAGGAGTTAGTGAAGTGGAGTAAGGAGAGTAAGGGAAGGGAAAAGAGTGAAGGAACAAAAGAAAGGAAGAGAAAGGAAGAGCAATTAAGGAAAAGGTCTAAAATAGGGTGAGTGTGGGAGGGGAGTGAGGAAAAGGGGAGTAAACATGGGGATTGAGAATAAGTGAGGGAAGCGCAATAAGGGAACGGGGGTGTGGGTGGGTGAGAGAAGAGTAGTGAGGTTAAGGAAAAGAATGTTGAGAAACTAAATTTTGTACGTCAAACTTACCTTATAAGTAATGTAAATTTACTTACATATTTTCAGTAAATTTAATATCTGTGAAAGAGAAAAAGAAGTAAGTTATATTATTTATAATATATATTTTACAATACAAGAGAGAAAGCAGGAGATTAAAAGTCATAACAGGGTAGTAAGAGATAAAGTAGGAGTGAAGGACTCAGAAAGGAAAACAAAGGAATGGTGAAGGTCAGAGAGAGTAAAAAAGAAATAGAGGGAGAGCAAATTACAAAGAGGATAATGACATGGATACATTTAATGACAGAGAACAATAGAAGGAGAGAGAAATGAAGTGAAAGTGAGTAAGATACTGAAGGAATGTGCATTAAGAAAACTAAAGAAAGAAAGGGAAGTAAAGAAAGGAGAGTGAGTGATAGGGAAGCAGGAGTGAGTGATGGTGGATTCATGACATTGAGGGATGGAATGTGAGTGAGGGTGAATGTAGGGTCGTGAGACAGTGAGGGAACAATGGGAATGACGGTAACAGAGAGGGAGTGAGGGAAGAC
Organism: Lissotriton helveticus; assembly: GCF_964261635.1. Taxonomy (NCBI): domain Eukaryota; kingdom Metazoa; phylum Chordata; class Amphibia; order Caudata; family Salamandridae; genus Lissotriton; species Lissotriton helveticus. Next base: position 1,191,774,278 of record NC_136067.1, read on the forward strand.
AAGTGAGAATATGAGAGAATAGAGGGAGTGAGAAAAAGAGTGAGTAAAGGGGAGTTAGGTGAGTGAGGGAAGGGGAATGACTGCGGGAGCAAAGAAAGGAAAGAAGGGGAAGAGAAGTGAAGCAAAGGGACTAGGAAAAGGTGAGTGCTTGAGGAGAGAAAGAGGAAGGGGAATTAAGGATGATGAATGAGAATAACTGAGGGAACCGGAGTTAGGGAACAAGGATGAGAGAGGGTGAGTGAAGAGCAGTGAGATTGAGGAAAGAGGGAAGATAGAAGGAGGATAAAGGCAAGTGAGCATGAGACAAGGGGAGTGAAGGAGTGAGGAGACAGAGGTAGTGAAAGAAAGAGAGACAGAAAGGGACTGAGTCAGAGAACAAAGAAAGGTAAGTAAGGAATTGTGGGTGAGTTATATGGAGTAATCGTGACGGAAGAGGAGTGAGAGAGTGAGGGGATGGACGTAGTGAAGCTAAGAGAGAGAGATTGAGGGAAGGAGAATGAGGATGTGACAGGACAGAGGTAGTGAGAGAAAGAGTGAGTGAAGTTGAGTAAGGTGAGTTAGGTAAGGGGAATAGGTGAGTAAACAAATGAAGGGAATGGAGGGGAGAGGACTGACGCATAGTTACTGAGAGAAGGTGAGTGGGGGATGAAAGTAAAGGGAAAGGGAGAAAAAGATAGGGAATGAGGGGTAGTGAGGGAACCAGACTAAAAGAATGGGAGTGAAAGAACGGCAGAGAGCATGAGTAAAGAGGGATGGAAGAGGGTGGATAAAACTTAGTGAGAGTAAGACAAAGGGAGAGAGGAAGTGAGGGGATAGCGGTACTTAAAGAAACAGTGACAGTAAAGGACTGAGTGAGAGAGCAAAGAAAGATAAGTGAGGGAGTGTGGCTGAGTTATAGGGAGTGAGCGTGACAAGAGGAGTGAGAGAGTAAGAGGACGGAGAGAATGAGGCTAACAGAGAGAGAATGAGGGAAGGGGAGTGTAGAAGTAAGAGGACAAAGGGAGTAAGAGAAGGAGTTAGTGAAGTGGAGTAAGGAGAGTAAGGAAAGGGTAAAGAGTGAAGGAGCGAAGGAAGGAAAGAGACAGGAAGGGGAGTAAAGCAGGAGAGCTGAAAGAAAGTGAGTGTGGGAGTGTGGCTGAGTTATAGGGAGTGAGCGTGACAGAAGAGGAGTGAGAGACTAAGAGGACGGAGAGAATGAGGCTAAAAGAGAGAGAATGAGAGAAGGGAAGTGTAGAAGTAAGAGGACAGAGGGAGTAAGAGAAGGAGTTAGTGAAGTGGACTAAGGAGAGTAAGGGAAGGGAAAAGAGTGAAGGAGCGAAGGAAGGGAAGAGAGATGAAAGGAAGTAAAACAGGAGATCTGAAAGAAAGTGAGCGAGGGAGTGTGTTTGAGTTATAGGGAGTGAGCGTGACAGAAGAGGAGTGAGAGACTAAGAGGACGGAGAGAATGAGGCTAACAGAGAGAGAATGAGGGAAGGGGAGTGTAGAAGTAAGAAGACAAATGGAGTAAGAGAAGGAGTTAGTGAAGTGGAGTAAGGAGAGTAAGGGAAGAGAAAAGAGTGAAGGAGCGAAGGAAGAGAAGAGACAGGAAGGGAAGTGAAACAGGAGCTCTGAAAGAAAGTGAGTGTGGGACTGTGGCTGAGTTATAGGGAGTGAGTGTGACAGAAGAGGAGTGAGAAACTAAGAGGACGGAGAGAATGACGCTAACAGAGAGAGAATAATGGAAGGGGAGTGTAGAAGTAAGAGGAAAGAGGGAGTAGGAGAAGGAGTTAATGAAGTGGAGTAAGGAGAATAAGGGAAGAGAAAAGAGTGAAAGAGCGAAGGAAAGGAAGAGAAAGGAAGAGAAATGAAGGAGAAGGTCTGAAAGAAGGTGAGTGTAGGAGGGGAGTGAGAAAAAGGGGAGTTAACATGGGGATTGAGAATAAGTGAGGGAAGCGCAGTAAGGGAACGGGGGTGTGGGTGGGTGAGAGAAGAGTAGTGAGGTTAAGGAAAAGAATGTTGAGAAACTAAATTTTGTACATCAAACTTACCTTATAAGTAATGTAAATTTACTTACATATTTTCAGTAAATGTAATATCTGTGGAAGAGAAAAAAAGTAAGTTATAATATTTATAATATATATTTTACAATACAGGAGACAAAGCAGGAGATTAAAAGTCATAAAAGGGTAGTAAGAGATAAAGTAGGAGTGAAGGACTCAGAAAGGAAAACAAAGGAATGGTGAAAATTGGAGAGAGTGAAAAAGAAATAGAAGGAAAGCAAATTACTAAGAGGAAAATGTCATGGATACATTCAGTGACAGAGAACAAGAGAAAGAGAGAGAAATGAAGTGAAAGTGAGTAAGATTGTAAAGGAATGTGCATTAGGAAAACTAAAGAAAGAAAGGAGAGTAAAGAAAGGGGAGTGAGTGACAGGGAAGCAGGAGTGATTGATGGTGGATTCATGACATTGAGGGATGGAATGTGAGTGAGGGCGAATGTAGGGTCGTAAGACAGTGAGGGGACAATGGAAAAGAGGGCAACAGAGAGGGAGTTAGGGAAGACAAGTGAGAATATGAGAGAATAGAGGGAGTGAGAAAAAGAGTGTATAAAGGGGAGTTAGGTGAGTGAGGGAAGGGGAATGACTGAGGGAGCAAAGGAAGGAAAGAAGGGGAAGAGAAGTGAAGCAAAGGGACTTGGAAAAGATGAGTGCTTGAGGAGAGAAAGAGGAAGGGGAGTTAAGGATGATGAATGAGGATAACTGAAGGAACCGGAGTAAGGGAACAAGGGTGAGGGGAGGGTAACTGAAGAGCAGTGAGGTTGAGGAAAGAGGGAAGATAGAAGGAGGATAAAGGCAAGTGGGAATGAGACAAGGGGAGTGAAGGAGTGAGGACATAGAGGTAGTGAAACAAAGAGAGACAGAAAGAGACTGAGTGATAGAGCAAAGAAAGGTAAGTGAGAGAGTGTGAGTGAGTTATAGGGAGTGAGTGAGACAAAAGAGAAGTGAGAGACTCAAGGGACGGAGAAAGCAAGGCTAAAAGACAGGGGCTGAGGAAGGGGACTGAGGAAGTGAGAGGACAGAGAGAGTGACTTAAGGAGTGAAAGAATTTGAGTAAGGTGAGTAAAGGAAGAAGAATGGGTGAGGGAACAAATGAAAGAAAGAGAGGAGAAGGGAAGTGAAGAAGTGATACTGAAAGAAGTTGAGTGTGGGAGGGGAGTTAGGGAAAGGGCAGTAAACATGTGGAATGAAAATAACTGAGGGAAGTGGAGTAAGGGAACGGGGGTGATGTAGACTGAAAGAAGGGTAGGGAGGTTGAGGAAAGACGAGTGATAGAGAGTGGATAAAGGCGAGCGATTATATGACAAGGGGACTGAGGGAGTGAGGACATAGAGGTAGTGAAGGAAAGAGTGAGAGAAAAGAACTGAGTAAGGGAACAAAGAAAGGTAAGTGAGGGAGTGTGGGTGAGTTATAGGGAGTGACCATCATGGAAGAGGAGTGAGAGAGTGAGGGGACCGAGAGAGTGAGGCTAAGAGAGAGGGAGTTAGGTAAGGGGAGTGACGATGTAAGAGGACAGAGGGAGTGAAAGAAGGAGTGAGTGAAGTGGAGTAAGGTTACTGAGACAACGGGAATTATTCAGGAAGCAAAGAAAGAAAAGAAGGGGGGGAGTGAAGTAGAGTGACTGAGAGTTGGAAAGTGGTGGATGAGAGAGAGGGAAAGGGCAGTGAAGAAATAGAGAATGAGGATAAGTCAGGAAAGTGGAGTAAGGAAAGGGAGGTCAGGGAGAGTGAGAGAAGACTAGTGAGGGTGAGTTAAGAGGAGGGATAAAGAATGGGAAAAGGTAAGTGAGCATAAGACAAGGGGAGCATAATATATATTTGAGAATACAAAATACAAAATAATTTGTACAACATGTTATATGGTTTATTTTTGCTGTTCTCAGAATATATTGAATTTCACTTAAAACAGTGACTTCAATACTACTCATCATATGACAGCGGGCAAAAAAAAACACAATCCAAATGATTGTGTTTAAAAAACCCATAGAACGTTTTAATAAATAATGTAAAATTTAGAAAAACTTAACTTAAGTCACCTTTGATCCACGTACTTTTCCACGAGGCCAAATAGTATATGGAAAGTCCCTTTCTTTGGAAATTACTCAAGACTGTTCTTAATCTCCTGTTTACCCGAGTTTCTGAAAGAAAAGCTCCAACATCTTTTACATTATGAAACAATAGTTTTATTTCCAACTCCTCGCTTACTTTTCAGTAATATTTCCTACAATACTCACATCACACACTACGTGATACACTTATACTACCTCTATGACAACTACATGTTTTTTATTATCTTCAGCACTCTCACTCGGAAAGTAATTTTGAACATCAAACAAAATTTTATTAACTGCTCCAATCTTCATAGGCCAGTTACCTTCCCTAAAATTTTGGTTGTAAGAACACTAGGTTAGAATTTTGTAAGTCAGAAGGCAAACGTTGTTTGAAAGTCAATTGAGTATCATCACAGTTACTCCAGCCTTTTTTACATTTTAAATAAGCTGTGTAATGTCCTGATGTTGTATAAGGACCATCATGGTAAATAATTGCTGCAGTTGCAAAAGTTCTTCCTGAAATTGAGAAGCCACAATTTTTTTTATTAAAGTTGTCAATTTAGTTCCATCAGGTGTACATCGTTGGAACATTAAAATTACATACTGTCCATAACTTTGTATAAATAATGTTGATAGCATTGCAGATTTACATCGAGTACAGACCATGTTTTGATTTGCTTCTCTAACTAGATTATTAAAAGACACTGATTTGCAGTCTGGTAAAGCCAAATATATAAATCTTTCAGTGTCTATTGTAGTACTACTTGAAAAGGAGCAATTGTCGCAGTCATGTTGCCATTTATAAGAAAGGCCAAAAAGATTTTCTACATATACACCTTCATCTTGCAATACAACAAGCATATACATTAGAAATTCCTGACAATCTTGCTGAATATTCTGTGAAAATTGATTTAGACCAGAACATATGTCTAAAACATTTCGAATTTCAGAAACACTTTGTATTTTTGTTCTATCACTGCTACATTTCTCAAACACAGAATTCAACAAACAACAAAATCTTTGATCTTGATTTTCAGCAATCTGCTCTTGTACAGTTTGGAGAAAAAAACAACATTAACCACTACATTAGCATAACAGTTGACACCAGAACTGTTTTCAAACTGAAATCCAACATCTTTAACTAAATCCTTTTCCTTTCTGTTACAATTACTGGTTCATCTACTTTTTTTCTTTTTGCTACAAATTCACTACAATTTTTCTCATTTCTTCTTTTTCGGCCTACTACACGCTTTTCAAATAGAGGATATTGAGGTAAATTTGAAGAATTTGGTAAGTCAAAAGGCAAACGTTGTTTAAAAGTCAATTGAGTATCATTACAATGAGTCCAGCCTTTTGGACATTTTAAATAAGCTGTGTAATGTCCTGATGTTGTAGAAGGACCATCATGGAAAATAATTGCTACAGTTACAAAAGTTCTTCCTGAAATTGATAATTGAGAAGCCACAAAATTTTTAATTAAAGATGTCAATTTTGTTCCATCAGGTCTACATCGTTGGAGCATTAAAATTACATACTCTCCATATCTTTGTATAAATAATGTTGATAACATTTGAGAGTTACATTGGGTACAGACCATGTTTTGATTTGCTTCTCTAACTAGATTAATAACAGACACTGATTTGCAGTCCGGTAACGTCAAATATATAAATCTTTCAGTGTCTATTTCAGTACTACTTGAAAACGAACAATTGTCACAGTTATGTTGCCATTTATAAGAAAGGCCAAAAAGATTTTCAATATCTATACCTTCATCTTTCAATACAACAAGCATATACATTAGAAATTCCTGACAATCTTGCTGAATATTCTGTGTCTAAAACATTTCGAATATCAGAAACACTTTCTATTTTTGTTTTATCACTGCTACATTTCTCAAAGACAGAATTCAACAAACAACAAAATCTTGATCCCGATTTTCAACAATCTGTGTTGTAAAGTTTGAAGAAAAAAAACATTATTAACCACTACATTAGCATAGCAGTTGACAACAGAACTGTTTTCAAACTGAAATCCAACAACCTCTTCAATACTATCCTTTTTCTTTTTGCTTACATTTACTGGTTCATCTAGTTTGTTTCTTTTCTCTACAACCTCTCTACAATTTTTCTCATATCTTCTTTTTCACCTACCATACGCTTTTCAAATAAAGGATATTGAGGTAAATTTGGAGCATATTCTCTTCTTAACCTATTATATTCTTTTACACAATTTAGATCTGCACTAATCTTTGTGTCATCAAAATCAATCAAGTACAATTCAGATAAAGTTCTGACTCGAGATAAAGCAACATATGCCATACCCTCCTTGAACACAGAACTTCCAATATTCACCAAAGCACTATCTACACTTAAACCTTGAGATTTATGAATAGTCACTGCATATGCCAAAGAAACAGGAAACTGTTTTCTGCGGACATATAAATCTTTCACAAGCAAAAATCGGGCAGAACAACGACAGATTTGTTGTACTTCTTCAATACCATCAAATTTAATTTTTATAATTTCAATTCCATCTCTATTTCGGTAATTCACAAAATCCACAACATGACCCATTGCTCCATTTACTAAACCTCTTTCCACATGTAAATTATGTCGTAAAATTATACGACGATTTAAAGATGCATACAGTCTTTTCCATACCAGCAGTTTTAGATATTGTCTTCTCTAAAGAATCCAATTTTGATTTCAACTTTTCTGACAAAATAATAGTTGCTCCTTCATGTTCGGTTTTTATCAATAGCTTCCAGTTTCACAATCTCTTGATTTTCCAACTTTAACATTTTGTTGTTGAAGATTGAACATTCTTGCAGAGTTGGCATCAAGCATATGACAGATTTGTTTTCAGGAATTTTAATAAAAATATTATCTGGGAGAATATTTTCATTTGGAAACAAATTTGAAATTAATCGTCCATGTAAAGCGTCTTTGCCATGCTCAGTTAGTTTTCCAATTCTTACATCTTGTAGAATATTTTTATAATCTTCATCCTTTGCTTGTCGCATATTTTGAAGCAGTTCTGCATATTTGAAATTTAACCATATGTTAACATTTCCAATGCTGAGGGTAAATATGAGAGGTACCCCTTAACTGAACATCAAGGGAAATAGGGTTGTCTAACCAGTGAACTAGAAGTATTCCCCTGAATGAGAATGTTTAGAAGAAGCCAAAAAGGGGTCAAGAAAAAACAATACCACAATACAAGTATATATGAAGAATTCTTACAATTTATTGAAACATACAAATGTTAAAAGGAGGGTGATCCCAAAGATTGGAGTCCACTCAGCAAAAATAAAACAATAAAAAGGGGTTTCAATTTCGGCCAGCAAGATTGAATCACAAAGACAGAAAAAACAGTAAGACATAAAATTTGTGCAATACTTATTGTATATTCGGGCTCTATTGTATACACCTAAGCTATATGTACTATGATACAATATATCAGCGAAGATGTCGAGATCCTGAATTATACTGTGTGTAGCGTCAACGCGTTTCGGTGGTTTTCCAAATTACTGTCCACCTTTATCAAGACACCTTTTGGTTTCTGTCGTGGTGTAGGGGTCTATATGATTGCCCTAAAGGAGTGAACATACAATAAGGTTTGGTGAGTGCATAATCATAAACATTTATCATGCATAATACGATTAAATGCTTGGCTTTTAACAACTGTTGCAAAACTATACATATAGATAATAGACTGTTATAGTAGCTTCTATGTAACCAGGTTTGTTGCTCTCGGTGGAACATTCTGAGCTGAAACATTTTAAGCTGAGAGAACAGGGTGCATACAATTTGAAGAGCTTTTGCAAATGCTCTTGCCGTGTTTTGATCCATAGATCTTCCATCCTAATACATGCATGCATACGTTTGCAAAGATCAACTTGGTTCACAATTCCTTACAGGGTGGCTATTCACACTTTTTGACCATCTGCTTTATTCTCAGAACCCTCTAGGGGATGGCCTGGTGTTTGATTGTTTGTAGTTACTTTAGCCAGTTGTCTATAAGGGGGGCTGTTTTACCTGACCACTGAGCTAGAGAAATCTCTACCTCGATCTAGTTTGTTAGAAAGGTGGGAAGGAAGGTTTGTCACGATTTTTGACAGATGAAGGTATATACCAGATTGACGAGTCTGAAACACTCAGATCTATTATCTCGATTATATATAACCAAAAAGGGGCAATTACCTTGAAGTCCGTGTGTTTAAGTTGTATTTCTATATTATTCAATTTTTGAAAGCCAATTCTGTTGAGTTGTTTCTCTGGATAATATATCCAATATCATACTCCTGTAAATCACAAATATGTGACAAGCTTTACACTGATATAAGTAGTGGTTTTCAATCTCATTTTTATAAAAGGTTATATAGGTATTGTAGACAGAGGCTGGACGTACCTGTAAGTAAGGTACCTAGGCATATGATGAGTTCAGAGTTGTTATGCCTAAAATCTGTATTGTTGGTCGTCTTTACATAGTTAAAATCCAGAGGCACCTAAGTCTTGTCCTTTGCAGGATTAGATTCCGTTTCTCTAAACAGAGTGTGTAAAGATCAAATATGGGTCAGTTGAAGACAATGTTATTAGGGAATTGCTGGTCTGAGTGGCCATCGAATTGCATGCGCTTATCTAATGTTCCACTAAGGACTGCTCACTTCTCTGGGTATATTCAATATTAAAATTGTAGAACCAGAGGCATTAACATCATGTCCTCGTGTTATGGGGTTCTAAGAATCAGAGAGGGAGAGAAAACGGGTCTGACGGTTAGAAAAAACCCTGTTTGGTTCAATCACGTTATAATCTATCCTCCTGTCCTAATACTGGCGCTTACCTGTTGTTTTACGATGGAATGCCTGCTTCTCTGGTTCTGTGGGAAATGCCCGGTGACAGAGAGCGCCGTCTTTTAATACTCCATCTCGCGTTTGATTCGTCCGAAAATTACCCAATCGGGTTAATCCTAGTCTAAGCCTCTAGATTAGCATACTAGGGCTTGAGTTGTTGTGTCACTATTGGTGGATTTCTTTATGGTGTTATCCCATTGGCTTAGGGCAAACTGTCAAGGAAATGGGTCTTGTGACAGAGAGGTGGGTCATATCTCGGAGAGAAAATATGTATGTGGAGGTCCTAAAGGCCACCTGTTTCCTTCTCTGATTGTTTTGTTCTAGCGGATGCTTCTGCATTCGCCGCGGATATGTTAACAGGCTATATAAGACTTACTCTATCAGTGTATGTTGTAAGGTTATGGCAATACAGTTGTATGTGCCTAGTTTGGGACCTATATAAGGGCGCTGGAGTCTAGAGATGGCGTTAGCTCGTACGCAATCTTGCTATGGAAATTCTACAGGGCGAGTGTCATAGTCTTAATCAGCTATCTTCTAATCCTGTTAAATGGAGGGAAATGAGTTTAGAATTTGATAATTTACAAGAGCAAAATAGCTTGGGCGATAGTATGATGAGTCTTGTGTTCTTATGGTATATTTCATGTTTACTTGGGGATGGACGCTGGTACGTGGCATATTGGTATTCAATGGATGCTGAGAGCAGGTGACCAGGAATAAGATTCATGTAGGTGCTATTTTAGAGAGGGAATCTCTCTAGATGTGTATATAAGGTGATTAACGTGTAGAGTTATAGGGGCAGGGTGGCAGTTATGGGCTTATTAACTCAGGCGATCTAGATACATTTTGTCCAGTCCTCCCTGGTGTTTCAACCTTTGAGGATGGTATTCAAGAAACAGAAATACCACTGTTCCCTGGTTTTTCTCAATTTGTCAGTGTCTCCGCCTCGTCTGGTAGTTCTTATCTTCTCTAGAACGAACCAGCGTAGATCATCACAAGTGTGATTCTCCTGTTTGAAGTGTTCTGTTAAGGGCGCGCTGCTTTTGTTTGTGCGAATGGCAGATTTATGCTCTAGGACTCTGAGTCTAAGTTCCCTACTGGTTTCCCCCACGTAACCAAGGTTGCAGGGGCAGATCAGTAGGTACACCAGATTTTGGCTCCTGCAGTTGTTGAATGTCCTAGGGGTTAGAGTTTTGCCATTGAATTCCAGACTACTGCCTGTAATGCAGTGCTGGCATATCGAGCAGGTCCCACATTTGTGGTTGCCTGAGGCTATGGGCCCTGTCAGGGTTCGTTGTGTTTCAGTGGGTGGTTTATATGTGTGAACAAGGCTATTGCGTAGGGTTTTATTTCTGCGGAAAGAAAACTGAGGTTTGTTATGTTGGGTTTCATGATTGAAGTTAATGTTTCTTAGAACCCCATAACACGAGGACATGATGTTAATGCCTCTGGTTCTACAATTTTAATATTGAATATACCCAGAGAAGTGAGCAGTCCTTAGCGGAACATTAGGTAAGCGCATGCAATTCGATGGCCACTCAGACCAGCAATTCCCTAATAACATTGTCTTCAACTGACCCATATTTGATCCTTATACACTCTGTTTAGAGAAACGGAATCTAATCCTGCAAAGGACAAGACTTAGGCGCCTCTGGATTTTAACTATGTAAAGACGACCAACAATACAGATTTTAGGCATAACAACTCTGAACTCATCATATGCCTAGGTACCTTACTTACAGGTACGTCCAGCCTCTGTCTACAATACCTATATAACCTTTTATAAAAATGAGATTGAAAACCACTACTTATATCAGTGTAAAGCTTGTCACATATTTGTGATTTACAGGAGTATGATATTGGATATATTATCCAGAGAAACAACTCAACAGAATTGGCTTTCAAAAATTGAATAATATAGAAATACAACTTAAACACACGGACTTCAAGGTAATTGCCCCTTTTTGGTTATATATAATTGAGATAATAGATCTGAGTGTTTCAGACTCGTCAATCTGGTATATACCTTCATCTGTCAAAAATCGTGACAAACCTTCCTTCCCACCTCTCTAATAAACTAGATCGAGGTAGAGATTTCTCTAGCTCAGTGGCCAGGTAAAACAGCCCCGCTTATAGACAACTGGCTAAAGTAACTACAAACCATCAAACACCAGGCCATCCCCTAGAGGGTTCTGAGAATAAAGCAGATGGTCAAAAAGTGTGAATAGCCACCCTGTAAGGAATTGTGAACCAAGTTGATCTTTGCAAAAGTATGCATGCATGTATTAGGATGGTAGATCTACGGATCAAAACACGGCAAGAGCATTTGCAAAAGCTCTTCAAATTGTATGCACCCTGTTCTCTCAGCTTAAAATGTTTCAGCTCAGAATGTTCCACCGAGAGCAACAAACCTGGTTACATAGAAGCTACTATAACAGTCTATTATATATATGTATAGTTTTGCAACAGTTGTTAAAAGCCAAGCATTTAATCGTATTATGCATGATAAATGTTTATGATTATGCACTCACCAAACCTTATTGTATGTTCACTCCTTTAGGGCAATCATATAGACCCCTACACCACGACAGAAACCAAAAGGTGTCTTGATAAAGGTGGACAGTAATTTGGAAAACCACCGAAACGCGTCGACGCTACACACAGTATAATTCAGGATCTCGACATCTTCGCTGATATATTGTATCATAGTACATATAGCTTAGGTGTATACAATAGAGTCCGAATATACAATAAGTATTGCACACATTTTATGTCTTACTGTTTTTTCTGTCTTTGTGATTCAATCTTACTGGCCGAAATTGAAACTCCTTTTTATTGTTTTATTTTTGCTGAGTGGACTCCAATCTTTGGGACCACTCTCCTTTTAACATTTGTATGTTTCAATAAATTGTAAGAATTCTTCATATATACTTGTATTGTGGTATTGTTTTTCCTTGACCCCTTTTTGGCTTCTTCTAAACATTCTCATTCAGGGCAACATTTCCAATGCTTCCTAAGCACTTCCTGGTATCTTCATTCGTAAGCATTTTAAACACTGGCTGTCCTTTCACTGGAGTTAGTTGCAGTAGATCTCCAAAAACAATGATGTGTTTGCCTCCAAATAACACATCATAGTCTGTTTTAAGAATTTCTTGCATTCTTAAATTCACAAAAGCAAGCATTACATTTGATACCATGCTTACTTAATCAATGATAAGAAGTTTCATTTTCTTTAGGACTCTTGAAACTTCACAACAAGCTTCTCCAGATAGCTTGTGGTAATGTAATTTGTTATCATGCTCTACTGGCAGCATCAATATGCGATGTAAAGTAATCCCTTTAATGTTGTGTGCTGCCAACCCAGTTGGAGCAGTAACAACACAAGAGAGCGATGACTCCATTGTTTTCCGCAGATATGTTGCAATTGCTTTAATCAGGAAACTTTTTCCAGTTCCTGCTTCTCCACTCACGTACAGTCGGACAGGTATAAATGATGTACATGAGCACTCTTTTTTTCTCATGAGATAAACCATGCTCAATGTGTTCTGTGACTTCGTCATATATTTGTCTCTGCTCAACGTTTAGTTCTTTTTCCAAATCTTCTAAGTTAACTCCATTCTCCTGAGCTTGTTCCATGGCTCTTTCAACTTCATCCATGGCAGTGGCAGCTTCATTTTGTATAATTGGTCCTCCTAGTGGATCCTGACTCAATGAAGAAGAACTCTGACTATCTTGAGAACTGTCTCTAGCAATCTCTGCTGCAATTGTAGCTTCTTGCTGTATTTCCTCATTCAACATTTGCAGATAATTTTAAAAAACAGGACATTCTACGGTATCCTTGGTTGCATTGAAGGAATCCTCATAAGTAAGAAAATCTCCAAGTAGTTCCTCTTCTGTACGCCAAGGCTTAAAGAGTTGCAAAAGAGCTAAGTAATAAAATTCCCTTTTGTCTGGAGATTCACAACTCAATTTTCGATGATTAATCAAATGGCCTTTTCTTTGTTTCACTAGACAGCCTTCACATCCAATTACAGCATATACACCTTTATTGATGTCTTCTGTGATTTTCTTTTTAAAAGTATAGGTTTGAAGAACTTCATAGAGACAAACGTTCTCAAGATGAGTACTTCCATTTGGATAGTATGTATCCAACATGTTTGTCGTAAAAATATCTGTACTGTCTGGTTCTTTCTCCGCCAAATACTCTATTTCTTGTACAGATTTCAAAACTCGGTTTCGTGTTGCAGCAAGACCTAGACTCACCCAAATGATGGTTCTAGATTTAGCATATAGACTTGCTGATGATAACTGATAGGAACATTCATATGCTCCAATTTCTCGATGCGACAACATCTTCAGACTGTAACTGTATAATTTTTTGCTTAGACTCTTTTCATGTGAAATTTCCTCCCACATTTCCTTCAATTCCGTCTTTTCAGATTTTGTGATGTAAGACGTCACATATCGAGCCACAGCAATAGAGTTGTCAGCCACATATTGAATATCCATGTTAGCATTCCACATGGATAAAATGACTGGGTTGTAGTCATTTATGTATTTGGAATCCTCATTTCTTCTTAGGTTGTATGTATTTTTAGGTGATTTTCATGTCACAGTATGTCGCAGAGAAGACATAAAATTGTTCACTCTTCCTTTCGATGTTACTGGACGTGGAAATGCATAACGACATTTTGTGTAGAACTTGTCCTTGGATTTGTATTTTCGACGACAGTATTTTCCACAACGATGAGTTTGAAAGCATAAAACTTGATGTCTCAAATTGTTTTCTTCTGTACTTTTCGGAACAGCACATGTAGAATACTGCTCAATGAAACTCATCACTTTCTCATCTGAATCTGTTCCAAATTTTGGTGCATCTTTAATCCATAGCAGCATATGTATGTGAGGAGCACCTCTTGCTTGATACTCCTTTCTCCAAAAGCAATCCAACACCTCTCCAAGCGGAGGATTTTTTTGTTTGTAATAAAAGACATCATAGCTTCAAACCTATGATTGAAATACCTGCATACATTAACTGGATCCAAAGAGCACAGTTCTCCAGGTGTCTTGTATTCAATATTTTCAATGTTTTTATTTGCCTCTCCTTGAAATTCAAGTAAGTCTTCCCAAGCATACTCAACACAGCTAAGAGTGAGGAACCATGTAGGAGTTCCTAAGTTTCTTAGCATACATTTTAATTCCCCATGACGACGGTACCAATACTCGTTAGTACCACGCTGACATGCCATGAGATTAATTAGCTGAGATTCCAAAACACTGTCTTGCAGTTTCACTTTATCCATGAAATCCCTTGCCGAAACATTTTGTAGATGTGTTCCACTTTTCAGTATATGGTTTACTGCATAAGAAAGTTCAGACAAGTCACTCTCAAACAGTAGATGGAACAAATATGGAATGCATTGACGAAACCTTGGATCTTCTGCATATAATCTTGAAGTCCGGTATTCAGATGCAGGAATTTGAACAGGTCGGTCGTCATATCGTCCACCTTCACCTGTTGGAAATAACTGTGGAAAACAACGAGCTTCCAAACTTTCTTCCCATACACTAATGGGACTTCCTTTGGCTTCTTTCATTTGAAACAAGTCAATAGCATTCCCCATTACTTCTTTGGAATGCAATGGATGAACACTATAATGTTCATAAATTTCTTCACTTCTTAGAGACATCAACTTTCTCAATTTGCCCAGCTGAGAAATCAGTGTTGTCTTCAACAGTTGTTTCCTCTTCTCCCACATACATATTTTTATAGTACTGATTATTTTTTACCAGATACAACGTTGCCCTTTTGACTTTCCTAACATCCACTAATTCTTGCCAGATTTTCTTACTCTTTGTCGGAACACCATTAACTAGAATAACCAGAGGTTCCTCTTCTACTTTATCGACACCAATTGTATCAATATTTTTCTTAACATCTAGAGGCAAATAAACAACTCTTCCCTTTAATCCTCTTTGTAAATCTGTAGGAGGCAATTTCCCTGTCTTAGGCTCCATGCGAACAATAGCCTGAAAAGGATGCACACATTGAATCAGAATAGACTCATAGGTATTTAAATCCATCAATTCAGAAGGAATGTCTACCAACTCCGGATTATTATGAAGAGCTCTAGCAGGCATTCTGTTTTCATTTAATTTATTATAACAATATTTACAAATACGTTGATCAGAACCCAAATCAAAACAATTTTCTACCAACAAATAAGTTGCAAAATCCTTCCACTCATTATTATTTATCTTTTCGCTTTTTACATATAAATCAACTAATCCAGTCTGATGCTTATGAGTTCGTCGACAACACACACAAGTAAAATTAGGCCTTTCACTTGAATTGACCTTAAACTTTGTAATTTCATGTTCAAATGTTTCTGTACTTGAAATCTCTACATTCTCTTCTACATTACCTTCTATTACTGTATCAATTTCTGCACTGTCCTCTTTTTCACCAAAGTAACAAAACTCAATTTCTTCACAAATGTTTTCACATCTAATTCAGTTCCATACAAAAGAGCACTGTTTAACTGTTTTAGTTTAAGTGCTGGACTTTTTGCATAATACAACCTTCTCACTAATTTCCTCACTTTATTATGATGCACTGCTAACATCCTAAAATGGTGAAAAACACTCTGACATACTTTTCTTGAAAGACAAGCCAGTGAATGCCCTTGCAAACCTGTTTTTTCTCTCACTCTACAAGGATCTAACTCTTGTAAAATTTTCATTTTTTGTTTTACACTTTTCTTAGTATATGTCCGTAAGAAACTGCGAAACAAATCAATTGAATCCTGTCGCACACTACAAATACTACTACAATTCCAAGTATACACTGGAGCCTTAGGACATCTCCCTAAAACTTCATCAGCTAACACCTCTTCTGTATTTCTAGGCACAATCTTTTCTTTTTCAACCGGACAACCGTCCTTCACCTCATATGCTCGACCACTGGTGTCAACTGCATGCACCAAATCATTATCCTGAAAGTAACTTTCTTCGTTAAAAAATAGCTCACAACTTGAACTATGCTTCCATTCTCCAGAAAAAACATCACAAAAATTAGTCCGATTAATTACTTTCCTCCACTTACATTTTGGTTTGAACACATTGATTACCTTATCTAGTGTACGAACTCTATTCATTACTAAACAAAACAATTTATTTTTCACTTTAAATGCTTCATCCACAATCTTAACTATGTTTTTCTTTTTCTTGTAAAAAGCGGTCTTTTTTTGATACCTCTTTACATTTTTTAATAAATTGGATATAATTCTGTTATAAAACATTCGTCTACGAATTTCAATAAATTGATTTCTCCTTCTATTGCTATAGACGATATCATCTCCTTCTACAGGTCTAACATTTTTGGAGGGACACACTTTCTTCTTTCTAATTAGAGGTGTCATATTCTTCTTTGAAATCACACGTTTTATTTTTTGACATTTCAATAAGTTCCTGAGAAAATTTGTAGTTTGCTTACCAGGAGCATTATGTTTTTTCACTGAAGATTTTGTTTTGGATGAGTCTTGCATTTTTTTTCCTTAGACCTTAAATCTTTTTTATATTGTTTTTGTCGTCTTTGTTTGGATGACATATTGTTCTTTCTTTGTATAGATAATATAAGCAGAGACACACATACTGCTTGCAGAGACAGATATGGTAGATTACATGTAACATCCTGGTCATGTGTCTAAGATCACACTGATGGGTGAATCAAGCTTCAGTCACAGTGTGATCTTAGGCACATGACCAGGATGTTACATGTAATGAGAAATGAATGTTATGTCTTTCATATATATAGGTGGCCTCTTTTTTGCCAGGAGAGACAGTGGGATAATATGAGCAGAGACACACATACTGCTTACAGAGACAGACATGGTAGATTACATGTAACATTCTGATCATGTGCCTAAGATCACACTGTGAGTCAAGCTTGATTTGAAATGGAAGTGGGTGAATAATATGCTTAGTTGATGTCTTTAAAAATATGGAAGTACATGTTTTTTAAAGACATGGTAATTTACATGTAACATTCTGGACATCTGCCTAAAATCACACTGATGGATGAATCAAGCTTCAGTCACTGTGTGATCTTAGGCACATGACCAGGATGTTACATGTAATGAGAAATTAATGTTATGTCTTGCTTATATATAGGTGGCCTTTTTTTGCCAGTAGAGACAGTAAAATAATAAGAGCAGAGACACACATACTGCTTGCAGAGACAGACATGGTAGATTATATGTAACATCCTGATCATGTGCCTAAGATCACACTGTGAGTCAAGCTTGATTTTAAATGGATGTGGGTGAATAATATGCTTAGTTGATGTCTTTAAAAATATGGAACTACATGTTTTTTAAAGACATGGTAGATTACATGTAACATCCTGATCATGTGCCTAAGATCACACTCATGGATGAATCAAGCTTCAGTCACAGCGTGATCTTAGGCACATGACCAGGATGTTACATGTAATGAGAAATTAATGTTATGTGTTGCTTATATATAGGTGGCCTTTTTTTGCTAGTAGAGACAGTGAAATAATATGAGCAGAGACACACATACTGCTTGCAGAGACAGACATAGATATGTACTATAGAAAATGTTTTCTGGTAAAAAAAAGGTATGCTTTTAAATTTTTGTCAAAGATCACACTGAGTTTCTGTGTGAAATAAGGAATTACATTTTCACATTTTTCAATAATGTCACCTGTGCCTTCTAACAGTTTGTCTCTTTTAAGTTAAAAGGTACTCTGTGCCTGTGTCTCATGTCACTTTGCACGTGCATAATCTCTCTTTTTCTGTGTGTCATTTCTGTCCTTGTGTGTGTGTCATGACATGTGTCTTATGTGCCTAAGATCACTCTGCGAGTCAAGCTTGATTTTAAATGGATCTTGGTGAATAACATGCTTAGTTGATGTCTTTAAAAATATGGAAGTACATGTTTTTTAAAGACATGGTAGATTACATGTAACATCCTGGTCATGTGCCTAAGATCACACTGATGGGTGAATCAAGCTTCACTCACAGTGTGATCTTAGGCACATGACCATGATATTACATGTAATGAGAAATTAATGTTATGTCTTGCTTATATATAGGTGGCCTATTTTTTGCCAGTAGAGACAGTGAAATAATATGAGCAGAGACACACATACTGATTGCAGAGACAGACATGGTAGATTATATGTAACATCCTGGCCATATGCCTAAGATCACACTGTGAGTCAAGCTTGATTTTAAATGGATCTGGGTGAATAACATGCTTAGTTGATGTCTTTAAAAATATTGAAGTACGTGTTTTTTAAAGACATGGTAGATTACATGTAACATACTGGTCATCTGCCTAAGATCACACTGATGAGATGAGACACACACATTCATTATGATCATAGGCACATGACCAGGATGTTACATGTAATCTACCATGTCTGTCTCTGCATGCAATTTGTGTGTGTCTGCTCATACTATTTCACTGTCTCTACTGGCAAAAAACACACCACATATTATAGATAAGCAACACATAACATTCCTCTCTCATTTCAAAGGCACACCCTGGATCTTGATTGCACAGCTTAGAGCCTACTTCTAAAGTAAGAGGCCTTACACAGACGCTGCCTAAGATTCCCTACTAGAACATATACTAAAGCCCAAATGACTTTAAAAAAAACATGTACTTTCATATTTTTAAAGACATCATCTAAGCATACTATTCACCCAGATCCATTTAAAATCAAGCTTTTTTTTTTGTTGTCCTCATATGCCACCAAGGTTTTACGTGTACAATCAATAGGTTTACAAGCCACATGCTGCCTCGGTATATTCCAACTGGTAGGGACAAACATAATGAGCAGACCTCATCCCTCAGCACTATTGCTTGATACACCCACGATCGCCAGACCAAAACCATATGGGGGGTGTTAGGAGTTAGACCACCTTGACATGCGAGATTGCAGGTAATGTGAACTTTGACCCATATCCCTAAAACGAAACCTAATCACCAAGACCTTTGTGGACGCTCCCTAACATGAGTAAAGAGGCGCGGCAGAACGTAGCCGTTGCTTGGCTTACTGTTCCGGTACCACGCCCCCCTCTTCACTTCCTGGTTTGTTGCTCGCGTCCTCCGTGGCGTCCTACGGATCCCTCCGTGTGTTCTTGGATATTTCTTTGCCTGCATGAAGCTGCCACCTTGTCCTGCAGTAACCCGATATCCTGGTGCACTGTGAGAATGTTTCTGCCGGTCTTCGGCTTTTCTCTATTTATGCGCGAGTAATATCGTGCGACTCCCCTATCTTTCCTCATGTATTTTGCAGGCGTTTTCTGCTCGATTCATTGCCTTTGATTCCACAGTGTGGCTTTTACTCACCCTTTCATTTCTTTGTTGGTTGGATATTCCTTTGAGGTGAGCGCTCCGCCCTTGCCTTCTTTTAGGGCCGGGTGTCTCTCCTCCTGAGAGTGTACTGCTCCGCTGTTACCGCCCTTGACAGCCGGTCGGTGCACCTCAATCCCCTTATAGTTTTGTTTGTGTCTGGTGTGTGAGTCTTTCGTGAGTTCTACCTATCCTGACCCGTTTCTGGGTCTCCTGCTTCCCTGTACCTGAACTCATCGTTAAAGCCCGCCCGACCTGTATTTGGGGTAAGCACATCTGGAATATCACGCATGTCAATGTGTCCTTAATGAATGTCATAGTAATAGAGAGCTTATTACTTGTATAACTTGTTTTGTTTCCTAGTTTGGACCACCACCTGAGACTCCTGCTGGTACCTGCCAACCCCAACCCCCTCGTATGAGGAGAGTGGTGGACACTCCTTGGGTAACTTCCCTCATACTTTTAGGGGACAGTAGACAGGAGTGTGTATATTTCACATTCTTGCTTCTGTGTCCTGGAGGTGGAGGGATTCTTCTTCGCTCCTGTGGAAATTGGTTATTCGACTAACAGGGGGTCAGGAGTTCAGCCAGAGTGCCAAAAGGAGTACCAGAACACGGCTTTACCCAGGAGAGGGGTAGATGGCTTAATCATTGGAACTGGGGGAAAAAAAAACAGTTTCTCAATGCTCCCATTTCAGGAGATACCAGAAAGATCTTTTATCTGGATTCCCAACTCTAGTCAAGTCCAACTTGGAGACCTGCAGGGCGGAGGCACACCAGACATTGATAGAAGGAGATGAAGAGTCCTTCCACTTCCTGCATATCTCCCTCCTGGCAAGCAGAATGGCATAAAAGACCAACTTCTTTACCGAAGCAGGAGCTCCTTCTAAGATTCCAAAAATCACCAAAGGGAGTTTTAACACAATATTAAAGCCTATAGATGCTGAGATAAGCCTACTTATGTCCTCCCAATAGAGTGACAGGCGAGGACACTCATAGAACATGTGGATGTCCGAGGCGGCCATCAGCCCGCATTTAGTACATGCCACCGTAGACCCCTGGGTGAATTTGGAGAGTCGAAGGGGAGAGTAATAAGCTCTGTGAATTGTAAAAATGTGGTTCCTGCGCAACCACGCAGGTTTCACAATATCCCACATCATTCTACATGACGTATCCCAAAGGTCTTGCAGATTGGAAGTTCTCATGTGTGACGACCAAAGTTCATCTGGTAACAGGAACACTCCATCCATTTCTTCCAAAATCAATTTATACCAAGATGAGATCTCCTTCTTAGTAGGGGGTTTATCAATTAAGAGAGCTATAAGAGAGCTATACCCACCTATGGGGAATTTACTTCCTCTAGAGGGCTGTACAGTGTAAGAGGGAAACCAGCTAGATATTTGCAGGTATTTTAGCCTGGGCAAATTTGGGCCAATTTTATTACTTAAACACTCCCACGATAGCAGCTCCCCCTCGACAAATAGTTCTCCCCAAGTCACCACCCCTGCTTCTCTAATAGGTACTGCAAGCAAATCTCCCAACCAGGGTGGGCTGTCGGGCAAATCCCATAAAGGTGTCCTGCTACTATAGTACCCAATTTTAATAGATTTAAATAGTTGAGCCCAAATTCTTACCATTCCTAGCAGGATCTTCAATTTGATTTTTTTTAAATAACTTGGGATCTCCAAATTTTAATACGAACCCTGACTGGCCAACCCCCTCTCCTTTGAGCAAAGTAGAGTACAGAGTCCCTACCCCATACTCCAATGGTTTCTTTAATATCATCCTGGCATGAGATAACTGGAATGCCCAGGCATAAAGCTGGATGTCCGGGGCAGCCAGCCCCCGTTTCCCTTCGCCTCCTGAGCTTTTTCCACGATATTCTTGGAAGATGTTTATTCCATATAAAGGTGTTGATTTCGGCCTGAAGTTTTTTAATAGAAGAAGGATCAAAATATGAAGGGATAGTATTGAATAGAAACGAAATCTTAGGCAAAATGGACATTTTGACCAAGTTGGCCCTTCCCAAAAATGGCAGTGGAAGGTGTGCCCAAGACTGAAGTAGCTTACGGCAATCTTTAGCTACCTTGACGAAATTGGTTGTGGCAATCTGGTCTATATCCCCTACAATTTCTAGGCCCAGATACATCATTGTGTTTCCTGGCCGAATGCCAGAGCTAAATAGGCTCTGGTGCATGCTCCAAGTCATCATCTCGGTCTTTGTGGCATTGATCTCATAGCCAGACACTTCTCCAAATTCCGAGGCGAGCTTAAATATTACAGGTAGGGCCATATGAGCATCAGACGTAAAAATGAGGATATCATCCGCGTATAGGGCCACCTTTCTCTCCCAATCCCTATAAGCGAACGCCTTGATGTTGACATTGTCCCTCAGACATTGGGCAAATGGTTCAGCGTATAGATCGAACAGGAGTGGGGAGAGCGGGCAACCCTGACTCGTACCCCTCGAGATGTTAAAGGGATCTGATAAACCGCCATTGACCAGAACGCATGCATTAGGGTTTTGATATAACAGACCAATTGCCCGGCAGAAGCCTCCTCCCACGTTGAACTTTGCCAAGGCCTCCGACAGGTACAACCAATTGACCCTGTCGAAGGCCTTGGTGGCATCCAGGGTAAGAACTGCCAAGGGGAGGGACTCCAAAACTGCCAGGTCGATAGCTCCTATTAAATCAAAGGTTAGTTCATATAACTGCTGCCCCTTGACAAACCCCTTCTGATCCGGGTGTAAGATGTTGGGGGCGACACGAGCTAACCTATTGGCAAGAATTGAAGCAAATATTTTGTAATCTACGTTTAAAATAGAGATTGGTCTATATGAGCCACATGCCGTAGATGGCTTCCCAGGTTTTAGAATTACGGTTATGGACACACTGTCCCATGACAATGGAGGGCGCCCACCATCCAGTAAACTCTGATTAAATAATACTACTAGGAAGGAGACAAGTTCCTGCTCCAATACTTTGTAAATTTCGGCTGGTAGGCCGTCTGTACCCAACGTCTTCCCCTTCTTAGCATTATGTATGGCTTTTCTAATTTCGTCCTCCGAAATTTCATTATCTAGCATCTCACTTTGTTCAGTCGATAGGGCTGGGAGAGTGATCTTACTAAGCCAATCTTTGATTCTATCTGGGTTAATGATCTTATCCTCGTAGTAGATACTCTGAAAAAAATCTTTGAAGGCAGATCTAATGTCCACATCTAGAGAGAGTGGGACGTCATTGACTTTAATTAGCTCGATGTTATTTCGGACCCGGTCCGTTTTAGCTTTCCATGCCAATAACTTCCCCGCTCCTTCCCCATACTGGAAGTGAGCAAGTTTACTGGCCTCCCACCTTTCTTGTATCCGCTGGTTTAGATTCGAGGCTAGATGACCCTTCAAAGAAAGTAATCTTTCGGGCAAAGGTAACGGACAGCGTCAGTGGAGGTGGAGGTGGAATCAGCGTCTATATCTTGCTGAGTCTTAACCATATTTGCCTCCACTGAGGTCACGGCCTCTCTATATTCCCTCCTCCTGTAAGCCATTTTATTTGTAATAAGGCCTCTCAAAAACGCTTTAAGGGAATCTCACACCACTCCTATGCCCGCCGTCCCTACATTTATCTTTAGAAAGTGACTAACCTCAGACTTGAGAAATAATACATCATCTGGATGGGAGAGCAGAGAGCGATCAAAAGTCCAACTCCTAGCCGGGACCGCCAGCAGTGATGTAAGTTCCATGACTACTGCAGAGTGATCTGATAGATGAAGCGGGAGGTATTTAATGTCTTTAACAAGATAAATTAGCGTATGGTTAATTAATACAAAATTGATTCTGGACTGGTGGTGATATTTATAGTTTCTGAAAGAGACACCCTGCTGATCACCAGCCCTTAACCTCCAGATATCAACATAACCATACTGCTTCATTGCATTTAACAAAAAAGACCTTGATTTTGATGGAATTCGGGGTCGACTATTGTGCGATTTGTCCAAAATCGGATCAAGCACAATATTAAAATCACCAGCAAAAATTACAGGCTCGGGGAAAGACAGGAGATGGGAAAAAATTGCCTCCAATGGTGACGAATCATCTTGGTTGGGGCCATAATACCCCACCATAGTGATTTGAGTGCCCAAAATGGAAAGAGAGGCAATAACCCATCTACCGGTTGGGACGACCTTAGATTCTAACACCTTTGCCTTAAGTTGTTTTTTAAAGATAATCGATACCCCTCTACAAGTCAACGACTGAGAAGTAGATATTGCAAAGTCGATCCACTTGTTCTCCCTAACTAAAACATCCATTTCAGCCTGAATCAAATGTGTCTCCTGCAAGATGATGACCTGTGCCTCTACGTCCCAAAGATACTGCAACAATTTTCTGGCCCTAGGTTTAGTACGCAGACCATTGACGTTCCAAGATATTATCTTTATACCTGCCATAGACATTCGTCCAGACCACTACTCCTGACGCCCCCCAGCCTTACTTGGAGAAAAGGGCCCTTTTTCGTCCAACCTACCCTTGAACCAGGTGACAGCATATCAAAATTTGTCTCATACACAACATAGTGCAATAGAACCCAGCCTTGGCAAATGAGGAATTTTTAATGAAATTTTAACCCAACCCCCCCTAAACCGTGACCCCCCTCCCATGGAGAACCCTTGGTGTATCTAACCGGATCAAGTCCAGTAGATGGCACCCCACCTCAAGCTCCCGCAACTCCACCCAACCCCCTTGCCAAATTTTTCTCCGAAATAACCGAATGTGTGTGAGTGTATGCATTAAAAAAAAGGAAAAAGAAATGTATATATATGTTTTTTCCGTTTTTTTCCCCCTTTTCTCCTTCTTTCCCTTCCCTCCCTTCCTTTCTTCCTTCCTTTCTCTTTTCTCTTTTTTATTAATATCGAGATTAATTCATCTAATTTCACCTATTAATCAATAGGGATTGTCAAATTTTCCATACCTACAATTAGCAATCAAAACCCTTCATAGGCCTGTGTTATTAGGGAATCATATCTTATTAACCCTTCGCCTTCCTGCCCAGATCTAAAAAGAGCTCATCAGCAGCCTGCACTGACCTGATGTTGAACATTTTATTGTTAAACATCACTTTTATGGTGGCTGGAAACATAAGCTGAGCAGTAGCACCCAGCTTCCTGAAAGCGTCCAGCCTCCTACCAAACTCCCACTGCTTCTCAAGCGTGGCACTAGAAATATCTGACCTGATCAGAAAGGTAAACCCCTTACCAGGAAGAGACTTTTGTTTTAGAGCTAGGTTTAAAATCTGCTCTTTGAGGGCATAAGTATGAAAATTAACAAGTATTTTGCGAGGCTTGGACCTTTGTGGGTTCCTCCTAAACGGATCTCTATGGACCCTTTGAATGTCAGTTTCCAACTCCTCGGGGGTTTGGTCCAGGCACAGCGACTCCTTCAATAATTGCACCACAAAGTTTTTGACATTAGACCCTTCAGACCCTTCCGGTACATTAAGTATTCGAATGTTAGATCTTCTGGCATTATTCTCCAACATCTCCCTCCTGTCTAGAGGGGCCTGATCCTCTTTCCTCAATTTAGCTATGTCTTCCTTAGCCTTATCCAAATGGATAGACATTCCAGCCACAGTCTCTTCCAGCTTCCCCGTCCTTGAAGTTAACCCATCGATCTTATTATCTAGGGACTCGCAATAATTCCGAATCTCGATCTGAATTGCTGAGGACTCCTCAAACCCTCTTTTTATGTCGTGGGACAAAGTAGAGAACATTGCCTGTAGAGAGGCTGCAGACACTGTAGCCGTTACATCAAGACTAGGAGCCAGAATCTGCTGCTGATCCTGAACAGGGGGCAAAACTTCTGCCTCCTTACCACCCATCTCCATACCCCCAATTCCCGCTGGAACTGGGACACTGAGACTAGTATTGTCCCCTGCCCCCTCTCCCTCCGAGTCGTGACTCCCCCCCCCTGCAGCTCTCGTACTGATGCCCCAATCGAGCCCCCAGCTGGTCCCATCTCTGTAGATGAAGTTGAAAGTGAAGGTGGAGCTGAAACTAGGGCCTGAGCTGACTCTGCTGCGGGGGTGGTACAATCCGAAATGATCAAAGGGCCCAGATCCCCTTCGGGTAGGTAGTGAGAAGCAGAGTTCCGGGCAGGAATGTCCAAGTCAGGCATGTCTCTGATACTGGACTCCGACATTGTCAAAGAGGTAGACTCACCCTGGGTTTCTGATAGGCGTAGCACCTGTGGTACCACTTTAAAATATGACCGGAGGGATGGCGTTATTTTAGAGCCCACATCAAGCGCTGCATTTGCCCCACTTTTCAGTTTTGCCTTACCCCTAGCCCCATTAGCTCTCACACACTTTGCCTTAATTTCCGCTGACAAGTAAGAAGAGGCTCTCTTACCTCTAGGTGGTGAGGAGCTGTTGTGAGCCGATTTTACAGTAGAGGTAATGGCAGGCTCCCTCGAGTGTGCCTTAACAGACACCTTACCTCTTTTACTAGTCTCTCTGCCCTTGCCTTTCTGCTGCTGCCGCTGCTGTACCGGCTTGCTTCCCTCTTTGGAGTCCTCCGACGATCCTTCCACCCAGCCTTCCGCCTTCGTAGCACCCACAGGATCCTTTGTAACCACAGCGAACTCTTCGCCCTCCACTGCGTCTGGATAAGTGGACTCAAGACCCCGAGCATGAGCCTGAGCCTGGAAACAAGCTGGAGCAGGGACGCCACATGAAGCACGTACCATACAGCATGCCCTCCTGCCAAGCCGCAGCTCCAGGGCGGCCGCGGACCACAACCTCAGGACTGCTGGTGCTTCCGTGTGCTCAGGAGCAGAGACGAGCAACACGCCACTGCCGCCTCCGACGGTAAGAGCACTAACCACGCTGAGGGCTCCCGTCATAGAAAAGGAGAACAGACCTCACGCCGAGCCGTCAAAGCAGACGCGAGGTGATCCGGACCAAAATACTTAGTTTTTCTTCTATTTCTCTTTTCTCTCGACTTGTAATAATGCACACACCGCAATAGGGAGAATTCACCCAGCGCTCATACGGGTTTCACGGGGACCAGGCGAAGAGGAGCGGGAGCTTGATTCCCAGAGCGCCACGGCAGCTCAGCCGACTGCCGCCATGTTCTCCTCTCCCGATGCTTGCAGAGACAGACATGGTAGATTATATGTAACATCCTGGCCATATGCCTAAGATCACACTGTGAGTCAAGCTTGATTTTAAATGGATCTGGGTGAATAACATACATGGGAACGCACCCAGCGCTCACCCTGCGAATAAAAAAAAAATATATATATAGTTTTTTTGCCCTTCAGGGTACTTCTAGGCTCCCCTCAGAAAACCTTGGGGGTCAGGGGGTCTCTACCACACTTTTTAACATCACCTCTTGTGTCTCGATTCTACGAGACACAAGATGGCGGACTCTCCGGACTGTTTGCAATGTTGACAGACACCCGAGAGCCAATCACCTTTCAGCTCGCGCACTTCCGTGGCGCGCCGGCTGTGCTCCCCGGTACGCGTACCGGTGAGCGCTTGGAGCGCGCCTACAATTAAATATGTGTGTTTTTCAAGTTGCTTTTCATAAAAACCACTGGAGCAAATTCAAACAAATATGGAAAAGGCCCTACTACGTACCAGTGCCTATCATTTTACCAAGTTGCGTGAACTTACATTTAGCCATTCGAGCTGTAGCCGTGTCTAAATGTCCTATACAAAAATTGCATGGGGAAAACACATTTGAAAGTATTGAAGTTTAGAACCAATCAAAATGTTACTTTCATTTTGAATTTTTGTGTGATGAAGTATGATTGGTTATGTAAATATCTTAAATGAGAGGAAAACACGGCCATTTTGTGATACTCCTGTCTGAGGTTCTTTTGAGAAGAATTTTGGGTGCTCAATTTCTGGAGTTTGAATTACACAGTACTAACTCTTTTCCTACTTTCAAAAAGGTGAGTTGTTAATTTGTAAGAGGAACTATGTTGTACACTTTAAGATAATTTTGAAAATGTTTTCTGTTAGCTATTTACAGTCATTCTGTTATAATTATGGATTAAGATATGCTTCATCACATGCAGTGCTTTATATTTCTAGTTCCTGCCTGATACTATACACTGCCCAATTAATTTTAAAGAACTAAATACTTGATTAAGCTACTTTTATAATATATATTACTAAAAACAATAAATGAAAGTGATTACTTTTTTCTGCAATTTGCAGCAAGAAATTTTAAATTAAAATGAATCAGACTGAGGAGACCAAGGACATTTCTTTTGAAATTTCAACTACATTTTTGTCAGCACCATTTTATCACAAGGAGGAGATGACATAAATAATTTTTGGGATGAATTTCTTGACGAAGAATTAATCGAATGTTTGGATACAATAGAATTCCAACAATCATCATGGCACACTTATAATGAGGACATTCCTGATCATATGATTGAAGAGGAAACTCCAGATGAGGACATGCTACAAGTTCTATTAAATTATGAAAATTCTGAACAATAAATTAATATTTACAAATTAAAAATTAGTTGACATATTATTCATTTTTATTTCTAATTTATGAGGTAGTACCGAAGTGATTGTATTGAAGTGAAATTTAGACTCTGCATCGGTACCTACTCGTAGGTACTAAAATCACCCACATAACACAACAGCTCTTTTTAGAGCTACCCTACCTCTAAGCAATCCAAAATCATATTTTACACTATTTTCTTTCAATCTTTTTCCCTGTGGTACGCTCTGGGTGCGCGTACCGGTGAACGTACACGGGAACGGACACAGCGCTTACCCCGCGAAAATTGCAAAAAAAAAAAGTTTTTTTGCCCTTCAGGATCCTTCTAGGCCCCCCTCAGAAAACCTAGGGGGTCAGGGGGTGTGTACCCTGCCCCCTTTTAATCATTTCCCCCTTTTTATTTTCACCTCTTGTGTCTCGATTCTACCGAGACACAAGATGGCGGACTCTCCAGACTGTTTAGAATGTTGACAGACGTCCGACAGCCAATCAGCTTTCCGCTCGCGCACTCCAGTGGCGCCCGGATGCGCTCCCCGGTACGCATACCGGTGAGCGCTCGGAGCATGGCTATAGATATATATGTGTTTTTGAAGTTAATTTTCAAAAAAACCACTGGAGCAATTTTCACCAAATATAGCAAAGGCACATCTGCGTACCAGTCCCTACAATTTTGCGAAGTTTGGCGTTATTCCGTTCAGCGGTTCGGGCTGTAGCCTTGTCAGAACGTCCTATGGAAATTAACATGGGGAAAACACGTTTTGGGACCCCCCTTTTTTCTCAGCCCCCACTTCACGAATCCCCCTGAAACTTTCAGGGAAGGAGCAGAGCGGAGCTGGCCAAAATTATGGAAAATTACACGCAAATTCCTCAAGCGGCGCCAGAGTTATTCCCAATAAAATGTTGCGGATTTCCTATGGTAGCTAGGTCCTAACTATAACTACCTACTGGCGACCGCCAGTAGGTAATATATATATAAATATATATATATATATATATTGCCACACGTTTCGTCCGCAAGAGCACGGACACCTCTAGGGGCGGCCAGGTCGCTGGGGGCGAACAACCTCCAATTGACATTACACACACATCCTCCTGATCGAAGAAAAGGAGTGCGCCCGACCAGATTCCAGGATTAACAGGTATTCTTTATTTGTTACAGCAGCCAGATTCATGTCCATCCTAACGCGTTTCAACTACATCAGTAGTCTTGATCACAGGTTTGAGCTGCATACGGGAGTCTGTGGCGTGGTTGCTTATACGCCGTCACAAACCACACCCATCACGTGTGGTCCTGAAATACTACAGTTCCCAAGGTGCACTTTTAAAATGATACGGTCTCCCCTTTATTCTTGATTATGAAAGACGGTTTCCCCTTTGTCATTTCAGTTCAAGGTACAATGTACTTGGCAGGGGTGAGACACCACATTTAAAGTTATTAGACTGCTCGTATTTTGAAGGCTGCAGTTGCAATTCACAATGTTCACAGGTACCTGCTGACTGAAACCCGACGTGATTCACAAGTGTGCTTCACCTTCCCACGCCTCGCAAACTCCTTCATCAGCCAATCTTCGCTAGACCACTCTGTGCTTGCCGGGATACTCCGTGCTGCCTTCCGAGGGTTGCGGGCGGGTCCTGCTCTTCACATTAATTATTGCCACACGTTTCGTCCGCAATATATATATTCACTGAAAAAACCATAGGTTTCACACCAGTTATAGTTAGCTGGAAATTCTACTCGCATAAAACCATTGAAATTCCCACGTTATAGTTAGTTGGACTCACTATAACTTGCGCGCCTGCAATGCACTGCTGATGACATCACATATTACATCACTCATGACATGGTCAGTGACATCACTCATGACATCACTGATGACACCATCCAGTGAATGTGTGTCTTTCTGAAAAATAAATATTAGTGAGTAATGTTTAAATATTTAAATATATGTATTAATGTTTCACTTTGTGTATAAGTGGCTGCATGGGTTGGTGAGTAGCTAGATGTGTAGGTATATGGGTTATTAGATGTTTTTCTTAGTATCAGTATGAGTGTCTGTATGGTTTGGTGGGGGTATTACTTAGCACATAGATGCATGAATGACTGACTCTCTCTTTGTATGTGTTTTGAAGACAGCATATGTGCAGGACTGTATAGGTGGATGAGTGTATATATGTGTGTGTTAGTGACTGAATGACTGTCTCACTAGTGTCTTTATCAGTAACTACATATGTTTTAATCTAATATATGTGAATATTGATGTATATAAGTGAGTATATGTGAGAGTAAGGGATTTTAAGAGTTCCTGTTTAAATTAGTATGCGCTTCTATAAGTGATTGTTTGAGAGAGTAAGTACGTGTTAGTTTCCTTCGTGTGGTAAAGTGGTAGTGTGTGTATAGCTGTATATGCAAATAAATGGATGTTCAATAGTTTATTTGCATGTGTGAGTATGTGTCAAAGTATCTTTTAGATGACTGTCGGTGTGTATCAGGATGTATAGGTGTATCACTACATATGATGAGTGAGTATATGTATGAGTGACTATATAGAACTGTTGGTGAATAAGTGGATGTGTATATAGATGGTGGAATTATTGAATTGGTTGTTGTTACTGGTATGGGTATCTCCATCTTTTTGAAAATGTTAGTTTCTATTATTGAATATGTGCTTCAAGGGTTACATTACAGTGAAAGGAGGTCTGTCACACTGTCACAAGGATGATGTCATCAGTGATGTCATGAGTGATGTCACTGACCATGTCATGAGTGATGTAATATGTGATGTCATCAGCAGTGCATTGCAGGCGCGCAAGTTATAGTGAGTCCAACTAACTATAACGTGGGAATTTCAATGGTTTTATGCGAGTAAAATTTCCAGATAACTATAACTGGTGTGAAACCTATGGTTCAGTGAATTTAATAGGTTTTTTAAATGCTAATTCCTAACTATAACTGGTGTGAAACCTATGGTTTTTTCAGTGAATTTCAATGGTTTTTTTAATAGCAAATCTATATAGGTATAAAAAGTAAAACATTTTATAACAAATTTTATATTGTATAATTATGTTTTTTTTGTGTTTTTTTTGCCCTGGGGCACTCCCGGGGCGCGTACCGGTGAAGGCACGGGTAAGCGCAATGTTACGGCGCTATTCTCGTGAACGAAAACAACATCGTGATGTTTCGCGTAACCGCGTGATGCGTCATATGACACACTGCGTAAGCACACCCGGAAGCCCGCGAGCGCATACGATCGCGCACCGTCCTGATGCGCTTACGCTATGTGCCCCCGGGCGCGCCCCGGGGCACGACTACGGGCGCGCCCGGGGCGCGTAGCGTAAGCGCGTCGGGTCATGTGATCTGAAAATAACACTTTTCATTGGGGCAGATCAGTTTTGGTTTCCAAATGATGAAAGCCCGGATCATGTGACTTGAAAATAACAATTTTCATTGGTCAAGAACAGTTCTGTTTTCCAAATGATGAAAGACTCCACCTTTTTTCCTTATTCTGACTTTGTCCTTTGACTGAGGAAGACCTGTTTCAACAACAAAGAGAATTATTTTGTACTTTAAAATGGCTACAGTAGCAGCAGCAGCTGGAGCATCTGCACCACCACCACCATCACCTCCACCAAGAGGACCACCACAACAGTACATTGGTGGTCAAGAAGAGGAGGAGGAAGAAGAGGAAGAGGAGGAGAGCAGAAGATGGCTGGCTGAAGACAATACCCCATACCAGCCAAGGCCTCACATTGTATGGGAGTTTTTTTCAATCCCAGAGGGCAAGAAAAAAGTCAATGCGGCCAAGGTAACTTGCCTAATCTGTGGCTCAGATCTCTCAAGGGGCAACCCAAACAAAAAATATTCCTTTGGTAATGATACCATGATTAGACATATGACCCGCAAGCATCCAAACAACTATTCTCGTACAGAGATGAGGGAACTGGCCAGAAACCTCCCCAGTCTTCAAGAACCACCTCCAAAAGAAAGCAACCCAATCCATCGGGACCAGAAACAACGGAGACAATGCCTTGCATTCAACAACGATTTGAAGATTTTAGAGTAACATGTATTTACTGTGGTAAGCTCATGTCATATGGTGAAAAGAGCGTAAAGCTCATCGTCTTTGCTGGTGACAACCACAATTGCCCCAAAAAACCCTAATTTTTTCAGTTTTTTGTTTTTTGCTCCAGTTGTGCCATTTTCAATTCCCTTTTTTTGTTTCTCCCCATAAAAAATGCAAAAAAAATATAAAACTGTTCAGAAAAGCCAAAAAAAGTACAAAATGTTAAAAAAAACATTAAAAAAATATAAAACAACAAAAAGAAGAAAAAAAAACAGTTCTTTTTAGAACTACCTTTAATTTATATAAATAAACCTATATTTTTAAAGAATCTCTGTCAATTTTTTTTCCTTAGGGTACGTGCACCGGGGCGCGCAACCCCAAAAAAGAAAAAAAAAATGAATGAAGGAGTTAGCATGAGGGAAGAACACAAAGAGAGTAATGTTAAGAGAAAGAGAGCTAGAGGGAGAAACACAGAGGGATTGTTTATTACATAGTAAAAAACAGAGAAGGTGTAATAGGGTGAAAGTGAGAAAAGTCAAATGAATAAGGGAGCGAAAGAAGGGAAGAGAGAGGAAGAGGACTAAAGTAGAAATAGTGGGAGAATGTGAGTGGGTGTTGAAAGAAAAAGAAAGGACAGTAAAAAATGGGGAATGAAGGGTATTGACGGAACCGGGATAAATGAACAACGGTGAGGAACGGTGAGAAAAGAGCAGTGAGTGTAAGAAAAGAGGGGTGAAAGAGGGTGAAAAATTGAATTAGGATAAGACATGGGGAGTGACAAAGAGAAAGGACAGAGAGAGTAAAGGAAACAATGCCTGAATGGGTGTGAGTGAAACAGCAAAGAAAGGTAAGTAATGCAGTGTGTGTGACTTATAGGGAGTCAGTGAGTGTAGGTCGGGGTGTGGGTGTGTAAGGTGTGTCTGTGGGTGTGGGTGTGTGGGGTGTTTCGGTGTGGGTGGAGGTGAGGGTGTGTGAGATATGTGTGAGGGGTGTGTGGGTGTGGGGGGTATGTGTGTGGGATGTATGTGTGTGTATGGAATGTGTGTGTGTGTGAGGAGTGTGTGTGTGTATGAGGTGTGTGTGGTATGTGTGTGGGCTGTATGTCAGAGGTGTGTGTATGTGTTGGGAGGGGGATGAGGTGTGTGTGTAGGAGTGAAGTAAATAATTAAGAAAAAGAGAATGAGTGAGGGAGCAAAGGAAGGGAACAGAGGGTAAGTGAACTAAAGAATGGGGACTGAAAGAAGTTGAATATGAGAGGGGAAATAGGGAAATTGGAGTAAACATAGAGAATAAGAATAAGTGAGGGAATCAGAGTAAAGAAACAGGAGTGAGGTTGGTTGAGAAAATATTAGTGAGCTTAAAGCAAAGGGTGATGACAAACTACATTTTTTTAGTCACACTTACCATATAATAAATGTAACTTTAATTACATTTTTTACTACACTTTGTATCTGTGAAAGAGAGAAGAAAAAAAAAGTTATAATTAGTAAAATATGTATTTTAAATGAAAAGATACAAATGAAGAGGTTAAAAAGCATAACAGTGTATTTAGAAATAAAGTAAGAGTGAAGGACATAGAAAGGGAAATATAAGGACACAAAGAGAGAAAAAGAAATAGAAGGAGAGCAAATTAGTAAGAGTAAGGC
Organism: Lissotriton helveticus; assembly: GCF_964261635.1. Lineage (NCBI taxonomy): Eukaryota > Metazoa > Chordata > Amphibia > Caudata > Salamandridae > Lissotriton > Lissotriton helveticus. The sequence goes on from NC_136067.1 coordinate 1,191,807,824, forward strand.
ATATAGATTCACTGACAAAGAGGAAGAGAAGAACAGAGAAATGAACTGAAGGTAAAAAAGATGCTAAAAGAATGTGAGTTAGCAAAACTAAATCAGGAAACAGGAGTAAGTAAAAAGACAATGACTGAGAGGGAAAGGAGTCTAATTAAGGATGCATTTAGAAGAATGAGGAATGGAAGATAACTGAGAGTAAGTGAAGGAGAGTCATAGTGTGAAGGGATGAAGGGAGAGAGGATAATATAGAAGGATTGAGGGAAAATGAGTGAGGAAGTTAGTAAACAGACACACTAAGAGAAAAACTGAGTGAAGTGGAGTACAATGAGTGAGGAAAGGAAAATGAGTAAGGGAGCAAAAAAAGGAAACAGAGGAGAAGACGACTAAAACAGTGGTACTGAGAGAAAATAATTTGGAGATGAAAGTAAAGAGAAGGACATTGAAAGAAAGGAAATGAGGGATAGTAATGGAACCAGACTAAAAGAAATGGGATGAAGAACAATGAGAGAGGAGCAGTGAAGTTGTTATAAAAGAAATGATAGAAGGTAGATAAACACAAGTGAACATAACACAAGGAGACTGAGGCACTGAGGACATAGAGGTAGTGAACAAAAAATAGAGAGAAGAGGTCAAAAGAAAAGAGCAAACAAAGATAAGCGAGGGAGAGTGGGTGATTTATAGTGATAGAGTGCGACAATACTGCTGAGTGAGTAAAGAGGAATTACTAAAAGGGCAAAGGAGGAAAATACGGAAAAGGGAAGTAAAGCAGAGAGACTGAAAGCTGAAAAGTTATGCAAGGGAGAAAGGAGATGCAGACAGTTGAAATGAGAATGAGGGGTTGTGAAAGAAGTGGAGTAAAGGAACGGGGGTTACAAAAAGTGAGAGAAAGACATTATAAGTGAGTAAAAAGAGATGAAAGAGGATAGAAAAAGGAAAGTGAGTGTCAGAGAATGGGAATACAATTTAATTTACACAATCCAAAGTATAGAATAACTTGTACAACATGTTACATAGTTTATTTTTGCTGTTGTCAGAATATATTGAATTTCACTTAAAACAGTGAGTTCAAATTACTCATCATATGACAGCGGGAAAAAAACCACAATCTAAAAGATTGTGTTTTAAAAAAAAACTTAGATACTGACAAATGACAAATGTACACTAATCTTTGATTGACTTACTTTTCCTTGAGGCCAAATAGTATATCATGAAGGTCCTTTTCTCGTTGGAAAGTACTCTGCTGTTCACTAAAAAATCCATTTAATCAACTTTCTAGAAGAAAAGCTCCAAGAACATCTGAAATATTTTCATTATTTTCATATACTCCTTTTTTTCAGTCATGACTCATTACTCATTCCTGTACCTTTCCTTTTGGCCAAATAGTGTCAGATGTATGAGTATATTTTCAAATTAATTCTAAGAAACTCTGAAATTACCTTTTTTCCGACGTTCTGAAAGAAAGGCTCATACAACATTTTCACAATATTTAAGTATTTGTAAAACCATCTCTGACTCACTCATGTTCATCATTTTGTATAATACTAATATCACTTACTATGAGATCCACTTACAGTACCTATATGACAAGTCAATTTTTTATATTACCTGGATCACTTTTACTCAGAATATATTTTTAAACAGCAAAATAACCTTTATTAACTGCTCCCGTCTTCATAGGCCAATTACCTTTACTTAAATTTTGGTTGTAAAAACACTAGGTATGAATTTTTTAAGCCAAAAGGCAAACGTTGTTTGAAAGTCAAATGAGTGTCGTTACAGTGGGTCCAACCTTTACAACTTTTTAAATAGCATGTGTAATGCCCTGATGTTGTAGAAGGACCGTCATGAAAAATAATAGCTACAGTTGCAAAGGTTCTTCCTGATATTGATAACTGAGAAGCCACGAAATTTTTAATAGAAGTTGTCAATTTAGTTCCATCAGGTCTACATCATTGGAACATTAAAATGACATACTGACCATAATTTTGTAGAAATAACGTGGACAGCATTGCAGACTTACATTGGGTACACACCATATTGTGATCCGCTGCTTTAACTAGATTATTTAAAGGCACTGATTTGCAGTCTGGTAAAGTCAAATATATAAATCTTTCACTGTTTATTCTAGTAGTACTTGATAAAGTACAGTTGTCGCAGTCATGCTGCCATTGATAAGAAAGGCTAAAAAGATTTTTTATATCTACACCTTCATCTTCCAATACATCAAACATATACATTAAAAATTCCTGACAATCCTGCTGAATAATCTGTGAAAATTGATTTTGACCAGAACATATGTCTAAAAGATTTCGTATTTCTGAAACACTTTCTATTTTTGCTCTATCACTGCTACATTTCTCAAACACGAATTCAACAAACAACAGAATCTATGATCCCGATTTTCAACAATCTGTTCTTGTATATTTTGAAGAAAAAAAACAACATTAACCACTACATTAGCATAGCAGTTGACACCAGAACTGTTTTCAAACTGAAATCCAACAACATCTTCAACAGAATCCTTTTTCTTTCTCCTTACAATTACAGTTTCATCTACTTTTTGTCTTTTTGCTACTACCTCACTGCAATTATTCTCATTTCTTCTTTTTCGGCCTACCACACGTTTTTCAAACAGAGGATATTGAGGCAAATGTGGAGCATACTCTCTTCTTAACCTATTGTATTCTTTAACACAATCTAGATCTGCACAAATCTCTATTTCATCACACTCAATCAAGTACAATCCTGATAAAGTTCTGACTCGTGATAATGCCACATATGCCATACCCTCTTTAAACACAGAACTTCCAATGTTCACCAAAGCGCTATCCACACTTAAACCTTGAGATTTATGAATTGTCACCGCATATGCCAAACAAATAGGAAACTGTTTTCGGCGAACATATAAGTCTTTCACAAGCAAAAATCTAGCTGAACAACGACAAATGTGTTCTATTTCATCAATGCCATTAAATTTAATTTTTAAAATTTCAATTCCATCTCTATTTTTGTAATTCACAAAACCAACAACATGACCCATTGCTCCATTTACCAGACCTCTTTCAAACATTTAAATTCCTTCTCAAAATGATACGACAGTTTAAACACACATTCAGAGTCTTTTCAAAACCAGCAGTTTTAGATATAGGGCCTCATTATGATGGAGGATTTTCCGCATCCTCCGGGCCGGCGGAAGCCACCGCCGGGCCGGAGGATGCGGAAAATCCTCTGCGGACCCACCAAAGACCCACCGCCACATTAGGATGGCTGGTGGGTCCTGGTTTCCGTCCGCTGCTTTTCCGCCACGGTTGGCTTACAACCGCGGCGGAAAAGCACTAATATGGTGACGGTGTCTCTCAGACACCGTCAGCCAGATTAGGATGGGCTCAGGAACATGCTTTTCCGCGGCGGCTTTTCCGCCGCGGAAAAGCATGTGTAACTTCACTGCGGGGGCCCGTTGCGGGCCCCCTAGGTGAAGGGGGGGTGGGGGGTGCACATGGGGGGTACCTATGGTACCCCCCTGCATTTGTATGCAGAAAGCAGCAGGCACCGCGCGGTGCCTGCCACTTTCTACATACAAATGAAAAACGTGCATTTTTAACATTGCTGCGGGTGCAGCTTGAAGCCGCACCCGCCGCAATGTTAAAAATAGAGGATGTGACCGCCAGGGTGGCGGTCACATCCTAATTGCACTGGAGGTTCCCTCCTACTCTATGGTGGCGGACGGACTCAGGTCCGTCCGCCATCATAATGTGCCCCCTAGTCTTCTCTAATGAATCCAATTTTGATTTCAAATTTTCAGACAAAATAATTGTTGCTCCCATATGTTCAATTTTATCTATAGCTTCCAGTTTCACTATCTCTTAATTTTCTAACTTTAACATTTTGTTGTTGAACATGGAACATTCTTTCAGAGTTGGCATCAAACATTTGCCAGATTTCTTCTCGTTAATTTTCTTAAAAATATTCTCTGGAAGAATGTTTTCATTTTGGTACAAATTTGAAATTAATCGTCCATGTAAAGCTTCTTTCCCTTGCTGACTTACTTTTCCGATTCTTACATCTTGTAGAATATTTTTATAATCTTCATCCTTTGCCTGCCGCATATTTTGAAGCAGTTCTGCATATTTGAAGTTTAACCATATATTAACGTTTCCAATGCTTCCTAGGCACTTCCTGGTATCTTCATGCGTGAGCATTTTGAACACAGGTTGTCCTTTCGCTGGAGTCATTTGCAGTAGATCTCCAAAAACAATAATATGTTTTCCTCCAAATAAGACATCATAGTCTGTTCTAAGAATTTCTTGCATTCTCAAATGCACAAAAGCAAGCATTATATTTGACACCATGCTTACTTCATCAATGATAAGAAGTTTCATTTTCTTCAGGACTCTCGAAACTTCGGAACACGCATCTCCAGATAGCTTGTGATATTGCAATTTGTTATCATGCTCCACTGGCAGCATCAGTAAACGATGTAAAGTAATCCCTTTAATATTATGTGCTGCCAGCCCAGTTGGAGCGGTAACACACAAGATAGCGGTGATTCAGTAATTTTCTGCAGATAAGTTGCAATTGCTTTAATCAGAAAACTTTTTCCAGTTCCCGCTTCTCCACTTACGTACAGTTGGACTGGTTTAAATGATGTACGTGAGCACTCTTTTTTCTCATGAGTGAATCCATGTTCAATCTGTTCTGTGACTTCGTCATATATCTGTTTCTGCTCAAGGTTTAGTTGTTTCACCAAATCTTCTAAGTTAACTACATCATCTTGAGCTTGTTCCATAGCTCTTTCCACCTCATCCATGGCAGTGGCAGCTTCATTTTGGATAATTGGTCCTCCAAGTGGATCCTGACTCAATGAAGCAGAACTCTGACTGTCTTGAGAACTGTCTCTAGCAATCTCTGCAGCAATTGTGGTTTCTTGCTCTATTTCTTCATTCAACATTTGCAGATAATTTGGAAAAACAGGACATTCTATGGTATCCTTCGTTGCATTAAAAGAGTCTTCGTAACAGAGAAAATCTCCAAGTAGTTCCTCTTCTGTACGCCATGGTTTAAAGAGTTGCAAAAGAGCCAAATAGTAAAATTCCCTTTTGTCTGGATTTTCACAACTCAATTTTCGATGATTAATCAAATGACCTTTTCTCTGTTTCACTAGACATCCTTCACATCCAATGACAGCATATATTCCATTATTGATATCTTCTCTGATGTTCCTCTTATAAATATATCTTTGCAGAACTTCATAGAGACAAGCGTTCTCAAGATAAGGACTTCTATTTGGATAGTATGTATCCAACATGTTTGTCTTCAAAATATCTGTACTTTCTGGTTCTTTCTCCGCCAAATACTCTATTTCTTGTACAGATTTCAAAACTCGGTTTCGTGTTGCAGCAAGACCTAGACTCACCCAAGTGATGGTTCTAGATTTGGCATAGAGACTTGCTGATGACAATCGATCAGAACATTCATATGCTCCAATTTCTCGATGCGACAACATCTTCAGACTGTAACTGTATAATTTCTTGCTTAGACTCTTTTCATGTGAAATGTCCTCCCACATTTCCTTCAGTTCTGTCTTTTCTTTTTTTGTGATGTAAGACGTCACATATCGAGCCACAGCAATAGAGTTGTCAGCAACGAATTGAATATCCATGTTAGCATTCCACATGGACAAAATCACTGGGTTGTAGTCGTTGATGTACTTGGACTCTTCGTTTCTTTTTAAATTGTATGTATTTTTGGGGGATTTCCTCGTCACAGTATGTCGCAGAGAAGACATCTAATTATTTACTCTTCCTTTAGAAATCACTGGTCGTGGAAAGCCGAAACGACATTTTATGTAGAACTTGTCCTTGTTTCTGAATTTTCGACGACAGTACTTTCCACAACGATGGGATTGAAAGCGTAAAACTTGTTGCCTTAAACTGTTTTCTTCGGTAGTTTTCGGAACAGCACATGTTGAATACTCTTCAATGAAGCTCATCACTGTCTCATCCGAATCTGTTCCAAATTTGGGTGCATCTTTAATCCACAACAACATATGTATATGAGGAGCACCTCTCGCTTGATACTCCTTTCTCCAAAAGAAATCCAAAACCTCTACAAGGGGAGGATTTTTTTTGTTGGTAATAAAAGACATCATAGCTTCAAATCTATGATTGAAATATCTGCACACATTCACTGGATCCAAAGAACACAGTTCTCCAGCAGTTTTGAATTCTATATTTTGAATATTTGCATTTGCCTCTCGTAGAAATTGAAGTAAGTCGTCCCATGCATACTCAGCACAGCTAAGAGTGAGGAACCATGTAGGAGTTCCTAAGTTTCTTAGTATACATTTAAATTCCCCATGATGACGGAACCAATACTCATTTGTACCACGCTGACATGCCATGAGATTGATTAAATGAGATTCCAAAATATTATCTTGCAGATTCACTTTCTCCATACAGTCCCTCGCCGAAACATTTTGCAAATGTGCTCCACTTTTCAGTATATGGTTTACTGCATAAGAAAGCCCAGACAAGTCACTTTCATACAGTAGATGAAACAAATAGGGAATGCATTGACGAAACCTTGGATCTTCAGCATATAATCTTACAGTTCGATATTCAGATGCAGGAATTTGAAGTGGTCGATCGTCATATCGTCCACCTCGACCTGTTGGAAATAGCTGTGGAAAACAACGAGCTTCCAAACTTTCTTCCCATACACTAATGGGACTTCCTTTTGCTGCTTTCATTTGAAACAATTTAATTGCATTCCCCATTACTTCTTTGGAATGCAAAGGATGAACAGTATAATGTTCATATATTTCTTCACTTCTAGACACATCAACTTTTTCAATTTGGCCGCCTGAACAATCACTGTCTTCATCTGCAGCTGTTTCCTCTGCTTCAACACATACATCTTTGTAATACTCATTGTTTTTGACTAAATACAACGTTGCCTTTTTGACTTTCCTAACATCCACTAAATCTTGCCAGATTTTCTTACTCTTTGTCAGAACCCCATTAACTAGAATAACTAAAGGTTCCTCTTCTACTTTTTCTATACCAATTGTATCAATATTTTTTTTGAAATCTAGAGGCAAATAAACAACTCTTCCCTTTAATCCTCTCTGCAAATCTGTAGGAGGCAATTTCCCTATCTTAGGCTCCATGCGAACAATTGCCTGAAAAGGATGGACACATTGAATCAAAATAGACTCATATGTATTTAAATCCATCAATTCACGGGGAATGTCTACCAACTCTAGATTATTATGAACAGCTCTAGCAGGCATTCTGTTTTGATTTAATTTATCATAACAATATTTACAAATACGCTGATCAGAACTCAAATCAAAACAATTCTCCACACACAAATAAGTTGCAAAATCCTTCCACTCATAATTATTTATCTTTTCACTTTTTACGTATAAATCAACTAATCTAGTTTGATGCTTATAAAGACTTCGTCGACAACACACACAAGTAAAATTCGGCCTTTCACTTGATTTCACCTTAAACCTGGTAATTTCCTGCTCAAACTTTTTTGTACTTGAAATCTGTACATTGTCTTCCACATCACCTTGAATTGCTGTGTCAATTTCTACACTGTCCTCTTTTTCACCAAAATAACAAATCTCAATTTCTTCACAAATCTTCTTCACATCTAATTCAGTTCCATGCAAAAGAGCACTGTTTAATTGTTTAAGCTTAAGTGCTGGACTTTTTGCATAATACAACATTCTCACTAATTTCCTCATTTTGGTATGATGCACTGCTAACATCCTAAAATGATGAAAAACACGCTGACAGACTTTTCTAGAAAGACAAGCCAGTGAATGCCCTTGCAAACCTGTGTTTTCTCTCACTCTGCAAGGATCTAAGTCTTGCAACAACTTCATTTTCTGCTTTAGACTTTTCTTACTATATGTACGTAAGAAATTACAAAACAAATCAATTGATTCCTGTCACACACTACAAATACGACTATACTTCCAAGTATACACTGGACCCTTAGTACGTCTCCCTAAAACTTCATCAGTTAACACCTCTTCTGGTTCTCTAGGCACAAGTTTCTCTTTTTCAATCGGACAACCGTCTTTCACTTCATACGCTCGACCACTGGTGTCAACTGCATGCACTAAATCATTCTCCTGGAAGTAACTCTCCTCATTAAAAAATGGCTCACAACTTGAACTGTGCATCCATTCTCCGGAAAAAACTTTACAAAAATTAGTCCGATTAATTACTCTTTTCCATCTACTGTTTGATTTGAAAACATCAATTGTCTTGTTAAGTGTCCTAATTCTATTAATTATTAAAATAAATAATTTTTTTTTAACTTCAAAAGCCTGATCAACAATCTTCTCTAAACTTTTCTTTTTCTTATAAAAAGCAGCTCTCTGTTTACCTTTCCTAATGTTTTTTAACAAATTTAAAACCACCCTATTGCGAAACATTCGTTTACGAATGTCTCTAAACTGATTCTGCCTTCTATTCTTATACATATTATTCTCTCCTGCTCCAGTTGTAGGATTCTTTGAGGGTCTCTCCTTCCTTTTCAAATTTACTCTCTCATTCTCTTTTTCTACATGCTGTCCAACATTTTTTTTTATCTACATATGTTCCGTCAGAAATACTTAGTTGTCTTACCAGGAGCTTTGTTCCTGTTTTTTGAAGTATTTGTTGTTGAAGAGTGCTGTAATTCCGTTGCTGTTTTTGTTTGTAACTGTATTTCATTTTTCCTTCTTCTTTGCCTTGAGGGCATCTTTCCTTACTCTTGAAATCTTGATTTCAATCTGTGTTAAAGAAAAAAATAGCACATTATAGACCACTATTATCAAACAACAAAGCAATGACAAAAAGCAAACTGTCTATTCAGGGTTACAGATCAAGTGAGGATTCTCCAAGGGTGCAGAAGAGGTGAGACCTGTATTGAAGAGTGTAGTGGAAGAGAGGTATGTCCACAGGTACAAAGAAAGTGAGACCTGTGTCTAAGAGTGCAGTAGGAGATAAGCTTCATGAAGTCTAGTCCACTGCACTCTTACACACAGGCTTCACCACCTATGTTCTCCAGGAAAAGCCTCTCTCCCACTACAGTCTTAAACACAGGCCTCACCTCGTCTGTCCCTCTGGACATGCCTCACCTCATCTACACAATCTACTTCCTATTCTAAGGTAACACAGGTGACATTATTGTGAAAAGATGAAATATATGTATTTAATCATGCAGACACTATTTATTCCTTCTCAAAAAACTAAAAGTCATTGTTTTCGACCAAAATTGTTTTTTAAATAACATTTTAGACACACAGTGCAGATCCTATGGACAACCATTCAGTGTCCATGACTACAGTGGAGAGGACTAAGCTCCTCTCACCCTTGGACAAGCCTTACCTCATCTCTGTCCTCTGAACAGGCCTCAATGTATTGAGTATAATTGATAGTAAGTAGGTGCAGATGAGGTGACACATGTCCAAGGGTGTAAATAAGCTGAGGCCTGTCTAAGCATGCCAATTAGTTGAAGTCTATTCAGGGTTGCAGATGAGGTAAGGATTGTCTAGGGGTGCACAAGAGGTATGGCCTCTATTGAAGAGTGTAGTAGAAGAGAGGTCTGTCCATGGGTGCAAAGAACTTGAGACCTGTGTCTAAGAGTGCAGTGGGGGATAGGCTTCATAAAGCCTAGTCCACTGCACTCTTAGACGCAGGTCTCACCACCTACGCTCTCCAAGAAAAGCCTCTCTCCCACTACAGTCTTGAACACAGGCCTCACCTCCTCTGTCCCTCTGGACATGCCTCACCTCATCTGCACAATCTACTTCCTAATCTGAGGTAACACAGGTGACATGATTGTGAAAAGGTCAATTTTTTCTATGTAATCATGCACACACTATTTATTCTTTCTCAAAAATGTAAAAGACATTCATTTGCCCCAAAAATGTTTCAGTAGTGCAATGAAAAGCTTATACATATGACTGTGAGCCGACATCCCGACAAACCCAACCTGAATACCGCCCTACCCCAACCTTACCACTTGCGCTACCCCCGGGACTGTGTCCCCGGCCTCAGAACGCCAGCATAAGGACCCGACTCGACACGCCATCAAGAGCCCAGAGAGTCACGCCCTTCTTTTCCCCACAGGGACCAACCAGAACATCGGGCCAGACGGACTTAAATCTCGCGGACCCCGGAAGCCCCACCCCTATGGCAGCGACAGCACAGGATAAAAGAGGGAACCAGGAAGTGAAAGGGGTCGGAGATTTGTGGCAGGAACCTCGGACTGGTGGTCGTGAAGAAGAAGGAGCAGGAGACGGAGAGCAGACGGGTGAAGCAGACGAGTGGAGCGAAGAGTGGTGGAGTCCACAGGAGGTGGCTGTAGAGCGGCCGTAACTCAACGGGAGAGTTACGGCGGACCGCGTGAGTGCCTTTATCCTCACTATTTTTCTACTCGCTAGGAGTCCCCTGTAAAGTCCTTGTATAATATCCCCCTTCTCTTTAGTATCACGTCCCCTGCACTGTAAGATAATTGTATAGCACTGCACTGTGTGCCCCGCCGTTTCCTCCACGCCCCGACCGACCACTCTTTCTTCTCCCCGCCCCGTACTCCTTCCTCCCGGTACCTTCCTTTCCTCACTGTCTCTTTTCCGCTCCTTCCCCACACGCCCCGGGTGACGGTGACTGTTGCTGAGATCCTTAAACTAGGACAGGACTAACGGTCCCTTGTTTTCTCTTTTGCTCCCTGCCCTCCGTGGATACACCACGTCACCGGAACCGCCGTTGGAGCCGCCGAAGACCACAAGCTGCAACGCAGACCCGGCGTGGATCCAGTACCCTGACGCCCTCCTTGTTTTCCCTGTGTTCTACTTCTGTGACACTGCAATAAATCCCTACTATAGCACACTACATACGGCCTCCTCGCTTGCTTTTCCGGCCCGCTGCACACCCCGTCTCACAATGACCTTTTCTCTGTTTTTCAAATTTTATTCTAAAAAAAGATTATGAGGCCTAAGCAAGAGTGCAGATGTGATGAAGCCTGTCCAGGGAAGCACAAAAGGTGAGGCTTGTGTCCAAGAGTGCAGTGGACAGGACTAAACTGGAGTAGTGTGCAAAAAAAAGATGAGCCTCATTTATAAAGCCCTGCATCAGTTTTCCACTGCTGATGCGTCACTTTTTGAGACGCATCGGCGGCATAAAACATGTGCCTTGTTGCGCCATATTTAAAAAGTGACGCATGTAGGTAGATGCGTCACTTTTTAAACCTCTGCGCCACATTATACCTCTGTCAGGTGTAATGTACACAGAGGGGTCATTTCTCCGCAGAAAGCCTCGTAATAGTGACGCAGTGAAATCTATCAGATTTCACTGCGTCACTTTTAAGACACTGTTACGTCAAAATCTTGCGCCTGCCTCACAGCAGACATAAGACTGAGGCAAACGCTTTCACATGGAGCTTTCCCCATGTGAAAGGATGCATTGCTGGAGTACAAGCATTCCATTTCAGTACTGAAAACTCACTATTTTACAAAATACATTTCCTCTCTCTTGCAAACAATCCTACCAAGCATTACCAAAAAAATGACACAAACCAACAGCAAAGAAGCTCAGTGTGCTTCCTAATCTGAGGTAACACAGGTGACATGCTTGTGAAAAGTTCAATTTTTTAATGTAATCCTGCACACACTATTTATTCTTTCTCAAAAATGTAAAACTCATTGATTTGCCACAAAAATGTTTTAGTAGTGTAATGAAAAGCTTATACATATGACCTTTTCTCTGTTTTTCAAATGTTATTCTAAAAAAAGATTATGAGGCCTAAGCAGGAGTGCAGATGTGATGAAGCCTGTCCAGGGGAGCACAAAAGGTGAGGCTTGTGTCCAAGAGTGCAGTGGACAGGACTAAACTGCAGTAGTGTGCAAAAAAATAGATGAGCCTCATTTATAAAGCCCTGCGTCAGTTTTGCGCTACTGATGCGTCACTTTTTGTGACGCATCTGCGGCATAAAACATGTGCCTTGTTGCGCCATATTTAAAAAGTGATGCATGTAGGTAGATGCGTCACTTTTTAAACCTCTGTGCCACATTATACCTCTTTCAGGTGTAATGTACACAGAGGGGTCATTTCTCTGCAAAAAGCCTCGTAATAGTGACACAGTGAAATCTATGAGATTTCACTGTGTCACTTTTAGGACACTTTTACGTCAAAATCTTGCGCCTGCCTTACAGCAGATATAAGACTGAGGCAAACGCTTTCACATGCAGCTTTCCCCATGTGAAAGGATGCATTGCTGGAGTACAAGCATTCCATTTCAGTACTGAAAACTCACTATTTTACAAAATACATTTCCTCTCTCTTGCAAACAATCCTACCAAGCATTACCAAAAAAAAACACAAACCAACAGCAAAGAAGCTCAGTGTGCTTCCTAATCTGAAGTAACACAGGTGACATGATTGTGAAAAGTTCAATTTTTTTTATGTAATCATGCACACACTATGTATTCTTTCTCAAAAATGTAAAAGCCATTGATTTGTCCCAAAATCGATTTTTCAATAACATTTTAGAAACACAGTGCAGGTCCTACTATTTATTCTTTCTCAAAAATGTAAAACTCATTAATTTGCCCCAAAAATATTTTAGTAGTGTAATGAAAAGCTTATACATATGACCTTTTCTCTTTTTCTCAAATGTTATTCTAAAAAAAGATTATAAGGCCTAAGCAGGAGTGCTCATGTGATGAAGCCTGTCCAGGGGAGCACAAAACGTGAGGCTTGTGTCCAAGAGTGCAGTGGACAGGACTAAACTGGAGTAGTGTGCAAAAAAAAGATGAGCCTCATTTATAAAGCCCTGCGTCAGTTTTGCGCTACGGATGCGTCACTTTTTGTGACACATTGGAGGCATAAAACATGTGCCTTGTTGCGCCATATTTAAAAAGTGACGCATGTAGGTAGATGCGTCATTTTTTAAACCTCTGCGCCACATTATACCTCTGTCAGGTGTAATGTACCCAGAGGGGTCATTTCTCCGCAAAAAGCCTCATAATAGTGACGCAGTGAAATCTATGAGATTTCACTGCGTCACTTTTAGGACACTGTTACGTCAAAATCTTGCACCTGCCTCACAGCAGGCGTAAGACTGAGGCAAACGCTTTCACATGGGGCTTTCCCCATGTGAAAGGATTCTGACACCTAAGCAGGAGTGCAGATGAGATGAAGCCTGTCCAGGGGAGCACAAAAGGTGAGGCTTGTGTCCAGGAGTGCAGTGGACAGGACTAAACTGGAGTAGTGTGCAAAAAAAGATGAACCTCATTTATGAGGCCCTGCGTCAGTTTTGCACTGCTGATGCGTCACTTTTTTTGACGCATCGGCGGCATAAAACATGTGCCTTTTTGCGCCATATTTAAAAAGTGACGCATGTAGGTAGATGCATCACTTTTTAAACCTCTGCGCCACATTATACCTCTGTCAGGTGTAATGTACACAGAGGGGGTATTCCCCCGCAAAAAGCCTCGTAATAGTGACGCAGTGAAATCTATGAGATTTCACTGCGTCACTTTTAGGACACTGTTACGTCAAAATCTTGCACCTGCCTCACAGCAGGCGTAAGACTGAGGCAAACGCTTTCACATGGGGCTTTTCCCATGTGAAAGGATGCATTGCTGGAGTTGCGTCATTTTTGTGACACACTCCAGCAATTCGTCACTTTTGCGCTTACAGATACATCAGAAATACTAACTTATCTGTAAGTCCTAGAAACATGATGCGTCATACATTAAATATAATGCATCATTGGTGTCACAAGGAGTGCACAGTTAAAAGTGACGCATCGCTGTTTTCATAAATAACGCTCTCAGTGTGCTTCCTAATCTGAGGTAACACAGGTGACATGATTGTGAAAGCTTCAAATAATTTTTATTTAATCATGCACACACTTTTTATTCTTTCTCAAAAATGTAAAAGCTGTTAATTTGCCCCCAAATCGATTTTTCAATAACATTTTAGAAACACAGTGCAGGTCCTATGTACAATCATTCCATTTCAGTACTGAAAAGTCACTATTTTACAAAATCCATTTCCTATCTCTTGCAAACATTCCTACCAAGCATTACCCAAAAAATAAAACAAACCAATAGCAAAGAAACTTAGTCTGCTTCCCAATCTGAGGTAAAACAGGTAACATGTTTGTAAAAGAATCAAATATTTTTATATAATTATGCACACACTATTTATTCCTTCTTAAAAATGTTAAAGCCATGGATTTGCACTAAAATCGTTTTTCAATTACCATTTTAGGAACAGAACACAGGTCCTATATACAAGCATTCATTTTCACTACTGAAAGCCATTAATTTGCCCTAAAATCATTTTTTATTTAATATTTTATGAACAGAGCACAGATCCTATTTACAAGCATTCATTTTCACTACTCAAACCCATTGTTTTGCACTAAAATCGTTTTTCAATTAACATTTTAGAAACACAGCAAAGATCCTATATACAAGCATTCATTTTCACTACTGAAACCCATTGATTTGCACTAAAATCGTTTTTCAATTACCATTTTAGGAACAGAACACAGGTCCTATGTACATGCATTCATTTTCACTACTGAAACCCATTCATTTACCCTAAAATTGATTTTTAAAATAACATTTTAGATAGAGTGCAAGTCCTATGTACAACCATTCAATTTCACTACTGAAACATCACTATTTCACAAAATACAAATCCTCTATTTTACAAATATAGAAACCATGCATTTTCAAAAAGCATCACACAAACCAACAGCAAAGAAAATCAATGTGCTTCTTAATCTGAACTATCTATCTAAATGAATCATAACTCACCTTTACAAATGTTTTAGGAGATTCAGAACAGTGTCAGAAACACACACCAATATTTCTTTAGCAGAGCAAAAGGTATGTTCTCCAGGCACTGCAACCATTAGTGGCACAGAAAACCTCTAATTCTACACACATATTCCTCATGGTAACCAATCAAAACTCTTCCCTCTCTATTTTCAAATCAACACCCTTCCCCCCTCAGCCCTTTCTACCTGTTACCATTGCAACTCCCTCCTCACTGAGCTCCCATGGTTAAAAGTTTATTCTACAATGTTGCAAATCAAATCAGCAAGCATGTTTGACCTCTCAATACACCAGCTTATCCACTGCAATCTTTATTTAAATGACT
The DNA here is from genome assembly GCF_964261635.1 of Lissotriton helveticus. Lineage (NCBI taxonomy): Eukaryota > Metazoa > Chordata > Amphibia > Caudata > Salamandridae > Lissotriton > Lissotriton helveticus. The sequence continues at coordinate 1,191,823,000 of NC_136067.1, forward strand.
TTTTCTTAACCATTCAAATTACTTCTTTCACATAACAGAACCATGCAACCTAACTTTCAGTTTTCAACTATCTGAATCCACCAATCATTGCTTGTGATTCAAGAGCACTGAAACTCCACAGTTTTTTTTTGCAAACTCCTACTGTTCCAACTGCCATTTCATTCCTACACTTCATCTGACTGCACCAGAACCTCCTCTCACCATGTACTCTGTCTGGATTATTGGACATAGCTACATTCACTGGGCTCAAAGGTATGCAGCTACCAGAAATTTTCACAACCTCGATTTACCAAATGTGCACATAAAATGGATTGGCCAAAGAGGATTGAGATGTCATCAATTGATACCATTGGTGAAAACCTTTTACCATCTGCCACACCCTGACCTCATAATTTTGCACTGTGGTGGAAATGACATAGGCACTTTGACTGGGGTAGGTCTGGAGATGCTTTTAAAGGACACCTTTGGGCAATTGATGACAATTTTTCCACAAACTGCCATGGTATATTCCAATATATGCCAAAGACAGAAATGGAACTGGTCCAACCAATTTTGTCCACAATTTGAGAAAGCACGGAAACATGTGAATAAATCTGTTTCTGCTTACATGAGAGACTATGGAATGGGTTCAATATACAACAACAACTTGCGTTACAACATGCAAGATATCTACAGAGCAGATGGTGTGCACTTCTCAGATGAGGGGAATAGAATATTCCTCCTGAATTTAAGACTGTGCATTGGTACCTACTTGTAGGTACCTAAATCAGCCACAGAACCCAAAAGCTCTTTTCAGGGCTACCCTACCTCTGATCACTCTAAATGATTTTCTTTTTCTAACTTTTTTCACTATTTTTCACCAAAGTACGCTCCCTGGTATGCTTCCCGGTGCGCGTACCGGGCGCTCCCCCCGCGAAAAATTAAAATTTTTCTTTTTTTTCCCCACCTATATGGGCCTCCTAAGACCCCCTAAGAAAACCTAGAGGGTCAGGGAGTGCCTACCATGCCCCCTTATACCCATTCCCACAGTGTGTGTCTCCCATTTTCTATCTCAAATCTACCGAAACACAAAATGGAGGACTCCCGTAGCGCTGCCGGTACGCGTACCGGGGAGCGCACCGGGAAGCGCTCCCTAAAAATTTAAAAAGTTAATTTACATAAAAACCACTGGAGACACTTTCACCAAATATAGAATAGGCCATACTACATACCAGTCCCTACCATTTTCCCAAATGTGGTGGAATTCCATTTAGCCATTTGGCCTGTAGCCCTCTCTAAATATCCTGAGGTGAATTACTTGACAAAAACACATCTGAAGTGTTAGAATTTACAACCAATTAAAATGTTACTTTCATTTTCTACTATTATTTCATGACATTTGATTGGTTATGTACATGAATATATATAAAGAAAGAAAGGGAAACACAGCCATTTTGACTACTACTTCCTAAAGTACATTTCAAAAGGATTTTCACTGAGAACTTAAACTTCTTTTTCAAAGGTAAGATGTTATTTTGAAAACTGAAGTATGTTGTGCACTTTAAGTTAATTTGGAAAACATTTTCTGATAGTTATATACTATCCCTCTGTAATACTTATAGATTGAAATAGGCTTCTCTGTTATAGTTATGGATGTTATGTTATGTTATGTTAAGGGATGCTTATAAAGCGCTCTGTCACCATGGGTTTCCTGGCGCTGGATACTGAAGGAGGCAAAAAGAATTAACGGGATTGTGGGAAAAGCCAAGTTTTTAGGGATTTGCGAAATTGAGTGAGCGAGTTAGAGAATTTAAGTGAGGAGGGGAGAGAGTTCCAGAATTTGGGGGCCAAGAGAGCAAATCTCCGGCCGCCAATTCTGCAGAGTTTAGAAGAGGGGACAACCAAAAGACGGAGGTGAGAAGATCTGAGATTCCGTGAGGGACAGTATGGGCTGATAAGGGATTTCAGAAAAGCAGGGCAGGGGCCAGATAGGGATTTGAAAGTGAGGCAGCCGATCTTAAAGGCTGCCCTCGAAGCAATAGGAAGCCAATGTAGTTTGATGAGGAGAGGTTTAGCAGACTGCCATTTCGGATGGAGTTAGGCTTGTCTTGTATAATTATGAATTTACTTAGGCTTTATGATATACACTTTTTTTATATTTCTACTTCCAGCCTGATACCATACACTGCCCAAAGATAACTTCACTGTTAAAAAATCAAAACTACCTGTCTGAACTTAAACCCAACAGTGCCCTATCTCTACTGATATGTATTTTTTATGCAAATTACAGCAAGAAAATGGAAGGAGAGCAGAATATTTCCATCAAAATTGTTCTGGAGAACAACGCTGAAAAAGTTATTGAAGACAATGATGACTTAAATTTCATGGATGAATCACAGGACTATGAATTAGTTCAATGTGTAGAAGCAGTAGATTAGCTGATTGAAAATGAGGACATTTCCGACAATGTGTTGTTAGAAGTTCTGTTAAATTTGGAAAAAGAATCAGAAAAATTAATTTATATTTAATAACCAAAAATTGTTCGAGACATTATTCATTTTTATATGTAATTCATAAACTAGTACCAAATTGATTATAATGTAAATTCAGACTTATAGTATACTGTGCAACTTTTTTATGTTACATAGTAATTTTGCTCATAGTTACTTCCTTTCTCCCACTATATTATCTCCAATGTGTATTTGACATCTCTTTTTCATCTCCTGCCTCCATGTTCTTTCTACTTTCCTGACAGACTATGATATGGATTCCATATACCACAATAACTTCTGTAACAACATGTAAGACATCTACAGAGGAAACGGTGTACATTAAATTTAAGACTCAGCATTGGTACCTACATGTTGGTACTTAAAACACCCAAACAACACAACAACTCTGTGCAGAGCTACCCTACCTCTAATCACTTGAAATTATCATTTTCCTATTTCACTGGGTTTTCCCCGTGGTACGCTCCCCGGTGCGCGTACCGGGCGCTCCCCCTGCGAAAATTGAAAAAAAAATTAAATTTTTTTTGTCCCGCGGGACCCTTTTATGGCCCCCACATCAAACCTAGCGGGTCAGGGAGGGTGTACCCTGCCCCCTTTTGGTCATTTCCCCCTTTGTTTTTTGCCACCTCTTGTAACTCGATCCTACCGAGACACAAGATGGCGGCCACTGCGGACTGTTTCGAATGTTTACAGACACCCGAGAGCCAATCAGCTTTCCGTGCGCAAGTCGCGTAGCGCGCCCGGTGCGCTCCCCGGTACGCGTACCGGGGCGCGCTTATAGATATATAAAAATTTTTAAACTTAAATTACTCAAAATCCTCTGGAGCACATATCTTGAGACATAGCAAAGGCACATCGGGCTACCAGTCCCTACAATTTGCCAAGTTTGGTGAGAATCCATTCAGCCGTTCGAGCTGAAAGTGAGTTCGACCGCCCTATGGAAATTAACATGGGGAAAACACGTTTTGGGACCCCCCTTTTATCTCGGCCCCCGCTTGACGGATCCCCCCCAAACTTTCAGGGAAGGACCGGAGCGCCGCGAGGCAAAGTTAAGAAAATGTCAGGCAGATTCAGGCAGATTCTTCAACCGGCGCCAAAGTTATTCCCAATAGAATGTTGCGATTTCCCTATGGAAAACAATCCTAACTATAACTACCTACTGGCGACCGCCAGTAGGTAATATATATATATATATATATATATATATATATATAGATATCTAACCAACCATTTTCCCATCAGGAAAACACGTAAACGACACACCAGGAGTTGCTGTGCTCGAAAATTTCCCAGTGTCATTTTTGCAGCCTCTGAAGGCGGGGTCTTTGACCCTGAAACGCGTCAGGCAAGCTAATCTAAGTGGAGCTGGAAGGCATGCTTGTAATGAAGGCTGGAGGGTCAGAGCAATGTCGAGTGCTTTGGCAAATGCTGAGGGCATTTTGATGGACGATTTCTTGCACGGCGGCCTGGTCGTGGCCACTGCACCATCGCCTGTTGGAAAAAACAACTTCACTCAGCAGTGCGAGGCCTGAGTCTAAAACGAATTTGGATTCCTTGGCACATTACTCTACATGAATGCAGCATGCTTGAATGTGACACAACCTGCAAATGAAAGGTATTTTTTAAAAAGACAAGCACAATATGGAAATGTACACTGGGACTTACTCAAAGCAAGAATTACCTTCACTTTACGGACTACAAGTCCCATCAATCACCAGAGCGACGATGCACTTAGCATACACCCACTGGGGGGCTTGTTAATTAAACAGTCGGAAATGAACAGTAAAGTGTTTCCCAGTGTCATTTTTGCAGCCTCTGAAGACGGGGTCTTTGACCCTGAAACGCGTCAGGCAAGCTAATCTAAGTGGAGCTGGAAGGCATGCTTGTAATGAAGGCTGGAGGGTCAGAGCAATGTCGAGTGCTTTGGCAAATGCTGAGGGCATTTTGATGGCCGATATATATATATATATATATATATATATATATATATATATATATATATATCTAACCAACCATTTTCCCATCAGGAAAACACGTAAACGACACGCCAGGAGTTGCTGTGCTCGAAAATTTATTTGGCAGCAAAACAAACAACGGGTTTCACCTCACGGCTTGTTCACGTTGGGAAAATGGTTGGTTAGTTATATTGGGCTTCCGGGACCCTGAAAACGACCCACTCGCGAGCAGGTACTGGCTTTCACCGGGATTCCGTGTTATGAGATATATATATATATATATATATATATATATATATATATATATATATATATATATATATACTGATTATACTGTTAAAATTCAGTCTTCATTTGAAATGGGATATGTATAAACAAATGCACAAAACGCATACCTGATATCTATCTATCTATCTATCTATCTATCTATCTATCTATCTATCTATCTATCTATCTATCTATCTATCTATCTATCTATCTATATATATATATATATATATCACCCCGCCCTCCTGCGTGGACACACAACTACAATTTTCTCCACTCCCCCACACCAGCGACCTGGCCCTGCCGAGACAGTGCATGCTGGGATTTGGAGTCCGCAACATTCAAAACGGACTATCAACGCTGTGCGGATCGCATTAGGGGGAGGGAACTCGTGCCTACAGACATTTACTCACAGGAGGAGTTCATTTGGGACTGATTCGTTTAGGAGGAAGGCGCTGAAGAAGGCTCTTAAGCCGAAATGCATTTGCCATTACCTGGACCTCTGAATTAAACGGCTACCTGTTCCTTACTCCCCGTGTGACCTCTCTTCTTTTCGTTGAAAAGTGTGCAAGTCTTGTATACTGCGCAGCCAGACGCGCAGCTGAGATGGCCCTGCAGCTACAAGTGACTCCGGGATTCACTGGCACCACGCTGCTCGCAGCATTAAGACAATCGAGGAATCGATAACCCCGGGAGTCCGCCAAGAACCTCAGAGCGGGGAAAACAGACTGAGGTATTTCATCTCGATAGGGAAAACAGTCTCGCATTTGACCGCCCCTGTTTTCATCACTGCCCTGGGAGGAAGGGCGCTGCAGTCCGAGGGGACACAGGACTGGCACCGTGATGTTCGTCGCCCATCGATCACCCCGCCCTCCTGCGTGGACACACAACTACAATTTTCTCCACTCCCCCACACCAGCGACCTGGCCCTGCCGAGACAGTGCATGCTGGGATTTGGAGTCCGCAACATTCAAAACGGACTATCAACGCTGTGCGGATCGCATTAGGGGGAGGGAACTCGTGCCTACAGACATTTACTCACAGGAGGAGTTCATTTGGGACTGATTCGTTTAGGAGGAAGGCGCTGAAGAACGCTCTTAAGCCGAAATGCATTCGCCATTACCTGGACCTCTGAATTAAACGGCTACCTGTTCCTTACTCCCCGTGTGGCCTCTCTTCTTTTCGTTGAAAAGTGTGCAAGTCATATATATATATATATATATATATATCCAAGACAACTTTCACTGAAGTAGGGGCCCCCCAACCCTGGCAGGGCGGCCTCAGAAACGCAGGGGCGGAGTACCCTACAACTTGCAACCAGCAACATGACAGATCAGCCGAGGCTCGACTTTGGAGAAAAAAGTGCTTTATTAGTGCGGGGCGGCAATTGTAAATTACTTCCAGATGCGTTTCAGCTGTTCAATCAGCCTTAATCATTGGAGAGCAGTCCCTGGTAACCAATGAGGACACACTACTTGGTGGCATTGTAGTCTTTAAATCCTCCATCTCCCAGAATATACTATGGCGGTAAAATGCAGGATGGATTCGAACTGCAGTGCAATGTAATTATCATGTTCAATTATTTCTCTGCATCGCAGCTCTTGTCGAAATTCATGTACTTCCAAGGCATATTTATATATATATATATATATATATATATATATATATATATATACATACATACATACATACAAGAGACACCAAAGGATTGGAAGCCAGAAAGCAATGACTAGATGCTCTGTGAGAGTCGAACACGGGCAGGCCATTCCATTATTGAAATTCCAGTCATTGCTTTCATTGCTGAATCCAAAGCGCATCTCAACAGAATGTTCTGTTTGTATTTTGAATGACACATGCATCCGTTAAAATACCGGGCTTCTCAACCGTTTGAATCCGGGTCTGTGAACACCTTGTGGAATACACAGTTGCTTAGATTTTTATCTGCGTGGGCTCTCTTGAAGCACTTTGGGCCCTTGCCACAAGAGCTTACCTAACATGCATTCTATTTGTAGTCATGCCATGGAAGACTGACTGATGAAGTCTTACTTATAGGATATCTAGTCACACTCCCCCTAGTGGTAAAATCCACTTTAAAGTTGCTCCATGAAATAGTGCTTGATACTTGCTCGATTGTGGGACTTTTTTCCCCAATCCTTTGGTGTCTCCTGTATATATATATATTACCTACTGGCGGTCGCCAGTAGGTATATATAGTTAGGATTTTTTCCCTATGGGATTTTTGAAAATTCTATGTCTAATAACTTTGGCGTTTGTGGACGGAATTGGCTGAAATTTTCTGGAAAATGGAACATTTTGTTTCTGAGGAGCCCCTGAAAATTTGGGGGGGGTTCGTCCAGGGGGGGCCGAGAAAAAAGGGGGGTCCCAAAACGTGTTTTTAACATTGAGTTTTCCATAGGGCGGTTAGCCTCACTTTTAGCCCGAACGGCTGAATGGATTTGCACGAAACTTGGCAAAATTGTAGGGACTGGTAGCCCGATGTGCCTTTTGTAGGTCTCAATATATGTGCTGCAGTGGATTTTGAGAAAATAACGTTCAAAAAAAGATATATATCTGTAAGCGCGGACCAGGCAGCGCCCCGGTACGCGTACTTGACGCGTAACGGAACTTCGCGTAGCGAAGTTGATTGGCTCTCCGGTGTCTGTCAACATTCTAAACAGTCCGGAGCGGCCGCCATCTTGTCTCTCGGTAGGATCGAGAGACAAGAGGAGGCAAAAGCGAAGGGGCAAATGACCATAAGGGGGCATAGTAGATCCTCCCTGACCCCCTAGGTTTGATGTGGAGGCTTTAAAGGGGCCCCGCTAAGCAAAAAAAAAAAAAATTTTTTTTTGTTTTTTTTCGTGGTTAGCGCCCGGTACGCGAACCGGGAAGCGTTCTGGGGAGCGTATCACAATGAAAAATGAATGATAGACTTTTCAAATGCTGTATGTTAATTGATTGTTGGTTTTGTTGATTATTTTTTTTTTTTTTTAAGCTTTTTTTATTGTGTTTCATAATTTATTAAACTTTCTAACATTTCATTGTCAGAAATTTCATAATCATGGAATATAGATTGTAGTCTCTGAGGTTGTAAAATGTCCTCATTTGCAAGGAGGTTATCTACTGCTTGTACACATTGCAGTAGTTCTTGGTCCCAAGTTTCATCCATAAATTCAATCTCATTTGGATCAATGATTTCTGTGTTGGACTCTGGAAGGACAATTTCAAATGAAATGTTTTGTTCACTTTCCATTTTTCCTGAAATTTGCATAAAAAAAATATATATTAGTAGAGGTAGGGCACTGTTGGGATTAATTTTAGATAGGCAGTTTTTAACAGAGAATTTATCTTTGGGCAGTGTATAGTATCAGAGTGGAAGTAGGAATATAAAAAAGTGTATCTAAATTTATAAGTACTACAGAGGGATAGTATATTAACTTAAAGTGCACAATATACTTCAGTTTTAAAAATAACAACTTACCTTTAAAAAGAAGTTGAAGTTATTAATGAAAATCCTATTGAAATGTACACCAGGAAGTAGTAGTCAAAATGGCTGTGTTTCCTTCTCTTCCTTTATATATATTTGGGTACATAACCAATCAAATGTGAGGTAAAAAAAGTAGAAAATGAAAGTAACATTTTAATTGGTTGTCAATTCCAACACTTCAGATGTGTTTTGTGAAGTAATTTACCTCACGGTATTTAGAGAGGTCTACAGGCTAAATGGCTAAATGGAATTCCAATCAAATTTGTGAAAATGGTAGGGATTGGTATGTAGTATGAGCTAATCTATATTTGGTGAAATTGTCTCAAGTGGCTTTTGTGTGAACTACTTTCCCACCTTTTTTGATGGTGCGCTTCCCAGGAAGCGACCCGGTACGCGAACCGGTGAGCGCCCTGGTACGCGAACCTTAAGCGTAACGGGAGTCCACCATTTTGTGTTTCGGTCGAATTATGATACAAGATGGAGGGCAAATAATGTTCAGAATAGGTAGAAGGGGGCACGGTAGACTTATCTTGACCCCCTAGGTTTTGTGAGGGTGGCTGATGAGGCCCATATGTGCGAAAAAATAACATTTTTTTTTTAAATTTCGCGAGGTTAGCTCCCGGTACGCGTACCGGGTAGCGCCCCAGGGAGTGTACTTTGTTGAAAATTAGTGAAAAAAGTTAGAGTAAAATAATAATTGTGAGTGATTAGATGTAGGGTAGCTCTGAGAAGAGCTTTTGGGTTTATGGTACATTTAGGTACTTATAAGTAGGTACCAATGCACATTCTTAAATTCAGAGTGAAAATTCTGTTGCCCTCATCTGAGAAGTGAACTCCATCTCCTCTGTAGATATCTTGCATGTAGTAACGCAAGTTATTGTTGTACAGGGAGCCCATTCCATGGTCTCTCATGTAAGCTGAAACAGATTTGTTTACATGCTTCCTCGACTTCTCAATTTGTGGACAAAATTGGTTTGACCACCTCCATTTCTGTCTTTGGCATATATTTGAATATACCAAGGCAGTCTGAGGAAAAAGTGCCATTAATTGCTCAAAGGTGTCCTTTAAAAGCATTTCCAGACCTACACCAGTCAAAGTGCCCAAGTCATTACCTCCACAGTGCACAATTAACAGGTCAGGTTTTGGCAAATGCATAAAGGTTTTCACCAATGGTATCAATTGGTGACATTTTAATCCTCTGTGGCCAAACCACTTAATTTCCACATCTTGTAAATTGAGGTTAGGTAAATTCCTGCTTTCAACGTACCTTTGAGCCCAGTGAATATAACTATGACCAACAATCCAGACAGAAAACATGGTGAGAGAAGGTTCTCCTGCAGTCAGATGAAGTGTGGCAATGAAATGGTAGTTGAAAAAATGTGAGTTTGAAATGAAAAAAACTGTGGAGTTTCTGTGTTCATGAAGTAGTAACAGTGATTGGTGGATTTTGATTGATGAAAACAGAAAGTTAGGGTGTACAGATGTGTTGTTTGAAAGATGTATTTTGAGTGGTCAATAAAAAATCATTAAATGAAAGAAAGCACTGGATATGCAGGTGCACTGAGAGTTCAGAGTTCAATTGCAACATTGTTGTGTGAATTTGCAAACACCAGAGTTTCTCCAAGAGCTGGTTGCTATGGAAAATAGGCAGAAAGGGCAGAGGGGGAAGGGTTTTCATTTGAAAAAAAGTGAGGGAAGAGTTTTGATTGGGTGACATGAGAAATATGTGTGAAGAATTACACCATTTCTGTGCTTTTGATAGCTGCAGACTCTGGAGTGCATACCTTTTGCTCTGCTGAAGACAAATTGGTGTGTTTCTGAGACTGTTTTCAAACTCAAAGTATTTGCTAAGGTGAGAAAATATTTCTTTACTTTAGATAGAGAATAGTGTGCTTTAAGGAGAAAATTATGATTTATGTGGCGCAAATTGCTTGTAAATATGCTCTCACATGTGCATGGAAAATTTTGATTTTGAATGTTAGTGTTATATAGCCATGTTAAAAGTGACGCAACCATGCTGGAAAGCCAATCAAAAAATGATTTCATGTGTTTTAATGACATTTTAAGTCATTTTCTGATGTGCAGTGTTTAGAAATTATGATTTGAAAATCGTTTTTGTGGAAAAGGAATTGTTTTTAAATTCATGACAAGGATATAATGGTGTATGGTTCTTTATAAGGCAATTGACTGTTCCTGATGTTATTTTTCTCATTTTAGTGTAAGACCTTTCTCTGTGGCGCAAATTGCTTGTAAATATGCTCTTACATGTGCATGAAAAATTTAATTATCAATGTTTGTGTTACATAGCCATGATAAAAGTGAACCAACCATGCAGGAAAGCCAATCAAAAAACGCTTTCATGTGTTTTAATGACATTTTAAGTCATTTTCCCATGTGCAGTGTTTAGAAATTATGATTTTAAAATCGTTTTTGGGGAAAAGGAATTGTTTATAAAATCATGACAAGGACATAATGGTGTATGGTTCTTTATAAGGCAATTGACTGTTCCTGATGTTATTTTTCTCATTTTAGTGTAAGACCTTTCTCTGTGGCGCAAATTGCTTGTAAATATGCTCTTACATGTGCATGAAAATTTTAATTATAAATGTTTGTGTTACATAGCCATGATAAAAGAGAACCAACCATGCAGGAAAGCCAATCAAAAAACGCTTTCATGTGTTTCAATGACATTTTAAGTCATTTTCTCATGTGCAGTTTTTTGAAAATATGATTTGAAAATCGTTTTTGGGAAAAAGGAATTGTTTTTAAATTCATGAGAAGGACATAATGGTGTATGGTTCTTTATAAGGCAATTGACTGTCCCTGATGTTATTTTTCCCATTTTAATGTCAGACCTTTCTTTGTGGCGCAAATTGCTTGTAAATATGCTCCCACCTGTACATGGAAAATTTTGATTTTGAATGTTTATGTTACATAGCCATGTTAAAAGTGACCCTACCATGCAGGAAAGCCAATCAAAAAACGCTTTTATGTGTCTTAAGGACAATTTAAGTAATTTTCCCATGTGTAGTGTTTTGAAGTTATGATTTGAAAATCGTTTTTGAGGTAAAGGAATGTTGTTAAAATTTATGTTCGCCATATGCCCCCAAATTTCTTTTTCAGGGTTGCAGCAGGGTGTTCTTGAGACACCCCTGCACCTTTGGAATAAATTCCTAATTTGTGATGAGCAAATTGTTAATCGCAAATTGCACCTTCATTTATATGAGCCTCCTAGCCCATGGAAATGAATGGGTAATTTGCAATTAGCAATTTTCTCAAACAAATTTGGAATGGTAAAGAATCGCTATTTATTCCTTAAAATTCGCTTTTTTGGAAATGCAAAATAGTTATATGATACATATGGCGGTTGATGTCTAACAAGATAAGAAGCTTATGGATACATTTATGATGACTGGTGCAATGAAGTAGAAATCACTTACTTCATTGGTAGGCCTTTACAATAAATTATCTCCTCTGTATTCTTCATCAAGCGTAACTTTAATCTGCAATCCTGAGTAGGCCTCACCTTAAACAAACCTCTGGATAGGCCACATCTTATTGTCATCCTGATTTAATCATTTATAATGCTAGGGACAGATTTATGATAGGTGTATACCTCTTTTGTGCCACTTAGAAAACATTGTCCATGGGGAAATGACTTAAAATGTCATTAAGACACATGAATGTTTTTTTTTAAAACGTTTGCAAATTTTTTGGGTCACTTTCAACATGGCTATGTGTCTGAAACAGTCAAAATCAAAATTTGCAATGCACAGGTGGGAGTATATTTACAAGGAATGTGCTTCATGGGGAAAGGTCTTATAATGTAATATGGGAAAAATGACATTAGAGATACTGAAATGCCTTATAGAGAAGCATACACCATTATGTCCTTGTCATAAATTTGCAAACCATTACTTTTCCCCAAAAACGATTTTCAAATTATATTTTGAAAACACTGCACATGTGGAAATTACTTAAAATGTCAATAATTCAAAATTTGTGATTCCTTAAATGCAATGTATCAAAAAAAAATATGTAAAAAATGATATTAAGGATTTGGAAACTACCACCAACTTCTAGTTTGTGGTAATTTGCGAATTCTTTTCAAAAAGCATTTAAAAAAAAAAAAAAAAAAGGTCCCATATGACGCCCATACATGCCATTAGGGCATGTAGGTGTGCCATGTGCTCCCAAATTTCTTTTTCAGGGGTGCAGCAGGGTGTTCTTGAGATACCCCTGCACGCTTGAAAAAAATCCTATTTTGTGATGAGCTAATTGCTAATCACAACTTGCAACATTAATTCCTATGAGCCTCCTAGCCTATGGAAATGAATGGGTAATTTGCAATTAGCAATTTGCTCATTGCAAATTAGGAATAGTAAAGAATCGCTATTTATTCCTTAAAATTTGCTATTTATAATATGTAAAATATTTTGATGATACATATGGCAGTTCATCTGTAACAAGATAAGAAGCTTAGGGATAGATTTATGATGAGTGGCGCATCACCAGGGATGTGACAGTCATCCTGCGCCACTGTTCCGCCACCCATGTTGTGCTGCATTTACAATGCGGCGCAGCATGGGGCAAAAACGGCACAGATGCGTGACGCATCTGTGCCGTAAAGGTGGCGCATTGCTGGAGTTGTATCGTAAGTGCGATGCAGCTCCAGCAAGGCTCAGGGGTGCCCCATCTCCACAATGTTGCGTCAAGACCTATGCCAGCTTCAAGCAGGCGCAGGGTTTTGAAGCAGCTTTCTCCTATCTGATTGTAAATGCGGCACACCATGGGTGGTAAAGCAGTGGTGCACATTAACTGGTGCATGCCTGGGGATGTGCCATTTAATATAAATCTGCACTTTAACATTTGAGTATGTGCAGGGGACACAGAGTCGTTGAGGCTTATCCAAAGTTAAGAACAGATGAGTCCTGTTCAGTGAAAAATTAGACAAAGGCTTCACCTGCTCAGCATCGCTGGACATGGCTAAATAATAGCTGCAAAATGTTACTCTTGTTAAATAATTTTACTATTATAATCTGTGAGATTTGTCTCTTACTCTATAACATCTCATTGTTGTTATCTTTATTTAAAGATAAAGACAACCTCAACATGAGCGACAATCTGCAATCAGTTGATTTTGACCTCATCATTGAACTTGTAATTGAAACATCAGTGGATGTTGATCCATTGGATGATTTAAATCCTGAGGATGAAGAAGAGCGTGATGAGGATGCAGATTTGTCCGAATTATATGATATAGGATGGGAAGCTGACCTGCTTGAGCCTTTGGAATTATAAACATTTATTTTTAAAATTTATAATCAATAAAAAGTAAAAAGGTAAACCGTTTAATTTAAAAATAAAGACACCTTTAAAAACAGGTTATGTGTAGTGTCTTCAATAAAATATTAAAATATGCTCATAAAATTAGATCAGATTCACATATAAAATAGCATAGGTAACATAAATATAAATGTCATTTCTTTTCTGGTATTTCTGTATTGTAAAAATGGCAATGACTAAAAAATCTTCAAATTAAAATGACAAGTAGTGTGTTATGTTTTTGATCACTATTACTGATTTACTGTTTGATAATAATGTTTAATAACATTTTTTATTATATTTTTCCTCAGATTCAACTGCAGATCATTTCAAGATTACAATATGCCTACAAAAATAAGAGAGATGAAGGCTGCAAAACGTCAAAGACAGCAGGAGAAAAAAAAAATGCAGCAGTCCTCTAACAAAAAGATTTCTCAAGCCATGAAGAAAGCACCGGGTAAGAGCTCTAAATATTTCATAAGAAATATTTCTAATAAAAAAAATATTAGTACAGAAAATGTTTCAATCCATAACATGACAAGTAAATCAAATGGAAAGAAAAGGACAAATGAAAATGTTACTGCTAGAGCAAGAGATAAATCTGTGCATGATAGTAGAAGGAAACAACAGTTTACGGAGATTCGTAAACGAATGTTCCGTAACAGGATAATTGGCAATTTGTTAAAAAATATTAAGAAAGGTCAACAGAAATTAGTTTTTTATAGGAGAAAAAAAAAAGTTGAGAAAGTTATTGATCAGGCTTTTGAAATTAAACGTAAGTTATTTATTTTGATAATCAATAGAATTAGGAAGCTAAACAAGGCAATTTTTGATTTCAAAAGAAATAGTAGATGGAAGAGAATAGTTAATCGTAGTAATTTTTGTGAAGTTTTTTCTGGAGAATGGATACATAGTTCAAGCTGTGAGGCATTTTTTAATGAAGAGAGTTATTTCCAGGATAATGATTTGGTGCATGCAGTTGACATCAGTGGTCGTGCTTATGAAGTGAAAGATGGTTGTCCAGTTGAAAAAGAAAAACTTGTGACAACAGAGGCAGAAGAGTTGTTAGGTAATGAGGTTTTAGGAAGACGTGCTAAGGGTCCTGTGTACACCTGGAAGTGTAGTAGTATTTGCAGTGTGCGACAGGATTCCATCAATTTGCTTTGTGATTTTGTACGGACATTTAACAAGAAAAGTTTGAAGCAGAAAATAAGGTTGTTGCAAGAATTAGATCCTTGCAGAGTGAGAGAAGTGACAGGTTTGCATGGTCATTCACTGGCTTGTCTTTCCAGGAGAGTATGCCAGAGTGTTTTTCATCATTTCAGGATGCTAGCAGTGCATCATAACAAAGTGAGGAAGTTAGTTAGACTGTTGTATTATGCTAAGAGTCCAGCAATTATGCTGAAACAATTATGCGCTGCTCTTTTGCATGGTTCTGAAATAGATGTGAAGAATATATGTGAAGAAATTGAGTTTTGTTACTTTGGAAGTAAAGAGGAGAATGTTGAAATTGAGCAAGAAGTAGAGGGTCATTTGGAAGATAGTGTACAGGTTTCCAGTACAGATAATTTCCAGAGGGAAATTGCGACGTTTGACATGAAATCAAGTGAGAGGCCTAATTTCACTTGTGTGTGTTGTAGACGCACTTATTATAAGAATCAGACTAAGTTAGTGGATTTATATGCAAAAAGTGAAAGGGAAAATAATAGTGAATGGAAGGATTTTGCAACATACTTGATGGTAGAAAATTGTTTTGATTTGGGATTGGATCAACGTGTGTGTACTTATTGTTGTAACAAATTAAAACAAAACCAGATGCCTGCTAGAGCAGTTCATAATAATCTGGAATTGGTTGAGATTCCTTCTGAATTGAAGGACTTAAATACTTATGAATCTATTTTGATTCAAAGTATCCATCCCTTTCAGGCTATTGTAAGAATGGAGCCAAAGACAGGGAAATTGCCTCCATCAGATTTACAGAGAGGATTAAAGGGAAGAGTTGTTTATTTGCCTCTAGATTTCAAGAAAAACATTAACACAATTGGAGTAGAAAAAGTGGAAGAGGAACCTCTGGTTATCTTAGTTAATGGGGTTCCGACAAAGAATAAGAAAATATGGCAAGATTTAGTAGATGTTAGGAAAGTTAAAAAGGCAACATTGTATTTGAAAAAAAATAATAAATACTATAAGAATGTATATGTTGCAGAAGAGGAAGTAAGTGAGGAAGAGGATAGCGATTTGTGTGCTGGTCAAATTGAGAAAGTAGAACCCTCTACTAGTGAGGAAATATATGAACATTATAGTGTTCATCCTTTGCATTCAAAGGAAGTCATGGGGAATGCTATTGAGTTGTTTCAAATGAAACAAGCCAAAGGGAGTCCCATTAGTGTTTGGGAGGAAAGTTTGGAAGCTCGGTGTTTCCCACAGCTTTTTCCAACAGGTCAGGGAGGAAGATATGATGAGCGACCTCATCAAATTCCTGCTTCTGAATACCGGACTTTGCGATTGTATGCAGGAGATGCTAGGTTTCGACAATGCATTCCTTATTTGTTTCATCTCCTGTTTGAAAGCGATCTGTCTGGACTGTCATATGCAGTGAACCACATCTTGAAAAGTGGTATACACATGCAAAACATCTCGGCAAGTGATTTTATGGATAAAGTGAATGTCCAAGATAGTATTTTGGATTCTCACCTGATTAATCTCATGGCGTGTCAGCGTGGTACTAATGAGTACTGGTACCGTCGTCATGGTGATTTAAAATGTATGCTGAGGAACTTAGGTACTCCCACATGGTTCCTCACTCTAAGCTGTGCCGAGTATGGCTGGGAAGACTTACTTGAATTTCTACGAGAGGCAAATGCTAACGTAGAAAACATCGAATTCAAGACACCCGGAGAACTGTGCTCTTTGGATCCAGTCAATGTATGTAGGTACTTCAATCATAGATTTGAAGCTATGATGTCTTTCATCATGAATAAGAAGAATCCACCTCTTGGAGAGGTGTTGGATTTCTTCTGGAGAAAGGAGTACCAAGCAAGAGGTGCTCCTCATATACATATGTTGCTGTGGATCAAGGATGCACCTAAATTTGGAACGGATCCAGAAGACTCAGTGATGAGTTTCATCCAACAGTATTCTACGTGTGCTGTTCCAAACGCAAAGGAGAAGAAAAGCCTAAGAGAAAAAGTTCTGCGTTTCCAAAGCCATCGATGTGGAAAGTACTGCCGTCGTAAATTCCGAAAGAAAGACAAGTTCTACACCAAATGTCGTTTCGGCTTTCCACGACCGGTGATTTCTAAAGGAAGAGTAAACAGTTTGATGTCTTCGCTGCGACATAATGTGATGAAGAAATCACCTAAAAACACTTACAATTTGAAGAGGAACGAAGAGTCCAAGTACATCAACGACTACAACCCGGTGATTTTGTCCATGTGGAATGCTAACATGGATATACAGTTTGTGGCTGATAACTGTATGGCTGTGGCTCGGTATGTGACGTCTTACATCACCAAAAAAGAGAAGACAGAATTGAAGGATATGTGGGAGGACATTTCCCATGAAAAGAGCCTCAGCAAGAAGTTGTACAGTTTCAGTCTGAAGATGTTGTCGCATCGAGAAATCGGAGCGTACGAATGTTCTGACCGGTTGTCTTCAGCAAGTCTCTATGCCAAGTCCAGGAGTATCGTTTGGGCGAGTCTTGGTCTTGCTGCAACGCGTAATCGAGTTCTCAAACCTGTGCGGGAAATTGAGTATTTGGCGGAAAAGGAGCCAAACAGTACCGACATTTTGAAGACAAACATGTTGGATACATATTATCCAAATCGAAGCAGTCACCTAGAGAATGTTTGTCTGTATGAGGTTCTGCAAAATTACATGTTCAAGAGGAACATCAAAGAAGATACTGAGAAAGGAGTGTATGCTGTAATAGGAAGTGAGGGATGTCTGGTCAAGCAAAGAAAATGCCACTTGATAAACCATCGAAAATTGAGTGGCGAATCTCCTGAAAAAAAGGAGTTTTTCTATTTAGCACTTTTGCAACTTTTCAAGCCTTGGCGTGCAGAAGAGGAACTGCTTGGAGATTTCCTCTGTTATGAAGACTCTTTCAATGCCGCCAAGGAGACCATAGAATGTCCTGCTTTTCCCAAATATGTAGAAATGTTGAATGCGGAAATTGAGCAGGAAGCAACGATTGCAGCCGAGATTGCCAGAGACAGTTCTCAGGACAGTCAGAGTTCTGCTTCATTGAGTCAGGATCCACTAGGAGGACCTCTTATTGAAAATGAAGCTGCCACTGCTATGAATGAGGTGGAAAGAGCCATGGCACATGCTCAAGAGGATGCGGTTAACTTAGAAGAGTTGGAAAGGCAACTCAACGTTGAGCAGAGGAAAATATATGACGAAGTTACCATGCAAATTGATCATGGATTAAGTCATGATAAGAAAGAGTGCTCATGTATGTCGTTGAAGCCTGTCCGACTGTACGTGAGTGGAGAAGCGGGAACTGGAAAAAGTTTCCTCATTAAAGCAATTTCATGCTATTTGCAGGAAAGGACAGAGTCATCGCTGTCTTGTGTTGTCACTGCTCCAACTGGACTGGCAGCACATAATATTAAAGGGATTACTTTACATCGTTTACTGATGCTGCCAGTGGAGCATGACAACAAATTAGAATATCACAAGCTATCTGGAGATGCTTGTTTTGAAGTTTCAAGAATCTTGAGGAAAATGAAACTTCTTATCATTGACGAAGTAAGCATGGTTTCCAATGTCATGCTTGCCTTTGTGCATTTGAGGATGCAAGAAGTTCTCAAAACAGAGTATGATGTGTTATTTGGTGGCAAACACATCATTGTTTTCGGAGATCTTCTGCAGCTGACACCAGTGAAAGGGCAACCTGTGTTCAAAATGCTCACGCATGAAGATACCAGGAAGTGCCTAGGCAGCATTGGCAACGTCAATATATGGTTAAACTTCAATTATGCTGAACTGCATGAAAATATGCGTCAGGCAAAGGATGAAGTTTACAAGACTATTCTACAAGATGTTAGAATTGGAAAAGTGACCGAGCATGGGAAAGAAGCTTTACATGCACGATTACTGTCAAATTTATATCCAGAACAAGATGTTGTGCCTGAGAATATTTTTCAGAAAATTACTGATAAGAAATCTGGAATATGTTTGATGCCAACTCTTGCAGAATGTGCCAAATTTAACAACAAAATGTTGCATTTAGAAAAGCAAGAGATTGTGAAAGTGGAAGCTATTGATAGAGTAGAGCATATGGGATCAACAATTATTTTGTCTGAGAATCTGAAAACAAAATTGGATTCATTAGAGAAGAGTATATCTAAAACTGCAGGTTTTGAAAAGACTCTGAATGTGTGCTTGAACTGCCGTATAATTTTAAGAAGGAATTTACATGTTGAAAGAGGTCTGGTAAATGGATCAATGATTAATGTTGTTGATTTTGTGAAATACAGAAATAGAGATGGAATTGAATTTTTAAAAATTAAATTTGATGGCATTGAGGAAGTACAGCTAATTGCTCGTTGTTCTGCTAGATTTTTGCTTGTAAAAGACTTATATGTTCGCCGTAAGCAGTTCCCTGTTTGCTTGGCATATGCGGTGGCAATTCATAAATCGCAAGGTTTAAGTGTAGACACTGCATTGGTGAATATTGGCAGTTCTGTGTTCAAGGAGGGTATGGCATATGTGGGATTGTCACGAGTTAGAACTTTATCGGGATTGTACTTGATTGAGTGTGATGTCAGAAACATTTGTGCAGATCTAGATTGTGTTAAGGAATACAATAGGTTAAGAAGAGAGTATGCGCCACATTTGCCTCAGTTTCCTTTGTTTGAGAAACGTCTGGTAGGCCGGAAACGAAGAAATGAGAACAATACTGGGGAGGTTGTAGCAAAAAGACAAAAAGTGAATGAACCTAAAATTACAAGCAGAAACAAAGAGGATTCTGTTGAAGATGTTGTTGGTTTTCAGTTTGAAAACAGTTCTGGTGTCAACTGCTATGCTAATGTAGTAATTAATGTTTTGTTTTCTCTAAAAAATGTAAAAGAAGAGATTGTGGTCAATTCTGATCAAAGATTTTGCAGTTTGTTAAATTCTGTGTTAGAGAAATGTACCACTGATAGAAGAAACATAGAAAGTGTGTCTGAAATTAGAAATCTGTTAGATAGATGTTCAGGCCAAACACAATTCTCTCAAAATATTCAGCAAGATTGTCAGGAGTTTTTAATGTATATGCTTGATGTATTACATGCTGAAGGTGTAGATGTAGATCAGCTGTTTGGGCTTTCTTATCAATGGCAGCATGACTGCGAGAACTGTATGGTATCAAGTACTACTAGTGTAGACTCAGAAAGATTTATATATTTAACTTTGCCAGACAGTAAATCAGTCTCCTTTAATAAGCTAGTAAAAGCTGCTAATCACAACATGGAGTGTAGCCAATGTAAATCTGAAATGATGTCCACTTTATTTATACGAACATATGGCCAGTACGTCATTTTAATGTTCCAACGATGTAGGCCTGATGGAACAAAATTGACAACTTTAATAAAAAATTTTGTAGCTTCGCAGTTGTCAATATCAGGAAGGACTTTTGTAACTACAGCAATTATATATCATGACGGCCCTTCAATATCATCAGGACATTACACAGCTTATTTAAAGTCTAGAAATGGCTGGTCATTCTGCAATGATTCTGTTTTAATTTTCAAAAAAAAATTGCCGTATGACCTTAAAAACTCTTACCTGGTGTTTTTAAAACCAAAATTTTAGGAAAATAATCTCGGGATATGATCTGTGGAATTTCAAGAAGTTCTAATGGCTCCTACACAATTTGGCCTTGAGGATAAGTGTAGTTCAGAGACATAACTTCTAATCATAGGATTGGACATCATGGAGATGTATGTGCACTTTAAATGAGTTCAGAAAAACTGTTTCTTTTCATAAGCTAATTGAAGCAGCCAATCAAAACATGGAGTAGAGGGAATGTAAGTCTGCAATGCTGTCTACTGTTTTACATTGCTTTGTGATTAAAAGTGATGTAGAGAATTAAATAATTGTAGTACTCATAGAGGTAGTGTAAGTCTGCTTCATATTAAGCAGTATCAGTGTCATAGGAAATGTAGAACATGACTGAGCAAGAAGGGGAAGATATTACTATTCCAGGATTGTGAAAATGATCTTCAACATTTTAATTCTGAAAGTTGCGGAAATGCCAAATGATGGGATTGGCTTACAAGAAATCCAAGAGTTATAAATATCTCTGACTAGATTTG
Organism: Lissotriton helveticus; assembly: GCF_964261635.1. Lineage (NCBI taxonomy): Eukaryota > Metazoa > Chordata > Amphibia > Caudata > Salamandridae > Lissotriton > Lissotriton helveticus. The sequence goes on from NC_136067.1 coordinate 1,191,843,824, forward strand.
GCCTTGTGGAAAATAGTGGTAGAGAGCAAGAAGTCATTTATTGCATGTAACGTGTTTTTAAAAACGATGGAGGTTTTCTTTCAGAAAGTGGCGGGCTGAAAGTAATAACAGCACAAAAGAGTGTAAGCTGTTCATAGGACATCCTTGGACGTCATGGAAAGTAAGTTAACTTTAAGGAGTTCTGAATTTTAATTTCTGATGTTGTATGGGTTTTTTAAACACAATCATTTTGATTGTGTTTTTTTTTCCCCGCTGTTACATGATGAATACCTTCAAGTCACTGTTTTTAGTGAATTTTGATACATTCTGAGAACAGCAAAAATAAACCATTTAACATGTATAATTAATTCTGTACTGTTTGCATTTATGATGTATATGTAGAACTGTGTAGGAGGCATGGAGAAGGTGAGTTTTCTGTAAGTGTTAAATTTATTGTATGCAGTGCTGCACTTCTACGTATTCTTTCATATGCTGGACTACATCTGCACAATGAGATACCTAAGCAAAGGAAACACAAGTGATGTGATTGTGAAATGAGCAAAATAAATTGCACATATTTCAATTACATCACCTGTGTTTCCTATCATTACGAATCACATTGTGCAGATCAAGTTTAGGTCTGTCCAGGGAAACATAGGAGGTTTCTACTTTGTTGAAGAGTGCAGTGGACATGACTCACTTCATTAGTAGACTTTCACAGATATTATCTCCTCTGTACACTTCAACAAGTGTAAATCTCATCTTGAACTCTGAGTAGGCCTCACCTCAAACAAATCTCTGGATAGGAGACATGTTATTGGCATACTGAAGCGACACTTTTCTGAAACAAGAGCAATGCAAAAGATGCACCATGTTTTAAGATAGGCCTCACTTCATCTGCATCAAGATACTGTTAGTTTAAAATGTATATCTTTAGGATTGTGTAGAGGACCTGGAGAAGCAGAAGCTTCTGTCAGTGTCAAAGTTGTTGAAAAACTATTTGTCCTTCAATATTTTCCCTTGTCTTTTGTAATTTTTAAATACATATTTTAATTTTTTTCAAATGTTGGTTCTCTCTTTCACAGATTGAAAGTATAGAAATAAAATGTGATTAATTTAACGGCAATTACAAGGTAAATAGTTGTACTCTTTTCGTTACATTTCTATCACATTCACCTACTATTAGATCCACTGCTTCACTTCTTTAATCCTCAGTTTCCTGCCTTTGCTACTTTCCTCATTCCTTTCTCTATTACCTATTTACTCAACTCCTTCCACTCTTTTTCTCAGTCCCTCTGTTCTCATAGTTCCTCAGTCTTGTTCACTCACTCCATCTCTATTACTCTTAGTGTCTGTGAATTACTTTCCCAACTTTTTTTTTTTTGGACCGCTTCCCGGGAAGTTGCCCGGTTCGCAAACCAGCAGCGTTATGGCAGTCCACCATTTTGTGTTTCGGTCGAATCAAGATACAAGATGGAGGGCAAATAATGTTCAGAATGGGTAGAAGGGGGCATGGTAGATGTATCTTGACCCCCTTGGTTTTCTGAGGGTGGCTGAGGAGGACCATAGTTCTTCACTCTTGTTCACTCTCTCTGTTTCTATTAATGTCACTGTTTATGACTGATCAAAAAAATGTTTTTTAAAAAAGAACAGTAACTATAAGGGAAGGAAATAGACAGTTATGTTAAAAGAAAGACAGCTATAGGGAGTAAACTAAGGATACTGTTACCCACAATCCACTGCTGTTGATGTTACTGACCATGTCATGAATGATGTAATATGTGACATCATCAGCAGTGGATTGTAGGTAACAGTATCCTTAGTTTACTCCCTAGAGCTGTCTTTCTTTTAACATAACTGTCTGTTTGCTTACCTTATACTTACTGTTCTTTTTTTAAAAAAATATTTTTTTTGGTTAGCTTCCGGTACGCGTACCGGGTAGCGCTCCGGGAGCGAACTAAGAGAAATAGAGGTTGGCAGAGTTCCAAATATTCTACCAATTTTTTTATAATGGGGAGTTAGTTCTGAAAAGAACTTTTTTTTTTATGTTTTTGTTGTTTTATATTTTTTTTAGTATTTTTTGAACATTTTTTTACTTTTTTTGTATTTTCTGAACGTTTTTAAATTTTTTTTGGTTTTTTTTGGGGGGGGGGGGAACAAAAACGATCCATTATAAAGGGCTCAACAGGAGCAAAAAAAAAAAAAAAGAATTTATTTTTTGGTGCGTCTCGTACAAACATTAATATGATTTTGAATTGCTTGCAAAATCAAAGTGATGCTACTTTCTCTGTAGCAGATGAAAGTGCCACATTCCACGCACACTTGCTTTACGTGCCCAAACAACATTTGGATGTTTGCAATCGTCTCCCTCGCCTCTGGTCCCGACACCTCTGGAACCACCGATCTTCTTGCCATTGGGAGGGGATTTTGTTGTTCGTCACGTAGCTGGGTAGCACTATAATTATTTGGGTGCCACCTACTCATATGCCGATGCATAGTATGATTGCCATAACTGTATTTTTTATCAGTGCCCCTAGACAATCTATCACCGCATATGCGGCAAAACACGTAACGTGCATTGACTTTCTTTTGCCCCTCAGGAATTCTGTAGAATTGCCAGATATAATTCTCCTTTCTGTTGTACCTCCTGGGCTCCTCTGGCAGAAACTCATGCTGTTCCTCCTCTTCCTGTTCTTCCTCTTCTTGCAAAATTACTTCTGCAGGTGGTCCTCTCTTTCTTGGATTTGGTGGAGGTGGTGGGCTAGCACCAGCTGAAGCTACTAATGAAGCCATCACAAAGTATCAATAAAGGGTCTTTCTCTCACCAAGATGAAAGTCAGAGTGATGAAAGAAGGAGGGGTTTTCATCATTTGGGAAAAACAAAAGTTCTAAACCAATGAAAAGTGTCCATTTTAGATCACATGACCTTGTATTACATCATTAGGAAACCAAAAGTGAAATGAACCAATGAAAAGTGTTATTACCGAGTCACATGACCTGCTATGTTTACGTTACGCGGTCGGCGCCGCGCCGCGGATCGCTTCCGGTTCGAGTACCGCTACGCTTCCGGGTACGCGAACGTAGCACGTAATATGACGTATTACGCGAGAACGCGAAACGTCATGCTGACGCGAAGCGTCGCGATGTTGTTTTGTAACGCGAGAGGTGCGCAAAAGGAACGTTTACCAGTTCGCGTACCGGGTCGCGCCTCCGGATTGAGCTAACGGGAAGCTAACCGGTACGCGTACTGGGAGCGAAACAAAAAAAAATAAAAAAAAATTGTATAAAAAACATGTAAAAAATATTTGTCTTTTTAAAGAATAATACATTGTAAAGGTTTTGATATTAGCTATTAAAAAACCAATGAAATTCACTGAAAAAACCATAGGTTATACACCATATATAGTTAGGAATTAGCATTTAAAAAACCTTATTTTACTCACACAAAACCAATGAAATTCCATATATAGTTAGTTGTACTAACTATATATCACGCACCCGCAATCCACTGCTGATGATGTCACATATTACATCATTCATGACATGGTCAGTGACATCACTGATGACATCACTGATGACATCTCAAATGACATCACTGATGACATCACTGATGACATCTCAAATGACATCACTGATGACATCACTGATGACAACATCCAGTGACTGTATTTTTCTGTAAAGTTAAAATATGTCTTACATATTTATGAATGAGTCGATGTATAAGTGTCTGGACGAAGGATTTAGTAGGTGCATGACTGAATGTATGAGTGAGTGATTAAATGTGTCTCACTGAGTGCATGGGTTAGTGACTAAACTGTCTTAATTTGTGCATCATTATGTCTGTTGTTCTGTAAACTGCTGCATGTGTTGATCAGTAGCTATATGAGTAACTATATAGGTTATTGATTGGTTGCACAAGCATTTGTATGGGAGACTGAGTGTGTGTGTGGGTGGCTGGGAAGTGTATGATGTAATATGTGACATCATCAGCAGTGGATTGCGGGTGCGCGAAATATATAGTTAGTGCAACTAACTATATATGCGAATTTCAATGGTTTTGTGTGAGTAAAATAAGGTTTTAAAAATGCTAATTCCTAACTATATATGGTCTATAACCTATGGTTTTTTCAGTGAATTTTCAAGGTTTTGTAAATGCTAATTCCTAACTATATATGGTCTATAACCTATGTTTTTTTAGTGAATTTCAATGTTTTTTTAATAGCAAATATTAAAAGCTGTTAAATGTATTCTTTTTTTAAAGGAAAAATATATTTTATATGTATTTTATATAATGTTTGTATGTATATATATATATATTTTTTTTAGTTTCGCTACCGGTTCGCGCACAGGGTAGCTTCCCGTTAGCTCAATTTTATGCCGCGACCCGGTCCGCGCACCGGGAAACGTACCGTTTGCACAACTGTCGCGTTCGAGAACAACATCGCGACGCGTCGCGTAAGCGCGATGTATCGCGTTGCCGCGTAATGCGTCTTATGACGCGCCGCGTTCGTGCACTCAGAAGTGCTCCGGAGCGCGAACGAGGCGCGAAGCACAGCACACCGGAAGCGCTCCGGGCGCGGAGCGGGACGCGTAACGTAAGCGTAACAGGTCATGTGACCTGTAAATAACACTTTTCATTGGTTTAGAACTATTTGTTTTCCCAAATTATGAAAACCCCTCCTTTTTTCCTCACTCTGACTTTCATCTTTGTGAGAGGAAGACCTGTTTCTCCTTGTTGAAATAATGGCATCTGTAGTAGCTGCAGCTGGTGGACCCCCAACCCCACCACAACCACCTAGGAAGGAAGGACCACCTGCGCAGTTCCTTCCAAACCCAGAGGAAGAAGAAGAGGAAGAGGACGTAGAGCGGAGGCAGTTCTTGCCTGAACAGCCCCGCAAATCACACCACAAAGACCATTTTATATGGCAATTTTTTTCTTTTCCTCGAGACCAAAAAAAGGTCAATGCCCGATATGTGACATGCCTCATTTGTAAAGATGTTTTGTCTAGAGGTACAAACAAAAAGTATAGTTTTGGTAACTATACTATGCACCGCCACATGCAGAGGTGGCATCCAAACAATTACAGCGCTGCTGAGCTGCGTCACCTCCAAGATAACCTACCAACTCCTGTGGCCAGTACATCGTCACAGGTAACTCTATCGGGACCAGAGGCGAGGGAGACGGTCCCAAACATTCAACAGAATTTTGTGCACATGAAGCTAATGTGCATTTATTGTGGTGAACTAATTTCATATGGAAATATGAGTATCATTTTAATTAATAGAGCGTTTGAAAACCACAAGTGCTCAAAACGCCCCAAAAAGTAAAATTTTTTTTGCTCCTGTTGAGCCCTTTCTAATGCCTGTTTTTCGTTGTTCCCCCCCAAAAAAAACAAAAAAACCATAAAATTGTTCAAAAAATACAAAAAAATAAAAAATGTTCAGAAAAATAAAAAAAAATATAAATCAACAAAAATATTTTAAAAAAGTACTTTTCAGAACTACCTCCCATTTCTAAAAAATTACTAAAATTTTTAGCACTCTTGACTACTGTTAAGAGACAGACAACAAGAGAGAGCAACACAGAGGTACTGTATAATACATAGTAAAACAGTGTAAAAGATATAAGAAAGTGTAAGAGAGAAAATGAAAAAAATATAAGGCTGTGGAACAAAGAAAGAGAGAAGAATAATACTAAAGCAGAGGCACATGAAGAATGTGAGTGGCTGTAAAGAGTAAAAGGAAAGTGAAAAAATGATGTACAAATAAAAGGTAATAACGGAATCAGATTTAAATAACACTGGTGAGGGAGAGAGAGAAAAAAGTAGTGTCCATAACTAAAGAGGGATGAAATAAGATGGATAAAATCGACTAAAGTTAAAACATGTGGATTGACAGAGAGAAAAAACTGAAAGAAGAAAAGAAGAAGTAACAGAAAGGGAATAATTAAAGCAGCAAAGAAATGTAAATAACGTACTGTGCTTGAACTTCAGGGAGAAAACATAATGAACAAGTAGTGAAAGAGTGAAGAGACAGAGACAATTAGAGTAAGAGAGACGGACTGAGTGAACGGGAGTGAGGAACTGTGAGAACAGAGGGACCGAGAAAAGGAGTGGAAGGAGTGCGGTAAGTAAATCACCCACACAACACAACAACTACCCTATCTCAAAGCACTCTAAAATATTATTTTACTGTTTCTCTTGGTTTTCCCCTTGTTACGCTCCCCGGTGTGCTACCCATAGTATAAGTAAAGAGGGATGAAAGAGGGAGAAATAGTGAATTAGGATAACACATGGTGAGTGACATAGAGAGTGGACATAGAGAGTAAAGGAAACAGTACCTGAATGGGCTTGAGTAAAACAGCAAAAAAAGTTAAGTAATGCAATGTGTGTGACTTACAGGGAGTCAGTGGGTGTAGGTAGGAGTTTGGGTGTGTAAGGTGTGTCTGTGGGTGTGGTTGTGTGGACTGTTTTGGTGTGCGTAGAAATGAGGGTGTGTGAAATATGTATGAAAAGTGTATGAGTGTGGGGTGTATATGTCTTCGATGTATGTGTGTGTATGGAATGTGTGTGTGTTTTTGAAGAGTGTGTGTGGGAAGTTTTTTGTGTGTATGAGGTGTGTGTGTGGTGTGTGTGGGTGTATGTTACAGGTGTGTGCATGTGTTGGGAGGGGGATGAGCTATATGTGTAGGAGTAAGGTAAATATTTAAGAAAAAGAGAATGAGTGAAGAAGCAAAGGAAGGGAACAGAGGGTAAGTGAAATAAAGAATAGGGATCAAAAGAAGTTGAATATGAGAGGGTAAATAGGGAAAGGGAAGTAAACATGGAGAATAAGAATAAGTGAAAGAAGCAGAGTAAAAACACAGGAGTGAGGTAGATTGAGAAAATGTTAGTGACCTTAAAGCAAAGGGTGATAACAAACTACATTTTTTTAGTCATACTTACCATATAATAAATGTAACTTTATTTATTTTTACTACAGTTGGTATCTGTGAAAGAGAGAAGAAAAAATAAGTTATAATTAGTAAAATATGTATTTTAAATTAAAAGATACAAACGAAGAGCTAAAAACATCATAACACTCTATTTAGAAATAAAGTGAGAGTGAAGAACACAGAAAGGGAAATAAACTAAGGTAGAAGGACAAAAAGAGAGAAAAAGAAATAGAAGGAGAGCAAATTACAAAGAGTAAGGCATATAGATTCACTAAGAAAAAGAGAGAGAAGTACAGAGAAATTAACTGAAGGTAAGAAAGATACTAAAACAATGTGAGTTAGCAAAACTAAATCAGGAAACAGAAGTAAGTAAAAAGATAATGACTGAGACAGAAAACAGTCTAATTAAGGATGCATTTAGAAGAATGAGGAATAGAAGATAACTGAGAGTAAGAGAAGAACAGTCATACAGTGAAAGGATGAAGGGAGACAGAATAATATACAACAATTGAAGGAAATGGACTGAGGAAGTTATAACGTAGACACAATAAGAGAAAAACTGAGTGAGGTGGTGTACAATGAGTGAGAAAAGAAAAACAGTAAGTCTGCAAAAAAAAGGAAAGAGAGGAGAAGACGACTAAAACAGTGGTACTGAGAGAAAATAATTTGGTGATGAAAGTAAAGAGAAGGACATTGAAAGAAAGGAAATGATGGATAGTAACGGAACCAGAGTAAAAGAAATGGGATGAAGAACGATGAGAGAGGAGCAGTGAAGTTGTTGTAAAAGAAGTGATAGAAGGTAGATAAACACAAGTGAAAATAACACAAGTAGAGTGAGGCACTGAGGACATAGAAGTAGTGAACGAAAAACAGAGAGAAGAGGTCAAAAGTAAAGAGCAAACAAAGATAAGCTAAGGAGAGTGGGTGATTTATAGTGATAGAGTGCAATAATACTGCTGAGTGAGTAAACAGGAATTACTAAAAGAGCAAAGGAGGAAAATACGGAAAAGAGAAGAAAAGCAGAAAGACTGAAAGCTGAAAAGTTATGCAAGGGAGAGACGGGATACACACAGTTGAAATGAAAATGAGGGGTTGTCAAAGAAGTGGAGTAAGGGAACGGGGGTTACAGAGAGTGAGAGAAAGACATTATAAGTGAGTAAAAAGAGCTGAAAGAAGATGAAAAAAGGAAAGTAAGTGTCAGAGAATGGGAATACAATTTAATTTACACAATCCAAAGTATAGAATAACTTCTACAACATGTTACATAGTTTATTTTTGCTGTTCTCAGAATATATTGAATTTCACTTAAAGTAGTGAGTTCAAATTACTCATCATATGACAGCGGGAAAAAAAAACCACAATCTAAAAGATTGTGTTTTAAAAAAAACCTTACATACTGACAAATGACAAATGTACGCTAATCTTTGATTGACTTACTTTTCCTTGAGGCCAAATAGTATATCATGGAGGTTCTTTTCTCGTTGAATAGTATTTTGCTGTTCACTTCGAAATCCATTTCATCGACTTTCTACAAGAAAAACTCCAAGAACATCTGAAATATTTTCAAAATTTTAATATACTCCTTTTTTTCAGTCATGACTCTTTACTCATTCTTGCACCTTTCCATTTGGCCAAATAGTGTCAGATGTATGAGTATATATGAGTACTCCTCCCGTCTTCATTGGCCAATTACCTTTACCTAAATTTTGGCTGTAAAAACACTAGATATGAATTTATAAAGCCAAAAGGCAAACGTTGTTTGAAAGTCAAATGATTGTCGTTACATTGGGTCCAACCTTTAGAAGTTTTTAAATAGCATGTGTAATGCCCTGATGTTGTAGAAGGACCATCATGAAAAATAATAGCTACAGTTGCAAAGGTTCTTCCTGATATCGATAACTGAGAAGCCACAAAATTTTTAATAGAAGTTGTCAATTTAGTTCCATCAGGTCTACATCGTTGGAACATTAAAATAACATAGTGACCATAATTTTGTAGAAATAATGTGGACAGCATTGCAGACTTACATTGGGTACACACCATATTGTGATCCGCTGCTTTAACTAGATTATTGAAAGACACTGATCTGCAGTCTGGTAAAGTTAAATATATAAATCTTTCAGAGTCTATTCTAGTAGTACTTGATGAAGCACAGTTATCACAGTCATGTTGCCATTGATAAGAAAGGCCAAATATATTTTTTATATCTACTCCTTCATCTTGTAATACATCAAACATATATATTAAAAATTCCTGACAATCCTGCTGAATATTCTGTGAAAATTGATTTTGACCTGAACATATATCTAGAAGGTTTCTAATTTCTGAAACACTTTCTATTTTTGCTCTATCACTACTACATTTGTCTAACACAGAATTCAATAAACAGCACAATGTTTGTTCCCGTTTTTCAACAATGTGTCTTTGTAAATTTTGAAGAAAAAAAACAACATTAACTACTACATTAGCATAGCAGTTGACACCAGAACTGTTTTCAAACTGAAATCCAACAACATCTTCAACAGAATCCTTTTTGTTTCTCTTTACAATTACACTTTTATCTACTTTATGCCTTTTTGCTGATACCTCACTGCAATTACTCTCATTTCTTCTTTTTCGGCCTACCACACGTTTTTCAATCAGAGGATATTGAGGCAAATGTGGAGCATACTCTCTTCTTAACCTATTGTATTCTTTTATACAATCTAAATCTGCACAAATCTTTGTTTCATCACACTCAATCAAGTACAATCCTGATAAAGTTCTGACTCGTGATAAAGCCACATATGCCATACCCTCTTTAAACACAGAACTTCCAATGTTCACCAAAGCGCTATCTACACTTAAACCTTGAGACTTATGAATTGTCACCGCATATGCCAAACAAATAGGAAACTGTTTTCGGCGAACATACAAGTCTTTCACGAGCAAAAATCTAGCTGAACAACGACAAATTTGTTCTATTTCATCAATGTCATCAAATTTAATTTTTAAAATTTCAATTCCATCTCTATTTTTGTAATTCACAAAACCAACAACATAACCCATTGCTCCATTTACTAGACCTCTTTCAACATTTAAATTCCTTCTTAAAATGACACGACAATTCAAACACACATTCAGAGTCTTTTCAAAACCAGCAGTTTTAGATATAGTCTTCTCTAATGAATCCAATTTTGATTTCAAATTTTCAGACAAAATAATTGTTGCTCCCATATGCTCTATTTTATCAATAGCTTCCAGTTTCACTATCTCTTCATTTTCTAACTGTAACATTTTGTTGTTGAACATGGAACATTCTTTCAGAGTTGGCAACAAACATATGCCAGATTTCTTCTCGTTAATTTTCTTAAATATGTTCTCTGGAAGAATGTTTTTATTTGGGTACAAATTTGAAATTAATCATGCATGTAAAGCTTCTTTCCCTTGCTGACTTACTTTTCCAATCCTTACATCTTGTAGAATATTTTTATAATCTTCATCATTTGCCTACCGCATATTTTGAAGCAGTTCTGCATATTTAAAGTTTAACCATATATTAACGTTTCCAATGCTCCCTAAGCACTTCCTGGTATCTTCATGTGTAAGTATTTTGAACACAGGTTGTCCTTTCACTGGAGTCAACTGCAGAAGATCTCCAAAAACAATAATATGTTTTCCACCAAATAAGACATCATAGTCTGTTCTAAGAATTTCTTGCATTCTCAAATGCACAAAAGCAAGCATGATATTTGACACCATGCTTACTTCATCAATGATAAGAAGTTTCATTTTCTTCAGGACTCTCGAAACTTCGGAACACGCATCTCCTGATAGCTTGTGATACTCCAATTTGTTCTCATGCTCCACTGGCAGCATCAGTAAACGATGTAAAGTAAACCCTTTAATGTTATGTGCTGCCAGCCCAGTTGGAGCAGTAACAACACAAGACAGCGGGGATTCAGTCCTTTTCTGCAGATAAGTTGCAATGGCTTTAATCAGAAAACTTTTTCCAGTTCCCGCTTCTCCACTCACGTACAGTTGGACAGGCTTAAATGATGTACATGAGCACTCTTTTTTCCCATGACTGAATCCATGTTCAATCTGTTCTGTGACTTCGTCATATATCTGTTTCTGCTCAAGGTTTAGTTGTTTCACCAAATCTTCTAAGTTAACTTCATCATCTTCACCTTGTTCCATAGCTCTTTCCACCTCATCCATGGCAGTAGCAGCTTCATTTTGGATAATTGGTCCTCCTAGTGGATCCTGACTCAATGAAGCAGAACTCTGACTGCCTTGAGAACTGTCTCTCGCAATCTCTGCAGCAATTGTGGCTTCTTGCTCTATTTCTTCATTCAACATTTGCAGATAATTTGGAAAAACAGGACATTCTATGGTATCCTTCGTTGCATTAAAGGAGTCTTCATAACAGAGAAAATCTCCAAGAAGTTCCTCTTCTTCACGCCATGGTTTAAACAGTTGCAAAAGAGCCAAATAATAAAATTCTCTTTTATCTGGATTATCACAACTCAATTTGCGATGATTAATCAAATGACCTTTTTTCTGTTTCACTAGACATCCTTCACATCCAATGACTCCATATATTCCATTATTGATATCTTCTCTGATGTTCCTCTTATAAATATATCTCTGCAGAACTTCATAGAGACAAGCGTTCTCAAGGTGATGACTTCTATTTGGATAGTATGTATCCAACATGTTTGTCTTCAAAATATCTGTACTTTCTGGTTCTTTCTCCGCCAAATACTCTATCTCTTGTACAGATTTCAAAACTCGATTTCGTGTTGCAGCAAGACCTAGACTCACCCAAATGATGGTTCTAGATGTGGCATAGAGACTTGCTGACGACAATCGATCAGAACATTCATACGCTCCAATTTCTCGATGCGACAACATCTTCAGACTGTAACTGTATAATTTCTTGCTTAGACTCTTTTCATGTGAAATGTCCTCCCACATTTCCTTTAGTTCTGTCTTTTCTTTTTTTGTGATGTAAGACGTCACATATCGAGCCACAGCAATAGAGTTGTCAGCAACGAATTGAATATCCATGTTAGCATTCCACATGGACAAAATCACTGGGTTGTAGTCGTTGATGTACTTGGACTATGATGTCCTCTATGCAAACAAACTCAATAAGCTTCCTACACTGATTTAAAACACAGCAAACATCACTGTAAAGAGTCAAATTGACACCTGCGTCTAAGAATGCAGACAGGTATATGCTTCATGAAGCCTAGTCCACTGCACTCTTAGACACAAGCTTCATCAACTACGCTCCCCAGGAAAACCCAAACAAGTACCTTTTTGCTCCATATTTAAAAATTGAATCATTTTCTCCAAAATCGTTTTTGACATCACATTTAGGAAACACAGCACAGATCCTATTTACAATCATCTGCCTCACAGCAGGGATAAGAATGAGGCAAAATCTTGCACCTGCCTCACAACAGGAATAAGACTGAGGCAAACGCTTTCTCATGGAGCTTCACAATTTTATAAAATACAATTCTATATAACTATGTAACTCAATATTTTCTTGGGAAGCATAGGTGGTGAAGCCTGTGTATAAGAGTGCAGTGGAGTTAGACATAGGTCTGATCTTCTTTGTAGTTGTGGACAGAGCTGTCTTCCACTTTATTTTTCAATACAGGCCTCACCTTTTGTGCACCACTGGAGAATCCTCACCTGATCTGAAACCCTGTATTGATCGTTTGCTTTTTGTCATTGCTTTGTTGTTTGGTTATAGTGGTCTATAATGTGCTACTGTTTTTCTTTAACACAGATTGAAATCATTATTTGAAGAAAAAGCAAAGATGCCCACAAAGGAAAGGACAAAGAAACAACGTAACCGGGAAAAAGCAAAAGCAGCAACAGAATTACAGCATTCTTCCACAACAGATACTTCAAAAAAACAGGAACAAAGCTCCTGGTAAGACAACTAAGTCTTTTTTACGCAACATATGTACATCCAGAAAAAATGATGGACACCATGTAGAAAAAGAAAATGAGAGAGTAAAATTGAAAAGGAAGGAGAGAACTTCAAAGAATCCTAAAACTGGAGAAGGAGAGAATAATATGTATAGGAATAGAAGGCAGAATCAGTTTAGAGACATTCGTAGACGAATGTTTCGCAATAGAGTGGTTTTAAATTTGTTAAAAAATATTAAAAAAGGTAAACAGAGAGCTGCTTTTTATAAGAAAAAGAAAAGTGTAGAGAAGATTGTTGATCAGGCTTTTGAAGTTAAGGAAAAATTATTTATTTTAATAATCAATAGAATTAGGACACTTAACAAGACAATTGATGTTTTCAAATCAAACAGTAGATGGAAAAGAGTAATTAATCAGACTAATTTTTGTAAAGTTTTTTCTGGAGTATGGATGCACAGTTCAAGTTGTGAGCCATTTTTTAATGAGGAGAGTTACTTCCAGGAGAATGATTTAGTGCATGCAGTTGACACCAGTGGTCGAGCGTATGAAGTGAAAGACGGTTGTCCGATTGAAAAAGAGAAACTTGTGCCTAGAGAACCAGAAGAGGTGTTATCTGATGGAGTTTTAGGGAGACGTACTAAGGGTCCAATGTACACTTGGAAGTGTAGTAGTATTTGTAGTGTGCGACAGGAATCAATTGATTTGTTTTGTAATTTCTTACGTACATATAGTAAAAAAAGTATAAAGCAGAAAGTGAAGTTGTTGCAAGACTTAGATCCTTGCAGAGTGAGAGGAATCACAGGTTTGCAAGGCCATTCACTGGCTTGTCTTTCTAGAAAAGTCTGTCAGAGTGTTTTTCATCATTTTAGGATGTTAGCAGTGCATCATACCAAAATGAGGAAATTAGTGAGAATGTTGTATTATGCAAAAAGTCCAGCACTTAAGCTTAAACAATTAAACAGTGCTCTTTTGCATGGAACAGAATTAGATGTGAAGAAGATTTGTGAAGAAATTGAGATTTGTTATTTTCGTGAGCAAGAGGACAGTGTAGAAATTGAGACAGCAATTCAAGGTAATGTGGAAGACAATGTACAGATTTTAAATACAGAAAAGTTTGAGAAGGAAATTACCAGGTTTAAGGTGAAATCAAGTGAAAGGCCGAATTTTACTTGTGTGTGTTGTCGACGGACTAATTATAAGATTCAGACTAGGTTAGTTGATTTATATGCAAAAAGTGAAAAGATGGATAATTATGAGTGGAAAGATTTAGCAACTTATTTGTGGGTGGAGAATTGTTTTGATTTGAGTTCTGATCAGCGTTTTTGTAAATATTGTTATGACAAATTAAATCAAAACAGAATGCCTGCTAGAGCTGTTCATAATAATCTGGAGTTGATAGACATTCCCCATGAATTGATGGATTTAAATACATATGAGTCTATTTTGATTCAATGTGTCCATCCTTTTCAGGCAATTGTTCGCATGGAGCCTAAGATAGGGAAATTGCCTCCTACAGATTTGCAGAGAGGATTAAAGGGAAGAGTTGTTTATTTGCCCCTAGATTTGAAAAAAAATATTGATACAATTGGTATAGAAAAAGTAGAAGAGGAACCTTTAGTTATTCTAGTTAATGGGGTTCCAACAAAGAGTAAAAAAATCTGGCAAGATTTAGTGGATGTTAGAAAAGTCAAAAAGGCAACGTTGTATTTAGTCAAAAGCAATGAGTACTACAAAGATGTATGTGTTGCAGCAGAGGAAACAGCTACAGATGAAGACAGTGATTGTTCAGGCGGCCAAATTGAAAAAGTTGATGTGTCTAGAAGTGAAGAAATATATGAACATTATACTGTTCATCCTTTGCATTCCAAAGAAGTAATGGGGAATGCAATTGAATTGTTTCAAATGAAAACAGCAAAAGGAAGTCCCATTAGTGTATGGGAAGAAAGTTTGGAAGCTCGTTGTTTTCCACAGCTATTTCCAACAGGTCGAGGTGGACGATATGACGATCGACCACTTCAAATTCCTGCATCTGAATATCGAACTGTAAGATTATATGCTGAAGATGCAAGGTTTCGTCAATGCATTCCCTATTTCTTTCATCTACTGTATGAAAGTGACTTGTCTGGGCTTTCTTATGCAGTAAACCATATTCTGAAAAGTGGAGCACATCTACAAAATGTTTCGGCGAGGGATTTTATGGAGAAAGTGAATCTGCAAGATAATATTTTAGAATCTCATCTAATCAATCTCATGGCATGTCAGCGTGGTACAAATGAGTATTGGTACCGTCGCCATGGGGAATTGAAATGTATGCTGAGAAACTTAGGAACTCCTACATGGTTCCTCACTCTTAGCTGTGCCGAGTATGCATGGGAGGACTTACTTCAATTTCTACGAGAGGCCAATGCTAATATACAAAATATAGAATTCAAAACACCTGGAGAACTGTGTTCTTTGGATCCAGTGAATGTATGCAGATATTTTAATCATAGATTTGAAGCTATGATGTCTTTTATTACCAACAAAAAAAAATCCTCCCCTTGGAGAGGTTTTGGATTTCTTTTGGAGAAAGGAGTATCAAGCGAGAGGTGCTCCTCACATACATATGTTGTTGTGGATTAAAGATGCACCCAAATTTGGAACAGATTCGGATGAGACAGTGATGAGTTTCATTGAAGAGTATTCAACATGTGCTGTTCCGAAAACTACGGAAGAAAACAGTTTAAGGCAACAAGTTTTACGCTTTCAATCCCATCGTTGTGGAAAGTACTGTCGTCGAAAATTCAGAAACAAGGACAAGTTCTACACAAAATGTCGTTTCAGCTTTCCACGACCAGTGATTTCTAAAGGAAGAGTAAATAATTTGATGTTTTCTCTGCGACATACTGTGACGAGGAAATCACCAAAAAATACATACAATTTAAAAAGAGACGAAGAGTCCAAGTATTTTGTAAAATTGTGAAGCTCCATGTGAAAGCGTTTGCTTCAGTCTTATTCCTGTTGTGAGGCAGGTGCAAGATTTTGCCTCAGTCTTATCCCTGTTGTGAGGCAGATGATTGTAAATATGATCTGTGCTGTCTTTCCTAAATTTGATGTAAAAAACGATTTTGGGGAAAATAAATGGATGTTACATTTTTGAGTATAATGTGGTGCAAAGGTTTAAAAAATGACGCATACATGCGTCACTTTTTAAATATGGGGAAAAAAGGTACATGTTTGGGCTTTCCTGGGGAGCCTAGATGGTGAGGATTGTATCTAAGTGTGCAGTGGACTAGGCTTCATGAAGCATATCCCTGTCTGCATTCTTAGACATAGGTGTCAATTTGAGTCTTTACAATGATGTTACCTGTGTTTTAACTCAGTGTATTAAGCATATTGAGTTTGTTTACATAGAGGAATTGTATTTTGTAAAATTGTGAAGCTCCATGAGAAAGCGTTTGCCTCAGTCTTATTCCTGTTGTGAGACAAGTGCAAGATTTTGCCTAAAAAAAAACACCTGTGTCTAAGAATGCAGCAGAGATAGGCTTCATGAAGCCTAATCCGCTGCACTCTTAGACACAAGCCTCAACACCTATGCTCCCCAGGAAAGCCCAAACAAGTACCTTTTTTGCCCCATATTTAAAAAGTGACGCATGTAGGTAGATGCGTCACTTTTTAAACCTCTGTGCCACATTATACTCAAAAATGTAAAAACCATTTATTTTCCCCAAAATCGTTTTTGACATTACATTTAGGAAACACAGCACAGATCCTATTTACAATCATCTGCCTCACAGCAGGGATAAGACTGAAGCAAAATCTTGCACCTGCCTCACAACAGGCATAAGAGTGAGGCAAACGCTTTCTCATGGAGCTTCACAATTTTACAAAATACAATTCCTCTATGCAAACAAACTCAATATGCTTCCTACACTGTTTTAAAACACAGCTAACATCATTGTAAAGAGTCAAATTGACACCTATGTCTAAGAATACAGACAGGGATATGCTTCATGAAGCCTAGTCCACTGCACACTTAGATACAATCCTAACCACCTAGGCTAACCAGGAAAGCCCACACATGTACCTTTTTTCCCCATATTTAAAAAGTGACGCATGTATGCATCATTTTTTAAACCTTTGTGCCACATTATACTCAAAAATGTAAAATCCATTTATTTTCCCCAAAATCGTTTTTGACATCACATTTAGGAAACACAGCACAGATCATATTTACAACCATCTGCCTCACATCAGGGATAAGACTGAGGCAAAATCTTGCACATGAAGCTTCACAATTTTACAAAATACAATTCCGCTATGCAAACAAACTCAATATGCTTCCTACACTGAGTTAACACAGGTAACATCATTGTAAAGAGTCAAATGTATTTCTATTAAACATGCACACATTCTTTATTCCTTTTAAAAAATGTAAAAACTATTTATTTTTCCAAAAATCGTTTTTTACATCACATTTACAAAACACAGCACAGGTCCTATGTAGAAGCATTCCATGTCACGACAAAAAATTCACAATTTTACAAAATACAATTAACGCTTTCACATGAAGCTTCACAATTTTACAAAATACAATTCCTCTATGCAAACAAACTCAATATGCTTCCTACACTGTTTTAAAACACAGCTAACATCATTGTAAAGAGTCAAATGTATTTCTATTAAACATGCACACATTCTTTATTCCTTTTAAAAAATGTAAAAACTATTTTTATGCTTCATGAAGCCTAGTCCACTGCACACTTAGATACAATCCTCACCACCTAGGCTCCCCAGGAAAGCCCAAACATGTACCTTTTTTCCCCATATTTAATAAGTGACACATGTATGCGTCATTTTTTAAACCTTTGCGCCACATTATACTCAAATATGTAAAATCCATTTATTTCCCCCAAAATTATTTTTGACATCACATTTAGGAAACACAGCACAGATCATATTTACAACCATCTGCCTCACAGCAGGGATAAGACTGAGGCAAAATCTTGCACATGAAGCTTCACAATTTTACAAAATACAATTCCTTTATGCAAACAAACTCAATATGCTTCCTACACTGAGTTAACACAGGTAACATCATTGTAAAGAGTCAAATGTATTTCTTTAAACATGCACACATTCTTTATTCCTTTTAAAAAATGTAAAATCCATTCATTTTTCACAAAATCGTTTTTGACTTCACATTTAAAAAACACAGCAAAGGTCCCAAATAAAAGCATTCCATATCACTACTAAAACTTCACAATTTTACAAAATACAATTCCTCTATGCAGTAAAAACTTTTTACCAAGCATTATCAAAAGCATGACACAAAGCAACATTAAAAAACCACAATTTGCTTCCAAATCTTCTCCATAGAGTATACAAGTCTCTATGTATATTAAATGAATCATAACTCACCTTTACAAATGCTTTAGGAGATTCAGAACAGTGTCAGATACACACACCAATATTTCTTTAGCAGAGCAAAAGGTATGTTCTCCAGGCACTGCAAACCATAAAGGCACAAAAATCCTCTAATTGTACACACATATTCCTCATGGTAACCAATCAAAACTCTTCCCTCTGTATTTTCAAACCAACACCCTTCCCCCCCCCTCAGCCTTTTCTACCTGTTACCATAGCAACTCCCTCCTCACTGAGCTGCCAGGGTTAAAAGTTTATTCTACAATGTTGCAAATCACCTCTGCAAGGATGTTTGACCTGCAAATACACCAGCTTATCTGGTGCCATGTTTCTTTAAATGACTTTTTTTTTAACCATTCAAATTACTTCTTACACAGAACACAACCATGCACCCTAACTTTCAGTTTTCACCTTTCTCATTCTACCAATCATTGCTTGTCATTCAAGAGCACTGAAACTCCACAGGTTTTTTTTTGCAACCTCCTATTGTTCCAACTGCCATTTCTTTTCCACACTTCATCTGACTGCATCAGAATCTCCTCTCACCATGTATTCTGTCTGGATTATTGGACATAACTATATCCACTGGGCTCAAAGGTATGCTAGTACCAGAAATTTTCACAACCTTGATTTATCAAACGTGAACATCAAATGGATTGGCCAGAGAGGATTAAAATGTCACCAATTGATTTCATTGGTGAAAACCTTTTTGCATTTGCCACACCCTGACCTGTTAATTGTGCACTGTGGAGGAAATGACTTGGGCACTTTGACTGGTGTAGGTCTGGAAATGCTTTTAAAGGACACCTTTGATCAATTGATGGCACTTTTTCCACAAACTGCCTTGGTATATTCCAATATATGCCAAAGGCAGAAATGGAAGTGGTCCAACCAATTTTGTCCACAATTTGAAAAAGCACGAAAACATGTGAATAAATCTGTTTCTGCGAACATGAGAGACTATGGAATGGGTTCAATATACAACAACAACTTGCGTTACAACATGCAAGATATTTACAGAGAAGATGGTGTGCACTTCTCAGATGAAGGGAATAGAATATTCCTCCTGAATTTAAGACTGTGCATTGGTACCTACTTGTAGGTACCTAAATCAGCCACAGAACCCAAAAGCCCTTTTCAGGGCTACCCTATCTCTGATCACTCCAAATGATTATCTTTTTCTAACTTTTTTCACTATTTTTCACTATAGTACGCTCCCCGGTACGCTTCCCGGTGCGCGTACCGGGCGCTCCCCCCGCGAAAAATAAAAACTTTTTTTTTGTTTGCCTATTTGGGCCTCCTAAGACCCCCTCAGAAAACCTAGAGGGTCAAGGAGTGCCTACGATGCCCCCTTATACCCATTCCCAACGTTGTTTGTCCTCCATTTTCTGTCTTAAATCTACCGAAACACAAAATGGAGGACTCCCGTAGCGCTGCCGGTACACGTACCGGGGCGCGCACCGGGAAGCGCTCTAAAAAAATTGTTAGAAGTTAATTTACATAAAAACCACTTTCACCAAATATAGAATAGCTCATACTACATACCAATCCCTACCATTTTCCCAAATTCAATGGAATTCCATTGAGCCATTTAGCCTGTAGACCTCTCTAAATACCCTGAGGTAAATTACTTCACAAAAACACATCTGAAGTGTTAGAATTGACAACCAATTAAAATGTTACTTTCATTTTCTATTTTTTTTCCCTGACATTTGATTGGTTATGTACATGAATATAAATGAAAAATGAGAGGGAAACACGGCCATTTTGACTACAACTACCTGAGGTACATCTTGAAAGGATTTTCTCATTTTGTCTTCTTCACCTCTCTGTAAAGTAAGTTGATAATTTGTAAGGGGCACTTTAAGTTATTTTTTAAAAACGTTTTCTGTTAGTTATTTACTGTCCCTCTGCTATAGTTATAGATAGAGATAGGCTCCTCTGTTATATTTATGGATTGACTTAGGCTTCTCTGCTATAATTATGAATTTACTTACGTTTCTTCACACGCACTTTTTTATATTTCTACTTCCTGCCTGTTACCATACATTGCCCAAAGTTAACTTCACTGTTAAAAAATCAAAACTACCTGTCTGAACTTAAACCCAACAGTGCCATATTTCTACTGATTTTTTTTAATGCAAATTTCAGCACAAAAATGGAAGGAGAACAGAACGTTTCCTTTGAAATTGTCCTAGAGATGAACAATGAGGAAATCATTGAACCCAATGACTTGGAATTCATGGATGAATCACGGGACCATGAACTTCTACAATGTGTAGAATCTGTGGATTTGTTAATTCAATATGAGGACATTTCTGACAGTCAAATGTTGGAAGTTATGTTCACTCAAAAAGAGGACATTTCGGACAGTCAAATGTTAGACGTTCTATCAAATTTTGAAAATGAATCTAAAAAATAAATTTATATTTAATAATTCTAAAATTGTTTGAGACATTATTCATTTTTATATGTAAATGTTAAACTACTACCAAATTGATTATAATGTAAAGTCAAACTTATAGTATACTGTGCAACTTTTTTGTTTTACATAGTAATTTTGCTCATAGATACTTCCTTTCTCCCACTATATTATCTCCGAGTGAGTTCCAGAGCGGGGTATGCAGGAATATGTTGAATTCAGTGCCCAGTGGAACTCACTCAGAGTATGGAAACTTTAATTTTGAATTTCAAAGGCACACTCGAACTGACTGCAAGTAAACTACCTGCAAGCAGCACTTCATAACCCATAATGCCCCAGGAACCAATGAACGAATCAAGTGACTTTAGGAGGCGGGGAGGCTGCTAAATAAAGCTAATGAATGCAGTCACTGTCCGTGCGTGTTGAATTCAGTGCCCATGAAGAAGGGGCTTTTTGCCCAGAAACGCGTCGGCGAAACTGATTAATTGTCAGAAGTGAGGAAGCAGGAAGCCAAAGAAAGCTGGATGGCAGAGCATTGAAGTGTGCCTTCTCAATGCAGAGGGTATTTTGTGATTGATATATATATATATATATATATATATATATATATATATATATATATATATATATGCTCCAGTTTCAAAGAAACTTGCTGCACTCGCGGGGTCCCTTTTAAAATAACTTTATTTGCAAGGACGCGTTTCGGCTGTGTGCCTTCCTCTGCTTGCTTCATAAATAAAACGTCACAGGCATGATTGTGCTTTTAAGTTCATTCCTGGATCTTCATTGGTCCCTGCAGAGAAACAGGAGAGAGGATTAAACGATCAAGGGCCAATGGCAATGCCCCATTTCAGATTTTACATATCATCGGCCTACTTCGGCATTTTCAATATTTAGTTCTTTACCTGTATGCCAATGTCAATGTTCTTTTTCATATTGCACCCCCAGATGGGAACCTCTGAATCGCACACACACATTCTCCTGTACTGGCCATTTACGCTATGGTGACGGTTATCTAGCGGGACCCCTCGTCAAACCATCAGGGTTCTCAGAATGTCACACACGAGTCGGTAGATAGCTCTAACTCCAACAGTCTGTATGCCTGTCGACAATATCAACGTTTCATGCCAGGATTCTCTTCAGGCGGTGCAGAACACATGTAAATAATACTTCGCTCCATAGTCCACCTTAAGGCGAAGCCGCACTCTTCACGACGGGTTGCATGCATGCACGGAGGTGGGTCCATGCCAAATATCAACGCTCCAGTTTAAAAGAAACTTGCTACACTCGCGGGGTCCCTTTTAAAATACCTTTATTTGCAAGGACGCGTTTCGGCTGTGTGTTTTCTTCTGCTGGATGTACGACATTACAACGCATGCTTTTACATCGCATGCTTTTACAACGCGAGTTTTACAACGCATACCATTACAACGCATAGTGCTTTGGGGCGCTGGATAGTGAATTATTTAATTTACTATTCCAACTCCAGTCCCCGTGAATAGTAGGGAAGGTGTTGGATAGTAAATTAAATATATTCCCTATCCTAGAGCGCCCCCCAGCGCAATGCGTTGTAATGGTTTGCGTTGTAAAAGCTGCGATGTAAAAGCACTGCGTGGTAAAAGTTGTGTTGTAAGTGATGTTCCCCTCTTCTGCTTGCTTCATAAATAAAACGTCACTGGCATGATTGTGCTTTTACGTTCATGCCTGGATCTTTATTGGTCCCTGCACAGAAACAGGAGAGAGGATTAGATGATCATGGGCCAATGGCAATGCCCATTTCAGAGGGGGGAAGGTTTTGGTCAGACAAAATTTCATTCATTGATATGAACTGTGGTCCACATCCATTGGCTGTTCAACAGGGTCTCTATTGCTGATCCAAATATTTTCGTCGACGTTTCAACCCAGTTATGGCCCTGTTTGTGGGTCACTGCAGGTCTTCATTAGGACTGTGGGGCAGGGAAGTTAGAGTCTGGTGTGCCGCCTGTGTGGACAAGATTTGAATTAGGGTCAGGATTGGATTACGATTGCGAAATAAGTGGCTAGTCAGGAAGAGAGTAGACTCATTTCCAGGTGGCCCTAGTGGGTCCTTTCCAGGCGTAGACCAAATCCCTCGTCTTATAAGGAGGTCCGGGGTCTGATTTCCTCACGATTGTTGTTCTAAAACACAAGCGGGTAATTCAATTAATGACCCGTCTAACATCTTCACGATTGTAGTTCTAAAACACAAGCTGGTAATTCAATTAATGACCCGTCTAAAATCTATGGTTAAGGAGTGATGTCTCATTTAGTTGATGCTCACTCACCTGCTGTCGCAATGTTGGTACAGCAAGCTTCAATTCCCAAAAATATCCAGTGGATTCAATCTGAAGGAGAGAGATGGCCTCCTAGAGTTTCAACCCTTATTATTAACAGGTCGTTTTATGTTCATTCTTAATAAATTCACTTCTATCATGATAAGTCACTTATCTGCTAAAACTATTGGCATTATGAAGTGAGGCTCTAGCTATTCTAAGGCAGATGCTGGTTTGTAGCTACAGTAATCTAGCAGGTTTCTAGAGTCCTTCGAGTGACAACTATATACTTTGATCGGGTTCTGAAGCTACAACTATGTAGCAGGTAAAAACCTACACAATTCACCGTAGGGGCTAAACTAGGCCTTTCTATCAATATGTGCGAGTAATTGGCTATTTTAAAACTCGCTCCAACAGGCCTCCTCAGGCACTGCTCGCATGCTTTAGGATGTAATCCTCTTGTCCACCAAACCCGAGTGCGGTACAAGGATCGGGTACAGCTCACATCTACTATGATTATACTATCGTACTCCATTCAAAATAAAATAGCATAGAGTACCCCCGCTCACCTCTGTCAAGTTGGGGCGTCAGGTTAGTCTTTCACCGTACGTCTCATCCCGGTCTCCTTGTGAAAGTGAGATCACGGTGCTTACGATCGGCCAGTATTAGCCAGTCTATTGAGCGCGAGGACGTTACGTTGTCGACGCGCTACGGTTGCTATGTAACCGTTTGGCGTAGCCCGACGTGATCGTGTCATGAAGACCCGCAGTGACCCACAAACAGGGCCATAACTGGGTTGAAACGTCGACAAAAATATTTGGATCAGCAATAGAGACCCTGTTGAACAGCCAATGGAAGTGGACCACAGTTCATATTAATGAATGAAATTTTGTCTGACCAAAACCTTCCCCCCGTTTTTCGACACTTTATATAAGTCACGATTCTATCACTGCACGATACATCACTGAGCACTTGAACTTCACTGTTCTCACAATCTGCTGCGCCATTTGTAATATTTGAACAGTTTTTTCAATGCAAAGAAGGGTTCCTATGAATGCAAGTAATTTCATATAAAATAATCTGGGATACCTAACATGGTTTGGATTTGGTTATTTATTTAAATTTAGTTTTTGGTGTTTTTGGCTGAGATTGACTCGTTGAAAAGAAATGAACTATTAACTATTAAGTAGAATATGCTAGGAATCTTGTTTCGAACCCGACAGGACCATTGGTGCTCTATTGGTCGACCATGAGTTTGTAAATGCTTTAACTGGCAGCCTGCAATGCCTGAATTGGATATATCGCTTCCTATAGGCCGGCCCTTTAATTATGTTAAGGTAGCTTTCAAAAGTGCGGCTGGTTTTGAAGTCTCTAAATCGTTCGGTTAGTCTACCTTGGATGCCATCTGTATATGCTTTGAGGTCGACCCAGTCCCAATACAGTGATTTAATCTGTCTTCTATTGTGAATTGGGGACAGGCAATTTTATGGCCGGGAAGGCCTATGCTGGACATAAGGCTTTTGACATATTTATTCCATCCTATTTTGTTTGCAGTGTCTAAAGCACAGACCTCCTCAAAAGCTGCAGCATATGATGACAGTTCTGGGGTGGAGACCATCCGCTGCCAGAACAGCGAAGGGCAGAGCTTTGCTAGGTCGCTAATGGGTTTAATGCCCATGTCGAGCAATAATGGGCAAAAGGGGGTCCTTTGCGGGAGAGAGGTCAGGCTTCTGAGGAACTTATTCTCCAGGGTTGTCAGGTCACTTGCTCTTTCTGTACCCCACAGCTCGGCTCCGTAGAGAGCACTGCTCACAGCCTTGCAGCTATATAGTTTCAAAGCTGGTGCAATAGTCTTGATGTAAGAAAGGCAGTGCTCCTTACGCAGAGCCCCTGTTACCTGGAAAAACTTGAGGTAGGCCTTGTTGAGATGGTGTTTCCACGTCATATCCTCTGACAGATTAATTCCCAGGTAATCAAAGGAGCTCACTCTCTCCAAGGGAGTATTACCTAAGAACATTTTTCCCTTGAAGGACTTGTAAGGGTTCAAAGGCATTAGCTTAGTTTTGGATTTATTAATTTCGAGCCCCCTCCTATCGCAGAAGAGCTTGAATTGGTTTAAGAGTTTCTGCAAGCCCACTGGAGTCTTCGAAACGAGAAGTGTGTTGTCTGCTGATAGAAGGTAGGTGATTCTTTGCTTATCTAGAAAGGGGGGGTCCGCAGACGTGGCTGATAAAAGCTCAACAACATTGTTGATCTAAAATGAGAACAAGGTTGGAGCCAGGACACAGCCTTGGCGGACCCTACACTGTACTTTGATGGGGTTGGTAACCTGTCCCTGGCTTCCCCATCTGACCCTGGCAAAGTTCTCTTCATGGAGCCTGACAATGAGTTTAAAAATACTCAATGGCATACCCATCTCCCTGGGCACTTGCCATAATTTGTCCCTAGGAACGAGATCAAAGGCAGATTTTAAATCTATGAATGTAATGTATAAGCTCCCTTTACCCAGCAAAACGACCTTCCAATAAAGCAGAAGGAGACAAATGACCTGATCGACTGTGTCCGTTTTCTGTCAAAAGCCCACTTGGAGGGAAGAGCGTTTGTCATTCTCTTCCATTCAATCTGAGATTTTTAGCTTGGAGCGGTCGACAGAAAACTTTCTGGACGCAGTCTATCAGGCTAATTGGTCGGTAATTGGAAGGGTATGTAGCCTATCCAGCTTGACCCATTTAACCCGACAAAAGTCATTCCCCCTCTTTTGTCGGAAATGGTCCTTCCATTTGCAGCCCTTAGCCTATATGTGAGGGTTAAAGAGTTCAGCTGGAGGGCTGCTTGTGACCCCTTATTTATTGGAGGTAACTCCAAGGGTGGAACCGACCAGTTGTTATCCTCCTCGTTAACTTCTAGGATGTCTTACCAATTGAGGGGCTCAAAATGTACATTAAAATCACCTCCCACAATTAAGGGGTAGGCAGCCTGCTTTGCATCCAGTACCTCGTTTAGGGTCTGCAGGGTTGTTGATCTGCTGCTCTTGGGCTCCTTGCATAAACGTTACAAATGTCTATGCACTTGCCAAGTGGGCCTTTGAGTCTAACCCAGAGGATATCACAATTGTAGGTAGGCAGCTCCTCATTAGCACAATTTAGTGCAATGTTAATCAAATTGAGAAGCACTCCACATGTTTGAAGGGAATTGCTGGTTTGTGAAAAGTTACGAAGCCTGGAATAAAAATGGGGGTCAGGCTCCAGGTTTCCTGCAGAATGCAAATCTCGTATTGGTTAATGAACTCAAGCCAATGAAGGAGGTCTGTTTTTCCGCTTATGCCTGCCACATTCCATGAGGCTATTTTTAATTTCCTTACATCTAGGGGGGGCAATGGGTTGGGGGTGGTAAATGGCATAGCAGATTGGGCCATGTGGCTGCTCAAGTGGGTACTTTTGATCATATCACCATCCTGATCGTTGTCTCTCAATTGTGAGACAAATTGAGCATGTAAGGGAAGGTGGGTACTGAAGAGCGATGGCTCGTGCTCAACGGTGCGGCCTTCTGGGCCCGTATGCGTCAAAGAAGAGGTATCATCTTGATCAGTTTTGGAGGATGCACACATTTGCATTGGGACTCTAGAGCCAGTCAGTCATTCTGCGAAAAGGTGAGCGTGCTGTGTCCCTGGGTGTCGCTACTGTGGTCTTGGGAGTAGCCACAGAGGGAAAGATGTTCAATTCAATTGAATATTGGTGGTGAATGGAGGGCAAGTTCTGGTTTCCAAAGCGACTAGATTGTGCACTAGGTTTTCACTTGTGAGGCTCAGTTCTACTGTGTCAACAATGCTATTATTCAGGACACATCTTCTTGCCCTCAGAATATCGTCCCTTATCACTGATCGTCAGCCCCTTACATGTCTGATCCAGTGAATGGCTTTGTTCTTAAGGGCCTCCCAAAACTCATGTTTGTTGTTGCAATCAGCTTTGGGGACGTTGGTCATATAAATGGTGCACTGGGGAGCATAATGGGGGATTGGGCGGGGGCTGAAACGTGGAAACACCTCACTGCAGCCTGTGCTCTGCTAGGATAGTTCTTTTACTGTGGCCGTCATGGACTTAGTCATCCCCCTAGTATTTTCTCTGGCACCATCTTGATATTTGCCATGAAGGGGTTACATATTGGCAGGATCCCCTTCATGATGTCCTTAATTGCAGGTCAGTGGAGCAGTGGCGTCACTAGGGTTGGTGTCACCCAGTGCGGGTAACTCATGGTGTCACCCCCTCACGACTTACCCCATTAATCCATGATGGACCTCCTCGAGGAGATGTAGTCTATGGGATCGCAGCTCTGACCGCAACAGCAAAATCTCACCTAGCACCCCTAGAAACAACCTTCAATGCCCGGCATTCAGGGTTGCCCTGAATGTCGGGCATTAAACTGTGCACTATTGAGATACCTGGATTGAGAATGTGTACGTCACTTCCAGGATCCAGTTTGTTAGAAAGCTGAGACTGTACTCATCCCGGCATTCCAAACGTGAGGTCTAAAATCACAGTGGTTTCTGAGTCAGAAGGTGAAAAGTTTACATGCCTTCTTTGAAAGCCCCCATGCTTTTACCGGTCATCTTCAATGACAACCCTCGAGAGTGAGGAACAGACAACCGGAGCGGGAGCCATCTTTTCGCAGTAAATAGTGAAAGTGAAAATGCCGCTGCATACAATGTAATTCAATGCTCTTGCATGTAAGGCTTCAATTGGCGGGACTTAAAGGAAACCCTTCCAGAAAGAAACTGTGGCCCTCACAGCAGGGCAGGAACTAAAAAGTGCACTCCCAGAATGCAGGCCTGCCAAGTATCACGCATGAGGCATGACTCTAACGCATTTCAGTGGGGTGATCTGCATCACCGCACTGAAATGCATTGTCACGCATTTAAATGCCACTGTCTCACTCCCCTATACCAGCGCTGAAGCTGGCTACGCGAGGCTGCTAGCGTGGGCCGGCCCCTGTGACACCTGTGCGCCGGCTAAGGGCTATGCTGCCCCCTGCAGAGACTTGCAGCAGGCTCAATAAACAGATCTTGTGCACTTTCAGCCTGCTACAATTTTCTATCTTTGAGCTCTGTGCTGCCTCTGGCATAGCTGTCAAGGTTTCAGATAGCTTATGTGTGACATTTTCATAATGTCAGTGAAATTATGAGTGACATTCAACGACTATGAGTGACACTTATTTGCGAGCAAAATCAAGCAATGAAGATGAGGGAAACCTTTCAATATCTAGAAATATACCCATTTGTGCAAGGAGAAACTCTAGGGACATCTTAAAATGGCTGCAAAGCACCGGAAATGGAAGTGCCTTAGAACGTGAGAGAGGCTGTAGCGAGGAGCCTGAGCCAGCCTCACTATGATGAGCTCAACATTGTGCAGATTGCAGACAGTGACTGCAATGCTGAGCTCAGCTCAGGCGGTTACTTCACTTACAGGGCAGGCTTCTGGCTCAGGAAGTTAGATAAAATATCTCTGTGACAGTCACTCTCCCGACTATTACCTTTTGTCTCTCCTGTGCAGTCACCATAAACTCCATCACAAGCAACTTGTTCTATTCTGGCCCCAGCTCCTCCCCTCTGATAGCAGGGATGTGGAGAAATACCCGGTGCAATAAAACCCTGACCAGCCTTGACTACTATAAGTTATATTTTATATGTTTCCATTACCATCGTGCTCGGTGGGTTACTGTCCTGTGGGGCGTACTGTTTCCACAGTATGTCCTACAGAATTAAAACATAAAAAAAAAACACAAATACAAAAAGGCCTCTCAAGCAACAACAAAAAAACAGCTATTACAATACCAGTGAAACTAAAAGGGCACCACGGTCATACAAGGGAAAATGGTAGCAGTGAGGCCCAATATTAAACAAAATACAATCATGCCTCCTGATTGTTAATAAGCTGCCATGCACACTCTGTGCCCAGGTGAGTATTCTATAGGTTTGTCTTTCACCAACTTTCAAATAACAAAAAACTCCCGACATGACCCTTATTACTTTTCTAAATACGTGCCTCAAGTATGAAACAAGCTGAGCGTGAGAGAAGCGGGGCTGTCTCTGGATGCTTTCCTTCCTGATAACGAGCCATCACTCCCGAAATTAAAATATGTTGTTTGTTACAATAATCACAGTCACTTTAAGGAATTCCGTTTTTTGAAGTTTATATGTATATTCACTTTGCCCTACATAAAAGCAATACAGTGAAGATTTAAAGTGAGTGCCGATTCCGAACTTGATTTGGCATTGTGTTGCTTGCTGTGCAGCAGAGCATACAACCAGGCTCCACAGGCGGATGGCGCAGCCGGAGCCAGCAAACAATATTAACTACTTACTGGCACGGTGTGCCCCGGCCCCCGCTACTACGGCTAATGAATGTGCAGCTGGGTCTGCATCATAATCATACGCCGCTGTTATTTACCGTCTTCACGGAGCAGTGTGTGTGATACGCTGTATGACTGTGACAACAACGCTACTTAAGTCACTCCGTGGCAGGCCAAAGTACTTACTTCAGTAGTAGTCTGTCTGTAATACATCTCAGGCTGGCAGTCATGACGACGTTGCAGCCGCATTGTCATCACTGAGCCCACAGTCCAGTCTAGCACTCTGACTTGAGCGCGAGTTTGGTGCAGCGGTGGCTGTGGGCCTGCCAGTCGGGGTCGCACAGCACTGCAGCTCCCAGCAGCGCCCGAGGCCTCGACGACTTAATAAACACGGCCATTATGCTGCTAAGTGCTAAGAGTTTCAATGTTCACTTCCCGTCCGGTCCAACGAAAATATGCGCAAGCAGCAGCGCATTTATTATGTCGCGTCGCCGGGACGCGCACAGCACTGTCACAACTCCATACAAATTCCCAGCCGCTGCCTGATTCTGATCTCACTTCTAGAAAGCCGTTGCGCGGGCGGGAACTTCAATAGAGCCAGACTTGCAAGGGCGCCACCTGCAGTTTGTGAAAGTTCTAACTACCACTTACATAATGTCGGTTCTCCTTAGTTCTGGCGTGAATCACGACCTGGAGTGCTTACATTTTAAATCGTAGCCTAATTTTCATTTTCGTGTCAGGGTGTCACCCCATGTAATGGTGTCACCCGGTGCGGTCCGCACCCCCCGCACCCCCCTAGTGACGCCACTGCAGTGGAGCAGGGTTGAGGATTGGAGTATTGCATGATGTTCATGAGCTACGGGTAGCAGACATAGTTATACTCGGAGGGCCCATGAGTGGTGCTGTTTCCATGCTGCTACGACCTGCAACTATGAGATATAGTTTTGAAATAAGAGTGTTCAAAGCCCCTATAGATTATTTAAGGCCACTCGCTATTAACTTTGTTGCTGCTGTCCCTCGTTTGGAGCCCAATTCACTGCCTAAAGCTACAGGAGTAGCCAACTGACCTTCACCTGCAGTTGCTGGAGCGGCGGGGACGCCGGAAGACTCCGTGTGGCCGCAGAGGAGGGAGAGGCGCCGGCCCCGGGACTGCGAGGACCAGCATGCACCATCTCTAGCTGGTCCTCTTCCCGTGAGAGCCGCGCCCCCTCCCAGTGCCACACCTCCAAGCCAAGCCCTTAACATCTCGCGGCACCCGCTCCGCGGGTGCCACTCGCTATTAACTTTGTTGCTGCTGTCCCTCGTTTGGAGCCCAATTCACTGCCTAAAGCTACAGGAGTAGCCAACTGACCTTCACCTGCAGTTGCTGGAGCGGCGGGGACGCCGGAAGACTCCGTGTGGCCGCAGAGGAGGGAGAGGCGCCGGCCCCGGGACTGCGAGGACCAGCATGCACCATCTCTAGCTGGTCCTCTTCCCGTGAGAGCCGCGCCCCCTCCCAGTGCCACACCTCCACAATCCCCCACATCCTATAAAGCTACCAGGGAACGCGCGCTGCGGGACGCGCGCGGGACGCAGCCCGGGGCGAAGCCCGGGCCAAGGGCGGGCCCGTTGTTGCCCGTTAGTGCCCGATAGGGACCGGACCGGGCTTATTCCCTTTCACCATCGACCCAGCAACAAACAATCATGCCGGCCAAAACACGAAGTACCTCCAAACCCAAATCTAAACACGCTCAGGAGGTAGCACAGGTAACAGGCCCTATCGACTTATTTATATCGCGGGTAAATGACACGATAAACCAAAGCATAGCTTTAATGGAGAAGAGAGTTTCAATGGATCTCATAAGCGCTAATGCAAAGCGCTCATCACTAGGCGCTATAGCAAATGCCGCCTCCCCAATCAATTTAAACACTCAAAACAGCTCTCTTCCTGTGACTCTTTCTGCCTCAGACCTAAACACTGTTCCATCAGTAGTTGACCTGTCGGTCACGCACTCTGAGTCGGATCCCTCAATAACAATGGATGACCTGGAAGCAACTCCCGACCTAGCCGGTTGCCAAATCGAAGGAGACATCCATTCCATAAATAACTCATCCCAGCAAGGCGAGAGAGAAGGGGCAACACCGAAAATTCGATCACCAATCAATGAAGGAACACATAGTTCTTCCTGCCAGGAACCTAAAACAATCTATTCAAACTCCGTAACCTCTAACAGTATATTACATATCTCTGACTCAATTCTTCCCCACAAGGCAATTTCTAATGATAACATGCCGGAGCAATGTAAGACCTGCAGAATCACCTCACAAGTTCTCACCACAACTAAGGACTTACTATATCAGTATTTAAAGCCTATCCAATTAAGTATAAGAAATCTTGAAGCCCAACTAACAATAATCTCAGCTACCCTCTTAGATACGAATACCCGGATCGATGTAAGGGGTCAACGTAACACTTCGCACCCACCAATAAAACAAAACCAATCACACGCACAGAAAGGAGTCAATCATTCCAACACAACACTTTCAGTACAAAAGACTCTAAAACAACCGTCTACCATACCCAAATCCATTGTAAACACATCCCTTCCCCAGCAGGAGAAACCACCTCATTCCAAAGTACAGCAAACACTAACCGCAGGCAAGGCCATGACAGGCACTCCAGGTCCATCAGCCAAACCAGATTCCAGTAGAACCACCACAGAAAAGTCTGACTCTCAGTCATCGAACTTATCGCTCTCTCAAAAAACACCCAAGAATACATTCAAGAACACACCCGCACCTAAAACCACGCCGAAAAAACATCCGACAGCCAGACGCCCCGCTCACTTGCCCCCGGAAGCTACTCCCTTTACAATAGTTTTAACAGGAGTACCCGAGTTAACAGATGACATCTCAGAAACTGCATGGTCACTTAAAAACAAGGCCATGCAGTGGCTTAGCATAAACAGACCCCTTGAATCCCATCTCTCGGGAGGGATCACTACAGCCCGTAGGGTAGCCTGGATAGGCAAAACAAAGAATACAATACGCGGTGATTGTATCATCGTAACATGTAGAGATCCCGCAACTGTAGACCATATTTGTGCATGGCCCCAACTCGATAAAAAAGGGGGAATAGACGCCCGCCACCTCTCCTTCTTTTACCCCCCAGTAAAACAACACCACAACTTTCCACCATGGGAATGGCACCACTATCCTAAAGATCATTTTAAAGATCTACGAAATCAGGACCCTTGGTGTCAAGCACCATGGAATCAGAGGGAGTATCCACGCGACTACTCAGACAGGGGAGGACCAAGAGGTAGATATGTTGAACGCCAAACACCTTATTGGCAGGACAGACCCTACCAAGCATATGAAGGATGGCAGGGCTTTCCGACCCAAAACCGATTTGAGTGCCTTGAAATGGTCGATTGACCATTCATGGACAAACCTAACCACCACAATGCAGATTCCGTACACCATTCTGTTTCCGACAAGTATCCTACACCATCACCAGAGCCGCCCTACACGCCAAAGTCATCATTGACTCATTTAAATAATCTCCCGATCCGTTCCCACCCAGTAGAAGCATATACCAGCCAAAGATCAAACATCGAGTCCGACACAACTATTGGATCCCACACCAACGCGATGACAGTATCTGCTATCACGGAAAATAAAGAGGTCATGAGCATAGGCATAGCCTACTGGAATGTTGCAGGACTAACGGAAAAAATATCATGCCCCTTATGGCTGAGCATAGCAAGGAGCCATCAAATCTTGTGCCTACAAGAGACCTGGCGTACATCCCCCCTCCATCTACCGGGCTATAAGACATTTTTTACAAAAGCAACGCCAAGTACAATGGGAAGACCAAAAGGCGGGCTCCTGATCTATCTCTCGAACACCTTACCACTAACAGCAAAACTAACAAAGGAAACACCCACTTATCAAATCATCCAACTCACTCATCAGACGGCAGCGTCAAGAAATTTACTCATAATCATAAATTATTATAATAACACAGGCTCCCTGGAATGTTGCACTTACCTAGATGAAATGGTAGCACACATATCTTCATTACAAAACGTGAACTTAAATACGACAATAAACTATATTTGGGGAGGCGATTTCAATCAAACAACATGTCCAAATCATGAAAGTGGAATTTGCGGTCTACAGACCGAACTCGGAGATCCCATCCCACACTTTGCACACACTCCGAGTGGAAACAAGCTCAACGAAATTCTCTTCACCTTGGACCTAGACTTTGCCAACGAACTAGTTGACCCGGTCCAGAAATTTCTACCTACTTTTCATGGGCGCGGCTGTATGTCAACTATTGACTTTATCCTAGCCTCGAATACCTGTAAAGGTTTACTAAAAAATTATAAAGTAGGGTCCAGCCCGATTAGCGACCACTACCCCCTGAGCGTGGATCTCCTTATGGAAAAAACGGGTCCCTCCACAACAAAAGTCAGCCCTCTCGATCAGCAATCACTAGTATTAAAGAAGAAGAATGGGTATGCCATTAAATGGTCAAAAATAGACCCTGAAGTTACTTCACAAAGGATACTTGCAAAAACGCAACCATGGGTAAGGGACTGTCTGTCTGCGGAGGCCTCTCCAGAACTAATTGTCAACTCCTTTCACAATATCCAAGGAGCAATAAGGGACGTGCTATTTAAACACACTGCAAACAAAGCAAAACCTCCAACAAAGAGATGGTTTGACTCTGACTGCAGAAAGGCCCTCACGTCCCTCAAAGAAGCTCTCCAACAGAAACCCAGAGACGCCCAAAAAATTTCACTCCTGAGGAAAAAGTATAACACTGCCCGGAAAACTCGAAAGCGCCAGATAAAGCAAGACCTATGGTGTCAACTTCACGAGAGTGCACTAAAAAAAGACAGCACCACATTCTGGCAGACCATCAGATCACCCCTTCTAGATAATACCACAGACCCACATCATTTAGATGTGGCAATAACTGAGAATGACTGGGTCCAGCATTTTATAAAAAATTTTGGCTCGCAAACTGACCTCTCTCAAACAGAAGATCAACCACAAGTAGAGAATAATTTCCATCCTATTAATCTACGCTTCACTGTTAATGAGGTTAGAAAGGCCATTACTGCGTCAAAAACTGGCAAGGCTCCCGGCCCAGACGGGGTACCTATGGACTTGTTCTTATACAATAGCGACTACTGGTCACTAATAATTACCCGGGTAATGACAGCAGTCACCGAGACTGGACTTCTTCCATCATGGTCTACTTCCACCCTCCTGCCAATTTTCAAGAAAGGGGACCGTAACGATCCCGCGTGCTACCGGCCGATCTCCCTTCTGGATTCCACAGGCAAGATTGCAGGTCGACTACTCCTGGACCGATTACAATCTTGGGCCCAGGAGAACAGTATCATCACAGACCTGCAATATGGCTTCCAGAAGGGGCTCGGGACGGTGGAACAGGCACTAAACCTGACCCTCCTGGCCGGAAAATATACCAGCGCGAAAGGAGGCAAAATCTATCTGGTCTACGTAGACCTGAGCACGGCCTTCGACTGCGTTCAGCATGCCAAGCTGTGGGAGATCATGATAAACCTCGGAGTGGATCCATCCATACTAGCCTTCCTCAGGGAACTCTACACCAACGCGGAAGGCCGAGTTCGTTATGGCATCGCAGGAGAACTATCACGCCCCTTTAAAATAACACGAGGAGTAAGGCAAGGGTGCGTACTGGCTCCCTTCCTGTTCAACCTATACACTAACGGGATCGAACAAGCATTGCTGGAAGGGAGCCAGGACCTTCCACAGATAGTACGCTGCCCAATACCCATCCTCCTGTACGCCGACGACTCGGTCATCCTGGCCCGGACAGCTAATCAACTTCAGCGGCAGCTGAACAAATATGTGGCATTCATGGATTCACTGGGTCTGAAAGTCAACATTAAAAAAACATTCACAATGACCATCGGACCAAAACACGGAGTCTCAAAATCCATGTATATCAATAAAAATCGACTGGAAAAAACATCGGTATACCCTTATTTGGGTATACTTGTGGATGACACAATGACCTGGCGCAAGGCAATCGAAACTAGAAATCTCAATTTCCGCCGAGCAGTATCAGCACTAAGTGCCTTCTCCAGAAAACTTGGCAAACCAGCTCCATCGGAATTGCTAACAATATACTACGCAAAATGCCATAGCGTGGCCACTTACGGAGCAGGCATCTGGGGCTACGGAAACATCGATCAACTCCAGGTAACGGAGAACGCTATTATTAAATACGTTCTAGCCCTCCCCCAAAGCTCCCCAACCTTTGCATCGCATCGGGAGCTAGGGATGGAATATGTGACAGACACCATACGATGCCAGCCTCTTATACTCTGGCACCGCATATGGTGTAATCCTGAAAGCCACATAACGCGTTCCATCATCACCGAATGCCTTGGTCTAGCCCACTGGAGGAAAATACCCTGGCTCAATTACATCCACAAATTCTTTCAAGACCTTGATCGGGAGCAATACTTTCTCGAACCACCATCAATAGAGGACATTTCAAAGAAACAACTGAAAGAACTATGTATGGGCCACTTAAGAGAACTTCGCCACCAGGCGGAGATTGTTAAAATACAAAACGAAAAAATCTGCTCCTTACAGTCAGAGAAGTTACCGCAGCCCTACCTGTCATTTTTTCTCTCGAACTACGAAAAGTTCCTACTGACAAGACTACGGTTCGACCTTTTCTTCCGAATGGTCTCATTCCCAGAACCGAACAACTGGTCCAGGAGCCTGTCATGTTGTCCTTGTGACGGGGTTTCCAACCAATCAACGGTCCACGTTATTTTGTTCTGCAAGTACTACAGAGCAGTTAGGAAAAAATGGATCCTTCCCCTTCTCCGTCTAAGTGGACTCAGATGTACATACCCAGCTCTCGCTTATCTCCAGTCACCGAAAAATCCGCATGAAGCTAAAATGATAGTGATCTTTTTAAAACTAGTAACAAAAACTCGTCATGAAATCGGTTCTTAACTATTATATGTGTCTCAATGTATTAACTCTCGAATTTTTATAACTGTACTTTTTATGATTATGCAACTTTATAATCGAATAAAAGTTTATGAACCAGATTATTTAAGGGCTATGATTTCCCTCTGGAGTTCAAAGTTAGTTGGTGGTATTTCAGTGCCCGCCACCCTGCAGTCGCCATAGTGATGGGTCGTGTTCACCCCACTAAATGCTAGACCTGAGGATCCCGGTCTCTCCATATGAGTGGATGTACTGGGCTTGGTTGTCTGTAAATCTATTGCTCAGTATTAGATCTGCTAGGTTCCCACCTTGGGTTTCGCTGTGGTTACTCTGGGAGTTAGTAGGGGGTTTATCAGTGACTTTAGGGACTTTTGTTGAGCGTTTGTTACTGGCAGCCTTTTTGAATATGCTTAGAATACTACCGGGGCCTGGACTGGTGATTGGTATGGCAGAACGGGTGGGGGATTAGGGGACCTCAGGGGAGGGTACCGATGCCGTAAGTAAACCCTCACAATCAGCTAGTAAAGTATCTATTCGGTCTAGCACACCGCCCCGCATTCCCCATTCCTCTCAGGCCTTGGGCTAATGTTCCGAGAACGTTTTTGGTCTTTTTCTTTTGTGTGCCTCCCAACCCTCCTTCAATCACTTTCCTTTTTCTCATGTGCACCAAGATGGTTGGTTAGTACTGGGAGGGCTGTGTGGGGCTGGAAGGAATCAGATTCAGTCACAGTATCTTAGTGTGACGAGAAACCTGTAGTCCGAGTGACTAGAGTTGGAAATATCAGATGAGTGGCCCAGCACAGCCTCCTCGCTCCTTCCTCACGGGCTGAGGGGTCGCTCCCAGTGTCCCTCCAGACATCTGGTATCCCAGCGTTTCTTGCCCTCTAACTATCTGCATTGCTCTGTGCTTGTGCTCACTTTTTCAATTGCATTGGCGATCTGTGGCTGTGCTCGCTCGCTGCCTGTTACCTGATTGCATTGGCGCTCTGTATTGGCGCTTATTTCACTGATTGCATTAGCGCTCTGTATTTGTGCTTATTTCACTGACTGCATTAGCGCTCTGTGGCTGTGCTCGCTCGCTGCCTGTTATCTGATTGCATTGGCGCTCTGTATTGGCGCTTATTTCACTGATTGCAGTGACGCTCTGTGTGTATACTTCCATCGCTGCCTTTTAATTTCAGTCCGCCTGCTTGTGGTGTCATTGTGGCCGCTTCCCTAGCCCTACCAGCGCGTTTACCCGTAGCGCTCCGCTGTTCCTCCCCCCTCCGCCTCCATTTTGTTGTTTGTTGTTCTCGTCGTCCTCGTGTGCCCGCCCCGCCTCCCAGCTGAGACGCCCTCGCCCCTCCCCCTCCACCACCCATATATGACAGGAGTTCCCGCATGCAGCGTTTACGCGCACCGACCGCGCCCAACCCGCGCCGAAGGTGCGCCAAAGGTAAGCCCGTCTACGCCCGTCCGCGCCTGGACCGCGCCCAGCGCCAGACCCCCTGCCCCTCGCGCTGCCCAGCCCCCCCGCGTTACCTACGATGCCGCCACCCTCCTAGCCCTTAACCCCGGTCGCGCCCCCAACTGCGTCCAAGCCGCTCCTGGACGCACCCATGGACCGTTCTCTTGCTTCTCCTGCAATTTTAGCGGTACCACCAACATCTCCGCTACGACCACTCCACTGATTCCGGACCCCAACCACCTACAATGCATCCTGCTCAACACCCGCTCGGTCCACAGACACGCCATCGACCTATGGAACCTACTAGACACCATCTCTCCAGACATCGCCTTCCTAACGGAAACATGGATGAACACCTCCTCCGCCCCTGACATCGCCATCGCTATCCCTGATGACTATAAGATCACACGCAAGGACCGCACCGACCATACAGGAGGAGGAATCGCTATCATCCATAAGAAATCCATCCGCATCTCTACCAGCTCCGACGCCAACCTCGCTAACTCCGAACACCTCCACTTCCAGATCCACATCGACCC
Organism: Lissotriton helveticus; assembly: GCF_964261635.1. Lineage (NCBI taxonomy): Eukaryota > Metazoa > Chordata > Amphibia > Caudata > Salamandridae > Lissotriton > Lissotriton helveticus. Next base: position 1,191,882,132 of record NC_136067.1, read on the forward strand.
CAAGACAACTCTTAGAGGCACCCTCCTCTACAGACCACCAGGACCCCGCGCAAAATTTAGTGAAGACATCACGGACTTCATCACCCCTCACGCGCTCTCCTCCAAAGACTACATCCTTCTGGGAGACCTCAACTTCCACCTTGAAAAGATCAACGACCGCAACACCGCCACCCTCTTAGACAACCTCGCCAACCTCGGACTTAAACAACTGGTCACTTCCCCCACCCACATCGCAGGCCACACACTCGACCCCATTTTCACCTCCAGCAACCATGTCTCCTTCAGCCACACTACGGATCTCATCTGGACTGACCACAGCTGCGTTCACTTCACCTACAACAAGCCGAAACCCATCATCCACCTCCAGCCAACTCTACAAAGAAACTGGAATAAAATCACCACGGATCAGATCTCCACATCGCTCCTTCAAACCTCCCCAGCCCTCTCTTCTAACGCCAACGAAGCCGCCTCCAACCTCACCCTTTGGCTATCCAAAACCGCCGACACCTTAGCTCCACTGAAAAAACGTCAAAGCAAACCTGGCAGCAAGAAGGCCTCATGGTTCAACGATGACCTTAAGAAATCCAAGAAACTATGCCGCTCCCTTGAAAAAGCCTGGAAAAAAGACCCAACCACCAGCTCCAAGAACGCCTTCAAAAGCGCCACCCGCACTCACCACCAACTAATCCGAAAAGCCAAGAAAACAGCATTCAAAGATCGACTTGACAACAACGCCCACAACAGCAAGGAACTCTTCAACATCGTCAAGGAATTCTCCAACCCCCCGGCCAACTCCAACGACATCACCCCCTCTCAAACCCTCTGCGACTCCCTAGCCTCTTTTTTCCACAACAAGATTGCAGACATCCACAACAGCTTTGACAACCAACCCGGAAGCCAACCCACCCCACCGTCTGCTGACCATCCTCCCCCCGTAAACACCCTTAACGCCTGGAACCCAATCTCCACGGAGGACACCATCCGCCTGATGAATTCCATCCACTCTGGATCCCCCACAGACCCATGCCCTCACCACATCTTCAACAAAGTAGACTCTGTCATAGCTCCGCACCTCCGAGACGTCATCAACTGCTCCCTCAACTCCGCCACCTTCCCGGAGGACTGGAAACACGCTGAACTCACCGCCCTTCTGAAAAAACCAACAGCAGACCCCACCGAACTCAAAAACTACCGCCCCATCTCGCTTCTTCCATTCCCGGCCAAAGTCATCGAAAAAGCCGTCAACAACCAGCTCGCCACCTTCCTCGAAGCCAACAAATCACTCGACCCCTCACAATCTGGCTTCCGTGCCAAACACAGCACCGAGACCGCCCTCATCGCAGCAACAGACGACATTCGAACTCTACTGGACAATGGAGACACAGTCGCCCTCATCCTCCTCGACCTCTCTGCAGCCTTCGACACAGTTTGCCACAGCACCCTTTTACAACGCCTCAGAAACATCGGAATCCAAGGAAAGGCATTGGAATGGATCACCTCGTTCCTCACCGGAAGAACCCAGAGAGTCCGCCTACCACCATTCAAGTCCGAAGCCTCTGAAATCATCTGCGGCGTACCTCAAGGATCCTCACTCAGTCCCACCCTCTTCAACGTATACATGAGCCCCCTCGCGACCATCGCCCGCCAACACAACCTCAACATCATCTCCTACGCGGATGACACTCAACTAATCCTTTCTCTCACCAAGGACCCCAGCACCGCCAAAACTAACTTACACAAAGGAATGAAAGAAGTCGCCGAATGGATGAAACAAAGCCGCCTGAAATTGAACTCAGACAAAACAGAAGTACTCATCTTAGGTTCATCCCCCTCTGCATGGGACGACTCCTGGTGGCCGGAAGCCCTTGGAAAAGCACCCATCCCGACAGACCACGCACGGAACCTTGGCGTCATCCTTGACTCCTCACTCTCAATGAACAGACAAGTCAACTCCGTATCCTCTTCCTGCTTTAACATTCTCCGCATGCTCAGAAAAACATTTCGCTGGATCCCCTCCGAGACAAGGAAAACAGTCACCCACGCTCTAGTCACGAGCCGACTGGACTACGGAAACACCCTCTACGCAGGTACCACCGCTAAACTCCAGAAGAAACTACAACGAATCCAAAACGCCTCAGCCAGGCTCATATTAGACATCCCACGAAACGATCACATCTCTGGTCACCTTAAAGACCTCCACTGGCTACCCGTCAATAAGAGGATCACTTTCCGACTGCTCACCCACGCACACAAATCACTCTACGACATCGGTCCAGATTGCCTCAACTCTCGACTGTCCTTCTACACCCCCCCCCGCCAACTTCGCTCTTCCAGCCAAGCCTTCGCCACTGTACCTCGCATCAACAAGACCACCATGGGAGGCAGATCCTTCTCATACTTGGCTGCCAAAACATGGAACTCACTCCCCGCCTACCTTCGCCTCACCCAGAATCACCTAGCGTTCAGAAAGCAGCTTAAAACGTGGATATTTGACAAATAATCCTCCTCCCCTTCCTAAGCGCCTTGAAACCCTCTGGGTATGTAGTGCGCTATACAAATTTTATGACTTGACTTGACTTGACTCCGTGCTCTGAAAGGCACAGACAGGCCCGCCCTTGGCCCGGGCGTCTCGGGAGCCCAAGGGTGCTTTTGTGCGCTACCGGTGCATAGAATGACGTGTTGCCGCCTCCTGGCATCGCTGAGGATGCTGAGTAATGTGGTGCTGGAGCCTGATATCAGCAAGGGGCTCCCGCACTGCAGGTGCCTGAAGGTGCTATTGTGCACCTCCGATGCGTGGAATGATGTGTTGCAGCCTCCTGGCGTCGCTGAGGATTCTGGGTAATGTGGTCCCGGTTTGCCCCCTCCTCGGTAAAGTGCTGGTGCCTGGTGTCAGCAAGGGGCATCTTACTCTAGGGTTATGCATGGTGCAGCAGATCTCAGGGGGCCCAGACAGAGATGGGGTCACCCACACCTCTTTCACTCCTCTTCCAATTCCTCTGTCCTGCTGAATCACGAAGAGGAGGGGCCACAATGCCAGACCTCTGCCCAGAAAGCTCTCGCTCCATGACCCGATACCCAGCCAAATTGTCAGGGCCTGCTACAGGCGCCTCACATACAGAAGCACTCTACTCCCTGCCATGTTAGAATCAGGCACTCCGGTAAACTCGCCCGGGCTCTCCCTGTGCCATCCAATAATTACCCACGTCAGCCTCCTTACTTTACAGAGTGTTTGTCCTCTAGGACCGGAGACGTGGGTCTGCTTATGGGTCCCTCTCTTCCGAGCTCTCACTCCGGCCTGCCTTTCGGATTCGTCCTTGATAGCGACCCAGGCGAGAGGCCTCTCGTGTTGCTCTCTCCCAGATTTGAGCGTCTCCAGGAGTCCGCTATGGAAGGCACTTCTCCACTACCCAGGATCCCTACCCTGGGTCACAGCACGTAAGTGCTGACTCCAGTCATCACCACTATCGATACTCGTTTCACAGGTGATAACTTCAAATATTCTATTGTCCCTATCAGCCACATGTATACATTTGTGTACATAGCACAAGCGCACCTTTTGTTCACCATATATCACTTTAACTGCGCCGTCACATTTTAGGAGCACCTTGTTTCTAGAAAAGCATAAATACTGCATTATACTGTTAAAATTCGTTCTTACCTTTGGAAAGGAATATGTATAAATAAATGCACTGAGCGCAGAACTGAAACCTATTCAACTGTGAAGTTTTCTCTTCTATCCCTTGAGTAATTCTATTGCAGCGGAAGTCAAGGGCCACACTTCCCCAGCAGGGACCACTTTATTTTTTTTTGTCAAATCTGTTTATTGGCATTTTTTGAGTAAAGACAACACACTGTATGAGCAGGTTCAACAGTAAGTAAACACTAAGCAGGCATGCCAGGCACCGTTCAAGAGTCCATACACCCTACATGTAGGCGTTCAAGTCTCTGATCGAAGTGAGAGAGGATTGTCCCGCATACTGCTGACAGATCATAGGTTGTCGGGCACCTGCCACGAGAGAAGTCCATGACCGCCCACACGCCAAGTGGATGCATTTTAACAAAATATATAGGGTGGATCTTCTCTACACCAGTGTTATGCACATCTTTGACACTTATATAAGAACTACAAATAATAAAGATACCATTTAGTACCGTTCCTATCTCTCCCCACCCCCAGCTACACCCCCCTCCCCCGGACATTGCTAGGTCCACTCCCTGGACCTGTGTATCTCTGATGCATAGTGACAACGGTCTGTAGAACTACTCGGTAGAAGCTCGCCACATTGCACACCCCACCCTCAATGGGTGCCGATTAGGTTCCCTCCCCTCCTGTGTCCCCAGTGTCGTCTACCAGCCGCGAGGCTCTAAGCATGACTTCCCAGCGGTCAGCCATTGGTGTCAGACGGAGCCCCACTGTTTCCTCCCTGCGCAAGGCCGTCCACTCCGCTCGGCCCCACGTCAGAAAGGAGGAGGTCCACGCCTGTACATGTGGCGGGTCACGCGCCTTCCAGCGCCTTGTCAGTAGGCGAGTAGCCACCACCAACCCTAGGTCCAGGAATCTAGACGTTACTTTATGTTTAGGTGGCCTTCTAAATAAATGTGGAATATACTCCGGCCAATCTTGGGGTATAGTGCGTCCAGTACAGTCGCGTAGCCGCTCACCGATCACACTCCAGTAGGAGCCTAGCCTGGGGCAGCTCCACAGCATATGAAGGACCCCGCATCAAGTTCTTCGCATCTGGGACAGGACGCATCTGCGCGTTGGAAATATCTGTTAATGAGCGCAGGCGTGAGGTAGGCCCTGTGGACAACATAGAGTTGTATCTGGCGGAAGCGCAGGTTTCTGGGGATTCGAACCGGACTCCTAAGGACCCTGTCCCATTTCTTATCAGACAACTGCTTGCCCAGGTCGTGCTCCCATTTATCCCTTAACGGAACCAGGCTAACCGTTGTGTGCACCCTCAACGACCCCGCAAACCAGCGTATCAGGTGCCTGCCCCTCCCAGTAGGGACCACTTTATTGTTAATATTTGTCCAGCCCAGGTTTCTGGGTTGCCCCCTTTTTCTAGAAATCCGAAGAAACACCTTCAGACCCTATGCAAATTCCTTTTCTTTTTACCAGTTAAGAACTACTTGAGTCCCAAACCACAGGGAATGGTAGTATACATTTTGTGTTTGTGTCCTTGCTCTACATTGGCCTTTCATTTTCTGTGGCTACTTGCAGAGGGGAAACATCCTTTACAAAGCGGATGTTACCCTGCACTACAGTTACGACGTGTCTTTTACAACGCAAGTCGTAACCACGACTTGCGCTGGAGGGCGCTCAAATACAAGGAATAGTAGATTTACTATTCCAACACCTTCCCTACTGTACGTAGGCTGGTGTTGGAATAGTAAATTTAACTATTCTAAGTCCAGCACCCCTATAGCGCAAGTCGTGGTAACGACTTGCGTTGTAAAAACGCGTTGTAACGGTACGCGTGGTAATACCATGCGTTGTACCATCATACATCCCTTGCAGAGTGCTTCCAAATTGCCTGGGCATGTGGCAGGCAGTGCTGTTTAAATAATGAAGAAGCATCCCATGCCAAGGGAAACAAGATCCTCTGTTTCCTTCAAATGATTGAAGTGCCCTTTCCTTTACTTCGACAGTAGAAAGTATGTGGTCTTCTTGCAGTGTCAGAAGACAAAAAGGTGCATTCTGGGAACTTACATTCGTTCATGCCGGCTTCTGGTTATTTTGAGCAAAGCTGAAGAGTCACTGTTTTTGGAAGCTGAAACGCTGCCTTATTGTCTCAAAAATAGAGATTAAGAAGTATTGCTGACTAACACATCGACACTGACCTGGGAGCATCGGAGGGTGCTAGGAGCGCCGCAGCCTTTCCGCGCTGCTTCTGGGGAGACCACCAGCCTTCCTGCTTTCCTGCCACCTGCCACTGCACCATCAGGACATCGCGGCACGGCGGACTACATTTCCCAGCGGCCCACGCGACAGGAAGTCGCGCACGCCCTGTCCCGCCCCCGGAGGTGCTCTTAAGTCCAGCGAGAGCCCCCGCGTCGCGGGATGCACGCCGGCTGCGCTGGGCTGAGCCCGGGCAGAGGACTGGCCGTCTGTGGCCGTCTGGGGCAGGAGGAGGCAGGGCTGGGCCACCCCCCGTCATCTCGCCCCTCATCATCATGGGTAAGCGAAAAAACATCACTAATACTGAGGACGGGGGTAAAAAAGCTAAAGTAGCGAGACACTCAGAAACAATAATCTCATATCTGACCTCCGCGGTTGGGGCTTTGTCAAAAGAAATAGCCACCGCGCAACAGGAACTGGGACTGTTATCTACCCCATCAAGCGCTAAGCCTAACACTTCACAACCTACTTCCGAGCCTGGCATCCCCTTAGAGCCTGAAGTGATAGTGCTAAAGCCGTCAAACGCCCCCAGCCACACGGAGGCTTGTTCGCCAACACACTTGCCTCCCAGCCAGCCACAGGGACCAAGCCCTCAAACTAAACCAGCCACCAAACAGAGGAAAAAGACAATGGGGGACAATGTTTCTAAGCAAGTGGACATGGACATCATTAGCGATTGTTTGGATTCCCTTTTTGTTGACCGAATTGAACCTTTGTTGGTACGCATCGCTAAAGACATTGTGGATACTATGAATACGTTGCTAGCCGGCCTGTTAAAAAAATGTGCCCTGATAGATGACATAGCGAAAAAACTTGATCCTGCCCGAGGTCCTAAACATGTGGTTATGTCAGAAGCAGAAACCCCCACATTGATTCCTGCGAAACCCTTGTTACCGACAGTGCTACCTAAGAGCCAGACGGCCAACACTAGCAGAGTAGGGGCCCTTGGCAAATCACAAAGTAGCTTGACCAGCAGGTAGTCATCGCCAGAGATCAATGACACCCACCAGGAGGTCAACACCAAAACAGTTGATACAAGATCTAAGGAGTCTAAATTGCATTTAGACCTTCCCCTAGCAGCCGCGCCTTTTGTTGCTGCTTTCATAGGGGTACCCCCGCTAGCAAATGGCGAGACTGAATCTACAGCAGCCCTATTACATAAGGCAAGCCAATGGTGCACTGATACTAGTAGTGGGGGAACTGTAATTTCCACCAGGATTATTATGGCTAGAAGGGTTGGATGGATTGGTCACCGCCCTAAATCCGTGAAGGGCGATTGCGTTGTAGTCAATTTTGATAGCGCTCATCTGTCAGACAGGCTGTTTTGGGACGGCTCAGAAATCCAAGATTGCGGGATTATGAGACCAGTCCCTTTGGTTTTTTTTTTATCCACCCGCTTTTAGAAATCTTTCTGTTAAAATTCAATGTAATAGGCCTATGCAGCAGGTCTTAACTAGTAATGAATGGAGGACAATACCAAACAGAATCCCACAAGGTAGAACCATCCTTAGTAGGGCTGGCCCTGATATAGTTGCATAACAGTTTTGCTCCACTTACTGATTTGGAGGATACTGATTGACAACCAGCTCCACCGTTGCCCTCCGTATCTGGGATTTTGCAGGAGGACAAAATATCATGCAAATTCATTAGCTGGAATGTTGCAGGTATGAGAGCCAAAAGGGCGGATCCTTTATGGGTCAATTTTATCTCTACATTTGACGTGATAGCCATCCAAGAAACCTGGGATATTTCAGCAAATTCTTGGCTGGATGGCTTTGCGAGCTTCTTTGTTCCAGCAACACCCAGTACTGCGGGGAGAGCTAAGGGGGTTGTTGTAAATTGCATTCTCTATGATTCATTAACTTTCATTGTATCTACAATCTGTAACTCTCTATGGTTATCATATGTTCTAGAATTGTGGTGATGTTCTGGACTCCAGGTTCTGCAGAGTCAGTTGGTTGACTGGTCAGCAGGCGCTGGGTCTTTTCTGCTGTACTGCGCAATAAACCATAACTATACACCTTATCCTGTTTGGTGTTACATACTACAGGGGTCTTATTTTCTTTTTTTCCCTACAACTTGCTGGGTCATTTAAGCAATTAGATTCAGGCTCCCCTAATCTTTTGATTGTAGAATGGATAGTTTCACCGGCCTGTACCCTTTTATTAATTAATTTTTATAATTCTCGGGAGAGGGCTGTAGATAATGATCACATCGCATCCCTAGAGAAATTTTTATATAATTTCAGTCTAAATAAGCACACTACTTTCGAACTCAATTTGTTGGGCGATTTCAACATTCATTCATGCAACTCATCCTGTCACACAGGAGAGTATGAGGGTTCTGCTGGTGCGATTATCCCTCATTTTGAACACACAAAATCAGGAGAAGCGCTTGAAGAACTGTTAGCTAGTTTTAATCTTTATGAACCTCTTAACACAGGAGGGGGGAAAAGAGTCCCCACTTATAAGGGCATGGCACATGGGTCTGTAATTTATTACATTTTTATCACACCAGGGCTAAATTCCATGGTGAAAAACTATAGGGTTAGGGCTTCACCTTATAGTGATCATAATCCTTTGCTATTGGTGATGTGCTGGGGAGATCTCCAGTGTAAGCACGTAGGCTGCCCCCAGGAGCAGGCGGCACTAGTGCCTACCGACCAGGGCAGGCGGCTTAAGTGGGGCAAGGTGGTCCCAGATGATTTTATAGCAATTTTATTGCCTAAAATTGAGGGCCACATAGTGACCTGCTTAAACCAAGAGGCCCCCAACCATCCAATCATACAGGCCTTTGAATCTATATGCACACAAATATCGAGGGACCTGACAGCAAAACCCACCCAGAGAATGCCCATGACATTTAAGTGGTTTGATGCCAACTGTTCACGAATCCACAGAAGTTTGAAGCGAGCGCTAAAAGCCACCCCGAGGGACAAGGTCCTTATTGCCAACTTGAGGCGGGAAAACAAATTAACTCTAAAGGGGAGAAAAGACGCCATCAAAAGCGAAGCTTGGGACAAACTTCTTAGTATAGATGTCCTGCGAGATAGCAAGAAATGTTGGGAGATTATAAATCAGCCGTTTTTTGCTGGGGTAGAAAACGCAGCCACTGACTGCGTCATTCCCAATGAGAAGTGGGTCCTCCACTTCAAAGATGTCTATGACGACAAGAATAGCTTAGTCCCTTGTGGTTTAATGGCAGCCCGGGTGTCCCCACCGGTAGACTTTACGGAGGAGGTGCTGAAGGCCATTCTGGAGACCTCGAAAAATAAGGCCCCGGGTCCCGATGGTGTACCCGCGGACCTATACAGACACTCCCCGACAATTTGGTCTCAGGTGTTAACTAAAGTCTTCCGGGTAGCAAATGACAACGTATTCCCCGATACCTGGGTGACCTCTATCATAGTGCCAATTTTTAAAAAGGGACAACGTGAGGACCCAGGGTGTTACAGACCCATTTCCCTCCTTGACTCTGCCATTAAAATCTTTGGTAGAGTCTTATTGTCCAAACTGAGGGTAAATCTGGAGATCTGTGGGGGGCTCTTGAATATACAATACCGGTTCAGAGAGAAACGAGGCACCCTGGACCAATGTTCCAATTTGCACCTGCTAATTTCCAAATATACGGTGGCCGGGGAGGGGTCCCTTTATTTGGCTTTCATGGAACTCTCCTCGGCTTTCGATTTGGTAAATGGGTCCAAACTGTGGTCCACCCTTCTAGAGATGGGGATAGAGGCCTCTCTGGTAACATTTATGGCTTCCTTGCACCAGGAGTTATTCGCTAAAGTACGGGTCACAACGGAAGGGAGGTGTACAGACAGATTTAGTTCAGAGAAAGGGGTGCGCCAAGGGTGCATCCTGGCCCCCCTCCTTTTCACCATTTATATAAACGGGTTGGGAAAACATCTAGAGGAGGGGGTGGCAGATGTTCCGCGTGTAGGAGGAGCCCAGGTCCCGGCCCTCCTATACGCGGACGATGCTGTCCTGATTGCGTGCACCAGTAATGCCCTACAGGCCTTATTGGACCGTTTTGGCTCCTTCATGGAGAACCTTGACTTAAGAGTCAATGCAAAAAAATCACACTCTATGATAGTAGGCCAACAGAGAAACAAGTTTAGATCTAAAATCTTCACCTGCAAGGGAGAGGTGGTATCAAGGGTCCCAGTCTTTCCTTATCTGGGGGTCCTCTTTGACGAGAGGGGGTCTTGGGTCCCCCAGATAAAGGCAAAGAGTCTATCTTTGGCCCGTTCGACATCTGCTCTGTTGGGCTTCTCAAAAGGGCTGGGGGCCAGGCCGATGGAAGCTCTTTTAAAGGTATACAACAGCCAGTGTATTCCCATCGCAACTTATGGGGCCGCCTTGTGGGGCTATGCCACTCATGAGAAAATACAAAGGGTAGAAAATGGGCTCATTAGACAACTTTTATCAGTCCCTAAATCCACTCCCACCTTTTCCATCCATGAGGAAGTGGGTTTGCCTTATATTACAGACAAGCTGAAACTGGCACCCCTATTGTTCTGGGCAAAGACATGGCTCAACTTAGAACTAACTCTGAACCATGCTATTCTGGCGGATGTTATGTCTTTGGATCACGCTATGAAAATACCTTGACTGAATTACCTAAAAGATACCTTTACATCCCTAGGTAGACCGGAACTTTTTTTATCTCCATCTAACATCAGGAGAGAAGATGTAAAATGGATTAAGCACCATTTTTTAGAGAGAGTACGTTTAAACAGAGAGGAGAAGGAAATAATGAAACCATCAGTAAGAGCACATTTAATGCTAATTACTACTCCCTCCCTGGAACCGTGCTTAAAAATTGTCACGACACCTCTCCATAGATTTTTATTAATAAAATTCAGGCTCAATTTGATCCAATATTCCTTAGGGTGCTACCAATCGTGGGCCAAACCAGAAGACGCCCCACCCTGTGAGTGTGATAAATTTTCTAATCAAGATTCTATGCATTTTATGATGTTCTGTGGGTTCTATACTGTCGCGAGGGAAATGACTGTGAAAACAGATATTTGATACCTGTATTGAGGGAGGCTGGCTTTATCCAAGTCAGACCCGCATTAATTTACCTTCAGATGCTGGGCAATACTTACGTTACCTTTAGCGTTGCCAGTTTTCTAGCAGAAGCATTTAGAATCAGGAACAAACGAGTACCACTGAACATCCTATTTTAAACATGGTATTGTTTTAATTGATTTTAACTCTGTATTTTTATATATGCCGCACAACAGCCTAATCAAGACTTAGCACTGAGTTTGTACAGAAATGAATTGTTGATTTTAATTCTGTATGTATTGTTATGTGCCTTTTATGATTTTTTTAAAATCGAATAAAGTGTACTTTGACTGACTGACTAACAGCAGATGTAAATGGTATGCCCTCTTGATGCTAAGGGCAGTTAAAGGACAATGTTAAGTTTTTACCATAGACTTGTTTGAGCTTCGGTAAATTCTCAGTGTCCATTGTTTCCTTGTCTATCTCACATGTTTGGACGATGGGTCCATGCATTTGCATTCCTATGTCCTCATGCCAGTGGCTTTGTGTAACTTTCAGTGCCCTTGTTAGTGATACTGTGTGCCTATGACCCAATGTCAGGTTGTAGTGTGTATCCCAATTTTAGCAACAATGCCCATTTATCAGTGTCCCCACATCATTGTCCAAATGACTGTGTCTGTGTAACAGAGCCAGTGTCTATGTTCATGCACCCCTTTACCAGTTTGAGGCCCAGCGTCAGTGTCCCATGCCACTATGCTTATCTAAATATCTGTCATTGTCAACCTTCCAATGTCAGTGTCCCATGTAAGTTTTACTGTCCCAGTGCCAGTGTGTCGTGGATCAGGGCCTTTGTGCTAGTGGCAGTAATGAAATTCTCCCTGTGCATGCTGATGTTTCAGTGTCCATATTCATGAACCAGTGTGTTCTTGTGCCAGTGTATATATATCAGTGCTCTTGTGTAAATGCTCCAGTGTCAGAATCCCTGTGTCAGTGGATCCCCATCAGTAGTCATGTCAAAGTGTTGCTGTTCCAAAGTGTGCCCCCCCTGGTAGTCTTCTAATGTTCGTGTTGGTGATTTAGTGGTAGCCACTCAGTGTCAATGCTATCATGCTGGTGCCTGGCATTGTGCCACTTGCTGGTGTTAGGATCTATGTGTTGTAGTTGTGGGCATCAGTATTCCCATGCTGGTACCCTTGTGTCAATGCCTCATCATTAGTATTTGGCTGCTTATCAATGTTCGTGAGTCAGTGTCTCAATGCCGGTGTTCGTGCACTTATGTAAGTGTTCCTCTGTTTGTTACCCCCTGTCAGTGTTCCAGCATAAAGGTCAGTGCCCCCATTTTTCTATCTACCCCATCTCATTGCCCCAGTGACTGTGTCCCCAGGTCAGTTGTTTTTTGTTATTGTCCACTTGCCAATGGCATCATCCCATTATTGGTGTCTCTGTCTGAGTGTCTTCTTGCTCTGGTATCTGTTTTCACAGTCATTGTAGCTGTGGGATTAATTGTTGCAGTTTTCGAGTGCCAAGTGGCCTTGTTGTTGTTCTGGTGTCAATATCAATGCCTGTGCCCCTACCTCAGTGTCTCCATGTCAGTCACCCATGCCAACAACCACAGGTCAATACCCAGTGTTGTGTCCCTCCAGTCAGGGTCCTTGTATTAATGTCCTTATGCCATTTCCCTGTGCAGCTGTTGTGTCCAAGCATAACTACTTTAGAGGGAATATCCTTGTTTCAATCTCCCAGTGTCACTGTCCATTGCCATTTCCCAGCATCAATGATTATGCCCACTGTCAGCATTCCAGTGGTGTTTTTTTCAGGTCAATATCCCCAAGTCAGTGTTGCTGCTCCCATCTCTGCATCGCAGCTGTGTCTTTATAGCAGCATTGCTGGTGCTCTAATGTCAGTGTTCCAGTATCAGTGCTGGCACCCCTGTGTCAGTGTCCTAGTATCAATATTTGTGACCCATGTCAATGTTTCAATTTCATTGCCTCTATGTCAAATTCCCATGCCAGTGTTGGTGTTCCTGTATCAGTGTTCTAATGTCTATGCCCTAATGCCAGTATCCCAGTGTCAGTGTCTCCTTCTCAGTGTCCTTGTGTACGCGCTTCTCCATTAGTATCCACATGCCAATATGCTAATGTCTTGGCATCCCATCAATGTCGCCATTTCATGTCACTGGTATTGAGTTCTTTTGTCAATTAACTTTTTTTCTCTTTACCCATGTCAGTGTCCCTGTGTCAACGATGTAGTTGCTCCTGTAGCAGTGAGCTAGCAGTAGTGCTAATGCCACCTTTGCAAGGACCTGTGTCAATTCAATTACATTTTTTATTCGATCAGTTAAAAAACGATCAGAAAATCACAGAATAAATCGATGATAAAAATTCATAATCGATAAAAATGGTGGGTAATTCTTGTTTCATCTAAAAAAGATCAAAATAAACAGCTCCATTTAAAGTGCATGCAATTTAGCAAGCGGCCAGCCCAAGGGTTCTAGCAGCCCCCCTCTTCATTTTTCTCATGCAGGTACATATGAGCTTAGCTACCGAAAAACATACCAAGGGATCAGTGCTGTATTTGCTAGTGCTTTTATGAAAACATAAAGTGCAAATCGGCATTGTTTAAAATTCCCTTCCTTTAAAATTGGCTTGAGGTAGAAGTTCCTTTCTTTCTAATAAAGCCTGCAGAATAAAACTAAATGCAGTTCCGTTTGGAGTGAGAGGTTGTCACATGGGCACAAGCTTAACTCTGCATGAATTTAGGTTTTCTCCGGATATCCTAACATCAATGGAATCATGTTGATGCAAAACCTCAATAATATAAATCTGTGTTGTGGGCGAGTGACATTTGCTAAATAAAAGTACCCTCTCTCTGTCAGTGGAGGGTTCATTCGATAGGTAGCAAGTGCATATTTCTCTTTGTGGTGTTCCTTTCTTTTATAGTTCGCCATTGACAAAAATATGTTCAATACATTTTGCTTCCAACCGCCCTGCAGGTCAGGGGGTCCTTAAATAGTTCAGGAAGGCTCATTTCCATCAGGACTGTTTCTACGTAACCAAGCCACCTTGACATTCTGCTATTATCCATATTCAGACTTCCTTATTATCATGTGTGTGAGTGGCACTGTGTCCCTCCGCCAAATTGAGTGCCACAAAAAATTGGAGCTAGATGAATTGCATCTGTGATATATGGCAGGCCCAATTTCATGTGTAAAATATAATTTGATGAAGAGGAAGGGAGACCCACTAAAGACATAAAAAAGTTATTTTCAGTGGTTTGGAGTATCTGCGTTGCTACCGAGCCCCATATACCCGCCCCATATGTAACTGCGCCTTGACTTTGGCCTGATAGATGTTTTTTATCGGTATTTGCGGTCTTGCGCCCAGTTTTTGGGCGAAAGATTTTATGGCAGAGAGGTTTCTCTCCATTACCAACTTTCTTCCTTCCACCAATTTTGACCAGGATAGATCTTTATCAAAAAGAACCCCAAGATATAGGAAAGTATCGACCACCTCAATTCTTTTCCTATCCACATGAAAATAGGGGTTTTTATCTCTTTTCTTAGCCCCGGCTATGATTGCAAAGTACTTTGTTTGATTTACCTTCAGGTCTAGGGAGTCCATGAAGGCTACATAGGTGGTTATCAAGCACTGAAGACACCGCCCAGTCCTAGCAATCAGTATCGCGTCATCCGCGTATGCCAAGATGGGTAGTAATCACGGGTAGCCTTGGTGAGTGCGTTTTCAATTCCGTTTGTATAAACAGAAAAAAGAAATGGGGCCAGGACACATCCCTGCCTTACTCCTCTGGTGATTTTAAATGGTCGTGCACAGTAGCCATTTTTGAAATAGCAAACCGATGCCGTGGCGTTTAAGTACAGCTGTCTTATAAAGTTTATTATAGCGGGGTCAACCCCTATCTCCTCCAGTATCTGCCATTGCTTTACATGGACCATGCAGTCGAACGCTGCAGAGAGGTCCATGACTGCCATGTAGATCTTGCCTTCCTTCATTCTGGTATATTTGTCAGAGCTAAATTCAAGCACTGGTCCACGGTGCCCCTCCCCTGCTGGAACCCATACTGGACCTGGATTAAGAAGTTTTTCTCCTTGGCCCACCCCTCCAGCTTAGAGAGGAGCAGCCGGCCCATGAGTTTTGATGTAGTATCCAGCAGAGAAATAGATCTATAATTCTTTGAGTTTGCCCTGTCCCCTTGTTTGTAAATTGGGACAATGACGCATGTGGACCATGAAGGGGGGGCTACCATAGCTATACTGTTCAGGACATTCGTTAATAAGGAGCCCATAGGTCTGGTATTTCTTGAAAAAAATCAATGGGTATGCCATCTGGTCCTGAAGCCTTCCCGGTGATTCACACGATCAGACCTTTCTTCACTTCAATAAGTGAGGAATAGAGGGGTGTATGGGGGCTTGATGCTGTAGCCAAAGAGGGTGTTTGTGGGAGTGTACTGGGGGCAAATATATTTTCAAAATGAGGTACCCATGCATCATCTACGTTATCTAGTGTAGGATCTTTAGGGTTTTTTAAATGTGGTGCATTCACTACTCCAAAACTCGCTACTGTTACCCATTCTGGCTGCCTGGTCAAGGTCCACCCAGATTTCCTCCTTAATGGCCTTTTCTATCTTTGGTCGAGCTAGCTTGTACGCAGCCCGTGCTGCCTTTATTTGGTCAGGGTTTCTAGATCTAATTTTCAGGGTGTGCATAAAAGCCTTCCTTTCTTTTGTGCATGGAGAGTTGAAGCACCCCCTACAGGCTTCTGTTTTTGCAGCTTTTGAGCGTGTGAGTGCCAGTTTTCCTTCGCTAAAAGGCCACAGAAGGCCATCACCATTTCTCCTGCGTCAGCATCTGGTTCTAAGCATAATGATATATTGCTGCTTGTACTGAGTATGATTTCAGAAGTTATCTTAGATTTATCAATATGGGACCATTTTAATTGTATTCTGTTTCTTTTTGCCACGATTGGGGTGCCGCCATTCTGGATGCAGGGGAATCTATTATGGATACCTTTATCTGAAGGGATAGAAAGGCATGGTCGCTAAAAATTGTAAATCGATTTCCCAACCTAGTGGCCCTTAAACTGATTGGGGTGGTAAGTAATATATAATCAATGGTTGACTCTAACCCATTTCTCTGAAAGGTTCCCATCAGATTGCCTGTTAGGGGTTCTGGATCATTAGTCATCACCATATTTCGAGATGATAGTATTGTGTTTAGGGAGTTACCATACTCATTATGGGTGAAATGATATATAAGATTCCCCCCCAAATCCTCTAGGCCACATACAGGGGCTACATTTTGTTAAAGTCCCCCAACCAAATGATGTTAGGTGTCTCATTCCTGATGCTGCCTATAGCATGTTCCAGGGCCTTATCAACCTCTCGGACAATAGAATATATATTTGGGCCAAACTCATTATTATACGTATTAATCAAAACCCAAGTGCCTTCTTGTTTTACTTCAAGTAAGAGGATATGAAAGTTTAGATTAGAGGAGTCAAACTTTGTTACCTTTCCTGGAAAGTTATTTGGAATCAGGGTCAAAATGCCCCCCTTTGCCCTCCCTGATACAGATGGTTTGGCTGGGGTTTGAAAAGAACGGTAGCCATTAAATATTGGCTCCGTCGACCATGTCTCCTGGAAACATTGAATGTCGTGGTCCTGCCAAGTTTTTAAGCAATTACTGTCACTCAATTTTGAGGTGATACCGGACACGTTCCACGAGGCTATCTTAAGCGCCTTTATGGTTGCACGCCCTTGCAAATTGGATGACTGTGGGCTTGCTCTAATGGCGGGGGCCGAGATGACAATACTTTCGGGGGAGGGTGGAGAATTTAAAATCGGTGTATGTAGTCAATCACATACCTCCAGTTCAGACAGGGGGGCGAATATGTTCTGCAGACTTATGGCTGGTGTCCCAGAGTAACCCCATAAGTTCTTCCACGCCTGGCCCTCCCTCTGATAACGGTTGCTTCTAGGAGCTAGCAGCAGAGAGGGTCTATAAAAGTACCCTAACGGTAGCACAATAATCTGGGAGCTCTTTGGGGGAGCTTTACCTAAATACTCTAAAAGGTGTCTAACAACAAATTCATCTTTGAAATTTAGGACTACACAGTCTTCTGACAGATCTTTCCCCACAGGTTTGGGAGACTACTGCAGTTGTCCCCCACTTCATCCAGTTTTTGCGTCAGCCAGTGTAGAGCTTTAGACATCAGTTGGGCTGTGGATTCTTGTTGTCCCTCCCTCAGCCATGGCACATGTCCTAGCACCAATACCAGGGGTGCAGCTGCCAGGGGAAGATGTAAGATCTGTGTTCCAGTCACTGTTTGTCCAAGGTTGAGTTTTTTGGGCCTTTGATACCCGAAGTGGCCAAACCGGCTACCCAACCCGTTCCGCGTCCCACCCTTATATGTGGATGCTATATTGAGTTGGTGACTTTGGTGGTTTTTTGCATCCTCTACTCCCGTCGAGTGTTGTGGTAGAGCCTGTCTATGGGTGGTTGTGTCAGTGGTCATGCTCATAGGAGCGTTTAGGTCATCAGAGTTGGGGTGTAGCGAGTTTGCCACGTCGGTAAATGCAATCGCTGTGTTTGGACAGTTCGTAGTCAGGACCCTTCTATGCGACTGTTCTTGTGTTTGAATCTCTTGGCCGGACCTTGACTCAGACCTGGCAGCTTCTCTTCAATCTGAGTTAACTTTAGTGAAATAGGATTTAGCATAGTGGCAACCAGGGGATCAAGTCTCTGCCACATATCCTCATTTAGCGTGGGACTCGTAATTGGTGGAGAAATTCCCGAAGTATTTTCTCCACCTAGCACACCTTGCGCCACCACTAAATCATCGTCATTTCCCCTTGCTTTTGCTTGTCTGGGTGCTTTTGCTGGTGTTTGGCTCTGTGGACCACCTCCCCTTTTTCTCTTGCCTGGTTGTTCTATGTTGGCTCCCAGTGACTTTTGTACACCTGCAGCCTTGGAGGATGATCTTTTCGTCAAAGAAGTAAGTGCTGGCTGCTCGGGTGTGACTCCTATTAGTGTTTCCATTACTGCTTCCTGAGCTAAGGGGGGTTGCTTATGAGCCTGGGAAGATGTCTCGCACCCAGAGCGACTCCTGTCGGCTGGATGGGTTCCAAAGACAAGCGGCGCTCTGTTCGTTCGATTCCATGTGCTAAGACTGTCATAGCCCTAGTTAAAAAAGACTCTTGGGCTCCCAAGATTCCATCTCCCAAACGATTGTTCTGGGACGGCGTTCAGTTTAAATAGCTTGCCCTTGCTCTGTTCAGGCTGAGAGTGGTAGTCCTGAGGTGCCTAGCGGGGAGAAACCAGCAGAAGGCGCCCAGCGCGAAGAGGACCAGCATGGACCAGCCGCTACAACACGCCACGGGTCGGCATTCAGTTTACATAGCACGTCCTCGTGCTGTGCAGGCTGGGAGTGGTAGTCCTGAGGTGCCCAGCGGGGAGAAACCAGCAGAAGGCGCCCAGTGCGAAGAGTACCAACGGGAGCCAGCAGCTACCTGTGTCATTGTTAGTACCACTGTGCCAGTCTTATAATGTCATTGTGAGCTTCTGCCCTGTGTCAAGGTACTGGTATTAGAGTCGCACGCATGATAACATTGTTTGCTTACAAACTATTTCTTTAATGCTAAGTCTGCTTTGCAGCACTGAAGGGAAGGATGAGCGCTGATGGTAATGGCGATGTGCTCTGGTGATCTAAATGACCAACAAGGAGTGATGAGTATCTTATGAAGGATAGCTTGAAAAAATTGTGACATGATGAAATAATGGGGTAGATGTACTAAATGTTAGTGCAACATAGCAAAGCAAACTAGAGTTGCTTTGCTGCATTGTAGAAGGAGAAAATATTGCAGAGGCATATTTACCTAATAATGGCCTTCTGTTGCTCTCGTCTCCTGCACTTGCACACTCATAGGCCGCCTAGTAGCACACAAACACCTTAGCACCAGATTTCAAAGGTGTGTGTCAGTGCTTAATTTGTCCCAAAAAAGGTGCCAGGACCCCCAGCCAGGCCTGTCAAATGCCAGTGGCAGCATTACCTACTAACTATCACACGCCAAAAAGTGTGACAATTTGGAATTTTCGTTATCACCAAAGTTGTAAGAATGGCTTGCCTAAGTTATTATTTCAATTTTTTATGTATGTTTAATATTTGAACATTCTGCTAGATGCATTGCTCAAAAATGGACAGAGTGTGCCACCATGTGGTTGACTTATAAATAAAATACGGAGTTGAGAAATAAGTGCCTGTGACAAGCACCAGCAAACACCAGAACAAATTAAGCACTGGATTATGTATTGTCTAGCATCAGTTTGGTACTGAGGCTATTCCATCCCAGTGCAAATTCTATGCCCTGACAATTATTATAACCTTCCACACATTGGATGTGTTCTGTAGAGTGCAAAGCCATTTCCCCAACTTTGCACCTGCTTCAAGGAGGAGTTATTCTTTGATGTATGGCTAACTCGATCAGGCTTTGCATTAAACAAATGGGTGCTTGCTCCGAATCATCGAGATACCACCCATGTATCGTCCCCATTGCTGCCAAGTGGTTGAAAGCAGTACGAAGCTCACCTTTCCAAGGCAAAATACCTTTAGTCCACTCCCAAGCTTAGTGCTGCTTTGCTCCACTTTGCATGGCTTTTTGGTGGTGTAAATTCTTAGAAAAGCTGTGCCACCGTTTTCCGAGAGAGAGAAAAGGCCGACTTTTGACAAGAAAAAAGTGTATTTCACTGAGGTACACATTAGAGTGACTTGTTATTATCCTTTATATCGCACTTATTTTTGTGGATGACTCTGCACGCGCTGGTTCACTCATGATTTGAAAATAAAGGAGAGGGCATGAAGTCTTCTTCACAACGCAGTGCATGTCTTTAACTTCAGCCTGCATGCGGTGAAGAAAACGTTAATATGAGATAAGGTGTCGTTTTGAAAATGATCTCTTGTCTTGACCTGTGAGCCCTGTCTCCAACCAGTTGCATTTGAGGGGGGCAAGCATTATTACGAGGGGTACCTGGCTCTCCTAGACACCCCTACCCACCACATTGCCTGCAGCCCCGTGCCTTGCCTTCAGTTGGGTACTAGGCCTGAATTTGCATAGGCTAAGCAGAAGAAAGCGCAAAACGTTGTCAATAGTCGTGTTACAGGGAAAATAATGTTGCGTCCATTTCCTAGACTTTTGGCAAGCATCACTTTAAGTGATGTCAGGTGAAGTCAGAATCATGATCAGAAATATGCTTTATTCGATTTTTTGTAATTTAAAAATCATAAAAGCCACAGTTTATACATCAACATGTTAAAATAAGAAACGCCCTATACAGACTTTCTAGGAGCAAATTCATTATACAAATAAAAAACGTTTATACAACTCATCATAAACAAACCCCAGCAGCAATGGTACAAGGCATGATCATGTCAATTCAATTCAATTAGCAGCTTTAAAAATTCAAGTTCAAACAGGATAACGGGGCAATTTATTCCTACATTTTAGTAGACTCCTTAAGAACCCTGTCCTAAGTGAAATACAATGTTCACTACTTAATTGTTGTAGAAACAAGAAAGCGGGACGATATTGCTGCCACCCCCCTTGATGCAGGTAAGGTAAATAATTACAATAAGACATCGTATATAACTCATTAAATATAAAGGAGAAGCACCCTTCAGTTCACTTAGTGTAGACAATCTACTCCTAGCAGCTTTTCAGAACTAAAAAAAATAAAAAATAAAAAAAAATGCCTCAACTTCAGTTCTCCTGATGTAAAGAATAGACTCACAGCAGCATAACATGTAGTATTGTTTAACTTGGACAGTTTATAGTGACAAGATTAAAAACAAATATGCTTCAAACTGTGCAAAAGAGCAAAATGCAAAGATGCTTAATTTAGTAAGGACCATCCCCGGGCTTAGGGTGGGTGGTTGTCATTGTCATTATTAGCAAACCATTCAAAAATCGGATTAACAAATCAGTGCACCAAATCTATACCAGAAAATAAAGCAAATCGATTGTGAATGGGTATATTGTATCTACTACCCATACAGTGGTACTTTTCTACATTTGGTCTTACAGTGGGCAGGTATGTGGTTCTAGGGTAAAAGTCGCACAGTTTCCAAGTTACTATTGGGCCGTCACCCATTTGTGGCTGCCAACTTTGCAGATATTGGATGACATGGGTTTCCCTAAAGTTTACTATAACCAGGTCTCCTGGTATATCCTTCGGGAGGGATCCTAACCACCCCACCCTTCTGACATTTAAGATTTTTCCATCGATGTTAGGTGGAAGGGGTCTATTTTTGGTTAGCCAGAAAGATACCTTATTTACCAATTCCAGTTGTCCTTCGATTTTACCATTAGTAAGTTCAGGCACGCCTGAGAGGATGCACACAAATGGTGCCGCCTCCGGCGGTAGATCTATTTGTTTAATCTTTCTTTGCATGTTGCCATAGTTGGAAGATATCCCCTCTATGGGCGTGGATTCTTTGATCGGCCCTTCTCTGATGGCGGAGCTCTGGACTATTGGGGGGTTTGATGTTACATACTGGGTACTTGATGTTAATGATGTTTTGGGGGCAACTGAGTGAAATTGGGCGATATTACTTTGTGTAGGGGTGTTAGGGACGTCAGTAGCGACTAGGGACTCTACTTGCTTATATCCTACCATTCTTTTTATAAGTATC
Organism: Lissotriton helveticus; assembly: GCF_964261635.1. NCBI lineage: Eukaryota > Metazoa > Chordata > Amphibia > Caudata > Salamandridae > Lissotriton > Lissotriton helveticus. The sequence continues at coordinate 1,191,903,749 of NC_136067.1, forward strand.
GCATTTGCCTTGGTTGTTTCCTCTATACTTGTGACCTTTTCCCCTATAACCTTAATTCTTTGTACCAGCGGGGATATTAAGGATTTGACCAGAAGTTCAATCTGGACCAGTAAGTCAGATGATATGGTGGATACAGGAGATTCCAGAATTGAACATACCTTGGATGTTTTTGAGGTGTTGCTAATGACCGAAGGGGGATTAAATACAATTTTTGTTTTTTTTACTAGTCTTCCCCTTTGTTTAGCACCTTTGCGCTTTCTATTAACAAAGGGGGCCTGAAGGTTCGCTCTCGATTGGGTATTGTCTTTAGCTGGTAATAAAGGGGGGTACCAAGATGGCTTACGTTTAGTTGGGATGGTATGCTAAGCTGGGGACTTGTGTTTCTCATTACACATGTAGGAGCACCGGCTTGCTCGTTTCCCTCTACAACATTAGTATATATAGTTTTGCAGATCTGATTTAATTCCTCCAGTAATGTAAAATTTTGAGTTTGGTCTGCTGCTACCAGAGGAGATTGGATACTAGATGTGGATTCTATGGAAAGACTTTGTTCTGCTCTCTCTATTTCGCGTTCGATTGCCGATGTTGCCCTAGTTAAATAGTTGTCCAAAGTCCCCTTCCGTCGCCCCTCCTGAGAGATAATATTTTTTGGAACCCCTTTACCAGTCATAGTGTGGCTTGCTTTGTGTATGTAGCAGTGTGGATATAACAACAACAGACACCTATGCTGGTCGGGCGCGTAACTTAATAACCAAAAAGTAGTCCTTAAGGTTGAGCCAAAGTGTAGATAAAGTCAGTCACTGTGGTGGGTTAGTTCGTTTTACCTCCTTTTTCCAGCGAAATCAGACGAGAGTCAAATGGGGTGGCCCAGCCCAGCCTCCTTCGGCCTCCGAGGGCCACAGAGGGCCCGCCCTTAGCCTGGGCTTTGCCCGGCGTCCCGCGAAGCGGACCTCAGCGCAGATTTAAAGCACCTCCTGGCGCTGGCGCCTGGTCAGAAGAGTGCGATGAAAATGCCGCCGCCCCGGGACCACAATCCCCGGAAGCCTCAGCGGCGCGATGAAAATGCAGGAATTGACTCTTGGCCGGTGGCGGCGTTCGTGTCCCCTGGTATGGCGTCAGGTAGGTGCTTTCAAAATTATTCCCCCTGCTCCGCCGACCTCAGCGCAGATTTAAAGCACCTCCTGGCATTGGCGCGTGGTCAGAAGAGTGCGCTGCCGCTGAGGCTTCCGGGGATTGTGTTCCCGGGGCGGCGGCGCGATGAAAATGCAGGAAGTGACTCTTGGCCGGTGGCGGCGTTCGTGTCCCCTGGTATGGCGTCAGGTAGGTGCTTTCAAAATTATTCCCCCTGCTCCGCCGACCTCAGCGCAGATTTAAAGCACCTCCTGGCATTGGCGCGTGGTCAGAAGAGTGCGCTGCCGCTGAGGCTTCCGGGGATTGTGTTCCCGGGGCGGCGGCGCGATGAAAATGCAGGAAGTGACTCTTGGCCGGTGGCGGCGTTCGTGTCCCCTGGTATGGCGTCAGGTAGGTGCTTTCAAAATTATTCCTCCTGCTCCGCTGACCTCAGCGCAGATTTAAAGCGCCTCCTGGCGCTGGCGCGTGGTCAGAAGAGTGCGCCGCCGCTGAGGCTTCCGGGGATTGTGGTCCCGGGGCGGCGGCGCCATGAAAATGCAGGAAGTGACACTTGGCCGGTGGCGGCGTTCGTGTCCCCTGGTATGGCGTCAGGTAGGTGCTTTCAAAATTATTCCCCCTGCTCCGCCGACCTCAGCGCAGATTTAAAGCGCCTCCTGGCGCTGGCGCGTGGTCAGAAGAGTGCGCCGCCGCTGGTGAAGTCATCAATGTGCTTAGTTTGAATGGTCCTGTGCGCAAATGTAAAGTTCTGCTTGTGCACGCGCATTAACCATGACACCCCACTACACTCCCTTCACAAGCGCCACAGACTCTAAATGGTACAAATAGGTGTAAATCGTCACAGGTGTAGTTACACATCCTCCTGTGTGCACTTTACACCTAGAAGGCTTATTAAAGAAATAAAGAAACGTTCCTCCACTAATGAAAAACTTGCACACGTCTGAAGGAACGTGTAAGTGGAAGCTGGCCACGAAATGAAACTATAGTACATTTTATTTAGGAACCTGTATATGAGAGCAGTTAATGTATTACTTAAGGTGTTCACGCTTTGGCAATCTGCCTTTTTTTCTAACTTTTGAAACTTTCCCTTTCAAGTGTATTTTCCTCTGTCATGACTCACTTGCAATAGCTTTTGTGATAACTCCAGTAACTGGTCCACTTGCTCAGATGTTTTACAGCTTTGACGGATGCATATACTGAGGTTGGGTGGTATGTGCAGGAAAGGAATGTGAATTTTGTTCTGAATCCCCATTGTATTATGACTGAATTGGTGCTTTTCTCACACCCCTATGAATGACCAGAAAGTCTGTTCTAAATTTAAGTCCGAATTTTTATACTAACAAGTAGATTACATATGAATGTACCTCATCAATTTACATGAGCTTCATGCTTTGTGAATGAAAAGTAGATTACACAAGTGGAAGCAATGTCTTTTTTCCAGATTTGGCCTAGATTTACACCCGAAGAAAACCTTTATGAATCAGCTCCCAACTATTTAGCAAGTTTAGTATTGATGGAGCAAGGTTTCACTAGTGCCAAGATGGCTGCTTCATGTGTACTCATACTTATGCATATGCTACTGCTTGTACTAAGCTTGTTCGTTCTGCTTTACTATTAATGCAAAAGTTAAAATAAAATCATGGGGTTAGAGTAGAAATAAGTGGTGTATAGTGCATTCATTTATTTTTGTATTCTAATATGTTTCTCTTTGACTCTGTTACTAGCTCGTATTTGGGCCTGAGGTGTGACTTGAAACGCCATTTTGAATATGCACTGCGCATGTGCCGGGAGAACCGAGATACCTCGAATTGTGGCATTAAAACTGTGCCAGGGATTGTCTTACCCGTGATGCGCCTGAGAACCTCACCCCATGACCTGGGAAAAGGAAGAAGACTTGCAAATTGTTATAACATTGTATGCTAAAATGAAATAATGTTGGTGGGCGGATCAAATCGTGAGAAAATAAACTGTGGGTGGGAACTTGATCCATTCAAGTCGATTCAGATGATCTCATCTTGGTATGGTGTGATGACCTCTCCTCGTCTTTCCGACCAATATCTGAAAGGGAACACATAGATTTGCAACATTTAGGGGTGGTACATTGCCCTCGAAATGGCATAACTAAGGTAGGTTTAGATAGAGAAATTGTCCGACTTGTCCGAGTAGCTGACCTGTCACTGACCCAACGCATGCTATAGGAGATCGAGTTTATTTGAACAATGCTTTTTAGTCTGAATGATTAAAGTGGAGCACGACCTGCGACCCACACGTACAAAACAGAAAACAAAATAGAAGGGAGGGTTTTCAGGCAAGAGGAGAAAAGGTCTGTTTTTCAGTGATCAGTAAACAGACTCAATTATGCATTAGTACCACTGTGCATTACATTAATAATATCCATTGCCATATGGTACATAGGTGTCGACGTTTCGATCCCTTAACTCAAATACATGGGATAATCTTCAGGACAGCAATAATAAACATGCCTGTAATGGAGCAAAAATATTGCGACCTTACATTGAGGTAATATACATTTCAACAAGTTACAGAAAGAAATTTGGAAGAAACAAGGGGAAAAAAGAGAATACAACTATTAGAGACAATGAATGGACAAGATCAGACCAAGTTGTGTAGATGCCGTGACTTTATATACAGGTTCACAGTGAGGGAGGGAAGGAAGTGGAGGAGACAAGCGCTAGCTAATTCGTAGTGTGAATCTCCCGAGGGGAGGCTGAAATTCTGAAGAAGACAAGGCGCGTACGTAGGGGAGATTGAATTTGACGCGCTCGCTCACAATTTTATGGTCAGGTGCGGGGTACTTCGATGGGGGCTATTTTTGCCCCCAACTTAGCTACCTTGTACATGGACGATCTTGAAATGAGATGCATTCTTAATTTCTCAAATCCTTTTCACAGTGGCATTGCCCTGTGGAAAAGATATATCGATGATATTTTTATGCTCTGGACAGACTCAGCACAATCTCTGCCACAACTGCTCCACTGGCTTAACAACAACAGCGGTGGTCTTACATATACACTCTTTGAGAGCAAAATCTCAATTCCCTTTCTTGACATTGAAATCAAGCATCAAAATGGACACCTCACTACCACCCTTTATCGCAAACCGACTGAGCGAAATACATTGCTCAGCTACAATAGCCACCATCCAAGTGCCCTACGAGATTCGCTACCCTATTCCCAATTTCGTCTGATCCGACAAAATTGTTACTATAAGGAAGATTACTTTACTGAAGCCAAGACACTAAGTAACAAACTCTGTAAACCTGGCTATCCACGCAAACTTGTTCGACGGTCATTAAAAAGAGCGTGGTATTGTCCCCGTGACGTCCTCCTTGAACCCAAACCTAAGAAACCCCAAGAGCGGCTTGTCTGTGTCACAACTTTCTCACCAGCATCCACTGCAATACGTAAAAGCGTGTTGAAACATTGACCTGTACTGAATGCCGATGTGTTAGATATCGAACGCCCCATTTTTGCCTTCAAAAGAGCCAAAAACATTAAAGATCACCTTGTAAGGGCAGCACTTCCCCCTTCAGTCTCTGGGGGTACCATAAAAGATTTATGGCAACTCCCCACTCTTGTGAGCCATGCTAAATGTGGTGACTGTGTTGCATGTGACACTACCATTGAGGGTAAAACATTCACCTATGAGCCAATCAAGTACGAAAGGAGACACTTTACCAACTGTAATTCTTCGAATATCAATTATGCCATTTTTTGTCCGTGTATGAAAAGATATGTGGGACAAACGACACAAAAAGCCAAGCTACGGATAGGACAACATCGCAGCAGGATCCGCTGCAGGACTCCGAATGCTCCACTAGTAGACCATTTCCAGGCTTTTGGACGCAGTGAACAATTCTTCACCTGGACAATTATCACTGTTATCAAACCCCCACCAAGAGGTGCGGACATCACGCAATTATTGAACAAAGAGGAACTAAATTGGATATTGCGCACAAACAGTATCCGCAATGGCCTCAATCGCCTTGAGGACTGGACCTCTCTATTGTAAATCTTGGACATTGGTGCTCCACCTGTCTGTACAAATGCCAGCAAATACCTAACTGCAGGTTCCTGCATCTTGACCTTGAAGCAAATGCAATCATGTCATGTATCTCTTTGACTGTACCCTAATTATTGCTTTTACCTTCTGTTACATTGTATATATTTTTGCAACACAGCTGCACGCCAAGGCAACTGTACTTTAGTGTGACTGTACCTTAACTTTTGCTTTTACGTTTTGAAAATTTTGGCCACACTAGGTATTACTGCAACCTAGCTGCATAATGTTTATTTACTCAAGATTTTGACTGACAATGATTGCTACATGGCCACACACACTTATATAATTATGATATTATGCTTACGATTGTGATTGACTATGACTGTTGTTCTGCCTCTGCACATTGTATATTCACATGTGTTCTTCGTTTTTTCCAAACGCTTGTTCTCTGAAAAGCTTGCTCTTCTGATAAGACCGTTTTGCTCACTGTATATTCACAGCTGTTCCATGTTTTATCAAAATCTTGAACTTCTAATAAGACCGCTCTAAGATGGCCGCCGCTTCTTTCTTAGGCGTGCTTCTTCTATTTCTATCGCCGATCCCACATCTCTCATACTCCCCACTCACTTTCTTTTCGGAGAAGTGTGGCTCAATGGTTAGAGCGGCAGACCCTGATGCAGAGGTCTGGCCCGGGACCAGGGTTCAATTCCTGCCTTGGCTGTCTCGGCGGATCATGGGCTCATAATTCCTCGGACCTGATTTCTCGCCTCAGTGCCTACTCTAAGCATGGGTCCCACGCTGCAACTCTGGGCAATAGCTTGCTTAGTCTCCACAACGGCCCCCTACAGCGCTAGGGATGCCTGGTTGCACCCTGGGGATGCCCAGGAGTGGACATTTCACGGGGAAAAACCAGGAAGGGTTCCCTAGCGGTATGAGTACAGCGCCAGGACACTCAGGAGTATCAGTGCGCTTTACAAGTACGGCTACATTTACATTTTTTTCTCATCGAGCATTGCACCCGATCCCTGGAGACAGCCCGTATCACACGGTAAGCCACATTCAAGCCTTGCTCCGCGGTTCCCAGCAAATCGCCATGCGAGTACTAATCCAGATTTCCTACCCCATAGGTCCCGCCGAATTCCGCTATCAGCGACGGCGTTTTACAAACTGGATTTTCAGCCATGTATAACAATTTTAAAAGTTCCAGATAGTTCTTATCTTATCTTATCTTAAGGGGATTTTCTATAGCGCTCTGACACCATAAGTTTCCTGGTGCTGAGAGGTGTGAAGGAGGGGATCTAGCCGGATTGTGTGAAAAGACTAGTTTTCAGGAGTTTCCTGAATTCAAGAAGGGAGTTGGAAAATGTAAGCGGAAGGGACAGCGGGTTCCAAAGTTTGGGGGCCAAGTGAGCAAATCTACGACCGCCGAATTTTTTGAGCTTGATTGGGGGAATGACTAAGAGCTGGCGGTGAGAGGACCGTAGGTTGCGTACCGGGCAATAAAGGGTAACCAGGGATTTAAGGAAGGCGGGAGAAGTCCCAAACACAGCTTTGAATGTCAGGCAGCCGATCTTAAACGCAGCCCTCTGTTCAACCGGCAGCCAGTGGAGTTTGTGAAGTAATGGTTTCGCAGACTGCCACTTCGGGATTTTATAGGCGAGTCTAGCCGCCTGGTTCTGCACAATTTGGAGCCTGTGGAGAAGGGATTTGGGTAGGCCGTGGTACAGAGAATTTGAGAAATCCAGGCGGGAGAGCACCAGGGCAATCAGGACTTGTATCAGAGGCTCAGGTGTAAGGAGGTGGGAGACTTTCCTGATTTTTCTTAGCTGGAACATGCATGATAACACGACAGCACCTACCTGAGGCTTGAGGGAGAGCTCTGTGTCAATGATAACCCCGAGACTCTTTGCTGACTTAGCCGAAGGAGGCGGGGAGCCAAGCTCCACCGGCCAAAACTGTGGACCCCAGTAAATGGGGCTGTTACCCGGGAGGATTAGCTCTGTTTTTCCCGGGTTCAGCTTGAGCTGGTTACAATTCATCCATTGCTGGATGTGTAACATAACCGCTTGACAGTCAAGAGCTGCATTGGGAGTGTTGAGGGGGAAGATAATTTGCAGATCGTCTGCATAGTTGAAGACGGTGATGTCCCACCTCTTCAAAGAGTGATGAGCGGTTGGAGATAGAGATTGAAAAGCAGAGGGGACAGGGATGATCCCTGGGGCACTCCGCAGGTGGATAGTTCCTTAGCGGCCGTGAAAGGGCCTAAGCGGACCGCCTGGGTTCTGCCCGACAAGAAGGATTTGATCCAGGCAGAGGCCAGGCCCCGAATGCTGGCCTGCTGGACACGGTGGAGAAGGATGTTATGGTCCACCGTGTCGAACGCCGCCGACAGATCCAATAAGACGAGCGCCTGAGACGCCCCTTTATCTGCATTACCCCTTAGAGAATCCATAACTGCCAGGATCACAGCCTCGGTGGAGTGGGCTGGTCTAAAACCGGCTTGATTAGGTTTGAGGTAGTTGGAACACTCGATAAATTGAGAGAGGCAACTGGTGACGTGAGCCTCCAAGAGTTTGGATAGGTAGGGCAAGAGGGAAATAGGCCGATAGTTGGCAAGGTCCTCCGGGTCGGCTCCGGGTTTTTTCAGCAGGGGCACCAGAACAGCCTCCTTGAAGGAGTTGGGTACCTTGCCCGTCTCAAGGGAGGTGTTTAACAGAGGCAAAATGCAATCCGGCAGAGCCAGGCAGATGTCATGAAAGTAGTTGATACCATTGGGTAAGCACATACTTTCACTTGCCCGCTATACACCTAAATCACCGTTGGCCTTCACCAACACCACTTTAATTTTTTACCCACAGGTACTGGCCCAACCTTGATCTAAATCAGCCGGCATAATCTACTGCCGTACCTACTCACTGCTTGACCCCCGCTACTACTGAGAGTGCATTTACACAGCCCCCCGGTAATCGTGATTTTCTTCTTTTTTTTCTTCTTTATCTTCCGCACTGCGCTGTCTCACTCGCACTAGCTCTCAATATACTCCACGCCTCACACAGATGTTCGGCAACCTTACAAATTGTATTTCTTAAACTTACTGTGCCGCCCTACCCATGCTCACGTCTTAAACATTTTAATCACGGTAGAATTTTCTGCACGCTACTTCCGGTGGGACAGTTAATCAACCTCTTTCTGTCAATTAGCGCTTATGATTAAGGCATACCCTCCCTCTTCCGACTTTGCCTCTGAGCAATTCAATCACCACCTGCCTCGTCTGTCTTCTCCTCCCAAATCTTTTTTTTAAAAAGTGACTGCGCTAAACGTTCCTCATCTCACCTTGCCTCACCATCTGTTTATCTTCTTCTCAAATCGCTTTTAAGATAAAATGTGGTTGTTCTGCACTTAATACGCTAAACGTTCCTTATCTCACCTTGCCTCACTACCTGTCTATTTCTTTTGTTACCTTAAAGACTCTTTAGACCGTAATATACCTATTACTCTCATTTCACATGAATGCAGTGAGCGCGTCCAATTCAATCTCCCCTACTTACGCACCTTGTCTTCTTCGGAATTTCAGCCTCCCCTCGGGAGATTCACACTACGAATTAGCTAGCGCTTGTCTCCTCCACTTCCCTCCCTCACTGTGAACCTGTATATAAAGTCACAGAATCTACACAACTTGGTCTGATCTTGCCCATTCGTTGTCTCTAATAGTTTTATTCTCTTTTTTTCCCCCCTTGTTTCTCCCAAATTTCTTTCTGTAACTTGTTGAAATGTATATTACCTCAATGTAAGGTCGCAATATTTTTGCTCCATGACAGGCATCTTTATTATTGCTGTCCTGAAGATGATCCCATGTATTTGAGTTAAGGGATCGAAACGTCGACACCTATGTACCATGTGGCAATGGATATTATGAATGTAATGCACAGTGGTACTAATGCATAATTAAGTCTGTTTACTGATCACTGAAAAACAGACCTTTTCTCCTCTTGCCTGAACCCCCTCCCTTCTATTTTGTTTTCTGTTTTGTATGTGTGGGTCGCAGGTCGCGCTCCACTTTAATCTTTCAGACTAAAAAGCATTGTTCAAATAAATTCTGTCCGGCTGGACAAAGAACATACTGTCTATTTAGCTTATGTTGATCACCCTATGTATAAATATTGTCTAGGGACCCCTGTCTTTAGTAATAATTACTTACCCAAGGTCCCAAGTGTACTACCTTTAGATTCCCTTGTTTCCTTTAAATAATTTGGAGAGCAGAGGATCTGGCGGAGCACTCCGTCAGAAGAATCGAGGTGTTGGGGGAAATTATCGACTACCCAGTCGGGGTACCAATTTAGCCTCTTTGTTTTGACTCAGAAAATCTTGCATAGATAAAGCTTTTAAAACTTTCCCCGAGTCTGTGGTTATTACAGGAAAGGTAAATGTGTTTAAATATTGCCTGTTTATGCTAACTCCCTTTTCGATCCCTAGGACTTATAGCATAGGTGACAAGGATTGGTAAGTCATGGTTTACAGGTATGAGTCCTAAAAGGACTCAAAGTACTGATAGGTGATTGAACTAGCAGTCCTGCCTGTGATTACTAACCAAAGTGTGAATGTGTTATGGGCCCAGGTGAGTATGGTAAACCAAGCTAGTTGTCCTGCACGCTCTATCAGTACCTAGCTTGATTTTGGGCTAATCATTTCATTTCATTACTTTGTTCGATCTAATTTAAAACATAGATCATTAAAGTATGCATTTAAAAAAAAAAAATAATGATAATAAAAACAGTGACACTGTTCACAGTGCAATACAAGATCAGCCCCACAGCAGTAAAGTATAAAATGATCAGTGCAAATTCCACAATTCATCGGCTGTTATTTATACGATAAGGAATGCTAACATTCCCAGTTGTCCCATGTGGAAGTAGTTAATATGACAGAGCCCATCATCCTACGTTAACGAAGACAGATAAATCTAGGCTACATATTAGCATTTGTCTCCTAATCTAATAAGTGTCTTCTACGCGTACTAGCCCATAAGAATTAGCCTAAGCAGAAACATACAACGGGATCATGGAGCTTTTTCAAATAAAACCATGGCGTCTTAAAAGAGGTTTAATATATCTGGCTCTCTGGTCCCTATATAAATTGAAAAGAATGAAAAGGTGAAAATCAGACTGAGATGATAGGTTATCGCAAGGGCAAGTTGTAAGATCACTATAAGTATACCGTTTGTGAGGAAAGCCTAACATCAGGGGGATTAGATTTAAACTGAATTTACGAGTATGAATCTATGCTGCAGGTTCCTTACCCAATCCAGATAGGAATATTTCCCCTCATTCACTTGCGGAATCAAGCAATAGGTCTTTACAGTTGCTTTTAGCTTCTGGGACTTGTCCCTTTCGAATGCCAGCTTTGCCAATGCTAGCCCCTTAAGCCTCTTCTTAGGAAACCTGGCACAGGAGGAGGGATTTAGGAACAGCTCCGGGACTCCTCGTGATTGCAAAGTTGTTTTGACATACTCCAACCATGGGATCTTGTGGGCTTTGTCAAATGTAAGGTAGTTTGTCATGATAGATTGGTTAAGGTCCACTGTGGTCCGATTCCATATAGAATGCTAGAACATAACCAGGGCTACTCTCACCAAATCAGACACATAGGGCATACCCAGCTCTACATGAGAGACGTGGTTTGAAAAAGAGGAGGGTAATGAAACAATAGTTCGCTACAGAGATCACTTTGGTGATATAAATATTTTTTATTACTGTTACAGGTCTCAAGCCTAATCTCTTGGTAAAACCAACTGTCACCATAGTGCGATTCATTGTTTGCACCCTGCTAGTCACCATATTTGACCAGGTTTGTCTGGTGTAAAAAACAACCCCTAGATATGAAAAGGACTCTACAAAAGCCAATTAATGAGTTCAAACGTGGAACAACGGGGAGCTGTTTGTGAGGGGTAGTCCTGCCACTAAGATGAAAGTTTTTAATTCATTGGTCTTAAGGTCCATAGATGTCATAAAAGCCACATAGGTGTCAATTAGGCGTCGCAAAGCTATGCCTGTCCTGGCTACCAAAAACAGCTTTGTCTGCATATGCCAGAATTGGCAGGCGCCCAGAGGGGAGCTGTGTGACGTCAGGCGTACTTGTTTTTAGGTCTTCCTCCACTACATTTGTATAAAGTGTAAATAAAAATGGTGTGAGGACACATCTTTGCCTGACTCCTCTCATAATCCCAAATGGCCTAGTACATTCCCCATCCCTCCCATAACGGATTGATGCTGTCGCATGTGAGTACATTTGTCTTATAATAATAATCAACCTGGGGTATATGCCCATCGCAGCCATAATTGCCCAGAGTTTGGAATGGACTAAGCAGTCAAAAACTGCTAAAAGGTCCATAAAGGACATATATATATATATATATATATATATATATATATATATATATATATATATATATATATATATATATATATATATATATATATATATATATATATATATATTTCCTTCCTTACCTCTAGTATATTTGGAGATAATTAGGTTTATAGTTTAGACATTGGTCAATAGTGCCTCTACCCTTCTGGAATCCGTATTGAGAAGGCATCAGAAAATTATTTTCGGTTGCCCTTGTTTTCTAATCTATTTAGTATAACACACCCTAGAAGTTTAGCAGTGGAGTCTAAAAGGAAAACAGGACGATAGTTTCCAGGTTTTGACTTCTCCCCTTTCTTGTATATTTGCACTATGGCACTTGTTCTCCATGATGGGAGTGAGCTGGTCTTAGAGAGTTCATTAAAATGTTGGATAACAGTGGGGCACATAGATCTTGATGCTCTAAGAAAAAGTTCATTGGGCCCCATCCGGCCCTGGTGCTCTAGCACAACTGCATTTATCGAGGGCGGCCATTATTTCCTCCAGGTTAAAAGGTATGGGGTTAACAGGGGTCTCTACGGGGGGTGTAAGATTTGTTCTCTATTACGGACACCCCTCCAAATATCACCTCAAAATGTTCCACCCATGCATCTTCATCCACATGATTATCTAATAATTTCTCCTGCTCTTTCTTAACCCCTTCCATGCTCCTTCGATGCTCCTGTCGGCCAACGGCTGATGGGAGCACTCACTCCCTGCTGCTGCGCGCGACCGTTGGCAGTCGCAGCCCTGCCCACCCATTAGAAAGCCCGCACCGTAGCGGAATTGCAGCGGCAGTTAAGGCGTTAAAGAAAGGGGCATTTACTATCTTCCAGAAGTCCCTGCTACTGTTAAGGGCTGCAGCTTTAGCCAGGTTTTCCCATGACTCGTCTTTTATCTTAAGTTACAGTGCTTTACGGGCTCTCTTATAAACCATCCGAAGTAACTTTATCTGTGTTTTAGTCCTAGGCAGTAGTTTCAAAGCCTCACGGAGGTTCTTTAAGGCCTGGGAACAGTTTGGGTCGAACCACCGTGTTTCAGGCCTATTTCTATTGGATCTGCGCCGTGGAGGGCTCATTTTATCTCCTCAAGGATTTCAATAAAATTATTCATCATAATATCTGGAGGAGTAACCAGATCCAGGCAATTTATAACCAATTTCAGCTTATTAGTTATAACTTCCTTAATGTTTTTGGTCTTGTCAATGTTATCCCATTTCAGCTGATAACCATTTAACCTGGCCATAATTGGATTTGGTGTCCTCTCTGCTTGTGTGGGGTGGATTCCAGAGCCAGAAAGCTCAAGAAATAATGATGTGTGGTCGCTAAAATTTGACCCAATTGTATCCGTATGCCAAAGGTATTCCTGACAATTAATAGTTGCCACTATATAATCTAGTGTAGCGAAAGAGGTACCCCCCAAAAAATATTTTATAGTCCTCCAGCTTAAATTTTATTTAAAAATTCCAGATTCAATGAGGCTAGGAGCCTATTTAAGGTGTTCCATAATCATGGTGCATAAAGTGAACTAGTGGGTCTTCCTCTATGTCAAGCATACCACAAACCGTACCCAATGAATTGGGGCATGGTTGAGAATTAAAATCACCTAACCATATAATATAGAGTACTTTGCACCGCCAAAGTTGTTATTGTAATAGTTTATTCATAGCCAACAGTGGTGTTGTCCTCCTTCAAAGGCCAGGAAGTGAAAATAAGGGGAATTAAATTAAAGTTATTAAACCCCCTTTGGGTCTTTCAGCTAATTAAGGAATCACGTTGGCTTGAAAAGAATGATAACCACATATAAATATTGGGTCTACAGCCCATGTCTCCTGGAGACATATAATTTCTCTATCCTGCCATAGGGCTATCCATTCCTGCTCATCCAGCTTTGATGCAAGACCTCCCACATTCCATGTGGCCAGGTATATCCCCCTCTTATGTTCATCCGTCTGGTTTAAAGGAGGTTATACACTTGGGCTACTTAGAAGGTCCTTATCATTGAATATATTATCGTCTAATATCCCCTACATGGTGTTATCCTACACCCAGACCTCTGTTCAACAGAGGTATGGGAGGACTCACCAATAGTGTTTAGGATACCTGTGTTTCCCGCTACAGGTAGTCAGTCGCAAGCCTCCAAGTCACCTAAAGGAGCACATTTATTAGCTAGCTCAAGTCTCAGGATAATCTATGGTAACTAAAGGGATCACGTAATGGGAGGAGAGGGGCATAAGGGATTGTACAATGGTTTCGTGATTCGAGGGGGCAGGCATGATGTGGCACTGTAGAATTTCCCCTGGGGAAAAACTGAGATCTGGTTAGAGAGTGGAGAATAGTCTGTGGATCTCTCAACATGTTTCTTACGGCATGCTGGTTGTTAAAATTAGTAACAACAGTGTCTTCATTGATGTTTCTGGGGTGTGGGACATTTCCCATCACACCCTTCTGGCCATTATAATATGTTTATCCAGGCTGAAGCCCCAAGGAGGTTGGCCTTTAAGATGTGTACTAAACCAATGTACTACTTTGTTCATTATCTGGTCTGTATCATCCTTTTGGTCTCTATGTAACAGAGAGACATTGGTCATCACTAAAACTTAGGGTAGTGCTGCGGGGGGTAAATCTTACGCTTGTTGCTGGCTATGTCGTTCTGATAGAGCTTCAGCAGCTCGGGGTGCTTCACTGCCCAACCCTACTCTACTTCCCTTTATTAGTACTGTAGGTTCAGTAACCCGGGGGTGGGGGGCTTATGTTTCCTACATGTGTGATACTGATTGCGTCTATACATTGTAGGGGGAGTATGTCGAGGAATAATAGGTGGTATCATAGTGGTTATGGTATGAGCCTGGTTTACATGCCTTAGGGCACTATGTCTCCCGCCTGAGGTCACCGCTGAGTCCCCCAAAAGCCCTGGGGCACCATTCACTGTTGACAAATGAGTTGGACGTGTTGCTATAGTGCACCCATTAATTAAAAGATCTAGTTTTTCCTCTAACTTCCCCAGCCTGCAGTTTAGGGGTTAAGTAATCCTTGTACCAATTGTTCCAGTTTTGAAATCATACCCTCACGTACCCCCATCACACAGTTTTTTCCCACCAATGCCGCTATCGGTTTTGTGACGTCTTGAGCAGCTTTATTTGCTTGTGTAGACCTTGTGGTTCTAGTATTCTGTTTCCCTGCATTACGTTTCTGCTTGGCCGCTGGAATGAGTTCCGATCCATTAGACCCTGGGGACTCTATTTGGGGAGGAACATTCATAGTCACAGTTCCTGGAAAGTTTGAAGGGACACCGGTATCAAGTTTGCCTGTTAATGAGAACTCATAAGAAGAAGAAGGTGCTATGAGAGGGCCAGATCTTTTACCTTCCTCTATTGAGAGCCAGCACTCTGTAAGCTCAATTTCGTTGAGAGCGCACTTACGGCCCTGACTAGGAAAGAGACAAGAGTGTTTACTATTGCCCCCCTGTTTGCGCTGCAGCTTTGTGCTTACTCATCTTTAGATATCTCCGGTGCGGTACTCACTTAGTGCAGTTCGAGAGCCTTATTTCGACAGTCCCCGGATAGTAGGCGTTAGGGAGTGGCCCAGCCCAGCCTCTTCCGGGCTCTGATGGGCGTGGACGGGCCCGCCCATGGCGTGGCCCGGGCACGTCCGCGCGCGTCCTGCGTTGCGGGATCCATGGCCCCCTCCTGGTGCGTCCTCGGCAGTAGCAGCATGTGGGCGTGCCTCTAATGACCCCGGGAGATGTAGTCTCTCTAGGCATGGTAGGGCAGGCAGGCAAATCCAGCAGTGTTACGGGCTCCCTCCTGAGTGCCTCCTGGCGCGTGAGCGGCATGCGGGCATGCCTCTAATGACCCCAGGAGAGGTAGTCTCTCTAGGCACGACACGCCCTGCGGGAGCCCTGAACCCTTCTTAAGTGCCTCCTGGCCCTGCACCTAAGCTCATGCAGTGCTTAGCCTTTGGCTGTGCATAGCATGGAGCTGGGCACCCCTCAGGGGTCAGTAAAAATGCCAGGACCTGCACCCAACCCCATGCTGCACATGGTCAAAGGCTGTGCTCAGCAGCAGGTGGCTGGGCACCAGTGGGGGGTTAGGTGCAGGCCTTGCACACACCCTCATGCACACATTCTTTGGCCATGTGTGGCATGAGGCTAGGCACCCGTCACAAGGTCTGCCCACAGGTCAGGCCCTGCGGGCAACAGAATGCCCTGCACGACCAAAGGCTATGTGCTGTAGGGGGGTAGGTAGGGTAGGGTTCCCCTGATGGGACTAGATGCAGGACCTGGCCGCAAGCTAGGCCCTGTGTCTAAGCCCACGCTGCGCACAGCCAAAGGCCATGCACAGCAGGTGGTTGGGCAACTGTGGGGGTTTCGTGCAGGATCTGCGCCAAACCTCATGCCACTCACAGCGATGGACATCTTGATTTAAGTAAAATAAACATAGAATTGAATTGAAAAAAGACAAAAGTTAAAGTGCTGTAATAGTTAGAAATTGTAAGAATATGGAACATTACATGAAAAAAAAACCTTAGAAATTCATTGAAAAAAATCATAGTTTAAGGTGCTGTCATCAATTGTCATTTCAGCTATTGCAGTGATATTATCCATGATGTAATCAAACATGTCATGAGGGATGTAATAGTGGAGTTAATGGGCAGTGCATGGCAAGGTATCGAGTTATAGGTACTTTAAGGCATGAATTATAGTTACTTGATGTAGGAAGGTGGATACCTGACTATGGTACCCCAGATTGTTTGCCTTGTGTTTAGCTGGTTTTCGACTTAGTTGGCCTGGGATCCTGCTAATCAGGGTCCCAGGCTATCTGCTCTCTCTTTAAATGGACTCCATGTACTATAGGTACATCACCAATTTGGTACTGGACACCTTATCAGCCCCTGTACAGTGCACTATAGATGCCCAGGGCATAGCTGCATCCAAGGCCACCAGTGGCTGCAGCATATCTTTTACCACCCCTGGCTGGTACTTAAATCGTCACACCTGGCTGTTCACACAGCTGGGGCAAGGTGGTGTGGTGTACTCACCCCTTGCTTAGATATAGTATACCTATGTCTAAACCTATATCTGGACACATATACACCTATAAGTCACTCCTATGGCAGGCCTTTACAATCCTGGAGGCAGAGTGCTTGATTTTATGTGAGATGGTGCTATAGCATGAGCTGAGCCTGTCTGCAGTGTTCGGAACCATTTCCTTACTGCTGTTCCAGTGATACTGCCATACCATATACTCTTAAGTGCATTATAATCCTCGCGGTTAATGCTAACTTTGGTTTGGCTTTATCAAAACATGTCGTGTTTGGTGTCATACACTTTGGAATACTACCCCCTCGCCAGTTCTGGCGACGGGGGTAGCATTCCACCCTTCTAGAGGGAGAAGACATGTTACTTTGCTTTAAACGCGGTTAATCCTAACCAGAGCCTCAGCATCACAAAATGGATGCTGCTGCCCCGACACAAGTATGACCTCCTGCTGCTGACCAAAACTTGGCAGGGGAGGCCTGGACAAAGGGTTTCCTGTCACAGGGAGGTGTTACACCACCCCAGACAGGAGATAGTGGATTGGAGCAGGGAGGGCTGAAAGAAACTAGACACTGCCTGGGGTGCACAAGGTGTCCCAGGCAAAATCCAGTCAAACCGGTTCTGGGGCTAACCAGCCCCAGTCCTGGTGCAAAACTGGACAAAGGGAAAGGGGTGTAACCACCCCCTTCCTGGGTCCCACCCATAGGAGGGACCTAGCAGGTAATCCAGCCCCTTGATTTGGAATAAAGGTAGGAGCTGTGCAGATGCACATCAGATTATCCTGACTGAAACTTATGAAACAAAACTCTGGACCCTTCGACATCCCACTCGACGTGGAAGACTGAAGAATCTCCCATGTGGTCAAGGAGTGACCACCCTGTGCAAACAGGCACCATCCAGCACCTCAACGTTTGCTTTGTTGCAGTTCCGCCGGAACTCGAGCATCAGAGATCGACAGAGATCAACAAGACCCAGCGTGCCTGCCTTCTAACAGCCCGATCCACAGTCCCTGTAGAGCTGAGACCCGTGGAGGCGACCTGAAGCGTGGGGCCGGCCATCTTGGACAAACTACGAAGCGCTGACTGTGCGGCATCCAAGGCTCCCTTGAAGCTGTGCATTGGAGTTTGAGAAGCTCCAGCCCCGAGCAGCTTTTGCACCAAAGCTCACCCCTCCCGACTCATCGAGTGCTGCGTGGGGCCCTTTTGCATTTTCCTGCTTGATGCGTTGATCCGGTCGCTTGCCCGTTGGCTAGTGGCCCCAGTACCGACGAACCTTTGAATTTGCTCTACTAGTCTGGTTGCTCCAGACTCGCCCTCGCTCCCCTGAAAAGGAGCACCCGCTCAGACCTTGCTGGTCCGAGTAAGAAGCGATCTTCGAATCCTGCATGGGTTGCCTTTGCCAAGGCCTGTTGACTCTGATCCGGAAGCCGACACCGCTGACAGCGAGAGCCTTTGTGGGACAGCTCGTGATTCACTCCAGGACATCCTCGGTGCCCCAAAGTCCACGTGGCAGTGGAGACAAGCTTCACAAAAACCACCTGATTGCGCCAGACATCGCCTGGTTCCTTCCTGGTTCCTTCCTGGTCACTGGCTAGTGACCCAGACTCTGTTCCCTCTGCTTTCAGGTACTCTACATCTTCAATCCACCCTTCGATCACACCGGACACTTCTCTTCTGGACGCCTGCAGCATCTTCATCTCCAGGCACCATAGAACTGCGTGACGAAACCCGACACATCTTTGCACCTGTGCACCCGCTTCCTGTGGGTGAGGTAACTCTTGAACGCCGGTGCTCCTGTTGTGGTCTACACCTCTAGTGTCTAAGTCTAAAGTTTTGTCCTTCTAGTCCAGTCGGAAGACTCTTAAAACTGTAACTCGATAACTTTTACGCACCATTGACTTTGCATTGGTGCATGTGTGTGCTTTAAGCGCTGCACCCGAATCCCGCGGGCTACTCCCGTCCTAACTGCTGTTAGTCCAGTGTAGTCCCAGCGATTCCCAAGGCCCTAGGCCTTACCACTGATCGATTAGTGATACTTATACCACTTTTTTGATATATGGTTTGAGTGGCCACCGGCCTCATCCATAACTGTGCAACTTTCATATGTTATATTGTGCTTTTGTTTAAACGCTTGTGCTTCATTGCTCATAAAGAGTAGTGGGGATTATTCTGAGAATAAATACATATATTTTTATAATATATAATTTGTGTGGTGTCCTTTCATTTGAGATTACAGGATTGCATATGGTAAAACAGCTGGCTTCACATGTCCTCTTGAGTTAAGCCTTTAGGCTGCTTAGTCCATGCTACCTCTAGGATAGCTTGTCTTTAAGGTTGACTTACAACCACCACCATAAGGGATTGTTTGGACTGATATAAGGTGCCCCCAGAATTGGAGACATCATACATCAGGCCAACTTCTCACATTGGTGGGCAGCGGTACGGATTTGAGCTTGCTGTTGGTTTACCTTTGCAATCTTTTATCAAATTGAAAGATCACATTAAGTACCATAGGTACATATAAACAAAGCTTAGCATATTTAAGTTCTACTGAACTTAGTAGTTGTAGGTAGAAGGACTTAGCACACCCTGACTACAACTCACTAGCAAGGTACAGTAGGAAAACACTTAGTGTAGGTAAGTGCATCCCTTACACCTCACTAGAGTCATGTCTGGCACAGGTGAAGCTCAGAGCACTCTACCTGTGGTGGTTGACCCTCCACAGGCAACCTCCAGCTATGACAAATTCAGCCTTAGAGACTTGAGTGCCTTGTGCACTGCAAGGAAGCTGAGAAAGGGTCACAACCCTACCATTCCTGTCCTGATAGCCATCCTGGAGAAGGATGATCTTGAGAAAGGTAGAATAGTCCCCTCAGGGTCAGGGGAAGCAGTGATCCCCCCAGATAATGAGAACACCACCCCAGAAGATGAGGAGGAGGACCCAGAGTCAGGTGATGATGTAGAAAATCATCAAGGGGATAGCCAGGTACCAGTTGGGAGGCTTAGCCAAGCCAACTTGGTCCTACATGGGAATGGAGAAGGGAACCACTTCTCCAGACCCAATAGCAGAATTCTCCCAGGCAATAGAAGAGAGAGAACTCCTTCCAGGGATTCTCACATTTCTAGTGCCTCAAGAGAATCTCAGAGGGGAATGACTTCCCCCCAGAGGAAAGAGCATAAGGACAGGATAAGAGCTGTTAGACTCCAAATAGAGAGGGAGGAAGTAGCCCTGGCCCAAGCTAAACTTGCCTTGGCAAGAGAACAAAGATTATGTGAGGATAAAGACAGGTCCTATGACCATAGAAACCTGAGTAAGATTGTGCCCCCCCTACAGAGATGGGGATGATATCCACAAATGGATAACTGCTCTGGAGAGGGCCTGCATGGTACAGCAGGTCCCTCAGATCAGTGGGCAGCAATCTTGTGGCTCTCCTTTTCCGAGAAAGGGAGAGATAAGCTCCTCACTGTTAGACCTGAGGATGCTAAAAACTACTCTGTCTTGAAGAGTGCTCTTATTGATGGGTTTGGCCTAACCACCGAGCAATACAGGTTGTTGTTCAGAGACACCCAAAAAGCACAGACTCAGGACTGGACTGATTTAGTAGATTGTGCTACTAAGGCTCTGGAAGGTTGGCTACATGGCAGCAAAGTACATGACTATACAGGATTGTATAATTTGATTATGAGGGAGCAGATCCTAAGTAATTGTCAGAACCAGCTTTTACACCAGCACCTGGTGGACTCAGATCTGACCTCTCCACAAGAATTGGGTAAGAGGGCAGACAAATGGGTCAGCACCAGGATTAGGCCTAAGAATCAGGGTAATGACCAAAAGAAGGATACTTCCAAGGCTCAAGAGAAGGGTGGGGATAAATCTAAAGACAAGTCTCCCACAGGGCCCCAAAACTCCAAGAATGGGGGTGGGTCCCAAAACAACTCCTCTACCCAGAAGAAACCTTACTGCCATGACTGTAAACAGCCTGGCCACTGGAAAACAGACAGCTGTTGTCAAAAGAATAGCAATAAAGAAAATATTCCTCCAAGTAAAGCTCCAACACCTCCTGTTACTGTCGGCAGTAATCCCCCAGGTGGTGGGAGCACCCCCAAGAATTTGGGTGGGTTTACTTTTGGAACTCAGGTGGACTCTGGCCTAACCAGGTCCCCTAATACAGATACTCTTGTCTATGAAAATGGCATGGGGTTTGCCAACTTTACTGATTGCCCAAACACTTTGAGCAAGTATAGACAGGAGCCCATCATCAATGGTCAAAAAGTTGAGGCCTACAGAGACACAGGGGCTAGTATCACTATGGTGACTGAGAACCTAGTCCCCTCAAGGCAACTTTTACCTGGTGCCACATATCAGGTGACTAATATTGATGGAGTGCAGAAGAATCATCCCATGGCAG
This sequence comes from Lissotriton helveticus, assembly GCF_964261635.1. NCBI lineage: Eukaryota > Metazoa > Chordata > Amphibia > Caudata > Salamandridae > Lissotriton > Lissotriton helveticus. The sequence continues at coordinate 1,191,924,747 of NC_136067.1, forward strand.
TAGTAAATCTCAGCTGGGGAGGTGTCACTGGCCCAAAGAGAGTGGCAGTGTCAAAAAACTTGCCTGTAGATTGTCTACTTGGGAATGATTTAGAAATCTCAGCCTGGGCTGAGGTTGAACAGGAAACCCATTCTAAAATGGTAAATGTCCATGGAAAGGTTAGTGGGGCTGTGCTGGCCACAGCCCCAATCCAAGATGTCCTTCCTGAAAAAGTTGGTAGGGCTGTGCAAGACTCAGCCCCACCTTCAGCAGAATCCCTTCCTGAACAAGTTAGCAGAGCTGTTATGGTAACAGCCCATACCCAAACTGAGTCCCTTCCTGAAAAGGTTGGTGGGGCTGTGATGGACACAGCCCAAACTCAAACTGATTCATGTGCCTGAAACAATGGATCACTCCACACAAACAGAAAGCATTGAGGAGCAAGAGAAATCTCCCTCCCACCAGACATTAGGAAAGGATCAGCCTCCTCAGGGAACTGATCTTACCCCTTGTGAAGAAACTGCCCCAGAGGTAGTCAGGCCTGGCCTGGCAGAACCCCTGATGTCAGTGGACCCTTCCAAGGTGGGACCCAGTCTGGAGCAGGTAACCTGCCCCTCTCTACCCTGCCTCAGTCAGCCCAGGACAGCAGAGGTCAAGGAGGTCAGTGAGCCCCAAAGGGCTCCCTGTCAAATAAAACACCCCCATCAGCAGATTAGGGGCACCAAAGCTAGCAGCCCTAGCAAGGTAAAAACTTTAAAAATTCCTGAGGGATCCCCCTTACAGCTAGTTAGGGACCTCCCCCAGATGGACACTGTTGGGCACAGCCAAACCTGGGACCCCAAGGCCCCAAACCTGACCTGTCGCTCCAGTAAGCCAACAGAAGGGACCCAGCCTCCAGCTGTAGGCAGCCAGAGGTTGACCCTGAGAGCACAGTGCAACTCAGTCAAGGAAAGAAAGGCACACATGGTGGAAAATGATTGAAGGAAGCTGAGCCCTACATTAGTGGAGCTTCACTTCAGTACTCCATCTCAACACCAGCCTTTTACTTTGCCAAAACACACCACAGGTAGTGATTCCCTATGGTGGAGACCCTCTGATACCCCTAGGGTGAGGGATTGCTTAGTGGACCATGAAACAGGTGAAACCATGCTAGTGCAGGTACTTCCTTATATGGCCACTTAGGCAATATAGGCTTACCTGGTCAAGGATAGCCTTATCTCCTTTCGTTTGGGGGGGCTATGTAGGAAGTTGGATACCTGACTATGGTTACCCCAGATTTTTTGCCTTGTGTTTAGCTGGTTTTCGACTTAGTTGGCCTGTGATCCTGCTAATCAGGGCCCCAGGCTATCTGCTCTCTCTTTAAATGGACTCCATGTACTATAGGTACATCACCAATTTGGTACTGGACACCTTATCAGCCCATGTACAGTGCACTATAGGTGCCCAGGGCATAGGTGCATCCAAGGCCACCAGGGGCTGCAGCATATCTTTTGCCACCCCTGGCTGGTAGTTAAATCAACACAACTGGCTGTTCACACAGCTGTGGCAAGGTGGTGTACTCACCCCTTGCGTAGATATAGTATACCTATGTCTAAACCTATATCTGGACACATATACACCTATAAGTCACTCCTATGGCAGGCCTTTGCAATCCTGGAGGCAGAGTGCTTGGTTTTATGTGAGATGGTGCTCTAGCATGAGCTGAGCCTGTCTGCAGTGTTCGGAACCATTTCCTTACTGCGGTTCCAGTGATACTGCCATACCATATACTCTTAAGTGCATTATAATCCTCGCGGTTAATGCTAACTTTGGTTTGGCTTTATCAAAACATGTCGTGTTTGGTGTCATACACTTTGGAATGCTACCCCCTCGCCAGTTCTGGTGACAGGGGTAGCATTCCACCCTTCTAGAGGGAGAAGACATGTTACTTTGCTTTAAACGCGGTTAATCCTAACCAGAGCCTCAGCATCACAAAATGGATGCTGCTGCCCCGACACAAGTCTGACCTCCTGCTGTCGATGGAAACTTGGCAGGGGAGGCCTGGACAAAGGGTTTCCTGTCACAGGGAGGTGTTACACCACCCCAGACAGGAGATAGTGGATTGGAGCAGGGAGGGCTGAAAGAAACTAGACACTGCCTGGGGCGCACAAGGTGTCCCAGGCAAAATCCAGTCAAACCGGTTCTGGGGCACTCCAGCCCCAGTCCTGGCACGAAACTGGACAAAGGGAAAGGGGTGTATCCACCCCCTTCCTGGGTCCCACCCATAAGAGGGACATAGCAGGTAATCCAGCCCCTTGATTTGGAATAAAGGTAGGAGCTGTGCAGATGCACATCAGATTATCCTGACTGAAACTTATGAAACGAAACTCTGGACCCTTCGACATCCCACTCGACGTGGAAGACTGAAGAATCTCCCTTGTGGTCAAGGAGTGACCACCCTGTGCAAACAGGCACCATCCAGCACCTCGACGTTTGCTTTGTAGCAGTTCCCGCCGGAACTCGAGCAACAGAGATTGACAAGACCCAGCGTGCCTGCCTTCTAATAGCCCGATCCACAGTCCCTGCAGAGCTGAGACCCGTGGAGGCGACCTGAAGCGTGGGGTCGGCCATCTTGGAAAAACTATGAAGCGCTGACCGTGCAGCATCCGAGGCTCCCTCGAAGCTGTGCATTAGAGTTTGAGAAGCTCCAGCCCCGAGCAGCGTTTGCACCGAAGCTCACTCCTCCACACTCATCGAGTGCTGCGTGGGGCCCTTTTGCATTTTCCTGCTTGACGCATTGGTCCGGTCGCTTGCCTGTTGGCTAGTGGCCCCAGTACCGACGAACCTTTGAATTTGCTCTGCTAGTCTGGTTGCTCCAGACTGGCCCTCGCTCCCCTGAAAAGGAGCACCCGCTCAGACCTTGCTGGTCCGAGTAAGAAGCAATCTTCGAATCCTGCGTGGGTTGCCTTTGCCAAGGCCTGTTGACTCTGATCCGGAAGCCGACACTGCTGACAGCGAGAGCTTTGTGGGACAGCTTGTGATTCACTCCAGGACATCCTCGGTGCCCCAGAGACCACGTGGCAGTGGAGACAAGCTTCACGACAACCACCTGATTGCGCCCGACATCGCCTGGTTCCTTCCTGGTTCCTTCCTGGTCACTGGCTAGTGACCCAGACTCTGTCCCCTCTGCTTTCAGGTACTCTACATCTTCGATCCACCCTTCGATCACACCGGACACTTCTCTTCTGGACGCCTGCAGCATCTTCATCTCCAGGCACCATAGAACTGCGTGACGAAACCCGACACATCTTTGCACCTGTGCACCCGCTTCCTGTGGGTGAGGTAACTCTTGAACGCCGGTGCTCCTGTAGTGGTCTACACCTCTAGTGTCTAAGTCTAAAGTTTTGTCTTTCTAGTCCAGTCGGAAGACTCTTAAAACTGTACCTCAATAACTTTTAACCACCATTGTCTTTGCATTGGTGCATGCGTTTGCTTTAAGCGCTGCACCCGAATCCCGCAGGCTACTCCTGTCCTAACTGCTGTTAGTCCAGTGTAGTCCCAGTGATTCCGAAGGCCCTAGGCCTTACCACTGATCGATTAGTGATACTTATACCACTTTTTTGATATATGGTTTGAGTGGCCACCGGCCTCATCCATAACTGTGCAACTTTCATGTTATATTGTGCTTTTGTTTAAACGCTTGTGCTTCATTGCTCATAAAGAGTAGTGGGGATTATTCTGAGAATAAATACATATATTTTTATAATATATAACTTGTGTGGTGTCCTTTCATTTGATATTACAGGATTGCATATGGTAAAACAGCTGTTTTCACATGTCCTCTTGAGTTAAGCCTTTAGGCTGCTTAGTCCATGCTACCTCTAGGATAGCTTGTCTTTAAGGTTGACTTACAACCACCACCATAAGGGATTGTTTGGACTGATATAAGGTGCCCCCAGAATTGGAGACATCATACATCAGGCCAACTTCTCACACTTGAGATAAATATGACTATTGAATTTCAGTGGTTTTCTGAATTTAAAACTATATGTTTTAACTGACTTGTTCACTTAACTATAATGTCCCCCTTTAGCCTTTGTTCACTGAATTTCTAAGTTTTTCCATGCAAAGTAAAATATTATTACCATACTTAACTATAATGTCATTTAGCCTTTGGTCTTTTTAGGAATTTTTAGGGTTTTTCTAACGTAAAGTAACATTTTATTTCCATACGTGATGCAAACCGGTGTGGGTTTGGCTGCAGCCAGACCCTGCACACAATCCCGTGCTCAGCGGGGGGTTGGGCACCAGGCAAAGCCCACAAAGTCCCATGGGGGGCACATAGCTGACTATGTGTTGCTACGATTTAAAGAGTCTTTTTAAATAAGACAGATCTATTGACTTTGTCAAAGAGTCAGAACACCAAAATATGAAAAGTGAGCCTATTGGCTTTCTGAAGGGGTCAACATATCAACATATATAGAGAAGACCTATTGTCTTTGTCAAAAAATCACCAATACTTATAAACAATGTGTATATCACTAATTCACACAGTACAATGTGTAACAAAAGTGATTACCATAAAACCGTTGATACGTTTTATTAACAAAAACCCATCTACATGTTTTTGATTTTTTCTTTTAATATTTTGTTTGCCCACAAAATGCAGCCATAACAACAACCATAGGACGACTCTCCATACCAGCTGAGGTCACAGAGGTACAGACTCCCCCAGAGGGGGCACAAACCCGTTGTAATAACTTAGCGGAATTCTTTTAATAAAACATTCAAAATATCTATTTATCCTTTCCAGCTTCTTGGAATGACTCAAGTCTCTGTCAAACTGCAGAGCTGGTTTCAGATCTGCAGTTTTGATTAGGGCAAGTCCTTCCCCTAGTCTCTACTTCTCTTGATCTGATTATGTCTAAAGTAATCTCAGGCTCTCCCATTGATCTTGCCCCCCCTCAGCATCTTACCCTGGTTATCGCCCCCATTCGCCCTGCTATTTTGGACATGCTAAATCTATCCTTTTCCTCCGGTACGGTCCTCCCGCATGGAAATGTGCTCAGGTGAAGGATCTTCTAAAGAAACCTACCCTCGATCAGTCCAAGTTAACTAACTATCGTCCCATCTCTCTTCTTCCCTGGTTGAGCAAGTTGCTTGAGAAACATGTGAACACTACGTTGGTAGAGTGTTTGGAGTCTAACCATCTTCTCCACTGCTCTCAAACAGGCTTTCGTCCCCAGCTAACGACAGAGATCGCCCTTGTGGCAGTAACTGAGGAAGATTCTGGACATGGGGGGCATGGCAGCAATCTTTCTTCTTGACCTCTGTGCCGCATTCAACACTGTCAATCACAATATCCTGATTTGCTGCCTTAAGAACCTTGGAGTAACTGGCACGGCCCTAGCCTGGTTCCAGTCCTTCCTCACGGATCGCTCTTTTCATGTGTTTGAAGGTGATGCAGTGTCTAACCAGTTGTCGCTCAGCTGTGGGGTACCTCAGGGCTCGTCCCTGAGCCCCACGTTATTTAACCCCTTCCATGCTGCCGTCGGCCATTGGCCGACGGCAGCAATACCTCGCTGGTGCTGCCGTCGGCCAATGGCCGACGCGGCCCCGCCTGTTTTGCGGAAGTGCCGCACTTCCGCAAAATCGGCTGGGAAGCCGAGGGGTTAACATCTTTATGATCCCCTTGGCCAAGATTGTCCATCCGTTCGGCCTAAAGATCATTACCTACGCAGAGGACACTCAGCTTGTGGTGGCATTAAACCATCCCGAGAGGTCATCTGGCTCCTTGGGTCCCTGCCTAAAGGCAGCAGCCGAATGGATGGAACGCTCATGCCTCAAGCTCAACGGGGATTATACTGAGCTAATGCTCCTCAGCAATACTTCCTCCTTCAACCCCGCTCTCCTCTGGTCGGTCTGCCTCGGCCCTGCACCAGATCCAAAAGCCCAGATCAAGAGCCTGGAGATGTAGCTTGATAGTGCTCTCAATTTCAATTACCAGGCTACCAAGCTCTCAGCTTATTTGGAGAGTAGGGGTGAGAGGTCCCGATCCCTTTCTAGCCATATATTGAGCATCAATTTTCTTCTTTTGTTCTTGCCCTGAACAGGGGGAAACCCCTAACCCCCTAATCTGACTAAAGTTTCAACAGGGTTGTTAGGGCAAGGTTCGCTTTTTGTAATCGTCGCAGAAAAAATTCCAATCACACGCTGTAGTAAAATATCTCTCCGTCGATGCTCCATCGACCGAGAGATATTTTACTGCAGCGACATTATGCCCGAAAGTTAGAGAAACAAACTATTCGAATCGACTGAGTTCCTCCTGATTCATACGTTATTCCTACTTACCGCTCTGAAGACGCCCCAGTCCGGATGGCCGTGTAAAGGGGCGAAACACGTGTTGGTTGCTCTGCTCACTCACTATCGAGGATAGAGGGACAACACCACTAAAAATAATCTACAAAACGACTCGGTGTGGGATTGGAATTTTTTCCGCGATGATTACAAAAAACAAACCTTGCACTAATAACCCTGTTAGTACCAAGCTCTCAGCCACCTGTTACTGCTTAATGAGGTTGCTGCGTAAGATCCTTCCCCTTCTTCCCCCCAGGCGAGAAGGATTATGGTTCAAGCTCTTATTCTGTCTCACCTGGATTATGGTAATGCCTTATATCTAGGATCCTCTCATTTTATCATACATAAGCTTCAGGTGATCCAGAACTGTGCGGCCCTCTTGCTCTCTCAGACCCCCGCAGGCCATCTGCCAAACCTGCTCTAAGGAGCCTTCATAGGCTGCCTGTTAGGCGAGAATACTATTCAAAGCCATGTGTTTGGCCTATAAGGCCTTTTGGAGGAAGGGCCTGGACATTATCCATCCCCTCATCACCCCCTAGCATCCTTCACGGAACCTCCACTCCAGTTCCTCTTTCCTTGCCGTCTCTACCAAAATACAAAGATCAAGATGGGACGGACGCTCCTTTTCTTTCAATGCCTAAACTCTCTGGAATACCCTCCCTTTAGACCTCTGGAAGGAGCCAAATCTAGTGGCGTTCCGGAAACTCTTGAAACCTGTCTCCTTAAGGACTCTTTTAAGCTTTCTGTCTCATATCCATATGCGTCAGTCTGCAGCGCTGGGAGGCCTCAGGGTAGCCATGCGCGATACAAGTTCAAATTCATTCATTTTTTCATAGGATTGCTTTGAAAAAAAATGTTAAGCCCTTCTGGGATAATGTTTTCAACGACCCAGGACACTTACTGTTTTTTTTTAATGTAACTGGGGGATTGCTGCCTACCCACAGCCCTCCACAACATTAAAAAAGAGCTTGTTGGTACCCCTGCTCATTCTAGGGGCACCACCAAGATCTGAAAACTGTAAATTAGAAGCTTTTGAAGGGCGTTATGGGACACTCCTTGATGCAGCAGTGAATCATAAATGACCACCTGCTGCTGGTCATTTATTATTCATTCATTTTTTCAATTTTTGTGTGTCCCAGTGCCCACCCCCGACACCCATATTTTTAATTATTTTTGGAAGCTGTGGGGGAGCCCCAGGAGCCCCTCAGCCCTTGTAGTACCATGTAAGCTGCCATATAGGCTGTGCAGGAGCTGGAAACTCTTTTTAAACAGTTTTAAAAAAAATTTAAATAGGGGTGCCCCGGTGCTCATTTGGGGCTCCCTACAGCATTTTTTTATGTTGGTGAATGTGTGTCATGATGTAATCAGTGAAGTCAATTGAGATGTCATCAGTGATGCCACTGACCATGTCATGAGTGATGTAATATGTGAGGTCATAAGCAGCGCATTGCACAGGCATAAGTTATAGTTAGCTTAGCTAACTATAACTGCTAAATTTTTCTGGTTCTGTACAAGTCAAATGTCAGCATAACAATAACGTCCCTGTAACCTTTGGTTTTTCCATGGTATGGGTGTATGGATGAGTGAGAGGGTGTATGAGTGGCTGTATGTGTAAGGCATTGGGTGTTTGAGTGACTGTATGGGTGAGTAGGTAGGTGTGTGGGAAGGTATATGGTTAACTGATTACTATGCCAGTAGCTGTATGAGTGTATCAGTAGGTGTGCAAGTGTGTCTATATCTCTATGACTGGAACTGTGACTGGCTGTATTGATAAGTGAGTAGGTTCCATTAGTGGCTGCATGGGTGAGTTGAAGTGTTACTGGTTGTATGGATGTATGACTAGATGTGTGAGTGTTTTTATGGGTTTTGTAAATTAGTTTGTTAGTGATTGTGTGGGAGTAGGTGTATGACGCTTTATGGGGTGTAAATTAGTATGTCAGAGTTTCTCTGGCTGATGTCATCAGTGATGTCATTTTGGATGTCATCAGTGATGTTATCACTGATGCCACTGACCATGTCATGAGTGATGTAATATGTGAGGTCATAAGCCGTGCATTGCAGGAGTGGGAGTTATAGTTAGCTCAGCTAACTATAACTGCTGAATTTCTCTGGTTTTTTCCTAGTGAAATGTCAGCCTAACTATAACACACCTGTTACCTTTGTTTTTTTAGTGAATTTCTAAGTTTTTTAAAATTCTATTTCATAACTTTAACCTCCCTGTAACCTTTGTTTTTTTCAGTGAATTTCTAACTTTTTTAAATTCTATTTCATAACTATAACATCCCTGAATTGTTTTCTATAATTAGATATTGAACATTACATCTACATGGTGCACCGCTTATTGTTTTATTTGTCATGTACTTATTTCATAAGTAGGATAATCATCTTATTTTAAGATATTTTTGATTTTCATGATGATGTTGCAATTGCCAAGTACACATGTATACAGCGTGTTTTTAACAAAGTGTAAAACACATATATAGACATACTTTACATAAAGTTTCAGCACAGCTGTTTAGTGAGATACTAATTTAACTTTCCCCTTTGTATTCATTTGTTGAAATAACTACATAAAAACCAATTTTCCTTCTTCACAGCAACTCTGGAGGTCGCAATTACGTCAGTAGTCATGAGTACAAATGACAAAGTATGAAACTGATATATAGACATATTTTACATAAAGTTTGAGTCTAGCTGTTTAGTAATATAAGGTTAAACTTCATTTTAACAACGCATTTGACAAAAACAACAGTTAACTTGGAACATTGGAACTCATGAATAGAACATAACTACCAAACAAATACATTTCATCCACTCATCCATCAAACTACCCATTGTACCCAAACTAATTTTGAAAATTGTGCTGGTCAGTAAATTTTTGTCACTATTTCTACAAAAATAGAATGGATTAGAAGAATCAAACGAAGACCTATAACTGGTTGAAGTTCTTGAACAGTAGCAGGACTCAGCTGCACAGGAACAGTTTTGTCATGCAGTACCACCAACGAAAAAACTAAATATTGCTTGAGATTCTTTCACTATTCTATCTGGTAAATCAAAGACCACAACAAAATTGGTGAGATGCAGCATATGTGAGAAGACATTATCTCAAGGCACAGCAAAAAATATTCATGTGGTATCACAAACATGTTGTATCCCTTGAAAACATACCAGATGAAGCAACTTATAGTTACACAGAGAAAAGAAAAGAGTGACACCATCAGTCTCCAGACCTCCAGCCCCTGCTCCTGAAAACAAAGTTCCAGTTGAAGTGCAGAGAAGATGCAGTGAAATGTCGCCATAACTAATGCGTTTTGCTACCTTCTGCATGAACTATAACACCATCGTAACAGCTTTGAAGCAGTCTGTGGATGTAATTTTCCAGAATGGAAAAACCCCAGTTGTTAATTTTTATTCTTCTTTTATTGCAGCATAGCACTGTGAAAAATGTAAACAAAGAAGAATGTATTCGAATTTCATTTTGAACATTAGGCAACCAAAATAAGATACAATGGTGAAGTGGAAAAGAGACTTAGATGCAATTTAAGGTTCCTGGTATTATAGTATCACAGTTTAGTTTTTATCTGTATTAACAGAATGTAGTCCTGTAATGTTTTATAAATGTAATTCATCCAGTTAAAACAGTCTTTCATTTCTAACAACTAGCTGTAGACAATACCACTAACAGGCCGAATAATGTCTCAGAGGGTAGTGAGACAAAATATCGAAATTAAAATATCGATATACAATAATATCGATGTTTTAATTTTGATAGTATAGAATATCGATGTCCAAAATATCGACAGACAGAATATCGTTTTTTTAAGGTATGTATGTTACTAATATCGAATTTTACTAATATCGAAATTTTGTTTAGTGTTATGTATTTTAATGTGTTGTTTATATGTTTGTTAAACATGTTTTGTAATGTATGTTTGAAAATTTGTAAATTTGTTTACATTTTGCGTTTTAGTATCAGAGCGGGTTGTGGGTGTATAGGGGAATAGGGTGGGAAGTAATTTAATAATAATTAATTAATTAATATATGTTTGTAAATATTTTTTATTAATACTTAATTGGTAATTAATTAATATTATAATTGGGAAGTGAAAACAGGATATGCGAGCATTCAATGGCTGTGTACTAATATCGACGCCGTACACACAAAATCCAATAAACAGTGCAGACAACATAAGCACGAAGTGCTAAATCCTACCCAAAAAGAACACCACCCGACCCCCCGTCTGATCTAAAATATACGAAAAAATGAAAGAAGAAAAAGAAATACAAAAGAAAGAAAAAGAAAAGGGAAAAGGAATACAGCCAAAACCAAGAAGAATAAAGAAGGCCATAGGGACAAAAAATAATAAAAAACAACAACACCCCTCCCCCATCCCCCCACCCCGCACCCCTGCATGTGGCTACGGCCCACCCCCTAGCAGCGTGCCTGTCGCCCATTAGGAACCCGAAATATAGACAAGAGAATAAGAGAAACAAGAAGAAAGGGAATAAAACACAAAAGATAGAAAGAAGAAGGAAAAGAAGAAAACCAACAACCCACGAATGGGAAAGAAATGTGAGGGAGATTCCCAGTGTGGGAACCCCGACCCTCCCCCCACCACCACATAACGTTGGGGGTACTTAAAAATTAAAGTCAGAACAGTAGGAGCACCCACTAAAACAGGATGATGTAATCGTTACGCAGTTCAATGCAAACAGGAGGGTGAGGAACTCCCCAGTAGTGACAATGGCACCCGGAGCACACTCGAGACCCACGGGCCCCCAGGATCGATGGTACAGATCGCACACGTCTTGAGATGTCGGGACAGGTGGAAAGCACGAACTGGAGCACCCAGGTCAGTCCAGGAGAAACCAAAGTCTCGTAAAAGTCACAAGGAGCGGCCCATCGATCTCCAGCAACCGCCATCCACGGGGCCAAGCATACTGTAGTCGATCTGCTGCGAGCCTCCCAGGGGTATTCAAAGGAAGCATGTCCACACTGGAGCCACCATGAAGTCCCATCCATCACCGGCCGTAGCCCCTTCGCAGGGGATAGCAACAGTTATCTCGCAAGCAGTAACGGGCAAAACTAGTGATGGCTTACAAGGAAGCATTGGTTAAAAATAACCGGAACAGTCTCACGCCATTTCCAGAATAGAATGAAACGGCCCTTTAGAGATATCCGTTCGCCCTCTCTCAGCATCCAGCATACCCGGCCGCCGCCATATCTAGATAGAATCCATCAAGTCGCCATTTTCCCAGGAAGCACCACCACAGCGCAGTACAATAAGGCTGAAGAATCGCCGGCCCCCGCCAGAATTACAATTCACCGATGCCCCAGTTACAAAGTAACACAGGATAACAGTCTCCCCCACCACAGGGTATTGTTCACAGGCCCCCCCCAGCACGAAAATGACACGTCGATATCGTGCCCCACTGGCACAAGTGAGCCGGGGCGTGTAGCACAGTTCAGTACGCACAGGCAAGCATTGTACCTCCAGGGAGACAAAGCGCCATCCCCTTCGTCCGGCTGCTGATGAAAGGCGCTGGGGGGGGGAGGGGGGAGAAGCATCCAGCACAAAAGGGGCTGTGCATCGCGTCTTGTAGAGGGCTCCGGCGGTGTCGAGAGGTTCACTGAGCGCCATGGTGGGAGATCGGCGTCTCACAGGATAGTGTGGCTGCTGGTATTGAACCAGCAGCCGGGTGCACAACAGCGCGAGGTCCCGGTCGCCGGCATCAGACGGGCCGCCCAGAGCGGAGGAGCAGATCTTCGTCCCTGGGGCTCCGAATTTCGCCGGAATCGGACGCCCCATCACGGCGTCCCCTCCGAAGCACAAAAGCTCCGTTCTTGCGCGGGGCATGTAGGTAAATCGGGCGGCGAGGGGAGAAGGTCGGCGGAGCCGGGACTCCGTGCGGCCATCTTGGTCGCCGACCCGGCTCCGCCCCCTTTATTGTTATTGTTAATTAATAATTAATTGATAATTAAATAATATTAATTATGTAATTAAATTATTTAGAGTTAATGTGCTAATATATTTAATGTGTTGTTATTGTTAATTAATAATTAATTGGTAATTAAATAATATTAATTATGTAATTAAATTATTTAGAGTTAATGTGCTAATATATTTAATTTTTTGTTATTGTTAAATAATAATTAATTGGTAATTAAGAATTATTAAGTGAATAAATGATATGATTTATTTCTGTGTAGTGGGTTGTGTGTTTATAGGGGGATAGGGTGTGATATAATTAAATGTAATTAATTAAAGAGATTGTAATTTTCTTTGGTATTTATTGTTAATTAATTAGTAATTAATATGTGTTATTTAGTTCATTTATAATTACATCAATTTAGTAATATTAATTGTTATTAATTGATTAATTGAAATTTATATTAATTGTCTTTTTTATATGTGTAGTGTGTTGTGTGTTAAAGTGGGAGTAGTGTGGGAATTAATTTTTACCCCCATGCTATCCAACGCTTTCCCTACTGTTGCACCCTCTGGAGTGTGAATAGTAATTTTTACCCCTACGCTATCCACCGGGGAAACAACCTTTACAACGCAACTTTTACAACGCACTACCATTACAACGAAATTTTTACAATGCAAAAACCATTACAACGCATGTGTTTACAACGCATGTTTTTACAACGCAGGTACCTTTACAACGCATACCATTACAACGTAAGTATAGGTAAGTATATAATAATATTTTAAATTTTATATGTTTTAGTTTTTTTAAGGGGTATTTTTAGGGTTCAGGGTCAGTTTTCAGTTTTTGGGTAAAGGGGTATTTTTAGGGTTCAGGGTCAGTTTTCAGTTTTTGGGTAAAGGAGTATTTTTTGGGTTCAGGGTCAGTTTTCAGTTCTTGGGTAAAAGGGTATTTTTAGTGTTCAGGGTGAGTTTTCAGTTTTTGGGTAAAGGGGTATTTTTAGGGTTCAGGGTCAGTTTTCAGTTTTTGGGTAAAGGAGTATTTTTAGGGTTCAGGGTCAGTTTTCAGTTCTTGGGTAAAGGGGTATTTTTTTGGGTTCAGGGTCAGTTTTCAGTTTTTGGGTAAAGGGGTATTTTTAGGGTTCAGGGTCAGTTTTCAGTTTTTGGGTAAAGGAGTATTTTTTGGGTTCAGGGTCAGTTTTCAGTTCTTGGGTAAAAGGGTATTTTTAGTGTTCAGGGTGAGTTTTCAGTTTTTGGGTAAAGGGGTATTTTTAGGGTTCAGGGTCAGTTTTCAGTTTTTGGGTAAAGGAGTATTTTTAGGGTTCAGGGTCAGTTTTCAGTTCTTGGGTAAAGGGGTATTTTTTGGGTTCAGGGTCAGTTTTCAGTTTTTGGGTAAAGGGGTATTTTTAGGGTTCAGGGTCAGTTTTCAGTTTTTGGGTAAAGGGGTATTTTTTGGGTTCAGGGTCAGTTTTCAGTTTTTGGGTAAAGGGGTATTTTTAGGGTTCAGGGTCAGTTTTCAGTTTTTGGGTAAAGGGGTATTTTTAGGGTTCAGGGTCAGTTTTCAGTTTTTGGGTAAAGGGGTATTTTTTGGGTTCAGGGTCAGTTTTTAGTTCTTGGGTAAAGGGGTATTTTTTGGGTTCAGGGTCAGTTTTCAGTTTTAGGGTAAAGGGGTATTTTTAGGGTTCAGGGTCAGTTTTGGGTTTTTGGGTAAAAGGGTATTTTTAGGGTTCAGGGTCAGTTTTGGGTTTTTGGGTAAAGGGGTATTTTTAGGGTTCAGGGTCAGTTTTGGGTTTTTGGGTAAAAGGGTATTTTTAGGGTTCAGGGTCAGTTTTGGGTTTTTGGGTAAAGGGGTATTTTTAGGGTTCAGGGTCAGTTTGGGGTTTTTGGGGTACAGGCGTACAGGGTAAAAATAAAATAAATTTATATTTAAATTAAATCAATTAAATGAAATTAAAAAAAATAAAAATATATTAAATTATTACGTTTTTAATTTATTTTAAATGTATATGTATTAGTTTTAATTTTTTAATTATGTTTTAATGTTTTTATTTAATATTTGTAAAATTATATGTATTTTAAAATTATTTTTACATTATTATTTATACATTTAAAAAACGATATTTTTAATTTCGATATTTTTGTACTACGATATTAATTTTTCCATATTTTTGTACTTACCTTTATGAAGATATGACTCCGATATTTTTGATTTCGATATTTTTGTGTCGATATTTTTGTATGTCGATATTCTGTCTGTCGATATTATGTCAGACATTCGTCTCAGAAACTCATAATTTATATACTGCATTTTGCTTAGAACTTTGGTTCTATAAATAGCAGATCTAAGATTGTTAACTTTTTATGTAGCCTTGATTTGAATTACATCTCTATGTCATTGTACTCTGTCCATCCTCTTTGACATCTTTAATGTATTGTGTAGTGTGTAGATGTTATATTAACTTTTTCATGAAATATATTTGGTATAGTTGTGAAACTTTTTTTAAAAATGGAAATGTGTCCAGCTACAAAGTTTGTATTTTCAGTTTCTAATTTTCTACCTCCACTCTGCATCATTGTAGTATGAATATGACACATTTCCAACAAGTTTGTACCAACAACGTACACCTCCGTTCTAATCTGCAGTTTGGACAGGTCATAACTACAACTCCCACCAGGTACCCCTGTCCCACCCCTGAGGAAGATGTAGCACTCCCCACCCACAGAAGCATGTGTCAGCCATTGTATCTCTACAAACAAACTTACAGGCAGGTAGTCATCTTAACAGGGAGGGCTGTTTGGGGGTGAGAGGACTGCACTACTACTCCTACCATGCCCCCTGTCCCACACCTGAGCAGGATGAAGCACTCCCCCACCCAGGAGCATTTGGAAGCCATTGTATCACCACAAACAAACTTACAGGCAGGCAGCCATCTTCCCTGGATGGGCTGTTCAGGGGTGGGAGGACCACACTACTACTCCCACCATGGCCCCTATCCCACCCCTGAGCAGGATGTAGCACTCCACACCAACCCAGAAGCAGTTTGCAGCCATCATATGGTTCACTCTCACCTAACAGGTAGGTAGCAATCTTCCTTTGGATGGCTACTTGGGGGTGGGAGGCCTGCATTACTACTCCTACCATGCCCTCCTGTCCCACACCTGAGCAGGATAGAACACTTTCCCACCCAGGAGCAGTTGAAAGCCATTGTATCACCACAAACAAACTTACAGGTAGGTAGCCATATTCCTTGGTAGCGCTCTTTGGGGGTGGGAGGTATACACTACTACTTACACCATGCCCCCTGTCCGACACCTGAGCAGTATGAAAGCCTCCACCACACACACAAACAGATGTGTATCAAAGCCAAGGCAAATGTAAAAACATAATAGGTAAGTAGCCAATACATGCACACAGCCGTTTCTCTCAAAAAGCATGGTGCCATATGACAACACCAGCCCTCTCATTGCACAACTATCACCCCAATCCTATTGCCACTCAGTGTGCAGACATCTAAGCAAATAGGCTCGGGTGCTGAGTGAACGAGCTTTCACACATCGGCACGGAAACCTGTACTGAGGCAGGTTCCCTGTAGGACACGTGATCTTGTTGACACGGCGAGTCCACCTGAGAGGGGTAGCAGGTATGCAGTAGAGATGCAACCCCCAGGTCACTATAATCTAGGAGTGGAATCGAAAAGTGGATAACCCCTATATGCCCTGACGAAGTTGCGTAAAATTCAGCAACGAAACATGTTGGCGATCCAGACACACTTCTAACGTGGTTTAGCGTAAGTCTGTTTTAATTTGGGGTTCTCTCAGCCCAGAATAAAGTATGAGTGGCTAGTGAGTTCTCCAATTTTAATATGGTGAAGAATTTTTTTTTTCTTACTGGGGATTTCTGTGAATGTGCACACTACAACATCGATTGGAAGTTGTTATTCGCTGTTCCACGAACACCTAGTACATTGCTTGACTCCAGTGAAGCAAAAGGATTATTACATGGTGTTTGTCCTTTTCCCCGTTGTGTTTGTGTCTTTTTCTTTCCACTGTCTTGAGAGTGAGCTACTGATGATGATAAGCGGGTACACTGGCAATCACTAGCCAGATAACCCCATTGGCGGTTCTACCGTGAGGAGCTCACTCTCTTTCTCCACACTTTTTTGGTGGTGTGAGTGATGGTTGTTTGACAATTTTATTACTGACCTTGTGTGTACTTTGACCTAGTTTGACACCGACATATGAACTAAAATCCTCGACAAATAAAAGGGAAGGAGTAGTGATACTATGATGCACACACCCTTATGGTTTATGTAATTCAATTGTAATATAAGAGTGTCGTGAGGGATAGGCCACATTCTGATTTAGCATCTAAGCAAATTACACTGTCACCGCAGCCAAAGTGTGACACACCAATTCACATGTAGAAGAAAGTCTGTGCACAATCATGCACAGCACTGAATGCCATGTGAAAGTGCCATGGGGCAAGAGTAGCAAGGACCACATGATGACAAAGAAAGCATGGTTGCCGGTACAAATTCAGATATGCACATGACATGACAAAGGTATGCATGAGATGACAATGGACAGTTCATGCTCAGATGTGACGTCTGCCAGGGCAGAGTAATCAACAAAGAGGCTTCACCGAAATTATTTATTGTGCTAGTCGGTAGATGACAACATGTCCCTGTAATCACAAAATATGCATGTGGCGCATGGTATGTATTGATACCTCACACCATGGACAAGTAATGAATGTATCTCAACAGCATGTCAGTAGGCACAATGTGATGATTAGTCAACTGTGTGGTGTACAAACAGGGAATAATATACAGCTAACACAAAGCTTGTGGGGTGCACCACAATGACCATTTCCCATCTGACCCTCAGGTGACCAAGAACTGACTGCAGAGGACAACACCAGCAACATGCAGATCCAGTCTCTCCCTCCCCCCGGAACATGGACTCTTGGGTGTTGACTCCCGGGATTCTTTGGACGAGGAGCTCGAAGCCGGCCCATCTGGTGTGCCAGGGCGCAATAGGTCCCAGGACCCCATCGTCCCCCCTACCACATCTGCTGCAACACCAACCTCTCTGCAGACCTCTGCTGTTACGGCCTGTGCATCCTCCACCACCACGAGACCATCATCACCACCACGACCATCAGTGCTGCCAGCAACACACTCCCTGTCACAGAGGATGCCCATCCAACACCACCAACTGAGGAAGGCAGGGAGAGGATGCGGGGGCACACAGCGGTGAGGCAACAAGTCTGTGGCAGCAGGGCAGGTGGGAGGGGCAGGGTCAGTCATAGATAAGCAGAGCCTGGGACCGAAGCCCTAGACAACTTAAAAGAGTCCTTGGGGCCTATGAACGGGTCCAGGGTGAACGGGCCGGTCAGAAGAAGATACCCGCGAGCTCCTCCTGCTGATGAGGTCCATGGACACCTGCATGGGGCAAATTGTGGACCTCTTGGGCCAGCTAGTGGCGGTATTGAGGGACAGGCCTGTGCCACAAACACCACCTCCCCCTCCCACTGGTGGTCCGCAGTATGACAGTTCAACATCCTCCCCTGCAGCCACAGAGAGGGGTGAGTCCTCAGACCCAACTGGCCCTACAGCAGAGGCCCCCTGCCAAGCCACGAAGGGACCGTCCCAAGAAATCCCTGGGAGTATCCCGTGGCAAAGCAGCTGCCAAACGTCAGTCATGGAGCCAGCCATGATGGCAACACTCTTCACTGCTGCATTGACTCTTTTGGACTGTCCTTACCCGCACTGCCTTATGAATGGCATCTGTCTGTTGGACTGGGTCACCACATCAATGTGGTGACTACTCAATTCTCTCATTTACCATAACTGTCAACTCACTGCTTTACAAATCACCTCAATGTAAATGTTTACCCCCACTCATGTCACCATTGTAAATAAATAATCCTTATACACATGCCGTTTTTTCTGATCCATGTTTATTCCAGGATGTGCAATCTCCACCATAATTGCAATGTACCAGGAGTATTGAATGTATGTAGGCAAGGATAGGCTGAAGGGACCTAGGAAAACACAACAGAACAATATTCACTAGTCTGGGTGTGGCATCACAGACATCACACAACACTTACCATCAACCCAATCTATCATGCACACATCACAATGAGCAACAGTGCCAACATTCGCAACCTGTAGATGTACCAAACTACCCTGTACAAGAAACATTGTCAGCCACCACTGAGTCAACAACCGGCTCCAGTCACAAAGCTCACATACACCCTGACAGCAACAGCAACATCATCATACAATGGGTCCGTGGACAGCGTCACTCACCTTCAAGTAAAGTAGCGGTTGATCAGTTGTAGATGCAGGTCAACACCTTCCTCCTCTCCACTACCTTCGTCTCTGGACATGGGTTGGTTTGCAGGGGGGGCCTTGGCTGCTCATTAGCATCCAGGAGCAGGGGGATCTCCTTGAGAATGGCCAGGTTGTGGAGCATGCAGCATGCCACCGAAATCTGACACACCTTCCTGGGTGAGTACATCAGTGCACCTCCAGTCTTGTCCAGGCAGCGAATAGGAGACCAAAAGTACGCTCCGCCACACAACGTGTCATGCCATGGGCATCATTGTAGCGTACTTCAGCTTGTGTCCTGGGATTCTGCAGTGGGCTCAGCAACCAAGGACGGTTGGGATATGCAGAGTCACCTAGTTGTGAGAAACACAGAGAGACCTTATAATGTTACTGTGGCAGAGGACAGCATGTCACACACACAGCAGGCTATTTGACTATGCATACTCACCCACAATCCATGCATGCTCAGGAAGCATATTAGCCATCAGCTGTGGTACAATGCTGTTACGCGTGATGTATGAGTCATGGGCTGAGCCTTGAAATTTTGCACACATGTGAGAGATGATCATATCTGTCTGGCACACCACTTGTACATTAATGGAGTGGAAATGTTTACAATTTCTGTATATGTGCTCACGTGCCTGTGGTGGAACAAGCCCAACATGTGTGTAATCCATTTCACAAACAACATAGGGGATGTGTCCAAGGCCATAAAAATCTCCCTTCTCAGTCGCCAATTCACCCCCCCGGGGAAATGGATATGTCTGTCCTTGTAGATCATCGTAGTGGACAGGACAACACGCAGCACCATGCTGAACATAGGTTGTGACATCCCACCTGCGCTGTACACCGTGTGCTGGAATGATCCAGTGGCCAAAAAATGCAGGGCCGCCATCAACTTAGATGTCGGGGTGAAAACAGTTAGATATGTCCTGTGCTGCTGCAGGTGGAGCTACAACATAGCACATAGGTTTTGTAGGGTGGCTCTATCCAGATGGAATTTACGGATGACCTCCTCATTCTCCATGTCTGCCAGCACTGTGAAGGGACGATGCAGATTTGGTCTCCTCCTAGTTGAGATCAAAGTGGACACATGTCAATGCAATACACCATGAGATGTGTACAACATCTTAGGTTTTGACTGACACAACGCCAACAATGACTGTTATCATATTTGAGTCACAGACCAGCTCATATGTCAGGACACCTTCAACTACAGAACTCGTACACTTGTCCTCTTTCACACAGCAAGTACTTCCAAAACAACATCTAACTATCAGAATGCACAAAGTGATATGGCCACATCTGGCATGAACAGGCCTGGGAGTATCTCATTCAGCATATGTGTTGCACCAATGTCTCAGACCTAGCTGCTGTACCTGCTACACTTTCATGAGTAAGTTGAACATGGCACACATCAACAAAATAATGACAACAGGCTAGGCGTAAACAACAAGTGTGTGCATTAGCCAAAAATGTAGACCGTCAAATCTGCACATTGTTCGTTGAGACATACATCACTCAGATTTTCCAAGCACTTTCACACATTGACATGTCTACCCGTTCGGAGAGTCCACCACAACACTGTTCTGTGTACATGTCCATCAATATCACAAGTGACATGTGAGGGAGTACATGTCAATGTCCCTAATCACATACACAAACATGGCATGTGTAGTCAGCCGTGGGGTAAATGTTACATAGGCATTGTGTGCACAATGGTGTGCACAATGATGTGACATTAATCATGTGGCCACTGTGCACTGTTGACAGCTGCCCATTGGCACAGTGTGTCCATAGGTGCGGTCACAGTGCTCCGCCACCAAAACCACAGTCACTCATGTTAATGTATGGCACCGTATCGCTGTAGCTACCGCCTGGCACCAACAGTGTGTCACCACCAATCTTCAAAACGCAAGTGCGGTAGTGATAGCCATGTACACATGGCCAAATGGTGGTTCAATCAATCAATCAAGACATTTGTAAAGCGCGCTACTCAGCCGTGAGGGTCTCAAGGCACTGAGGGATAGGGGGGTGCTGCTACTGCTCGAACAGCCAGATCTTGAGCCACCTCCTGAAGGGTTAGTAGGTCTTCGATCTGCTGTAGGAGGATGGGGAGGGTGTTCCAGGACTAGTCGGCGAGGTGGGAGAATTATCTGCCACCGGTGGTCGTTCTCCTGATGCGGGGGATGGTGGCGAGGGCGAGGTCGGGGGAGCGGAGCTGGCGGTTTGGGGTGTGGAAGGTGAGCCGTTTGTTAAGGTATGCCGGACCGGTGTTGTGGAGGGCTTTGTGTGCGTGGGTGAGGAGCTTAAAGGTGATCCTCTTATTGATGGGGGAGCCAGTGCAGGTCTCTCAGGTGGGGTGTGATGAGGCTGCGGTGAGGGTTGTTGAGGATCAGGCGTGCCGAGGCATTCCGTATGCGTTGCAGTCGTTTCAGTAGTTTGGCCGGGGCTCTGGCATAGAGGGCGTTTCAGTAGTCCAGCCTGCCGCTGACAAAGGCCTGGGTGACCGTTCTTCTAGTGTTGGTGGAGATCCACTTGTAGATATTTCGGAGCATGCGGAGGGTGTTGAAGCAAGAGGATGAGATGGTATTGACTTGCTTGGTCATGGAGAGTGTGGAGTCGAGGATAAATTGCAGGTTGCGTGTGTGGTCGGTGGGTGTTGGAGCAGCTCCCAGGGCGGTCGGCCACCAGGAGTCATCCCAGGCTGAAGGTGAGGAGCCGAGGAAGAAGACCTCAGTTTTGTCCGAGTTTAGCTTCAGACGGTTGTTCTTTATCCATTCGGCGACGGCTTTCATACCTTCATGGAAGTTGGTTTTGGCGGTGACAGGGTCCTTGGTTAGTGAGAGGATCAGTTGTGTGTCGTCGCCGTAGGAGATGATGTTGAGGTTGTGCAGTCTGGTGACGTGAGCGAGTGGGGCCATGTATATGTTGAACAGCGTCGGGCTGAGGGAGGATCCTTGGGGTATGCCGCAGATGATCTTGGTGGCTTCAAGTCAGAAGGGAGGGAGGCGGACGCTCTGTGTTCTGCCGGAGAGGAAGGAGCTGGTCCAGTCCAGGGCTTTGCCTCGGATTCCTGCGTCGTGGAGGTGGGTGCGGGGTGCGAAGGGTGTGGTGGCAGACAGTGTCAAAGGCGGCTGACAGGTCCAGGAGGATGAGAGCAGCGGTCTCGCCGTTGTCCAGTAGGGCCCTGATGTCATTGGTGGCGGCGATGAGGGCCGTCTCAGTGCTGTGGTTGCTGTGGAACCCGGACTGTGATGGGTCCAGGATGTTGTTCTCCTCGAGGTAGTGGGTCAGCTATTTGTTGACTGTTTTCTCGATGACCTTCGCCGGGAACTGGAGCAGGGAGATGGGCCGGAAGTTCTTGAGGTCCTTGGGATCTGCTTTGGGCTTCTTGAGCAGGGCGTTGATTTCGGCATGGTTCCAGCTCTCCTGGAAGGTTGCGGTTTTGAAGGAGATGTTGATGGCTTTGCGGAGGTGGGGTGCGATCGTGGTGCTGGCTTTGTTGAAGATGTGGTGGGGGCACGGGTCTGACGGGGAGCCTGAGTGGATGGTGCTCATGGTGTCGTCGTCATTGATGTTGGTCCAGTTGACGAGGGGGTCGCTGTGGGTGGTGGCCGAGGGTCTGAGGTGTCATGGGCTGTGGAGGAGGCCTAGTTGTCGAAGCGGTCATTGATGTCTGTGATTTTAAAGTAGAAGAAGGAGGCCAGGGAGTTGCACAGGCCTTGTGAAGGTGGGATGTCATTGGTGCCGGCATTGGGATTGGAGAGTTCCTTCACAATGTTGAAAAGCTCTTTGCTGTTGTGTGCGTTGTTGTCAAGGCGGTCCTTGAAGGAGTTTTTCTGGCGGATCTGATGAGGTTATGATGCTGGTGTATGGCGTTCTTGTGGGCTTTTGGTTCTTTTGTGTTTATTCGTGGCACCATTTCCTTTCCAGCTTTCAGCAGTTTTGTTTGGAGGTCTGGAGGTCCGCGGTGAACCAGCCGGCTGTCTTGTTCTTGCGGCTGTTGGAGGGATTCTTGATTGGGGCGAGGGTGTTGGCGCAGTCTTTGATCCAGCATCTGAGGCTGCTGGTGGCGGCGGAGGGGGTTGGTGGGGTTTGTGGGTGGGTTCCGGGCGAGGGCGGTGAGTAGCTGGTCTTCGGTGATTTTGCTCCAGCAGCGGCGGGGTATCTGTTGGGTGCGGTGGTGCTTGGTAGGCTTCTTGAAGGGAAGTGGAGGCAGCAGTGATCGGTCCAGTGGAGTTCGGTGGTGTGGCAGAAGGAGACGTGGGGGCTTGCGGAGAAAATTAGATCAAGCGTGTGTCCGGCAGAGTGGGTGAGAGCCGTGAAGAGCTGTTTGAGTCCGAGGTTGCCGTGGTTGTCGAGCAGAGTGGTGGAGTTCGTGTCATTATTTTTCTCAGGCGGAAGTTCAGGTCCCCGAGGAGGATGTAGTCCATGGACGTAAGAGCGTGAGTGCTGACGATGGAATCGCTGAACTGTGCCCGGGGTCCGGGGGGCCTGTATATCAGAGTTCCTCTGAGGGTGGTGTTTGGATCAGTGTGGATCTGGAAGTGCAGGTGTTCGGCAGTGCTGAGGGTGTTCTCGAAGTTGGTTGGTTGATTTCTTGAGGGTGGACTTGTGGACTATGGCGATTCCACCTCCTACTCCATTGATGCGTTCTCTGCGGGAGATCTTGTAGCTGTCCGGGATGGCTATGGCAATGTCGGGAGCCGAGGAGTCGTTCATCCAGGTCTCGGTCAGGAAAGCGATGTCCGTTGAGGATGTGTCGAGCAGGTCCCAGAGTTCAATGGTTTGTTTGCATGCGGAGCGGGTGTTCAGGAGTATGCATCTGAGGTGGTTGCATCCTGTCCTGGTAGGTGGATTGGCGGGTCTGTTGCTGGTGAAGCTGCAGTTCCGGCAGGAGTAGGGTCCTTGGGTGCGCTTCAGGTGGCCTGGAAGCAGGAGTGAGTTCGACCGGTGTTTAGTGCGTGGAGGGTGCTGGCATCGTAGTGGAGTGGGGCGTTGTGGTGTTCGTGGGGGCCAGGGGGTCTGGCGCTGGGTGCGGTCCAGGCGCGGACGGGCACAGACGGGCTTACCTTAGGCGTGCCTTAAGAAAGGGAGGGGACGGGTGCGAGCTCGATCGGTGGGCGTGGTCATAGGGGCAGCAGCGGCGGGAAAGCGGGGGCAACACTTAAGGTGCCTGGAGGAAGGGGGCACAATACCAGAATACAGTACAATAGAAATAAAACTCAAAGCACACACAATATGGGGCACAGGAGAGGAGGTGAGAAAATTACGGCGAGCGCAGGAGGCAGGAGCAGGTACCCCCGCGTGGTCCGCTGGCGGACTGCTGGCTCAAACCTAGGAGCTGGGAGGCAGTTAGAAGCGCGATGTGCAGGCGAGGTTGCTGGCGAGAGTGCTGACCTTGAACCAGTGGTCAAGGCTTCACACGCGCTCCCCTTCATAGGTCGCCATAAGAAGGAGAGGGGGTGGGCTGGATTGGAGGGGCTGGCCCACAGGGGCAGCAGTGGCCAGAAAGCACGGGCAACACCGAAGGTGCCTGGAGGAAGGGGGCACAATACCAGAATACAGTACAATAGAAATAAAACTCCACGCACACACATTATGGGGCACATGAGAGGAGGTGAGAAAATTACAGAAAGCGCAGGAGGCAGGAGCAGTTACCGCTGGGCGGACTGCTGGCTTGAACCTAGGAGCTGGGAAGCAGTTAGAAGAACGGCGTGCAGGCAAGGCTGCTGGGGATAGTGCTGACCTTGAACCAGTGGTCAAGGCTTCACCACCCAAATCATGGTAGCTACTGCCTGGCACTAGCTGTGTGTCACCACCAATCCCCAAAACGCGAGTGCTATAGCGATTGCCATATACACATGCCCAAATGGCGGTTGGCATGCTCCGCCACCCAAATCGCGGTAGCTACCGCCTGGAAGCAGCTGTGTGTCACCACCAATGCCCAAAACGCAAGTGCAGTAGTGATAGCCATATACACATGCCCAAATGGCAGTTGGCATGCTCCGCCACCCAAATCGTGGTCACTCATGTTAATGTATGGCACACAAATTGCGGTAGCTAGCGCCTGGCACTAGCGGTGTGTCACCTCTCTGGACCATGCCCTTACAGCCAATGGGAACCGCAATCGCGGTAGACTAATGCAGTTTTGAAAATCGCGGTAGGCGTGCTCCACCACCGCGGGCCGGTCATTGGATGCAATTGAAAGATGCACCACTGCGGTAGCGCCCACCTGACCCCTGTGGTGTCTCACCGCCATGGACCATGCCCTTATAGCCAATGGGAACCGCAAACGCAGTAGACTAATGCAATTTTGAAAATCGCGGTAGGCGTGCTTCGCCACCGCGGGGCCGGTCATTGGATGCAATTGAAAGATGTACCACCATGGTAGCGCCCGCCTGGCCCCTGCAGTGTGTCACTGCCATGGGCCATGCCCTTACAGCCAAAGAGAACTGCAATCATGGTAGACTAATGCAATTTTGAAAAATCGCAATAGGTCTGCTCCGCCACCGCAGAGCCGGTCATTGGATGCATTTGAAAAAGGCTGACCTGGAACACCAATTGCAGCAGTTTAGAACCCCTGAAACTAGCCCAGGGGGCTATATATGTGTGGGAGCGAGCCTCACATTTCCACAGATCACCAAGCCTGCTGCCTGAGACCCCTCACTACCAACTGCAGCTGCTGCTCCTGTCTCCAGGGACTGCTGCCTGAGACCCCTCACCACTGCTGCTGCACCTTTAGCCAGGGACTGCTGCCTGAGACCCCTCACCACCAACTGCTGCTCTACCTGTCTCCAGGGACTGCTACCTGAGACCCCTCACCACCAACTGCTGCTGCTGCTGTTTCCTGGCCACAGTGCTGTTGAGGACTGAGAAGATCCGTGCCAGTCCCTTCACCAGCAAGGAGCTGGAGGTCCTGGTGGACGAGGTGCTCACACAGTATCCGAGGCTGTATGGTGCTCCAAATGTCGTGGTAAGTCTTCCAGAGTGGAAGTCAGAGTCCAGTGGGGGCACACATTAAGTTGAACTGCTGCATTATGTGCCAGAGAGTGTGGGGGTGTGTCATGCAGTGCCTGGCATGCCGTGTCCTGGGGAAAGGGGTGTGTAGCCAATTTCACAACGTCTCCCTGCCTGTACATCAAGATTGGAGGGACATTTATTGCCTTGTCAGCCATACAGTGATGCGGCAATTTGGTAATGCAGCAGTCAGGGCAGTGACTGCTTGTGTGAATGGCTGTGTGGGTCCCTGATGTCATTCACGGGCCCATCAGTGGCCTTAGGTGGGGTTTTCGTACAAAGGGCAGTGATGGAATTGTGACTGACTCCTAATTGTACATCACCTCCAGTTCAGCACTATGCTCAGGTCTTCCTTGTCCAAGGGTGACACTATTGGTGGGCATTCACCTATGACACAGCAGGTTGCCATACTATTGTGCATATCACCCTCCATTCCCACCAGCATGTGCACTGACTGGCATGTGTAGGCACTGGAACCACTCTCAATTTGGCCCTTCATGTGTCATTTCCAATGCCCCACGTTGGACCTCAGTGTGAGCCCACCTGGCCTGCACAGTCGCCGTCCAATCTGGCAAGGACACATCACTGAATGTACCTAGTGTTACATGTGGGTATTTATCAGGACTCTCCATCAATGAGCCATCTCAGCCCTGTAGATTGCACACAACAACCCTTGTGTGGAGGGTGTTGGTTTGTAAGATCATGCCCCTCAATGTGACATCCATGACACAGTGAGCTATTCACAGGGATAGGATGTTGTTGTCTGCGCAGTGTTGGAAACAGTGAGTCAACTCCCAAACATATAGTGACATATGCTGAATGTCTTGCTCAACTTCAAAATGGACAGTAGATGTGTACAGCCTACACATAGCTATCTGTGCTGGCATCCTACATGTGTATGAGATGGGCAGGTACGGTGTCCACCCTCATACCTGCATATATTTACGTGTGATTCTCCCATGCTCATGTACTATGTGAGATGCTGTATTGTCTCTGTTGGACATTTCTGTGAATTTGGGATGAGTTAGTATCATGCTCCTGTACTGAGAGATATTGGTACATAACATTGTGTCGCTGATTTTTCTCACTCTTGCCTCCCATGCCGGCAGCTCAAAGTCCACCAGCGTAAGGCCGAGTGGAGGGCAATTACATGCAAGATGTGGGCTCTGGGTGTCTCCAACCGACGTCTCACCCACTGTCACAAGAGGTGGGATGACATCTGCTGGCTGAGCAAGAATGTGTCAGAGCTGATGCCGGGGCTGCTCCCTTGGACTGGCAGGTTGGCGCAGCGGAGCATGACACCACCAATAGCTTGAATCCTGGCCGTGACACAGCCTGAGCTGGATGCATGTTTGAAGGAGCATCAGCAGCAAGCTAGGTGTGAGTATACTTGGAAGGGTGACTTTGGCTGTGTGTGTCTGCCTGTGTTCACAGCCTTTGCTGGGCTATGTGATGTTGGTAGTGTGATGCAGGGTCTTGTGAGTGGCCCCTGTGTTGGGTGCAGCTGTCATGCATTTTCCATTGCATTGAGAGTCGTGGGCTTCAGGTCTCGTCAGCATTGGGTCAGTGTGGGAAATCCCATGTAAGGGTACGGCAGTGTGCAAAATCTGAGTATGCTTTCATCAATGCGTGCATTGCCTGAGCTCAGTATGTTGAGGCTTAGACATCTGACACCAATGTGCAACAGTAGTTGTGCCCCACAGTACAACATGGTGTATGGCATAAGCTCATGGCAAGTGTGGACATTTATGTGGTCATCTGTATCTGTGTTGTCCCCTTCACCCAGATATGGCAGTGGCAACATGTGGTGGGGTACATCTTTGCCCCCTTCAGGGCCCTAGGTGTGCTCAGAGCTATTTGTGTGTCTTGTTGAACGCAGCCATAGAAAGGATAGTGTGCTGTGTGGTCATCACATGGCTGACTTGTGCCCCGTTAGCTTGTTGACAGCAAAGGATCTAGTCAAAAATGTAGGTCGCACAATGTTTTTGCACGGGGTAGTGTGTAACAGGGAAATCTTTATCATCTTTAGTGATGCTTTGCTTGCATATGAATGTTCTGTTGATGCCAATGAATTGACCCTACATCTCTCTTTTTCATGCAGCATCTCCTGTGGGCACGGATGGACAGGGGACAGACACCAGTGGTGAGGCATCAAGCACAATGCTGCACATGAGCACAGTGACACATATGTGACCAGCGCCTGGGAGGTGGACTGGAGTCTGCTTGAGGAATTACAGCCAGAGACACAGACCTCAACGTCAGCAGGCGCCAGCGGTGATGCATCTGTGCTGGCAGGCACAGGGAATGGGAACTCAGCCTCCTTTTCCACCACACAGTGTACAGTGTCCACCCTCCCACCTACATCCTCTAGTGCTGCCCATGTTCGCACCAGTAAGAAGGGAAGAGTGTCCTTCACCCCTGGCACTGCTGCCCCTGCACCTGTCCCCCCTGCTGCCATCAGTGCTGAGTCAGTGGACCTTTTGCACCAGCTGTGTGTGAGCCAGACAGCTCTCCTCAATGCCTTTGTAGACCACGACAAAAGTTGGCACAGGTGGTTGCTTTCATGGAAGGCATTCATTCAGACATGGGTGGGCTACACCGGACTGTCCAGTCTTTGTCCTCCACTGTGACTGCAGCCCTTCAACTGGCACAATCTCAGAGTACAGCTCCAGTCCCTTTGTCCACCCCCCTGCCGAGGGCCATATCTGACGATGGTGACCACACACCACAGACCTCAAGGGCTAGATACAGTACATGCAGCACACAGCAGCAGCAGCAGCCCAAGAGGTCCAGGGCACAGACACCATCCCCACATAAAACTAAAGCCACCCCAGAGCGCAAAGACAAAAGCCCATCAGGCGACACCAAAAGCCACAAAGGCAAGAAGCAGGCCTAAGGGTCACATGCCTCAGAGGCCTCCCCAGCCGAGGACTCTCCTGTCCCACAAGCGTCTCGCAGAGACAGGCAGACATATTTCAATGCACGCTGAGAAGGTGGTGCCTGCTAAGAGTACACATTAGAAGAGCTCCAAGACAGATTCACCCACAACTTCTACTCCCATCCAAAGCCCTGTGAAGCAGGAAAAGGAGGGCACTGTAGGGGGTACACCTGGTAAACAGGGGATGAAGGGGCAAAGGCAAGGCCAGGTCAAGCTTCCTGCTGGATCCAGCATGTCCCCAGAGGGAGACGCACTATCTGCACCTGATGCAGCTTTGGTGGTGAGTGTGCCTGTTGTGTTCATACCACTTTCCATTAATCCCAAGACAGCGAAGCCATTCGAATCCCAAAGAAGTGGACATGCACCCCTCAACAATCTCCCACCCACACTGTGTCTCATGGCAGAATGACTCCACCTCCATGTGCCACTACACCACCTGGTCCAAGCAGCCCTCCAGCTTCCTAGGCTACTGATGCCTTAGCCTCAGCTGGGACTCTCTCTCCCCGGTCCAGTCCTCTGACTTTCCCCGACACACAGCCACCTCCCCGTCAGACCGACAGCTAAGTCTGAGTGGATGTCTCCCTCACACACCTGTCTGTCCCACAGCGGTGCCTGTACTGCCCATTGTTACCACCCTGACTGTGTTGCTGACCATGTCAGGGTACAGTCACACACATTCCCTGTGCAGGATCTCATGCAACAACTCTGAGCATTGGACTGGCCACTAGCCTTGATGTGTGCCCCTTACCTGTGCAGCTTCTCATGGACATACTCTGTACTTTGCCCTGGACACTGGCCTTGTTGTTCACTGCTGTTTTCTACTTGCCAGTGCAGGTTCTCATGTACCTCAACTGCACTTTGCCCTGGCCACTGGCCTTGATGTTCACTGCGGTTTGCCACTTGCATGTGCATTATCTCATGCACCTCAACTGCACTTTGCCCTGGCCACTGGCCTTGTTGTTCACTGCTGTTTGCCACTTGCCTGTGCAGGATCTCATGTACCTCATCTGCAGTTTGTCCTGGCCACTGACCAATGTCTAATTTTAGTGCCTATCTGTGGCATATGTGAATAAAAAGAAGTTACTCCATTTGTCTGCCTTGTCGGTGTCCTTGCTAAATAAAACGCTATCTGTGTGGGTATGGTTTACTGTGACACATGCACTATATGACACTTCAACATTACATATGGCATGTTTCCTCTGATCCTGTGTTATCCACTTAGGGGTCCCAGACTTGTGCATCTGTGGGTGTTGGGTTAGCTGTATGTGTGTTTGCTGAAGGACTGCTTGACTTCCTGGCTGTGGTGTTGTCTGTGTGCTGTTTTGATTGTTGTTGTGGGTGTTCATGGTGTGTCACTCATATCTGTGTGGAACAGGTATGTTTGTTGTGCACACACTGCTTGGTGTGCATGCAGTGCTGTGAGTGTATGTTGCCTTGTCCTTACCCATGTGTGCATCCCCTGATGTGCTGCAGTGTCTGCTATATGATTTCTTGGCATGTGCATCTGTTGTGTGTCTGATGTGGCTTTGTGCAGTGTTTGGGCTGTGTTGTCTCTTGCAGTTGACAGGTGCTCTGTGTGTGGTGCTATATTTGCATGCCAGTGTGTGTGTGGTTTTGTTGTTTTTTTCATTCAGATGTGTTGTGCCTTACTTGTGTGTCTGTCACATGTACTGAGGTCCATTCTAGTCCCTGTGGTTGTGTTTGGTGCATCCTTGGTGTTTCCTCCTCTCATATTTGAGCTGTCTTTTGTCAATCTTGTGCATGTGCATGCAAGTGGCACACTCTGACACCATGTTGACTTGATGGGTGGTGTGGTATGTATATCTGTGTGTCATTGTAGGTCCATTCCTCCCAGTTTGTGTCCATGATTGTTTTTGTGTTGATGCATTTCTTCTCTGTGTTGTGGTATGTTGTCTGTGCATTCTTCCTGACTGATGAGGTTTTGTACTCCTGATGTGTCTGTGCTCCCATCGCCTTTCCACAGTATTGCTGCACAGGTCATGTCTGGTCTTATTGAGGTTCTGTGTGAGTTTTTATTGAGTTAGGTGTTTGGCTGTTGTTCTTGTGCAAACATTGGTTTAGGCTTTCCTGCGTGTGTGTGATGTTTGAGGCAGGGGCGTAACACAGGCCCCCGCAGCCCCCGTGGTGCGGGGGGCACCCAAGCTCCAGGGGGCCCCTTAGGGAGAACAGACACCACACTGCCACACGTGGTGTTTGTGATGATATTTTTTAGTTCTCAATTTCCTATCAAGTGAGAAAATCATACCCAGTAGACCTGAACTGAATAAATCAGGCTTCAGGGCTGTGCCTTGTTTTGATTCTAAACTCTGCCACTGGCGCCACCCGGCACTATCAGTTTGTGCTGGTAACATTATAGCCGATAAATGAGTGGAGGCCAATTCAACTTTCTGTGTGCACTTGAGCCTTTAGAGGGTTGTTGGCGTACCTGACTGGTGCAACCGATTTGTTATCCTGCCTGCTTCAATGCTGCTTAGCCCGCCGAAAAATAACATTCCAGTGGTCCCCTAATCACTGAAAACTACACTCAGCCAGAGCGAGATACTGTTGAGAGCTGCCTCTGTGTGACTCGCCGTGTGCTCTGAGACAGACTGTGGAATGGCAGCACTCCGGTGAGTCATGCATTTCTGTTTAGTGTTGACATCTTTCTGAGAGAAAACTACCGGCCATTAGTTGTATTTTCAAGTCTTTTCAAGGCCTGGATCATGGACATGACATTTACTAACTGGAAACTAAATCCTATGTATTCATTTGTAACTGCAATTTCTATGTTCGTTTACTTTAAGTATTAGTCCCTATAATACATTTAAACGTGCTTTCTATTTATATATTTATCGTGAAGTATACAGAAAAATTGTAAAAATATGTACCAGCTGTGAGTTTGCTTTTCTTGTACTGACTGGAACATCAGAATAGCCACCCTGTGTTTATTTGATCTCTGCAGCGGGTACTTAACTGTATTATTAGGACGCAATGAAGTGCAATGACATGGCCTTCAGCAAGATGGCCGCCGGTACGGAGCCCTGAGCGGGAGCTCCCAGGCTTCGGGATCAACTCTGTTGAGAATACCACCCTGGCCTGATCTCATCGATGCCATCCTGGGTCCTAAAACCCTGCTCACCTCTCCAGTGCTTTTGATTGCTTCCTGGAGTACTGGCTGACCACTCCACTGTCGACCGAGCCCTGAACCCTCTCCTCGGTGGGGCCTCTTCCAGCTGCTTCCCGGGTCAGCGAAAGGGGTAGAGGCTGAACTTGCCGGACTCTGCAGTGAGTGAACTGTGCGGCTCTTAGGGCCAGAACTGCAACTCCGTGGAGTCCCGGGGTAGGGACGCTCGGCTCACACCAGTTGCGGCGGAATTTCGTGCCAAAGATTTACCGTAGTGTAACCATGGCATCGACTCAAAAATGGCCGACGCTCCCGAATGCAGCGCCTGGAGGCTCATCTGCTTTCTGCACCGAGCGGCCGATTTCTGTGGATGAGATCGTTTATGCCCCTCAGCTCAAGGTACCCTCAGGTTCTAGCTGTCTTTGCGCTGTATTAGCACTACACGGCCAGCACATCAGGAAGAAGACGCCTGACCTTAAGATGGCTGCTTTACCGCAGTGAATTCTGAGCAGCCCAGAATGAGATATCCGGTAGAGAGGGAATTATAAAAGCACCAGACACTAAGAGGGGGCAACTTCCAGAGACTTGGCTTGCGGACACCAGGTTTGGGATAGTGTATATTGGAGCACCAAGCTGGATCACCGTGTCGCCTGACCCTACAATGGCTGCCACCATGAGATTTATGTCACTCTTGATCTCCCTGGTCACATGCTGAGGCAACAGATCTCCTTGCCTCACATATCTTGAAGCTAAGTAGAGGTTAGTCCTTCAGTGCAGTGATCTGCAATGTATTATAATACCTCTGTTCCGAGATTTCATTGAACATTCTGCCTGACTTCAAGATGGCCACCACCCTTGTGTTATAACCTTGCCACCAAAGACTGCTATGTGACCTGTGTGTTGGAGGCGGAATGAACAAGGAGCACACAATCAAATAACATACCCCCACGAGATCCCCTCACCCTTTTGATAGCGCGGCAACATGGGACTGTGAGGAGGTGATGTAAAGGACAGCCCCCACTCCAGTTAAGAGGACTCCGAGGCCCCGGTGGAGACAGCGTAAATCAAACCACCCTTCACTGTATGCCGGAGCTGCAGGGACACTGGGGGTTACATTGGAGGAAGAACTGCACTGTTCTGGGTGGCAGCCTCATGGCGCCGGGGGAGGTCTGAGTCTACTATGCCTGACTTTAAAATGGCAGATGCACTGCGCGGAGATTGGCCGCACCGTCCTAACCCTGCTGCAATAGTGTGGCAGATGCAGATAATTCGTAGTCAATCTTGCTGCAGTGCATTGCTACTCTTCTCACAACCACAACCTCCAGGTATGACAGTGGGGTAGGGGAGACCACCGGAGAAGCCAGCCCTGGATGTTCCTGGGGGATAACTTGGGGTTACATCGGACTGCTGTTCTCATCTCTCCAATCTCCCATGTTTATACTAGAAATCTTCAGAGGAACCGTGATTATTACCCTGAACGTGGAGACCGAGCAATTATGGCTGATGCCTGGTGGAGCTGCCTAGACAGCTATAGAGGTGATCGGCTTTGGTTCTCCCCCTCTGCCGTCACCTACCCAGCCGGACATTGGACATTGTTTTCCTCGTCTCTCCGCTGTGTCTCCTTTCAAACCCCCCCCTCCAACCGTGTAACATTGTTTTTTTTATATGTCTTTGTATTGTGTAACCGTGTAACTAATGTAATTTGTAACTTGTAACTCACTTGTCCTCATGTAAAGAGCTCGGATACCTCCGGGTCTAGCCAGCGCTATATAAAACTCTTCAAATAAATAAATGAATAAATAAATAAATTAGTATACAAAGCTTTGAATCAGTATTCTAACCTTCCATTTCAGGGGATTTACTGCAGTTGAATGATATTTTAGGGCTTCTCATTGATCAAAAAAGTGTAATTTCTAATATTTATCTTTTACCCGCCACTTTATTGCTTGGTTTTGCTCGCAGGAAAATGTTACACTAAGTGACACACATTTGGCAGTTGAGTGTCACTCATGCACTGAAACCATGGAAATGTCACACAGTCTGAAAACTTGGCAGCAATGTGTATGAAGCTTTCTCACACCCCTCTGCTTCCTTCAAAACCCTGAAACTGGGGCCTTGCTGCAGCAAAAACAGTCTCCAGGCAGCACCCCCATGTATGGAGCCTTCTCCCACCTCCTTCTTTCCTCAGACCTCTGAACCTGGGGACTGACTGCAGTGACACACAATCTCCAGGCCGCAAACCCATGTATCCTTCTCACACCTCTTCCTTCCCTCAAATCCCCTGAATCTGGAGCCTGGCTGCAGTGATGAACACCCTCCGTGCAGCACCCCTATGTAAGGGCACTAGGTTAGTGCCCTTCTATTTCTGGAGCTATGTAGCAGTTTTAAGCTCTTCTTAGAGTTTCTTATTGCTTCAATGGGTGTAATTTCTGACAGTTATATATGTCTCTCCTCTTCTTGTTGGATTTTGCTCGCGACAAAGTGTCACTCATAGTCACTGAATGTCACTCTTAATTACACTGAAGTTATGAAAATGTCACACATAAGAAATCTGAAACCCTTGAAGCTATGATTTAAACGCTAGTCACCAGAGTCGTAGTTATCAATAGTGTAGCAGGTGCACTGGTGCCGGAGCCCAAGAGTGTAACGGGGCAGTTGCACCCCAGTACTGTATGTCTTTTATTACCCAATAGGGGTTTGAAGGCACACATCCCTTGCTGGCATTGTGGCCTGTTGTGCCCTTGGTGCGCCACAGTTTGTACCTATTGAGCTTTGCGCAGGCAACTCAGTGACAACGTGTTTGCTTGAAGCAAAACTGGCACGTGGCGCTTGCCCTGTGTGCATCCCCCACCTGCTTCCAAACACAAACTGCCACAACAACAAAACAGGCAGGTACATTAGAAAGCCAGCACCTCCTGCAACACACGTCTTTTTTTACATTAATGCAGGGAAGTGCATTTTTTTTTGTCAGTTTGAGTTTTATTGCCTGCCTTATGTTGCACTGCGCTCCCCCCCTCTAACGTCTTAAAGGCAACACTAGGAGCCTTGCAATGGCCGAATGTCTCTCTTGTTCAGAGAGCCGGCAGTCCGTTGCTCGAGAGGCCCCTCTGTGGACCCCCTCACTCCTCTTATTCAGTTCTCTATGTGCCTAGGTCCCAGGATGCACTCTTGGAACAGAGGGGAAGGAGGTGGAGGCAACCTCAAGTGAAGAGGGCGCTGAGCTGAGAGTGGGGTGGAGGTGAGCATATGAAGAAGGGGTGCTGAGATGAAACTTCATTGTGGTTTGTAATAAGGGTACACAGTATGTCTGGGGCATGATGCTTAGCCAGCCTCATAATAAACAAGAGGCCATGGGCCCGCGGGTTCGCACGCATTGCCTTGTGAACAAATATGCTTTTGTACAAAATGTGGGAATGTGCTGCTGACTTTAAACTCTTCTCTGCCCAGGCTAATACATATTGAGCCAGGCCAGCTTTCAGTGAGCATGTTACTAAGGGCTGAAAAACAAGCCAGCATGATCTCTGGTTCGAAAAAACAAATACTATTTAAAGCAGCAGTGTTATGCTTCCACATTCAACAAAATGTTAGGGTTTGGCTTACTATGTATTTTCTGGCCAATGTAGCTTTCCAGGGCTTCAAGATAATTAAAATCATACTATTTACACAGATTGATGTACATATATATATATATATATATATATATATATATATATATATATATATATATATATATATTACCTACTGGCGGTCGCCAGTAGGTATATATAGTTAGGATTTTTTCTCTATGGGATTTTTGAAAGTTCTATGTCTAATAACTTTGGCGTTTGTGGACGGAATTGGCTGAAATTTTCTGGAAAATGGAACATTTTGTTTCTGAGCAGCCCTTGGAAATTTGGGGGGGTTTCGTCAAGGGGGGGCCGAGAAAAAAGGGGGGTCCCAAAACGTGTTTTTAACATTGAGTTTTCCATAGGGCGGTTGGCCTCACTTTTAGCCCGAACGGCTGAATGGATTTCCATGAAACTTGGCAAAATTGTAGGGACTGGTAGCCCGATGTGCCTTTTCTAGGTCTCAATATATGTGCTCCAGTGGATTTTGAGAAATTAACGTTTAAAAAAAGATATATATCTGTAAGCGCGCTCTGGGCAGCGCTCCGGTCCGCGGACCTTAAGCGTACCGGAACTTCGCGTAGCTAAGCTGATTGGCTCTCCGGTGTCTGTCAACATTCTAAACAGTCCGGAGCGGCCGCCATCTTGTCTCTCGGTAGGATTGAGAGACAAGAGGAGGCCAAAACAAAGGCGAAAATGACCATAAGGGGGCATACTAGATCCTCCCTGACCCCCTAGGTTTAATGTGGAGGTTTTAAAAGGGCCCCGCGGGGCAAAAAAAACAAAAAAAGTTTTTTGTTTTTTTTGCGTGGGGAGCGCCCGGTCCGCGAACCGGGAAGCGTTCTGGGCAGCGTACTGCAATGAAAAATGAATGATAGACTTTTCAAATGCTGTATGTTAATTGATTGTTGTTTTTGTTGATTATTTTTTATTTTCTTTATTTTTTAAGCATTTTTTTTAATGTGATTGTGTTTCATAATTTATTAAACTTTCTAACATTTCATTGTCAGAAATTTCATAATTATCATGGAATATACATTGTAGTCTCTGAGGGTGTAAAATGTCCTCATTTGCAAGGAGGTTATCTACTGCTTGTACACATTGCAGTAGTTCATTGTCCCAAGTTTCATCGAAAAATTCAATGTCAATTTGATCAATTGTATCAATCAATTCTTGGCTGCTCTCTTGCAGGTCCATTTCAAAAGAAACTTGGTTTTCGCCTTCCATTTTGCCTGAAATTTGGATTAAAAAAATATATATTAGTAGAGATAGGGCAATGTTGGGAATAATTTTAGATAGGCATTTTTTATCAGTGAATTTATCTTT
Source organism: Lissotriton helveticus (assembly GCF_964261635.1). Classification (NCBI taxonomy): domain Eukaryota; kingdom Metazoa; phylum Chordata; class Amphibia; order Caudata; family Salamandridae; genus Lissotriton; species Lissotriton helveticus. Next base: position 1,191,961,352 of record NC_136067.1, read on the forward strand.
GGGCAGTGTATAGTATCAGAGTGGAAGTAGGAATATAAAAAAGTGTATGTGATTTAACGTAAGTAAATTCATAATTATACAAGAGAAGCCTAACTACATCCATAACTATAACAGAGAAGTCTCTCTAAATCTATAACTACTACAGAGGGATAGTATAAGGCTAAGAAGCGGTGGGATGAGGAGTATTGGGAGGAGCTACTCGAGGCCTCAGGGCAAAAGGATTCCAGACTTTTCTGGAAAATTGTGAAATGGGGCAGAGGGGGTTCCCCCAAAAATCCCGACAACAATGTCGATGAGGCATTGTGGGTCGAGTATTTTAAACCTCAGTATGCTGAGAGCAGGGATATAGTGGCCATAGAATCAATTCCTATGGTATTTTGCAAAAGTGATTTATTTCTAACTAAGGATGCGGAACTCGCAATTTCAACCCTGCAGGGGGGGAAAGCCCCTGGGCTAGATGGAATCCCCTCAGACATTTTTAAACACGACCAGGTTCGGTGGGCAAAATATGTGACCTTGCTGGGAAACGGCCTAGCCAAGGGGGCAAAAATCCCCAATATATGGAAGGGGGCAATAATAATACCGATTTTTAAGAAAGGCGACCGGTCACTCCCGGCAAATTATAGACCAATAAGTTTGCTGGCCAGTATGCAAAAAGTAGTGGGGAAGATGGTGGTCGACAAACTTATGGCCTGGGTAGATGACAATAATGCTTTATCCCCCTTTCAGGCAGGATTTAGACGTGCAACTAGTACGGTCGATCAAATTTTTCGCTTCACCATGCTACGGTGGGGGACTGTACTCCTGGGTAAAGGCAGCCTTTATGTAGCATTTGTAGATCTAAGGGCTGCCTTTGATTTGGTGCCTAGGAGCACGTTGTGGGCGGTTTTGTCCAAGATAGGGGTCCCACTTGATTTGCTCACGCTGATAATGCGTCTCCATGAAAGTAATTATGCTAAGGTCCAGTGGGGGAGGAATGGGGAATCTACTACCAACTTCCCAGTTGAGCGGGGGGTACGGCAGGGATGTGCAATGGCACCCCTGCTGTTCTCCCTGTTCATTAATGGCATAGTGGATAGGATATTGGACGCAATGGTAGACGCACCTTCGTTAGCGGGCATCAGGGTTCCGATTCTGATGTTCGCTGACGACACCTTGATCGTGTCCAAGACCCCGTCGGGTCTCCAGCGAGCCCTGAACATATTTGATATGTTCTGCAAAGAACGGGGTCTTGAGGTTAATGTAAATAAAACCAAGTTGATGGCCTTTGGGCAAAAGCGCCAATCTCAACCCAGGGTATTCTTGAATAACATCAAATTAGAGTTAGTAAATGTTTTTACATACCTTGGGGTGGAGATATCAAGTAAACTTGGTTGGTCGAGACACATTGAGAAGGCGGTGTTGAAACACCAGCAGATTTCAGGAGCCCTCAGGGTAGAGCAAGTAAAATCCAAAACTAGGCCTATAAAACCTGTTCTTATGGTTTATGACGCAAAAGCCTTGGGCGCAACCCTTTATGGGGCTGAAGTCTGGGGCTTTGAGAGTCTTACCACCCTCCAAAGATCTGAGAACAGGTTTGTGAGAGGGATAACTAGTCTCCCCCAAAGCACCCCATTAATACCGCTTGGCTTTGATCTAGGCAGAAGATCGCTTAGTGACCGTGCCCGATTGAGGCCTATCCTCTATTGGAGACGGCTATGGACAACCGTGGAAATAAGACACTACGCTGAGGGGTTCTTAGCATTAGCCAAATCAGATGTTTTTCGAAAAATTACATGGCTAAAAATGCTAAGGGATGTCCTTGCTGAGCTTGGGCTCTCCAAACTTTGGGAAAATCCCCTCGGGGAAGTATTCCCTAGTAAATCCAGTATCAAAGAAATATATTGGGATTACATTGATCAGAAGCTTTGGAGGAGCGTAACCTCGGAATCCATGGGGGGTAGATTTTTGGAAATTAAATCAAGACCAGCCCTAGAAAAGTATTGGGACTTTATAACTGTTCCACTAGACAGGAAATTATTTTTCCAGTTAAGGGCAGGTTCTCTCCCCTTGAGGTGTTTGACGTCCAGTTGGAGAACTAGTAGTAGTTCGTGCTGCCCGTCATGTGGAGCCCCCAACGAAAGCATCGCACATTTTCTTTTTTTATGCGCGGCTTATGCAAACCCAAGAAAATCTTGGTTGGCTCCTGTCTGTAGGAACCTTGGTGTCCTAAGTGGTATTGAGGGGTTGAGAATTGTTTGTTCTTCCACTGAAATGTCCATCGTAGTTGGAACGGCAAAATATCTGGGGTGGGCATGGTCCATAAGGAGGAGGGCTCTATCCTCTAATGTGTTTTGAATTTTATCTCTTCCGTTTGTTTGATTTATCCTTGCCAATGCCTACTGGGAGATAGATATGAATTTTAACTACAAAATGCTGCTAACATGTATGTGTGGTATATAAATAAATAATACCGGATCTAGGTTTTACTGGACATAGTAATAACAGATAGCTCAATAAATAAGAGTCAAGATTCGAGGTAGTAGGAGTTTGCAGGTTTTAATACAGCATAAAGGACAGGAACAGGACAACCTGCATAGCAATAGGATGGCAGGGCCCGGCAGCTGCCGGGGCTGGATATGGGATGAGCGCGCTAACATTTAATAACAGTACACAAGCATATATACTAAAACAGTTGCATTACAATGAATACAGTAGGCGGAGCAGTGGGTGTGGTCAATAGCAGTCGCGAAAGATAAGGGTGAAAGTGGGTGTAACAAGAGGCGTGTACATAGACATGTGATGTAAACGTAACAGAATATGTCATAAATGGGGCGGAAACATGGAGGGGGGCTACCTGAGGAGCCGGGACCTCTAACCTAATGGTGCGCGCAAACTGACAATGACGTGTTACTAGGAGAAGCTGGGGGCTATGAACTCTGTGCTAGGAGCAGAGACTGAAGTCTGGAGAGTCAGGGTGACATGTGCCTAAACAATATCTAGTATCTGATGTTTAGAGAACATGTTGATAGAATCCAAAAGTTATCGGGGTAAAGGCTAACAGACTCTAAGACTGGTGCATACATTATTCTACATGTAGTGCGTGATGAAGAATATTAAATGACCATAAATACAGTATTTCTCTTATGTGGAGACGTAAAGGCTAGACGATGACGGAAACTATTGATGCGATTCAGTAGTTTAGGAATGCAGAGAAGGAGGGCTGGACTGATAACTAGAATCATAACATACTCTTGGCAGACTCGTAGGCAGAGCCAGGCTGAACCGGGCACTGTGAGGCAGGAAGTAAGTGAAGGGTCGAGGATACAGGTGGGGGCTGTATCGCTCCTCAGCGAGGGCTCAGGAGACAGGAGCTGAATCTGGTGTCCAGGCCCTTTTGAGGCCTAGAAACGGGGACTTTACAATGGAATAACGTGCACACTGGGAAACGTGGCAACGTAGCTTTACATAGGCCCAACATTCGTAGTATTCACGAGAACTGGAAACTGGCATACTAGAGATGGACACAACTGTAATTGCGTCTTTAATCGAATCATGGGGAATACATATGCATATTAATCATGCACACATAACATAAGATGGGGAACACGTAGGGACACAGAACATGGCAAAATTTACTTTTCCACATTCCCTCCTTGTCACTACGTTTCCATCAGGAAACATCAATATTCATGATACCATCTATCATTTCATACAGTATCATTTGCTCGTCTCGAATTTTCTTGGAACTGGATTTAAAACGGGACTTGGGGCTAGGAATACAAGAGGTAGCACAAATGCCGCAAATCGCGGGGCCACATTGTATACAGAGGCAGCAACTGAATATGATCGCTACTGCAATACCCAGAAATGACAATACTTTCCATCCCCAGGCGGAAATTATATTCCAGAACCAACCGGACCATGTCCAGGTGCCTGGATCTTGGTGTAACATATGGGCAATTTTATGGGGTCTGGTTATAGCTGAATAAACAGACGGTGCGTTATTAGGAATGAAAATGCAGCAACTAGATCCGATGACTCTACATGCCCCGCCCCTATCGGCCAGTATGACGTCAAGGACGAGACGATTCTGGAGCACGACAATTCTCATAAAGGATTGCTCCTCGGTTAAATTACCTAGAGCAGAAGTAGTCTCAATCACTACTGCTTCGAGGGTCCTGGTTAATCTACGTATCAGTTTACTATTCACAACAGCACCTAAGTAGGGGAAGACACCTTTATTGATATCTATGTATTGTTCTAGAGCAGTTTCAGTATAATCGACAATCGGGAGGTCTCTCTTGTGTCTAGTATGTACTAGGTGGGAATTCCTATGATAGTCAGGTGGGGCTAGGAAAACTGGTGGCAGTAGGAAGGCAATGTAACAGGTTCCCTCCCAATCGAGGGGCAGACGAACATATGCGGTCTGACCACAAACAAAATAAGAATGACGTGAAGCTTTGAAAATAGATTTCCTACTGTCACTATACTTGACAATAGTAGTACAATCACTATGGCCTACATGTACGGAACCATTCTTTCGGACACATAATTCGCCTTTGACTGGTAGTACTGACATAGCAGGTAAGTCTGGAGTAGTGTCAGACTGAACATTCAGGACCATGAAATTCGAAGAATAATTACCTAAATTATAAACTTCATTTTCTAGATCTAACCCTATTCTGTGGGGAAGACCTTGCTTGTCTGGAAAACATGTACTGTTAAGAAAAGACATATCTGTTGAGGATGGCGTTAACGTGGACCATGCTCCACACGAACCATTATGTGAAAATGGATAAGGAAAGAGTGGCAGAACTCCCTTCGGTGTCTGGAAAGGGGGGAGTCGACCACACACCCAACAATTAGTGGCATTGCTGGTCTGGTGTGAATAATGTAACATGCGGATGAAGGAATTATTACGCATAGCAAGACGATAAGATAGTTCATGAGGAGGCAGATCACTAAACGTGTGCTCTACTGTAACATTAGCAGACTTATTTACATGAGGAACTGGAGAATACAAATAAAAGGCATAACTTGTGCAGGAAATCATAATGCTAAAATATAGCAGAAAACATAAAATAATAGTGCAACTTTTAGAGTTCTCACTAACTCTCTCTCTGTGGGGGTCTATTATATACATGTCAGAAACCGGTCTAACCGTTTCACCTAGGGGAGGACTTAGACAATCAAACTGGCTGACTTATTTTACTAGACCTTAATTTAAGCCTATACTCCTGCTGCGGAGTTTTCTCTAACAGGGAGGGTTTAGTATCATTGTCTTTTGCGGGACAGTCCTTAAGAACAGTACTTTGGCAGTCTTTCAAATCCTCGGAAATGTTCTTAGAAACAGGCTTTAATCCGTAAAACTTCTTCACATGTGACAAATGGACCCAGCCCTTCCTGCCTTCCAGCTTGACGGCAGTACGGGTGGCCAGGAGGACCTGTCTGGGTTCCTTCCAGCGAGGCTCCAGCGGACTTGAACGATCAAAGTTCCTCACAAGAACCATGCATCCGGGAACGATTTCATGCGGTGCCACCTCGGTATTGTCTGGAAATGCGGCAGCAACCTGTGAACGACAAGAGTTGAGGGCAGACATCAAGGAAGCTAGGTAATCTGTCAGCATATTACTTGAAACATCGGTAATACTTCGGGGTCTAGGTGTACCCCACATGTTGGGGGGGCGGCCGAATACGACCTCGTACGGGGACAGACCTGATCTGGAATGTGCGACCATGCGCATATAAAACAGAGCAACTGGCAGAGCTACTAGCCAGTCCACACCTTTCTCTTTACATACTTTGGCGATGCGGATTTTCAGGGTCTGATCATGTCTCTCTACTAGACCAGCTGCTTCTGGATGGCGTACACAATGGAACTTCCACTGGTACCCTAACAGAAGGGAAACATGTTTCATAAGCTCAGATGAGAATGGCTGGCCGTTGTCAGAATATACGACTCTAGGGAGTCCATAACGGGGGAAGAATTCACGAACCAACTGCTTGGCAGTGGTCGCGGCTGTGTAATCTGGGACCGGATATGCCTCTGTCTACCTGGACAAAGCGCATACAACTACGAGGACATACTTGAAACCTCGACATCGCTCCATCTGAATATAATCCATCTGGAGGACCTCAAAAGGGTGGTCAGGGGGTTGGAATCCACCTTGTTCCACCGGGACACTTTTACCTGGATTAAACTGACAACATATCATACAGGTACGGACTTTCTGCTTGGCTGCAGCTCGTAAATGCTTGTTAAACCAAATGTTCTGGATACTATCTAACATAGCTTTTTCTCCTAAATGTGCTGGACTATGTGCGGTATTGATAATGACTTGAACCATGGAGTCGGGGAGAAACCATGTGGCTCTTCCCTTCGTTACCCATCCCTGATCTGTCTGGACCCCTCCTTGTTCGGACCATTTCTTGATTTCATCGGGAGTAGCATGTAACTGGATATCTATGACATCTTGAGTAGGGTCCTTAACTGTCATACATGTAGTCGGATCTGGAGTATGTGTCTGTGTCGGATTAACTGGAGTGTCTGGAGTCTGTGCTGTAAGCTTGGCTGTGCGATCTGCTAGATCATTACCTTGAGAAATACTGTCTGTAACTTTCGTATGTGCTTTGCACTTCATGATAGCAATAGATGTCGGTAAATGTATGGCATCTAACAGAGCTTGAATAAGGAAACCATGCTGAATCTTGGTTCCATGAGAAGTCATGAAACCTCTCTCCTGCCAGAGCACTCCGAAGTCGTGTACAACTCCGAATGCATAGCGTGAATCTGTGTAAACATTAACTTTCAGGTTCTTGGCGTGTATGCAGGCTTGTGTCAGAGCAACTAGCTCTGCTGCTTGAGCAGACAGGGTGTCAATACGGTGTGTTTCTATAACTTCAGTGTCAGTAGTCACTGCATAAGCGGCTACTAGTTCTCCTGTACTCGTTCTCATACATGAACCATCCACATAAAGTGTCAGGTCGGGATCTGGTAATGGAATATCTGTCAGATCTTGTCTTGGCTTAGTCATAATGTTAACTACTTCCACACAGTCGTGTGTGGCAGGATTTGAATTAACTGATGGTAACAGGGTAGCAGGATTTAGAACGTTGCAGCGTCTGATTTCTATGTGTGGCTGGAACAATGTCAATTCATAACCTGTTAAACGTGCAATTGTCAAGTGCTGAGTTTGTGTTCGGTTTAAAAGAACTTCCACGGAGTGTGGAACTTGTACTGTCAAGGAATGTCCTAATACTATGGAATCACTTTGTCTGATAGCTAGTGCTGTGGCTGCAACTGACTTGAGGCACGCAGGCAGAGCCTGGGCTACAGGATCTAGTGTGCTCGAAAAATAAGCACAAGGCTTGTACTGTCCTGCTTGATCTTGTGTGAGAACAGATAATGCTGTACCTTCACGTTCAGTGACGAAAAGTGTAAAAGGCTTATTGTAGTTCGGTGTAGCTAGAACTGGAGCTTGGCATAGAGCTTTCTTTAATTCATTGAAACTAAGTGTATGTTCAGATGTCCAAGGGAGGACAGTCGATACGGCTGCCTCCTGTGTCGTTAACTGTATCAGTGGCTTGGCTAGAAATGCATACTGAGGAATCCATTGTCTGCAATAAGAAGTAAGGCCGATAAAAGCACGTACCTCCTTCTGTGTCTTGGGCTGTGGAAGACTCGCTATTAACTGGATACGGTCTGGTGTCAACTGCCTACCCCACTTGGACAGTAAGTGGCCTAAGTAGATCACTTGCTGTACACAGAATTGAAGCTTCGAAGGGGACACCTTGTGCCCCATCTCGGCAAGGAAATACAAGACTGTAAGTGATGCTCGCTCGCAAGCACGTTCAGAACGGGCTGTGATCAGTAGATCATCGACATACTGGAGCAGGGCAGTGTCAGTTGGCATGTGAATGTTGTCTAATTGTCTCTTAAGTGCTTGACTGTAAATACTAGGACTTTCTGTGAAACCTTGAGGAGCTCGTGTGAACATATAGCTTCTTCCATTTAAACAAAATCCGAAAAGAAACTGGCTGTCTGGATGAATGGGGACACTGAAAAACGCGTTCTTGAGGTCTATGACTGTAAAAAATGAGGCTTCGGAATCAATGGCTGTCAATAGGGAAGAGATATCTGGGACAACTGGGTACTGGGGAATAATACATTTATTAAGTTCTCGAAGGTCAATCACTAATCGATATACTGGGGGTGCATTAGGATCAGTACGTTTCATGACTGGAATGATCGGAGAATTACATACATTGGAGTCAGTTTCTACAACTACTCCTTGAGCCATGAGCTCGTCAATAATTTTGGATAAGGCTGCTACAGCCTCAGGTGGCAATTTGTACTGTCTGATTCGTGGTAACACTACACCTGGTTTGAGAGTCACACGATGGGGTGTGATTTGCATATAACCAACATCAGTTGGACCTTGTGCCCATAGATGCTGCGGAACATTGGACAATCTTAGATCAAAATCTCGTAATACATAGTGACCCTTGCAGTCACGTAGGAACAAGCGTATTCCTTCTGGGGAGCAGCAAATAACTGCACCTAATTCTTTCAGTGTCTTAATACCTAACAAATTTTCTGGACATGACTTCGTAAGTAACAGATCAGTAGTGCGGGACAATGGACCTACTTCTAGAGTAACTGGCTTAGATATCTCGTTTACAATAGGCTTTCCTGAAAATCCAAGGGAAACATTTCTAGAGCCTGAGAGCGGAGCCCCTGGAACTTCGGCGTGACTGATGGTCGTCCTACTTGCCCCTGTATCAATCAGAAACTTTCTGTCTTTCCCTAATACTTGACTATGAACATAGGGACCTTCTTGATCTACAGGATTCTCGATGAGAGGCAAGCCTACCTCCCTCTCTAGGCTGTTTCATGAATATGGCTGATACTCTGGATACTCTGTCTGAGCATACTGATACATCTGCTGTGTAACATGCTGTGTTGCAGCAATAGGCTGCGGTGCTGGAACTGTCTGTTGTGCATTCTGTAGCTGAGAAGTCTGTGAAACTTGTTCTTGTCTAGGCGGACGTGGTCTTTCTTTAGTTTTACCAGTTGCTATGTTGTGTTTCAGAACTGCACACTCGTTTATAAAATGACCTGGCTGTTTACAATAATTGCAGGTCCCTTTAACGGGAACTGCAGGATGACTGGCTTGATTCGTACCCCTCTTCTGACTGTCTTGAGGAACAGATTGTGCAACTAGTACTTTCATTTTCGTGTCTTTCATAGGTTTCCTTTCATGATCTTGCTCTTCTCTGATTCTATTCTGGTGGTACTGGAGCATCTGTAACATCTGGGAAGGAGTACTAGCTTGCCACGTACTTTCGACTTTCAAAACTCGATTCTTAACTTGTGGACTTGAATTCTCGACTAGTTTAGTAACAAAAAGATGAGGGTATGACTCACTACTTGTCTTGAGGCCACTGTTTATGATAAAGCATTTCTCAAATCTCGAATAAAAATCACTAGTGTCTTCGTCTTGTTTCTGTTTACAGGCTGAGATTGCATCCCAGTCTTCCTTTTTAGTGGTTAATAATCTGGGCAAAACTTGTATTAACAGTTCTGGTAATTCTTTACATTTATCTCCAAGACCGGTACCTGGTACTCGTATCTTATCTTCAGCTTCTAGAACTGCCCAATCGATCTTTTTCTCTCCCACCTCCCAATCTTTTTCCTTGAGTTTCTCGTATACCCCTGCGGGCAACAGGACTTTTAACATTTTAATAATATCTGGATACGTGTATTCTCCCATACGGAGCATGTCTTTTAATTCTCGGTGGAACCCTGCTGGATCTTTGTCATGACAAGGAATTAATTTCTTCATCTCTAAGAGTTCCATCTTTGTAATCGGGGTGTAAACAAACACTCGTTGCATTTCACCACCTGCTGTCCTAACTGGGTGTACTTCTCGTAACGGGTTCTGTCTATCTATGTAAAACGGTTTACTTTCTGGAGGTGAGACATGAACAAAATGAGGGTTCAAAAACATACTATATTTGTGGCGCTGTTCTAGAATGACACTAATTAAATCGGTACCTAGACCTTTCCATCTATACTGGAGTAACTCGTTCAGGACATCATGTAACGGACCTGGATCAGAATGTTGACCTTCATACAATGTAATGAGGTGCTGGATCATATACATACCCACCAGTCGTTGCTCGGCTGGGGGCAATTTCAGAAACATTTGTGCCACTATTTCATCTGGAAAAGTGGTAGAATCAGTAATCCATCGGACTGCTGATCGGACTAGTTCTTGTTCATGCATAGTACTTAACTCACTGTAACCGATTCGTGATTTCAGAATATGATCGGTAGCTTGAAATACTTGTTCTAGAGAACCTTGTTCTGGTGCTGGATGAGGAAAAACTGACTTGTGTTCTAGACGTAAGTGGCGGTCTGAAAATCTAGATTTTCCTACATACGCTATTCTGGCGGGATTCTCGTCCTCTACCTCTTCCGTAGGAGAGTCATTCTCTTTCTCGCTCACTTGTGCTGCTTTACGTTGTTCGTGTAACCTTATTATTTCCTTACGAATTTTCTTGTACATACTCTATATACTACTGATAGTTCTGTGCTTACCCTCGGCTATATTATCACTCCACCTTGTCAGGATTCTCATTTCGCTCGGATCTTTGGACGGGTAATCTTGTTCCCTTATTAAACAATTAATCAGAAACTTTAATATCATGAGCTGGATTTCAGCTTTCCTTTGAGACATGGCTTCGCCAATACTTTCTGGATCATTCCCTGTACGGATGAAACGATATATTCTGTCTAGATCTTCTTTCATATCTGGTAGGGTGTCCAAATACCCGGTCACCCGTCTTACACGGATGGAATATATAACTGTACTATCATCACCTGCGACTGGATCATAGCGGCATTCAGTAAGAGCTCGTCGGATATCTGCAACGGACTTATATTTGGGCGTACGCTGTAACGCACATTCATGTAACTCGGCCAACATTCTACGTTGGTGTGGTGGCGGGGTACCAGGAGGACCTCCTCCTGCGGCCCCTAAACCGGAATCGTCGACTGATACTCGTCGTACCGGCGCGGCGGAAAGTTGTAATGTAGGCTGGACCGGGGGTACCGTAGCGGGTACCCCGGTGTCTGGGGGAGCAGGATTTACATTATTTACAGGAGCTGGCGGAACAGGATTTGCATATTCTGGGACTGTGTCGTCCAAATAGGACGAAATGAAAATATCAGCTGCGGTCGGTTTGTGACGTAGCTTGGTCGGAACTAATGGTGGCGGAAAATTACTGGATGCCTCCGGGGTCGCTTTTGACAAGCCCTCGGCAAGAAGAGGGTACATACCCTTAATAAGGGCGTTTCTCTGTCTATCTGACTGTTCGGTTTTGACTCGTTCACCTATCTCGATTAATTCCCTTTCTTGGGCTCGTTCTAAGGATTCTTTACTTAATTCTGACTTTCTGATTTCTTTTTCGGTTCGTTTATGAGATTCTTTGCGCCATAACTCGATGGCATCTTTCTGTGACTGTCTGGCTTTCTTTTTCCATAATCCTTCTTCTACTCGCATGATGCACTCGGCATCCCACATACCTGATACGGGCCATCTATACTTTTCCTCTAACTGTTTGGTATACTCTACCCATAAATCTAGATATAATATGGCACTTATGCCATGCTTCTGATACATAAAATGACCTGGACTGTCCCTAGGCGGGACAGGAACTGCTGCTTCTAACAGACCTTTTCTGGTTTTTAACTGACGTAGTTTAGAAAATAAGGGCATGACTGAACTGTAACTTAGACACAATACGTAATTACAATACACAATGAACACGATAATTACTCCACATTCATACCACGACATTAAAATACATGAAGAACATTTAAAAATAACAGTTCGAACAGAATACTACCTTGAATACGGAAAACAGAATACATGAATTTTCTCGAGAACAGAACTGACTAGAACAGAAACTAGATGCACTGCTGAAACAGTACGAAACTCACCGGTCTCATAAAGAGACACGTCAGGACCCGCATCCACCGAAGTGGACACTTCGTTTTGGGATCTGTGTACCACCAAACCCCACGGACCAGAGACAATTAGATTGACCCTGTCTAGATACTACCCCAGCAACGGTACTCACCGGGCAGCAAGAACGGAAGGCCTCGGACTGGACTGGACTGCTTCGACGCCGGACGGACGAACTTCGGACTTCAGTTACGGGTGGGCCTCCGGATACCTCGGACCTTGGACTCTCGGCTTGGGCTCTGGTCGGGACTCGCTGCGTTCCTCCACCGCCTCGTCTGGATGCTGGACCGCAACCTCCGTCTCCTCCGTGGGCCTGAGGGATACTTGAAGCAGAAATATCTGCCGGTGCGCAGAAGAGTTCCGTCACGGCTGCAGAGGGTCAGGGGGCATACGTGGCTTCACCGGCGCGTGGGGAAAGGGCAAGTCCCTATTCGGGCGCCATTATGTGGTATATAAATAAATAATACCGGATCTAGGTTTTACTGGACATAGTAATAACAGATAGCTCAATAAATAAGAGTCAAGATTCGAGGTAGTAGGAGTTTGCAGGTTTTAATACAGCATAAAGGACAGGAACAGGACAACCTGCATAGGAATAGGATGGCAGGGCCCGGCAGCTGCCGGGGCTGGATATGGGATGAGCGCGCTAACATTTAATAACAGTACACAAGCATATATACTAAAACAGTTGCATTACAATGAATACAGTAGGCGGAGCAGTGGGTGTGGTCAATAGCAGTCGCGAAAGATAAGGGTGAAAGTGGGTGTAACAAGAGGCGTGTACATAGACATGTGATGTAAACGTAACAGAATATGTCATAAATGGGGCGGAAACATGGAGGGGGGCTACCTGAGGAGCCGGGACCTCTAACCTAATGGTGCGCGCAAACTGACAATGACGTGTTACTAGGAGAAGCTGGGGGCTATGAACTCTGTGCTAGGAGCAGAGACTGAAGTCTGGAGAGTCAGGGTGACATGTGCCTAAACAATATCTAGTATCTGATGTTTAGAGAACATGTTGATAGAATCCAAAAGTTATCGGGGTAAAGGCTAACAGACTCTAAGACTGGTGCATACATTATTCTACATGTAGTGCGTGATGAAGAATATTAAATGACCATAAATACAGTATTTCTCTTATGTGGAGACGTAAAGGCTAGACGATGACGGAAACTATTGATGCGATTCAGTAGTTTAGGAATGCAGAGAAGGAGGGCTGGACTGATAACTAGAATCATAACATACTCTTGGCAGACTCGTAGGCAGAGCCAGGCTGAACCGGGCACTGTGAGGTAGGAAGTAAGTGAAGGGTCGAGGATACAGGTGGGGGCTGTATCGCTCCTCAGCGAGGGCTCAGGAGACAGGAGCTGAATCTGGTGTCCAGGCCCTTTTGAGGCCTAGAAACGGGGACTTTACAATGGAATAACGTGCACACTGGGAAACGTGGCAACGTAGCTTTACATAGGCCCAACATTCGTAGTATTCACGAGAACTGGAAACTGGCATACTAGAGATGGACACAACTGTAATTGCGTCTTTAATCGAATCATGGGGAATACATATGCATATTAATCATGCACACATAACATAAGATGGGGAACACGTAGGGACACAGAACATGGCAAAATTTACTTTTCCACATATGTCAAGAGTTTTGATTGTATAAACTTGGGAATGGCCCGTAACGCGGAGGATTCTCTACTTTAACATGCATCTAGTTTCAGCATTTTATGAGAAAGCTTATTTTAACTCTAATTGGTAACAATTTTTATGTCTATGTACTATGTATTTTTAATTACAAATTCATTGTTATCGAATGTATGAAGTTTTAAAACTGTATAAATTTATATCTGTGTGCTTTTATGAGTGTATAACTCGAATAAAGCTTTTTCAATCGATATAACAGAGAAGTCTCTCTAAATCTATAACTACTACAGAGGGATAGTATATATCTATCAGAAAAAGTTTACCATATTAACTTATAGTGCACAATATACTTCAGTTTTAAAAATAAAAACTTACCTTTAGAAAGAAGTTGAAGGAATTAGTGAAAATACTATTGAAATGTACAGCAAGAAGTAGTAGTCAAAATGGCTGTGTTTTCTTCTCTTCCTTTATATATATTCAGGTATATAACCAATGAAATGTCAGGTAAAAAAAATAGAAAATGAAAGTAACATTTTCATTGGTTGTCAATTCCAACACTTCAGATGTGTTTTGTGAAGTAATTTACCTCAGGGTATTTAGAGAGGTCTACAGGCTAAATGACTAAATGGAATTCCAATCAAATTTGTGAAAATGGTAGGGATTGGTATGTAGTATGAGCTAATCTATATTTGGTGAAATTGTCTCCAGTGGCTTTTCTGTGAACTACTTTCCCACCTTTTTTGATGGTGCGCTTCCTAGAGAGCGACCCGGTACGCGAACCGTTGAGCGCCCCGGTTCGCGAACCTTAAGCGTTCCGGGAGTCCACCATTTTGTGTTTCGGTCGAATTAAGATACAAGATGGAGGGCAAATAATGTTCAGAATGGGTAGAAGGGGGCACGGTAGAGTTATCTTGACCCCCTAGGTTTTCTGAGGGTGGCTGAGGAGGCTTATATGTGCGAAAAAAAAACATTTTTAAAAAAAATTTCGCGAGGTTAGCTCCCGGTTCGCGTACCGGGTAGCGCCCCAGGGAGCGTACTTTGTTGGAAATTAGTGAAAAATGTTAGAGTAAAATAATAATTGTGAGTGATCAGATGTAGGGTAGCTCTGAGAAGAGCTTTTGGGTTTATGGTACATTTAGGTACTTATAAGTAGGTACCAATGCACATTCTTAAATTCAGAGTGAAAACTCTGTTGCCCTCATCTGAGAAGTGAACTCCATCTCCTCTGTAGATATCTTGCATGTAGTAACGCAAGTTATTGTTGTACAGGGAGCCCATTCCATGGTCTCTCATGTAAGCTGAAACAGATTTGTTTACATGCTTCCTCGACTTCTCAATTTGTGGACAAAATTGGTTTGACCACCTCCATTTCTGTCTTTGGCATATATTTGAATATACCAAGGCAGTCTGAGGAAAAAGTGCCATTAATTGCTCAAAGGTGTCCTTTAAAAGCATTTCCAGACCTACACCAGTCAAAGTGCCCAAGTCATTACCTCCACAGTGCACAATTAACAGGTCAGGTTTGGGCAAATGCATAAAGGTTTTCACCAATGGTATCAATTGGTGACATTTTAATCCTCTGTGGCCAAACCACTTAATTTCCACATCTTGTAAATTGAGGTTAGGTAATTTCCTCTTTTCAACGTACCTTTGAGCCCAGTGAATATAACTATGTCCAACAATCCAGACAGAAAACATGGTGAGAGAAGGTTCTCCTGCAGTCAGATGAAGTGTGGCAATGAAATGGCAGTTGAAAAAATGAGAGTTTAAAATGAAAAAAACTGTGGAGTTTCTGTGTTCATGAAGCAGTAACAGTGATTGGTGGATTTTGATTGCTGAAAACAGAAAGTTGGGGTGCACGGATGTGTTCTTTGAAAGATGTATTTTGAATGGTCAATAAAAAATCATTAAATGAAAGAATGCACTGGATATGCAGGTGCACTGAGAGTTCAGAGTTCAATTGCAACAAAGTTGTGTGAACTTGCAAACACCAGAAGTCTTCCAAGAGGTGGTTGCCATGCAGAAAAGACAGAAAGGGCAGAGGGGGGAAGGGTTTTCATTTGAAAAAAAGTGAGGGAAGAGTTTTGATTGGGTGACATGAGAAATATGTGTGAAGAATTACAGCATTTCTGTGCTTTTGATAGCTGCAGACTCTGGAGTGCATACCTTTTGCTCTGCTGAAGACAAATTGGTGTGTTTCTGAGACTGTTTTCAAACTCAAAGTATTTGCTAAGGTGAGAAAATATTTCTTTAATTTAGAGAATAGTGTGCTTTAAGGAGAAAATTATGAATTATGTGGCGCAAATTGCTTGTAAATATGCTCCCACCTGTGCATGGAAAATTTAGATTTTGAATGTTTGTGTTACATAGCCATGTTAAAAGTGACCCAACCATGCAGGAAAGGCAATCAAAAAACGCTTTTATGTGTCTTAAGGACATTTTAAGTAATTTTCCCATGTGCAGTGTTTTGAAATTATGATTTGAAAATCGTTTTTGAGGTAAAGGAATTGTTTTTAAATTTATGACAAGGACATAATGGTGTATGCTTCTTTATAAGGCAATTGACTGTCCCTGACTTTTCTCTGTGGCGCAAATTGCTTGTAAATATGCTCCCACCTGTGCATGGTAAATTTAGATTTTAAATGTTTGTGTTACATAGCCATGTTAAAAGTGACCCAACCATGCTGGAAAGGCAATCAAAAAACGCTTTCATGTGTCTTAAGGACATTTTAAGTCATTTTCCCATGTGCAGTGTTTTGAAATTATGATTTGAAAATCGTTTTTGGGGAAAAGGAATTGTTTTTAAATTTATGACAAGGACATAATGGTGTATGCTTCTTTATAAGGCAATTGACTGTCCCTGATGTTATTTTTCCCATTTTAGTGTAAGACCTTTGTCTGTGGCGCAAATTGCTTGTAAATATGCTCCCACCTGTGCATGGCAAATTTAGATTTTGAATGTTTGTGTTACATAGCCATGTTAAAAGTGATACAAACATGCTGCAAAGGCAATCAAAAAACGCTTTTGTGTGTCTTAAGGACATTTTAAGTAATTTTCCCATGTGCAGTGTTTTGAAATTATGATTTGAAAATCGTTTTTGAGGTAAAGGAATGTTGTTAAAATTTATGTGCGCCATATGCCCCCAAATTTCTTTTTTAGGGGTGCAGCAGGGTGTTATTGAGACACCCCTGCAGCTTTGGAAAAATTCCTAATTTGCGATGAGCAAATTGTTAATCGCAAATTGCACCTTCATTTATATGAGCCTCCTAGCCCATGGAAATGAATGGGTAATTTGCAATTAGCAATTTGCTCATCGCAAATTTGGAATGGTAAAGAATCGCTATTTATTCCTTAAAATTCGCTATTTTGGAAATGCAAAATAGTTATATGATACATATGGCGGTTGATGTCTAAGAAGATAAGAAGCTTAGGGATACATTTATGATGACTGGCGCAATGAAGTTGACATCACTTACTTCATTGGTAGAGCTTTACATGTATTATGTCCTCTGTATTCTTCATCAAGCGTAACTTTAATCTGCAATCCTGAGTAGGCCTCACCTTAAACAAACCTCTGGATAGGCCACATCTTATTGTCATCCTGAATTAATCATTTAAAATGCTAGGGACAGATTTATGATAGGTGTATGCCTCTTTTGCGCCACTTAGAAAACACTGTCCATGGGGAAATGACTTAAAATGTCCTTAAGACACATGAATGTGTTTTTTTAAAACGTTTGCAATTTTTTTGGGTCACTTTTAACATGGTTATGTGACTCAAACAGTCAAAATCTGAATTCGCCATGCTCAGGTGGGAGCATATTTACAAGGAATGTGCTCCATGGGGAAAGGTCTTATAATGTAATATGGGAAAAATGACATCAGAGACACTGAAATGCCTTATAGAGAAGCATACACCATTATGTCCTTGTCATAAATTTGCAAACCATTACTTTTCCCCAAAAACGATTTTCAAATCATAATTTCAAAACACTGCACATATGGAAATGACTTAAAATGTCCTTAATTCAAAATTTGCTATTCCTTATTTTGCGATTGCACTGAAGGATTTGCAAATTTTGCGATTCCTTAAATGCAATGTATCAAACTAAAAATATGTAAAAAATGACATTAAGGATTTGGAAACTACCACCAACTTCTAGTTGGTGGTAATTTGCGAATTCTTTTCAAAAAGAATTTTTTTAAAAAAAACAAAAGGTGCCACATGACGCCAATACATGCCCTTAGGGCATGTATGTGCGCCATATGCCCCCAAATTTCTTTTTCAGGGGTGCAGCAGGGTGTTCTTGAGACACCCCTGCACCCTTGGAAAAATTCCTAATTTGCGATGAGCTAATTGCTAATCGCAAATTAAACCTTCATTCCTATGAGCCTCCTAGCCCATGGAAATGAATGGGTAACTTGCAATTAGCAATTTGCTCATCGCAAATTAGGAATGGTAAAGAATCGCTATTTATTCCTTAAAATTCGCTATTTAGGAAATGCTAAATATTTTGATGATACATATGGCAGTTCATCTCTAACAAGATAAGAAGCTTAGGGATAGATTTATGATGACTGGCGCATCACCAGGGATGTGCCAGTCATCTTGCGCCGCTGTTCCGCCACCCATGGTGTGCTGCATTTACAATGCGGCACAGCATGGGGCAAAAACGGCACAGATGCTTGACGCATCTGTGCCGTTAAGGTGGCGCATTGCTGGAGTTGTATCGCAAGTGCGATGCAGCTCCAGCAAGGCTCAGGGGTGCACCATCTCCACAATGTTGCGTCAAGACCTATGCCTGCTTCAAGCAGGCGCAGGGTTTTGACGCAGGTTTCTCCTATCTGATTGTAAATGCGGCACACCATGGGTGGCAGAGCAGTGGTGCACGTTAACTGGTGCATGCCTGGGGATGTGCCATTTAACATAAATCTGCCCCTTTACATTTAAGTATGTGCAGGGGACACAGAGTCGGTGAGGCTTATCCAAGGTTAAGAAGAGATGAGTCCTGTTCAGTGAGAGATTAGACATAGGCTTCACCTGCTCAGCATCGCTGGACATGGCTAAATAATAGCTGCAAAATGTTACTCTTGTTAAACAATTTTACTATTATAATCTGTGAGATTTGTCTCTTACTCTGCAACATCTCATTGTTGTTATCTTTCTTTAAAGATAAAGACAACCTCAACATGAGCGACAATCTGCAATCAGTTGATTTTGACCTCATCATTGAACTTGTAATTGAAACATCAGTGGATGTTGATCCCTTGGATGATTTAAATCCTGAGGATGAAGAAGAGCGTGATGAGGATGCAGATTTGTCCGAATTATATGATATAGGATGGGAAGCTGACCTGCTTGAGCCTTTGGAAATATAAACATTTATTTTTAAAATTTATAATTAATAAAAAGTAAAAAGGTAAACGGTTTAATTTAAAAATAAAGACACCTTCAAAAGCAGGTTATGTGTAGTGTCTTCAATAAAATATTAAAATATGCTCATAAAATTAGATCAGATTCACATATAAAATAGCATAGGTAACATAAATATAAATGTCATTTCTTTTCTGGTATTTCTGTATTGTAAATTTGCCAACGACTAAAAAATCTTCTAATTAAAATGTCAAGTAGTGTGTTAAGTTTTTTATCACTGTTACTGATTTACTGTTTGGTAATAATGGTTAATAACATTATTATATTTTTCCACAGATTCAACTGCAGATCATTTCAAGATTTCACCATGCCTACAATAGAAAGACAGAGAAAGGCTGCAAAACGTCAAAGACAGCAGGTGAAAAAAAATACGCAGCAGTCCTCTAACAAAAAGATTTGTCAAGTCACGAAGAAAGCA
This sequence comes from Lissotriton helveticus, assembly GCF_964261635.1. NCBI lineage: Eukaryota > Metazoa > Chordata > Amphibia > Caudata > Salamandridae > Lissotriton > Lissotriton helveticus. Next base: position 1,191,980,866 of record NC_136067.1, read on the forward strand.
CCGGGTAAGAGCACAAAACAATTTATAAGAAATATGTGTAGTAAAAAAAATATTACTACAGAAAATGTTTCAGTCCATAAAACGAGAAGGAAATCAAATGGAAAAGAAAGGCCAATGAAAAATGTTACTGCTAGAGCAAGAGATAACTCTGTGCATGATAGTAGAAGGAAACAACAGTTTAGGGAGATTCGTAAACGAATGTTCCGGAACAGGATAATTGGCAATTTGTTAAAAAATATTAAGAAAGGTCAACAGAAACTGGTTTTTTATAAGACAAAAAAAAAAGTTGAGAAAGTTATTGATCAGGCATTTGAAATTAAACGTAAGTTATTTATTTTGATAATCAATAGAATTAGGAAGCTAAACAAGGCAATTTTTGATTTCAAAAGAAATAGTAGATGGAAGAGAATAGTTAATCGTAGTAATTTTTGTGAAGTTTTTTCTGGAGAATGGATGCATAGTTCAAGCTGTGAGGCATTTTTTAATGAGGAGAGTTATTTCCAGGATAATGATTTGGTGCATGCAGTTGACACCAGTGGTCGTGCTTATGAAGTGAAAGATGGTTGTCCAGTTGAAAAAGAAAAACTTGTGACAACAGAGGCAGAAGAGGTGTTAGGTAATGAGGTTTTAGGAAGACGTGCTAAGGGTCCTGTGTACACCTGGAAGTGTAGTAGTATTTGCAGTGTGCGACAGGATTCCATCAATTTGCTTTGTGATTTTGTACGGTCATTTAATAAGAAAAGTTTGAAGCAGAAAATGATGTTGTTGCAAGAATTAGATCCTTGCAGAGTAAGAGAAGTGACAGGTTTGCATGGACATTCACTGGCTTGTCTTTCCAGGAGAGTATGCCAGAGTGTTTTTCATCATTTCAGGATGCTAGCAGTGCATCATAACAAAGTGAGGAAATTAGTTAGAATGTTGTATTATGCTAAGAGTCCAGCAATTATGCTTAAACAATTATGCGCTGCTCTTTTGCATGGTTCTGAAATAGATGTGAAGAATATATGTGAAGAAATTGAGTTTTGTTACTTTGGAAGTAAAGAGGAGAATGTTGAAATTGAGCAAGAAGAAGAGGGTCATGTGGAAGATAGTGTACAGGTTTCCAGTACAGATAATTTCCAGAGGGAAATTGCGACGTTTGAGGTGAAATCAAGTGAGAGGCCTAATTTCACTTGTGTGTGTTGTCGACGCACTTATTATAAGAATCAGACTAAGTTAGTGGATTTATATGCAAAAAGTGAAAGGGAAAATAATAGTGAATGGAAGGATTTTGCAACATACTTGATGGTAGAAAATTGTTTTGATTTGGGATTGGATCAACGTGTGTGTACTTATTGTTGTTGCAAATTAAATCAAAACCAGATGCCTGCTAGAGCAGTTCATAATAATCTGGAATTGGTTGAGATTCCTTCTGAATTGAAGGAGTTAAATACTTATGAATCTATTTTGATTCAAAGTATCCATCCCTTTCAGGCTATTGTAAGAATGGAGCCAAAGACAGGGAAATTGCCTCCATCAGATTTACAGAGAGGATTAAAGGGAAGAGTTGTTTATTTGCCTCTAGATTTGAAGAAAAACATTAACACAATTGGAGTAGAAAAAGTGGAAGAGGAACCTCTGGTTATCTTAGTTAATGGGGTTCCGACAAAGAATAAGAAAATATGGCAAGATTTAGTAGATGTTAGGAAAGTTAAAAAGGCAACATTGTATTTGAAAAAAAATAATAAATACTATAAGAATGTATATGTTGCAGAAGAGGAAGTAAGTGAGGAAGAGGATAGCGATTTGTGTGCTGGTCAAATTGAGAAAGTAGAACCCTCTACTAGTGAAGAAATATATGAACATTATAGTGTTCATCCTTTGCATTCCAAGGAAGTCATGGGGAATGCTATTGAGTTGTTTCAAATGAAACAAGCCAAAGGGAGTCCCATTAGTGTTTGGGAGGAAAGTTTGGAAGCTCGGTGTTTCCCACAGCTTTTTCCAACAGGTCAGGGAGGAAGATATGATGAGCGACCTCATCAAATTCCTGCTTCTGAATACCGGACTTTGCGATTGTATGCAGGAGATGCTAGGTTTCGACAATGCATTCCTTATTTGTTTCATCTCCTGTTTGAAAGCGATCTGTCTGGACTGTCATATGCAGTGAACCACATCTTGAAAAGTGGTATACACATGCAAAACATCTCGGCAAGTGACTTTATGGATAAAGTCAATGTCCAAGACAGTATTTTGGATTCTCACCTGATTAATCTCATGGCGTGTCAGCGTGGTACTAATGAGTACTGGTACCGTCGTCATGGTGATTTAAAATGTATGCTGAGGAACTTAGGTACTCCCACATGGTTCCTCACTCTGAGCTGTGCCGAGTATGGCTGGGAAGACTTACTTGAATTTCTACGAGAGGCAAATGCTAACGTAGATAACATCGAATTCAAGACACCTGGAGAACTGTGCTCTTTGGATCCAGTCAATGTATGTAGGTACTTCAATCATAGATTTGAAGCTATGATGTCTTTCATCATGAATAAGAAGAATCCACCTCTTGGAGAGGTGTTGGATTTCTTCTGGAGAAAGGAGTACCAAGCAAGAGGTGCTCCTCATATACATATGTTGCTGTGGATCAAGGATGCACCTAAATTTGGAACGGATCCAGAAGACTCAGTGATGAGTTTCATCCAACAGTATTCTACGTGTGCTGTTCCAAACGCAAAGGAGAAGAAAAGCCTAAGAGAAAAAGTTCTGCGTTTCCAAAGCCATCGATGTGGAAAGTACTGCCGTCGTAAATTCCGAAACAAGGACAAGTTCTACACTAAATGTCGTTTCGGCTTTCCACGACCGGTGATTTCTAAAGGAAGAGTAAACAGTTTGATGTCTTCGCTGCGACACAATGTCATGAAGAAATCACCTAAAAACACTTACAATTTGAAGAGGAACCAAGAGTCCAAGTACATCAACGACTACAACCCGGTGATTTTGTCCATGTGGAATGCTAACATGGATATACAGTTTGTGGCTGATAACTGTATGGCTGTGGCTCGGTATGTGACGTCTTACATCACCAAAAAAGAGAAGACAGAATTGAAGGATATGTGGGAGGACATTTCCCATGAAAAGAGCCTCAGCAAGAAGTTGTACAGTTTCAGTCTGAAGATGTTGTCGCATCGAGAAATCGGAGCGTACGAATGTTCTGACCGGTTGTCTTCAGCAAGTCTCTATGCCAAGTCCAGGAGTATCGTTTGGGCGAGTCTTGGTCTTGCAGCAACGCGTAATCGAGTTCTCAAACCTGTGCGGGAAATTGAGTATTTGGCGGAAAAGGAGCCAAACAGTACCGACATTTTGAAGACAAACATGTTGGATACATATTATCCAAATCGAAGCAGTCACCTCGAGAATGTTTGTCTGTATGAGGTTCTGCAAAATTACATATTCAAGAGGAACATCAAAGAAGATACTGAGAAAGGAGTGTATGCTGTAATAGGAAGTGAGGGATGTCTGGTCAAGCAAAGAAAATGCCACTTGGTAAACCATCGAAAATTGAGTGGTGAATCTCCTGAAAAAAAGGAGTTTTTCTATTTAGCACTTTTGCAACTTTTCAAGCCTTGGCGTGCAGAAGAGGAACTGCTTGGAGATTTCCTCTGTTACGAAGACTCTTTCAATGCCGCCAAGGAGACCATAGAATGTCCTGCTTTTCCCAAATATGTAGAAATGTTGAATGCGGAAATTGAGCAGGAAGCAACGATTGCAGCCGAGATTGCCAGAGACAGTTCTCAGGACAGTCAGAGTTCTGCTTCATTGAGTCAGGATCCACTAGGAGGACCTGTTATCGAAAATGAAGCTGCCACTGCTATGAATGAAGTGGAAAGAGCCATGGCACATGCTCAAGAGGATGCGGTTAACTTAGAAGAGTTGGAAAGACAACTCAACGTTGAGCAGAGGAAAATATATGACGAAGTTACCATGCAAATTGATCATGGATTAAGTCATGACAAGAAAGAGTGCTCATGTACGTCGTTGAAGCCTGTCCGACTGTACGTGAGTGGAGAAGCGGGAACTGGAAAAAGTTTCCTCATTAAAGCAATTTCATGCTATTTGCAGGAAAGGACAGAGTCATCGCTGTCTTGTGTTGTCACTGCTCCAACTGGACTGGCAGCACATAATATTAAAGGGATTACTTTACATCGTTTACTGATGCTGCCAGTGGAGCATGACAACAAATTACAATATCACAAGCTATCTGGAGATGCTTGTTTTGAAGTTTCAAGAATCTTGAGGAAAATGAAACTTCTTATCATTGACGAAGTAAGCATGGTTTCCAATGTCATGCTTGCCTTTGTGCATTTGAGGATGCAAGAAGTTCTCAAAACAGAGTATGATGTGTTATTTGGTGGCAAACACATCATTGTTTTCGGAGATCTTCTGCAGCTGACACCAGTGAAAGGGCAACCTGTGTTCAAAATGCTCACGCATGAAGATACCAGGAAGTGCCTAGGCAGCATTGGCAACGTCAATATATGGTTAAACTTCAATTATGCTGAACTGCATGAAAATATGCGTCAGGCGAAGGATGAAGTTTACAAGACTATTCTACAAGATGTTAGAATTGGAAAAGTGACCGAGCATGGGAAAGAAGCTTTACATGCACGATTACTGTCAAATTTATATCCAGAACAAGATGTTGTGCCTGAGAATATTTTTCAGAAAATTACTGAGAAGAAATCTGGAATATGTTTGATGCCAACTCTTGCAGAATGTGCCAAATTTAACAACAAAATGTTGCATTTAGAAAAGCAAGAGATTGTGAAACTGGAAGCTATTGATAGAGTAGAGCATATGGGATCAACAATTATTTTGTCTGAGAATCTGAAAACAAAATTGGATTCATTAGAGAAGAGTATATCTAAAACTGCAGGTTTTGAAAAGACTCTGAATGTGTGCTTGAACTGCCGTATAATTTTAAGAAGGAATTTACATGTTGAAAGAGGTCTGGTAAATGGATCAATGGGTAATGTTGTTGATTTTGTGAAATACAGAAATAGAGATGGAATTGAATTTTTAAAAATTAAATTTGATGGCATTGAGGAAGTACATCTAATTGCTCGTTGTTCTGCTAGATTTTTGCTTGTAAAAGACTTATATGTTCGCCGTAAGCAGTTTCCTGTTTGCTTGGCATATGCGGTGACAATTCATAAATCGCAAGGTTTAAGTGTAGACAGTGCATTGGTGAATATTGGCAGTTCTGTGTTCAAGGAGGGTATGGCATATGTGGCATTGTCACGAGTTAGAACTTTATCGGGATTGTACTTGATTGAGTGTGATGTCACAAACATTTGTGCGGATCTAGATTGTGTTAAGGAATACAATAGGTTAAGAAGAGAGTATGCGCCACATTTGCCTCAGTATCCTTTGTTTGAGAAACGTGTGGTAGGCCGGAAACGAAGAAATGAGAACAATACTGGGGAGGTTGTAGCAAAAAGACAAAAAGTCAATGAACCTAAAATTACAAGCAGAAACAAAAAGGATTCTGTTGAAGATGTTGTTGGTTTTCAGTTTGAAAACAGTTCTGGTGTCAACTGCTATGCTAATGTAGTGGTTAATGTTTTGTTTTCTCTACAAAATGTAAAAGAGGAGATTGTGGTCAATTCTGATCAAAGATTTTGCAGTTTGTTAAATTCTGTGTTAGAGAAATGTACCACTGATAGAAGAAACATAGAAAGTGTGTCTGAAATTCGAAATCTGTTAGACAGATGTTCAGGCCAAACACAATTCTCTCAAAATATTCAGCAAGATTGTCAGGAGTTTTTAATGTATATGCTTGATGTATTACATGCTGAAGGTGTAGATGTAGATCAGCTGTTTGGGCTTTCTTATCAATGGCAGCATGACTGCGAGAACTGTATGGTATCAAGTACTACTAGTGTAGACTCAGAAAGATTTATATATTTAACTTTGCCAGACAGTAAATCAGTCTCCTTTAATAAGCTAGTAAAAGCAGCTGATCACAACATGGAGTGTAGCCAATGTAAATCTGAAATGATGTCCACATTATTTATACGAACATATGGCCAGTATGTCATTTTAATGTTCCAACGATGTAGGCCTGATGGAACAAAATTGACAACTTTAATTAAAAATGTTGTAGCTTCGCAGTTGTCAATATCAGGAAGGACTATTGTAACTGCAGCAATTATATATCATGACGGCCCTTCAATAACATCAGGACATTACACAGCTTATTTAAAGTCTAGAAATGGCTGGTCATTCTGCAATGATTCTGTTTTAATTTTCAAAAAAAAATTGCCGTATGACCTTAAAAACTCTTACCTGGTGTTTTTAAAACCAAAATTTTAGGGAAATAATCTCGGGATGTGCTCTGTGGAATTTCAAGAAGTTCTAATGGCTCCTACACAATTTGGCCTTGAGGATAAGTGTAGTTCAGAGACATAACTTCTAACCATAGGACTGGACATTATGGAGAAATACGTGCACTTTGAATGAGTTCAGAAAAACTGTTTCTTTTTATAAACTAATTGAAGCAGCCAATCAAAACATGGAGTAGAGGGAATGTAAGTCTGCAATGCTGTCTACTGTTTTACATTGCTTTGTGATTAAAAGTGATGTAGAGAATTAAATAATTGTAGTAGTCATAGAGGTAGTGTAAGTCTGCTTGTATCAGTGTCATAGGAAAAGTAGAACATGACTGAGCAAGAAGGGGAAGATATTACTATTCCAGGATTGTGAAAATGATCTTCAACATTTTAATTCTGAAAGTTGCGGAAATGCCAAATGACGGGATTGGCTTACAAGAAATCCAAGAGTTATAAATGGCTCTGACCAGATTTGGCCTTGTGGAAAATTGTGGTAGAGAGCAAGAAGTCATGTATTGCATGTAACGTGTTTTTAAAAACGATGGAGATTTTCTTTCAGAAAGTGGCGGGCTGAAAGTAATAACAGCACAAAAGAGTGTAAGCTGTTCATAGGACATCCTTGGACGTCATGGAAAGTAAGTTAACTTTAAGGAGTTCTGAATTTTGATTTCTGATGTTGTATGGGTTTTTTAAACACAATCATTTTGATTGTGTTTTTTTTTCCCCGCTGTTACATGATGAATACCTTCAAGTCACTGTTTTTAGTGAATTTTGATACATTCTGAGAACAGCAAAAATAAACCATTTAACATGTATAATTAATTCTGTACTGTTTGCATTTATGATGTATATGTAGAACTGTGTAGGAGGCATGGAGAAGGTGAGGCTTCTGTAAGTGTCAAAGTTGTTGCATGCAGTGCTGCACTTCTGCGTATTCTTTCATATGCTAGACTACATCTGCACAATGAGATACCTAAGCAAAGGAAACACAAGTGATGTGATTGTGAAATGAGCAAAATAAATTGCATGTATTTCAATTACATCACCTGTGTTTCCTATCATTACGAATCACATTGTGCAGATCAAGTTTAGGTCTGTCCAGGGAAACATAGGAGGTTTGGACTTTGTTGAAGAGTGCAGTGGACATGACTCACTTCATTGGTAGACCTTCACATGTATTATGTCCTCTATTCTCTTCAACAACTCGAAATTTCATCTGCAACCCTGAGTAGGCCTCACCTGAAACAAAACTCTGGATAGTAGACATCTTATTGGCATCCTGAAGCAATTATTTAAAATTTTAGTGTCTTGCGACACTTTTCTGAAACAACAGCAATGCAAAATATGCACCATGTTTTAAGATAGGCCTCACTTCATCTGCATCAAGATACTGTTAGTTTAAAATGTATATCTTTAGGACTGTGTAGGGGGCCTGGAGAAGCAGAAGCTTCTGTAAGTGTCAAAGTTGTTGAAAAACTGTTTGTCCTTCAATCTTTGCCCTTGTCTTTTGTAATTTTTAAATACATGTTTTAATATTTTTCAAATGTTTGTTCTCTCTTTCACAGATTGAAAGTATAAAAACAAAAAGTGAGTAATTTAACGACAATTATAAGGTAAATATTTTGTACTCTTTTCGTTACATTTCTATCACATTGAACTACTATTAGTTCCACTGCTTCATTTCTTTAATCCTCAGTTTCCTGCCTTTGCTACTTCCCTCATTCCTTTCTCTATTACCTACTTACTCAACTCCTTCCACTCTTTTTCTCAGCCCTCTCTTCTCATAGTTCCTCACTCTTGTTCACTCACTCCGTCTCTATTACTCTTAGTGTCTTTGACTGATCACTGTATCACTATTTGTTCATAATGCTTTCTCTGTGTAGTTGAAGCACACTAAGGGGCATATTATGAACATAGCCAATAAAATTATTGCTGTTTTTATTGGCAGAAAACTGGTGCAAAAGTAGTTTTAGTGGCAGTTTTCTGCCGCAAAAGCAGCTTTAGCGACACATTTCTGCCAATAAAAGCTGCAAAACTTTTATTGCCTATGTTGATGATATGGCTCTATGTTACTTACATTTCTTTGCTGTTTCAATTAATCTTTTTCTGTTATTTTTTGTTTTCTGTTTTCTATTTTTTCTCTCTGTTATTCCCCATGTTTTAATCTTATTTTGAACATTCACTCACATTCTCCAAGAAACTCTTCTTTGTTAATGTTATACTCTCTTTTTTAGGTCGAGCGACCTATCTCAATGCGCATGTGCGCATTGAGAGCGGGAGCTCGATCTATTGCAGCTTAAACAGAGCTTACCGAGATCAGGCGATTCCCAGGCGATTTCTTCCAGTGCACGTGAAAGCGCGTGCACAATGCCACCAGCCGCTTGCCTCGCATTACCACATCAAAGGCAAGGCGGCCTCGTCTCAGGCCCCTGCTGCTTCACACCCTCATGCCGCTCTCCCCGCTCCGCCCCCTCCCCTGCCCGCCGTGTCGCATTTCTCCTCCGCCGGCCGTACTTTCACTTTGACGGCCGCAGGCCATCTCTCGTGTTTCTCCTTGTTATTGTTCGAGTGTTTCCCTGGCTCAGCGTGGTGCCCGATTCATGGACATTTACAGACGCTCTGGTCTCTGTTATTGTATTTCCAGGACATGGTGCCATTCTGCCGCAGCAGCATTAGGGCTGTACATAAAATGCCATGCGATAATTCACTCTAGTTTTACTTAGGCTCTCACAATGTTTTTAAGTAACGTGACAGCTGCAACATATTTAAGTGCCCAGACAGCTACAACCACACTTGTGAACAGCATTTCTTACCCCGCTCGGTAGGCGGGGTCATGACTTCACTCAAATGGTGAACAATGGCATGGGAGTCAAGAACATCGCAGAGTAGGGTTATAAGCTGGCCGGTGCTTGTTCTACATTGGCATGCAGCTCTCCCTTTGAAGACTAGATTCCTGTTTGTATTCCCCAGTCTCATATAAACAAGCATTTTTTTATACTGCAATCAAAATAAAATAAAGCGGAACAGGACCGTAAATTACGTGTGACGTACATTGCATACAAACTGAGGATTCACGTGTGTTTGTCTATACACTCCAGCACCCGCTTACACATACAGTGGTACCTACACAGCAGCACACACACACTAACAAACATAGATAGATACACAACACAGCGTGGGACACGCACACAAACACAGTGGCTCACACACGCACACTCACAGTAGGCCACATACAGTAACTCGCTGTACACACACGCGCACACACACGCAGTACATCACGCTCCACATACACAGGCACTCAAGGTTAAATGCACACGCATAAAGTGGCACAGACACAGAGTGAGTCACACACAACTGCAAGGTCAGTAATTGTCAGGTACAAACCCACTCGCAAACAGCGTGACTCACAAGCGCAGTAGTGCATACCCTCACACTGTTACATGCTTAAAGTGGCACACAGTCTAAGATGCAGTGACACATAGACTATTACTATGAAGCACACACACTTAGATAGACATACCTAGGCACGTGCACACGAGCACTCCTAATTTCAGATTTGGACGTAGCATTCGCTGCGTTTTGTAGTCTGAGAGGCATTTGAAACACACAACCACCTGCCTTTAGCTCATACACTCAGAAGGTGCCAGCACAGGGCTCCCTCCTATATCCGCCTTAATGCGCTCTTGTTCTGCCAATTAATTAGCCTCCGAGGGTGGGAGCGGTCGCTCTTGTGATCCCCCCGCCTGCCGGGAGGCTCGGGCACATTACAGACGGAATAGCAGTGGTCCCCACGCCACCAGCTGCCTAATAACTGAGCTGCCTGCAGCCCGGCAGAGCACAGCTGGGACCTGCCCCACCAGGCTCGGCACCAACAGCTCCCCTAATCAGCCGGGCCAGCCGGCCACTGCGAGCCGCTCTTTAGTGGGCAGATGGTGTGACTTTGGACACTTTTACCTGCGTTAAAGTATTGCATGCCTCCCTCGCCCCCCCCCTCACTCCCCTCAAACTATACACCCCTGCTTTCAAGTGGAGGCTGGAGGGCATCTTACTCATTCTAGAGACTAATTACAACTCTGATTTCTAGTGTTTATTTGGAAGGGGCACAGAAGTTGCAATTGTGTGTTGCATTATTTCTTATCAAGCACGTAGCAGCAAACACCTGGGTAGGTCAAATGCATGAGAGTATTTTTCTAGGGTTTATCCCAAGCTCAAGCATTTAAAAGTACTTTGAGATGTGATAAATGTCCAAGATCACACAGGGTGTGCCTGCAATGACACTGTAATTGTGCCCAGCTATCAGGTTTTACAATTTGCACTTCAGCCGCTGGATGGTAGGTAGGATTTGTAAAGTGTGCCCAGGATCACACAGTGTGGTCATGCAGCAGTTTAATTGTCTACTGGACCAATAAAACTAACATTGTCCAGTATACCAATCAAAATTGCTCTCCAAAGACACCAGGCAAAGCAGACGCTCCCTCAAACAGATCACCAAGCGCAATTTACCCTACTTACAGCCTAGCCTGTTCTCTGTCGAGACTTTAGCAATCTTTAGAGCACAAGATAAGATCTTTTCACATGGAAGAGTCAGACGTATTGCAATACTACTTAAGAAACAAGCATTGGCATAGACAATAGGTCTCGCCTTTGGGACCTTATACGTGTTTAGCCATGCAACAGTTGATGTTGCTGCACCAAGGATATTATGCTGCATAACTAAATACTTAGAAGGTCCCAAAGGCGAGACCTATTGGCTATGCCAATGCTTGTTTTTCTTTCACTTCGTTATCTATTTTGTTTTTCACAATTATACCCTCTTCTGTCTTTTCTTCGGTAAATAGATCTATTAAACAGTATCTCTTCTTTACTCCCTATAGCTGTCTTTCTTTTAACATCACTCTCTGTTTACTTTCCTTATACTTACACTTTTAAAAAAAAAAAAAATTTTTTGGTTAGCTCCCGGTCCGCGTACCGGGAAGCTAACCCGGGAGCGAACCAAAAGAAATAGAGCTTGCCAGAGTGCTAAACATTGTAGCAATTTTTTTTGAAAGGGAAGGTAGTTCTGAAAAGAACTTTTTTTTTTATATTTTTGTTGTTTTATATATTTTTTTTATTTTTTGAACATTTTTTGTTTTTTTTGTATTTTTTGAACGATTTTATATTTTTTTTGTTTTTTTTGGGGGGGGGAAACAACAAAAAACAGGCGTTGAAAAGGGCTCAACAGGAGCAAAAAAAAATTACTGGGGGCGGTTAGGGCAATCATGGTGTTCATATGCAAGGTTGAGTGCATTGATGCTCATGTTGCCACAAGCTAATAATGCACGACAGTGCATACATAAATGTATCATATGCCCAAAATTTTGTTGGATATTTGGCACAGTTTCCCGTGCCTCCTCTGGTGTTAAAGAAACCGGTATTGTTGGTCTGGCCACAGGAGTTGGTCTAGGATTGTCCAGCATATCCCTTAATTCCGCCCGGCTGTAATTTAGGGGATGTTTCCTCGTCATGTGCCTATGCATGGTGTGATTACCATAACTGTATTTTTTGTCCGTCCCTCTGGACAATTGTTCCTTGCATATGAGGCAGGTGACATACCTCGCGTTGACTTTTTTTTGTCCACGAGGCATCGAAAAAAACTGCCAGATGAAACTGGCTTTCTTTCTGGAAACCCGGGGCAACTCTTCCAGGAATTGTGGTTCTTCTCCCTCCTCATCCATTTCTTCATCTTCCTCCTCAGTGTTGGTAATCACCTGGGGAGGTGGTCCTCTCTTCCCATGAGGAGGTGGAGGTGGTGGTGGGGGTCCACCAGCTGAAGCAACCAATGAAGCCATTTTCACACAAGCAAAATAGGTCTTCCAACAAGCAAAATAGGTCTTCCTCTCACAATGATGAAAGTCAGAGTGAGGAAAGAAGGAGGGGTTTTCATCATTTGGAAAAAACAATACTTCTCAACCAATGAAAAGTGTTATTTTTAGGTCACCTGACCTAGCCTTCCATAATTATGAAACTAAAAGTGAAATGAACCAATGAAAAGTTTTATTAACAAGTCACATGACCTCTCACGCTCATGTTACGCGCTGCGGAACGCTCCCCGGTTAGCTTCCGGGTCGCTCCGCTTCGCGCCTCGGTCCGCGCCCCGGGACACTTCCGGGTGCGCTAACGCGATACGTCACAAGACGCATTTCGCGGCAACGCGATATGTCGCGCTTTCGCGCCGCGGATCGCTTCCGGGGAGCTGCGTTTCGCGCCTCGGTCCGCGCCCCGGGGCACTTCCGGGTGCGCTAACGCAGTACGTCATAAGACGCATTACGCGGCAACGCGATACCGTCACTATGTTGATTTCTTACCGGTTCGCGGACCGGATCGCGGAATCAAATTGAGCTAACGGGAAGCTTCCCGGTTCGCGGACCGGGAGCGAAACAAAAAAAATATTTAAAAAAAATTATTAATAAACATATAAAATATATTTTTGGATTTAAAGAAGAATAAATTTTACAGCTATAGATATTAGCTTTTAAAAAACCAATGAAATTCATTGAAAAAACCATAGGTTATAGACCATATATAGTTAGGAATTAGCATTTACAAAACCTTGAAAATTCACTGAAAAAACCATAGGTTATAGACCATATATAGTTAGGAATTAGCATTTAAAAAACCTTATTTTACTCACACAAAACCAATGAAATTCCATATATAGTTAGTTGTACTAACTATATATCGCGCACCCGCAATCCACTGCTGATCATGTCACATATTACATCATTCATGACATGGTCAGTGACATCACTGATGACATCACTGATGACATCTCAAATGACATCACTGATGACATCACTGATGACATCTCAAATGACATCACTGATGACATCACTGGTGACATCTCAAATGACATCACTGATGACATCACTGATGACAACATCCAGTGACTGTATTTTTCTGTAAAGTTAAAATATGTCTTACATATTGAAGAATGAGTGGATGTATAAGTGTCTGGATGAAGGATTTAGTAGGTGCATGACTGACTGTATGAGTGAGTGGTTAAATGTGTCTCATTGAGTGCATGGGTTAGTGACTAAACTGTCTTAATTTGTGCATCATTATGTCTGTTGTTCTGTAAACTGCTGCATGTGTTGATCAGTAGCTATATGAGTAACTATATGGGTTATTGATTGGTTGGCCAAGCATTTGTATGGGAAACTGAGAGTGTGTGTGGGTGGCTGGGAAGGTGTATGACTCTGTGCATAATGTATGGGTTCAAAAGTGCATGTGGAAACAGCTGTATGGGTGGTTGACTGTGTGCATGACTGTATTGGTGAGTGAATGGATATCTCAGTGCTACATGTCAAAGTAAGTACATATGTAAAACACAGTACATGTGAGAGTTGACATATATAAATAACTGTGCATAAGAGCCAGTGAATGTGTGAGTGGCTGTATGGATCATTGTGCTCTTGTATCCAGGATTGTATAAGTGAGTAAATATGTTTAGTATATGTTTGAATAAGTAAGGTGTGTTTAACTGTATAGTTAAGGAAATGGAGGTGTGATTGATTGTTTGCATGACTGACTAGGTGTGTGTGTAACTTCATGGATGAGTGACAATCTGCGAGTCTGTGTTTACACTGAGTGTATCTAAGGTTATATTAGAGTCTGAAGAGGTTCATCGTATTATCACATGAATGATGTCATCAGTGATGTGATCAGTAATGTCAAATGAGATGTCATCAGTGATGTCATTTGAGATGTCATTTGAGATGTCATCAGTGATGTCATAAGTGATGTCATTAGTGATGTCATTTGAGATGTCATCAGTGATGTCATCAGTGATGTCATTTGAGATGTCATCAGTGATGTCATCAGTGATGTCATTTGAGATGTCATCAGTGATGTCATCAGTGATGTCACTGACCATGTCATGAATGATGTAATATGTGACATGATCAGCAGTGGATTGCGGGTGCGCGATATATAGTTAGTACAACTAACTATATATGGAATTTCATTGGTTTTGTGTGAGTAAAATAAGGTTTTTTAAATGCTAATTCCTCACTATATATGGTCTATAACTTATGGTTTTTTCAGTGAATATAAAGTGATAAAGACTAGGCGCGTAAGAAATCAAAATTATATGCCCTATCTCGGCCCATGATAGTGATATAAAAATACATTTATGTATAATTGACCGAAAAACTACGTAACCCAGAAATCCCTGTGAATTTAACAGGAAGTGATGCAATGAATTGAATTGTTTTTTTAATACTTTATTTAAACACAAAAAAACATGGTGACGATTTCCTGTGAGCAAGGTCTCCGTAGAGACCGAAACGCGTAAGGTGTTGCTGGCTTGCTGTGATAATTAAAGAATTCACGAACCAATACGTGTAAAAGAAAGTTATTGTAAAGCTTGGGAGTGCACAAGGAACTATTCTCCCCTTCGGGAGAAACCGCAAAAGAAATACGTACGCGGCTGGGTCCTGCCGCGCCTTGCGTGCACCGCTGAAGAGCACCCGGATGCTTGAACTTTGGATCACAGTCGGATTCATATATATATATATATATATTTTCCAAAGCAAATTTGAAATAAAACACCGCACTCTTCTAGGTTTTGATTAAGCTTGTTTAATCCATCAAGGAAACGACTTCCTCCTTGGTGAGGAAGTCGTTTCCTTGATGGGACATTTGCTTGAACATATATATATATATATATATAGGCAGTGCTTTAAATGGAAAAAAAATAAGTGCAGGTACTCACCATATTAGGATGTGATTAGGGGGTGGGGCTTGGGCGGAGGAGAGGCTATGGGGCGGGGCTACGTGGAGTGCTAAGTGACCTGGCCAAGGGCACACATTTGATTTGATTGAGATTTAAGTGGTGTGCAAAACTAGTAACCCACATGCCTATGTACATAAAATACAAATCTGGGATCAGCATGTTGTGTTTTGCAGAAAGCACATGAACCCTCTGTGCTAACCTATGATGAGTAGTCAAAACTGTTATCAGATAAAGCACAGATCTTTTTGACAAGTACTTTTTTTGGTGTTTGGAAAACGAAACATGTGCAGGTAACCTAATTATTGAAACTGGGGTCGAGCTTAAAATGTCCCAATGGCGCCAACACCAAACCTGGCCTCCAAGGAAGGCCTCAGCACCTTTGCACATTCCCACACCCACCATTGCCTGAATGCGATGGCCTGGCAGAGATGTCAGCTGAAACAAATTACTTCTGCACTGGGCTAGCCCCTTAGGGCTGCTGTGGGAACGGCCCAAAAGGTAGAGCCAAACCTGGCCTTTCTGGAGGTCTCTGAATCGTACCTGCACTCCACGCCTACCACGGGATGAATGTGAAGCGCCTGCCTGGGAAGAAGCATGGGAAAAACACAACCTTTAGGCTGCCAAACGACCCTAGGGTCACAACACCTGGCCTGGCCTTCCTGTGTGGCTTCTCAGTCTCCTCACACTCTCTTCACCCTCGCCTGCCATTGTCTCAGTGCAAGGAGTGCTTGGCAGAGGAGTACTGCAAAGACACTGCTTTTGGTTTCAGCTGTTCCACCAACCGGGCCCCTTTTCCCGCAGTGGCCGAGTTGTGAATGGCCTAATGACCAGAGGAACACCTGCCCCGCCCCGACCACATCTATTAAGGCACAGTCTGATGGACTGGCAGCCAGGAATGTGGAATAGCACTGCTTGTGGGGTCTGGGGTAAGGTGAAGATGGCCCAAAACTACAGCCACAAAACTGGCCTCTCACTCGTCTCGTCTCCCCACCTCTAAGCACAGCCTTTTGTGCTGTGGCCCATCTACACATTCCATAGTGGCAGGGCTGGCTCTAGGGCGGTGCGATTGGTGCGGCTGCACCGGACGTTGACTTGGGTTGGTGGCGTCATTTAAAAAAAAAATGTATACTATCATTTTAAAAGCACCTGTTGCCTTGTTCCTGGCCTCCAGCAATTTTCAGACATCAATTAAAACGTCAATATAATTCTGGTGATTTATCATCTTCCTGGAAAGAGACAGGAGGTTTGTCTAGTGGAAGTTTTGACTCATCCTAAGGTAGTGCCGAGGATTAAGATGCTTGCTGCTAAGAACGTGTACCATGCAGATAACAAAGTGCATATAATGTAAATAGGTCAGTGGGTAATTGCTTCCGTAAGAGAGCTCCTTTTGTTACTTGTCGTTTCTAAGGCAAAATCCAAATATGGAACATTGAGCTATTAACTGTCATCCTAGAGCTGCATGCAAACTGTAGGTTATTGCCCAGTCTTTCATCATCCTAATCTTGCGAAAAGGGTTCATTTGGGAAGAAAACAATTCTTATTATGAAAGAGAACTCCTAACAATGATGTTACGTTTTAAATTCTGAATTTGTGCTTTTTCAGAATAAGGACTCAAACTATACTGCCTACCAGTATCAATGACATGTCACTCCTACACTACACCTTGTAGTCCTATATGATGTAACATTTCCTAAACACTGATTTACACACATATGATTGTCTCTGTGCAATGTGTGTGTGGTGTAAAGTGCTCTGACACCTTACGCTGGTATGAGTGGCGCTATAAAACTAAATGACAGTGTTAAAGGGTGCTAGTGAGGGAATCCGTGGCAGAGGTGGTCATGGGGGGGCAACAGACATTGTCGCACAGGGCGCCACCAGCACTAAAGCCGGCCCTGCATAGTGGCCTAGTCAGGTGGCCATAGTGGGGGCTGGGTGGCCAGTAAGATATTGTGGTTGGTTGTCCTCCATGAAACCAGCCCACAGGTGACACTAAGGCAGGACCCATCCGCTTTGCCAATCCATCCCTGGCTGCTGCCCACATTACTAACCTTGATTCCCATCGGCTTTGCTACAATTTCACTATCAGCACCTTCCTCCTCAAGTTTAAGTATCTTTGATTCAGTTCTCTGCTGAGAACAACACCTTCCTCCTCAATCTGACTTCAAACAAGTACATACGTAATATGCTATGCCAGCAGTAATCCTTTATTAGATTTACCACAGTGACAATATGCCTACTAGCAGGGCCTGCTCACACACCTACAGTGCTAGTGATGCCACAGAGCCTGAGTGTCAAATATCACAGTGTGACATGGGCCCCTCCCAAACTTCATGCCAGCTCTAAATAAATGCATACGGGCCACCCGCAGTTAGCACACTGAGGGCAGATTAGCACTTGATTATCAGAGTGCTTCACGAAAACTGACTAACTAGTCAGGTCTGTCGGGCTTCTTTTTGTACATGCCAGATTGCACTGTGCTTGGCATGCTAACCCCTCAAGTACTGGTATTCTCTTTGGACACGAAGAAGTTCCGGTACTCAAGAGCAGAAAATGTAGAAGTGCCGGCATTTAGTAACGGCGAGTACTGGCCTCTTTAAAGCACTGAATATATGTATAAGTATATTAACGACATTATATTGGGACATGCTATAGAGTATTGGTGTTTCAGATTCAGCACCTAAAATGCTTAGTTGTGGATTCCTCTTTTCCCCAAGTTATTCAAACTAAATAACCTTCTTTATACTCTAGAAACTTGGAATACTTTAGCTGAGTTTTTACACAAGGCTACCTCTTCCTCGAATGATTAATCAAATGATTAAGCGTAGTCCCTGGCCTAATTCTGCGTGCAGATACATATCTTCTATATTAAGCCACGTCTCGGTTCCAAATGCAGCATTCTACTTGGAGTAAACAGAACCACTATCACCCGAAGAGGAGAAAAGGGAGGCAATCAATTAGAGGTAGTGCTGTAAGTGGAAAATGAGAAGTGCTGGTACTCACTAATTAGACTTGGTGGGCCGTTAGGGGGGTGGCTATGAGCCAGGAATTTAACAATAGCAACATAAGTAAGTTTTAATGCAAATATTCTGATTGTCATGTAAAGCACCTGAATGCCCATGGGCCAAATTCGTACAATATCAAACTGCCTCCTTACATAGGAGACATGTCAAGCATCAGCTCCAATGTCATAGGTGCAGGACCTAATTTTTGGCAGTTTGATATTGTGCAAATTTGGGCCATGGACATTTAAGTGCTTTACATGGCAATCAGAACATTTGCTTTAAAACTTAATTTTTTTTAAGCACCACTGGTCAAGGGAGTTGTCTTACTTTCTTATTAGAATTTTTAGTGCGTAAATATAGAGGCATTTTATTAAATGTTAGAGGTTTCAATTCAAAATATATCAGATTTTTTGGCGTTGGGGCAAAGTGGTGGACGGTGGGTCAGGGGGGCCCCTCCATGTACTTTGCAGGGGGGCCCCCTCAGGTTTCGTTACACCACTGGTTTGAGGATCCCCCTGGGTGTGTGATTGTTTATCACTGTATTGACTGGACATTATTGGCACCCTTCTGTGTGTTTGACACTGGTGTTGTGTGCTGCAGGTGTGAGGGGTGTTCGGTAAAGGTTCATACTTGTGTTTGACAGTCATGGAGTGTTGCAATGGGCCCTGTGTGTTGTGCTGCTGACATACTCATGTCAAGTAGTGAGATACAGATGTGTGGCTGTTCCCTGTTTGACTTCATTCTGTTCCTTTCATCCCTGTGTCTATACATGGGTTGACTTGCTGTCTCCCTGAGTTGTTGCACTGAGGCCACTGTGGTTTGACTTCACTCACTGTGCCAGTCATGTGTGAGTTGATGGGCTGAGGTTGTTGTTATATGTTTCTTTTCTTACATGTGATTTACACATGCTTGGTGGTTGGCTCCTTAGCCTTCCATTTGTTTGCACCTCACTTTGGTTTTCCTATTTGTTGTCTTCCATTGCTGCTGGCATGTAGTCTGTGTATGTGGCTGTGTGTCCGTGTGGGGTATGTCTGTGTGATTTGGCAGGCTGTGTGTCCAGTTGAGTGATTGTTCATTATCTGTGTGTGTTTTCATGTTGTGCTTGGACTCAGTTTACTTGCCATGAGTGTGGTGTTGTTGTGGTGTGTGGGTTGCCCTGGCCCAGTGCTTCTTTGCTGTGTGTTCCTCTGCAGCCACACCTGCTGTGTCTGTCTCCCTAGTTGTTTGGTGTGTGGTGCAGGGTGTGGGCTCACTTGGCTAGTTATTGTGCATGGGGGAGCACATGGCATGTACCTTCATGTTGGGGGTAGTGTGTGGAGGGTGGAGGTGTGGCCCTGTGGTCTTTGTGCACTGCCCATGGCTGGGGGTGACTCTGCCTTCTGCATTGTGTGCAAGTTTTTACGCGGCTTCACCACTGCAGTGACGTGACCGGAACATTACTTCAAGATCGCGGTAGATGGGTGACATGGAGGGGTGCTTTTGTGTTAGGTAGGACGTGTGTGGGTACACTTGTGGATGTGTTCCTGTCCCTACCAGGGTGTCTGTTGTAGACAGGAACCCTATTTCAGCCCCGGAGTTGTGTGTTGTGTGTGGGATTGTGTGTTTGCATACCTGACAGTGCATGAGTTACTGGTAATGTATCAGGTACAGCACCGGGAAGACGTGTAGAGCTGGATCCATTGCGGTCGTGACCGGGTGGTAGGGACCGGTACTCTGATGTTGCGCTCGGCTATCGTGCTTCCGCCGTCTCTGGTTGGGCAGTTTCTCCGCTGTGGTGCGACTGGATGTTTGGGGCATTCTGATTTGTTTGGCAGACAGGACGTCTTTCAGCATAGCGGTGAATCTCCATTGGCTCCCACCGCCGCGGTGGCGGGTGCACTTTGATGGTGGTTGGCTGCGCACCGCGGCGGACGAGAAATAGGCTATGTTTGCCCATCGTACTAAGGTGGGCATGAGATCCGCTGCTAGCGTGCGGAAAAAAGCATTTTCTGCCAGCACCGCAGTGGTGCCTCCGCCCCCCATCATAATAGACCCCTAATTTTTTTAACCTTCTTATATGTACAGCAGGTCTGAATCAGATCACCTGCAGCTTCAAGGATGACATAAGATTAAATAGAAATATTGGTGAGACAAAGATCAGAATGTTTACTGTTCTATGGGATACTATGCACATATGTCACATTTTCTAACATTATTTTTACCAGTTCAGTGAGGGTGGTCTGCCCATTACTGGTAAACACATTGCTATTTCTTTTTTTTAATAACTTTATTTAGCAGTTTCCACAAGTCATTGAACTATACACTGAAAAATATGCAGTCATCTTACATCAGAGTAATAGTGGAGATACAGTCTGTGCATAGGAAGAGTGATACAATCAATCAATACGATACATCAAATAAAAACAAACCTATCCCGACCCTCATCAGTCTTCATCTTCAGCGAAGGGTAGTTTCCTCTTATTATACCTCTCACACCCATTATTGTGGCCTGCTCCCTCCAAGTTTAAACCAGCAATCCAAAACTGTAGCCATGCATTACAAGTAAAACAGTCAGCATACGCTCTGTCATGTCTTACCCCACCTGTAGGTGTTATACCCTGTTCTCGTGGCATGGCAGAGTCAGTTTGTTGTGTAGTTAAATAGTGCCTGAACGGTCCCCATATGTCCCTAGGTCGGGAAGAGGGGGGTCTTGGTCGCATACAGTTCACTTTTCATTGAACATGACGCTAAACTGCTCATCCAGCCCTTAATTGAAGGTGAGGCTGTCCCACCCCAATATATGGCAGCTTCTGTTTTAGCTAACAACAGTCCAATGGCAACACATTTTCGTATCTTGGGAGGGAACTAAACAACGTACTTTAGTAGTGCAATTTCTGGTAGGGGTACCATTGGAACATTCACCATGCTACTTATAGTGGTATGGACTTCCACCCAAAACATGTGTATACGTGGACAGGTCCACGCCATGTGGACGAAGTCCGCATTCGGCTCTTTGCATTTAAGACAGTGATGGGATCTGGATGGATCTATTCTGTGTACTCTGGTTGGGTTATGTATGCTCTGTACAAAAATTCGAAGTGTATTAATCTATGGAGGCTGTTAAGAGAAACATTTTTTGTGACTGAACAGCAGAAAGTCCATTGTTCCTCTGTGATTGGGTTGCCTAAATCTTTCTCCCATGTGGCACGAACCTTGTCGTCATTAACTGGGATAATAGCTGCACAGGCTTTATAAAGTTTGGATATCAGGTGTATACCCCATTCGCTTTTTATTACCATAGTCAGTGGAGTGAATGACGGGGGTTTGAGAGGAAAGTGAGGGGTTATAGTGCGTAGTGCATAAATGTTGCTTTGGGGAATTGGGATATATTATCCGCATCAAAAATATGTCCGTCTGGGAACAAATCCCCAATTTTTACTAAGTTGAATTTGGCGAATGTTCGCTGCACAAGTTTTTCACCTGTGATTAGGTGCAACTTGGCATTTGGGAGAGGTAATGCGGAGGAGTAAAGAACTGAAGTGCAAGTAAGATGTCTCAGTTTCTCCCATGCCCAACTGGTTGTCGATGCCATTTGGATGTCTTTGGGGAAACCTGTAGGTAAGAATGCTGCCAAAGTGTCTGGACGAACCAGATCCGACTCAGGACGTAAATAAGGAATTCTAGCATCTGGGTGGTACCACGTCTGTGCGAAGCTGCACTGGGCTACCAAATAATATAGCTGCATATCTGGGACTCCGTATCCCCCTCTGTCGTAAGGTAGTGTCATATTTTGCCACTTAACATGGCCCCCTTGTTGCCCCAAACTAGCCGTATTAGATGGGTGCGTAAAATAAAAATAAAAATATTTGGCAGGGGGATCGGAATATTATGAAATAAATACAAAAATTTAGGGAGCACAACCATTTTAATGAGGGCCACTTTGTCCGCTATGGACAATGGGAGTTTGAGCCATTTATCTACTTGTGCCTCCAGGGCGGAAACAGCCTAAACGATTTGTTCAGCGTCCAAATGGATATGGATTCCCAAATATTTAACCGAGACTGTGCACCACTCTAGTTGAAACTCCAGGTCCCATCGGAGTGTGCCTGCCGTAAAATTCTTCTAAGAAGAGGATCTAAATTTACCTGCGGGTCACGGACGTACAGTAGTGTGTTGTCGGTATATAGCGATACCAACAGCGGGCCTGTCTTGAACTGTATCCCTCTCTGTAGGTGCTTCTCTTGGAAATGCTGCATCAGTGGGTCCATGGCCAGAATAAATTAAAGGGATGAAAGTGGGCAGCCCTGTCTTGTACCGCGTGAAGGGAGCAGACAATGTGCCATTCAATCTCAGTCTAGCGGTGGGTTGGCTATATAGTAGTGCTGTTGTGGGTATGAAACCGGCCGGCATCCCCATTCGTTGCATAATAGAGATGACGAATGGCCATTCAACGGAGTTGAATGCTTTCTCGGTGTCTGGTAGGATTGCGGCAGCTAGGACCTCAGGGTTTATTCTGTGCAGAGTATTGAATAAGGTATGCAGGTTGAACGCAGTAGAGTGGTGGAGAATGAAACCCGATTGAGCCGGTAATACTATGAATTCCATTCTTAGTGAAAGTGGAGTGGAGAGAACCTTAGCTAATATTTTGTAATCTAGGTTCAAAAGGGAGAGCGGACGATACGAGCCACAGAGAAGGGGGTCTTTCCCAGGTTTGGGGAGGAGGATAATGACCGCCTCAAGCAAAGTAGGGGGCAAGACTTGTTTCTCCAGGGCTTCAGCGTAGACCTCCAAAAGCTGCGGCATCAATAAATCTATGAAGGCCTTGTAATAGGCCCCTGTGAATCCATCTAAGCCAGGGGCTGATGAGGATTTAAGGGCAGTGATGGCTAAGTCAATGTCTATCTCGGAGATAGGCTCTGCAAGGAAGTCTTGCATGTATTTCTCTAAATAGACAAGGGCCATCTCCGATAGATAAGCTTCTTGTCCTGTCCGATCCCGTCCAACTCTAGCGGTGTATAGTTTTTTTAAATGTAACAAAAACTCCCCTTGAATGTCTGTTGGGCTGTAATGTGTTGCCCTGATTCTGTTTGCAATTTAGATATATATGCATTTTGATAGGGAAGTCTGATCATCTTCGCTAAGACCCTACCCGGGTGTTCGCTTTTACCATATCTCAATGCACTCTGGTATTTTCCCATAAACAGGATCTCTCTGTCGGCCCTGTCTCTGTACTCAGTCAGAAGCGTTAATCGTCGTTTGACAAATTCAGGGTCTTTTGTCAGGGGCTGACTGGAGTCTAATGTCTTAAGGTCGTGCTCTAGACGGGCCAAGATTTTCGCAAATCTTGCAGCACCTCGGCATGTTTGGATATGCATGTGTCCTTCAAATAGGCCTTAAAACCTTCCCACAACATTGTCGCAGAATCAACTGAGCCTGTATTAATGGTAAAATATTCTTCTATTGCCTCTCATATATCATGTAAAAAAAAACTCATTGTCAAATGCTCGGTTTGGGAACCGCCACTGTCTCTCAAAGGCCTCGGGCGTGGGATCGTCAACGTTAACAGAACCGGAGAGTGATCAGAGTATATTCACGGGAGCGTGTCGATAGAACTACTCCAACTAGATATATCTGGGGTAGCTAACCAATAAACGATCTGTGTTCATGTATTATGGGAGCTGGTGTAGTGTGTATAGTCTGTGTGCTGTGGATTGTAGGCGCGACTTACATCTATTAAAGAGAATTGTTCCTTTAATGCGTTCAAAGCCCTACGGGCGCGGGGTTTAGGGTCCGGCGCAGTGGAGGTACTATCTAAGGTTGGATCTGGTGCGATATTAAAGTCCCTACCTAGTAAAAGGGATACCAGGCCCAGTTGCGTTAGAAGGGAGAGTAAGGAATAAAAAAAACAGGGGAGTCGGTATTAGGACCAGATATGCAGACCAATGCTATCTTGTGCCCCATTAGTGTACCTAGTACAAACATGTATCAGCCTTTGCTGTCATGGATCTCTGAATGAAAGCAAAAGGGGACCCTTTTGTATATAAGGATTGCTACGCCTCTGGCGTAATTGCTATAGTTAGCAAAAAATCTATGTGCGCCCCAGCCCGAAGCAAAGTGGGTGTGATCAGTTTTGGCTAGGTGGGTCTCTTGCAGAAAGGCTATGTCCACCCTGTGGCGCAGCAGATAATGGACAACCTGTCTTCTTTTCCGGGTGGCATTCAGGCCTCGAATATTCCATGTCACCGCAGATAATTACGAGGGGCCGGGGTTATGTCCTACCTGTGCCATACAGAAAGTAAGATAGGAAATCTACAGTGTAATATGCGATCAAAACTACACCTCCAGACTGCATTAGATTGTGGAACAGTCACAATAATAATGAACAAAAACCAAGCCTAATCCCCCATCCCCCACTCAGCCTCCCTACCCGTTCTGAGAGGCAATGCCCATTTTATCAAATAAGAACAATGCTCCCATTGGAACTCCAATGCCATGAGCAAAACCTTCAAAAGGTGCATCAGCATTTCGTGAAACATTTAGACGGTGATCAATAAGGGAGGAGTGGAAAAACCCCAGCCGCCATTGGCAACTGAACTAATATGACAAAGAAACTATATCCCACAACATCAAATAGTCATGTAAAGCTAAATCTGAAATGAGAGGTCAACCATACCCCGAGCCAGGGAAGAGCTCCATGCTAGCATCTGAGCTGCCCTGTGGTGGCGAGAGTCTGTGTTCGTTGTTAGGGCGAGTGCTGTTGACCTTATATGTACGGCAGAATTCCTGCACCTCTGTGGGATTATCGATGACGCGGGCTCTTCCGTTAGCTTCAACTCTGAGCCGGGCAGGGTATAATATGCCATATTTCAGTCCAAGATTCCTCAGCGTAGCCTTCACTCTGTTATATTGCCGCCTGGTCTCCTGTACCATGATGGTGAAATCTGGGAATAATGATAGTTTGGAACCTTGTCATATCATTTCACCATGCTCACGCGACATGCGGAGCGCAGTGTCTCGATCTCTGAAGTTCATGATGCGTGCTATAATTGGTCGAGGCGGGTAGTCTGGGCTGGGCCTAGGTCCCAGCGACTGGTGAGCACGATCAACCACAAAGCCCACTGTAAATGAGTCCCTACCAAAGAGATCAATAAATATTGACTCTACGAAGGTGTCCACGCTGCCAGTGGCTGTGGTCTCGGGCACGCCTAAAATACTTATGTTGTTTGGGTGACTGTGTGCTTCCAAGTCCTCGTTTTTGGTTGCGACCTCTTTGAGGATTCGTTCAACTCTATCCAGTCTTTTAAGTGTTTGTGCTGTGCCATCCTCGAGGTCTGAGGTGTGGGATTCCACTATGTCTAGGCACCTGTCATGTGCCTGAATCTTAACACCCATGTCCACTATCTTTTTATCCAGAGAGTCAAATCGAACATCTAGGGCCTTGAAACCTGCACGCATTTCCTGCAAGAGAGAGCCCATCTGGGTGGCGGAGTCATCTGGTGCAGCCGGTTTCTGTACTCCTTCTGCCATGTTGCCAGGGTTGTCCTGGTCAATTTCCGTTACGTTCCTGAATGAGCGTTGTTTTGGGTCTTTGCGGCCCATGCCACAAGCACACTGCCAACTCAGGACCTGAGGCCTATGAATAGAAGTACTAGATAATGCAGGTAGGAGGATTTGGCTCAACAGCAGCGACAGGCAGTGCTTATGTCTCAGTCCCCACGTGACACGATATGATGTGTAGTTGACTGCTGTGCTGGCAGGCCGAGTGTAGGCAGTGGAAGCTAGAGTGCAGGGCACCTATGAGGTGCCCTCTGGTTTTATAACGGCGTTAGGAGCTCCTTTAACAGTATACAGGCTGCAGGGTCACTTGGTTCCTGCTGGAATAATTGTTGCAGGAGGGAGTGTGGCACTCCCCGGAGGAGAGGCAGACAAAGTCTGTGCGCAGGGCTCAGATCAGTGTAGGTGAGCAGTGCCAAAGCAGGGTACCTCCGATGGAGGGGGGAGAGAACAGCGGGGGCAAATCCGGGTGCTGGTTCATTTTTGTATATTGGTCAGAGCGCCCCCGCGGGCACCCACTGCGGCATTCGAGTGCGAACCCAAATGGATGGTGGTGAACACACGCAGGCCCTATTCCTGCGTGCGTCCGTGTGAATGCCTGTGCTCCGCACAGAGGCCACCCCACTCAACGTCTGCGAAAGGCCGACGGGCCTTCCGCTAGTGACTCTCCGGGATCACCGGTCAATCAGCTGTTTGGCACGCCGGCCCGCCCCCACCAATCTCCGCACCCGCCCGGCACGGGACCATGTCACACACATCACAGCCGCCACATCCCCTCCGGGCTTCTTCCAATCTTCAGGGCGCCGTCATGTTGGATGTACGAGCTGGGTAAAGTCCTGTTCTGCATTCGCCTCAACTTCGTGTTATTTTTGGCGCTGCTGGGCTATGGCGGATCAGGAGCCTTCAGTCGTCATTAGGCAGTGTGTTCCGTGCCAGCTGGTCTCACTGGAGAGTGGGATGCCGTGTTTTTGCCAAGTAGGCTAGTGGAGCTTCAGCGCTGTGCCGCCATCCTGGTCTGAGGCTTGGCCATGCCCCTCCAACACATTGCTGTTTAAGTATGTCTATGATGTTGAGTGTTTTTCTATTGCTTACAGGCCTACAATTATAATAATAGAGGTGGATAACAGACGTATGGTAACTCTTACAGTTGTGGGTAGTACCCTTTTTATTTTTACATCACTTTACATAAGTTAGCATTAGCAGAGAGGGCACATTGAATCCTGATGAATGCCTCTGACACCTGGTAATGAGGTCAATATGGGTAGAATAATTCCCTACTCCTTTTAATCTACCACTAGGGTAATTAATAAATTGTGTTTGTCCACCTAGTAGGTAGTTTTAGGAACTTTATTTTTGACACACACTTTTCCCCTCTGCACACCCTTCCACCATCCCAGACTAGACAGGTGGCATTGTTTTTTTTGTCACAAAATTATCCTCCCAAGCACCCCTATAACAAAAAGGGTAGAAGTATATATATACTTCTAAGGAGAGATGACAGCCCAATGAAGAGACATGCCACCCATTGGGTGGGTGAGGGCCTTTGTCTGTAACTGAGAAGTGTTCCCACTTAAATGTACTAGGATTAGAGATCTAGCTTAGTAGTGAGGGAAATCATTTATTTGTGTGCCCGATTACCTGTAAGTAACAAAGTCATTACCTCCTCAACCTATTTTTCATATCACTGCTTACTATAAGAGGATATAATACATCAGCATACTTCTGCAACCAGATTCGCCCTACAACTCCCAATTAATGCAAAAAACAAATCTTTAATGCACAAACTACAGGTATTTAATCGTTCAGGGTATAGTGGCTGATAGTACCCTGGAACCACACTCAAGGGATTCAATAGATAGAAGTAGATGGCATAGCATCTGTGTCCAGAATTGAAGCTCCACAACCCTCACCCCAGGAAGCACTATCCCTCAGGTAGAGCTGCCTTGCATTCTGCCTGGTAAAGCTGTTTCCTATTAAGCACAAATATTTGCAATGGTAGGTCGAATCCACATACCCAACATTGGGGTTGAGAAACTTTTGTCGATGCCGAAAAGCACTGGCCAACTCTTGCATTGTCTATAGTCTTGTGACCTTGTCAATTAGCTCTTGACTGCCAAACACATCCAATATGTGCAAAGCCTCTTCCTCAAGAGTGATAGGTACTGGAAAGAAAGAAGGCAAAATTAAGTTTTGCCCCTGATACAAGGAATATTATATTTTTGATGGAAGTCTGATCTAAAGCCAGTCTATCCGAACACATCCTTAACTATGGGGATTTTAATAGACAATTAACTCAAGTCACCCAGTATATGGGCTGATGCTATGGTCACTAAAAACAGAACTTTAAAGGCATAATCGTTACAACTCCTCCTCGGCTAAAGATTTTAAAAGATAGAACTGCAATGCTTTAAGAACCAGGGGCAGAGCCCAAGAAGGTGTCATTGACTTTATGATGGCTTCACCAGAGAAAACCCCCTTAAAAGCCTACTGCATGAGGAATCCATCTCAGGAATATCCCAAAGGGGCTCTTTTCACTTTTATCGCTGCCCAATGAACCACCAAAGTAGCGATAGCTAACCCCTTATCAAAGACTGAAGAAACTGCAGCACCCATCTATATTCACAATTGGTGGGACTAACAGATTTCTGTTGACCTTCCATTGATCTTCTAGTGGACAGACATCTTGACTTAAATAAGTAGGCCACAGGAGAAGACAAAACCAAGATTTTTAAACTCCTCCTCTCAATACCTATACCATGAATTTATTTTTCCTGCATATCGTCAAAGATAGGACGATAGATCAAAGTGGACATTTGTCTGTTGGAAGAACCCATTCCAGCATTTTTTCCATCATCCTCAACTGTGGGAAGCAACCCATCCGCAGCCAAAAGGAGGCTGCAACATTTAAAACCAATCAAACGTCTGATGCTTTTAAAATGTCACAGGAAACATCTGAGGTAAATTATTTCCTGAACCTCCATATTTGCAAAAAAGATTAAAACTTTCCCCCTCTCCTGGATCACTGTATTTAAAGCTTTAACAACTCTTACAAGAGACAGAGAAACATAGACTGCATAGGTTGCCGGCCTCATTGTCAGACTAAGACCAGAATTACCTTTCTTCCATGATGCCTCCACTTTAGGATCTACAACATTTGACACCAAGCCCACCTCAGTTATGACAGTAGAACGGCCTGCCAGATCAGCCAAGGTTGGATAGATCTTAATAGTTGCAGGCAGATCCATGTCTCCTTTAACAAATGGATTTAGATGCAACAAGAACTTCTGAAGATTCACCTTCTCTGGGTTATTCCATTCCCTTTAGATCATGTCAAAGATCTCTTTATTTGCTACCAAGCAAGGAGGAGTATGGAACTGCAACTGCTTAAATAGGCCCTATTATGAGGCTTGTTGCCTCATCTTCCATAGAAATTTTAAGATTTTCTCCCAGATATCTGGAAGGGGAAATACATTCTGACTTCTGAATATGTTTACTCTTAGGGATAGAACCAGGTATGTGAAGCTTCTCCTCCTCATACTCAGGACATGGCTATGAAGACACACAGGATAGAGAAGATACATTACTGAAGAGAATGGTGATGTAGTAGAAGATCGAGAGTAACAGATACTGAAAATGTGTAACTGATGTAATAGTTATGCACTATGGCATTGAGAAAGGCGCAATCGCCGAAATGCATTTACCTGAATAAATTGAAGTTTATTAACCAAAGAGTGCTCCCTGACTCCCAGAAGTGGGAACTTGGTGTTTAATCATTTTCACGACAGCCACAATCATGTCGGAAGCACCCACCCGCAAGTTTGTTAGGCAGTGGTGGCAATTAGTTGGAGAGAATTTGCGTATCGGCCAGAACCACAGCTGATTTCCAGAATAGGGTGTTTATCGACCCGTGGTCGGCGTTGCTACAATGAAGAGAATTTGGTTACTAAAATGGCTCCCATGAACACGTACCTGTTGCAGGTCACAGCAGGCAGGCAAGGTACAGACTTTTCAATTAAGCCCACATTTGGTGAGAGGAACTCATTTTTTTTTTTTTCAAAACATAGTTTATTGGTTTTCTACACAAAACATACATTGACAATTGCAAAGTAGTCGTTATCCCAATCCCTGTGCTAATATGCCATAAAATATGTCAGTTCTTACTATCAGAATCTTCATTTAAACAAGGTTTCGAATGTTTTAACCCAACACTCTTTAATCTATCCCCCAACTCCCCCTCCCTCCTCCCCAAGACTCGTCACCAACGCCAGAAGCAGTGTCTGATCTTCTTAATAAATACGAGCAGGATTGAGTGTGTGTTTGCTTACATGATGCCCTGTCATGGTCTAAGGTCCTATCTCAATCAGTAAACTATTCCACTCCATTTATCCTGTGTCCCATATTCTCGTAGCGCCTGTACCAATGCTTCCCATGCTGGTGCCGCTTCCAGCATCTTCTCACTTTTTAGCCTACGCGCTTGTTGATAGCGTAACGTGCTTTCGCTGCTAGCCCATTTAAGAAATTCATTCTTCCATCTGTGTGCGCTGGGGCCCACAGTTGCTTTCCAGTGTTTTGTGATTTCGCGCTTCGCCAGTATAAGCCCCATATCTATAAACTTGCTTGTAATCTTATTCTTGGGTGTGTGAGGGAACCAGTGCAATACACTGACGGCCATATCAAAATCTAACCACCGTTCTGTGGTGGCATTTAATGTGTCTCCTATTTCCTTCCAATATGGACCCACCTCTGGACAGGACCATAGAATATGCACCAATTCCACCCCCACTCCTGTGCATCTTGGGCACGC
Source organism: Lissotriton helveticus (assembly GCF_964261635.1). Lineage (NCBI taxonomy): Eukaryota > Metazoa > Chordata > Amphibia > Caudata > Salamandridae > Lissotriton > Lissotriton helveticus. The sequence continues at coordinate 1,192,011,346 of NC_136067.1, forward strand.
TGCTTCCTCTACGTTAAAAAATGTCTTAATCTTCCCTGGTGTCAAGTATGCTCGGTGAATAATATAGAAGTGTACTAGCTGAAACCTGGCGTTTCTCGTACTTTTCCAAGCCCTCCGCATTATTTGTGCCCAGGTTGTATCAGGAATGATTTTCCCCACATCAACCTCCCATTTCTCCTTCAAAATGTTCAAAGGCAATAGCGTTTCATTGAGCATTCTGGTGTACAGGCATGTGACCGCTTTAAAGGTCCCAGCTGCCATCATGACATATTGGCAGGCTTTCGTTATCTTAGGTTCTATCAGCCCTTCCTGCCAGTGTGCTTGCATCGCCCTCGTCACTGCTGTGTGTAACAGGAAATCCCCTTTCGGTATATCATACCTTTCTTGGAGTGTCTGATAAGGAAGCAGTGTTCCATCTTCAAATAAATCCCCTAGCATTTGGATTCCCGCTTCTTCCCAACCTTGTAAATGCGACCAGTCCCCTCCATGCGGTAACGCCGTCACCATTCCGAGGGGAATTTCAGGTGCATATGGGTGCAGCACCCCCGCTTTACGTTGAGAGCGGTTCCAGCACAGTCTCAGTGTATTCTCTTCCAATGTCAAATCCCTGATATTCTGTTTCTGCTGTAGTGCAATAAATGAAAGGACATGGCGTGGGGTACCCTTATGTCTTTTGTGCTCCGGGCCTCTAAATACTCTCACCACTTCTTGCGTAAATATCTGTAACTGGGCTGCTAAATAATATAACTCGAAGTCTGGCACTGCTAGTCCTCCCTCAATCTTAGGCCTTATAAGCGTTGCGTGTGCTACTCTGCGTCGTCCCGTTCCCCAGAGGAAGGACACTACAAGCGATTTCAACTGCTTAAAGAGGTGGTTAGGTATCCACACTGGCAATGTTCTGAAATAATACAGAAACCTAGGGAGTGCTATAATTTTTAACAGTGCTATACGACCCGTCACTGACAATGGAAGGGTAGCCCAAAAGGCCATACTGCCCTTCAGGGGTCTTATACTACGACCTTATGTTACCTTCTAGCATGTCTGCTGCCTCATGATAGATGTATACTCCTAGGTTGGATACGTTTGCCAGGTTTGGCAGCTCTGCACTACGGCGAGCGCTGCGTTACGAGCGCCTCGCGCTTTTTAAATTCCCCGTTTTTTATCTTTGTTCGTTTTGGATTTTACTTCCCCTTGTTCTTATCTGGGAGCTGGCCCTATACCTGCAGCATAATAGTACTTACACCGCTGTTTTAGCGGATCCGGTTCTGGGGTTGGGGTGCTTTACCTCGCCTGTTCTCTGCTACCTGGGTGCCATCTTGGGAAGGGCTTTGACGCGTCCTGAGTGCCATCCTGAGCGTCCTGGTGGGGCGGTGTGCACCTGACCTGGAGGCCCTATTTAAGGCGGTCTTTAGGATTTATCCGCCTTGTTGGATACGTTTGCCAGGTTTGGCAGCTCTGCACTACGGCGAGCGCTGCGTTACGAGCGCCTCGTGCTTTTTAAATTCCCCGTTTTTTATCTTTGTTCGTTTTGGATTTTACTTCCCCTTGTTCTTATCTGGGAGCTGGCCCTATACCTGCAGCATAATAGTACTTACACCGCTGTTTTGGCGGATCCGGTTCTGGGGTTGGGGGTGCTTTACCTCGCCTGTTCTCTGCTACCTGGGCGCCATCTTGGGAAGGGCTTTGACGCGTCCTGAGTGCCATCTTGAGCGTCCTGGTGGGGCGGTGTGCACCTGACCTGGAGGCCCTATTTAAGGCGGTCTTTAGGATTTATCCGCCTTGTTGGATACGTTTGCCAGGTTTGGCAGCTCTGCACTACGGCGAGCGCTGCGTTACGAGCGCCTCGCGCTTTTTAAATTCCCCGTTTTTAATCTTTGTTCGTTTTGGATTTTACTTCCCCTTGTTCTTATCTGGGAGCTGGCCCTATACCTGCAGCATAATAGTACTTACACCGCTGTTTTAGCGGATCCGGTTCTGGGGTTGGGGGTGCTTTACCTCGCCTGTTCTCTGCTACCTGGGCGCCATCTTGGGAAGGGCTTTGACGCGTCCTGAGTGCCATCTTGAGCGTCCTGGTGGGGCGGTGTGCACCTGACCTGGAGGCCCTATTTAAGGCGGTCTTTAGGATTTACCCGCCTTGTTGGATACGTTTGCCAGGTTTGGCAGCTCTGCACTACGGCGAGCGCTGCGTTACGAGCGCCTCGCGCTTTTTAAATTCCCCGTTTTTTATCTTTGTTCGTTTTGGATTTTACTTCCCCTTGTTCTTATCTGGGAGCTGGCCCTATACCTGCAGCATAATAGTACTTACACCGCTGTTTTAGCGGATCCGGTTCTGGGGTTGGGGGTGCTTTACCTCGCCTGTTCTCTGCTACCTGGGCGCCATCTTGGGAAGGGCTTTGACGCGTCCTGAGTGCCATCTTGAGCGTCCTGGTGGGGCGGTGTGCACCTGACCTGGAGGCCCTATTTAAACCAGTCTCTTTCGCGCAGCGGGGTCGCGCAGCGGGGTTGCCCTCGCGTTTGCCTGAGTCTTGCCAGAGTCCTGCCCATCTGCGCCCGTCAGCGTCCCGGAAGCGGCGGAGCGGCGCAGGACTCTGACAAGGTTGGGAGAATGATTCATTATTCTTCCATGACTCTGCGGTCCTTGCAATCTACCTCCTGTGAGTGCCATTCCGTGTTTCCGGGTAGGTACAGGGGTAAGCGCTATTGTCCTGGCTGCGGCTGGTCCCCCACTTATGTCCCTTTCCCCGAGCATCAGATTGGTGAGGACTGCGTGAATCATTTGTGCTTAATGCTCAACACGCGATCAGTAGGTAGGCATGCCCTTGACATTTTCGATCTTTTGGTCAGGGAAAAACCTCTATGCCTTCTGCTGACCGAAACCTGGCTGGGTGAGACGTCTAACCCGGATATTCTAGCAGCCATCCCTCCGGATTATAACATCTTCTGCCAGGATAGAGCCAAGGGTAGGGGGGGTGGGGTGGCGGTGGTTGTTAAGAAGTGTGCCTCTTGCTCGATTCTCTCCTTGGATAACATCACGGGTTCTGAGTCTCTCGCCTTTACTATTAGGCTGTCCCCGCATCAAGCCCTGAAGGGGCTGCTGGTTTATAGACCCCCCGGATCGGTGGGTTCCTTTTTTGAGGACCTCCAGGCGGCCATATCTGGCCTGGCGTTATCTGCTCAGCACTGCTTGTTGGCAGGTGATTTCAATTTCCATTTGGATATGGCGGAAGACGTGAATTCTAACAAATTGCTTGACATCACGACCCCTCTAGGTCTCGTTCCCTCGTTGTTAGGCCCCACACATGATAAGGGACACACCCTGGATCAGGTGTTTTCATCGGTCCCTCTTGTGAACATCGAACTTCTCCCGGTGATCTGGTCCGATCATAGACTGGCCAGATTCTTCATACGGGGGACTGAGCATTTGCTCAGCAGTGCTCCTACCCGGTCGGGAGCAGCTTCTAGGGCTCTTCATAGAGTGACGCCAGAACTGTTAGATCAGGCGTTTGCCGACCACCCATGCCCTATTGTGGGTGACCTGGAGTTGGATACTGCGGCCTTACAGGCGTGGCTGACAGAGAGGCTTGATGATCTGGCCCCTATAAGGGCCTCTCAATCTCCGGTCAAGCGGCAGTCTGCGCCATGGTTGACTGAGGCGTTGCGGATTGAGCGCAGCCAGTGTAAGGTGGCTGAGAGGGCATGGTGCTCTCGGTATGAGGGGGAGGCTAGACTCGCCTATAGGATGGCGGTCAAAGCATACCATAATAACATTCTTGGGGCAAAAAAAGATTATCTTGCTAGAAGGATTGAGGCGGCTTCAAATTCATCTAAGGAGATCTTCACGGTGGTGAGGGAATTCACGGCTCCTAGATCTCACCTCCATCATGTAGTGCCATCTGAGTCGTGGACCAGTGACCTCGCCAGGTTTTTTACAGATAAAATTAGATCTATCCAGGCTTCCTTCCCAGAAGGGTCCGTTGAAGGGTCTCCTAGTTTCGGGGTGGGTCGTGTTCCATCAGTTACGCCAGCCGTTGTTTTGGCGGAGTTCCCTCCTGTTACCCCCGAGGCCTCTATCATTCTTCTGGCCAGTCTTAAATCTGGCTCGCCATTAGATCCTTGTCCGGCCAAATTCTTGGCCAGGATGGCGCAGTTGTTGAATCCCCTGGTGAACCCCCTTCTGAATTTATCCTTGAGGGAGGGAAGGCTCCCTCGGCCCTGGAAAAGAGCGATGGTGGTCCCTCTCCTCAAAAAGCCTGGATTGGACACCGAAGTTTTGGCCAACTATAGGCCTATCTCTCTTCTCCCGGCCCTGGCGAAGCTTACGGAGAAGCATGTGCACGGCATTCTCGCGGGCTTCCTAGAATCAAATAACCTACTGCACCCCTCACAATCCGGATTCCAGACCAATCTGAGCACGGAGACGGCTCTTCTTGAGGTGTCAGAGGTTATCCGGGAGACATTGGACGCAGGAGGGAAGGCCATGCTTGTCATGCTGGACCTGTCGGCGGCCTTCGACACCGTCCCCCATGAGGCGCTTCTCGCCAGACTCTATGACATCGGGCTGAGGGGGACGGTGTTTAATTGGTTTACATCGTTTCTGGAGGACCGTCGACAAACGGTCTGGGCCTCCCCTAGCTCCGCTGAGATGCCGCCATTGGGAGTCGGAGTTCCACAGGGCTCTGTGTTGAGCCCGACTCTCTTTAACATCTTTATGACCCCTCTGGCGGCACTGGTGGAGGCTTTTGGGGCCCAGATCGTGTCCTATGCAGATGACACGCAACTTCTGTTCACCTGCAGGAAAGATCAGCCATTCGATGGGGAGAGTATCCGGGGGTGCCTGGAGAGGGTGTTTGACTGGTTCCAGCGGAACGGCCTTAAGGCCAACTCCAGTAAATCGGAGGTTCTGCTCTTCGGTTGCGCCTCGGATCCGGAATGGCGTGAGTGGTGGCCAGCGGACATGTGTCCTCCCGCTCAGTCATCTATGGTTGCCAAAAATTTGGGAGTCCGGTTTGATAACAACCTTTCGTTCAAATCGCACATTCTCAGCCTGACAGGCACCTGCTTCGGCAGTTCTTACCACTACTTACGGAGGAGCATAGAAAGATCACTGTCCAAGCTCTAATAGGATCTAGATTGGACTATGCTAATGCCCTCTATCTAGGGCTTCCGGACTACCTGATCCAGCGGTTGCAAGTGGTGCAGAACTCCGCGGCCCGCGCCATTTTTGGCCTTCATAGGCGGGCTAGAACATCCGGGTTATTGCAGTCACTTCATTGGCTGCCCGTCCGAAAGCGGATTACGTTTAAAGCGCTGACTCTGGTGCATAAAGCACTTTGTGGCCAGGGAGCAAAGTATCTGCAGCGCAGGCTGGCCTTTCTATCGCCCGGCACGCTCATTGCGCTCGGAAACTTTGTTCATGGCCGTGGTCCCACGAGTGAGGAAGGCTCGCACCGGAGGTCGCTCTTTTAGCCTCAGGGCACCCCAGTTGTGGAATTCCTTGCCCCTTGCCCTACGCAGCACTCCCAGTCTGCTGCTGTTCAGAAAAAACCTTAAGACCTGGCTTTTTAATCTGTAGGATGTTTTTGTTTTCTCCTTCTGTTTTTTTGTTTTTATCACTGTTATGTTTTTTTAATTGCTGAGCTGCCAACATAAAGCGCCGGGACACTCTTCCTGAGTAGCCGTGCGCTATATAAATAAACTTATAACATAACTTATAACATAGGTATTTCAAGCAAGTGGGCTCCCAGCGCAACATTCGTATTCTATTGGGCTGTGGCTCCCCCTGTCGTACCGGGAACAAGCATGTCTTAGGCCAGTTGACTTTCAATCCCGATAGTTCCACAAAGTCCGAGAGCAATCTCTCAGCTCCTGTCAGTGCCTTGTCACCATCTTCAAGGAATAGTAGCAGGTCATCTGCGTACAGTGATATGTATTGTTGGCCGTCTCTACTCCCCAATCCTCCATAGTGGTCTCCCTTCCTTATCTCGGTCGCGAGGGGTTCCACAGCCAGAGCAAATAGCAATGGGGAAAGTGAGCACCCTTGTCTTGTCCCCCTTTCTACAGGATATTGCGAGGATATCAGTGTGCCTACCCTCACTCTAGCCATTGCAGATGCGTATAGCACCTTCGTCCATTGCAAGTACCCGTCTCCCAGGCCAATTCGTTCCAATACTTTATACAGATATGCCCATTCTAAACTATCAAAGGCTTTTTCAATATCTACCGATAGTACCATTGGGTGTTGCGCCTCTGGGTGGTCTTCCCCCAATAATCGCACCTAGCGTTGAATGTTCAGTGGTGGTGTTTTGTGTTGGTATGAATCCCGCTTGATCGTCGTGGACTAGTGCGGTCATGTGCTGTAGCAATCGGGTTGCCAAGATGCTACTCAATATTTTATAATCAGTAGTCAACATCGACAGGGGTCTGTAAGAGGCTGTATTTCTGCCTTCTCTTCCTGGCTTCAATAGCGGTTTCACTAACGCTTCACGCATAGATTGCGGTAAACGTCCTAACTCCCTTGCCTCTTTGTAGACTTCGTGGAGTCTGGGTGCTAGTAAGTCAACGTACTTCGCATAGAATTCTATGGGCAGTCCATCCAATCCTGGAGTTTTGTTGCGGGCCATACGCTTGATGGCACTCCGTATTTCCCCTAAGTGTATGTCCTTCCCTAGTTCTTCCGCCTGTTCTTGTTCCAACACTGGTAGTTGTAAATCCCTGAGGAATACGTCTATGGCCGGATCTCCGGTCTCCAGCCTACTTTTGTAGAGAGCTTCATAATAATTTGTGAAGCATTGCAAGATCTCGTTTTGGGTATAGACCACCTGTCCTCCCTCTGTGTCCAAGGCCACAATAGGGGAACTTCTTTTTGCAGGATTGGCCAACCAAGCCAGCAAAGTTCCTGCTCTATCTCCCTCTGCATGGGCCCTCACTGTGTAGGCTTTGTGATCAAAACTACGCAATTGTTCTACTTCTGTTGCCACCCCTTCTCTCGCCGCGTTAACTTTCTCTTGGAGCTCCAGGCATCCAGGCCGTAAGAGCTCTATCTCTCGCAACGCGTTATTGGCCTTATTCAAATCATTCAAGAGTTCCTTCCGCACCCCTGCATATTTTCCTATACAGAGCCCCCTAATGACCACCTTGAAAGCATCCCATTCTACTGCCCTCGTCTCGGTTGTCCCTGCGTTTTCTGCAAAATAATGAATGATCCCCTCCTCCAACGTGGCCTGAAAAAGGGGGTCCTCTAGTGTTTCGGGGTCTAACTTCTAGGTAGGGACACATGAGACTCCAGGCATCCATTGTAACGTGATCAGTAAGGGGTTATGATCTGATATCGTTTTGGTCAGATACGTGCTACAGTCAACATCACCTCTGGGGAGCATAGAACTGTGTCTAGTCTCACATGCAGGTCATGCATGCCTGAAAAGTAGGAGTAGTCACGGCTCTGTGGGTGTTGTGTACGCCAGGCATCGGTTAGCCCCCATCGTGTCTGCCAGTCTAGCCTCCCTTTAGTCAACCGGAGTATCGGGGAATCAGGCATGGGAGGATGCGACCTATCTAGTGAAATGTCGGTTATGGAATTAAAATCGCCACCTATCAGAAGTGGGCCTGCAAGATAGTGTGCCAGCGACCCAGATATCTTCAACAAAAAACTCAATTGGCCAATATTAGGAGCATATATGCTGCAGAAGGCAACCTCCCTACCCCTCAACCTCCCTTCAATGGCCACAAACCTACCCTCCGGGTCTATCGTCTGTTTAGTCATCTGAAAGGGGACTCCTGCCCTAATCCTTATTAGCGCCCCTCTGGCGTACGCGGAGTACGTTGTTATAGACTTGTCCTCTCCACCTACGCTGCAATGCCATCCCTTCAGTCTTCGTTAAATGTGTTTCCTGGAGCAGTGCAATATGTATACCTTTCCTAACCAGATAGGCATGGATTTTGTGTTGTCTCGTCATGGTGTGCAGACCTCTCATATTCCAGGTTATGCATCGCAAATTATCAGAGTCACCCATTGTCCCACAGTCCCTTGCGCTTTTCTCCTATCTTCACCCCGATCTCCTTCTGTGTGTCTGCGTCAGTGACAACCCCCCCATCTTACTACCCAAACAGCCCCTGGTTCCCTCCCTCCCCAGAACAGGACCTAGCAACAAACATCTAGTTCCCATCCAAACTAACACAATACACAACTCGTCACTAAACCCATCAGTAGTTACTGTGGGCATGCCTTAAGGGCAAGAAGAGGGGCCAGCAGCCAATCGGTGGCTAATCACTTCGGGAATGCTCACCAGCTCATGAGCCCTAATATATAATGTACCCCCATGCCCCTCCACCCCCATCACACACGGCACAACCAAACTCCCCCATTAAGACATTCCCAGGAGTCCATCACAGCTCCAAGTACTCAGCCAGCCAACTTCCCTCTCTCAGCTATCCTTCATCCAGCATACCCTCCACCGTATCTGGAGTGACCTTCGGTAGCTGAACGCTGTCCGTTTCAGATTGTTCCGAGTCGGATTTGGCATTGCCTCTCTCTGATTCCGTATCACCCACTGACGGATTTTCCAGTGCCGCTGATAGTGTGGACACAGCTGCCACTGCTCCCAGTCGATCCGCAGCTGTTTGAGATGGGGAGGGTCTCCGCAATCCCCGCTGTCTGTCTTGAAGCCGTCGTGATTTCCGTTGTGGCAAGCCCTCGCTGGCCATCTGGAGCTCCCGTTCGCTTCCGTCTTTTCTAGCCCTGTAAGTTTCCAGCCAAGCGCAGGTATCATCTGGAGTATCAAAAAAACATGTTTTACCATCAACAATGATCCTCAGCTTAGCCGGGAAGAGGAGTGAATATTGTAGTCCTTCCGTGTGCAGCTCCCTTTTGACAGCTAAAAAAGAAGTCCAACGGCGCTGGGTCTCGTACGTGTAGTCTGGGAAAATATTGACCTTGCTGTTCTCCACCTGGAAGGGGCTGTTTATCCTCGCTTGTTGTAGGATCAGATCCCGGTCCCGGAAGTGTAACAGACGGGCCACCACCGGTCTTGGGGGTCGGGGGTCGGCCCTGTTGAGGCGGCCGAGCCGGCACCCTGTGTGCTCGTTCCAATGTATAGAAGGTAGATAAGCCCTCCGGTACCACTACAGTTTTGAGCCAGGATTCTAGATAGGATATCATATCTGCACCTTCAATTTTCTCCGGCAGGCCCACCACACGTATGTTGTTCCGTCGGTTTCGGCCCTCGGCTTCCTCTGTTCTTTTTTCCAGGGCACCAACTCGATCCAGTACTTTGTCTAGGGTGGCCCTAAGGGTCTGCTGCGCCGGTGCAACAGTACGGAGCGTGCTCTCTACTTCTGCAACTCTATCCGCTAATTTCCCGTGATCAGCGCGCAGCAAACCCAATCCCGTAGGCACTTGTGCTATGTCCTTCTGAAGTGCTGTGCGGGAGTCTGATATTGCCATTAGGATTTTGTCCAGTTGTTGTTGTAGGTGGGGGTCTCGTACCCGTTCAGGCTCTCCGTGTTCCTCCCTCTCCGGTGTCTCATCGTCCGTTTGCTGCTGGGCTCCACCCTTTAATCCTTTTGGTTTTCCCATCTTCGGTCAGCCTCGTAGCGGTCCGGGCCTCTTCACTCAGTACAGTGGACGCTGCGGGGGTAAACGTAAGCCAGTCGCTCTCTATATTTCCCCTTGTGGAACTTCGTCCTCACTGCACGACCTCAGCCACTCAGTAGCGTCCAGTCCCAGCCCCCCGGTGTGGTTCGGGTGTAGGTCTGCACCTCAGGCAGTGGTCTTCCAGGATATCAGCAGCAGACCTCTGGGCTCCCCGGCAGGTAGTCTATAGTACCTCAGAGACCAGGCTGACCCCTCCAGCTTCGGACGCGGGTACCAGCTACTGCCAGTCTGCCCAGTGAGGTATCCAATCTCTTCCCTCCTCACAGCGCCGTCTGGTGCGTCTCCACAGTTTCACAGACCAACTGTGTAATTCCAGGCATCTCAGTTAGGGCGACCAGGCGTCCCCGTTTTGCAAGGACGGTCCTCGTTTTTAACCAGCTGTCCCAGCAAAGTTCAAGAAATTTAGCTCATGTCCCTGTTTGTAGAGACGGTCGACTGAAAACGGCGGGAGGTGTTTTTTTGTTTATGTTTTACGAAGCAGGGAGTGTTAGCAGTTACTTCAAGAAAGCAATTTAATAAACAGGCAATCTACTGGGCTTTAAAAACTGCATTGTTTGTATGTTCTTACTGCCTGTTCTGTAATTCTCTGCTGATGAGTGCTCTCAGCACTTGAAGTAAAATTGTAGTCCTTCTTCTGTTTTTATGAAATGTCCCCGTTTTGGCTTTGATATTCTGGTCACCTCAATCTCAGTGCCAGTTGCAACAGCCCCCGGGGTCACGCTTCTCTGTCTCAATAGGCGCAGGTCCGGGACCCCCACCACACCAGGGTGACTCTGAGCAGCCTTTCCTACTCCGCAGATGTCGCCCCCTCCTCCAGCGCCGTGCACCTCAACTGCCCCAGGTGCGTGTGCAGGGGAGTGCTCCAGGTCTCCGCCACCTTATCTCCTCAAGCCCGTCTCAGTAGACTCGCGCACTGTCTCCAGGATCTGCGATGTGGTAGCCGATCTCCGCTGCGGTGTGGCGCGTCTTAGCCGCCTCTCCACCGCGGTCACCCCAACAGCAGCGGCGAGGCTCAGGCGCCCGCCCCTGCCACTACGCCGATCTCGCATCCGCAGCGCAGCTTTAAGCAGCAATCCCACCGCATTTCAAGCCGCCAGTCCGCTCTGGTCACCGGCATGCTCCAGCAGGGTCCCTGCACACATCGTCGCCTCCATATGCCTCAGTCGTGTCCCAACGCCGGGGGGGCTCCTCTTTCGGGTCGCGGCCGCCATTTTACTTGATGTGCCGCGGCTCCCCGGTCAGCCCCCCGTCAGCTGTCGTGACCCTCCAGGTCCGCGGCACTCACGGTTTTGGTAGCCCGGGAGGGGGACACTCCGTACCCGATCCCCTTGAGGGGGTGGGGAGCCTCGGGTGCCAGTGAAGCAGGATAAATAGCGGCTCTGGCACGGAGCCCTTAGTTTAAGCAGCCACCATTGTCGGCTGCTAGCCACGCCCTCCCTTGGTGAGAGGAACTAATGTATACAAAATGCAATACATGTTTTTTGGTCCAGTATGACTTATTTTGCAAAGCATCACTATAATGGAACTTATGAACATACTGGCATACTCACTGAGAGAGAACGTGTAATGATTCGCTCCCTGTGCTCCTGTAACCACCAGCAGGGGACCACATACTGGGACTTTCCAGTCTTCTAATAAGCTTCCAGACCCTCCCCTGCATGCATATCCTGACTTCCAGCCATTTGGACACTTATTGGGAACTGACATCCTTTCCCAATCCATGCCGGGTTTTGTGAAAGCCAGCCTGCTTATACTTGAAGCCAGCCTACTCACGCCTGAAACTCCATTACCCAGAATTCCCTGCTCACTGCTTTGTCTCCACCCCTGCAGGCCAAGGATGGGTGGAGGAATTCAACTCACCTGTGGCTGATTGCTGCTAGCCTGCTCACACCTGATGAATATGATTACTGTGAACTCTTTTAAGCCCCAGCTCCCTTCAGGCCAAGGTTGGTCATTGCAGCTGTTTACCGGTGAGACTGATCCTTGTTTCCAGTGCCCCTGAGCTTTTGCTGTTCTAGTTTCCTGAGCGTTAGTTATGCCTTGTTCCTGACCTGCTGCTGTTTTCCTTGTTCCTGAATTAGCACTGCCTGCAGTGCTACCCTGACCCCTGAACCTTAGTATTACTTGTTCTTGAACTGCAGCAGTTTCCCTTCTCCTGAATTAGCACTGTTTGCAGTGCTACCTTGTTTCCTGAGTGCTTGAGCTATAGCTATTCATTGTGCCTGAATTAGCACTGCCTGCAGTGCTCTTGTTTCCTGAGTTCCTGAGCTATAGTTATTCTTTGTTCATGTTGCTGGGCTTCAGCTATTTCCTATTCCTGATTTGCACTGCTTGCACTGCTCTCTTGACTCCTGAGCTGTAGCTATGTCCTGTTTCTTGAACTAGCACTCCTGGAGTGCTACCTTGACTCCTGAGCTAAAGTAATTTTCCCTGTTTCCTGAACTAGCATTGCCTGTGGCGCTACCTTGACTCCTGAAGTTTGGTAATTCCCTGTTCCTGAACCAGCACTGCCTGCAGTGCTACCTTAACTCCTGAAGCTTTAGTAATTCCCTGTTCCTGAACCAGCACTGTCTACAGTGCTACCTTGACTCGAGCCTTAGCTTAATTCTTGTTCCTGCCCCAGCACTGCCTTCTATGATATTTTGTTTTCTAGATTCCTTAACCTGCACTATTCTAGTATACCCTTGTAGCATCCCCTTCTGTATATCCCTTTCCAGTCCCTGCCTTTCTTCCCAATTCCTTGGTTCCAGTTCCTAGTTTGCTGTCTTTCTATTCTGCTGTCTTTCTATTCTGCTGTCTTTCTAATCTGCTGTCTTGCTTCTGTTGCCTTGTATGTGTGTTACCTGCTTTCTGCCAAGTGTGCCCTGTCATTTCCTTCCTTTCTCTTAAGCACTCCTCCTTGCTAGCTCCTTGTCTATTGTGCTTGTGTTTAGTTCTACTCTTTTGCTGTTACAGCCTTGCGCATTCCTGTTTGATCGCCAGAATCTGTGGGCACAGCTGACTAACTAGGTGGTGTTTCTTGTTCACTGTGTGTGTTGTCTTTGAGTTACATTTATAACATCACCATAGGTATAAGCTCCACAGACCCTGCCTTTGCATCCATATCCTACATGTGGGTATTTGCAGTCAGTATCTGTAACAGCAATTATGGATAAGAAACTTACTGAGCTTCAGTCTTCCCGTGTGGAGCTCCTGAGTGATTTACCCCACACCCCCCTTTATTGTTAATGTTGTTTCATATATATGTCTTGCACATTCGACCTGGGTGTAGTTATTCTGAATGCTAAATTGCTTTGTGAGTGCCCTTCCTTTCTAAGTCTTACCCATCTTGTTCACTTGTACAGGATTCCCCTTTGGATCCCTCTTTCTTCTCTGACTCCCTGTATGATCCTGGGCAGCGCTGTACTCCTCTTCCTATGTAAGTTTTCTACCCAGGGCCCAGTCCTTGCACAAGTCCCTGACTGTGTTCCCCACATAGTCCCGGACAGTCCCTGACAGAACGAGTTTATGATGGTGGACATTAAAAATAAAAGTGAATGAGTGTGTTTTCCATCACAGTGCTTTTCCTGTCCAATGGAAAGGAGACAGGTGTTTTAAATGTTGAACTGATAAAATAATTATGCACTATGGCATTGAGAAAGGTGGAAACGCCAAAGCACATTTGCCTAAATAAATTGAAGTTTATTTACTCAAGAGTGGTCTGTGACACCCCTAAGTGGGAACTTGGGAACACATTAGGATGGCGGACTGACTTTGTAATATGGCGGGGGTGAACCAGGGACATTTGGCGGGTGAATCGCCACCGCCGGGCCGGCGGTGGTGATCCATCCGATATCAGACTGGGTCCCCTAGTGTTTAATGATGTTCATGATGGCCACTGTCACGACGCAAGCACCCGCCCGCAAGTTTAGCTCGGCAGTAGTGGCAATTTGTTGGAGAATATATAAATAAATAAATACATTAAAAAAAATATAGATGTATATATTTATAAAATATATAATTATATATGTATATAATATAAGCATATTCAGAATGTGCACTGGTAAACTTCGAACATTACAAAACTAAACTTAAATGATGCCTTCATTCTGTCTTTTTATCGTCTAAGAAAGTCTCGGTCATCAGGAAAAAAACACCTTATGGTTCCAGAGCCTAAGGTTTTTCCTGACATGACTTTCTTTTTGTCTACTATGTCTCCAACTAAAACTGTTATGACCATAGCCACTAGTAAAGGTTGCCCAGACAGAGTCAATGGAGAAATAATGCTTATGATGTCTGTTGCAGCATCTCACCCAGTCCAGACAGCCACTTTATCTAGAACACTGCTTCCTGGTTGGTTATGCTCGATGCTACGAAACAATAACAAGTGTCAAGTTGGATGCAAACACAGTTGTGAACAAGCATTGGCAAAGGCAATATATTTGAAATTTGTATGGCATGTGCATTGGCATTATCAGCCCATACAGATGTCAAACCTATTATAACGAAGTGCAGACAAAAGCATCTGAACAATTGACACTACAAAAAAAGCATTACTTTTTAGCTCTCGACCTACAGCATTGCTTTAGCAATGCTTGTTTGTGTCGAGATTATAGTGAGGCTTTCAAAAGTCTATCCAAACTGCTGCGGATTGGGTACAGTTCATGTGAGCCAGGCGCGTGCACAAAACACCACAAGCCTCGGCATCAGACTTCAAAGGGATCCGCTCCCCCGCCCCCATCAGACTTAAAAGGAATGCGCTCCTCCGCCCCTGCCACAGCAATGCCAAGAGCTTCATCACACTCTCCGAACGAGTCCTCCTTCTCCCGCATGTGACCCTACTTGCACCTTCTTGGATCCATCTTCATTCTTTTCTGCTTTTCCCTGTTTCCGCCACACACTCCACTCCTCTCCTTTCTGGCCTCTTTCCTACTTAACTTTTCATCCTTTCTCCTTTAATCCCATTTCCACCTTCTCACAACCCCTTCGAGCACTGTTATCCTAACATTTGTGTTTCTCTCTGTCTTATAATGTCTGCACTGCCACCATTTACTTCGGACCCTCACACACCCTCACCCTCACACCTCCTCGCCCTCACACACCCTCACACCCTCTCACCCTCACCCTCACACACCCTCACTCACCCTCACACCCTCACACCCCCTCACCCTCACACCCTCACCCACCCTCACACACCCTCACTCACCATCACACCCCCTCACCCCTTCACCCCCTCACCCACCCTCACCCACCCTCACCCACCCTCACACCCCATCAACCCCTCACACCACCTCACCCTCACACCCCCTCACCCTCATAACCCCCACAACCTCACACCCCCTCACCCTCATACACACCCTCACCCTCATACCCCCTCACCCGAACTCACCCTCACACCCCTCACACACCCTCACCCTCACACCCCCTCTCCCTCACACCCCCTCACCCTCACACCCCCTCACACCCTCACCTCACACCCCTCCCACCCTCACACCCCCTCACCCTCACACCCCCTCACCCTCACACCCGCTCACCCTCACAACCTCACCCTCACACACCCTCACCCTCACACACCCTCACACCCTCACTGACCCTCACACTCTCTCACCCTCACACACCCTCACTCGCACACCCTCACCCTCACACCCCCTCACCCTCGCACCCCCTCACCATCACACCCTCACACCCCTCACCGTCACACCCCCTCACCCTCACACCCTCTCACACCCTCACTGACACTCACACCCTCACCCTCACACCCCCTCACCCTCACAACCCTCTCACCTTCACACACCCTCACCCTCACACACACTCACACACCCTCACCCTCACACCCCCTCACACCCCCTCATCCTCACACCCTCACACACCCTCACACACCCTCACTCACCCTCACACACCCTCACACACCCTCACCAGCATAGCATAACAAAACATAGCATAGCATAACAAAACACAGCATAGCATAGCATAACAAAGAAAAGCATAGGATAGCAAAACATAGCATAGCATAACAAAACAAAGAATAGGAAAGCAAACCAAAACATAGCATAACAAAACAAAACATAGCATAGCAAAACACAACAAAGCATAGCATAGCATAACAAAACACAACAAAACATAGCATAGCATAAGAAAACATAGCATAACAAAACAAAGCAAAGCATATCATAACAAAACATAGCATAACAAAAATGCAAACACAACAAAACAGCATAGCATAAAAAAACACAACAAAACATAGCATACATAACAAAACATAGCATAGCAAAGCCTAGCAAAACATAGCATAGCATAACAAAACACAACAAAACATAGCATAACAAAGCACACCATAGCATAGCATAACAAAACAAAGCTTAGCATAGCATAACAAAACATAGCATAACAAAGCATAACAAAACATAGCAAAACATACCATAGCATAATAAAACACAACAAAACATAGCATAGCATAACAACACACAACAAAACATAGCATAGCATAACAAAACAAAGCATAGGATAGCAAAACTAAACATAGCATAGCATAACAAAACAAAGCATAGGATAGCAAAACAAAACAGCATAGCATAACAAAACATAGCATAACATAACAAAACACAACAACACATAACATAACAAAACATAGCAAAACACAACAGAACATAGCATAGCTTAACAAAACACAACAAAACATAGCATAGCAAAACAAAACATATAATAGCATAGCAAAACATAGCATTGCATACCAAACACAACAAAACATAGCATAGCAAAACAAAGCATAGCATAATAAAACACAACAAAACATAGCATATCATAACAAAACAAAACATATTTTAACACTCACGGAGACATGGCTGGGTGAAAATTCCCTGCCAGATATTATAGCTGCCCTTCCCAGCAACTATGACGCGGTATGGCACAACCGCGCGGAAAATGCCCGGGGCGGGGGGATAGAAATTCTGTTTAAGAAAAACTTAAAAGCTGTCAAAATAATTGCTGAAACTATAGAAGTCGCTGATATACTTGGAGTGAAGATCATGCTGAATAATTCATGCTTAATGATCCTCACCGTGTACCGTCCCCCAAACTCCACGTCAGTTTTTAATGATTTGTTTGCTCCGATTATGTCTGATTTATGTACTAGATATCAAAAAATTGTGGTGACAGGAGATTTCAACATGCATTGGGATAAAGTTTATAAAGATCTGCCATCTCGACATTTAGAGAATACTATGTCCTCTTTGGGGATCAGTCAACTTGTGGATGCCTCCACTCACGTCAAGGGGCACATCCTAGATCTCATCTGGACATCAGACCCAAGGGTAAACCTTGTGGACATCATACCTTGTATTTGGTCGGACCACTACTTGGTGAGTTGTGAGATTCCGATCGAAAGCTATGTGTCCCAAAAACCCCCTAAATAAAAAAAAGTCTGCAGTGGACAAAAGTAGATTCTCAAGCTCTGACCTGTAGCCTTCCTAACCGCGTCCAAACATTAGTTTTAAAAGGAGATTTGGACCAGGACTATATAGATCTAATGCACAATCTGAGTCAGGCAATAGACCAGATAGCTCCGGAGAAATTACAAAAAGTAAAAGGAATAGTAAAAGGCGCCCCATGGTTCACCCCGCTTCTGAGGGACCACAAAAAGAAACTCCGGTGCTTAGAAAGGACCTGGAGGAGAACTAAAGATGGGACAGACAGGGAACAATACAGAACCTCACTTAAGACATATAAGAAACTGATTATGGCAACAAAAGCAAATTTTTACGAAACCTGTATAAGTCAAGCGGACAACATTCAGAAGGAAACATTTCAAATCTTTACTGAGCTGAGCAAAAAAACAGAAACATCGGAAATAACAATAACTGCTGATAGTTTCCAAAGCTTCTTTCTTGAGAAGGTGGAAACTATCCTTTCTGAGATCAAGGTTAGTGCCCTGAAGGGCCCCTGCCCGTCACAGGAAGCTCAGTCTCCCCCTGAAGTATATATTTCTAAGCTTCCTGAATTGGATTCTCTAAGCTTGGAGCAGATAATGAACAACATTAAGTCAGGCTCCCCAGCAGACCCGTGTCCCCCTAGGGTCTTTTGTTTGGCGCGCCCTATTCTGGAAAATCACATTATCTCCATTCTCAACAGCTCAATGGAGACCGGACAATTACCATCAAGTCTTAAGGAGGCACGGGTGAGGCCTCTGTTAAAAAAGCCTGGAGCCGACCCGGCCATTTTAAAAAACTATAGGCCGATATCCCAGCTGCCCTTTCTGTCCAAGATCTTAGAGCAACATGTGCTGAAGTCCCTTTCCTCATTCCTGGAATCACACCATCTTCTCCAGGAGCGTCAGGCGGGATTTCGGGCACATCACAGCACCGAGTTGGTGATGCTCTCGGTGCTGGATGAGCTGAGAGGTATGGCTGACAGTAAGAAACCAAGCGCCCTGATACTTTTAAACCTATCGGCGGCATTTGATACTGTCAGCCATTCCCTGCTATTGGACAGATTGGCTGCATTTGGGATAAGGGGTCAGGTCCATCAGTGGGTCCAATCTTTTTTGACTGGTAGGACCCAGAGGATTCAACTGGGGGATGCCATCTCTAAAGTGGGTATTCTGGAGTGCGGAGTCCCTCAGGGTTCCGCACTATCCCCACTGCTTTTCAACCTGTACCTCCAGCCGTTGATTGACTCTCTAGCTAACATGGGTTGACGTGTATTTAACTACGCAGACGACACCCAGTTATTGCTGAGTACTGATAATACGATCTTGGCACAAACCAGTGCCCAGAACATCCTCAGACATACGGTTGGCTGGATGACGGCCAATCTGTTGAAAATAAATCCGGAAAAAACGGAGGTACTGGTGGTCTCTACCCTAGCCTCACCTTGGAGTGATCTCTACTGGCCCCAGGAATTAGGGCCCCCACCGATACCAAGTGACAATGTAAAAAGCCTTGGAATCAAGATTGACAATGAGTTGTCCATGGCCAGTCAGATCTCCTCAGTAGTAGGGATGTGTACTGGCTTGATTCGACAGCTACGAAAGTTGGCCCCTCTTCTTTCCTGTTCCGCACTCCGTATGGTAGTCTCTGCCACCATTGTTTCGAGGCTAGATTACGGGAATGCCCTTTATCTAGGCCTACCTAAAATTTTGATTAATAGATTGCAGGTGGTCCTGAATGACGCGGCGCGTCTGATCTTCAAGTTACCTAGAAGATCTCATGCCTCTGTTCTACTACTCAAGTTACACTGGCTCCCCATTGAACAGAGGGTGGAGTTTAAGAGCCTGTGTACAGCCCACAAGGCCATCTATGGGCAAGCTCCTGCGTATATTAAAGAGCGCCTGGAGTTATATACCCCCAAGCGAGTTTTGCGGTCCGCTGAATCCCAGCTCTTGGTCTGCCCTCGTTATAAGTTAAAAACCAAAGGCGGCAGGTCTTTCTTGGTTTTGGTTCCGCAGATCTGGAACAATCTACCAGAATCACTTCGGAAAGAAGCGAATCTCCTGCGTTTTAGGAAGTTGTTAAAAACTTTTTTATTTAGGGAGGCACTTGATCCAGCTAAATAAATCTTATTACGGGCCCCTGACTATCTTTATTCCTCAGGAATTGTTGTTTGCTGTTTGTTTTTAGGCGCCTAGAGACCTGTTGGTGAGTTGGTGCTATAAAAGACCAAGTTAACAATAACAATAACAATACCATAGCATAACAAAGCATAGCAAAACATAGCATAGCATAACAAAACATAGCATAGCAATACCAAAACACAGCATAGCATAGCATAACAAATTAAAACATAGGATAGCAAAACCTAGCATATCATAACAAAACAAAACATAGGATAGCAAAACAAAACATAGCATAGCATTCAGCCTCACTCAGCACCTCCATAGCATTACTCAGGGGCACCACAACATCACTATGCGCTACCACAGCATCACTGAAAGCCACAGCATCACTCGTTCGACATCACAACATCCCTCAGCGCCACCACAGCATTAATCTGTGCAACCATTCAACAACAACGGGTTCAAATATGTTCTCTCAATGTTTCAAGCTTTATTACAAATGTAACAAAAAGATGTTAATATTTCACTTCTGTTCTTGGATTTTCGTCACAATAAAATACACTGAACATAATCTTCACAAAAGTTATTTACAAAAGTTTAAGCTATTGCCATTATAAATTACCATAACTTTTATTTAAGTATTAATTATTTAAAAAAATTAAAAGCCATTGTTATTTGTAATATCAATACATGTAAGTCACTTAAATACAACACATATTGCATTACAAATGCTATAGGTGTCATATTTGCGAAAGTTATAACTATTGGCACTGTAAATGACAAAGCTATTAATTTAGCTATTTTCAAAAACAAAACATACATAAAAAATGTGTCATTTACAATACCAATAGCTCAAACTTTCCTAATGCGAGACCTATTGCATTGCAAATGCTTGTTTGTCTGTGGCATCTGTTTTTTTTAGATGTTTTACAGTGCTCGCTTCCAGTTCTACTGGACCTCTTACAACTAATTTCTGATGCAACATAGTCCGACACACACAAATAGCCAATAGAAAAACTGTCTGATTAAAATACTCCTTTTGGCTGATCCAAGATACAATTGACAATGTGTCAAGCCCACGGCTGAAGGTTATGAGCAAAAGGAATACATGGCTGAAGGAGGCTGATCTACAGCCCTTTAAAGTAAGTATAGTATATAATATGTTGTCCATGAATGGCGCATACCCCAAACACCTCAAACCTAATTAACGGCAGAGGAAAGGTAGGTCTTGGAAAATTCTCCGTATGCACACTTTAAAATAAAATCTTGCACTTAGGATATTGTGTGGGGTGGAAATTCTCTGAATACAATACTGTTGCACATTGCAAGTTTGCTGACTTATTTGTTTTTTTTAAAAGCCATTATAAAGTGTTTGTATTTGTATTTGTATTTGTATTTTTGATTTGTAGAGCGCCTTATCACCCAGGGGTCTCTAAGCGCTTAGCGGAGAGTGGGCACTGAGTTGTTAGGTGAGCAAGCTAGATGGTACCCCATGCCTCCTGGAACAGCACGGTTTTTAGCTTTTTCCTGAAGGGCAACAGACTTGTTTCTTTGCGCAGGTTCTCTGGCAGTTTATTCCATGCACTGGGAATTGTGTTTGCAAAAATATGGGCCTGTTTGACAAACCTGATTTTCCTTTTAGGTCTGGTCTCAAGAAAGCTACTGTTGTTTCACCAATATTATATTTTGGAAAATTCATTATAAAAAATCAATACTTATATTTGGTTACAGGGTATTTTGGTCGGCTGTCTTCATCCATTGGTGTGTTCAAGTGCCATTCACATTCTTCCTCTGCCCCCTACAGCATGCAGAATGGGTCAGCTCACTGCAGCCTTTGACTTTCTTGGCTGTGAATGGTGCTGCATCCCTTGTGCACGTGTGGGCTGCCCTAAAAGGTGGTCCACTTAAGTGACAGGCTGAATTTATTTTTGACATATTTGCCAATTTTTAGGGGCTTTTTGCACCCATTTTGTAACAGATTTTAACATTACACAACAGTTAATATCTACATTGAAAAGCACTTAATTATCATGTTTTTATTATTTATTTTGCATTTTTTAATAACATGTTAAAGGCAGCTATATGCCTTTTCAGGGGCTAGTCTTATATCATTTCAAACCAGATTGTTCCTTATTGATTTATCAATAAACTCATTCATCCACGATCTTCTGGCTCATTCTCACATTCACCCACTCACTCTCTCACCAACCCACTCGTTCCCTTCCATGTCTGTGAAAAACGCACCTTGACTTATAACATTTCCAGGCCTATTGAGCCAGTTTTTGTTTGTAGGGGTTTAGGGCCTGAGTTCGAATGTGGTGGACAGGTTACTCCAGCACAACAGTGACGGATACCCCCTCTACCAAAATATAAATCCCATAGGATATAATGGGATTTATATTTTGGCGGAAGGGATATCCGTCAACGTTGTGATGGAGTAACCCGTCCGCCAAGATTTAAATCAGACCCTTAGTTTACAAACCTGGCCTGTCAAACTTTAACCCTTGGACCCTAAGGCAGTTCATGCCATTTAACTTGAGAAAAAGTCTGTTTAACCTCTCCTTACCTCTATCTCATAATAATCTCATCCCTAGATACTACTCTGTACATGCAGCAAAATGTCTACCTCCTGTCCACTTTATTTACATGACCACTCACCTCCTCACCTCTCTCATTAACTCATATCTCTGAGTACCTCACATCTCTTTCACTACCTCATGTCCCCTCTGTCAGCCTCACAACCAGCATTTCCATTTGCCTCACCATTCACTTGCTAACTCAACTGTTCACCTTTTCTGTCTCTTCTTCTACCATTTCCCTCTACCTCAACACCTTACTCCTTTCACATTGCTACTCTCTCTCCTTCTTTTTCTATCTAATATTACCTTCTCTCTCTCTCTGCTCTTTTATTTCAACTCACTATCTCTACCTCAACTCTACATATTTCTCTTAAAACACCTATCTATCTATGTATAAATCTCACCCTCTGCAGGTACCTCACACCAGTCTATCTACCTCATCTCTTTTTCAGCTCTTGCTATCTTCATCCTTCTCTCTCCATCTTCAACTCTCCCTCACTACCGAATTGCCTGATCAGTGTCTTTTATCTCTCCAGATTTTGCCTTTCATTTTACCTAACTGTTCTCTAACTTGCATCACTCTATACTTCCGTAACACCATACCATCTACATGTCAAGCTCTCCATTTTGTCAACCTTACCCTTTGTGTGTACCACACCCTTCTCCCTGTCTCTATATTTCCGTTTTCCCTCTCTCTAGCTCTCTGTACCTTACTTGCTACCCTTAACTCACTCTCTGTCCACTTTTTTTTCTATACCTACGTCATCCTCTTTTTACATCTCAGCAAATTTCTTTTGGGCTACTGTTGGAGGGAGATTTATTGCAGGGCAGGGGGGGGGGTCAGGGCTTGGCGCAGCGGCTCAGAAGCCTGCGCTGGAAAGATTGTGAGAGTGAGCCAGGGACAAATGGGGTGGCTTAATTTGTACCGGGGTGGTCCTGGAACGCTTGCTCTAAAAATAGAGATAAACAGATATATGAGCCGTGGAAACTGAGGCTGAAAGAATAACAGTTTTATTGAGAAGGTGAAAGTTCTAGAAATGAGCAATCATAGCATAAAAAATCACATAAGTACATGGCCAGCGCTCCGCATTCACTGAAAGTCGCATAAGCCAGTTTGATTATACTAAATATAGTTCGTCAGCTTCTATTGGAGAGAGAGACTATACTTTATAAACACTTGTAAGCTTTGAGGCAGATTGCATATAAATGGTTATGCACATTTCATTGAGAATACTCACATTCACCTATTAAAATACATGGTACATAACATTGGGAACACCCACACAACTATATAAGTGAGATATCCTGCAATCACAATAGAAAAGCATGTAATGTGATTAAGGTTGACACAAGTTAAGAGAACATTTGCAGATACATTTCTTATTAAAAAAGCAGCTAAAATACAATGCAGGTAAAATATATGTATACACAAAGTATGAACAATTGTTCAAGGGCCCTTGGAGACAACTCTCTGCCTGAATACCTACAAACAGACGAGGAGTTGCCCAAAGATATTCTTGCGGGTCTCCTTTTTATACTGTCCAAACGGTGAGAATATAATCACGTCATCTCACGCCACCTCATATCACATACCCTTCTATCGTCACTTACGACCAGCCCTGTACCTTTCCCATCCGTACGTTCAAATGTACCCCCCTTTCCTGTAACTGTGGCATGCACACCAGTCTAGACTAAAGGTCGCGCCTTGTTGACTGGAAGGGTGTCATAAATTGTGCATGGACGGCAGAAAAGTGTTATTATTGCGCAAAAGGATTTTATTTATGCGTGTATATGCCAGTTTGTGATTCTTGTAGCCACATTTATCATACAAGATTAGCATAGCTGTGGCTGGCACTTCCCTTTTCCTCATTCAAAGCTTTAGGTGGTGCTCCGGGGTGTGTTGAAATAATAAGGGGAACTTGAACTTTAACGTTCGTGAACTTAGCACACAGTAGGGTGGGTGCCTAGATAGGAGTGTGGAGCCTCGCAGAAGTGGAGCTGGGTGAAGCCTGGGTCAGACCTGCTCTCTGCTTAACTGAGAGAAAATGGCAGCTCTCTGGCCAATGTAACTGAGGCCTAGAACATTAAGGCAGCAGGGCCTACTCAGGGGTTCATGCTGGCTAAGTATTGAGAGTGTCCCAGGATATCTATATAGCAAAATCTTCCCCTCCCTCATTCCCCCGTCTTGTTCATATTTCTATTGAACACCATCAAACACCATTCGAACTGCATATTTTGCTGGTGCCGGGGCGGGTGGCCAGGGGGAGTCATGGAATAGCGGTTCCTCTGAGTTTTTGTTCTGTGTATTTCCTAAATCATCATCCAGTCCCCCTAATATGTCACACATAGTCTCATAGGGATGTACCAAGTCTCTCCCAGCGGGAAGCGGTGGGACCCCATGCACCTGGGCCTGGTATTGACTATCCATAGGAACTGGTAATGGGTGAGAGTCAGGGATCGTCAACTCCACTACACTCATCATTGCCACCTCTCCCTTGTCCTTCTGTCTCCTGCGAATCCCGCATATGAACCTGAGTCTGCATAGTTCATCCCTATTACCTTAGAACTAAATCTTTAAACACAGTGAATCAATACCTGTGTCCCAAAACACAACAGTAACAGCACACAAAAAATTGGCATAAAAAATTTAAGTACTGCAGACAGCCATGAAGGCATCCAGTCTAAATTGAACCAGTCACTTAAGACATCTGCTTGAGCACCTCCTTCCTCATGCATCTCTTTTCCCAAATAGTCCAAATCCTCAATGGCCTTTGTAAGTGTTCCATTATCTGCATCATTGGCTAGGATGAAAGTGCAGCAGGACCTCTTTCCCACCTTTGCGCACACACCACCATTCATTGCTGTTAGCTGGTCTATTACATATCTATGCTCTAGAACCATAAGTCGTAAAGGACGTAGTTCTTCTTTCACGGCGTTGAACCCATCCCGGGTGTTGTTAACAAGCTGCATCAGTTCATATCTGGTCACTTGCAGCCAGCGGGCATTGGCTTTGGTCTGGAACATGGGGATAACACCCCCGAAGAAAAGTTCGGCATCATTGAAGAGTCGAAACTCCTGTGGAATTTTGTGAAATGGGCCATCTGAAAAATACTTCATGACCTCTCTTTTCCGGTGGTGGAGCAGGGTTACATCATCTGCCATTGGGTGTGCATGGATGTGGGAAATGTTCGATGCTGGGACGACGAGATGCAATTCGTGCTTCGTCACGATGGAACAGAGTCCTTGCCAGTAGGGAGGTAGCTGCAGGTAGATGTGCTCGCCGCAGGCCCAATAGATGTCCATGAGGCTGGAGGTGCCGTACTGAAGGTCCAAATTAAAAATTGTGTGACTGCAATTCGTGTTCTGACCCACAGGTACCGTTCCGTTACCTAGGAAGCAAAGGAGAGGAGACTTTAGCTTGTATACTCTTTTTCGTTTGTACTTTGTACCCTCATTGACAGTGTATCTTCTAGTTTCTTGTGCCCATATCTCAGCACACTCCCTCCCAATATCCTCATTAATACGATGTTTGTGCTCTTGGCCTACAATTGGGTTACCTAAGGAGGCTGCCTTACACACTAAGTCATGTAGGCCATTCCACTTGCTGTTAAAGTAAATATTGGCCTTTACGCGCAAAATTGGTCTCCACTGACAAGGGCATGTGTCATGTGTATGGTTGGCTTGTTGATATTCGGGTGAGTAGCATTTTGATGGGGGCGTTGGGAAGGTGAAGTACCCTTGCTTTTTAAAGTGATACTCCCAAACCTCCATTGTGTCGGCAGACACTTTCATATCACGGTAAACCTCCATTCTCCTTTCAAACTCCACTGGATCAGAAACAACTGTAAATGTAACATACTTGTCATCCCACTCTGTCGCGTTTACAAATGCCTCAGTTATCACGGCTGACTGGAGCTGTATCTGACCATGTATGCGGCAAAGAAACAGGTGTAGGAGACATTTGGCAGTGGGCGGAGGTATCTCTTTGGGAAAGAGCAATTTATCTGCACCTACAGCGTGTGGAATGTGTGAACACACAAAGCAGGACTCATTCGTGACTTTTCTTCCAAACTCCCTCATGTCTCTGTACCACATGTTATCTAATAGTGCGTTGTGAATCCCATCATCCTCTGCTGACGTACTAGGGCGCTGGGAGTGAAAATCAGGCATAGAGTGCTGTTCAAAGGTGTACACAACTGTGTCTTGGAGATTATTAACCCAGTCTGATATTTGCACAGTTTGCTTCTCTTTACGTTGGGTGCGAGGGGTATATCTCCTTGGCAATTTATTGTGACCCATTTTATACCTGACACTTTGTTTATTCTGGCGGGAACGTCTAGGGACACCTTGCCCAGGGACACTCAAGGTGGGGTCTGTAGGGGGTGTGGAAGGTATCAAGGTGGGCACAGGGGTGGCGTAGCTATTGCTGGTGTATCTCTCATCTAGTATGTTACCAGGAAGCATTGTGGGTATGTGGTGCCCTGTCGAGGTGGTAGGCCCAACATTGCTAGATCTAGCTCTCTCTTCCTCTGATCGTACTGTAAACCAATGGAATACAGCCATTGAAACAACAAACATAACAAAGAGTATAATAGTAACTGTACATATCTTTTTAACTGAAATCTTGGTAGGAGGCGTTGGTCTGTTGCTGTCTCTTATTCCATAGACCCTCATACGTTCTCCATATTCCCGGTCCTGTATTGTCATTGGAAATAGGATGCCCTCTTTTCGGTTAAAGTTCAGATCTCTGATGGTGCCGGGTGGATCCGCACATGGCTCCGATGAACCCATGCCTTGCGTTCAGCTATTCGGACAGCAGTGGGTGAAGAGTCAATGACCAGGTGGGGTCCCTCGTACTTGGGGTCTCTCCACTTCCTTACTTGCTTCTTTATGAAGATCTGTGTCCCAGGGTGGATAGGCGGAAGTTCATCAGATATGGTGCTGCTCTTGTTCTTTGTCTTTGATATCTGAATAGAAAGAAACCTAGCAGCACGGTTTAGGGCACACAAATAATCAAATAATTCAGCTTTTACAATTTCAGAAGATGCTTCACTGTCTACTTTAGGTCTGGTGGAAGGAACAACCATATTCATTGATCTGCCAGTGACAAGCTGGTGAGGTGTGAGGTGGTGATCAGAACTGGGACTGTTCCTGAGTGAAAACAGAGCGATGGGAAGGCAATAGAGCCATTTCTTTACAATTGTGGCACTTATCTTGCTGATTTTGGCTTTGAGCAGGCCGTTAAGGCGCTCACAAATACCATTGCTTTGGGGGTGATAGGCTGAAGTTAACTTATGTTTTATTCCTAGCATTGTGGCAATTGTGTCAAAAATAGCGTTTGAAAAATGTCCGCCATTGTCACTGCGAATGGCTTCCGGCAATCCCCAGCGACATATGACCTCACGAAGCAGGAAGGTAGCTGCGGCCTTTGCGTCACAATGGACACATGGTCCAGCTTCAATCCACCGTGAAAAAGGACACACCACCACAATGAGGTATCGATAATTCTGGCATCTGTCGATCATGTCAACATAGTCAATGTGGAGTTCTCTAAAGGGACCCTTGGGCCTTGGTATTGTGGAGGCAACTGTTTTCATAGCTGGATTGGATGAATACTGTTGACAGATGAGGCATTGATGAACAAAGAGTTGTATCTGCTCATATGCATTGGGGATGAACCACTCTGTCTGCAAAGTTGTGGACATGATATCACGAGAGACATGTGTAGGAAGGTGCAGCTGGGTGAGTGCTATTTGCAAAAGGGCCTGTGGCATAACAGGCTTCCCTGTCATTGTCTGTTTGTAAATGAAATCTGAAGCATCCTGTTGTACTCCCCTCTTCTTCCACAACTCTTTTTCTTCAGATGGGGCACTTTCCTGTATCTCCCTGAGGTGCAGCTGTGCAATGATGTCATATTGCTGTGTGTCATCAATGGTGTATGGAAGCGTTGGATCAGATGTACCTGTGAGTGGTGATTCACTTGGGTCTTCATCTGAACTCTGTGTACCTGCCTGTACTGTTGTGGGTGCGTCTTGGGCAAGCAGAATGGGGGCACATTCAGCCTGTGTCGGGGACAAAGACTGTGCCTGTCTGGGCTCTCTTGCTGCTGCTTTGGCAGCCCAATCTGCCATGGCATTCCCTCTGGAAACGAAATCTTGGCCATTTGTGTGTGCAGCACATTTTACTGCAGCTACTTCCGTGGGCAATGTCAATGAATCTATTCATTCTTCAAGTAACTGTTTGTGCATCACAGGTGTGCCATCTGTTTTGAGAAATCCACGCCTCTTCCATCTCAATATGCTGGAATGAGTTGTTGTGGTGACATATGCTGAATCAGAATACACTGTAATTATCTCATCAGCTCCGTGTTTGAGCGCTGCAATAAGTGCCACTAATTCTGCTGCCTGTGCTGAATAGTGGGGTGGCAATGTTATCTGCTGTACACTGTCCAGAGAGTCTGAGGAGTTATTCTGTTGTGCCCTGACTACTGCCGCTCCTGTATGTATTATTCCTGTCTCTTGATCAATGGTAGAAGAACCATCAACAAAGTAAATTGTACTGTCTGGTAATGGATCTTCTTTCGCTGTACCTGACTCATCTGGGCAGTATGTGGCACAATCATGGGTGTCATCATTATCAGTGGCAATAGGATGGGCAAAAAATGTGGCTGGATTCACAGTGTGACATTTAACAACCTTCAAGGATGGTAATGACAGTATGACTTCGTATCCTGACACTCTTTGTGTGGTAAGTGTTGTCTTAGCTTTTTGTATTATTGCAAATACTGCATGTACAGTGTCAGAGGGGAGCCCATAACTATGGGGGTGCTTTTCTCAACAGCGAATGCTGCTGTTGAAAGAGCCTGTTCACAGGGATAATGGCCTTTCATCACTGAGTCTAACATGCCACTGAAGTATGCAACTGGTTTGTGGCCCATGGGGTACTTCTGGGTGAGGACTGTTGTCATGACCTGTCCATTACAGTGGGTAAACAGAAATAATTATTTTGTGTAATCAGGAGAGCCTACCACTGGTGCATTTGTAATCTCATCCTTCAATTTCACAAAGGCTGATGTCATTTCAGGTGTCCAGTCAATCTTGTTATGCCTGTCTTTAGCCGTTCTGACAGGTTTCAGGAGTGGGGCAGTGACAGTAGAATAGTCAAAGATCCACTGTCTGACGTAGTTCACTAGTCCTAGGAACTTTTGCATGCCTTTGACTGTCTGAGGTTCCAGAGTGTTCCTTATCACTTCTACTCTTCCTGCCGTAACTCTTCTTCCTGATGCTGAGGTCATCTGACCGAGGTACTGCACTTCCTCTTGACAGTATTGCAGTTTCTGTTTGTCTACCTTGTATCCTCTGTGTGCTAACGTTGTAAGCAGAGCAATTGTATCTTTTCTGCACTCTTGCTCTGTTGCGCTGCAGAGGAGTATGTCATGTCATTGCATAAGCGCTGGGATGCTTCCGAGTAGCCATGCGCTATATAAGAACCTTTCAATTCCAAATTCCAATTCCAATTGCAGCAGAGTGCTGTCACATTGGAAATTCGATAAATCATCCTTGACAACTCTGTTGAACATACTGGGTGACTCACAATAGCCCTGGGGCAATCTCTGATACGAAAATTGCCTATTTTTGAATGAAAATGCGAATAAAAACTGGCTGTCAGCATGCAGTGGGACACTAAAAAAAGCATTTTTCAGGTCAATGACAGAAAAGTACCTTGCATTGGGTGGGATGTTAGTAAGGATCACTGAAGGGTCAGGGACAATGGGAAATTCTGGGACCACTATGCTGTTAATCGAGCGAAGATCATGAACTAGCCTCCATTGGTTTGTTTGTTGTTTGCGTACAGGAAAAAGACACGTGTTACAAGGTGAGATACAAGGGTATATCACACCTTGTTCTAGTAATGCTTGTATGGTAGGGGCAATTCCTTCTTCTGCTTCTTTAGACAAGGGGTACTGGCGTACTCTGGGGAGAATGGCGCCTTCTTTCAGTGTTACTCTGAATGATGTAGCTGATCGAATAAACCCCACATTATTGGGACCTGTGGTCCAAAGGATGTTGGGTAACTGTACTAATTCTGAGTCACGTGCAGCATCAATTACTGTGGGTGGGGCTGGTGTTTGTATTTCAACTGTCACTGATAGAGGGACTGGATTCTGATACATTATTTCTGTCATGGGATATTCGTCAGGATCACCGAATAGTTCCTGATCTGAAATGTTCCTTACCAGATGTCCAGGCTCAAGAAAAACGATGCAGGCCCATGAGTGGGCGAAGTCATGTCCCGCTATAAAGGCTCCATATGTTGGTATTATTTCAAAACAGTGTATTCCTAGGATCATTTCTTTGTCTGGCGCTGGCATAGTTTGTGATTGAGGGCGGAAAAGGAATTCTTTGGGGAGCTGCACAGTGCGCCCTGTCATCTCTGGTGAGTTGGCAATGACAATTTGTACTGCTGTGGAGAATGCTTGTTCATCCACTGGACGAGTTCTCATCTGATCCTTCAAGGATGAATCCACAGTGACAGCCATCATTCTGGTCAGTGATGTACCAGGGATGGAGCAAGTCATTGTGCCATTTTCATTGAAATGAATTGTCATATTTAATTTGGCCATGAGATCACGTCCCAAGAGATTCACTGGGGACTGTGTTGAGTAAAGCAGACGCTGCTGAACACTCTTTCCTCCTATTTCTATTGGTACTGGCTTCATGAAAGGGACCCTTGTTATTGCCCCAGAGAAACCCTGTGTGTCTGCACTTTGATTGGAGATGGGTAGTGCTCCTTCCCTTATACAGGAGAATGTGGCACCTGTGTCAATCAGAAAACTATACGTTTTGTTGTTAATCGTGACATACACAACTGGGTCCTCTCCAATATTTGTGAGGCACGACAACAAGGGACACACTAGGTTTGTCTGTGGGCTGTCCTAACTTGAATACCCTCCAGTCCGGTACTGCTGGATGGTGCCCTGCAAAACTGAATTGGCGGGGGGCAGTACTGTGGCTCCCTGAAGTACAGGAACCTGCGTCTGTGGTACCATTTGGTACACAGGCATTTGTTGCTGTGGCTGCTGAACTGGGGGCTGTACTTGACTCTTCATTGGTGTTTGTAATTGCACTGCTGCAGCATTGGCTGTTGCTGTGCTGGGGAAGCGTAGGTGTACACTACCTAGGGTTGCAGTGGCTGTGGCTGCTGCTGAACGTATTGTATTGGTGCCTGAATTTGCTGTGGTTGTCCTCTGCCTGATGACCTATTCTCATCATCTGGCATTTTAGTACGGCACTCCCTTATAAAGTGACCTGGCCGCTGGCAGTAGAAACACAGTCGAGCCTCTTGCTGGGGTGCAGATCTTTGAAAACCTGATCCTCTGCCCCTTCCTCTCATCCCAGTGTTTGCAGGCCTAGTGCGTCTGTTATCATAATACTGCTGTTGTTGTTCATTGCCCTGAATGTTTTGTGCCTGTGCGTTTCCTCTTAGTGCATCTTGGGCCTCTTGTGGAAAACTAGTGACAGTAGTCATTTGATTTACTGGTGTAGCTACCATGACTGCATCAACAACCTCCCTTTTCTTTAGTTTCTGCTGCACTAATTTAGCTGCAGCATTCTCAATTGCTAATAGCCTCTTTTTCTCCTGCTCCTGCTCCTTCTTACAAAAGTGAATGATGTGATCTTGTATTTCTGGCCATGGTTTGCATTCCATTGCTACTATTCCATCTAACTTGTCCTGTACCGCAGTGGGCAGTCCCTTCTTAACTGTATGGTAGAAGAACCTACAGTTACCTCCTGTCACATCCCATTTTTCTCCTAACTCCTGATGCCACTTTTCCTTCATTCTTGAAATGTACTGTGCGGGGTCTTCATTGCTTTGCATTGTCTGTGACATTAGAGACCTGATGTCTGGGACATCGGGGAACTTTCGGCGTAGTTCACTCCATAGGGCAGTCCTTATTTTATTGAAAGGATTATCGTCTAATCTTGTTTTAGTGGTGGAAAGCCTGTGGTCAATGCGTGTGAACATATCCTCTGCATCTTCTCCAATCAGCGAAGTGAGCAGACTTTTCACATCCCCAACAGCCAATGGCACACCTGCAGTGTGTTTTTCAAAGGCTTGTATCCACTTTCCAGCACCCTCTGTAAGGGGTGGGAGTTCTTTCTTCAAATTCTCTTTGTCCATAAGGGACCAAGGGACATACATGGGGCGGTCCCACATGTTTTTAAATAACAGGGGCAGCTGACGTGTTACCCCTGTGGGCCTTGTTGTGTCATACATTCGGGCATATCTCTGCCAGACCTTTAGGCCTTGGCGCATATAGTTGTAGTTCCAATCCTCATCTCCTGCCCCCTGCAAGTTACATTCTTCAGCAGTGGCCATTTCCTCTGGTTCAAAAGACCCATCTCGGGGCCAAACATTCATTTGGGGTGCATTAGCTTCTGTCCAGCCTGCCAAGTCGTCTGAGAATGGATTGACATAATAGTCAGACCCTTCTCCCTGTGTCACTATCTCATTTGGTGTTAGATTGTTTGTTAATGACTGCACAGGCCTGCTACGGGCCATGTGGTGTTGTGCTCTGGATCTGGTGGTGCGCAGGCGTGCTGTGCCTGATACATCATATTCCTGTGGGATATCATCAGGTCTCCCATGGTTACCTAATACTTCCAAATTCTCTACTTCTGTTCGTCTCTGCCTTCTCCACCTTCTTTCTGCTCTTTCAAGCACATTTGACAGGTCCAAATTGTCTATGTGTAGTTCTGGTGTTACTATTGCACGTGGTGCTGCTACAGGGGGTGGTGCCTGTCGTGCAGGTGTCGGCGGTGGTGTCAGCTGGGGGTTGTAGTTTGGCGGAGCTTGGGGTACATTGAAGTGGGCTGATCGGGCAGGTGCTGTGTCGTTCTGTGGTGCAGCTGCACCTTGTGTTTCCTCATGTAAGTATCCCCGAGGCTCTTGTTGTTGCATGATAGTTGGGACTCTACCACTGTGTGGCTCTACTCTGTTTGCAGCACTTGCTAATTCTTTGAGTGTTGGTGGTTGCTGTCTTCTACTAAATTGGCCCAAGTCACCCAACAGTTCAGTCATTCTATTGTCTACTCTGCCTATTTGTACTGATAGTCATCGGAGTGTAGCTGTATTACCAGGGGGGTCTCTTGAACACTGTTCATGTGACCTGTTCCCTTGTTCTCTACCAGTTCTCTGGTATAAATCCTGCTCTGACCTCCATCTGCTGATATCTCTTTCAGTGACTACCTCTGAGGGATCTTGTTCGTTGTCCCTGTTTTCTTCACTGAACTGTAGTAGGTGTTCTTCCTCTCGCCTAGTGTTGAGGGGCTGCCACTCACCATGGTGTGTTTGTGTATGGTAACGTTGCTGGCTAGGGGACAGGAATGGGCCATAGTGTATAGTTCTTGTGTCAGGGGGATCGTGATCCCTAGTGAATGGTGTGGGGGCTGGGCGGTGAGGTGTGGGCAGTGGCATGTGGGAGCTGTGCTGTGAACCACCTGAGGCCCCATCGCCCTCTTGGTCCTCTTCCAGCTGGGGGCCTGCAGTGTTTGATGCAGGAGTCATTTTTATTGTAAATAGCGCATCAATTTGACCTGGCATTCCTGAAGTGGTACCCTGCATCACCAGGCCTTGGGAGCTTAGTGAGAGCTGGCTCTGTCTATTCTCTGGTCTACTGTTTTGTGAGTCATCTGAGGTGTCCGGGGTAGAGATATCCTCATGGCCTATGGCTGCTCGGTCATTTGATGAGGGTTCTAGGTCAGTCCTGATAACCATTTCTGGATATATACCACCTTCGGAGTAGGCTGGTGGGGTTGCTGTGGGTGTTGGGGTAGATGTGTCATTCTCCTTAAAGATGCTCCACATGGCCAGGGTGTCTTTACGCTATTTGAGTTTGCTACCAGAGTATTTACCTTCCAGGAATGTTCTAGCATAGTCTAGTATCGTTCTATCGAATGTACCTTCTCTGGGCCATGAGTGCAGCGTATTTTGTGTGAGTTTGTGTAATTCGCTGCAATGTTTCCTGATGCGCTTTTCCTGTGCTGTAAAGTTTTTTATCACATGCTGCAGGGGCGTTGTCATTATTCTTCAGCGTTGTGTGCAGTAAGGGGTAAGAGTGTAACTTCACTGAGTGCTAAAAGTCAGTGTCACTTGCTGTAAGTCTGTTGTGTCTATTCCCAGGACTGATATTAGTGTCAAGATGACTGCACCCGCCGGTGGTGGAACCTGAACGGAGAGTCCTGTTGGATCCTCAGAAAGGACAGTAACACAACCGTTCTCTACATATATCGTGACCTGTAATCTAGGGTCTTGTGTGGGCTGTCTGCTCATAGCCTAGAGTTGTTTTGGGGATGGTCAATTGGTGGCAGCGAATTTTGACAATCCTGCTCGCTGCTTAGCATGCGGTTTTGTAAATATGCCCACAATAATGGGCAATGCGATGTGAAAGGGTATCTCTGTAATTGTTCCGAGATACTAGGTGAGGGCTGTTGTCCCAGCTGCTCATGCAGCTCTTGGGCGTGATGCTCACAACTTAGGGGCAAGTTGGGGACGGATAGTGCCTGTAGAAGTAGCGCGTAAAATTCGCAGCCTTCTGGGGTGTGAGTATCCTGTGAGTCTCCCTGCCTCTCCTGGCAGTTGACACTTGGGAGAGATGAGTTCACTGAGTGCTGGCTGGTAAGACTAGCGTTCTCGCAACCTACTAGACTTCCCACCTGTTGAATTGATCCTATGGAGGACTCTTCAGTAGTATATGGTGTTGATGAGGACACCAGCGGTACTTGCAAAGGTATGTCTTGACTGTCTCCCAAGGAGGGGGATCCCCGTGGTCCCTCAAGTGTGAGTTGTGTGTTATCAGTGAGGGGTGTATACGTTGGCACTGGGAGGCACAGTCGCATCAGATGTAGTGTAGATGCTCTTACCTCAGTGCCCTGTGTAAGTGGGAATCCTAACAGGGTCCAAACTTTAGATATCAAGGCAGATTGGCGTCTGTTAAATTTAGTCAGAGTTCGTACGCTAATGTTCTGTACTGCTACTATTCTGTTATCCAGTATGTGCAGGAACACCTCAACTGGCTGCTGCCCTCTATAGCTCATCTGTATTTCCTTCAGTGAATATATATATATACATTTAATGTTATCTAGTTTTCCTCCTGTGTCAGTTGTTTGAGAGGCCGGGCAGTCTATCACAAGCTCATCACTTAATGCTTCTTTAATGACCGAATAAAATGCCTCTCTAATCTCTTCCCTATCTGGGCCGTTGTAAATACCTTCTGGAGAAAGTCAGGGAATTGTAGGGCACTAGGGTGGTCACCCAAACACGCCACAAGGACCTTGCTCTGCAAGGGGTTGCGAGGCCACGAAGTTTTTTACTACTATGGGTATCTCTAATTCCGGTGTTGTCATAGAAACCTGCACGTGTATGGTGTGTGCCATCTTATATGTCCTGTAACCATGTATCCTATTCATTGGTGTGAAAAAAATATAATTTAAAAGCAGCCCCAAGTGAATCCTGGGTACCTACAAGGTGTTCTCCCTAGCAAAGACTGCGGTGCTCATGGGGGGCAATCCTGAATGACAAATATGCACACAGGGAAGTAGCAGCATTAAAACCTAATATATCTGTGACAATTGTGGCGCTCGATATGCTGTAGCTCACAGAATCTCAGTCCATCAGTGGCATATGAATACACATGGGAATACATGACATGCATTTACAATCTCCCTAGTTATTGAATCTCACTAACAAACCAGTCTTTAAATGATGTTCACAAAATATTTGCAGTGCAGTCTGCCTAGTGGGCCCTTACCCTTAAGTGGTAGTATTGGTATGGGGCCAGGCACCACAATGTTATTCTATAATCAATGTACACAGTTTTATATTTATCAAAAAAACAATCAATGTAAACCTAGATATTATGGTCTCACTAAGGTCGGCCTCTGGGCCAGCCAGCGGCTTCCAATTCAATGACCATAAAAAAATAATACTCACAAAAAAGCTTGTTCTATGAACCTAAAAAAGAAAAAGACCTCTATAGATATACCACTAAACACTAAGCAATAACATACAGTTTTGTTGTTGAAATTCCTATAAAATCACCAGGCTGAAAAAAAGGAAAGCTAAATGCAAATACCTGTACCATTTGAATTTTGTATTACAAAGAATTACGCACTTTGGCCACTAGAGTGTGTTAGAATGCTCCCTATACACGTGGTGTACACCAAAAAAGTAAATAGGTAGACACGTTTAACTGGCGAAAATACAATACCTACACTAATGAATGTTCCTGATCACGCAGCAGGAATTTCCCTGATCACACAGCAGGGATAAGCGAAATCTAAAAATACTGTTAGCTACGCGGATTTCAGATCAGCTTCATCTCCATTGAGTTCTGAAATGGAGGCCCTCCCTTTCTTTATTACAGAGAGGCACACCGAAAATAAAGCGTTGAAGGGTGCCAAATGCAGTCCTTCCTTCCCTGTCTCTCTTTATGTATATATATCAGGGGCTACCTTTACAAAGCCAAGTAAAAAATAAGCAGTGAAGGATAGCAGACAAAATCCTTCTTTGTAACTACACTAGGCGCAATAACATGTGTATATTTTTAGGAAAGAAAAACACGTAAATCACAACAATGTCCTGTCTCTCAGGCCCAGTCTCCAATTGGCACACAACCTTTCCCTCTCTAGAAATAACAAATAGCGAGGCTTAACAGACAGGAAGAACGGATAAACTGGCAGGGATACAGACTCAACAATACACACCTGTCCACCGCACCCAAGAGAGAAGACAATATCGCAGCAGGCAGTCAAATAATATGCTTACCCGTGCGCTGTGTTCCCCCTTATGGCTGGGACAGAAAGGGGTGCACGATCGCTTAGCAGGCTGCGTACTTCCTTCAGCAATCCAGATGCTTCCTGTTCAGTTATTTCCTGCTATCCGAGTCATGGCACCAAAAATGTTGGAGGGAGATTTATTGCAGGGCAGGGGGGGGGTCAGGGCTTGGCGCAGCAGCTCAGAAACCTGCGCTGGGAAGATTGTGAGAGTGAGCCAGGGACAAATGGGGTGGCTTAATTTGTACCGGGGTGGTCCTGGAACGCTTGCTCTAAAAATAGAGATAAACAGATATATGAGCCGTGGAAACTGAGGCTGAAAGAATAACAGTTTTATTGAGAAGGTGAAAGTTCTAGAAATGAGCAATCATAGCATAAAAAATCACATAAGTACATGGCCAGCGCTCCGCATTCACTGAAAGTCGCATAAGCCAGTTTGATTATACTAAATATAGTTCGTCAGCTTCTATTGGAGAGAGAGACTATACTTTATAAACACTTGTAAGCTTTGAGGCCGATTGCATATAAATGGTTATGCACATTTCATTGAGAATAAATTGTGTGTGTCTTGTAAAGCGCACTGCTACCCACACCGCAGGCCTCGTAGCGCTATAGACCGCTGGGGAACCCGTCCTGGCTTTCCCTGTGAGATAGTCCCTCCTGGGAGTCTCCAAGGTGAAACCAGGCATCCCCGGCGTTTGTGAGAGGCCGTTGTGGAGATGAGGCAAGCTTAATGCCCAGAGTTGCCGAGTGTGATCCCTGGTTAGAGTAGGCACCGAGGCGAGAATTATCGAGTCCGCTGATCCTGGTCCAAGACCCTGCCGCGTCGGGAATCGCTGGTCCCAGGCCGTTCTCTGCTCTCGGGTCTGCCGCCTCTAACCAGTGAGCCACACCACTCCACGAATACTCACATTCGCTTATTAAAATACATGGTACATAACATTGGGAACACCCAACAAAACTATATAAGTGAGATATCCTGCAATCACAATAGAAAAGCATGTAATGTGATTAAGGTTGACACAAGTTAAGAGAACATTTGCAGATACATTTCTTATTAAAAAAGCAGCTAAAATACAATGCAGGTAAAATATATGTATACACAAAGTATGAACAATTGATCAAGGGCCCTTGGAGACAACTCTCTGCCTGAATACCTACAAACAGACGAGGAGTTGCCCAAAGATATTCTCGCGGGTCTCCTTTTTATACTGTCCAAACGGTGAGAATATAATCACGTCATCTCACGCCACCTCATATCACATACCCTTCCATCGTCACTTACGACCAGCCCTGTACCTTTCCCATCCGTACATTCAAATGTACCCCCCTTTCCTGTAACTATGGCACGCACACCAGTCTAGACTAAAGGTCGCGCCTTGTTGACTGGAAGGGTGTCATAAATTGTGCATGGACGGCAGAAAAGTGTTATTATTGCGCAAAAGGATTTTATTTATGCGTGTATATGCCAGTCTGTGATTCTTGTAGCCATATTTATCATACAAGATTAGCATAGCTGTGGCTGGCACTTCCCTTTTCCTCATTCAAAGCCTTAGGTGGTGCTCCGGGGTGTGTTGAAATAATAAGGGTAACTTGAACTTTAACGTTCGTGAACTTAGCACACAGTAGGGTGGGGCCTAGATAGGAGTGTGGAGCTTCGCAGAAGTGGAGCTGGGTGAAGCCTGGGTCAGACCTGCTCTCTGCTTAATTGAGAGAAAATGGCAGCTCTCTGGCCAATGTAACTGAGGCCTACAACATTAAGGCAGCAGGGCCTACTCAGGGGTTCATGCTGGCTAAGTATTGAGAGTGTCCCAGGATATCTATATAGCAAAATCTTCCCCTCCCTCACTACCTCACTTTTCTTTCTTTACTTTACATCTCTCCCCATTTTAGCTCTCTCTCTACGTAATCTCTGTCTCTACCTCACTTCTCTCTCTATCCTGTTCTCTTTACCTCTCTGTCCTTTTCCTGTTTCTTGTGCCCTCCTATTTTTATACGTAGAAAGAGGCAGAAGGCAAAGGAACGAATTATGGAGAAAATGATCAGATTTAACCCATTGGAATCGTGAAAATCCACATAGCCGGGCTTTAATTTTTACTATTGCATGGAGAATGTGAGTTGGCAGGGCGCATTCCTTTCTGATTACGAATATTCGAAAATCCATCTACAATTTAAAGCGTTATATGCCTGTTTTATGTTAATATTATGCACTAGTGCACAAAACATCTCCCAAGTGACCCTTACCATGCCTTTCCTACAATGGGAGTAAAAAGGCTGACTAGGCACTGAATTCCATGTAAATTACTGTTGCTGCAGGTTACAAAATACTAGATCAGATAGGAACACGAAGTTGCTTGTTCAGTACTTGTTCAAGCTTTCTTTTGATGTTATTTGTCTAACGTACACTCACAAATTGAGCTTTTGGCTTGAATTATCTGAAAATAGGTAATAAGTTCAAAGTTTTTTCTAAAGGGAGCACTAAAATGATTGTTGGCCTGATCTAAAAAAATCCTTAAGATGGCACTGTTTAAGCTTTGCATCACTTATTGAGACCTAGCCTCGTCCTGCAATGGCTGCTTGTGTTACTTGGTCATTCACTTGGGGACTCCAGTCTGATCATTGTACTTGTAGCTGCCATGTTTCATAGTACAGAGTGGCTGAAATGTGGCATTGATTTCGTATGTGAAAGACCCGGGCCCAAATGTTCTAGACCTGTTCTAGAGTCATACTCCGATGGTTCTTTTTCGCAGAATGTAAGCGTAAAAGGGACAAGTTCTCCATGATAATATTTTTGATAGTTACATTAATTCTCAATGCTACATGTCCATAAACCAAAGCACGCCAAGAAATGGTGCTATTACATTTCACAATTCTAACACCTCATATTAACATGTTAACATAATTTGCATTATATACATGACTATAATGCACCCCCACAAATAAAATGGAATTTCCGCTTCATCACATGTGTAAAAACAAGCTGGCAATAACATGTTTCACACAAAATAAAACCACCTTTTCGTGGTACAACCTGATTGTTTTATTAATAATTACATCTAAAACAATTGCTGTAAGCCACATTTCTCTGTTGTTGCATACGCACCACAACATATCTTTAGGGCAACTTTCAGCCACTTCTCTTCATCCATTGGTCTGTTGTGTCGTTCACATTCTCACTTCCACCCGCTACAGCATAGAGCATCTGGCAGTGCGTAAGCCTACTTAAGCTGCTGCTTACCTTCACTTTGAGTGGCTGCATATTTTGCTGTCTCACAAAGAGCACATCCTCACACAAGTTAGTTCCCTGCTATTACTTTAGTGATGCCTTTGTGTTTAGTGCCTGATGTGCTAGAAGTACTCATCTGAGGCACATTCCATCTTTATCAGATCCCATCTCCTGCCAGTGATGTTGCTATTTCACAGCATAACAGCATACTCGTTTTACTTTTGTTACCTATTTCTTTCTTTTCCTTCTCTTTCTTCCCTTTTCCCTTTTCCCTTTTCCCTTCCATTTATTTTTCTCTTATTGTCCTTCTCCCTTTCCTTCTCTTTCTTTCCTGCCTTCCCTTCTTTCTTTTTTCGTTCTTTCTCTCAAACACAAGAGGCTTGCAGACAATGCCAGACTGAATGACTTTTTAAGAAGTTCCTTTCAGTGCCAGGGGGTACTATCAGGGCCGGCGCTAGGCATGGGCAGTGTGAGCAGCTGCCCAGGGCCTCGCGCTCAGCTCAGGCACATGGGGCCCCTTTCTGTGTGAAAGGTCACACTTTCCTAGTCAGCCCACCTGCTCCTTCAGGGCCCCCTTCCCAAAGCAATCACTCTGCTAATATGTTTTCAAGTGAGGTGTCTCGACTTCGCTGCTCACGGCGTGGGGTCATTCATAGAGGTGCAGTGGTGGGGGTGGGAAAGACTGGGTATAGGAGGTCATTCATCAGGAAGGACGGAAGAGGAATTAAAGTCCATTCAGTTCCCCTGAATAGATTCTATGGCAATCAAAAATGGGAATGGACACTGGTATCTACTATAACCATTGGTTATATTTGAGAACCCTCATAGACGCTTTGATTTTGATGATGCGGTGTATCTTTTTGTCCGCCCCTTATCTAGCGTTATGGCATAGTCATCGGGTAGTCAAATGACGTGCTATATGCCTGCCTCACCCGAGGCAAACTCTGGTAAATGTAGAAGTGTCCAGGAATTTCAGGGACAGCAACAGAGGAATGATGTGTAGAGCAGTCAAAAGGATATGTTAAAAACAGTGTCACACCAAAAACCAAACTTTATTTTAAAGAGGTGGGCACTGGTAGTTAAAAAATTGTGGTATATTGGATAATCGAGTTACTGGATTATCATATGTCTCTATAGATAGGTCGACATGTTTCAGCTCTCCTGGGCCCAACAGGGTCTGTGGAGCTTTCGTCAGGACAATACAAAAAAGAAAGGAGGAGGTAGTACTCACACAACTTGTGCAGTTTTCAAATTTTGTATGAGACTCTCATACTGAAATTCCTTCGTTTTAAGTCAATTTCTCCACGTCAGGGTGCAAAGAGTCGCGTTTAAAGTAGTGGTCCGTGCCACGTGTAGGAGAACATTAGCTCCTAGTGCTGACTCTGCCCCTGGTAAGGGGGATGGTCTGTCTTCCTCGTCTATAACATTTTATTAGGACTATTGTTTATGTTTTTCATAGTTTTACAGATATCCGCACCAGTAAAGATACATATTGCAAAGTCTATTCAACAATGCCACAGGATTGATGGTCATCTAATGGCACTTCCTTTGATGGCATTTCTTTTGACGTCACAATCTAGGAAAAGTTGAGGGGTTGGGGGTAAATTCACTTTCGGCCCGGGGCCCGAAAAGTCTTAGAATCATCCGTCTTTAATAGTGCTTCGCCCTACACCCATAAGGGCGTCCACAACCGCGAGTTAGGTTTGTTAACTAGCCAGTTGCTGGACGTTACAGCACGGCCTGGTCTTTAAGTCGCAGCGTGCAACGCTGCACTCTAGCATTATCTAGTAGCGAACTCCTACCAAGCACCTTCTGACCGGAGGAGGTGACAGCAGCAAGGCCAGCAATTATGCCGCCTCACAGGCTAAAGGGCGGGGCAGCACCTCTGTTAAAAACCTGTTTGCCCTTTGTGTATTCCGTTTACCCGGCAACAGAAGGCTCTTTTGTTTTACGGAATAGCCGGACATTAACAAGTAAGGAGAGGGGGCTGAGGGGAGGAGGGAGCATCCCGATCAGACTGGCAGGGCACACGAGCGCAATGTTTAGCAAAGTGTCTGGCTACTGCTTTGAGGCACAGGGGAGGTTTTTCTCCATCCCATGGGCCTCAAAGCACTGGATCAGGCTACAAGGTAATCTGTGGGGGCCCCTTTCACTGGGACTTGCTTGTGAAGCCCAGGGCAGGTGGGCCTCGCAGCGTTCAATTAGGCTGCAAGGTCCTGGTGTGGGGCCCCCTTTGCAGGACCTTGTATCCATTATGTAGTGCTGGGAGGCCCAGGGCAAGAGGGCCCTGTTCTTGGCATTGCAGCGCTATACTGTGAGATCACTACATTTTATTCCACAGAGGGACTAGTATGTTAGCTTCCCAGACCAGGCCACCAGTGCTAAAATTAGAGGGCTAGAGAGGTAAATGCAGCTAAGTGCAAAAAACCTGATAACCACCCAATTCCCCTGCAGGGAGCACTTTGGCCCCTCTTTTCATGATTGTAGCAGATTAACTGCTCCATGACACACTTTGAGTCCCCCGGCCCACTTATGTCCCAGGGGCTGTGAATTAGTAATACTTGCCGTCATACTTGCTACAGGAGGCCACAATCCTGAGCCCAGCTGCCCAGTTGCCCTTGCGGGACCCTCGTTCTCCTTGGCTCGTCGCCCCCCCCGCTGCCACCCTCAAGACCATCAGCGGCCGCCGAGCGGGGGGACCACAGCCCCAGCAGCCTGTGCGGGTCCTTCACCTGCCCACCCACTTCCGTGCCCGGAGGCACTTAAATCAACGGCGCTTCCTCGGGGGAGCGGGTGTCATTGGTAATACTTGCCGTCATACTTGCTACAGGAGGCCACGATCTTGAGCCCAGCTGCCCAGTTGCCCTTGCGGGACCCTCGTTCTCCTTGGCTCGTCCCCCCTGCTGCCGCCCTCAAGACCATCAGCGGCCGCCGAGCGGGGGACCACAGACCCCAGCAGCCAGTGCGGGTCCTTCACCCGCCCACCCACTTCCGCGCCCGGAGGTGCTTAAATCAACGGTGCTTCCTCGGGGGAGCGGGTGTAATTGGTAATACTTTCCGTCATACTTGCTACAGGAGGCCACGATCTTGAGCCCAGCTGCCCAGTTGCCCTTGCGGGACCCTCGTTCTCCTTGGCTCGTCCTCCCCGCTGCCGCCCTCAAGACCATCAGCGGCCGCCGAGCCCCCAGCAGCCAGTGAGTCAGTAGTTTTGCAACTAGTCAATTCTAGTTATTCCTTGTTAAGGATCCGTACTGTGTACCTGTAGGCAATAATTGTAACATGGGCAAAAACACTCCTATGCCTACTCGTTCCACATCAAGGCAAAAAGCACTAATCACTACCCTGCTTCCTACTTTGACTGCAATAGACAGGATGCTTCAGAAAACTATAGGGGTAGTGGTTACAGCAATCGAGAGCACGGAGAGGCGTCTCTCCCTCCCTCCAAGTATGTGTCTATCTACGCAATCCACTCAACAGATAACTACACACGTGAATACATCTATGACTACAGCGTATTCTCAGGATTCCATTCTTATGGACTCATACGCGGAGTTTCCAGGGAAAGACACTAATTGTGCCATTATATCACAGCAAACTCCGCCCATTGAATTCACCTGTCGGGAAAGTAGACTTTCTCTAACACCAACTATGGGGCCTATAGAGGAATCACACCCCTTAATTAATGTATCAGATGATGTAGAGGGGCTGGTTGTTTGCCCTACCATTGATGCTGGCATATTAGATACAGCTAACAATGTGATCCCTACGCAAAGAACTAGAGGGCAAAAAACTAAAATTAAAACAGCATCTAGTAGAAAAATGCAGCCTGCAAACAAACCTAAGGGGAAAGCTAAAAGTAATCATAAAAAAGCAGTCCCCATTCCACCGAAACACAAGGGGGACCAGAGTGAAGTGCAGACAAATAGTGCCGAAATACAAGATAATGAAGAGAGGTATAGCGTCCAACAGGTAACATCCCCCCTAACCCAGTAGAATTTATAGTTTATCTGAAACAGCTATTGAAATCATAAACTTTGCCCATTTTGGAAAGGCTAAGGGTTTTATCAGATAAAGTAGGGAACTTAGAAAAGCTGGGTCTAGCAAACTCAGATTTATTGAAACAACTGGACACTCATGTTGGGGCTGTAGTTATACCCAGACCTAACTTAGCTGAAATTAGTGCAGGTAGTGTCCAAAAGCAACCAGATAAATCGGTC
This sequence comes from Lissotriton helveticus, assembly GCF_964261635.1. NCBI lineage: Eukaryota > Metazoa > Chordata > Amphibia > Caudata > Salamandridae > Lissotriton > Lissotriton helveticus. The sequence goes on from NC_136067.1 coordinate 1,192,055,380, forward strand.
ACTAGAGAGTCAAATGGCGATAGGCGCTTGGTTCAGGATAGTCTGCCCTTAGGGACTCGAGCACAGGCTCACAAAAGTTATATACAAAAAGGAGCAGATAGGGAGACTGGTAAGAGTCCAATAAGGAGTGAAGGGACTAGGGTTCCTGTTGATAGAGACACAAATAAATCTAACTGTAGTAATGAGAAGGCTACTTATCCACGTGTTGACCTTCCTCCACAATCTACCCCTTATACTGTTGTATTGACAGGAGTGCCAGAGTTAAAAAACGATAGAGGGGAAACTTACCTGGAACTCAAGAACAAGGTAATATTTTGGTTAAATAGTAATAGACCTTTACCAGGGCATATACAAGCAGAAATTATGCATGTCCGCAGAGTAAGTTGGATCGGACATAGACAAAAAGATCTCCCCGGGGACTGCATAATTGTTAACTTTAGAGACAGACGCGCAGTAAGATTTATTTGTGGTTGGAATAAACAGCAAGGGTACAGGGGGATCCAAACTATGGACTTGACTAATTTTCACCCATCTATGAAACCCAGGATGAATACTTTTAACACATGGCAGCAAGGAGAGTTCAGGACCAGGTTTAGAGACAACTTTAATTTTGATATACCAACATCAAATTGATTCCAACTCCTGCAGGGTTTAGAGGATATCGATTGACTCACTATAGATATTAGACCTGCTAGTCATACTCATTGTGGACGGATAGTCCTTGAGGACAATGGCATGGATAATACCAATGTAAATGGTGAGGCATGTATAGTGGAGTGTAAAAGCATAGAGCAGATCCCTGCGAAGCATAGTAACCCACTTGATGAGTCGTCCCTAGGGGCTACCTTCGAGCCTAGTTGTGCAGCTGACATTTTGGTCAAGTTGTTGAATAACTATGAAGTGGTCAACTTACAAGAAACTTGGACAACGGAACCACATCATGTTAACGGCTACAGAACGTACTTCTCCCCAGCAATCAGTATACCCCATGGCAGGGCTAAAGGGGGCTTATGCACCTATGTGTCCAACATGTTACTATGTGACAAAGTAGAAATGGTTTTCAATAACATGTACTATCATATTATCAGGATTACAATTGATAACGTTTTTTTTTTTAGCTTTGGTAAATTTTAATAATAATGTCCCAGGAGAGGACGTGGACAGTATTTTTAAATCCTTAGGATGTAATATTAAATCTATGATGGAAGGGAACCCAAGAGAGGACTGTGTTATATGGGCAGGAGACTTTAATTGCACCATTTTGAACACACCAAGTCTGGGGATTATTTGAATGAAGTTATATTTGGGTGTGATATGGGCTTTGTAAATAGATTGGCCAGCCCCGAGGTCCCATTTCTCCCAACCTTTAATGGTAGAGGGGCTAACACAATAATTGACTATATAATTATGACTGTTAGACACAGGGGCATGATACAGGAATTTACCACCCTTAATGACTCATTAAGTGACCATTTTCCCCTTGGTTTAACTCTACGACGTAGACCTAAGAAACTATGTGGAAGGGCTATGCCTAAAGATTTAGTAGGCGACATTTCCATGGTTTGGAAAAATGGTAACTCTTTAAAGTGGGCAAAAATTGTTCCCGAAGAGTTTTTACAAAAATTGATTAAAAGTATGGAGTCTCAATGTTGTGTCTGCTTTGATGCAAATGCTGTTGACTCTGACATAATTAAGAACTTCTTAATGATTACCACGCAGATTAAGAATTTATTATGGGTTGAGGCAAAAGCTAGTAACAAGGCAAAAAAGGGGTGGTTTGATTCAGCATGTACAAAGGCCTATTCAAAATTAAAACACGTTTTACATGCCCCAGTTAAGGATGTTGCCCTAATTAGGGACTGTAGAAAAAACTATAAGGAGACCCTTAAAAGGAGAAAAGATGCCGTAAAGAAAGATGCGTGGGTCTCCTTGTGTGCAGCATCATTAAGTAAAGATTCTGCATCTTTTTGGAAAATCGTCAATACCCCTTTTTTGAATGATAACATCAGAGATGTAATAGAAGTACCAATACCGGAGAAGGAGTGGGTTAAACATTTTTCAGAGTTGTACTCTGAAATTGCAGGGAAGGAACCTGTAGCTGAGAAAGATCTAGTGGGAGATTGTACCCTTTCAAAGAGTAGTGTGGCTCTTGATATCTCTGTTACAGAGGTACTAGAAAGTATTGATGCAAGTTTGGGGGGTAAAGCACCGGGCCCTGATGGGGTTCCTGTTGATTTCTATAAAAACAACAGAGATTTATGGGCCCCGATTCTTGCACGACTCTTTAATGCCACACTTCAACAGGGTCTTCTTCCTTCCTGGTGTGAATCCCTGATAGATGCCTATATTTAAAAAAGGTGATAGAGCCAGTTGCTAATGTTATCGCCCAATATCACTCTTGGACTCGACCGTCAAGGTTTTTGGACAGGTAATTTTAAACAGACTTCAATTGTGGGCGGAGGAAAATAATAATCTGCGACTTACAGTATGGCTTTAGAAAAGGACTAGGTACAATCGAACAATGCTTGAATTTGCACATTTTAATAGAAAAGTACACAAAAGCAAAGAGGGTCGTGTGTTTTTAACCTTTATAGATTTAACTTCTGCTTTTGACTGTGTATCACACAGTAAACTCTGGCTGGTTATGGGTAAAATGGGGATAGATCCTTCCATTATTAACTTCCTAAGGGAACTCTACTTAGTAGCATCCGCCAAAGTCAGATTTGGGAAAAATGGTGAATGCACAGACACTTTTGAAATTGGAAGGGGCGTACGCCAAGGCTGCGTCTTGGCTCCCTTTCTTTTTACACTCTATATAAATGATGTGGAGAACACATTATTGAATGAGTGTAGGGATATGCCAATGGTTGGGGAAAGACCAATCCCAACCTTGTTGTATGCCGATGACGCCGTCTTGATGGCTGGAACACCACAGGCAATGCAAAAACTGGTTACATCCTTTTCAGATTTTATGACAAGACTAGATCTAAAAATAAATTGTTTAAAGACTTTCACCATGAACTGTGGTTTGGGTGCACATAAAAAGAGAAAGGTAATCTTTATAGACTCTACCCCAGTTGATTTTACCTCGACATTTTCTTATCTAGGTGTTTTATTTGATTATACGGGCCTATGGAACACCACTATTAACACTAGGAAATTACTGTATTGCAAATCGATCACGGCTCTAAAACATTTTAGCCATAAAATGGGGAGGAAACCAATCAAGGAAATGTTAATTGTATATAAAGCTACTTGTTTAGCAATTGTGACATATGGTGCGGGTTTGTGGGGCCATACGAATGTGACTTCTCTGCAGGTGGTCGAAAACTGTTTTATGAAATATCTTTTAGCCGTCCTGCAAAGTGTCTCCAAGTACGTCTGTCATGCAGAACTTGGGGAACCTTACCTGGAAGATATTATAAAGACTGCCCCAGTTCTATTATGGCATAGGATTTGGACAACTAATGAGTGTGGGATGAATCGTTTGATCATGAATAATGCGGCTGGGCTAGAAAAGAGCGGCAGAATAAGATGGTTGTGCTATGTGAGGGAATTTCCTATGGTACTGGGTATGGAGTACTATTTCCTAGAACCATCTTCTCTCTGTAACATTTCAAGAAAGCTTTTAAAAGAAAAATGTATGACCTACCTGCACGATCACAGAACCGCGACTGAAATGAAGAAAATAACGGTAGTGGCCCATGAACAAATAGTGATCTCAAGGAAAATACAGCCATATCTTAACTTGCAAGTGAGTGACCATGAGAGGTTTTTGTTAACCCGATTTAGAATGAATTTGCTGTTTAGGTTGCTCAGTTTCGCAGTTATGAACTATTGGTCGAAAAACCTGATTAAATGCCCCTGTGATGATTTGTTAGATCAATCAGATATACATATATTTTTCTATTGTAAATTTTATACTATGCCTAGGCGAATGTGGGTTGTTCCATTACTGAAGACCATGGGTGTTAATCGCTGTCGCCCTGCTTTTTTAGCTGTACAGAAGCTCGATAATATTTTAACCATTGTATTTATTTCCTCATTCCTAAGAAATGTTTTTAAATCACGGAAATCAATTGTAACCTGAATTGTGATGAATTGATCTAGTTGCATTGGAAGAATCTTTTATAATTGTGATTTTATTTGTACTTTTATGGTTATTCTGTACTAATAACCAAATAAAGTTTTGAAATCGAATAGTAATTTCTTGTCCATATAATCACTTGTAGGAGATTTCATAGATACAGTTTTGACAGCCCATGGCGAGTGCTGCTCCTGGGTCTTGTTTAACAGGGCAGTGACGGTGCGGTGCTGGGGTAGACAGAAAGGATCTACTGTAGCTAGACAAGGTTTCTCGTTGTGGAAGAGTGCGACACGCTGTCAGCCAGCAGCCACGAAACCTCGCTACCTGCCTTTTCAAATGTGGAAATAGCAAGCAACTTCCTTGATATGATGAATCACCAAGCACTGATTGAGTCAACTTAATCAGTGCCCGTCCATTGCTCCGGACGTCATTGAGGTACTTTTCTGTTCTGTTTAACTTTTAGCGCCCTGCAAGTATAAGGCATGTGACTGGCAGAAACATGCCCAGCAGGACAAAGAATTGCAAAGATTTATTTTCTATAGTCAAGTTTCTTTTCTTTTGCCAAGTCTTCTTTTCTTAATTTGCACTCATGCTTTCTTTTGTCTTTGCTTGTGGACACTGTTTTCAAAAGATAAGGATTATTTTATTGCAAAGCACAACATTGTTTCTTTCTTATGTGTATTTTCTGAAAATATGCTTTGACACGTAATTGTGCAGTACACACCAATCCGCCCCACTCCAATCCGCCCCACCCCACCCCACTTCACCTCACCCCACACCAATCCACTCCACTTCATACAATCCACACCAAACCAATCCACCCCACTCCACCACACTCCAATCCTCCCACCCAAACTGCCCCACTCCAATTTACCCCACTTCAATCCACCACACTTCAATCCAGAACAATCTGCCCCACTCCGATTTACCCCACTACAATTTACCCCACTCCAATGCAAAACAATCTGCCCCACTCCAATCCAAAACAATCTATACAACTCCAATCCAAAACAATCTGCCCCACTCCAATTTACCCCACTTCGATCCAAAACAACCTGCCCCACTCCAATCCAAAACAATCTGCCCCACTCCAATTTACCCCACTCCAATCCAAAACACTCTGCCTCACTCCAATTTACCCCACTCCAATCCAACACAATCTGTCCCACTCCAATTTACCCCACTCCAATACAACACAATCTGCCCCACTCCAATTTTGTCAGGTTTTCACTCCGCAGGATCCGCATACAGCAACAATGCTCCACCTCCGGACCCTCCGAACACCCCGAAGTATATACACAGGGTGTTCAGACGATACGGTGAGGGAAAAAAACCCAAAAGGGGAAAAGCCCAAAAGAAAAGAGAAGAAGGAAAGGGCAGCAGGGAAAAAGAAACTGGAAGACAAAAGTACAATGGCTAATACAATGTTAAATGCTACACTCATGTAATTCTCACTTAAGCACAACCCAGTGAGTCACCTGCATGAATTGCGAACAGACCCCATACTGCTGTTTCTTCAGCCGTCCTTCTGACCTGTTTAACACAAGAGAAACTTATAAACATGTGGCTGTAAACACCATCTGCCTGAATCTGTGATTCTTACTAGCAACATACCCTATAGCCTCCATACATTAACATCTGGAGCGTGGTTTCAAAAGTAATCCAGAAAAGCACTAAAAAGAACAGTCACTCCGTTAATGAGAAAAGAAACTCAAGATATCCTTTTTGTCGTCAGAAAACTCCTTTGGTACACTGGTGTAAATGGCTCCTTTACACAATATACACAGTATATGCCAAACAATGATTAATCCAAACACAGCATGGTGTAGTGCCTACTACTACCATCCGCTTTGGTAATTATAATCCCATTCAGAATTTGAACGAACACCACATTACAGGTTCATGCCGGTAGTGCGGAGGTCCTCATCCCCCCCTGCACTCCGCCACTTGATTGTCCACTAAATGTATCAGAACCAACACGCCACTGTTGGATTGAACAGTGCGTGCTTCCAAGGACTCTGCAAATCCCAAGAAATGCTTCCTCGCAGCCGCGAGGCCAAATAAACAATCAGAGCCGCTCCGCTCCGTTGAAACAGGTGGTAGAACAGTTAACAAATATACGCGCTAGCCAGCGCGTTACACACAAGAACCAAACGCAGTCTCAAACCTCTCGACGAGTGTTTGGAAGGTCAAAGACATCACAGGAAAACGCCGGGCTCAAAGAGGAGCAGCCGCTCCCTCCACACAACCAGGATCATGAGCACCGATCGCCAAACTCCGCCCAAGGATATCCTACCAAGACGCCGGGAATTCTGGGATTAGTAGTTAAACCCCCGGTCCTGCTGGGAATCGTAGTCAATTGTGCAGGCGCGCTGTCTACAACCTGACAAATTTACCCCACTCCAATCCAAAACAATCTGCCCCACTCCAATTTACCCCACTCCAATCCAAAACAATCTGCCCCACTCCAATTTATCCTGCTACAATCCAAAACAATCTGCCCCTCTCCAATTTACCCCGCTCCAATCCGCAACAATCTGCCTCACTCCAATCCACAACAATTTGCCCCACTCCAATCCTAAACAATCTGCCCGAATCCAATCCAAAACAATCTGCCCCACTCCAATCCAAAACAATCTGTCCCTCTCCAATTTACCCCACTCCAATCCACAACAATCTGCCCCTCTCCAATTTACCCCACTCCAATCCACAACAATCTGCCCCACTCCAATCCACTCCTATCCAATCTGCCACACTCCAATCCACCACATTCCAATCCGCTACACTCCAATCCGCCACACTCCAATTTGCCACACTCCAATCCACCCCACCTCACTACATTCCACCCCACTCCAGTTCTGTCCACCCCACTCCTGTGCACAACACAACACTCCACTCCAATCCACCCAACCCATTTAAATCCACCCCTCTCCAGTCCACCCCACCCCATCCCACTCCTGTTCACTCCACTCCACCCCATCCCACCCCACCCATTGTAATCCACCCCACTCCAATCTACCCCAATCAATCCACCCCACTGCAGTCCAATCCACCCCAATCTGCTCCAATCCACCTCACTCTACCCCAATCTAATCCACCCCGCCCCAGTTCAATCCACCCCACAAAAGCCAACCACTCCAGCCCACCACATTCCAATTCACCCAAATCCAGTCCAATCCACCCCACTACACCAGTCCAATCCACCTCCTCCCGTAGAGTCCAATCCACTCGCTCCAGTCCACTCAAATTCACCCCACTCCAAACCGCCCTACTCTAATCCAATCCACCCAAGCCAATCCACCCTACCTCAAACCAATCTAATACACCCTGCTCCAATCCACCTCAATTCAATCCTACTCACCCCATTTCAATCCACCCCTCTACAATCTAATCAAGTCCATCCACTCCAATCAACCTCACTCCACTCAATCAAACTCACTCCACTTAATTAAACTCACTCTACAGTCCAATCCACCCCTATCTTCCCCACTCCACCCGATTCCAACCCAACCCACTCCACTATACGGCACTCCACTCTATCATACTACACTATACGACACTGCACTCTTCCACTGAACCACTGAACTCTACTCCCCTCTACTCAACTGTATGACACTGTACTCCCCCCTACTACACAGTGCAACACTATACCCCAACAAATCCAGTCTATGACACTCCACTCACACCACTCCACTCAATGGCACGCTGTGCCACTAACTTTTAACCATGCTGAACAGCAGCCACGCTAGTGTACAACATGACAAATACACATTGCCAAAGCCAATTGCTCTTATCAATCAATCAATCAATCAAAGCATTTATATAGCGCACTACTCACCCGGAGGGTCTCAAGGCGCTGGGGGGTCCGCTACCGCTCGAACAGCCAGGTCTTGAGCTGCTTCCTGAAGGCGAGGTGGTCTTGGGTCAGGCGGAGGTGGGCCGGGAGGGAATTCCAAGTCTTGGCGGCCAGGTAGGAGAAGGACCTTCCTCCTGTGGTGGCTCTTCGGATGCGGGGGACGGCGGCGAGGGCGTGGCTGGTCGATCGAAGCTGGCGTTTGGGAGCGTAGAAGTTGAGGCGGCTGTTTAGGTATCCTGGGCCTTGGTTGTGTAGGGCTTTGTGTGCGTGGGTGAGGAGCCGGAAGGTGATTCTTTTGTTGACCGGGAGCCAGTGCAGATCTTTCAGGTGTCCGGATATGTGGCTGCGGCGGGGGATGTCCAGGATGAGTCGTGCTGAGGTGTTCTGGATCCGCTGGAGTCTCTTCTGGAGTTTGGCGGTGGTTCCGGCGTAGAGGGAGTTGCCGTAGTCCAGTCGGCTGGTGACGAGGGCCTGGGTGACCGTCTTCCTGGTCTCGGTGGGGATCCACCGGAAGATCTTATGTAGCATGCGCAGGATGTTGAAGCACGACGAGGAGACGGCATTGACTTGTCTGGTCATGGAGAGGGAGGAGTCCAGGATGAAGCCCAGGTTGCGTGCGTGGTCTGTTGGTTTGGGTGCGCTGCCCAGGGCGGGGGGCCACCAGGAGTCGTCCCAGGCGGAGGGTGAGGATCCCAGGATGAGGACTTCCGTCTTGTCCGAGTTCAGTTTCAGGCGGCTGTTCGACATCCATTTGGCTACGTCTGTCATCCCTTCGTGCAGGTTGGCTCTGGCGGTGGCGGGGTCGTTGGTGAGGGAGAGGATCAGCTGGGTGTCGTCGGCGTAGGAGGTGATGTTGAGGTTGTGCTGGCGTGCGATGGCTGCGAGGGGGCTCATGTAGACGTTGAAGAGTGTTGGGCTGAGCGAGGAGCCTTGGGGAACGCCGCAGATGACTTCGGTGGCCTCCGATCTGAACGGGGGGAGGCGGACTCTCTGTGTCCTTCCGGCGAGGAAGGAGATGATCCAGTCCCGTGCCTTCCCCTGGATGCCGACGTTGCTGAGGCGCTGTACTAGGGTACGGTGGCAGACAGTGTCGAAGGCCGCGGAGAGGTCCAGGAGGATGAGGGCCGCTGTTTCTCCGTTGTCGAGCAGGGCTCGGATGTCATCGGTAGCTGCGATCAGGGCGGTCTCGGTGCTGTGGTTGGCCCGGAAGCCGGACTGCGAGAGGTCGAGGGAACCATTCGTCTCGAGGAAGGCGGCCAGCTGCTTGTTGACGGTCTTCTCGATGACTTTTGCCGGAAACGGGAGCAGCGAGATGGGGCGGTAGTTCTTGAGGCGAGACCTATTGGCTTTGCCAGTGCTTGTTAATGGTGATGTTATTCTGAGCCTTTGCCTAGAATATTTACCAAGAAAAGATTCACACAACACATTGGGTATTAACACAGTGGTGAAAAGCACAATACCTATGTGGTGGTGTGCCAAATGCATTTTTTAGCTGTCATTTGAATTACCACTACCATATAAAAGTGTTTCATTCCACTTTTTCTAAGGAGTTGCTATTATACTATCTAATGACGCTCAGATAATGGACCCTGGAAGGATGATTGTGCATCACATAGATTCAAACTACTGACCTGTAGTTATACAGCCAGGGTGCAGCTCACTCAACTATTCTGCTACCATCTGTGAAGAAACAGAGGCCTTTGCTTGCCTCCTCTCCAGGCTTTGCTGGTCAACTGATTTATTATCCAATCCAATTACTCAATTATTAGCGACCACACACAAGAATCCAGGCCTTTCACTTATTTGGCCTTGATTGTTGCATGTACCGAGCACAAACACACTTTACGGAGTGGGGAGAGGGAATGAAAAAAACAACAACACACTTACCTGTCTGCCGCTCGCCATCACCTCCTCCTCCTCTCGGTCTACTTCCCCGCTTACAGGGCAGGAAGCAGGATGCATCCCGCTCCCAGCCTCCTGATGGCCAATCACAAAGCTCCAATGCAGCGTTGTGATTGGTCTGAGCACCTTGGATCGGCGCTCAGACAGAGAATGGGAGGCTGGGCATGTTCTCCATGCAGGCTGTAATGCAGCCTGCAAGGAGAACTTGCAAAGTGTGCATTAATGTTAGGCTGGCCCCAATGGCCTGCCAAACGTTCATGTACACCTTAGGGAGTGCAAACCACTCCTCCAGTCCCCTGCTTTGTCAGCTGAGCAGCCAAGCCCCATCCCTACCGCAAAGCTGCAGCAATAATGAAAAAATTAAATAATAACTTAGCTATTATAATTTTATTTTTCCTTAAGTGACACTGCTTAAAAGCAGTGGGGCGACCCTCCTCCGCCACTGGATGTCGGTTTTCTAAGATGTCACTTCTTGTGATGTCACATTCAATTTAGAGGGGCCTCGCATCTTCCATTTCGCCCAGGGCCCCACAATTCCTAGGACCGGCCCTGGGTACTATGGTTATATAATGAGCAAAACATGCTTTTGCCTCAGCAAATGATTTTTTCTTAGATAAATGAGGGCCTGACACATTCACAAATAATAATGTTTTGCAAAAACCATGACAAACAAGAATTGCCTTTGTCAATGCTTGTACTTGCACTGGACCAAATATTTGAAAGCGAAATGGTAAATAAAGAATAGCAGATGCCGTCTGGGGATATTGTAAAACGATCTCTTTTGTATTCTTATACGAAACTCCACTTTGCTCCAGAGTTACTATGCTCTCTTCCAACACGTTATTATCCCTTCAAAAGAGCACCGTCACTTTATTTGTGATGCTGTCGCCTTTCTCTCCACAGTAACAGGGATGAGTGGGTGTCGACATTATCGGTAACTATTGGTGCCCTCTGTTGGAGTGTTTTCAGCGTACACCCACAATAGCGAGCTTCGAGCAGCTGCAGGTACTTTTCATAGAAAAACTTGTAATTTTAATTAGTATAATTAAGTGAGCTTCGAAACGCACAGTTTTCCTCTTACTGCGGGTAATCCAATTGTGCAGCTGCCACGCTTCTCGTCTCTCAGCGGGCTTCCGCTCTGTTCTGCGCTTCTTGTTTGCTTACTTCCACAAACAAGGTTAAATGTAAACAATGTGGTTGTCAGGAAATGACTGCTCAATAAGTGTGGAAATGGAGTTTCGACAAATTCTACTATTTCACGAATCAGTCCCTTTAAAAATTGAGATGGACTTTTGGGTTTGCCCTCGCGGGTTTTTTGGGTTTCTGATCATCCTTGGATAACAGTGCCCAGTCACTGATTTACAAACATATGTCCAAAATGCCACTCAGCTAAAACAGCAGACAAAACCTCTGTGAAAATGAACCAATCAAACCATATATTTTCTTCAACAATCATGGCTCGAAAGATAGGATAAAATGTGCTGCACGAGAAGCCAACTGTTTGTCTTTTTTTTTTTTTTTTTTACATTTTAAGTCAGAATACTGTCCCATTGCAGTTCATTTTTTGCTATCTGTATATGATACTCCAGAACAAATCTAAGACCTGCTCCTGAAAGGCTCAGAAATATCCGGCTCCAATACAAACATACCATCCTAAAATAAGCACAATTTGCATACCACTAGGTCATATTCACCTGCAAAATAGTTTTAAAAAAGATCCAATTTACCCTGAGCAAACTCATAGGATCCACTCATTGGGCACAGGAACTTCTAAAATCTTAGTGCATGGAAAACTCACCACCCTGCCTAAGAATTTTGGTCAGAGGTTTACTGGTTATTTGCAGACAAAAATTCTGGTATCCAGTGAACATTCTGCAGCACCATCACTTCTGACCAAAACCCTGATCAATTCCATCAAATCCTTTTGTGATCACTCCAGATTCACCTGACTTTCCATCACTTTGACCAAGGATATCCTCTGTGCCATGAAATCCCCCAGCAGTAATTTCAATGGCCGCATTCCATTCCTAAACCCTAAAAGCATTTGTGATTTTTCTGAAAATGTGAATTAATATCAACCATTCTCCACTTGATGTGTGCATATATACTGACATAAGGCAATTGCAATAAAAACAAATTTGTTTTCATGTGTAGAAGTGTGCTTTTCTGACCTAGGCTAACTAGGCCTCAGTTAGATCACAACACCATCTTATTCAAAATGAATACCGAATCATGATGTTCAGTTTCTGTTTATAAATTTCTGCCTGACACTACATGCAGCATAATGTGGTTTCTTTATTTTGCTCTGGCAGTGTTATCGAAGGGCTCGCTAATGGAAGTCCAGTTGTAACAAATATTCACGCCTTTCTGCTTGCACACTGTACTGCATTCATTCCTAGTAGTTTTCTGTTGTTTATGTAACTAGATTTTTCCAGCATCTCCAGATGACATTAGGTCAGAAGCGGCTATCAATCTTCATGTAGTGGGTTAGTACTATGTGACATTTTAAAATGCTAAATTGTAATTTGTTGGTGGAATGATCATACCATACTGACTTTGCAATTTCTGCACTTTCATGTGCCAGAAAACTGTATATAAGCCCTTAATTTGGGGAACCCTTTGGATACCTTTCCTATGCCCAGGGATGCTGCTTAATTTCTTATTGATTTTGCTACACACTCTGTATTTAGCAATTCCTGATGCTGCCATTGCAGTGTATGATTCATTGCACTACTCCTTTGAATTTTGTAATGAACCTTCATGGGTTTTCTAAATGTGTGATATGAAACTCCCATTTTTAGTCAGTTCTTTCTAATTGACTATATATATATTTTTAAACTGTTTTAACTCTTGCTTCTTTTGACAATTGCTTCATAACTTTGAGGTTAACACCATCCATGATCCACCTTAATTTTGCGGTACAAAAGGGGGTGGTGATGGAGGGAGCATCTGAAACAATCAAACACTCACACCCATTCAAAAGATCTGGGTTTAATCCATCACCGTTCTTTAGCCCACTCTTCCATCCCAGTTCAGACATGGCCATATGCAAATCATTCTGACCCTGTGCCTCATGGGAACAGTCCAGCCCGAACTGCCAAGCCATGCCTTCCCTGGACTGAAAACAAGCTTCCTAGGACCGGTTTCTGGCGTTTCAGCCGTCTTCAGCCAGGCTTGCTTGATTCCAGTGGCAAAGTGAGCAAGGGACTCACGTCTGAGCATACCCTGCCAACCTATGGCGAACAAAGCGGTACAAAAGGGGTTGGTGATGGACGGAGCATCTGAAACAATCAAACACTCACTCCCAGTCAAGAGATCAGGGTTTAATCCTTCACCGTTCTTTAGCCACTCTGCCACCCCAGTTCAGACATGGCCATATGCAAATAAGTCTGACCCTGTGCCTCATGGGAACAGTCCAGCCCGAACTGCCAAGCCATGCCTTCCCTGGATCGGAAACAAGCTTCCCAGGACCGGTTTCTGGCATTTCAGCCGTCTTCAGCCAGGCTTGCTTGAATCCAGTGGCAAAGTGAGCAAGGGACTCACGTCTGAGGATACCCTGCCAACTTATGGCGAACAAAGCGGTACAAAAGGGGGTGGTGATGGACGGAGCATCTGAAACAATCAAACACTCACACCCAGTCAAGAGATCTGGGTTTAATCCATCACCGCTCTTTAGCCCACTCTGCCACCCCAGTTCAGACATGGTCATATGAAAATCAGTCTGACCCTGTGCCTCATGGGAACAGTACAGCCCGAACTGCCAAGCCGTGCCTTCCCTGGACCGGAATCAAGGTTCCTAGGACCGGTATCTGGCATTTCAGGTGTCTTCAGCCAGGCTTGCTGGAATCAAGTGGCAAAGTGAACAAGGGACTCACGTCTGAGCATACCCTGCCAACTTATGGCCAACAAAGCGGTACAAAAGGGGGTGTTGATGGACGGAGCATCTGAAACAATCAAACACTCACACCCAGTCAAGAGATCTGGGTTTTTTATCCATCACCGTTCTTTAGCCCACTCTGCCACCCCAGTTCAGACATGGCCATATGCAAATCAGTCTGACCCTGTGCCTCATGGAAACAGTACAGCCTGAACTGCCAAGCCATGCCTTCTCTGGACCGGAAACAAGCTTCCTAGGAACGATTTCTGGGATTTCAGCCGTCTTCAGCCAGGCTTGCTTGAATCCAGTGGCAAAGTGAGCAAGGGACTCACGTCTGAGCATACCCTGCCAACTTATGGCGAACAAAGCTGTACAAAAGAGGGTGGTGATTGACGGAGCATCTGAAACAATCAAACACTCACACCCGGTCAAGAAATCTGGGTTTAATCCATCACTGTTCTTTAGCCCACTCTGCCACCCCTGTTCAGACATGGCCATATGCAAATCAGTCTGACCCTGTGCCTCATGGGAACAGTCCAGCCCGAACTGCCAAGCCATGCCTTCCCTGGACCGGAAACAAGCTTCCCAGGACCGGTTTCGGGCATTTCAGCCGTCTTCAGCCAGGCTTGCTTGAATCCAGTGGCAAAGTGAGCAAGGGACTCACGTCTGAGCATACCCTGCCACACTTATGGCGGCCAAAAGCGGTACAAAAGGGGGTGGTGATGGACGTAGCATCTGAAACAATCAAACACTCACACCCAGTCAAGAGATCTGGGTTTAATCCACTACCGTTCTTTAGCCCACTCTGCCACCCCAGTTCAGACATGGCCATATGAAAATCAGTCTGACCCTGGGCCTCATGGGAACAGTCCAGCCCAAACTGCCAAGCCATGCTCACTACACCACTGGAGTCAAGCTATCCTGGCTGAAGACGGCTGATACCGGTCCTAGGATGCTTGATTCCGGTCCAGGGAAGACATGGCTTGGCAGTTCGGTCTGGACTGTTCCCATGAGGCACAGGGTCAAGACTGATTTGCATATTTCCATGTCTGAACTGGGGTGGCTTGGTGAGCAAAATAACTATGGATTAAACCCAGATCTGTGACTGGGGGTGAATGGTTTGCCATTGTGCAACATTCCGTCCATCATCTTGTGTGTTTTGCTATCCACCTTAATTTTGGGCACAGCACTGACAAATAGATTTCCTGGGCCCCTCATGCCCACCTATTTTGGTGGTAGTGGATGGTTGGAGAGATAAGAAGATTATTCTCTTAACGATTTTTGTTCCTGATCTGGAGTTTTGCCTTTACTCCAGAGAGCTCAAAATTGGAGTATTTGCTGATTCTCCATACTCTAGTGCTGTCCCCGAGCTAAAGGACTGTATGAATCAATAGGCAAACAATTTTTTTTGAAGCTGGTAGTGTTTGGGTGTGTTAATGAGGCATGGTGAGATGTGTTGTTGACTGAGTGGGTCGTGTTTGAGAGTCATGAATTGTTATACTCTGTGTGAGCTCTCTGGATTTGTGTTGTTGATCCTAGGTTCAGTTGGTGGTTTGATTGCAGTGATTCTGGCGTATCTGTCATGTTTGTGAAGTGTGTCAAAAAGGTTTTAGTTATTTTCATTTGTTGGTTATAGTAATCAGATTTGTTGTTATCCAATGTCTTAAGATATTGTTGCTGAACTTGTCTGTAGAGAAAGTATGTATGGTGAGGCGATGCACTCACACAGTTAGGGATTTTCAGAATCACCAAGTTTTCTTTCAGGAAATTTATATTTAATTCACATTGATATTATTTGCTCTCTCTTCTGTGCACAGGAGTAAATATACTAATCAGGGGTGGACTACTGCTGGATGAGGATCTGCCTTAGTGTGATTTATGGATTTGTAAGTTAGTACCTATGATTTGCTAGTTCCCTTGCTTTCTTTCCTTTGGTGAGGTTGGGCTGTCAAGATTTTATTTTGTTTATCTGTCTGTATTTAGTGGCTAAAGGCATTTTTGTTGATTCCCAGGTCATGAAGAATTCAGGCTGCAATTGATTGAGTGGCACTGGGAACTCTAGGTTTGGTGAGATGTCATTATCACGTTTGCGCTGTTATTGGTTGGTTGCTGCCGTAGCAGCACTGTGATTGTTTGACCTCTGCCATAGCCAACCTGAGATTAGTTGCTTATGTCTTCATTTTGTGCATTTTTGGGCTGAGGGAGAATAACCGGTGTTGTATTAAAAAAGCCTAAAGTCCCTAGCGGACCTGTTATGGAAGATAAGTAAATTCCTTCTGAAGGTTCTCTTGCATTTGAAATGTTGATGGACGTTGTTTTTTTACATGTATGTGGTTAAAAGATTGCTATGAGTATATTTTGGATGACAGGAACATGCAATTTAATTTAGAGGGTACCTTTATTACTAGAAATCTTGAGTTCCTGAGACATACAATGTGTGAAAGAAAGTTGCAACCTAGGCCTACACAATTTGGAGCATTAAATGAATGGAAACAAGTGGCTATAGAAAGGAAAATAAACAGAACAAAAAAGCAAATAATGAGTTCAGATACAAATTTTATGCTGGCTGCATATTCTAGTGCGAGTGTCAATTCAGATTTTGGAACACAAGGAATGGAAGAAGTGGGAATGAAGAACAACATAGTGCAGGTGCAAGCCCAAAGTAGGGGTAGAGTGTTTGTGAATAATTCTGAAATCAATGTGAAAGTCAATTTGCTGAAGAAGAGCACTGCTTATGACATCTGCGTGAAAATTGGGCACTGGAAGTGCACGCATGGAAAGAACTCAAATCAAATTCAAAATTATTTTTCTCCCTAGATGCAGCAGAGTGCAAATCAGATGCAGGCACAGATTGCTTCCCTAGCCCAATAGACTCTGAATAAAAATACACAGACTCAGGGGCAATTCCATTTGAATATGCCCATAGCTCCACTATTGCACCAAATCATGACAAACAAAAGGCCATACAATCCAGGGTATCAGCAGAATCCTTTGATTCTGAGCAACGGCTTTCGCCTGCTTTCACGGGATGCAATGAATTTACAAAAGTGATACCTGAGTGGGGAGGAGTATTGCATACTTGGTGCAGTCCTGGAGGTATACCAGAGTGACCCATACATAGATGGTGAGGAAAATGGCCACCCTGTTTAATTACTAATCGAAATTGGTGCTACGTGTGCCACGGTTCTTTCCATGGAGATTCCAATTGAACATAGATAAAACTGACCTGATCTTCGTTGGGGGTTCTCGAAATCCTTGGAAGTCGAATTTTTGTCCTGCTGAGTTGGGAACGCCACTTTTACCCTCACGATCAGCCAAGAGCCTTAGTGTCACAATTGATAGCGACCTTTCTCTGAAGTCCCAGATTGGCATGGTAGTTTCCACCTGTTTTTCCAGCTTCGGAAGATCAGAAAATCTTTTACATTCCCTACTCCTGAAGCCCTTATCCAGGTCATTCTATTCTTGGCCATCTCTCACATTGATTATGCTAATTCACTCTACTTCAGCCTCCTGGTGTACTTAAAAAGAATATTGCAGTTTTTGCAAAACCAGGCCTAGATTGATGTATCATCAGCCGAGACAGCACCACGTCACTCCTCTAATGAGTAAGTTACGCTGGCATCCAATAGTACAATGCTGTGCATTTAAGATAGGGTGTCTTATCTTTAAACAACTTCACAGCACATGCCTGGAATTTGTCTCTACCCTTATTCAGAGGTATATTCCCATCCGTGACCTGAGGGCATCCCACCTTAACCTCCTGGTTATCCCTTCCTTTAACTGTAAGAGATTAGGTGGATCTAGATTTGCTCATCTGGCCCCTCATTTTTGGAATTCTTTCCCCTCTAACATCAGATCCTCAACAATTTACCCGCAATTCAGGAGACTCCTAAAACCATGGTTGTTCTGCCAGGCATATGAATGAATCAGCAAGGAGCATGATACTCTTTACATTTAGCGCCAAGAAACCATTTGGTGTACGTGCGCTCTACAAATGTTTAACATGACATAATCCCTCTTGGGAATGGATGTCCTTGTTGTAGGAAGTAGCAATACACAGATTACTAGCCATGTTTCTGCTACTGTCCCAGTTAAAATAGGGTCAATGGAGGACAATTATTAGTTCATATTGTGTGATTCAAGCCTCATTAATTAACTTGATGGGGCTTTCCTTTAAAAGATGAATTGTGTTATTTAATGTATACTGGATGGTATCGCAATTGAAACTCAAGATGAAGATTTAGAGTTTAAAATAAAATCGCCAGAGTTGAGAGTTCAGCTGTTCCTAGTTCTTACAAAAGATGTGCTGCTTCTTGATTTAAGGGGTACAGTGAAAGAAGAGGTATGGGATTTCCCAGGAAAGTAAATAGGATTTATAAAGAGTGCAGAATCAGTAAAAATACAAATTAAGATAGACACTATTTATCCCAGAACTCAACAATACAAACTTTCATGAAAAACTGAGTAGGGAATGAAGCTCATCATTGAATAAATGTAAGAGCAGGGTATCTAAGGAGAGGTGATTGATAATCCTTGCAACTCTGCAGTGATGGGCATTACAAAACTGAGTGGAAAGTGGAGGGTAGTTCAGGACTTGAGTAAAATTAATAAAATAGTAGTCTCATGCTGTCCTTTGGTACTAAATTCTGCTGTGAGTTTGTTTATAATTCCTGCGGATGCAGAAAGGCATACAGACATTGATCTATGCGAAGCATTCTTTTCTGTTACACTTCATGAGGATAGCCAACATCTTTCCACGTTTCAGGACTCGCTGAGAGTGCTACCCGCCTTTCAACCTGTCAGGACCCATGCGGGCCGACTGTGAGAATTGGAGATCACTGCACGTTCTGGCCCCCTGAGCGCTCACAGGCCCGGGGAGGGAGGGAGTGTGCTTGCCTCTGCTTTGGGCACTTCCTGGCCTTTGAACCTGCGGTGGTGCGGCCGCTTTTCTGCAGAGCCCTTGAGCTGGGGCCTGCTGCACACTGGACCTGCCTGGATTGTTGGAGCTGTGGGGGCAATAACTGCGGTCCACATTTTTACCTCACTAGAGTGGTGTTCGGTGGGTGCGGCTTGGGAGCGGATGGAACTCGGGGTCTCCCTACAGTGCCCGATGCCTGCTCTGTTCCATCTACCAATTGGTGTGGTTAGTGCCCCTGAATCCTCTGGTGGGCCCCTTGGGCCACAAAATTACTCCCACCCACCAGTTGCTGATTTCTGGTCCTCCATTGGGGCCTTTACCATTGGGCCTGCTGCTTTCTCCTCCCTCAGCATTAGCAGCCCTGACCAACCACTCGCTGCTCTAGGCCTGTTTTCTGGTACTCTGTGCAGCTCTCCTTGGCTGGCTTCACTCTGACCCTGATGCGGATGGCCCATGGATATGCTGCCATAAGTGTTTACCTCACTACCCTGTGCAGACTTCTTGTTGGGACTACCCTTGGCGTAGTTCAGTGGAACCTTCAATGGGGCTCCTGGCGCTCCTTGTCCCGCTCCCCCTGCTACAGTTGGAGACCCCTCCACTGCTATTGCCTTGTTTGGAGACTAAGTGCATAACATATTGCGCTATTCCTCATGTTGCATTGCAGCGCTGTCTCCCTTCCTCGTCAAGAATCATCATCCTTCCTCAAAAAATCGCACCGACCCCAAGCATCACAGGCTGTCTCTCGACCAGACGGAGCTCGCTTAGGACACTGGTTCCCACTCTAATACAGATAAAACTGTAGACAGTGAACAGGACAATGTTGCTACAAGTGACATAACTGCCATTATGTAAGAGTTCAAGGAGGGTTTCTGTGCAATGGACTCAAGTTCTAAAACACTCGCTGGTCGTATAGACAGACTGGGGATCAACTGGATTACCAAGGGGTGAGGATAGACGGTGCTGAGAAGTGGATATCGGGACTGGAGGACAATAGTTCAAAGTGCCAAAGTTTTTGGACAAGATAGAAAATTTTTCTTAAGTATGTGGCAATCAAGAATGAGGACCTGGCAGCTAGGTCCTGGAGAAACAAAATGAGTATATCTGGCATTGCGGAGGCCACCAACATGGGGATGCCAGATCCATTCGTGGAGCAGCTCCTTACTGACCTCTTGGACTGCTCCAGTTTCTGTCATACCTTCACTGTGGAACGATCAAAACGTCCCCTTGGTCCTCATCCCATTGAGGGTACTACACCCCGTTTTCTCATTGCACGTCTCCTCAACTACAGGGACAGGGATACTGCTCTTTGAATCGCCCGGGAAAGGGGCCCACTCCTCTATCAGGATGCCAGCATCTCACTCTATCCCGATTTCACTTTTATAGTACAGGAGGCCCGCCGCAAATTTAGTGATGTTAAGAACATTCTTCAAAAGCAGGGTCTCCTTTAATACAATGAAAAATCCATGTTATCGATACCCCCAGAGATGTCTCTGCCTTCTATAAATCCTTGCGGTCTAAGAACTCCTCCCTGGGCGGTCTACACAGGAACTGTCAGCTTCTGCAACCTCTTCACAGCATTACCTCTCAAGATCATCCTGCTCCGAAATTACTGCTCTATTTCTGTTTATTCACCGTCTTGACATAACCTCTCCACCAAGCCTTCAGGACTGACTTAACATGTGCATATCTCGTACTCTCTGTGCATATTGTTCTTTCATAACTGCCGTTGATTATCCTCCACAGTTGCATGATAATGATTCATAATTAAGGCTCCCGCTTTTATAGTGTCTATTTTTTGACATTTCCGTCTCTATTTATCCCTATTTATTTTTTGTCAACTTCATTTGTGAAAAAAATAAAAATGAAAATGGTATATTTCCACATTGATTTAACCAATAAATATGCAGTCATTCTTAAATGCCTGCCATGTTTCATTGATATGAACACCCAAAGAAGGTTTATCAATGCTCTTATATGAAAATATGCACATTTCAGTATCAACCTTCTGCATATCTACTGCTATTTAAGCCTCTTTACTAAAAGTCCTTTCTTTTTTAACCCCCTTACCTATTGATACACACAGTCGTTGGCCTGGCACTCATGGCAAAGTTTATTTAGAATCACTCAAAAGGCACCCAATTTCCGTTTTTATCCACATTTAAAAATAAATACAGACAAGAAAATAAATGGTGTACTGTCTGTATTTATCTGTAAAATTCTGTAAAAACAGAAACCAGGGAGCCTTATTCATAATGGGTCAATGCCTGCCGTGTTGTCGCGGTGTCCTCATGCTGCATCCACACTCTCGTTATTAGGGTTGTTCTGTTTTTTGGTTTGCACTATTGGGATTCACTGGATACCTTATGATCTGGTGTGGGTGGGGTTAGGGTTCTAGGGTTTGATCTAAGTTTTAGTTTAACTGTTCAATTATGCTTCTCTGCTGCGGCGCATCCCGTGAAACCTACACTTTTATTCCTCATGTGTTCTCTTTCATTCCTAATACGCCACTGGCATGCCACCCACCCATACCAGTAGGACATTTTACCTCACCTTCATCCGCTGGAATATTTGTGGAATCCATAATCCCAGGAAAGGGAAACAGTTACTATTATATCTGGACAGACACAGCGTTAAAATCGTCTTTTTGCAATCGACTAGTTTGCCCCCCACTGCTGACTGCTCATATGCTAAATCTTAGGAAACACATCGCTATTTCTCCTGTTACAGCTTGTACTCCTGGGCACTTGCATTCTCATACACAAAAGCGTCCCTTTCACTCTCCAATCTAGTTATTTAGACCCAAAAGGCTGGTATGCACTCCTTCAGGGCATCCTTGCAGACAAACTAATTTGGACGACCCTGACTTCTATCATGACCTCTTGGCACACATGGGACTTTCTGATATAGACTTTGTGATATTGAGTGGGGATCTCAGTATGCCGCTGTGCATCCCCAATGAATCCACCAGTACACAACCTAGTGGTAAGCACCAGGCATGGAACGTGTTGCGACATATTGCGGACACCTATGTCTATGACACCTGGCGCTCCCGCTATCCCTTCACCCCAGGATTCACTTACTATTCTGCCCCCCCCCCCATTCTGTCTGCACCAGGATGAACTATTGGTTTCTCCCGGCTAATGTAGACTCCTGGATGTGGGCGATCACAGTATTGCCTCACACATTGTCTTATCACAGCCCTGTCCTTCTCCAATTGCAGGTCCCATGTGGCTGCAGCTTGGAACGTATCTGGAGCCTTCATAGTGAGACCTTCCATAATCCGGTATTCTGCAGGGAGGTTCCTACTGCCATAACCAATTGCTTCGAGCTGAATGTGGGGTCGGTTGCAGCACAGGCCACCCTCTAGGAAGCCTTCAAGGCCTTTATTCGCGGAATATGTATCTCCAAATACACAGGAATCTTACATGACATTCGGACACCATTGCATATTATTAAGACTGAGCTCCACGATCTTGCTGATAGGGAGATCGCATATATAGGAAAGCATGCCAGGACCGCACTCTTGCCTGACTTTTGCGACCTAACCACTTGAATAATTACATCACAGAGCTGCGCTCAGAATCCGGAGAGCTAATATTCAGGGGAAAGGGAGTTGTTGCAGAACTGCAACAGTACTATAAGTGTCTGTATTCCTCACATGTCTCCCATCTGAAATATCTGCTTACCTTGAGGAGGTCGCGATTGTTTGGCTTATGGACGGCCAAAGCCAATTTCTCACCAAGCCTATCACCTTTGAGAAAATTGCACTAGCTAGCAACACTCTTGATACCTGTGATAGAGCGTGCAGGTCACCCGACTAACAAATTTACCATATGCACACTTGGGCCCATAAATTTTAATACACCATGCCAAATATAATCTGGTAACCTACACTCTTCTACCAGCAAACCTGTTCCTTCCTATTTATTACCAATGTACCCGACTTACCAATCCTCGTCACGGGTACCTATGATCACAATGGATCAGGGAGCTAGCTGCAAAAGATAAGCAGTCACAAAATACAATAACATTTATAATATTTGCACTCTTTATAATAACCACAGACTCAGGAAGTTTTGAAAACCTTTATCTAGTTGTCTTCAAAGTCAGTAAGCATGAAATTCACAGTGAGTAAGCTGTCAATTACCAAGATCATAAAAAGTGTATATCCATATAAGAATAGAATAAGGCCAACCATTTAGAAGTCTAAAGGAAGGTAAGAACAGGGAACATGCTAGTAAGAAATTTCAGAGTTTAGACTTGATATGGAGTGACTAAAGGACAGGAAAAATAAGGAACATACTATAATGTCACAATTGAATACTCCTCGAAGGCTAGAGGTTTTAGGAATAACCATGTGACTATAGGAAAAGGAAAAATGAAACACACTAATAGTTCAGTGTAACCGCTTTAAATTGACTAAAGGATGGGTAAAGAAGAGGAACATCTATATTTCATGAACTGTATGTCAGGATTTTCTTAAAGGATGGGGAAAAATGGAACATGCTAGTAAACAAACCAAAAATGCAGAACTTTATTATTGGTCAGCACAGCGAGGGTAAGAAAAGGAACAATGCGCAAGTAAGACTTTTAGCAGTTTCAGGAAGCAAAGAAAAGGACGTAAATGTATTTCCCGCACAGATTTATAGTTACCTAGAACGGTGTGGAGACCAACCCTGGCCACCGGTCAGTTAAGGACAAGAGAAACCCCAAGGAATGCAGTCGCCGATAGGCCAGTAGGTGCAGAATGGAAACCCAGGACAGGAAAACCAGATTAGGATCAGGACAGGACCACCAAGGTAAGACCAGCACCCGCAGTTCAGTTGCAACGCCTGCGCTACACCCTCTCTGCAGCTATCAGTCAAAACCCCGATTGGGTTATCGAATTCCCCAGCAAAGTGCTTCGCCAGCACTTAAGGTTCTCAAAACCCCGAATGGGTCCGTGAGTCTGTCGGACAGAGTGCTCCGCAGCACCTCTGTTTCTCGATCAGCTATTGAGTGCGTTGGGTCAGTGACAGGTCAGCTATTTGGACAATTCGGACGAATTCTCTAGCTAAACTAGGCTAGTTATACTATTTTCGGGTCAGTGTACCACACCCCAAATGTTGCAAGTGTAAGAATCCCCAATTTCGATTGGACAAAAGAAAGGACAGGTCATCACACTAGCTAGGATTTGACTTTCTCAAGCCCCTAATTTACATTTTCTGGGCACGCCTTTCGAACTTCAGGTTCACATGACATCTTCATTTGTACAACAATACATGTTCTATTTACAAATACATTGTAATTCTCTGGGGATCATAAGGTGAGGTTCCCAGGAGCATCGGCTCAGTCGGTCAGCTCCTTGGCAGTATTGCGAAGGTCATCTGCTCTGGAGACTCGCCGAATCTCGCGTAGACTCAGTTTCACGCAAGATGGAGAATAGCAAGGGACATCAGGCCATATTTCGTAATGTAACATGAAATGGAAAATAAACAGTTTTAGAACACAGAAAAAAGTGAATGCACTATATACCATGAATCCTTATACTACTCCCATTACTTTATAATAACTATAGCATTAGGATTAATGCGGAACAAACAGCATAGCGAAAGCAGCAATGCAAGCTTGCAGGCATGTGAGAACACAAAGCAGCCATTTTAATACTACTGGGCAAGTGCAAAAGATTTCCCACCAGAACTGCGGTCACATGGGTATGACCGATGCATGCGCAGAAGAAATTCCCGCTTAGTAGCAGCCATCTTAAAGCAAGCGTATTAGGATTAGTAAACACATAGGCAAGCATCACTGGGACACCCCAAATGTCAGAATAAAGGGAAAATTAGTAAGACAAACAAGTTGATTAATGCTATTAGGGTTATTTGAGGTTCATGAATCCTTGCTCCATCACCTGTAAGGCACCTGGATCGAATAACCTAACTGGAGCATTTTATAAGACCTTTAAGCAATTATTGGCTCCCCACCTTCTGGCATTATACATCGAGTCCTTAGCCGCCGGTGCCCTGACCCCAACACAACGTGAAGCCATTCTTGTTGTCTTACTGAAACCGGGAAAGGATTCTCAGTTATGCTCTTCCAACCACTCCCTATCTCTCCTGAACCCTGGCAAAAAAATCTAAGCCAAGGTCCTTGCAACCAGACTATCTCTTTTCACCTGTGCAATCTGGCTTGGTCTCTCATTGTTCTACCTCCCACAATCTACGTACAATATTCGCAGTTCTCAATAAGATAGCACCATCTACCCCCACAGTTGTGGCCCTATTGGATGCTGAAAAAGCATTTGAATCCCACGAATGTCCCTTCTAGAGGGCAGTCCTCAGTAAATTGAGAATCCCTTCAATTTTCATGCTTCTGTACACTCATCCTGTGGCCCGTCTTCGGGTCAATGGCTTTCTCTCCAAAACATTCCCAATTATGAGAGGGACCAGGCAGAGTTGTTCCCTGTCTCTCCTTCTTTTCATCATTGCTATGGATACACTGATCTGCTACTTGTGGGACCGCCACCTATACCGCGGCCTCCAACTTTCCCAGGGTCTGCTTTTACTCTTCTTATACTCGGACGATATCTTGCTCTTTATTCGCCAGCCACTGGAAAACGTATCCCCCATTGATGCAGGAGATTGCCCACTTTGGCAATCTGTCTGGGTTTCGAAGTAACTGGGCCAAATCAGAACTATTCCCGTTGACAGATGCTGCACGACCTATGCCTGCTGGTTACTTATTCGTCTGGGCAGTGGATGGAGCTAAATACTTTGGCAAATGGCTCCAGAGAGATAGGGATCAAGTGCTACATCTCAACTATGGATCAGTGATGGCAAAACTTTCCATTCAAGTGGACCACTGGATTAAACTCCCCCTCTCAATTGCTGGTTGCATGGCCATCATTAAAATGCTCATACTTCCTTGCTTCCTATACCTATTTTTAAACACTCCTATTCTATTGCCCCAGACCTATTTCCGTTCCTTGCATGGTCTTTTTTTGCATCTCGTGTGGACTGGAGGATGTCAGCGCATTTGCTGTGATACTCTTACCCTCGCTTTTAAGAGTGGTGGATTTGGGGTTTACTGCCCTCTAGTTATATTACCTTGTTGTTCAATGTCAGTTTTCCTATGGCTGGTATCACCTGGATGCCCGCATCTCCTATCTGAGACCGGAACGGGACCAGCTGGTTGACCTCCCACATTCTTACCGAAGGGCATCCCACTGGATGCAAAGGACATTCAAACGGTGTCCACGACCTGCTGGGCGTGGTACAGGCTTTGGCAGGTACTAGATGGGGGCCCTCCTATATTCCCCTGCTCTTCCATTACATGATAATTACTGGCTCCTGCTTACCCAAGAAAAGTTGGTACAACGTATACCCTGCTGTCACAATCTACTCACTTTGGGAGATCTATTTCCAGATGGCTATATTGTACAACCGGCTGCTGAATCTCACTCCCATGACCTACCCTTTACGGATCACGATATTATTCAGAGGCTCCACAACACATTAAGGTCCCTGATTCCACCTACCCATTGTCTCCTGAAAATTTCTCTCCCTTGACTTTTGTTGTGGCCAATGCGGATGGCGACCGTCTAGCCTTACGATTGTACCATATGTGCATTACCCTCAAACTTGGTACAATCGCAAGAGTGTAGGGAGTGTGGGTGGAAGAATTGAGAATCCCCCTCACAGATAAGACATGGTCATACTGTTGTTCACAAATTAAAAGGATTGTGAGAAACCACAGACATAAATTTTACACTTTAAATGTATTTACCGTATTTGTCCCTCACCCTCTGACATCGCTAAATTTGACCCCACTGTATCTGAATTGTGCATTAAATGCCATGCCTCAGGTGCAGATTTTGCACATTTAACGTAGACTTGTCCAGTGACACATGCATACTGGACCTCTGTTTTCACACGTCACTGTTGTGACCGATATAGAGCTCTCCCCGATGCCCTTCTTGAACTTTTGGGATACACCAGAGATATACCACGCTCTTCGTGTCACTTCGTTGCCATGTGTTTCCTCTTAGCCAAGCAAGAGATAGCTCTCCATTTAGGCAGCACTAAAGCTCCTTCTCCCTCTGATTGGTTTAAAAAGCATGCCATATTGCGAAAATGTCAGTGAAGATTATGCCCTCCTCCAACCCCTCTTGTTCTGCTCCAGAGATTTCTGGGGGCCACTGTGTGACTATCTCTGCATGCTGGACCCTGGCACCACACCTTAACACTCTCTTCTTTTTCCCTTACAGCTTGGCCTTATCCCTGTCTTTTTCACTCCTGTTCCTTCACAATTTGAATCATTGATCTGGTTGATCCAAATGTTTCCATTTATTTTCTGTATCTCATGCAGATTAAGTTTCTGTGCTATTGCACAGTTATTATCGTCTTGGAGATGTGATTTACAGCAGCGCATTACTGTTGATTTGTTTTGTTGTTATTTGAAAACCAATAAAGAAATAAGAAATAAACAAACTCTTGTTTATTGTCGAAATCAAACAAAGGGATACAGAAAGTCCCTCAACCTTTAGGCAGATTCTAAAAAAAGATTCGGAGATTTTGCAGCTGCCCTGGAACTCACTTCTTGTGCAATATATTGATAATCTTCTAGTGGTATCGAAGACAAAAAAGGACTGAAAGTTAGATACAATTGCTCTTCTAAATCACTTTGCTGATAATGGTCATAAAGGTTCACTCACAAAGACGCAGTAGTGTAAGAGAGAAGTGATTTATGTTGGCCATCACACAGCGAAGGGGCAAGAAAAGTGTCAAAAGAACACATGGAACATTTCTGCAATCCTGAAGATGTATACTCCCATCATCCAGAGGGAAGTGAGGCTAAGGCTTACTCACCGTGATGTAAAGAATCCAGTGCTATTTGATGGCAAATGCATGAAGGCCTTTCAAGAGCTTAGAGAAACTCTTTGCAATGCATACGCTGTCAGAGTGCCTGGTTCTGACAAACGTTTGTATCTCCTTTTTCATGAGAAGGAACGGTGTGGGTTGTCGATCTTGGTTCAAAAGTATGGTGAGATGAAGCAGCCTGTTTCATAATTTTCTACCATGTGGTGTATGGGAGAACTTCCTACACTTCAAAATGAGCCTCATACTTAGAGGATCACAGTAAGACTAGGCGTGGGCAGAGCTCGCAGAGTTTCACTCTACGGAATTCCATGGTGTTACCAGAAAACTCCGACAAATTCTGTGGAGTTCTGCTAGCGGGCAGAGTATGTCTTGCACGACATCACCCCCAATTCTTAATCACAATAAACAAAGTGAAACCAGCAGACACAGCGGGGGATGTGTTACTGCATGCAGCCCGATCTCCCATGCTTATTCCTGCAATGAAAAGCCTATCAAGGAGCTGTGTTTTAATAACCGGCTGCAACAAAGGCAGTCTCTTCGTACTGCACTGATGGGACGAGTGAGTGATGGCAAAGACTGTACGCAAGAGCTGCTTCCCTGACAACAGGAAACTGAAAGAGCAGGAATGGTGGTGGAGTGCAGAAAAATCCCACAAGACTGCCTGACTGGTCTATTGCAGTTCAAGCTTCAAAAAATTGAGAGCTACCCAAGAAACCAGAAAGGACTGGGTGTGAATAGTGACAAAAAAGGGGGTGTTCCTTTCTGTGTTATTACTCTTTAACTATGTGACCTCCAGGCCTACAAATTCAAAACATTTCCGAACATGCAGAAGTGACACTAATGATAATTTTCATACACCAGTAGTTTAGATAAAAATTCTATTATTTATTAACACATTCATTAAAAACATTAAAAACATTATCTGTTTCCGTGGCAATGCACATTCATATAATTATTATGAGACAAATGTAGGCTTACACACACTAATGATCGTAAGCATGTTCTATACACAATAATGCCTAAATTAAACAAAGCAATTTATACATAATGTATTACTTAATTGTATATTACAAATCTATTACACAAAAATGAAACTTTATTTAAAATCCTAAGTCGACACGTTTCAGTGCTTGGTTCTGTTACCACACCTTCTTCAGGACAGATCTTGAATGTTAAAAACAATACATTTTGATCTAAAAAGTAAATACATACAATTAGTTTTGTTATTAGAACATCACAATTTATCTACAATTCGCTACTAGGTCTACTGGGTATCATAGGTATTGCTGCATGTTGAAGGGAATTTAACTGTGTAACACTTTCTTACTTAGGTTACGTTGTCTCTAGCCAAAATATCTGGGGTTCTGGATATCATACCCTTCCAGGGATTTTGGTTATAGGTTCCACTCTCCACTGATTATTCCTTCGTGGGTGGCAATCTTTCTATGCGGAGAAAATGGTATTTCAGTCTTATAGTTTAATCTTATACTATAAGATAAGAGAGCGGGGAAAAGTGGATAAAGATAACCCTGCACACTCACTTAAAACTGGGAAGATGGAAGTTCCGCGTGTCTTGATTAGTGTTTTGCGAGTTTCAATTGTCGCAGAATATCATATGCCTGTAACGATAGGTATATTAATTATACCCTATTTTGGTGTAACACACATTAACTCAAATGTTCTAGTGTGCTCTGTTACGCTGTGATACATACCAGTGAAGTTCGTGATGCTGTCCCCTTATTTTTGTACAGTGATCACAGCTTAGATAATTTCCTATGCATATGTAAAGACCTCATCAGGTTGCTGGTTGTTTTTTTCCTTTTTAAACTTCTTTTACCCAAGTCCCCTGAAAACAGAGAGTGGAGGCATCTATCAGGCTTCCATTATTGATATTCACGTGTGATTTTAATTTATCTAGGTCTACACACGGGTCATTCCATCCTTTATTTATAAACGGGCTAAGATTTTAATATACCTCGCTTAGATTAACTCGAAAAAAACGGCAAGCTGCTGATTTACAGCTACTTTAGATCAGCTACGCCGGTATTATGTTTATGTGGGAAACAGTGAACATTTTATCCCACATTTCTAACAATAAGATTATTCGTGGGGCCCCAGCACACACGAAGCAAGTGCCCTCCTCCCCACTCGTGTAGACGCCCTCAATTTCGGCCGCGTCCTTACCTTACGTCTTTTCTCGGTGTAACCTCCGACACGTCCTCTCCTTCCCAGGTGGAATGAACGAAGGACATCGTTTACCCGTATTTATACTGTCCTCTACCTTAATTAACTACTTTATTGGTGGTGATTATTAGTTCTATTAAGTATATTATGCCACCATATTTGTAGTTCCCTGTTGTTGGTTTGTTTACTTAAGCGATCACGTGATGCGGGTGTAGGTCTACCCTGTAGTTCGTACCGACTATCTCATCCCAAATCAATTACGTGTAGCGGGTCGGCCATTACTGAATGTGCATGCTGGCGTGTCGTTTAATGTAAGGGTGGTTGATTTAATATCTGTTAGTCCCGATTTTATGAATTTTTTAGAACTTAACCGGCATTGATAATTACGGCAGTGGAACTGGATTTCAAGCCGAATTATCGAGTGTTATTTCCGTTTCTTTTTTTCATTATTTTTTTTGCTCAATTTTGTCTATTTCTTATTGTGCAATGCACAGTTAGTATAACATTGCTAGATATATTTGCTAAGTATATCGATGCTTATGGTTATAACATTATACATATATTGCAACTGATGGTCCTCATACATTATCTACAACATCGAGCTAACAATTCCGATACAATATGAACAACGATTACAAGTATTTTCAATTCATGAAGTTTATATCATTAGAGCATAGAGCCACCTTTTTACAATAAAGTAGGGTCCATATATACATGTCTAGAGTCCTTATAAAATGACATCTTACAACATCATTTTCTATACACAGATAGCAAAAAGTTGGTTACAAGTTCTCTAATGTCTGCTTCAGTCAGATTTTAACATGAGATAATATCCACATAATTTACAGTCTATTTATGTTACAAAAGTGATGCTATTAGTCTTAGTTCTTTACACTAGGAAAGTACTGTGTTCCTATTGATATTAAGGGGACCTAAGCACATCCATATACAGTACCTCGAAAGAGGGCTCCCTCTCTATATGGGACGTATTAGGTTATCCCTACCTGATCAGTCTATCCCATTCTTCACGGGCATTAAGCCCTTGATAATAGGTTTCAAACTTCGACATGAAGAATTGTTCTCTTTGTTTTCTCTTTTTATCAAGGTCCCCTCCTCTCACAGATATTTTGATTTTTTCGAGGATAAACCATTTGATGTCACCTACATCATGTTTCTCAGCAACCCAATGGTCTACCAATGGAGCATTCTTCTTTTTGTTTTTTAGGGCGGAGCGATGTTCAGTAAGGCGCTGCCGCATTTCTCGTCCAGTCTCACCAATGTAACATTTATTACATGGGCAGATGAGCATGTAAACTACATTGGATGTTCGACAGTTTACATGGTCATTCATCCAATGGGAGATGCCATTGACCTCAACTTTATCTGATCTCACGACATTGGCACAGTGCGTACATGTTCCGCACGGAAAATTCCCTCTAACTGGGGTATTGGTAAACAGGCTTTTCTGACTGTAGGTTTTGGGTTCTCTGTATGTCTGAACTAAATGATTTCTAATAGTTTTGTTCCTTCTATACGCATAAGTGGGTTTTTCCATTGGGATTGCTCCTGTCTTATTCAGTATAGACCAGTTCTTATTAATTAAACTCTTCACTTTGTTGCTGAAACCATTGAACTCTGACACCGTTATTATTCCTGTTTTTTGACCTGCCGTTTTGCTCTTGTCCTCAAAAAGGCTATCGCGATTATAGTATTTTGCGCGTTTGTACGACTCTCTGATTAGGCGCTTGGGGTAACCCCTCTGTGCTAGCTTGATTTTCAAAGTTTCAGCATGTTTATCAAAAGTCTGTCTATCACTGCAATTCCTTCTGATTCGAAGAAATTGACTGAAGGGTATCCCGTCTTTCTGACACCTGGGGTGGTAACTCGCATGGTGAAGGAGTGTATTCCTATCAGATGGTTTGACGTATAGTTCAACGTTTAAGGACCCTTCCTTCTCCTTGATTTTAATGTCCAGAAAGTCTACCGTGTTTTGACTTTTTGTGGACGTAAATTTTAGGTTGGGGTCCCCACAGTTAATCCACTCTAGGAAGCTGTTGAGGTCTTCTTCTGGGCCATCCCAAATAAAGAAAATGTCGTCTATAAACCTAGACCAGTATGTTACATTTTCAAAAAAGGGACTCATCTCATTGTAGATGTGGTGATTCTCAAATTTACCCACATACAAGCACGCCAGACTTGGTGCACATGTAGCACCCATACTGGTGCCCTTTGTTTGTAAATAAAGATCATTTTTGAACAAAAATATATTGTTCTTTAAAATGATCTCTATGCAATCTATAATGAAAGTGTCATGGGAGTTAAGGTCTCTCTCATCATTTCTCAAAAAAATCCATCATATTAATTGTGTCTAGCTGTGGGATGTTCGTATATAACGATTCTATATCCAGACAGACAAGCCATTGGGTGTTTTTGTTAAACTTGACACCTTCTATTTTAGAGATCATATGTGTCGTGTCTTTTATATAGGATGGTAGATCTGCTACCAAGGGTTGGATAAAATGGTCCACAAACTGGCTCAGTGGTTCTGTTAATGACTCTATTCCTGAGACAATTGGATGCATTGGTGGATCATCCATGCTCTTGTGCACCTTTGGCAATCCATATAGTGCAGGAATTTTGGGATGTTCATTTATCAAGAAACGATATTCCTCATCACTTATAATCTGATCTTCTTTTGCAAAACTTACTATATCCTTCACTTTTTTCTTTAAGTTCTCCCATTCCCTAATGTTAGATGGTTTATAGTGGGATCTATTTTCTAGTAATTTAAGCATTCTCTGTTCATAGTCTTCGGTGTTTAATACGACTATGCTTCCTCCCTTGTCCCCAGGTTTAATGGTTATTTCTTCACAGGATGACAGATTTTTTAATGCTTCCCTTTCTGGTCTAGAAAGATTGTTTTCTGTCCAGACCTTAGTGTCGAGTAGTTTTTCCAAACCACTAGTTATCACTTTCTCAAATGTGTCTACTTCCTGTCCGACCATCCCAATGGTGGGAGTCCAGGTAGAAGGTGGCTTAAGGCCGGATTTATTGTCATTAGCTCTTCTTTCTTTACCCTCAAAAAATGTTCTGATTCTAATTTTTCTGAACAAGTCTCGCACATCCCTTTCTATTGCAAATCTGCTCCCCTGTGTACTTGGGGCAAATCCCAGACCTCTCTCTAGTACACTAATTTCATGTTGGGTTAAAATCTTGTCGGAGAGGTTGATGATAGGAGCTTTAAATTTCTCTAATCCCAGCCTTTGTGGCTGCGAGTCCGCATGTAGGGTCTCCTCATGCCTGTTCCTGTCTGTGTATTGCCAGGACGGCCCCTCCCCCGCGTTCTGAAACCTCTGGGTTGGCGTCTCTGTTGCTGGCCTAAAAAAGCCGATGTGTATTCCCTACTGCTCCCTGCCTCCGATTCTCTTGGATCTATCCTGTTCCTATTATCTCCATTTCTGTCTCCTTCTGAATCCGAGCTGTTGTAGGATGTATCGGAGAAGGTGACATTCTTTTTATAGAATTTATTCTTGTTGTAACGGAACTGTTTCCCGTTGGATTCCGGTACTGCAGGTTGGTCATAGTAGTCCTTTTGGATGTACGGATATACTGTTTCATTATTATAGTTGGCTATGTCTTTTCTAAGTTTATTAGATTTTTTATTTATCATGTACTCTTGATAGCCACTAATGTCTTCCTGGATCTCCTCTAATTTTTTCCGGGCTTCGTCCAGGGCAGTACTGTCATTAAGTTCCTTTTCCAGATTTTCTATTTCATCCCTTTCGATTATTATTATTTCTTGCGCTGTTTCTATTATTAATAGCATCCAATCACGGCTGCATCTATTAGCTATTAGGGTCCAATTCTCCTTAAATTTTTCATTTTTGACAAACAGGCCAGGTTCATTTCTAATTTGGAGGCCGACTGGTATAATTCCCTTTTTACAATATTGAATGATAAATTCGGAGTGTAATTCCGTTCTTATCATCTTTTTCTTCAAATTCCACAACTTGTTCCATCTGTCATCATCGTTTTTGGACAAAGTCATAGAATTAATGGTCTTTGATGTGCCTCCTATTATCTTTTTAAACTGATCTTCAGAAAAACCAAAGGTTCGTAAAGTATCCATCAGTACTCGTACTCTAACTCTCCAGCTACAAGAGCTGTAGACAAGCTTCAAAAAATTGAGAGCTACCCAAGAAACCAGAAAGGACTGGGTGTGAATAGTGACAAAAAAGGGGGTGTTCCTTTCTGTGTTATTACTCTTTAACTATGTGACCTCCAGGCCTACAAATTCAAGACATTGTTAACAAGGGCGATCGCCATGCTGAATAGTTTACAAAGTCAAATGAAATGAGTAGAAACAGATAGATGAATGAGAACATTGTAAAGCTGATCTAAAAGTTGATGAAGCAGGCAATGCATATTGTTTTTTTGTTGAATCTAATACAGGCAACAATTGGTCAACTCAGAGAGATGCAGGTAGAAGTACCAGAGGATGAAAAGAAAGTTTGGAAAAAAGATTGCAAGAGAGACTATAATGATATTTTTGGGATTACTTCACAATACCAATGTTTTGGCAGACTCTATGCTTCAAAGTGTGTCCAGATAACTACATGGTCAGACCCACGCGGGCAGGGATGGAATGGTTGGATTAGTCAAGGAGTATTGGTTTGACCCAAAATTCAGAAGTGTAACAGAAGATTTCTGTCAAAGATGTAGCCCTTGCTAGAAAGTTAACTAAGATAAAAACACACTCATTACTATGAGACACATAGGCAAATCAGAATGTCCATTCATTATATTGCAAGCAAATTATTGTGTACTGTTCTTCAGATAGAGCAAAGGTTCTGCTGCAGTTACCACTCAAAGGCACCTAGAGTGGTTAAGAAAATGAATCACACAATTAAACCTAAACTTGCACAGGTGTGTGCCTCTACTAGTATGAATTAACTGGATGTTCTTCCTCTTGTTCTCATAATCATCAGAAGTATCCCAAACAAAATTACTGGTCTCTCGCCTCATGAAATCCTTATGGCCATTGCTATGCAAACTCCATATGTCCTTTCAGCAGCACTTGTAACGATAACTGAGCACATCATATTACATTTAAAGGTCTGGCTGATGTTGTGAAATCTGTCTTTAATCATGTGAATTTGGCAAACCTATCAGCAAATGAAGACTAGTCTAATATACTGCAACCAGGTGAGTAGTTCGTGAAAAAAAAGGTACGCTCACAAAAACTGTTTGGAACCAAGATGGAATGGGCCACATCAAGTTGTGCTTGTGAACAGCACTGCTGTGAAGGGCACAGGAATTCCACAGTAGATCAATGCAGCTCACACAAAGAAAGTAAAGGTTCTAGATGAAGAACTGGTAACAGCAACCTCTCATTCACAAAGTCAAGTTCATGATCACGTTTGCTGTGTGGATCCAGAGGCGGGAGAAGAATATCCTGATGAAGGAAGGAGAAGCAAGGTTTAAAAATAAGCACATTGAAAATCAAGGAGAAACACTGTTGCAAAATCATGAGCAACAAGAAGAAACTGAGGCTGTTCTTGTTCATGAAAAACTCTACCTGTCCAGGCCCCAGCCTATCTGGGGGCACAAAAGACTACTGTGAAACCCTTTCTAAGTGTGCCGCAGCAGAGTCTTTGTAGGTCAAGGGTGGCAGGTGACAGCTCCTCCCCCTCTTCCTGACAGAGATGGCCCATCCTGACAAAAGCCATTCCTCTTTTGTCCTTTTGTCTCACTGTCGGGGAGGAATACACAAAGACCAACTGATAGCTGCACCTAGTCATGTGACCCAGGATACAGGGTAAAGGCCCCTAATGGTTAAGACAAGAAAATGGCAACTTTCTAAAAGTGGTTGTTTCAGAATTGTGACTTAAAATCCAACTTTACCATTAAAGAGGGTTTTACATTGTAATTCTTTAGATACTTAACTCAACATTTCTACCTCCTCTGAATTGCAAATTAACACTTATTAATTGTAATAAGGTGACCCAATATTATTCTATAGGCGAGGTAGGCCCTGCAGCAGTGAAACGAATAATTTAAGTGTTTTTCACTACCAGGACTTATGAAACTTTAAAAAAACATGTCCAACTTTCTAAATACACATCATTCTGTCCTCTGGGCTGCGTAGGGCCTAACCCTAGGGGTGACATACATGTATTAAGGAGGAAGATTCAGGCCTGGCAAAATGTTTTTTTTCCAGGTCAAAATAGCTGTTTAAAACTGCCAACACAGGCTGCAATGGCAGGCTTGAGACATGTTTAAAAGGATACTGAAGTGGATGACACAAGGAGTGCTGCCGGACCACTTGTAGCATTTAAGTTACAGGGTCTGGGCACATGTAGGACCCCTTTATGAGAGAATTACAAGTACATTGAGTGGGCCAATTTTACAATGTTTGAAGGAGACAGTACAAGCATTTAGCACTGGTCAGCAGTGGTAAAGTCCACAGAGTCCTAAGGCCAACAAAACCCAGATCAGCAAAAATGAGAAGATGAAGATAACAACGTTTGAGGGAAGACCCCCCCAAGGCTGACAGGGCTAACAAGTATAAATACATGGGTAGCAATTGATAACAGGAACTTGCTTCACCTTGGGGTCATGATTGACATAGGGCCCGATTCACAGAATGAACTTAAGACTAAATCCTAAACTTACTACTATTTGGTATTCACAGAATGCACTTACTACTTTTGAGATTCACAGAGTGAACTTACTACTTTCGGTATTCACAGAATGGATTTAAGACTACTAACTTTACGTCCGCACTCGGGCCAGAAATTCCAGCCTGGAGGCGGAGCTTCCAGATTGGGGGCAGAGCTTGTGGCCCAGAGGCGGAGCTTGTGGCCCAGAGGCGGAGCTTGCGGCCTGGAAGCGGAGCTTCCGGCCCAGAGGTGGACATTTCAGCCAAGGCTAAATCCCCACCTCTGAGCCGGAAGCTCCTCCTCCAAGCAGCAAGCTCCACCACCGGGCCGGAAGCTCCGCCTCTGGGCCACAAGCTCCGCCCCCAAGCCGGAAGCTCCGCCTCTGGGCCAGAATTTCCGGCCCGAGTGCGGACGTAAAGTTAGTAGTCTTAAATCTATTCTGTGAATACCGAAAGTAGTAAGTTCATTCTGTGAATCCCGAAAGTAGTAAGTTCACTCTGTGAATCCCGAAAGTAGTGCATTCTGTGAATTCCAAGTAGTAGTAAGTTTAGGATTTAGTCTTAAGTTAATTCTGTGAATCGGGCCCATAGACAGCTCAAGCCTCACTCTTTTTATCTATGCCACTCACAACCCGTTGGTGAAAAATATCCCCGTTATTGATGGTTACCCATCCATAATTCTTATAGTGTATACGGGCTTCAATAGGAAGAGTTTATCATGAACAACTTGATCAAAATCCAGTTATTCACTACGGTGTCATCACAAAAGTAGTTAGCCAAAGTGAGTTAACACCACTAGAGAAAGCACTAGCTTCCCCTTTGTTCCACTCATTAGCCTGTGTCTCAAAAGGTGGTTGGCAATTGTATCCACCCCACCCACCTCTAGTGTGTCTCCATAGACCTGAGGGAGATGGGAGTACGTGGTGAGTGTTGTGTGTGTGACAACCGCCTTCCCTCTGTCAACACCAGTCTCTGCAGACCCATGCTGAGAGGAGAAATTAAGCTGTGCAGACATGTGGTTCTCACAGAACTGCAGTCATTGCTGTGCCAACTCTTCTCTGTCAATGTGCGAGCAGGGAACATTGCTTTGAGGATGAACGGTGCAGCCTTGGGGCAGTGGATCGTGAAGATTGGCGGCAGAAGGCCAGGTAATAATTTTTCAGTTTACGTGTGGGGGGGTTGAAAGAACGTGGCATGGGTGGATGGATGAAGGCTAGGTATTTCATTTTTGGGGGATTTGGGCTAGGAGGGGATGAGGTGGCACAGAGGATAGTGAGGGTGACTGTGTACTTATTTCTTAATTTGACAGGGGGAGGGTATAATGCACTTGGGGTAAGTGGCTGGAGACCAGGTTTTTAAAAGAATGTTATTGATGGCCCCTTCATCACTCAGGGTTTTGAATGAAATCATAAATAACTGCAACGTTTCTCTCGTTGTCTGTTTGGTGTCACTCAGAAGGCTTTGGTGAAAAACATCCTTAATATTCAGTTACCCTTCTATAATGTTATATGTTATATTTGACTCTCACTGAGAACCACTAGTACACCTGATTCTAAATTTCATTATTCACTGCAAAGACATAGCAACAGTAGGTAATATAAGTTGTTACCTACTGTTGCCATGTCATAAATGAATTCTAGGAAAGGGCACTGGCTTGGTGCTCTGAAGAGGGAACAGGGTACAGCTGTGGGCTGGGGAGGATGTGGGATGGCACACATGCTGGTGGGTTTGGTTGCTTCAGCCAATTATTTATGTTTACATTTGAGAAAAGCAGGGTGAGCAATGTTCTGAATGGCTCTACATTACTCCTCCACCCTTGTGTGGCAGCTGAAAGCATGGGTATATTATCCATGGGTAAAAAGTAAATTACAGATGTTTTTCACCTCAGGGTTTTGCATAACATATTAGGCTACTCAAGCGTTTCTCTCATTGTCTATTTGATGTCACTCAGAACCACTCAGTAAAATAATCTCCATTATTCACTGTTATGTTCTATAATTAAGGCCATGTTTGCTCTGACTGAGAGCCAGTATTGTAAGTATCAAGTTCCAAATCTAATTATTCACTGCTATGACGTTGCAGCAGTGGGATACTTATATTGTTTTCATTCTTCTACATCATAAAAGAATTTCAGGCTCCTCTGACAGGGCTCTCTTAGAGCCTGCATAGCAGTGCAGGCTCTCTGCTCGTATGGAGATTGGGGAGCAGAAGTCTGGAAGCTTTGGGCAAGGTGTGAGACATCCACGATGCTCCTCTGATCAAGTGCTACATTTTCGTGAGTCTGACTGCCAGTCTTGGGTGCTCCTGGGGTCAGATAATTGAATCCATGCTCTACCCCAGTGAGTTGAAAACTGCAATGCT
Source organism: Lissotriton helveticus (assembly GCF_964261635.1). Classification (NCBI taxonomy): domain Eukaryota; kingdom Metazoa; phylum Chordata; class Amphibia; order Caudata; family Salamandridae; genus Lissotriton; species Lissotriton helveticus. The sequence goes on from NC_136067.1 coordinate 1,192,094,084, forward strand.
TCTCTGGTGTGTGGTGCTTCTGGGAGATGGCTCTTATCTTCACCACAGCCCTCTCTTGGTATACAGGGAGTGCAAACTACCCAAATCCTACACTGAACAGGGCAAGGTTACTATTCTTTTCACATTGCTGAATGTTCACCTAGTCCCCCTCCTGGCATAAAGGGGTCATGAATAGCACACACAGGGCGACAGACCATCTGGTCTGGCCATTAAATGGGTGATGGCCAGATTCTTGTCATGGCGACAAACCAGGAAATCAGCCCTGATCTTCACAGCAGCTTCCACCTGGTGTACAGTGGTTGCAACCAGCAGCACTCAGGTGGACGGACCGATCGGTGCAATGATCCTCAATGGGAACTCAAAATCTCACACTCTGCTTCAAAGATCCACTCAACAGGATCCCCACTGGAACTGCACTCCCTTCTGCCTCTCGCCTCCTCAATATCATCGGGTCCTCTAGTCCTCAGGCAGGCAGATGCCTGCACTCCAGGTTCCAGAGTAAGTGGTCTTGATTCTCATGGGTGAAGTCCAATCATGCAGTAAGGAGACTAGCAGACCTTAGTTCCCAGTCCTGGTCACAACAGGCAGAAGTGCTGACCTCTGCACACTGATGTACTGCTCCAGTTTGACAATTTTGGAAAGCTCAAGCTCACCATTTTATAATCCATTTCCAGACACGGATGTGATTGAGTATATTAGTCTTTGAAGTTCATGTTGTGACTGGTGCCCCTTTTGAAGTGCCCACTCCTTTATCCTGTGCTTTTTCATGGAAACAGTCTGTCGCACTAGTGCAACTCCAAACTTGATAGGCCCTTACACAAGCCAGTTGAGAGACTAGAGGATAACACATGAATGTCAGCCTCTCTCATATATGCTCATCAAAGATTAACAAGGCCACTAGATCTATTATTTCCTATGATTCTCTTGTTGGCCCCATCTCCTTCCTGAGATGTGCCCATGCCCCCACTGATCAGTGACCTTTTCAGATTTAAAGAACCCTTTTGAAGTGCACAAGAGAGTCTCGCTCTCAATTCCTCCAGTGTGTGTCCCACACAGCTCTAAGTAATGAAGGGAATCCACAAATCTGGGATGGCTCCTTCACCTTCACATACCTTTTCCAAGCCCATGGCTTCCAATATGGAACACGCATGCCTCTATGTAGTGAACTGTACACAAGGACACATATATTGCAGCACTCACACACACAATCACACGTATGCTGCGCAGTGCCATATACTAACACGGTGAAGGCCAGGGCAAATTAGGAACATACCTACAGATCTTTACATGAGTGCTCCTTGGGGCTCAGTCAAGTGACACAGGTAAGAAAGGCCAGTTAACTTTACTGATCTCTTTTACTAATAAAGGGTATGCTGCCACCACCATGCTTATGCTACTTAACTCTCCCCAGAACCATAGACAATCACTATATCATTAAAGCACACATTCAATGCCAATCAATTTTTTGCAGCAGATAAGATATGTTTATTGCGTCCTACCATAATATTGCATAAGTATCAACATGATATGTTTAGAAGGATGAAAGAATCAACAGGATTCCAACCTGGGATTTATGGTTAAAACTAAGCCACAAATATTGGCTACAGTACGACACTATGCAATACAACATCATACGTGTTCAGTAAATACTTATGAAGATAATAGTGTTAGGAGTCTTACTAGAACGGGCAGAGACCCATGACATGTTAATGTGCTCTACTCATTGGGCAAGCTGGGTGTCCCTCAATTAATTAGGAGTCCCACACATAGAACGGGGTACTTGCTATATGTAATCTTCAGCGTCACATAAAGTGAAGAATTTCTCTACGTAGTTGAACTACCATAGACTGACCACCACATGGTCCTCTTAATGTTGCCACTATTCAAAAGAACAAAGGACCCGATTCACAAAGGTAAAGTTAGACAAAAGTCTAACTTTACATATTCAGCATTCACAAAGGGCCCTTTATGGGCGCACTTTATGGCTTTTTAGTATTCACAAAGGAAATTTACGAGTAGTAAATGCCCTTTGTGAATACCAAAAGTCATAAAGTTAGACTTTCGTCTAACTTTACCTTTGTGAATCAGACCAAACAAGTTTTACAATCCCACCTCTACTTCAATTACTCTCCAAAAATTGGAAGCTAGCTACACCACAGACATTTAGTAAGAAATTTTAGAAAGCTGACACAAGTTGGCAATGTTGAGGCTCTGACTGTACCAATGTCAAATTAGCTGAATTTAACTCTCTTCTTATGGTAACCCTGAACCACGTTGCTCTTCTAGAGAATAAGAAAACATTAAATACCGTTCCTGTCTTCGGTTATCACTAAAAGTGAAAGCGGAAATGAAAAGGCTGAAAAAAATAGGAAAGAATATGTGCAAAACCTACGACCTATTAGCTAAACTTGAACACACTATTCAAATGTATAATTGCAATCAACTATTGTTCTTAAAAGATACCTTTAGCAAAAATCTCCCCTCAAGACATATTTAAATCACCCCACTGTTTGAGTAATCCAGCTGCCATTGGCAATAACATTACTCCCTCTCAGGAACCAGTTGAACTTTATCAATTTTCTTCCTTGATATGGTGAGTAAACTAGCAAAAGCCTAACATCCGATGATCCTACAGCCATAAGAAATGCAAAGCAATAATGATCCTCTATTCCCAAAGAAATTGCCTTCATCTCTTTCTCAGCCCTTTAGGGAGGCCTGCAGGAAACTACTAAACTCCAATAAACCCTATGACTTCCCTTTTGATATCTATCCTGCAGCTAGATTAAAATCTATTAGTAAAACTATCATTCTTGCTAACACACATATTGCTAACATTTCAGTAATGACCGAAGAGGCTCCCAGAGTTTTTGAAGCAACCATTGTGCCTGCTTTTTCAAAAAATCCTCCCTCATCCCTGAGGATAGATCCAATTACTGCCTAATGTTGCTGCTAATTTATGTTTCACAACTACTGGAAACAGTAGTTATTGTATAGCTTCAATTGATTGTGGAAAAAAATAACCTACTAGATAATATTTAAGCAGAATTTAGACCAAATTTTGGAACCGCCAATCATAGATGAGCTCTGAATGATGGTTGAGGTTTATGAGTAATGTCACTCTTTGACTTATCCACCTCCATTAATACCCTTGAAAATGTCATCCTAATCCATTAGAAAGTTTAGTGATAGAAGACACTAAAATCTCTTCCCACTAATGGAACCTATCAAATGTAATTAGGCTCACTCTGTTTGGTACCAGTATCTCACTACTGGAAAAGAGATGCACCTGTACTTCTCAAACAGACACACTGACTTTAACTCATGGAAAAGTACAGCTCTTTTCTCGTAATAACTCCCTTATTATGTAAATAGTGGACTTTAATCCTCTCCTCTTATTTTTTTAGCCCAAGCAATATGAACCTATCACTGACAGCACTGGGAGGGAAGTGTGGAGCAAGTACTTAGACAAGGAATAAAAGACTCAGTGTAATAAAGGTTTCATGAAATAAATTATACATTACACTCTCAAATCTTCCTTGTTACTGTCCTTACAAAAATTAGTCTGTACCAACCCAATAGCTACAGGTTGTGACACATCTCAATAAGCACAAAGTTTTCCAGGAATGGAATTTGTTGCCTGTGTTCATTTGACATAATTCAGGAAAGAATAGAGATATTATCCAAGAGTCCTCTAGAATGACCTTTGGATTTCCAAAAGCATTGGAACGGGTCAAAACGTGTGATAACAGATCATTTAGCTACATCACAGCTCTAAACTGGTGGAACCACTACCCCACTTTCCAGGATTCTGATACATTGATCATTGACTGTCTCAGAACAATGGGAGTTAAGGACATTTTAGCCAGGTAATGGTGTTGATGTCACCACCCAAACCCATCCAGTGATGCTGAATATGATGACCTCACTTCCATCTGAGTAGCCCCAAATGAGGTGCGAAAATTCTCGACCATCTTTAACTATTAATTTTTGTGACAAAACGAAACTGATGCTCTCCGGAAAGAATATGGGGGGAAAATTGTATTTGTTTTGTAAGAAAACTGTGGGCCCCATTCACAAGGGTAAAACTAGACGGAAGTCTAACTTTACAACATTTTCGGTATTCACAAAGGGCATTTACTACTTGTAAATGCTCAGACCCTGTGTGTTTTCCCTAATGTGTTTAACCAGGGTGGATATCTGTGGATCCCTCTATTCATGTTCCTCTATAAGCACACCGCAGTTCTCACCCTACAAGGGGGTTTCTCTGTGGCAATACGGGCAATCTAGCCTTGTGCTGTATTAGATAACATTGCCAGCTCTTCTGTTGTAGTAGGTTTTCGAGCATTGCGTTTTAGGAGATCAGTATTCTTAAGCAATGGTGATGAAAATAAATGTCCGATCCAACGATTTGCAGTTGAACAATGTATATTGAATAAGATGGTATTAAATGAACCTTGACCTATTTCCTTGTTCATTTTTGTCACAAGCAGTACATAATAGGATGTAGAGAATTAGCACAAAACCGTACAGCAGCAAACACAAAGGGACATACTTTAATTTATAGACATGTCACAAAAGTCGGATCCAACAAAACGCTTCTAAAGGTCACGGTCTCAAAAGACAGAAAAACAATTACACCAAGTCCCACATGTTTAAGCTTAAGTGGCCTTTTTCGGTGAGAAGAGTGAAAGTAAACAGAGCCCAAGGCTCTTCCAAGTAAATGCCGCAGCCAATAATCACATCATTAATCCTGAATCGTGGGTCATAAATCAATTACTTTAGAACATGCGCGAGCATAGACATCACAATAAATGTCGCAATTATTATGTGCAACATTTTTTTCAATTGTAGCTCATTTTCTTTCTTTGGAGAGAAGCGACATGAAACGGTATTGTGATCGCAAAAGCAACACCGCACTTTATACTTTTCAGGTCTTATGGCCACCGAATTAGCTGCTATTAAACGAAAACCACACAATTAGTTCCTTGTAATTAAGTCCAGACGACAGTAATTGGTTTTCAGCGTTCAATATTAAGCTAATGCCCACGGCTTAATTGCAACCCATTTTACTTTGTTTATTCGCCACGTACCAAACATAATTCAAGTAAAATAGGAATCTGAAGCCATTATGCGGACCTGTGGAAAACTTTGAGAAAAAAGTCTGCGAAAATGCATTTCGCACCCTTGCTGATGGAGGAACACATTTGAACGCAATCAACTTTGCATAATGATTTTTTTTAACGCTGTGTTAAAATTAAAAAAACAAAATGTGAAACCACCACTACAAACAAAACATAGTTTTCGAGGTGGTATTGAAAAGTGGAGAAATAATTATTTTATTCTGTGCTAACTAAAACTGTACAGCATTAGGAATTCACTAAGACCTTAGTGAGTGGCCTGCCAGCCCAACAGATCAGACGACGCTGTCCTCTACTCCCCAGCTTTAGGATCGCCTGGCATATATAGAGATGCCTGCTTTCAGGTGGTTCAGCAAACGCACTTAAGCAGAGCGGGCCCTCTCAGCAAACTTTGCCAGTGGTAACATTGTGGTTTTTCCAAATCAAGGTGGTGCTTGGACGCCATGCCTTTGGCAGGTGGAGTATCCACCTGATGCCCTGCATCAGCTAAACTGAAAATGACCAATTTTGTGCTCTGGTGAAGTCCTTCCTTCCTCTATTCAGAACTGTGAAAGCAACACGAGTGTCACAAATTGATTTGCCGAGGGTATTGTATCCCTATACAACTTCATAAAATACAGCCTCTGGTTCTACTGTGTCCTGATTCAGTTCTTACAACGATTATTGACTAATAAATATATTTAGCAAGTGTTTTCTCAAATTATATTGCTTTGATTTCCAGAATTGGGCAGGATCTATAACTAAGACTTTCAAAAGTGGAAAGCAGATCAGCCAAAAGATGGTTCCCCAAGTTACAGCATTGTAGATGTCCTACAACCGAAGAAATGTGATTTATTTCACTGCTGCTTCGAACGAAGAATACTCTGTAGGAGATGAAAGGTAAGAGGGAGACACCAGACACAAGAAAACACAGACAAATACCACAATGTATTTCTCACGCAGGGTGAAAACCATACTCTTAAGTAATTGGAGCAGATCCAGAGGATCAGAAAGATCAGTGATTAGGTATTCAATTTTTTCCCGATGGAACGTTGGCCAAGGGTAGAGGCTGGTGATGAATTTATGAAGTTTGAACAGGTTTATGGTTACAGCTACTTCACAAGGAAAGAAATCCATTGTGTGATGGACATACTTCAGGAGGAAGTTTGGTTGGTCAAGCGCGAACTCAAGGGCACTCATGTTACTGTTACACCATTGTAGCAATATGTGAGTTGTTACTGCAGTTCCTTTTAATATTAAAGATTTTTATTTTTAGTTAAGAATACAGGTAAACATGTAATCACATTGCCATTCCAAAAAAGGAATATATTATTCAATGAGATAAAAAGAATGAAGAGTAGAAATGCACATACTGTCATTTAGGTAACACAATAAATGGCAATTAGTGAAGAACAAATAAAGAGAGGGTACAAGAAACAGAAAAGGCTGAAAGAAAGTGAAAGGAGGAAGATAACGACAAGAGAAATACACCTTCATACGTATTAGTACAAAAATACAGTGTATCAAAAGAACTGCACAATTTATCTTGAAGGCAAAAAGATTATTCATAAAACTGTACTTATGAACATATAAGAATCATTAATACTGGTCAAGGATCATAAGCAATCGCAACATTAGAAAGATAGGTAGTGAGAGGCAACCACAAAATATCGGGGCATATTCTTAAGGACATTAGGGAGCAAAAAGAAGGGAGGGGAACGGCCTCACTTAGGACGTTAAGGAAAGCCCTCACTCACCACCTGGTGATGACATGCTTCATCATCGGGCTCCACCAAAGAGACCGAGTGTCTCCTTGGTGTGCTACAACGCCAGATCTACTGCGAGCAGGTTACTGAGATTTAGGACGTGTTGGTGCAAACTAAGCTAGTGAATGGTGAAGGTATTAAAAAATTGTCTGTAGTGTATCAAAAGGAAATTTTATTCTATGATCACTAAAGACATTATATTAAAATCTATGTGTGTGGAAGCAGTCCACATTTAGTTGAGTGGTAGATTTCTAGATATCAGTCGACATGTTTCTTGCCACGAAACAGTGTAATTTTACCAGGCAATTCTTCAGGACTAAAAAAGTGTATTAAACCCTGGCGGTATGGGCACGCTAAGGCCCACCCTTACCTAGGGACGTGAGAGTGAATTTAAGAAAAACTGTGAAAAAGTGCAAAAAATATTAGGAAGAAAGGATTGTCTCCCTAATCACTCCTGGTTTAGGAGGCTTCAACTTTACGGTTTCTGCACCTGTAAATAAAAGGGACATGGACAAACATGTAGAACACGGCATACATTTAGTATTTGTTCTGATGGTATCCGTGATTCTATGGTGCTCCAAAAGTGGTTCAGAGACAGTAGTGGCGAAATGTAACCGTACAGTTATCACCACCTTAGCCCCTGGGTTTTAGCTACTATTCAGAAGGAAGTGCTACGTGCTATTCGTGGTATGAGCTAGGTTTGTAAGTTAAGTAAAAACGGAGGCTTTACTTCCGATTCGCGATCAAATTAATAGTGCAGATCGATCGCGTGAATTAAATAAATTAATTTGGACGCCAAAACGCTACACCCTACCTGGGAGCTTGGAACTGCTGTATCAGCCTGCCCTTGCCCGTGAGGACTCTGCCGCTTCCTGCCACTGCTCGCCGCACCCGCTTCGCGGGTGCCGCTTCGGGGCGAGAGGCGAGGGGCAGGAGGAGTCATTTGGTCGCCTGGGAGGAATCACCGGAGGCTGCAGAGGGAGCGCGCTAGCAGGGACTCGGAAGACCAGGAGTCCCTGCGCTGCACAGGTGTGCACTGCCGCGCCCCCAGCAAGACACGCCCACCGTGCCTGACCAAAACTCCAAAAGGCGTGTGCTCCCTTGTATCGGCGGGAACGCCAAAACGCTACACCCTACCTGGGAGCTTGGAACTGCTGTATCAGCCTACCCTTGCCCGTGAGGACTCTGCCGCTTCCTGCCACTGCTCGCCGCACCCGCTTCGCGGGTGCCGCTTCGCGGGTGCCGCTTTGGGGCGAGAGGCGAGGGGCAGGAGGAGTCGTTTGGTCGCCTGGGAGGAATCACCGGAGGCTGCAGAGGGAGCGCGCTAGCAGGGACTCGGAAGACCAGGAGTCCCTGCGCTGCACAGGTGTGCACTGCCGCGCCCCCAGCAAGACACGCCCACCACGCCTGATCAAAACTCCAAAAGGCGTGTGCTCCCTTGTATCGGCGGGAACGCCAAAACGCTACACCCTACCTGGGAGCTTGGAACTGCTGTATCAGCCTGCCCTTGCCCGTGAGGACTCTGCCGCTTCCTGCCACTGCTCGCTGCACCCGCATCGCGGTTGCCGCTTCGGGGCGAGAGGCGAGGGGCAGGAGGAGTCGTTTGGTCGCCTGGGAGGAATCACCGGAGGCTGCAGAGGGAGCGCGCTAGCAGGGACTCGGAAGACCAGGAGTCCCTGCGCTGCACAGGTGTGCACTGCCGCGCCCCCAGCAAGACACGCCCACCGCGCCTGCAACGCCCCTCACTTAACCATCACGCTGGACGCTCAGCGGGACGCGAGTGGGAAGCCGAGCGAAGCCCGAGCAAAGGGCGGGCAGTCTGTGGCAGTCAGGGGCTGACAGCGGCTGGGCAGGGCCACGTCCCTAACATTTCGCTTGCGGACCTGGTAGGTCGCGGTACTGTGGTAGAGGAAGCACATCCTACCATGTCTACCCGCTCCGGGAAATTGCTCAGGAGTGGTGGAGAGGGTGGAGGAGCTGGGAGTTCTAATATAGGAACTATGGACCGGTTCATAACTAGAGTAGCAGCGGTCATTGAGAAGGAGATCGTGATGACCGAACGTCGCCTATCGGAGGTCTACTTACCAGCTAGACGCTCCTCCCTGGGTGCTGTGGCCCAGGCCCTGTCCCCAACCTCTGGACGGGTCCCATCTCTTCCCCCCTTAGATGCCCCAGTGCAGCCTCGCTTGTCGGCAATAGGAGCAAGTATAGACAGATTAGAAAATCTTGCTGATCTATTGCCAGCGGTGGCTGGTATTCAGGCAGCGGGGGAAACAATTTCTCAAGCTTCACCGTACCCCGCCATCGGCCAGATTTCACCACCGCCACAACAGGCCCCTTCTACGGATACACGACCGCCCACCCAGTTTCAAGGCACTACAAAGCAGGCGAAAAGGAAAAGGGTTACGATTTCACGCAAAGGTAGTCACACCACATCCCACAAGCGCCCAAGAAAGCAAGCCCAAAGGGGTTTTGGGTCAAAACCTGAACAAGGCACAGCGCAAACAATTAATGGTAGGGTAGGGGAGACTCCTGTTGTGGGAACAACTTCAGATAATTCGCTTGTACACCCTAATGCCCACGATAGGGTAGCCGTCCCCCTAGAACCCGATTCCCTCAAAATAATTATGGATATGATTAAAAGCCTATTGGCCCCGTTGACGGACCAACTAAAGGGCTTGGGGGCGAGAGTAGATAAATTCGAACAATCCACCCTTGATAATTTTTTCTCACTTAAGACTCTTATTAAACATCAGTCTAGAGCAAGTGAGGATCTTGCGGGTAGGAACATGGGAAAAGGACTGCCTGCAGTCCCTGCCCCAGTGCAGGTTGTTCCAATGCTAACCATTCTCCCTGATGCAACACCTTGCAGGGACCCATCTCTAGTCCCCCCGGCCACTTCCACTTCTAAGCCAGGTCCTGCCCCTCACACTTCCCTTACAATAACAAAGCCCCCCGTGGTCTCTAAAAATCTACTTAAGAAAACACCTCAGGCAAAGACAACGGCAGGTGCAAGTTTGGTCATGAGCAAACAAACTGCACAGCCGAGTGTTAATGTCAAGGGGGTCGGGGCAACACCACCAGTTAAAGACGACAGATGCAACTTGGCTACTGACGCTACTGGAGTTGCACCCCCAAAGGCCACCATCCGGAGCCCTCCGGTTAATCTACCCCCTGATTGCCATCCCTACGTTGCAGTGCTTGTCAATGTCCCACCACTGAAGGCTAATCAGCCCGAGACCCACCAGGCCCTAAAAAATAAGTGTCTCCACTGGTTAAAAACAAACAAACCACTTCCAATGGGTGTGGATGGATTAATCCTCAGTGTCCGTAGGGTAGGTTGGGTGGGACAGGGCAAAAAGCGACTGGAGGGAGACTGCATTATTATCAATTTCCAGGATAACAGAGTGGCGAAGATAATTTGTGGTCAAAACCAAGAGGTGGGCGGCCCCGGTGTTAGAGTAGTGGATTTGACTTATTTTTATCCTAGGCCGGTAGCCAAACTTTTCAGGCCTGTCACTGGGGAGTCTTGTTTAGGCCCTGGAGGAGGCACACGATACTCTGAGGTGCCCCAATTCCATCCCCGGGCCGTATGGCCGGAGATGTCCTGGGGCTCAAGGGGACTTTGACTTGAGGGCAAGGGTGGGACAGTAGAGGCTGAGTTGAGAGAGTCTCCACCGTCTGCCCTGTACATAGCACCATCCCCAACTAAAATCCATTCTATATTACTAGATGTAGGGGCTAGGGTAGAGACCCAAGATATCGTAGGCACTTATGGAACACCGGTGGAGCCTCAAGAGGTGGCCCCCTGCCATGACCTTGTACCCGGTAGCGTCCCAGCTGTGATGGACCCATCTTTTAGGGTCCTCAGCTGGAACTTAGCCGGAATTTCAAGGAAGCTGACTTTGCCCGACTGGAATGAATCGGTGGATGAACATTCCATATGCATTTTCCAGGAGACTTGGAGCACGGAGCCCACTCATAAGGTGGGCTATTTGGCCTATTCTGTCCCAGCAGTATGCTCAGAATCGGGGAGGGGACGCCCCTCTGGTGGCCTCCTCATTTGGGTTGCTGCCTCACTGAATTGCAGGATAGTGGAGCAACAGACCGGTTGTCTAGACCTCCTTAATATTACTCTGAAGGACTCCAGGGGCCGCGCTATTTTAAACATTTATAACATTTATGCACGAGGTACCAAGGGGGGAAGGCAGTCCCCAACAATTGCACTCCTGGAGGGCCTTTTAAGATCAACCCCATACAAGGCTTGCACCCTGGTTGCTGGTGACATCAACTGTACATTCGAGCCCTTAGGCTCGGATGTCACCTTGGATCAGGACGAGGAGGATGCTAGGAGGGGGATTCCCACTTTAGAAATAGCCCCCATCAAGAGGTGGACTGAGGTGGCCCTGCAGGTGTATACCCTCAGTATGGAGTTCAACCTGAGGGCCCTAAACGGGAGGACAGAGTCGGACAAAGGGGGGGGCCCACACTTACAATAGGCCCAACCACACATCAAGAATCGATTACATCTTCCTTGATGTGTGTCTGTGGAACTCGGTGAGGGATATGGTTGTGGTCCCCTCAGTAGAGAGTGATCACAACTTACTTTCCCTCACTCTAGTATCCTGGTGGGCAGCCGAAAGGGGAGGCTTGGCTCCCTCCTCCACAGCAGACATGGGCGAGTCGCAAGTAGCACTTTGTGGGAGGCGGATAAGGTGGACGAAACTCGCCCTCTCTGAGGAGAAGGTCGCAGCAATAACTCATCTCCTAGTCCTAGCACAACTTAACTTGGGGTCCACTACAGGTGGGACGGGGGCGGCTTGTGGGGTTTTTAGTGACCTTACCAAGGCCCTATCTAATCTGTTTACTGCTCACCCAAAAAGAGTAGGGACCAAAGAAAGGCAAACAAAAGTTAAGTGATGGTATACCCGTACATGTAGGGCGATGAAGACTAGACTGGTAGAGGCAGTCAAATCCAAATCGCAAATTAAGATCAGGGAGGCCAGGAAGGCTTACTCCAGGACCCTCCAAATTGCCAAAAAGGAATGGGAGGAAACATTCTGGGCGGACCTACTGTCTGCCAGTAAAAGTAAGGACGCAAGAGGGTTCTGGAATCTGGTGGGCTCCCGAAACAGACCCGACGAGACCCTGAGGACATGTAACATCCCTCCCCAGACCTGGTCAAAACACTTTGGGGCCTTATACGCCCCGGTAGAAGGCCCCCTAACTGTCCCAGCCTCTCTCATCGTCTCGGTAGGGGATGTTAATCTCGATCTTTTCACGGCACGGGAGGTAGAGGAGGTCATCAAGTGGGTGGTATCGCGGAAAGCAGCAGGCCCGGACGGGCTTCCAGGAGATCTTTTGCGTGCATTTCCATCTGACTGGGCCATTGTAATTGCTGCTCTTCTAAACGACATCATGAAGGGTGGCCCAGTTCCTGATTCATGGAGGGGGCGGTGGTCGTCCCTATTTACAAAAAGGGTCCCAGAGATAGCCCAGGGAATTACAGGCCCATTAGCCTGATTGACTCCACGCAAAAGGTGGCAGGAAAGGCAATCTTGGGAAGGATTCTCCATTGGGTAGACGAGAACAGAGTGCTATCTGATTTCCAGGCTGGTTTCCGTTCTGGAACGGGCACCATTGAGCAGGTCTTCAGGTTAGCACTCTTAAACTGGAAGGTCGTGGAACTAGGCAAGGGCAGTCTCTACTTGGCCTTTATTGACCTGAAGACTGCCTTTGACCTGGTCCCTAGGGAGGAACTTTGGAGGGTTCTTCAGGGTCTGGGGCTGCCCCCTTATATTTTGTCCCTACTCATCAAACTGCATACTAGTAACTATGCCCAGGTCCGTTGGGGGAAAAATGGGGAAACAACGGACAGGATTTCGGTCTGTAGGGGCGTCAGACAGGGTTGCGTGTTAGCTCCAACACTCTTTTCGCTTTACGTCAATGGCGTTGTTGAGCACCTGCAGCAAGAACCAGCGGATGCACCCTGTCTGGGGGGAGTACGGATCCCTACTCTGCTGTTTGCAGATGATACTCTGCTTATTTCAAAAACTCCCCAGGGACTACAAAAACTACTGACCCGCTTCCAGGACTTTTGTCTATCCAGAGGTCTGGTAATCAATGTGGATAAAACGAAATATTTGATTTTGCACCCTCTAAGGAGACTAGGACGCCCGCCTGTTTTGAACACCGTCCCCTTGGAGAAAGTTTCCGAATTTGATTACCTGGGGCTGCGTATAACTGACAAAATGAACTGGTCCTCCCACATTGACAAGATGGTCCTGAACCACAAAAAGGTAGGGGGCGCTCTGCTTAGGGAATTTCGAGCATCACCCAGACACTTTGCGCGACCTGCCATTGAGATTTACAAGGCCAGAGGAGTAACCTCAGCATTGTATGGGGCCGAGCTGTGGGGCCACTGTAATCTAGATTCCCTATCCAGGGCTGAGAACAAGTTTCTGAAGGACCTCTTAGCCCTCCCCTCGAGTACCCCAACAGTCCCGGTGCTCTTGGATGTGGGCTGTAAGAGCATTAAAGATCAGGCTCGCCTTCGACCATTGCTTCTTTGGTCCCGTATATGGAGGGTCCCGGAGTTAAAACCGTATGCCGACGGTTTGGCAGAGGTAATGAGCACGGGAGGCTGGGCCAAGATCAAGTGGCTGAGGGATACCCAAAAACTTTTGGGAGAGCTGGGCCTGGGGGACTGTTGGTCTACAAAATCTGCTCCACCAAAGGCTGACCTCAAAAAACTTTATTGGGACTGGGTCTCTGGCAAACTTATCAGGAACCAAAACCACTGTAACATGACTGCAGCATTTTTGGAAATAAAAGATGTGGTAGCCTACGAACCCTACCTGGACTTAATCACCTTGCCAGTTGATAGGGCACTGTACTTTAAGTTTAGGGTAGGCACCCTCCCGATCGGGGCCTTTGTCTCAAAATGGAAATCCGGTGTTCATCTATCGCCCTTCTGTGCCCTTTGTCAATCTAGGCCAGAAACGGTAGCACATATTTTCGTTGAGTGCCCGGACTATATTAATCCTAGGCGGTTTTGGCTTAAACCTCTTTTTAGACGCTTGGGAACACGTAGACATTTGGTTGCACTACGTATCTTATTGACTGATACCGCCCCTCCAATTGTTTGCGGTGTTTCCAAATTTTTAAAACGCTCATGGTTGATTCGCTGCAAGAGACTGTCAATTTCAATTTAATTCACTTTTTAGCTAATTTATTTAGGGTTATATCCCATTTTATTGTCTTAGTACCATAATGTTGACCGTCTTTGAAATGCTGTTTTTATATGTATGTATGCTTTCAAGATATCTTGCATATCGAATAAAAGTTTTCAACCATAAATTAAAATGTCTCACTTTGTTGGTGTTAAGGAAGAACACCATGGGTCACAGGAGGGGGGTGGGAACGTAATTGGCACACCCTGCGCGTTTGTCAAAAAGGTAAAGACACATAGAGTGAGTCATTAGCATTAGAATCGGTACTTAGCTTAGTGGTCAGCCGAATGTTGAATCACAGGAACTACTCACTCCCTCGACGCTCGGCACCCTCAGTGTACCTGCATCACCCTCTACTGGACCCCGAAGATGTGAATGCGGGGCCTGAACACCGTATATGTTAGAACAGCAACGAGGAGGGGATCGTTTCCGGGATAGGCGTGGTCAGAGAAGGGGCTGGAGGTGATGCCCATGAGTGAGCCAATCACCGTGAAGTGACGCTGTGGTCACATGATTGGTTTCTCGTTGCTCAGCAACCGTGAGCGTCTAGATGTGTTTTTTGCTTGGCGGACGCTTCAGAGTTTGTTAGAGAAGTTTAAGCTGAAGCCCAGAGTTTGTTACCGCTTGGGAAAAAGGCTCAGGTGTGATAGTTTCAATGCGCCCTAGCACACGGGAGGCCCGCTTTTAAGATTTAATAAAGAGCGAGAAGGCCTCACTCTGGCAACAAAGGGATTTTAGATTACGGGTTGCTGGCTAATAAAATTACAAAAATTATTGGAATGGAGAGTACGGTCATGGACAAACACTATGCTATGTTAGTGGGTTAGCTGTGTGAAACACACGATTCGGCTGAAGGTGGTAGTTAATTATATACATTGTGCATGTATAGAGTAGCACAGCCAGAAGGTACCAGATTCAGGTGATCAATTGTGAGACTCACAAAGTGCCTATTTAATCACAGCATTCCAAGGAATTTCATCATTCAGACCTATGAGATGGTTCCCAAGCCTATAGACCCACCTCTGTTCTTTTTCAAAGAGGCGACTGCTTATATTGATGCCACTGTTCACATGTTCAATTATAGTCCACTGTAAATCATTGGTTGTGTGATTTTGTTCTAAGAAATGTCTGCTCATTTTGGTTGTTAGTTTTTTGCATCTAATGTTTGAGCGATGCTCACAAATTCTCTGCTTCACCTTTCTGCTCGTCATGCCTACGTAACGTAGGTCACAAGGGCATGTGATCAGGTATACCACATTTTGCGTATTGCAATTTGTGTGATCTGTCTGTATCTATGATTTTCCAGGTTCAAGATCAAGTGTTTTTGAATGTGTAGTGAGATGACAAACACTGCAGTTAGAGCAGGGAAAATGGCCAGTAACTTTTGGTAGGTTCCAGGTATCTGTGATAGATCTCACTGTGTCCGGGGCAATGGCTTTTGGTCGTGTATGGACGAGTGCATCCCTTAGGCTGCGTCCTTTCTTAAGAGAGAACAATGGTTTTTCCCAGGTTTTGTTCGTACTAGACAGGATTCTCCAATTTTTGTTAATTGACTTCTTCATGTAGTTGGATAGGGTGCTGTATGTAGTCACACATGTTAGTGGTATGTCTTTGGAGTTGTTGACCTTATCCTCCAATAGAGCTTCCCGTGGCTGGTTACGTGCTCTTTTGTAGCCCTTATTCAGTGTTGCTACTGGGTAGCCTCGAGATTTAAGTTTGTCTGTCAAGTCGGCAGACTGGGTCTCAAAGTCTTGTAGGTCAGAGCAGTTGCGTCTTAGCCGCAAATACTGACCGTATGGCAGATTTTCTTTCAGTGGACGGGGATGGAAACTCGTGAATTCTAGGAGGTTATTCCGAGCGGTAGGCTTGTGAAAGGTTTTTGTGGTCAGTCTTGTCCCAGTGACACTGATTGTCACATCCAGAAAGGTTGCCTCAGTTTTGCTGGTCGCAAAAGTAAATTTCAAATTCGGATCTAGGGTATTGATCCAGGTCAAGAAAGCCTGTAGTTGTTCATCATTGCCGGTCCATATTACCAGGACGTCGTCAATGTAGCGTCTCCAGATCATTATAGATGCAGCAAAGGGACAGTCGGGGTGTAAGACGTGTTTAGCCTCAAAGTCAGCAACATAAAGGCCCGCTACATTGGGGGCAAATGTACTGCCCATCGAAGTACCAGTGCATTGTAGAAAGAGGTTACCTTTATACGAGAAAAAGTTCTCTTTTAGTGCTAATGTAGCGCACTTCAAAATGAAATCTTTTGATGTTTGAAAATCCCAGGTGACTGAGTTGAGAGCAGTACCCAAGACCTTGATAGTATCGTCCTGCGGGATACTGGTGTAGAGGCTCTCTATATCCAGTGTGACCAATGTTATTGTGTATCCTGTGAGGTCGAGGTCTTGAAGCACCTGGAGGAGGTTCTTGGTGTCCTTGAGATAGGTTGAAGTACTCTGGACAATTGGTTTCAGGTAATAGTCACAGAAGCGTGATAGAGGCTCAAGCAAAGAGCCTATGCCAGACACAATTGGTCGGCCGGGGGGGCAGTCGGTTCTGTTGCGTTTTAGGCAGTGTGTAGAAGTAAGGGACTATGCTTTCATTTGTGCTCAGAAAGTCTGCCTCATTCTTGGAGATTTCTCCATCTTCTTCTGCTCGCCTGACTAGGTTACTGATCCGTGTCCGAAGATCCTCTCTTGGGTCTCTTAGCAGAGGGAGGTAGTTTTTCTTGTCATCCAAAAGGATTTGACAAGCCCTTTCATAGTCAGCTGTATTTTGTATTACCAGACCTCCACCCTTGTCAGCTGGCTTAATTGTGATACTTTGGTCGTTTTGTAGAGCCTGCAGTGCATGGTATTCCGCAGTGCTGAAGTTGTTGTAGGTTGAGGGGTCTTGGCAGGTTTCAAGGTCCAGAAACACTGCCTGTTCAAAGGCAGTTATAGCTGCTGGAACTGTGTGGGATGGGGGGGTAAACGTCGAACTGAGTCTTAATCCGGTGTCACCTTTCCTTATAATTTCGTTAGGGTCTTCTTTACCTTCAAAGAAAGCCCTAAGTTTAAGCTTTCTGAAGAATGCAGCGAGCTCACAATGGAGCTTGAATTTGTCTGGGCGGGTGGTTGGGACAAAGCCAGGGCCTCTTTCAAGGACCTTGATTTCGGTTGGGGACAAAGTTTTATCCGAGAGATTGGTTATCAGGCTTATAGGCCGCTCACTCCCGGTTGCTGCTCTTTGTTGCGGGTATGGGTGCTCACCGCATCGTTGTCTTCCCATGACACTTGGTTGGACCCTCTCCTCTTCCCTCCTCCTCTCCTGCCCTGTTCTAACAAAGGCTGGCGGTATTGATGTTGGAAGTTGGGTGGTGGCATAAAACCAGGGTTCCAACCCATCATTGGATATGGTGGTTGTTGGAAAGGGAACTGGAGGCCCATTCCTGTCATCTCTGGTGGTAATGGCCATCTTTGTTGCTGATTATGGAAACCCTGCCGTCCTCTACCGTTGTGATTTCCTCTGTTGCCTCGTCTTCTGCCTTGTTAATGGGACCCATTGCTGGAACCACTGCTATTGGTTGAATCGTCATCCGATGGATCAGTGTTGCTTTGGTTCCTTGTGGGCGGTGTGAAGGAGGCTGCTGAGTATGGATAAACCTTTTCAAATTCAAACTTTTTCAGGTCCTTTTGGAACTTAGTGACTTTGGCTTGCATAAGGTTGTCCTTATACTCATTTGGGGCCCGATGTAGGTAGCCCTTTACCGATCGGAATCGGCCGTAAATACCGATTTTCGGCCGTTTCCGATCGGTAAAGGGCTATGGAGATGTAGGGGCACATTTTCGGTAATTTTACCGAATCGTTATCATTACCGAATCGGTAATATGTACCGATTCGGTAATGATAACGATTCGGTAAAATTACCGAAAATGCAATGTAGGTAGCCTATGTTCCATCAGCACATGGCTTACAGAATCGGTATTTTACCATGGAATACAAATCCATGGTAAAAAACCGATTCCTGTGTACATGCACATCTGTGCATGTACACATGTGCCATGTGACAGACAGACGTGCCCTTAGGGCATGTCTGTGTGCCACATTGCACACATGCCCATTTTGGGGGTGCTAGAGGGTGTCAAAGTGACACCCCCTGCACCCTTGTGAATTCTTTAATTACCGAATCGGTAAATACCGATTCGGTAATGCCTAATCATTCCTATGGGCTTCAAAGCCCATAGGAATGAATGGGCATTACCGATTCGGTATTTACCGAATCGGTAATTAAAGAATTGTTAAGGATTCGGTAACGAATCCAGATGTTGGGACCTACATCCCATTTACCGATTTTGAAATACCGAATCGGTAAAATTCGGTATTTCAAAATCGGTAAATGGGATTTACCTACATCGGGGCCTTAATTCTTTATTTATTTCGTTCGGCTTTTTTTTGTAAACAGTAATTGTTGCCTTGAAATGAGACTCGGTCTCCTGGATTTCGACCTGGAGGGTCTCTGAAAGTCTTAAGGCTGTTTTTATAATTAAAACGAGCCAGTCGCGGGTACAGTGCCACGCGATCATGGCCCATTCCTTTCGGAAGGTGGCGTCGTTCAGGAAAATGCGTGGCGCATTTGTAACTAGTAGCCCTCTAGGGGCCATGTTTTTAAGGAGATACTGTTTCAGTATTGTCCCATGGAGAATGGTGCGTATTCTGTCACGTTTTACTTCCGTCAGCTTTTCCCATTCGGAAGTATGGGCTATCACCTGTGAAATTGCTGGATCAGCAAACAAATTGGAGTCAGACAATAAGTCAGCTACCTCTGACTCAGAGTATGTCAATCCCAAGTTAGACATAGTGACCATACGGTAAGGAGACACGGGAAGGTAAAATTCTTAAAAGAGCCAAAAGTGCGCTAGTTAAGAACAGCTCTCACAGCTCTGTGCTGCTAAGTATCATTAAACAAGGAGAGAGATAGGGAGAGTAGACTGACACTCTTATTCCCCGGTTATGATCAATAAACAAACAAAGAGTGTCTTATGGTTACACTAAACCACATTAGGGAGCAAAAAGAAGGGAGGGGAACGGCCTCACTTAGGACGTTAAGGAAAGCCCTCACTCACCACCTGGTGATGACATGCTTCATCATCGGGCTCCACCAAAGAGACCGAGTGTCTCCTTGGTGTGCTACAACGCCAGATCTACTGCAGAGCAGGTTAGTGAGATTTAGGACGTGTTGGTGCAAACTAAGCTAGTGAATGATGAAGGTATTAAAAAATTGTCTGTAGTGTATCAAAAGGAAATTTTATTCTATGATCACTAAAGACATTATATTAAAATCTATGTGTATGGAAGCAGTCCACATTTAGTTGAGTGGTAGATTCCTAGATATCAGTCGACATGTTTCTTGCCACGAAACGGTGTAATTTTACCAGGCAATTCTTCAGGACTAAAAAAGTGTATTAAACCCTGGCGGTATTTGCACGCTAAGGCCCACCCTTACCTAGGGACGTGAGAGTGAAAATAAGAAAAACAGTGAAAAAGTGCAAAAAATATTAGGAAGAAAGGGTTGTCTCCCTAATCACTCCTGGTTTAGGAGGCTTCAACTTTACGGTTTCTGCACCTGTAAATAAAAGGGACATGGACAAACATGTAGAACACGACAGACATTTAGTATTTGTTCTGATGGTATCCGTGATTCTATGGTGCTCCAAAATTGGTTCAGAGACAGTAGTGGCGAAATGTAACCGTACAGTTATCACCACCTTAGCCACTGGGTTTTCTGCCATGAAAGTGGCGAGCGATTTATCGCCCTATTCACAAGCCTGTTCTAACAGCCGACATTGTCAGTTTACCTGCGATAGCTGCAGCTAAAAACATAGCCAAGGCTGACAGTGACGACTAACGCTACTCAAATGCAGAGTAGGCGTTCCTGTCCCAAAAACTCACGATAACATCACTTTGCGATATTCTAAACAACCAGCCAGATCAGCGCTGCAGTCCAAAAACAAGCAATAAGGCACGTTAGCATCAGGGACATAAGACCTACTTTTTTCTGGTCTTAAGTAGGACGAAAACCTGCAGTATAAAGGGAGCCCAGCCCAGAGCCACATCTGAAGATCAACAGATGCCATGGAGCCACTAATCATGTAGCTTGAAAACCCAAGAGAGCAACAACACCCACTACCATCACTCCCAGGACCACCCCCACACCCAGGACCACCCCGCGGACTACCACCGAGGCAGCGGAGAACAAGACAGCGGACCTTCCGAAAACACATCAGCCTCAGAGACTTAACACCAGAGGATGTCGTTGCCCACTACAGGCTCAAATGGACAACCATCCTCCGCATCCTGGCCCACATTGCCCACAGGCTGACGGAACCAACACAGCGGACAACCAACATCCCTCCGCAGACAAAGCTGCTGGCTGTGCTGCACTTGTTGGCCTCTGGTACCTCCTAACCAACAACTGCCAGAGTCGGAGAAGTCTCACAGCCAGCCCTATCAAAGTTCCTCACACCTGTCTAGGATGCCATCATCAGCTTCATACCCCAGCACCTTAACTTCCCCCACACTGTGCAGGAACAGCTGGAGACCAAGCAAGGCTTCTACGCCATAGCTGGCTTCCCGCACATGTTGGGGAAATTGACTTCACACATGTCCTACTTGTGCCCCCTGCTGACATGGAACTCACAATTACCGCAGCAGAAAGCACACGCATTCCATCAATGTGCAGGCAATAGTGGACCACTGGGGACTGTTCTCCAATGTCATCGCCAACTTCCCAGACAGTGTGCATGATTCCTACATCTTCCAAAAGTCCATCATCAACCAGCTCTTTCAGGATGGCACCTATGGAAATGCACTGCTCGTAGGTAAGTGCCAACGGAACACATCACACACCTCACCCCCACAATCATACAACTCACAACTGTGGGAATGCACATGTAACAAAATCACATACAACATGCCAACCAGCATGCCCACTTACCATTCAGAAAGGCATAGCCCTTCTGCCACACAATTGTAGAATGTGGGGAGAGGTGGGAACCAAGAATGTGTGAAGGAGGTAAGCGACCCATGAATAAGGACGTACAAAATGCCAAGTGTGGCGGTGATGTGCTGGACAGTCTTGAGTATGCAGAGCACAGGCAAGTCCATGAGGACATATACTGCTGGTGTTTGTAGTGTTCTGGACAGTGGACGCAACCATGTTACCTTAGGCCTACACACATGTGGCCGACCACCTTCAAAGGCCAAATTTCCACTGGCGACGAGGTGGCTATGTTACACGCCACCTGGCGCACATCTCGACATCGCCTGCAGGGGCATGTCTGCCAGGGCGCTGCTCCTCAGCCTGCCACAAGGCTGCCTGATGCACCCCAGCCCGCTGGTCCCCAGACCCGTCCGGCGCACAGCAGTGATTGCCCACCCCTGAGCACCCAGGCCTCACTGCTCCCCTGCCGCCACCGGTGTTTCTCCAAGAGGGCCCACCACAAGCCAGTGCAATCTTTAAGCCTGAGGCTGTAATGATTTCCAGGCTTGTTCCGCAGGAGCGTCAGGAATCTGGAGAGTAGTCCTCAGTCTTCCCCTACGGCCTTCCGACTCTATCAGACTCTAGAGTATCGAATGGCACGCCAGGGGAAAACAGGGAAACAAAACAAGGAAAGGCGGGGGAAATAACAGGTCTTGACTGTGGAACTTCAGCGTGGACACTTGATGAGGAGGCAGGCTGTAAGGGAAGGAAGACATTACAACCTATACGTTGCTACAAAACAGTGTACATATACAATGCATATATATATATATTCACTGAAAAAACCATAGGTTATACACCATATATAGTTAGGAATTAGCATTTAAAAAACCTTATTTTACTCACACAAAACCAATGAAATTCCATATATAGTTAGTGGTACTAACTATATATCACGCACCCGCAATCCACTGCTGATCATGTCACATATGACATCATTCATGACATGGTCAGTGACATCACTGATGACATCACTGATGACATCTCAAATGACATCACTGATGACATCACTGATGACATCTCAAATGACATCACTGATGACATCACTGATGACAACATCCAGTGACTGTATTTTTCTGTAAAGTTAAAATATGTCTTACATATTTAAGAATGAGTGGATGTATAAGTGTCTGGATGAAGGATTTAGTAGGTGCATGACTGACTGTATGAGTGAGTGGTTAAATGTGTCTCACTGAGTGCATGGGTTAGTGACTAAACTGTCTTAATTTGTGCATCATTATGTCTGTTGTTCTGTAAACTGCTGCATGTGTTGATCATTAGCTATATGAGTAACTATATGGGTTATTGATTGGTTGCCCAAGCATTTGTATGGGAGACTGAGAGTGTGTGTGGGTGGCTGGGAGGTGTATGACTCTGTGCATAGATGTATGGGTTCAAAAGTGCATGTGGAAACAGCTGTATGGGCGGTTGACTGTGTGCATGACTGTATTGGTGAGTGAATACATATCTCAGTGCTACATGTCAAAGTAAGTACATATGTAAAATACAGTACATGTGAGAGTTGACATATATAAATAACTGTGCATAAGAGCCAGTGAATGTGTGAGTGGCTGTATGGATCATTGTGCTCTTGTATCCAGGATTGTATAAGTGAGTAAATATGTTTTAGTATATGTTTGAATAAGTAAGGTGTGTATAACTGTATAGTTGTGAAAATGGAGCTGTGATTGATTCTTTGCATGACTGACTAGGTGTGTAAGTAACTCCATGGATGAGTGACAGTCTGTGAGTGTCTGTTTACACTGAGTGTATCTAAGGTTATATTAGAGTCTGAAGAGGTTCATCGTATTATCACATGAATTATGTCATCAGTGATGTGATCATTAATGTCAAATGAGATTTTATCAGTGATGTCATCAGTGATGTCATTTGAGATGTCATCAGTGATGTCATCAGTGATGTCATTTGAGATGTCATCAGTGATGTCATCAGTGATGTCACTGACCATGTCATGAATGATGTCATATGTGACATGATCAGCAGTGGATTGCGGGTGCGTGATATATAGTTAGTACCACTAACTATATATGGAATTTCATTGGTTTTGTGTGAGTAAAATAAGGTTTTTAAATGCTAATTCCTAACTATATATGGTGTATAACCTATGGTTTTTTCAGTGAATTTTCAAGGTTTTGTAAATGCTAATTCCTAACTATATATGGTCTATAACCTATGGTTTTTTCAGTGAATTTCATTGGTTTTTTAAAAGCTAATATCTATAGCTGTAAAATGTATTCTTCTTTAAATACAAAAATATATTTTATATGTTTATTAATAAATTTTTTTAAATATTTTTTTTGAACCGGGAAGCTTTCCGTTAGCTCAAATAGATGCCGCGACCCGGTCCGCGAACCGATAAGAAATCAACATAGTGACGGTATCGCGTTGCCGCGTAATGCGTCTTATGACGTACTGCGTTAGCGCACCCGGAAGTGTCCCGGGGCGCGGACCGGGGCGCGAAGCTCAGCGACCCGGAAGCTAACCGGGGCGCGTTCCGCAGCGCGTAACATGAGCGTGAGAGGTCATGTGACTTGGTAATAAAACTTTTCATTGGTTCATTTCACTTTTGGTTTCATAATAATGGAAGGCTAGGTCAGGTGACCTAAAAATAACACTTTTCATTGGTTGAGAACTTTTGCTTTTCCCAAATGATGAAAACCCCTCCTTCTTTCCTCACTCTGACTTTCATCTTGGTGTGAGAAAGACCCTTTTACTTTATAGAGAAATGGCTTCCATTGTTGCTTCAGCTAGTGTTCCCCCACCACCACCCCCACCTCCTCAAGGGAAGAAAGGACCACCTGCTCAACCAATGTTTGAAGAAGAGGAAGATCAAGAAGAGGAGGAAGAGGAGGAAGAGCCTGAGTTTTTGCCAGAGGAGCCCAGGAGGTACAATAGAAAAGAAAACTACATCTGGCAATTTTTTAAATTTCCAGCAGGGCAAAAAAAAGTCAATGCCAGATATGTGTTTTGCCGTATTTGCAACGATCGACTGTCAAGGGACACTGACAAGAAATACAGCTTCGGCAATTATACGATGCACAGGCATATGAGTAGGTGGCACCCAAATAATTATAGTGCTGCCCAGCTTCGTGATGAACAGCAAAATCCCCTGGCAATGGTGAGAACATCTGCTGTCAAAGAAGTATCGGGACCAGAGGCGAGGGAGGTGATCCCGAACATTCAAATGGACATGGGGGAAGTAAAGCAAGTGTGCGTGTGGTGCAGCCAAACACTTTGCTACCGAGAAAGTAGCATTACTCTTATAATGAGAGCTATCAAAAATCATGTTTGCCCGAAACGCCCCAAAAAATAAATTCTTCTTTTTTTCGTTGCTCCTGTTGAGCCCTTCTCAATGAATCATTTTTGTTTCCCCCCTCCCCCCCAAAAAAACAAAAAAATTACAAAATGTTCAGAAAAAACAAAAAAAAATATAAAAAATGTTCAGAAAAATAATAAAAAAAATTTAAAACAACAAAAACCAAAAAAAAAGTTCTTTTCAGAACTACCTCCCCATTATAAAAAAAATTGGTAGAATTTTTGAAACTCTGCCAATCTCTATTTCTTTTAGTTCGCTTCCAGTTCGCACTCCGGTACGCGAACCAGGAGCGAACCAAAAACATTTTTTAAAAAAAAGAACAGTAAGTATAAGGGAAGGAAACAGACAGTTATGTTAAAAGAAAGACAGCTACAGGGAGTAAAGAAAACATACTGTTACCCGCAATCCACTTCTGATCATGTCACATATTATATCATTCTTGACATGGTCAGTGACATCATCAGCAGTGGATTGCGAGTAACAGTATCTTTTGTTTACTTCCTATAGCTGTCTTTCTTGTAACATAAATGTCTGTTTCCTATCCTTATACTTACTGTTCTTGTTTTAAAAAAATTTTGAGATCATTCAGAAACAGTAACATTAATAGAGACAGAATGAGTGAATAATAATGAAGAAGTATGAGAAGAGAGGGACTGAGAAAAATACTGGAAGGAGTAGAATAATTAAGTAATAGAGAAAGGAATGAGAGAAGTAGCAAACGCAGGAAAGTAAGGATTAAAGAAATGAAGCAGTAGAACTAATAGATGTTAAATGTGATAGATTAAATGATTGATTCAGGATGACGATAAGGTGTGTCCTCTCCAAAATTTTGTTTAAGATGAGGCCTACTTAGGGTTGCATATCAAATTTATGCTTGTTGAAGAATACAGAGGAGATAATACATGTGAAGGCCTACCATTGAAGTAAAACATGTCCACTTCACTCTTGAACAACGGCCAGACCTCTTCTGTGTCCATAGACAGACCTAAAGTTCATCTGCACAATGTCATCCGTAAACTTAGAAAACACAAGTAATGTAATTGAAAAACGTGGAGTTTCTTTTGCTCATTTCAAAATCACATCACCTGTGTTGCCTTTGCTTAGGTATCTCATAGTGCAGATGTAGTTCAGCATATGAAACAGTACGCAGAAGTGCAGCAGTGTATGCATTAATACATGTGAAGGCCTACCAATGAAGTAAGTCATGTCCACTTATTACATCATTCATGACATAGTCAATGACATCATCAGCAGTGGATTTCGGGTTAAAAGAGTAGAAAACATTTACCTTATAATTCTTGTTAACTTTTTCAAATATTTTTTCATACTTTCAATCTGTAAAAGAGAGAAGAAACATTTCAAAAATATTAAAACATGTATTTAAAAATTTGAAAAGACAAGGGAAAAGGTTCAAGAAGAAACAGTTTTTCAAAAACTTTGAGATTTACAGAAGCCTCTGCTGCTATACGTCCCCTACACAATCCTAAAGATATATATTTTAAACAAACAGTATCTTGATGCTGATGAAGTGAGGCCTATTTTGGAACATGGTGCATCTTTTGCACTGCTGATGTCTCACAATAGTGATGCAATAGCAGCGCAAAAAAGATGTAAAGCCATCATAAAATTGTGTCTAACATTTTAAATGATTCTTTCAGGATACAAATAAGATGTGTCCTTTCAAGAGGTTTCTTTAAGGTGAGGCCTATTCAGTTAAAAAAAAAAAACAGTACCCAGAAGTGCAGCACTGTAAGCATTAACTTTGACACTTACAGAAGCCTCAGTTTCTCCATATCTACCTCACATTTCTAAATGTATATCATAAGTACAAAAAGTAGAACATTAATTATACATGTTAAATGGTTTATTTTTGCTGTTCTCAGAATGTATCAAATTTCACTAAAAACAGTGACTTGAAGGTATTCATCATGTAACAGCGGGGAAAAAAAACACACAATCAAAATGATTGTGTTTAAAAAACCCATACAACATCAGAAATCAAAATTCAGAACTCCTTAAAGTTAACTTACTTTCCATGACGTCCAAGGATGTCCTATGAACAGCTTACACTCTTTTGTGCTGTTATTACTTTCAGCCCGCCACTTTCTGAAAAAAAATCTCCATCGTTTTTAAAAACACGTTACATGCAATAAATGACTTCTTGCTCTCTACCACAATTTTCCACAAGGCCAAATCTGGTCAGAGCCATTTATAACTCTTGGATTTCTTGTAAGCCAATCCCGTCATTTGGCATTTCCGCAACTTTCAGAATTAAAATGTTGAAGATCATTTTCACAATCCTGGAATAGTAATATCTTCCCCTTCTTGCTCAGTCATGTTCTACATTTCCTATGACACTGATACTGCTTACTATGAAGCAGACTTACACTACCTCTATGACTACTACAATTATTTAATTCTCTACATCACTTTTAATCACAAAGCAATGTAAAACAGTAGACAGCATTGCAGACTTACATTCCCTCTACTCCATGTTTTGATTGGCTGCTTCAATTAGCTTATAAAAAGAAACAGTTTTTCTGAACTCATTGAAAGTGCACGTATTTCTCCATGACGTCCAGTCCTATGGTTAGAAGTTATGTCTCTGAACTACACTTATCCTCAAGGCCAAATTGTGTAGGAGCCATTAGAACTTCTTGAAATTCCACAGAGCACATCCCGAGATTATTTCCCTAAAATTTT
Organism: Lissotriton helveticus; assembly: GCF_964261635.1. NCBI lineage: Eukaryota > Metazoa > Chordata > Amphibia > Caudata > Salamandridae > Lissotriton > Lissotriton helveticus. The sequence continues at coordinate 1,192,121,251 of NC_136067.1, forward strand.
GGTTTTAAAAACACCAGGTAAGAGTTTTTAAGGTCATACGGCAATTTTTTTTTGAAAATTAAAACAGAATCATTGCAGAAAGACCAGCCATTTTTAGACTTTAAATAAGCTGTGTAATGTCCTGATGTTATTGAAGGGCCGTCATGATATATAATTGCTGCAGTTACAAAAGTCCTTCCTGATATTGACAACTGCGAAGCTACAAAATTTTTAATTAAAGTTGTCAATTTTGTTCCATCAGGCCTACATCGTTGGAACATTAAAATGACATACTGGCCATATGTTCGTATAAATAATGTGGACATCATTTCAGATTTACATTGGCTACACTCCATGTTGTGATCAGCTGCTTTTACTAGCTTATTAAAGGAGACTGATTTACTGTCTGGCAAAGTTAAATATATAAATCTTTCTGAGTCTACACTAGTAGTACTTGATACCATACAGTTCTCGCAGTCATGCTGCCATTGATAAGAAAGCCCAAACAGCTGATCTACATCTACACCTTCAGCATGTAATACATCAAGCATATACATTAAAAACTCCTGACAATCTTGCTGAATATTTTGAGAGAATTGTGTTTGGCCTGAACATCTGTCTAACAGATTTCGAATTTCAGACACACTTTCTATGTTTCTTCTATCAGTGCTACATTTCTCTAACACAGAATTTAACAAACTGCAAAATCTTTGATCAGAATTGACCACAATCTCTTCTTTTACATTTTTTAGAGAAAACAAAACATTAACCACTACATTAGCATAGCAGTTGACACCAGAACTGTTTTCAAACTGAAAACCAACAACATCTTCAACAGAATCCTTTTTGTTTCTGCTTGTAATTTTAGGTTCATTGACTTTTTGTCTTTTTGCTACAACCTCCCCAGTATTGTTCTCATTTCTTCGTTTCCGGCCTACCACACGTTTCTCAAACAAAGGATACTGAGGCAAATGTGGCGCATACTCTCTTCTTAACCTATTGTATTCCTTAACACAATCTAGATCCGCACAAATGTTTGTGACATCACACTCAATCAAGTACAATCCCGATAAAGTTCTAACTCGTGACAATGCCACATATGCCATACCCTCCTTGAACACAGAACTGCCAATATTCACCAATGCACTGTCTACACTTAAACCTTGCGATTTATGGATTGTCACCGCATATGCCAAGCAAACAGGAAACTGCTTACGGCGAACATATAAGTCTTTTACAAGCAAAAATCTAGCAGAACAACGAGCAATTAGCTGTACTTCCTCAATGCCATCAAATTTAATTTTTAAAAATTCAATTCCATCTCTATTTCTGTATTTCACAAAATCAACAACATTACCCATTGATCCATTTACCAGACCTCTTTCAACATGTAAATTCCTTCTTAAAATTATACGGCAGTTCAAGCACACATTCAGAGTCTTTTCAAAACCTGCAGTTTTAGATATACTCTTCTCTAATGAATCCAATTTTGTTTTCAGATTCTCAGACAAAATAATTGTTGATCCCATATGCTCTACTCTATCAATAGCTTCCAGTTTCACAATCTCTTGCTTTTCTAAATGCAACATTTTGTTGTTAAATTTGGCACATTCTGCAAGAGTTGGCATCAAACATATTCCAGATTTCTTCTCAGTAATTTTCTGAAAAATATTCTCAGGCACAACATCTTGTTCTGGATATAAATTTGACAGTAATCGTGCATGTAAAGCTTCTTTCCCATGCTCGGTCACTTTTCCAATTCTAACATCTTGTAGAATAGTCTTGTAAACTTCATCCTTCGCCTGACGCATATTTTCATGCAGTTCAGCATAATTGAAGTTTAACCATATATTGACGTTGCCAATGCTGCCTAGGCACTTCCTGGTATCTTCATGCGTGAGCATTTTGAACACAGGTTGCCCTTTCACTGGTGTCAGCTGCAGAAGATCTCCGAAAACAATGATGTGTTTGCCACCAAATAACACATCATACTCTGTTTTGAGAACTTCTTGCATCCTCAAATGCACAAAGGCAAGCATGACATTGGAAACCATGCTTACTTCGTCAATGATAAGAAGTTTCATTTTCCTCAAGATTCTTGAAACTTCAAAACAAGCATCTCCAGATAGCTTGTGATATTGTAATTTGTTGTCATGCTCCACTGGCAGCATCAGTAAACGATGTAAAGTAATCCCTTTAATATTATGTGCTGCCAGTCCAGTTGGAGCAGTGACAACACAAGACAGCGATGACTCTGTCCTTTCCTGCAAATAGCATGAAATTGCTTTAATGAGGAAACTTTTTCCCGTTCCCGCTTCTCCACTCACGTACAGTCGAACAGGCTTCAACGACGTACATGAGCACTCTTTCTTATCATGACTTAATCCATGATCAATTTGCATGGTAACTTCGTCATATATTTTCCTCTGCTCAACGTTGAGTTGTCTTTCCAACTCTTCTAAGTTAACCGCATCCTCTTGAGCATGTGCCATGGCTCTTTCCACTTCATTCATAGCAGTGGCAGCTTCATTTTCAATAACAGGTCCTCCTAGTGGATCCTGACTCAATGAAGCAGAACTCTGACTGTCCTGAGAACTGTCTCTGGCAATCTCGGCTGCAATCGTTGCTTCCTGCTCAATTTCCGCATTCAACATTTCTACATATTTGGGAAAAGCAGGACATTCTATGGTCTCCTTGGCGGCATTGAAAGAGTCTTCGTAACAGAGGAAATCTCCAAGCAGTTCCTCTTCTGCACGCCAAGGCTTGAAAAGTTGCAAAAGTGCTAAATAGAAAAACTCCTTTTTTTCAGGAGATTCGCCACTCAATTTTCGATGGTTTACCAAGTGGCATTTTCTTTGCTTGACCAGACATCCCTCACTTCCTATTACAGCATACACTCCTTTCTCAGTATCTTCTTTGATGTTCCTCTTGAATATGTAATTTTGCAGAACCTCATACAGACAAACATTCTCGAGGTGACTGCTTCGATTTGGATAATATGTATCCAACATGTTTGTCTTCAAAATGTCGGTACTGTTTGGCTCCTTTTCCGCCAAATACTCAATTTCCCGCACAGGTTTGAGAACTCGATTACGCGTTGCTGCAAGACCAAGACTCGCCCAAACGATACTCCTGGACTTGGCATAGAGACTTGCTGAAGACAACCGGTCAGAACATTCGTACGCTCCGATTTCTCGATGCGACAACATCTTCAGACTGAAACTGTACAACTTCTTGCTGAGGTTCTTTTCATGGGAAATGTCCTCCCACATATCCTTCAATTCTGTCTTCTCTTTTTTGGTGATGTAAGACGTCACATACCGAGCCACAGCCATACAGTTATCAGCCACAAACTGTATATCCATGTTAGCATTCCACATGGACAAAATCACCGGGTTGTAGTCGTTGATGTACTTGGACTCTTCGTTCCTCTTCAAATTGTAAGTGTTTTTAGGTGATTTCTTCATGACATTGTGTCGCAGCGAAGACATCAAACTGTTTACTCTTCCTTTAGAAATCACCGGTCGTGGAAAGCCGAAACGACATTTAGTGTAGAACTTGTCCTTGTTTCGGAATTTACGACGGCAGTACTTTCCACATCGATGGCTTTGGAAACGCAGAACTTTTTCTCTTAGGCTTTTCTTCTCCTTTGCGTTTGGAACAGCACACGTAGAATACTGTTGGATGAAACTCATCACTGAGTCTTCTGGATCCGTTCCAAATTTAGGTGCATCCTTGATCCACAGCAACATATGTATATGAGGAGCACCTCTTGCTTGGTACTCCTTTCTCCAGAAGAAATCCAACACCTCTCCAAGAGGTGGATTCTTCTTATTCATGATGAAAGACATCATAGCTTCCAATCTATGATTGAAGTACCTACATACATTGACTGGATCCAAAGAGCACAGTTCTCCGGGTGTCTTGAATTCGATGTTATCTACGTTAGCATTTGCCTCTCGTAGAAATTCAAGTAAGTCTTCCCAGCCATACTCGGCACAGCTCAGAGTGAGGAACCATGTGGGAGTACCTAAGTTCCTCAACATACATTTTAAATCACCATGACGACGGTACCAGTACTCATTAGTACCACGCTGACACGCCATGAGATTAATCAGGTGAGAATCCAAAATACTGTCTTGGACATTGACTTTATCCATAAAGTCACTTGCCGAGATGTTTTGCATGTGTATACCACTTTTCAAGATGTGGTTCACTGCATATGACAGTCCAGACAGATCGCTTTCAAACAGGAGATGAAACAAACAAGGAATGCATTGTCGAAACCTAGCATCTCCTGCATACAATCGCAAAGTCCGGTATTCAGAAGCAGGAATTTGATGAGGTCGCTCATCATATCTTCCTCCCTGACCTGTTGGAAAAAGCTGTGGGAAACACCGAGCTTCCAAACTTTCCTCCCAAACACTAATGGGACTCCCTTTGGCTTGTTTCATTTGAAACAACTCAATAGCATTCCCCATGACTTCCTTGGAATGCAAAGGATGAACACTATAATGTTCATATATTTCTTCACTAGTAGAGGGTTCTACTTTCTCAATTTGACCAGCACACAAATCGCTATCCTCTTCCTCACTTACTTCCTCTTCTGCAACATATACATTCTTATAGTATTTATTATTTTTTTTCAAATACAATGTTGCCTTTTTAACTTTCCTAACATCTACTAAATCTTGCCATATTTTCTTATTCTTTGTCGGAACCCCATTAACTAAGATAACCAGAGGTTCCTCTTCCACTTTTTCTACTCCAATTGTGTTAATGTTTTTCTTCAAATCTAGAGGCAAATAAACAACTCTTCCCTTTAATCCTCTCTGTAAATCTGATGGAGGCAATTTCCCTGTCTTTGGCTCCATTCTTACAATAGCCTGAAAGGGATGGATACTTTGAATCAAAATAGATTCATAAGTATTTAAATCCTTCAATTCAGAAGGAATCTCAACCAATTCCAGATTATTATGAACTGCTCTAGCAGGCATCTGGTTTTGATTTAATTTGCAACAACAATAACTACACACACGTTGATCCAATCCCAAATCAAAACAATTTTCTACCATCAAGTATGTTGCGAAATCCTTCCATTCACTATTATTTTCCCTTTCACTTTTTGCATATAAATCCACTAACTTAGTCTGATTCTTATAATAAGTGCGTCGACAACACACACAAGTGAAATTAGGCCTCTCACTTGATTTCACCTCAAACGTCGCAATTTCCCTCTGGAAATTATCTGTACTGGAAACCTGTACACTATCTTCCACATGACCCTCTTCTTCTTGCTCAATTTCAACATTCTCCTCTTTACTTCCAAAGTAACAAAACTCAATTTCTTCACATATATTCTTCACATCTATTTCAGAACCATGCAAAAGAGCAGCGCATAATTGTTTAAGCATAATTGCTGGACTCTTAGCATAATACAACATTCTAACTAATTTCCTCACTTTATTATGATGCACTGCTAGCATCCTGAAATGATGAAAAACACTCTGGCATACTCTCCTGGAAAGACAAGCCAGTGAATGACCATGCAAACCTGTCACTTCTCTTACTCTGCAAGGATCTAATTCTTGCAACAACCTTATTTTCTGCTTCAAACTTTTCTTATTAAATGACCGTACAAAATCACAAAGCAAATTGATGGAATCCTGTCGCACACTGCAAATACTACTACACTTCCAGGTGTACACAGGACCCTTAGCACGTCTTCCTAAAACCTCATTACCTAACACCTCTTCTGCCTCTGTTGTCACAAGTTTTTCTTTTTCAACTGGACAACCATCTTTCACTTCATAAGCACGACCACTGGTGTCAACTGCATGCACCAAATCATTATCCTGGAAATAACTCTCCTCATTAAAAAATGCCTCACAGCTTGAACTATGCATCCATTCTCCAGAAAAAACTTCACAAAAATTACTACGATTAACTATTCTCTTCCATCTACTATTTCTTTTGAAATCATAAATTGCCTTGTTTAGCTTCCTAATTCTATTGATTATCAAAATAAATAACTTACGTTTAATTTCAAATGCCTGATCAATAACTTTCTCAACTTTTTTTTTCTCTTATAAAAAACCAGTTTCTGTTGACCTTTCTTAATATTTTTTAACAAATTGCCAATTATCCTGTTGCGGAACATTCGTTTACGAATCTCCCTAAACTGTTGTTTCCTTCTACTATCATGCACAGAGTTATCTCTTGCTCTAGCAGTAACATTTTTCATTGGCCTTTCCTTTCCATTTGAATTCCTTCTCGTTTTATGGACTGAAACATTTTCTGTAGTAATATTTTTTTTACTACACATATTTCTTATGAAATATTTTGTGCTCTTACCCGGTGCTTTCTTCGTGACTTGACAAATATTTTTGTTAGAGGACTGCTGCTTATTTTCTTTCACCTGCTGTCTTTGACGTTTTGCAGCCTTTCTCTGTCTTTCTATTGTTGGCATGGTGAAATCTTGAAATGATCTGTAGTTGAATCTGTGGTAAAATATAATAAAAAATGTTATTAACCATTATTACCAAACAGTAAAACAATAACAGTGATCAAAAACTTAACACACTACTTGACATTTTAAATAGAAGATTTTTTAGTCCTTGCAAATTTACAATACAGAAATACAAGAAAAGAAATGACATTTATATTTATGTTACCTATGCTATTTTATATGTGAATCTGATCTAATTTTATGAGCATATTTTAATATTTTATTGAAGACACTACACATAACCTGCTTTTGAAGGTGTCTTTATTTTTAAATTAAACGGTTTACCTTTTTACTTTTTATTAATTATAAATTTTAAAAATAAATGTTTATATTTCCATAGGCTCAAGCAGGTCAGCTTCCCATCCTATGTCATATAATTCGGACAAATCTGCATCCTCATCACGCTCTTCTTCATCCTCAGGATTTAAATCATCCAAGGGATCAACATCCACTGATGTTTCAATTACAAGTTCAATGATGAGGTCAAAATCAACTGATTGCAGATTGTCGCTCATGTTGAGGTTGTCTTTATCTTTAAAGAAAGATAACAACAATGAGATGTTGCAGAGTAAGAGACAAATCTCAGAGATTATAATAGTAAAATTGTTTAACAAGAGTAACATTTTGCAGCTATTATTTAGCCATGTCCAGCGATGCTGAGCAGGTGAAGCCTATGTCTAATTTTTCACTGAACAGGACTCATCTCTTCTTAACCTTGGATAAGCCTCACCGACTCTGTGTCCCCTGCACATACTTAAATGTAATGGGGCAGATTTATGTTAAATGGCACATCCCCAGGCATGCACCAGTTAACGTGCACCACTGCTCTGCCACCCATGGTGTGCCGCATTTACAATCAGATAGGAGAAACCTGCGTCAAAACCCTGCGCCTGCTTGAAGCAGGCATAGGTCTTGACGCAACATTGTGGAGATGGTGCACCCCTGAGCGTTGCTGGAGCTGCATCGCACTTGCGATACAACTCCAGCAATGCGCCACCTTAACGGCACAGATGCGTCACGCATCTGTGCCATTTTTGCCCCATGCTGCGCCGCATTGTAAATGCAGCACACCATGGGTGGCGGAACAGCGGCGCAGGATGACTGGCACATCCCTGGTGATGCGCCAGTCATCATAAATCTATCCCTAAGCTTCTTATCTTGTTAGAGATGAACTGCCATATGTATCATCAAAATATTTTGCATTTCCTAAATAGCGAATTTTAAGGAATAAATAGCGATTCTTTACCATTCCTAATTTGCGATGAGCAAATTGCTAATTGCAGGTTACCCATTCATTTCCATGGGCTAGGAGGCTCATAGGAATGAAGGTTTAATTTGCGATTAGCAATTTGCTCATCACAAATTAGGAATTTTTCCAAGGGTGCAGGGGTGTCTCAAGAACACCCTGCTGCACCCCTGAAAAAGAAATTTGGGGGCATATGGCACACATACATGCCCTAAGGGCATGTGTTGGCGTCATATGGGACCTTTTGTTTTTTTAAAAAAAAGCTTTTTGAAAAGAATTCACAAATTACCACCAATTTACCACAATAGTTTCCAAATCCTTAATGTCATTTTTTACATATTTTTTGTTTGATACATTGCATTTAAGTAGTCACAAAATTTGCAAATCCTTCAGTGCAATTGCAAAATAAGGAATAGCAAATTTTGCTACTCCTTATTTTGCATCAAACTTGTTTGATACATACCATTTGTCTAATTAACATTCGCAAAGGCCGAAATTCGTAGAATTTTGATCTTTGCGAATGCTAATTAGCTTGATACATATGGCCCCAAGTGAGGCCTGTCTTGCGACATGGTGCATCTTTTGCATCACTGCTGCATCGGTTTCATGTGGTACGTTTTTTTTACACCATGACATATCTGCCTAAATGCATCAATTTGTAATGTTGTCGCCTCATAGCAAATCTTTTGCACCGCCGCTGCATCATAAAAGTGACGCACAGTGGCACAAAAGAGGCATATACCTATCATAAATCTGTCCCTAGCATTTTAAATGATTAATCCAGGATGACGATAAAGTGTGGCCTATCCAGAGGTTTGTTTAAGGTGAGGCCTACTCAGGATTGCAGATTAAAGTTACGCTTGATGAAGAATACAGAGGAGATAATACATGTAAAGGCCTACCAATGAAGTAAGTAATGTGCACTTTATTGCGCCAGTCATCATAAATGTATCCCTAAGCTTCTTATCTTGTTACAGATGAACCACCATATGTACCATCAAACTATTTTGCATTTCCTAAATAGCAAATTTTAAGGAATAAATAGCAATTCTTTACCATTCCTAATTTGCAATGAGCAAATTGCTAATTGCAAATTACCCATTCATTTCCATGGGCTAGGAGGCTCATAGGAATGAAGGTTGCAATTTGCGATTAGCAATTAGCTCATCACAAAATAGGAATTTTTTCAAGCGTGCAGGGGTATCTCAAGAACACCCTGCTGCACCCCTGAAAAAGAAATTTGGGGGCATATGGCACACATACATGCCCTAAGGGCATGTATGGGCGTCATATGGGACCTTTTGTTTTTTAGAAAAAAATGCTTTTTGAAAAGAATTCGCAAATTACCACAAACTAGAAGTTGGTGGTAGTTTCCAAATCCTTAATATCATTTTTTACATATTTTTTGTTTGATACATTGCATTTAAGGAATCGCAAAATTTGCAAATCCTTCAGTGCAATCGCAAAATAAGGAATAGCAAATTTTGAATTAAGGACATTTTAAGTCATTTCCACATGTGCAGTGTTTTCAAATTATGATTTGAAAATCGTTTTTGGGGAAAAGTAATGGTTTGCAAATTTATGACAAGGACATAATGGTGTATGCTTCTCTATAAGGCATTTCAGTGTCTCTGATGTCATTTTTCCCATATTACATTATAAGACCTTTCCCCATGGAGCACATTCCTTGTAAATATGCTCCCACCTGTGCATGGCGAATTTAGATTTTGACTGTTTGAGTCACATAGCCATGTTAAAAGTGACCCAAAAAAATTGCAAACGTTTTAAAAAAACACATTCATGTGTCTTAAGGACATTTTAAGTCATTTCCCCATGGACAGTGTTTTCTAAGTGGCGCAAAAGAGGCATACACCTATCATAAATCTGTCCCTAGCATTTTAAATGATTAATTCAGGATGACGATAAGGTGTGGCCCAGAGGTTTGTTTAAGGTGAGGCCTACTCAGGATTGCAGATTAAAGTTACGCTTGATGAAGAATACAGAGGACATAATACATGTAAAGCTCTACCAATGAAGTAAGTGATGTCCACTTCATTGCGCCAGTCATCATAAATGTATCCCTAAGCTTCTTATCTTGTTAGACATCAACCGCCATATGTATCATATAACTATTTTGCATTTCCAAAATAGCGAATTTTAAGGAATAAATAGCAATTCTTTACCATTCCTAATTTGCGATGAGCAAATTGCTAATTGCAAATTACCCATTCATTTCCATGGATCAGGAGGCCCATAAGAATGAAGGTGCAATTTGCGATTAGCAATTAGCTCATCGCAAATTAGGAATTTTTCCAAAGGTGCAGGGGTGTCTCAAGAACACCCTGCTGCACCCCTGAAAACGAAATTTGTGGACATATGGCACACATAAATTTTAACAACATTCCTTTACCTCAAAAACGATTTTCAATTCATAATTTGAAAACACTGCCCACAGGGAAATTACTTAAAATGTCCTTAAGACACATGAAAGTGTTTTTTTATTGCCTTTCCAGCATGGTTGGGTCACTTTTAACATGGCTATGTAACACAAACATTTAAAATCTAAATTTCCCATGCACAGGTCGGAGCATATTTACAAGCAACTTGCGCCACAGAGAAAGGTCTTACATTAAAATGGGAAAAATAACATCAGGGACAGTCAATTGCCGTATAAAGAAGCATACACCATTATGTCCTTGTCATAAATTTAAAAACAATTCCTTTTCCCCAAAAACGATTTTCAAATCATAATTTCAAAACACTGCACATGGGAAAATTACTTAAAATGTCCTTAAGACACATATAAGCGTTTTTTGATTGCCTTTGCAGCATGTTTGTATCACTTTTAACATGGCTATGTAACACAAACATTCAAAATCTAAATTTTCCATGCACATGTGGGAGCATATTTACAAGCAATTTGCGCCACATAATTCATAATTTTCTCCTAAAAGCACACTATTCTCCATCTAAATTAAAGAAATATTTTCTCACCTTAGCAAATACTTTGAGTTTGAAAACAGTCTCAGAAACACACCAATTTGTCTTCAGCAGAGCAAAAGGTATGCACTCCAGAGTCTGCAGCTATCAAAAGCACAGAAATGCTGTAATTCTTCACACATATCTCTCATGTCACCCAATCAAAACTCTTCCCTCACTTTTTTTCAAATGAAAACCCTTCCCCCCTCTGCCCTTTCTGCCTTTTCTGCATGGCAACCACCTCTTGGAAGACTTCTGGTGTTTGCAAGTTCACACAACTTTGTTGCAATTGAACTCTGAACTCTCAGTGCACCTGCATATCCAGTGCATTCTTTCATTAAATGATTTTTTATTGACCATTCAAAATACATCTTTCAAAGAACACATCCGTGCACCCTAACTTTCTGTTTTCAGCAATCAAAATCCACCAATCACTGTTACTGCTTCATGAACACAGAAACTCCACAGTTTTTTTCATTTTAAACTCTCATTTTTTCAACTGCCATTTCATTGCCACACTTCATCTGACTGCAGGAGAACCTTCTCTCACCATGTTTTCTGTCTGGATTGTTGGACATAGTTATATTCACTGGGCTCAAAGGTACGTTGAAAACAGGAAATTACCTAACCTCAATTTACAAGATGTGGAAATTAAGTGGTTTGGCCACAGAGGATTAAAATGTCACCAATTGATACCATTGGTGAAAACCTTTATGCATTTGCCCAAACCTGACCTGTTAATTGTGCACTGTGGAGGTAATGACTTGGGCACTTTGACTGGTGTAGGTCTGGAAATGCTTTTAAAGGACACCTTTGAGCAATTAATGGCACTTTTTCCTCAGACTGCCTTGGTATATTCAAATATATGCCAAAGACAGAAATGGAGGTGGTCAAACCAATTTTGTCCACAAATTGAGAAGTCGAGGAAGCATGTAAACAAATCTGTTTCAGCTTACATGAGAGACCATGGAATGGGCTCCCTGTACAACAATAACTTGCGTTACTACATGCAAGATATCTACAGAGGAGATGGAGTTCACTTCTCAGATGAGGGCAACAGAGTTTTCACTCTGAATTTAAGAATGTGCATTGGTACCTACTTATAAGTACCTAAATGTACCATAAACCCAAAAGCTCTTCTCAGAGCTACCCTACATCTGATCACTCACAAATATTATTTTACTCTAACATTTTTCACTAATTTCCAACAAAGTACGCTCCCTGGGGCGCTACCCGGTACGCGAACCGGGAGCTAACCTCGCGAAATTTTTTTTAAAAATGTTTTTTTTCGCACATATAAGCCTCCTCAGCCACCCTCAGAAAACCTAGGGGGTCAAGATAACTCTACTGTGCCCCCTTCTACCCATTCTGAACATTATTTGCCCTCCATCTTGTATCTTAATTCGACCGAAACACAAAATGGTGGACTCCCGGAACGCTTAAGGTTCGCGAACCGGGGCGCTCAACGGTACGCGTACCGGGTCGCTCCCTGGGAAGCGCACCATCAAAAAAGGTGGGAAAGTAGTTCACAGAAAAGCCACTGGAGACAATTTCACCAAATATAGATTAGCTCATACTACATACCAATCCCTACCATTTTCACAAATTTGATTGGAATTCCATTTAGTCATTTAGCCTGTAGACCTCTCTAAATACCCTGAGGTAAATTACTTCACAAAACACATCTGAAGTGTTGGAATTGAAAACCAATGAAAATGTTACTTTCATTTTCTACTTTTTTTACCTGACATTTCATTGGTTATATACCTGAATATATATAAAGGAAGAGAAGAAAACACAGCCATTTTGACTACTACTTCTTGCTGTACATTTCAATAGTATTTTCACTAATTCCTTCAACTTCTTTCTAAAGGTAAGTTTTTATTTTTAAAACTGAAGTATATTGTGCACTATAAGTTAATATGGTAAACTTTTTCTGATAGATATATACTATCCCTCTGTAGTAGTTATAGATTTAGAGAGACTTCTCTGTTATAGTTATGGATGGAGTTAGGCTTCTCTTGTATAATTATGAATTTACTTACGTTAAATCACATACACTTTTTTATATTCCTACTTCCACTCTGATACTATACACTGCCCAAAGATAAATTCACTGATAAAAAATGCCTATCTAAAATTATTCCCAACATTGCCCTATCTCTACTAATATATATTTTTTTAATCCAAATTTCAGGCAAAATGGAAGGCGAAAACCAAGTTTCTTTTGAAATGGACCTGCAAGAGAGCAGCCAAGAATTGATTGATACAATTGATCAAATTGACATTGAATTTTTCGATGAAACTTGGGACAATGAACTACTGCAATGTGTACAAGCAGTAGATAACCTCCTTGCAAATGAGGACATTTTACACCCTCAGAGACTACAATGTATATTCCATGATAATTATGAAATTTCTGACAATGAAATGTTAGAACGTTTAATAAATTATGAAACACAATCACAATAAAAAAAATGCTTAAAAAATAAAAAAAATAAAAAATAATCAACAAAAACAACAATCAATTAACATACAGCATTTGAAAAGTCTATCATTCATTTTTCATTGCAGTACGCTGCCCAGAACGCTTCCCGGTTCGCGGACCGGGCGCTCCCCACGCAAAAAAAAACAAAATTTTTTTTTTGTTTTTTTTGCCCCGCGGGGACCTTTTAAAACCTCCACATTAAACCTAGGGGGTCAGGGAGGATCCAGTATGCCCCCTTATGGTCATTTTCGCTTTTGTTTTGGCCTCCTCTTGTCTCTCAATCCTACCGAGAGACAAGATGGCGGCCGCTCCGGACTGTTTAGAATGTTGACAGACACCGGAGAGCCAATCAGCTTAGCTACGCGAAGTTCCGGTACGCTTAAGGTCCGCGGACCGGAGCGCTGCCCGGAGCGCGCTTACAGATATATATCTTTTTTTTAAACGTTAATTTCTCAAAATCCACTGGAGCACATATATTGAGACATAGAAAAGGCACATCGGGCTACCAGTCCCTACAATTTTGCCAAGTTTCATGCAAATCCATTCAGCCGTTCGGGCTAAAAGTGAGGCCAACCGCCCTATGGAAAACTCAATGTTAAAAACACGTTTTGGGACCCCCCTTTTTTCTCGGCCCCCCCTTGACGAAACCCCCCCAAATTTCCAAGGGCTGCTCAGAAACAAAATGTTCCATTTTCCAGAAAATTTCAGCCAATTCCGTCCACAAACGCCAAAGTTATTAGACATAGAATTTTCAAAAATCCCATAGGGAAAAAATCCTAACTATATATACCTACTGGCGACCGCCAGTAGGTAATATATAGATATCACCTACCACAGCTAATAGTCTGGGCTTTGAGATACCAATGGTGGGTAAATTTGGTGTCTGCTCTCTGTGCAACGAAAAGACAAGGATTATAAGCACTCTACCCCACTCTATACTAGTATGTAAAAGAAAATGATATGTGAATCTCACCACGCTAATCTTATCGAGAATACTGAGGAATACTTGAATTGTACCCAACTCTATTCCAGGGTGAAATGTGCGTGTACGAGCCTTTCTTCTGACGTATGTACAAGGTATAATCTGCCAGAAAATATCACAACTTTGGCAAATACAACATTAACCACATACAAGAATATAATAGAGGCAGCGCAACGCGCTGTTACCGTGATTCTAGTAGCTGAGCATCAAAACACACCATACACTGGTCCACGCAAGTGCCCCAAACAAAGAGTATATTTAAACTGCCAAAGGGAAGGCTGGTTGGGTGGTTCACCCAACGGGAGACAGCTCCGGCCAGTGAACCACTGGAATATGCGGCAGGCAGTACCCGGCCGGACGCGGGGAAAGACCCGGCCGCCGGGCGGAGCACCAGGAACAGGGAAATATGAACGGAGAAAATAAAAATAAAACAAACACGAATTGCTCCAAACGTGTTTGTGGAGAAACCCAAAAGGAAACAGAGATGCCCCCAATAGGATGAAAAGTATCAGCGCGGTAACGGAACCGCCAAGGAGGGCCGCAGGATACAACAGAGCAGATCACCCACACGGAGGGCGCGGAGAATCAGAACAGGAAACACAACCGACCAAAACCGGAAGTCAGGCAAATCCTACAGGGGCAGAACAACCGGATTAGGGAGCTAGACGCTAGAACGCAAAGCGGCGTTCTGTTGAAGTGGTGTGTCATTTATAGTGACCAAGGCAATCAGAACTTCTCATCGAGTGGGACCTCGGGGCATGACAGCACACTCCCCCCACAATGCTCCCCCCCAGGTTTGGTTTTGTCCGGATGTCCCTGATGAAATAAACTAACCAACCTCGGGGCATGTACGTTATGAACTGGCTCCCAGGTGCGTTCCTCGACTCCATAACCTTTCCAATAAATAAAGTACTTGTGGCTTCTCCCCACTCTACGTGAGTCCAAGATAGACTCAACCTCGTATTCCTCAGAATCTTGGATGGTTATCGGAGCGGGTTTCCTTGGCAGTTTGGTGCCCGGTTCAACCGGTTTTAACAACGAAACATGGAATACAGGGTGAATTCTGAAAGAAGCAGGCAACTCTAGCTTCATGGCCACTGGGTTAACCATTTTTATCACCTTATAGGGACCTATACATTTGGGGTTGAACTTGCGAGGACCACTAAGTGAAATGTATTTCGTGGACAGCCACACCTTATCCCCGGGTGCATAGATAGGTTCCAATCTCCTGTGTAGATTCGCCCCCTCCGTGTATCTTACTTTAGCCATCTCTAGGTTTTCTAAGGTTCTCTTATGTACCTCCTGTCCTCTCTCAACCAGATCAGCTGCTGCTGGTGTTGGGCTATCTGTTGGGATCCCTGAAGGCATCAATTTAGGGTGAAAACCATAGGAACAAAAGAAAGGGGTGGTGTCAATGGGGGAATGTGGACTGTTGTACGAAATTTCAGCCACCCATACTAGCTCGTCCCAGTCTACGAGGGAATGTAGGACCTGATTCCTAATGTACTGTTCGAAACATTGATTAACCCTCTATGTCTACCCATCTGACTGAGGGTGGTGGCTAGAGGACAGTCTAACATCTATCTGGAGTAAAGAACATAAACACCTCCAAAAACGAGACACAAATTGGCCCCCCCTATCCGAAATTAAGACAGAGGGGAAACCATGGAGGCGAACTACTTGCTGCAGAAATACTGAAGCCAATTCAACAGCTGTGGGTAACCCCCCCAAAGGGACAAAATGAGCCGTTTTCATGAACAAGTCTACAATAACTAGCAAGGTATTGTTCTTCTTCTTGGTGAGTGGCAACTCCACTATAAAGTCAAGAGACACTGTATGCCAAGGACCTGGTGGAGAAGCTAGGGGCATAAGTAACCCTCCGGGTTTTGGTGAGATACCTTGCTTTGCGCACACACATGACAAGTTTTCACAAAGGATTCTATAACTTTAAGCATAGTAGGCCACCAGACACGTTCACGCACTGCTTTAGTTGTCTTTTTGATTCCTGGATGGCCTGCCACGGGATGTGCATGATACCAATCCAAGACCTGCTCTTGCAACTCACGGGTAGGCAATACCACTCCTCCCTGAACGCAAACATAACCCTCTTTGGTTGTAGTTCCCTGAGAACCCACTAAGTCATGCATGTTCACTGAGGCTTGACTTGTCTTGACCTGATTCGAAAAACCCTCTTCGGTGAGTACCCCTCCTATGATGTTCTCCCTGGGAATAATATTGGGCGGATCTACTAATCCCATCGGATGTTCGAAACCCAATCGGGACAGAGCGTCCGCCTTGCCGATTCATTTCCCCGGCGTGTAGTGGACGGTAAAGTCGTACTCACTGAAGAATTGGGACCAGCGTAATTGTCTCATGGAAAAAGCTTTGGCTGACTTGATATATTAAAGGTTACGGTGGTCGGTGTACACTACGGCTGGGTATCGAGCGCCTAGTAAGTATTGCCTCCACTCCTCGAATGCCTTTTTTATCGCTAGGAGCTTTTTGTCCCCTACTGCATAATTGTATTTGGCAGGGGTACATTTGTGGGAGTAGTAGGCTACAGGGTGACATTCTCCTGACACCGGATCCGCCTGTGATAAAACGCCTCCCACTGCCACTTGGGAGGCGTCCACCTCCACCACAAAAGGCAAGGCGGGATCCGGATGACGCAACAAAGGAGCACTCGTAAAGGCGTCTCTCAGCAGCTGAAAAGAACGATCGGCCTCACAGGACCATAAGAACTGGACACCCTTCTTTAACAAGGCCGTAAGGGGAGCAACCAAGTCCGAAAAACTCTGGATAAACCGCCTATAGAAATTGGCTAGACCCAAGAAACTCTGGATCTCTTTAACGTTACGGGGTGCTGGCCATGAGAGAACGGCCTCAACCTTAGCCGGATCCATGCTGAGGCCCCAAGGAGAGACAACAAAACCTAAGAAAGGGTCCTCTTGTGTATGAAAGGTGCACTTCTCCAATTTGCAATACAGGCGATTATCAAGTAGGCGCTCCAACACATTCCGCATATGTTGCACATGTTCCGTCATGGAAGAAGAAAAGATCAGCAGGTCATCAATGTACGCGATCACATAAACATCAAGCATGTCCTTGAGCACTTCATTTATAAAGAATTGAAACGCCGCAGGGGCATTACAAAGCCCAAAGGGCATCACAAGGTACTCAAAAAGACCGTACTCAGTACAAAAGGCCGTCTTCCACTCGTCCCCCTCCCTGACACGTACAAGATGGTAGGCACCTCGCAAGTCCAATTTGGTGAAAAACCGGGCATTGCGCACCCTGTCAAGGAGGGAGGCGATAAGAGGCAAAGGATAACGGTTCTTGATGGTGACGTCATTCAGTTTCCTGTAATCAATACAACAGCGAAGACCCCCTTCTCGCTTAGGAATAAAAAACAAAGAAGAAGAAGCTGGGGAGCGTGAAGGTCGAATAAAGCCTTTCTCAAGCATGGTGTCTAAATAGTCTCTCAAATACAAATTCTCCTTCTCTGTGAGAGCATAAACCCTACTACATGGGATTCTTGCTCCTATCTCAAGATCAATCCGGCAGTCGTAGACCCTATGCGGAGGAAGGACTTCAGCTTCCTTGGCATCAAAGACAGTCTGTAAATCCTGATAACAGGATGGCAATTCTGAGACATAATCATCATTTTCATTTGTGTGGGTTACCACCTCGACAGCTGCCACTAAGGGATTCGGACAGTTAGTATGGTGAAACGTCAGAGTAGAAGTTTCCCAATCCATGTTGGGATTATGAGTCTTCAACCATGGGATGCCCAGGAGCACTGGGAATTGCGGAGAACAGATTAAATCAAATTCTATGTCTTCATGATGATTTGGGTCTATTCTAAAGTGAAGCTGTACTGTACGATGGGTTACAGGCCCAGAGACAAGAGAGCTGCCGTCTATCGTGGTGACATTACTGATTAACTCCTTTTTAGTACAGGGTATCATGTTTTCTCTTGCCCAATCAGTATCCATGTAATTACTGGATGCACTGGAATCTATCATCACGGAAACATGCAGCCCATATTGCCCATGTGTAAGGTACGCCGAAACATATAAATGATTAGTGGGTCTCATTTTGTAGTCCGAAGAAGAGTCTGTAAGTCCAGACCTACCCGGGATTCTTGTCTCACAGGACCCCGGGCTTTCTAGTTTCCCAAGTTCTTTGGTTGAGTTGGTTTGATCGACATGACTTCAGAAATTGACCCGCTTTGCCACAATATAAGCAGAGTCTATGCGTTCTTCTTCGTTGTCTCTCTTCGGGCGTCAGCGGACCCCTTACTATGCCTATCTGCATAGGCTCACTTTCCTCAAAAACCTTCTCTGGATTACTCTTTTTATCCTTGGTAGTGACGTACCTAGATTCAAACTTCCCTCTCTCTCTCTTCCTTTCTTGGATCCGGTGTTCTATCTTAACCACTAAATCAATGAGATCTGTGCAGGACTCAGGTAATTCGACTATCTGGGATAGGGCATCTTTTAAGTCGTCCCTCGGTCCCCTGTAAAATAGAGTACTGCGTTTCTCTTCAGGCCAGTTGGATTCTACCACCAGTCTCCGGAATGATGTTATGTATGCAACAAGATCCTGATTACCCTGTTTAAGGCCTAATAACCCAGTATCAGAGGAATGGGTCTACATAAGCCTATCAAACAGTTTACGGAATTCCCTCTTGAAAGCTGGGAAACTATGCAACAGTGGGTCGTCTCTGTCTACCAAAGGAATGGCCCAATCAGCCGTAGAACCACTAAGGTATGATATTATAAAAGCTACTCGGGACTGGTCAGAAAGAAAACAATTAGCTTTACTAGAAAAATGCAACTGGCATTGACTAAGGAATGCTGCACACCGAGCCGCTTCCCCGGAAAACCTCTCAGGGGGTGCTAGAGGAATGGAGGGAGGTGTAGTGACCTGCACTACTGGTGGCAGCACATTAGGTCCCCCTCCCGAAGCTCCTGTAGTTTGTTGGCGCTGGAGAGTATCCACTCTCGTAGCTAAAGCCTGTGTTTCAGCCTGCAAATTACCTATCATACCGTCGATATCCGCCACGGAAACCGCTCCCAATTCCATGACGCTCGGGCAGAACACACCACTTGGGCTTTGCGTTTTGTAATGATTTCCAGGCTTGTTCCGCAGGAGCGTCAGGAATCTGGAGAGTAGTCCTCAGTCTTCCCCTACGGCCTTCCGACTCTATAAGACTCTAGAGTATCGAATGGCACGCCAGGGGAAAACAGCGAAACAAAACAAGGAAAGGCGGGGGAAATAACAGGTCTTGACTGTGGAACTTCAGCGTAGACACTTGATGAGGAGGCAGGCTGTAAGGGAAGGAAGACGTTACAACCTATACTTTGCTACAAAACAGTGTACATATACAATGCCTAAATATATATATATATATAGGTATGAACACACGGCGCACTCGTGTGAAGGAATGTTGATGATTCTGATTGAATTTGCCTGGAGTGATCACACGAAGGTACGGAAAGCCATCGAGGAACTTGAATTGGAGATTGGAAAAGATGCGGACAAGGAGAAACAAGATAACCTCAGGGAAGGTATGAAGAAGCGCCTTAAAACATACGAAGGCAAAATACGAGCCCGCAAGCAAGAAAAGTTCGAGAGAGACGAACGGGATTATTCAGCGGGCAGAATCCTGACGTTCGCAAAGAAATATGATGCGCCAAGAAAGGTGCTGCAAGCAAAGGCAGCGCAGAAGCCCATTGCGCAACCTGAAACATCTGAATCAGAGGTAACCACACCGGAGCAATCCGATGAGGACAACCAACCAGGTAGTAGCTCGGGAGACAAACCGGGGCTTTTTCAAAGCGAGTTCCAAGTCATCCGACAGTCGTGGCAAAGCAACACGAGAGGGAAGCCCCCGGAACCCGGACAAAAGGGTGCAGGAAAACGAGGAGGGGGGGCCGCCGGAGCAAACGGAATAGGCTCACCAATGCTTACCAGGAGCAAGAAGAAGTTTACCAGAAAACGTTAAGTGAAATGACTCCCGACAACTTGACCATTATCAATTTGACCCCGCGTGTGTTGACGAAGACAGAAGAGAGTGTGCTGCAGTTAGGACTATCGTTTTGTCCAAAAAGAAAATTGGAATATACGCAGACACGGATAGATTTATTCAAGTTCGCCAGAAAGGTAAAGCTGCATACATTTTTCAAATTGCGCCTGAAAAAAGACACTGGATTGTCAAAAAAGGGAACAGAGGAGAGAACGGATATTCTACTGGAGCGAGATCTTCCAGCCATACAGGTTTTGGAGGACCTTAGAACTGAGTCGGGGTCGCAAGAGGGGTCGGCTGAACCCTCAGGAATCGAACAAAAAAGCGCATCAACTACATTCAGGCCAGCATCTACTTTTGTTCCACAGATGCCTAATGATATTATCGATACATTTGTAGATAATGTTATAAGAGACTTGACATTGATGCGAAATAATGACAATAATTCGATTAAGACTAAGAATCATTTGATGGAGGATGCTAACTTTACGAGAGAACAGCATCAGGCGATGGTTGACTTGAATAATGACCCTTTGATAATTGTGAAACCTTCAGACAAAGGTGGAAACGTTGTCGTACAAACACTTGTGGCATACAATAAAGAAGCTTTGAGGCAATTGAACAATGAGACCTCATATATGAAAGTGAAAAGGGATGTATATACAAACAGCATTGGGGAATGTTATTCGATGCTTAAGAAATGGTATGAGAAGGGAATGCTTGAGACAGAGGAGTATTTGTATTTGAGAAAGCTTAGCCCTGTCACGCCCTGTTTCTACCATCTCCCGAAAGTTCATAAGAATGCCACGTGTCCCCCAGGGAGACCAATTGTCTCGTCACAAGGTAGCTTGCTCGAACATGTTTCTATATATATTGATCACTTCTTGTCTACTTTTGTGGTGAAATTAAGATCTTACACAAAAGATACTAAGGATTTTCTGGGCAAATTGAATGATGTTGTGTGGAGAGAAGGAGATGTAATGATATCTATGGACATTACTAGTCTATACACCTGCATATCACATCAGCAAGGAATAGAGGCGGTAAAGTACTTTCTGAGAAACAGAGAAGCCAAATATACTGAGCACAATGTAATGTTGGTAGAATTCTTAAAATTCTGTTTACATAATAATATCTTTTTGTTCGAGAGTCAACATTTCAAACAACTGTCAGGGACTGCGATGGGAACCTGCTTCGCCCCCAGCTACGCTAATCTATATGTGGGCTGGTGGGAGGAGCAGGTGGCCTGGGCAGCAGATAAAGATCTATGGACGGAGAAAATCGTCACCTGGCATAGATATATCGACGACCTCTTCGTTATATGGAGAGGGACAAAGGAGAGTGCTCTTGAGTATATAGAAGCTTTGAACCAGAATGAATACAATCTGGAATTCACAGCTGACATTAGTGAAGCATCTGTGAATTTTCTAGATTTGGAAGTAACAGTTGTCGATAACAAAATATGCACGAAATTATACCGGAAACCCACTGCGGGAAATTCCATTTTGCATGCTCGCAGTGGACACCCTCCAAGACTAAAAAATAGTATCCCCTACGGAGAATTGCTCCGAATTAAAAGAAACAATACAAGGAGCATAGATTATGAGAAATATGCAGCTGAAAGCATGGCCAGATTTAGAGAACGAGGGTACAGTAGTCAGGTCTTGGGAGGTGCCAAGCGAAGAGTAGACACTGTAACTAGAGAAAGTCTCCTGAAGGTGAGCAACAAGAGAGGAGGTGAGGAAGATAAGGTCAATAATTTTAGAATGATTACCACCTTCTCACAAGATGCCACCAAACTGAGAAACATATTTAACAGACACTGGAAACTTCTACAAATGGATCCAGTCATCGGAATGGATATTCCGAAAAGACCCCTTATAACCTACCGAAAGGCAAGATCCCTCAGAGATAGCATAACTAATAGCTATGTGCAGAAGAAAAAGACAAAGGCTTTTGAGAATGTCCTTAAGGGGTTTCATCCCTGCAAAAAGTGTAAGGCCTGTGCTGGCAGCAAGAAGGTCTCCACATTCCAGGTACCAGGACTGAGGCAACCTAGACTGATAAATAAATTTCTGACCTGTACTACTCCGTACACGGTATACTGTTTACAGTGCCCGTGCGGATTAAAATATGTAGGGAGTACCATTCATCCTGCGAAAATCAGAGTCTTAGAGCATGCCAGAGCTATCAATAATGGGGACCTTACATATCCAGTGGCCCGTCACTTTAAAGATTTGCACTATGGGGACAGGAATCTTCTGACTTATTTTTGTTTAGACCACGTACCGCAGAACCCCAGGGGGGGTGATAGATTGACGACTCTTAGAAGGTTAGAGTCTAGATATATCATTGATTTGAACACCAAGACACCTGCAGGTCTGAATTCTCATGAGGAATTGGCAGTGCATTTGGGGGACAACTAACTAATTAAGACTGATTCAATTTTTAGAAGCACTGTAATTTGTAGATGAACTGTAACTTGTAGATGAACTGTTTTGAAAATTTGGGAATGTGGAGTTTTACGAGGGGCTGTTTACATTCATGGATATTGTGGAGAGCTTACGTCATTAATGAAATAACAGTAGCCCATATAAGGCTTTATGAAAGCAACGTATTTAATATGTTAACATGTTGACGAATGTTGGAGGGACATTAACTCATCTATGGGTTTGATGAAACTTTGATTGTCTCGCTATTTTGGAGATGAGGTATTATACCATTCTAAGATGGCGTTCATAATTTGACATTGTTGTCCCTTTACTGTGTCCATGAATGTTGATGTTTGAACATAAAAGACGGCTGTTTCAGCGGCGCCATGTTAACACCGACGAAGGCGAATGCCGAAACGCGTCTGAACGCCGTGAGCTATAATAAAAACTGAAGCTCGCTACCGTGAGTGCTGGTCTTTTGTAGTTAGATACTACGGAGTACTTGGAGCAGTCATAGAGGCGGGGGCACCACCCGCTTAAAGGCACCCGCTCGTGAGTGCTGGGAGTTTGGTGCACAACATAGGAGCAAGATATATATATATATATATATAGATATCACCTACCACAGCTAATAGTCTGGGCTTTGAGATACCAATGGTGGGTAAATTTGGTGTCTGCTCTCTGTGTAACGAAAAGACAAGGATTATAAGCACTCTACCCCACTCTATACTAGTATGTAAAAGAAAATGATATGTGAATCTCACCACGCTAATCTTATCGAGAATACTGAGGAATACTTGAATTGTACCCAACTCTATTCCAGGGTGAAATGTGCGTGTACGAGCCTTTCTTCTGACGTATGTACAAGGTATAATCTGCCAGAAAATATCACAACTTTATCAAATACAACATTAACCACATACAAGAATATAATAGAGGCAGCGCAACGCGCTGTTACCGTGATTCTAGTAGCTGAGCATCAAAACACACCATACACTTGTCCACGCAAGTGCCCCAAACAAAGAGTATTTCCAAACTGCCAAAGGGAAGGCCGGTTGGGTGGTTCACCCAACGGGAGACAGCTCCGGCCAGTGAACCAATCGAATATGCGGCAGGCAGTACCCGGCCGGACGACAGGGAAAGACCCGGCCGCCGGGCGGAGCACCAGGAACAGGGAAATATGAACGGAGAAAAGAAAAATAAAACAAACACAAATTGCTCCAAATGTGTTTGTGGAGAAACCCAAAAGGAAACAGAAATGCCCCCACTAGAATGAAAAGTATCAGCGCGGTAACGGAACCGCCAAGGAGGGCCGCAGGATACAACAGAGCAGAACACCCGCACGGAGGGCGTGGAGAATCAGAACAGGAAACACACCCGACCAAAACCGGAAGTCAGGCAAATCCTACAGGGACAGAACAACCGGAATAGGGAGCTAGATGCTAGAACGCAAAGCGGCGTTCTGTTGAAGTGGTGCGTAATTTATAGTGACCAAGGCAATCAGAACTTCTCATCGAGTGGGACCTCGGGGCATGACAGCGGCCTGCGAGCTTGGCAGCCTCCTCAGCCAATCGCTGGCTTCCGTGCAACAGGCTCCTAGCGCTCCCTGCGGCACCCCACTGCAGAGTTTTGTGTGTGCTGACTGCTCCCTCCAGCCTACACTGCGGTCCTGCAGGTCAAATCAAATCTAGTACGGACCTCCGTGCCTACAGCATCATCGCAGGCTGCACACCCGCTCAGCTCTTCAAGTGTTCCTACCTCAGTGCACCCCAAGTCATCGCCACATGGCGGTAAGCCCGTGCCGGTTGCAATGCCTCAGGTGCCACTACCTCTGTGCACCACAAGTCATCGTCCCGTGGGGCTACCCCCACAAGTCCGCCTCCAGCAGCCAACAGCATGTCCTCGGTAACGCCACTGGAGTCTGGCGCCACCCGGCCCTTAATCGACAATGTTGCAATGTAGCATGCGCCTGGAGGGCGGGCTCGCCCGAATGGATAAATAAAGGAGTGCAAGTCCGCTCGGGGTCTTGGCTCATACATGCCAACTGTTGTATGTTTATCTTTATTGCCGCAGCATAAACCAAAGGCCTAGCCTCAATCGCAGCGCAAGTTCAGCAAGGCCTGAACTCTATATCTGTGTCTGCCCTATCCTTTCCATAGGCCTACACACACGTGGCCGCCCACCTTCAACTGCCAACATTACAGTGTTGTTGTCAGGCTTGTGGACATGTGCAGACAGACATGACAATGGTGTGCCGTAGGAGTGCAAGTGATTCAACCGCGCAGTGCACACAAGTAAGTAGGCTCGGGGGGAGGGAAGAGCAGCTGTGAGGCTACGTAATACACATTGATCCCGCACATTTGCCAGAAGCAATACATGGCAAACATGAATCCCAGCATCACACAAATCACACGCCACAAAACTTGTAAGTCTGCCAACACCTCATGCAGAACCACCAATTTACACTAATCTTGCTTACCTCTCACAGGTGATTAAGGATATGCACTTTTCCCGTGGATGATGACACCCCTCCGAACCCCGAACACCCCGGCCCTCGAGGCAGTACAATTTGGCCCACAAACACACCAGGGGCATTGTTGAGTGCACATTTGGCATGTTAAAGTCACGTTTCAGGTGCCTGGACATCACAGGTGGAGGACTCCTGTACAGCCCAGAAATAGTGTGCAAGATGATCATTGCATGTTGTGTATTTCACAACATATGTGTACGCATCAATGCCCCATGGATCCAAGTGCCAGATGCACCAGACGATGATGAGGAAGATGCGGCAGGTGGACCACGCCGCACTGCAGCTGCATCAGGAATAGCCCTAAGGAACACAATCATTAACAATTTCTTCACATGTGCACATCACATTGTGACTGTCCTTAGCAATCAAGGAACAGTACAACATGACCACATGAACAGCATGTGCAAATAAATTCATTGCAACACACATTCCCTGTGTGCATTTCATCCCCCTGCATTGGCACATCACTCTGACAATTGTAAGTGCAACATTAAGTGCAAACAATCTCATGAATAGCAAATAGATGGTGGGTATGTCACTTCTGTACAGAGAGGCTGTTTAGGGTGTCACGTATTTGAAATGCCATTTCAGGTTGTCAAATGTAGTACATAATCCCACTCATCAGCGTATTACAGTGTACAAAAACTTGACATGAGGGCTGTCATTGGTGTTCAAAAAAAGACAACATGGTGTCATTTGGGGTCAAATGTGTCATTTCAAGTGTCATTTGGGGTCAAATATGAAGTTTTGGGTGTCATTTGAGGTCAGATATTACATTTTGGGTCAAATATGAACCACCCTGATGCAGAGATGCATCCTGTGACTCAAGTCCGACAACATGAGCAACATGGACGTAAGGGGATGACGTCAGGGTTTGTTTGAGCACGTGGATGTGTCAGAGCGTGACCTGCTCCTTTATAGAGGTGGTCCACACTCAGCCACCTCAGTGTCGTGGCGTGAACCATGTCATGATAATTGGGCTGCAGCCATGCTAATCGTCATGCAGTATCACTTGCATTGTCAATGTGGCTATTTTACCGGCAGCTTTGCTGGGTTCAACACATGTGCATGGGTTTGTTGTGAGATTAGTGATGTGTGGGGATGGCCCCCTCTGTGCACATTGTTAATGGGGGCCTACTTGCTGTTTCTATATGTGCTGCAGTATGCCAAGGAGATCAGGGACATGATCCAGAGTCATTGGGGGTGTGCTCTGTGCTGTACTTAATTGTGCATGTGTGCCATTGTGCCCATCTCCCCCCACATCCCCCCTGTCCCTGGTCGCTTCTCACCCTGTTGCTGTTTGGTCAGGTCATGTTGAGCAGTATACGGTCCCCCAACTCCTGCCACCGTCTCCCCACTAATGACTGTGGATACCATTTCCTCCATCTCGTACAGCTCCTGATGTGGCGCTGGACTCCCACCACCAGTCTGCATTGCTGCTTTGCAGTTGTTAGCGAGTTTTAGCTTGTTTTGCATTTCACATCATTCCAGCGCTTCTTGCAGTCGTCCACTTTCCTTCTCTTCACTCTGACTGCATTCACCTTGGCCAAGATGGACTGTCATATTGCATTTTTAGTTGCCAATGACACAGTGGAGGTGATGAACAGTTGTTGGTGGTGTTCTATCACCTCCGTAATCAGGATTTTGTTTTCCTGCGGACTGAATCGCGGGTTCCTCTTCTTCTTCTTGCAATTTTCCTACGCAAAGGTCCCTGGCTGGTCCTCCGGGGGGGTTTGAGGGGTTCTGGTTGGCCTCTGTTGTTGCTCCAGCAGCTTCCCCCATGGTGCTTCTCAGTTATTTGTGGATTTTTTTTTTTGTTGCAGCTTCTATGGTGATTTTTCCCATCTGACATGGGAATAGCAGCCTGGTGCTGCTTATCCCTGATATTTTGATCACTGTTGGGACATTCAACACTTTTTTCACATTCGGGTTTCCTTTTTTATCGGCGTCCCGGTAATTTTAAAGCAGACATTTGGGGCGTTATTGGGAAACTATCGCCTGTTGCTGGCGTGTTGAGAATACGCCGTTAACATGGCGTTAGTTTCCCGCGATAGACAGCGTTATGTAAAATTGTGTTAACCTAGGGTGGTGATAATAATCACCCGTTCTTGAGAATATCCCCTATCGCTTTTAACATTAGGAGAGTTTGTAAATTATACCTGGCCAGTCTATGATTGTGGCACACTAATTTCCACCAATGTTTAATGTTAAAATTTCCAGCAGATTTCCAGTTAGACATAATGACTTGTAAACCCGGTGTAAATAAAATATGTAAAAATTTACCAGACATTTTTTGATTGGCCCATAGTGTATGCAATCCACCAAGAAATATTTTGTTGAGGGAGAACGGTGCAGAGATTCCAGTGATGGCAGAGAATCTGTCCAAAACTTGCACCCAAAATATGGAAACCACATAACAGTGAAAGAACGTATTAAAATAAATGCCAGGTTGGAAGTGGTATTGCCAACATGTATCCTGCTTAAGAAGGTTAACTTTAAACATGTGAGCAGATTTAGAATATTATATTAGAAAAATAATAAAGTGTTTGTGTTCAATTAGCTGGACGGCCTGTCGAGTGTATTTTGGCCCATATTTATGCCCATAGAGAAATAGGCCAACTATTTTGTAAATCAATTTCCCACAATGTTTCCTGCTTAAATTTAGGTCTATCCTGAATGGTCTTACTACTTTTTTTGTAAATAAAGGAAGCTGTAGGATTTTTATCTGGTGAATAATTAGATGTTTGCATATTATCAGTTGTAGTAAAGGGATGGGAAAACAAGTTGAGGGACTGTAATAGAAGACCATGCAAAATGTTGTATTGGTTAAGGAATGTAGATGGTAAATTAAAGAATTGAGAAAGAATGGGAAAATAGCCCTGCTACGCACACCCACCGTCTGAGAGAGAGGCCTGAGGGGAGGCCGTCCAAGTGCACATCCTAATACGCACACAAGTCATTGCAGAGAAATGTCTTAGCCATAAGGCCAGTCGCTCTTCCCACATCCTACTACACACACCCACCATCTGAGACAGAGGTCTCAGTGGAGAGGCCAGTCTTTCTCCACACACCGTACTACGCACATCTGTCATCTGAGAGAGAGGTCTCAGTGGAGAGGGCCGTCCCTCAACATACACTACTGTCCATACCTGTCATCTGCTAATGAGGTCTGTATGGATAAGCCAGTCTCTCCCCTCACTCTACTACACACACCTGTCATGTAAGAGATGGGTCTCAGTGGAGTGGATACTCCATCCTACATATTGCTATTTCCCTACAATTTTGTCACAATCCAACAAGACTCAGGGAGACTCTTCTGTACTCTCACTTCCTATCCAGCATCATTATCTTGCTCTAGGATTGAAGAGAACCTACTACGGCTGGAACAGGAGGATCATGTGCACACTGTGAGGCACCCATTTCTATAATGCTGGAATGAAGCTCTGTGATTAGTGGGGTCCTGAGTTGTATCCTATCCTGTCTTTAAATTGTGGCTCTAGTATTATGGCAGTCCCTTATAAGCTATTCGTTTTTAATTATTTAATGTTTCATGCATCTCAATAGTTTCAGCAGAAATATCTGTTTTTGCTTCATCGGAGTAATTGATTTGAGAACTCATAGAATTAGGGTTTATTTGTAGGCACTTGAGTCCATCCTTTTTTCATATAGGTGACATTTTGACTCCCTCTACTTTGGGAAGAATAACAAGAGCCTTTCCTAAGAGGAATGGTACTGATCTTTGCCTTTGGCATTTGCTGAAAAAGAAAAAAAAACAAGGATGGCCAGTCTTGATGCATCTAATCCTCAATTGTTTCATGAAAGTCTCTAATAGTACAGAAATCCAGCACTATATTTTCCTTTCCCAAGTTCAACGTTTTTTAGGAGGAAACTTGAGTCCTTTTCCTATTTTTCCTCCTTTTGAATAACGTGCCTTAAATGGTAAATTAACTCCCCCTCTTCCTTTTTAATTCTCTCCACTCTGTCATGTTTTGGGAAATCCAGGAATGGGCAATCACACCAATTTGAGCAGCAGTGCAGTCACTGTGTCATAGGCCCTAGTGAAAGGAAGGAAAGTGACCATTTGACTGCTGTTTGATGTGTAAAATACAGCAACAATCAGGGTTCAAGCACCAATGAAAGCTACATCCCTGAATTTTAGCACAATTCTACCCATTTCTGGATCATACATTTGCCATCATCAAGGTAACCTGGCGCAAATCGTGGGTTCGAACTTCTAATTCGAGATGAGAGTTTGCACACAAAACAGACTTTGGAGAACTTGCAATCAGATCATTTGTTGCACTTAGCCTCATGCCACCAAGAGAGGCCGAGCTAGATGTATGAAGCATTTTTGCATTCACAAACGGCCCAACTTGCAGAACGGGCCATTTGTGACTGCGAAAATGCTTTTTCTGATGTGCAGAGACCAAATTGTGATTCAGTAATCGCAACTTGGCTTTTGCGATTCATTATTTGGAAGAGGGCATTGAGGAAGTCCCTTTAAAAGGGGCGGGACGATAAATTCTGGACCTATTCTATAATCACAATCTGATGGTTCTTTTTTAGCAACATGTAAGCGTACAGGGTAGAAAGTCCTTAATATTGTCAATCAATTCAACAAGAATTTCTCTGGACACATAGTAACCACAGACAACTGCGTAAAGTTAGTTAATTTATTACATAGGCAAAAATAACAGGACATAAAGACACCTCAAGGTGAGAGTTGAGAAATACATCGGAATCAGCATAAAGTCAAATCTGCACATCCAGTTTGAATGGTGCAGCATAAACAAAACAATGAATTCAAGAAGCAGGATACAGAGGATCAGAAAGCATGAGTCCAGGTTTCCCTGCATCGAGGCTTGATGAATAAATATAAAGTGTTGATCTATACCTACACTAACTCTAAAATGACATGCCTACTTAAGCATCAACAGGGACAAGAAATAAAAGGGTGTCAGCATGTGGAGTCTTCCTAAGAAGTCTCTCAACTATCGATGGGTCAGATAGAATAAAGCTATTGAGACAGAGCCTGTTCTAAGGTGCTCTCTCTCTCTCCAAAGTCAGAAGGAAAAATGGGTGCTTTCCGTACTCACAACACAATATTGAAGAGAACTTTCCCAAGATACTTTGCAGGTCACGCCATCCACTCTACGTACCGTCCTAAAATACGTTTTCCATGGGACAATGGTGTTCTTCTTTTCGATACATTTGTCCTTGGTTCCTAAGCCTTCTCTTGTGCAAAGAACAACAGACTTCCTTTATCGATTCAGACCTTATGATGTAACATTTTCTCTCCTTGCCTGACTAATAAAATAAATACATTATTCTAGCTAACAAGAGCAATTCTTTCACCCACAACACAAAACGTGAGAAAGACTAAAGTCCACAGCACACATGAAATTCAAACTGTTGATTCTAAAGCAAGAGCTTCCAGAGAAAATGCGTGCAGGCCTACAAGATTTAACATAAGAAAAATGGCAAGTGGGCTTTACAAAATTGCATATGGAAATAAGGCACATTTCATTAATGCATGTGCCTACATTAAAAGGACATGATTTATACACACAATTAATAAATGAAGGATGGTCAGTTACACAACACGAAGTCTTCACCTTGATGTTCGCTGCTAGTCACATTCACCTTCCACGTTAATTCTCCTGGTTACTATTCAATGGCCTAAACACATCACGTTTCATATTATTACATTTCGAAATTCTAACACTTTACATTATTATGACATAGGATTATATGCGGAAGCGCTCTACGTGCGTGATTATAATGCACCCATACAAATAAACTTTGTTTTCTGCTACATCATCTTCCTATTACCAAATCGCATTGGTATGTACAAATATGTAGACAATTAAAAAAGTGTGTAACTGTCCATGAAAGCATCATCAGGAAAACGTGTACAAATGTACGTAGTGAAGGAACAATACAGGCCTAGCCTTACTACAATAGCAAAATGAAAAGCAACACAGATAGGTTAAGATTTGGAGGGAAGAAAGCAGATGCATGTTTTTGTAGACCAGGGAAGTATATTTAGGCAAACACCGCAGCAGGAAAGGACACCGGCCCACTTTGAAGGGGACACGTTTAAGAAAGAAGATGGATAGACGTGCAGGGCAGACAGCATGTTAGACTTCACAGAGCAGCAGACTTGTAGGAGTAGTGCTTTAAGCTTCAGAACCAGAGATGCCAAGGACACCAAGCTAGCATAGAAATGTATCAAACCACAGGTGTAGAATGCCATAGTCATGTGAACAGTTATTTTTGTAGAATAGTATTGCCTCCTGTCGACAAAGATGCCTGCTGGAACTTTCTATCAGTAATGATGCATGTGACGTATTCACTTTTGAAAAGATATATATCCTACTGTCCGTCTCCATACAATTTGAAGTTCAGTTTACAATTCAGCAGAGCTGTCTGTATTTCCACTTGCGCACAAGTTAATTAACTCTGTACCTTGCTGCCAATTAAGTTGTGTTTTGTTTTTCATTTCACAAATGTTTTAACACCAAAATGGAGTGGTAAAACATTCTCAATGTACCCTCAACTCAAAGTTGGAGGTAGCCTATTCGCAAATGGGAAGGGGTCCCCATTGGACCCTTTACCCTTTGAGAATGGTTGGAAAAATATTTTTTAAGAACAGGCAGTGGGCAATGGGACCACTACTTGCTCTTAAAAAATGAAATCTCAAAGTTTTCTTTTTTCTTTTTGAACGCATCCTGTTTTCCTTAAAAAGAGATTGCTTTATTCAAAAACAATTATAGAAATAGTGATCTGCTGACTTGAGCAGGCCACCGCCCGTGCAATGGCAGCGAATCGTAGTGGTTGCAAATTGCAACCTACCTCCTTAATATGCATGAGTTAGGTCCATTAGCGACCCACTCCAAATGGATAAATGAAACTCAATGAATTTCATACACAAGGAATTGCGATTTCCTAATTGCAATTTGCAAAAAAGTGCGAGACTTGATGAGTTTCATACATAGGGAATTGTTATTTCCTAATAGCAATTTGCAAAAAAACGCAATTAGGTCATCACTATTCTTAGGGCCATATGTATCATGCCCAAATGCGTTCGCAAACGCCGAAATTTGCAGAATTTCGGCGTTTGCGAACGCATTTTCGAAAAAAGGTATGTATCACACAAATCTGCATTCAAAATAAGGAATCGCAAAATTTGCGATTCCTTATTTTGCGATTGCACTTAAGGAATCCCAAATTTTGCGATTCCTTAAATGCAATGTAAGAAGCCCAAAAAAATTTGCTAAATGGCCTTAAGGAATCGCAAATTACCACCAACTTCTAGTTAGTGGTAAGTTGCGAATTCCTTGAAAAATGCACATTTTTGCATTTTTCAAAGTGCCATGTGACGCACATACATGCCCTTAGGGCATGTATGTGCGCCACATGTGCACCCATGCATATTTCAGGGGTGCAACAGGGTGTCCTTTGGACACCCCTGCACCCTTGAAATTATTCTCAATTTGCGATTAGCAAATTGCGAATCGCAAATTGAGAATAACTTCTCATTCATTCCTATGGGCCTCCTGGCCCATAGAAATGAATGGAAAAGTATTCCTTAATTGCGAATTCGCAATTTGCGAATTCGCAAGTAATGAATATCAAGAAATCGCTAAAAAATTGCAATTTTCTTGATACATACCAATTAGCGGTTCTGAAATAGCGATTTCTTAAAAATCGCTACTACAGAATCGCTAATTGGTACCTTGATACATATGGCCCTTACTTTCTTACATCTGGCCTGTGCATGTATGTTGTAGTCATCTTCAGAAGCCTCTTTGTCAGGCTAATCTAATTCAGGTTTTTCTTTACTTGCACTCAGAGCCCTTGTCAACACCACATTTTTAGTCGCTGCAAAAACATCAAAAATCTTTTTTTTTTTTTTAAAGTAAATCAAAGCAAAGCTTGACCATTTATATATATATGCATATCATGCAGACTGCTGATGGAAATTAATGCGCTTTCCCTTCAGACGAGTGGATCATGATAGCAGAGTAGTGACGTTCCCGCAATGTCATGTTTCTTTATGCCACTCACCCATGTTAAGTGTCATGTTCCATCAAGTCAAGCCAGATGATAAACATATTATGTGGAAGAGAGAGTGCAGAATGTGCTAATAAAAAATAAATCAGAGTGCGTTTTCGCTTCCGGGCTTACTGAAATTTCTTTTTTTTTGGTTTTATTTTAATAGCGTATGAAGAATTGATAGTGAGCTGGAGCGGGCTACTGAAAGCTTCATCATCAGAGCCCTAATGCAGGTAATTGACATGTATGGGGCTATAAATTGCTTAAAATGATTTAAAACTCGACAGCCGGCACACTGGCTTTGCAGAGTTTATTGATGCTCTTGAAACCAGGGCGAATTAAATAACTTCATGGGATTTAAGATTAAAGCGTTTCAAAGACCTTCAGTGTCACTTGCTAGAGGTCGTTGAAGTCAATGGAAGAGGCAAATGCCTCAGCTTTTTATACGGGGAAAAAAATGAACATTTCAGAAATACAGAAAAAGCAACTTTTTTTTACAGTAATGTTATGGGTCACATACGAGACCCTTGATTAAAAAGCATTGACAAAGTCAATAGGCTATCGGCTATGAAACATTTAGGCTTTGCAAATGCTTTTTTTCTATCCTAGCTAGCTAGCGTTGTAATTGTGTGTGTAACTCTGGTGGTCATCCAGGAACTGCTTTTGGTAAAGTATTAGAGAGTGCAAGAAAATATGGCCTCTGGATGCGCAGGCATCAGCGGCAACAATCTTTCAATTGAATTTGTTCAAATAAAACCAAAAGTGGGTAAATATGGCTGCTCCACGTGGATGTGCATGGGCAAGCACAGGTGGCTGTAATAGAATGGTTAGAACACCATTAGCCATTTTAATATGATCACCGAAAAATAATGACTAACCGGTTGCACAGACTTATCTTTCAGGTAGCAGAGATGAGATTTTTTGTTTTACACAAAGGGGAAGAAACCCAGCTTTGTGAGTGATGGACCAGTGGAGTGGGCAGGCAGAGCAGCCAGCCTACTTTACAGAGTTTTAGGTATGATTGGTGCGGCTGGTGCCGTGGCACCAGGTCCAAGTGGTATCAGGGGCCAGCTAATCCCCATGTCTATTGTACTATTCTTACTAATTTGCATTAGAACCCAGTGGCCACTTGCTCTGACAAACTTTCTTTGGATCTCTGAGAAATGGGCCAGGGGTGAGGGAAATTGCAGCAGAGTAGACACCTTACTTTGGGCATCAGAGAAATTACAGTGCCAAGAATGGGACAAAATAGGAGCGCTTGCTCTTAACAAAGGGCAGAGGAGACATCCCATTTGGCAAGGCAGTATCTATCATCAGTGAAGCAGGTGCAGCAGCGGTGAGGTCCAGGGGTCTGAGGAGTCCACTGTATTACAATTAGGTCTATCTTTAAAAAATTAAATAAAAGTGTATGGGGGCTCCTTTTCCTTACTTACATTAGGACCGAGCGCACCTTTGCTGCAACGAGGTGTGTGTGTGTGTGTGTGTGTTTGGGGGGGACACATAGGGCGATATGTATCAAGCATTTTCGCATTGGCAATGGCCGAAAATCGCAGAATTTCGGTCTTTCCGAATGCGAAAATGCTCATCGGCATGTATGAATGCAAAAGCCATTGAATTTAAGGAATCGCTAAAAATGCAATTCCACTATTTGCGAGAAGTGCCAATCTGCGAATAATTAGCGATATTGTACATTAGCGAATTTTTATTTTGCGAAAATTGCAAATGGAAAATCGCAAATGTAGGAAAACGCAGAAAAATCGCAGATCAGCATAATTAGCAAAAAAAAATTCGCAATGAGATGTATGAAAAAATCGCAATTAGCGATTTTTGAAAATTCGCAAAATACAGAATCGCAATTACCACCAAGTAGGAGCAGGTGGTAACCAGGTGCAAACTATTTAAGCAGCAACAGAATTAAAAAAACTGTTTACCACAATGGCGGGCCTTTACATCATAGCTAGGAGGAAGCGTTTGAGAGCTGCTGCACAGAGGAGGCTACGGCAGGAGAGGATATTCCGTTTGCGCGTCACCATCTCCCAGCGCCTTGAGGAGGAGCTCTACACCCATTACAGGCTTGAGGAAGACAGCATAAATGATTTAATAGCAGAACTCAGACCCTACCTTGAACACCCCACACGCAGGACAAATGCCATCTCCACTGAAATACAGGTCCTGTGTTCATTACACTTGTTGGCCTCTGGAAGTTTTCAGGGGGTGATTGCCTCAGCAGGAGGGGTGTCACAAAGTGCCCTTTCGCGATTCTTCCATGCCTTCCTAGATGCCATGGTTCAGAGGATGCCACATCACATTTACTTCCCCAGCACACCACAGGCAATAGCACAGACAAAGCAGGACTTTTATCAAATTTCGCATTTCCCACACGTGATAAGATGCATAGATGGCACACATGTTGCTATATCCCACCCATCAAGCAATGAATACATCTTCAGAAACCGGAAATGCTACCACTCACTGAACATTCAGGTGGTGTGTGATGCAAAACACATCATTACTGACATCGTAGCAAAGTACACTGGCAGCACACATGATGCATTCATCTTCCGACACAGTGGGATATATCGTAGACTCTCAAGAGGGGAGTTTGGCGAGGGATACCTACTCAGTAAATACCT
Organism: Lissotriton helveticus; assembly: GCF_964261635.1. NCBI lineage: Eukaryota > Metazoa > Chordata > Amphibia > Caudata > Salamandridae > Lissotriton > Lissotriton helveticus. The sequence goes on from NC_136067.1 coordinate 1,192,157,117, forward strand.
TCAGACATAGGGGTCATTACTACCAACCAACATGTGCATGTCACTGGCTAACATATTTTTATCTAACCCACAGGTGACAGTGCTTATGCAGTACGTGATTTCATCTTGACTCCCTACCTCAATTCCAACAATGCAAGTGAACGCAGGTACAACAGGGCACACATTGCTACCAGAGGCACCATCGAACTGACATTTGGGATCCTGAAAAGCAGATTCTGGTGCCTCCATAAAAGTGGAGGTGCACTCCAATACAGCCCCAATATGTGTTGTAAAATAGTGGTGGCTTGTGCCATGCTCCATAATATAGCAACAAGAAAAGGGACACCAGTGGAGCTGAGTGACTCAGGATCCTCTGATGTAGAGGGGCCTGGACCTGGACGTATGGTAGCTGGTAGAGCTGTTGCAGCAGCTGGGAGCCAGAGGCGTGATGAGATTACGCGCAACTATTTCTAGGTAAGGAAAAACAACACAATGCCAAGTCATGTAAGTGTGAATGTTGTTTTTAATCCTTATTAGCAGGATATGTATCAACTGAAAACGTGCAGTAGTCATACAAGATTATAATTAGCACATGTTCCATTCACAGTGCTCATAACAGTAAAGGTGTGACTCACAAGTTAGATAATGCACAGGTTAATGTTCATTTGAAGGTGTAGCCCTATTGGTCCTGCCACTACGGCGTCTCTCTAAGGTTGGCGGTGGGGTGGTGCTGCTCCTAACTGACTGATTATCTTCTTCGCTTGGAGTCAGTACTCCCGACCCTGTTGTGCGTACTTGGCGCAACTCATCCACAGCAGTGGTCACTTGCGTGAGCGCATTTGCTATGTCTTGTGCAGCATGGGTGAATTGCCGCTGCATCTCAATGCTGCGCCTGGCCTGGATGCTACATGTAGCCGCCAGGCGGTTGATGGCCCGGGTGTACCTGTCTTGGCGTTGCCAACCTCTGCGCCTAGCACTACCCTCAGTACGCAATTCATCGCATACGGCCTGTAGGCCATCCTTCATGTCATTCCTGAGTGCACGGAAGCCCTCCCTCACCTCCCTTTGTAAAAGCTTTATGTTTTTTGCCTGCAGGCGCTGAACCTGCAACATGTTGAGTTCCAGTCCTGCATAAACTGATTCCTCGCCTCGCCCTTCAAATATGTTGGCCGTGCGTCGCCTGCGCCTGGCTGCACTTCGTGGGACATGCTGTTCTGTTGCGGGTCCCTGTTGCTCTGGCTGTGTGTCCACATGTGTAACATTTTCGCCACTTTCATCTGTGTCATCTTGAATTGGCGCTAGAGGTCTGACAATGTGTCTCCTTCTTCGTCTGTGAGTGGTCACAGGGCTGTCCTCCCCATCTGTGTTGACATCTTGGCCTGCTTCTCCTGACTCAGTAACTGTCACACTGCATGAGGGCTGTGTTGAAGATGGTGCTGTGGACAGAACAGCACACATTAATTGACTGCACTGACTTGCACTGTATAAATGAAATGTTCACACCTATTACATGTACTTTGGTGTCTTGTTTCACTATCAAGCCAGGCAGAATATATGTTTGACTATTTTAGCTGCAAATGTAAAACTTTGATTTACATGTGACTACATCTCCCATGATGCATTGCTGGGTCTGCCTGTGTGCCTGCTCTGGACTACCTATCTTGTATCTTGACCCTGGCTCACTGCTGGGGGGTGTTGGGGGGGTGTGAAGGGTGTGAGGGCATGGTTCTTACCTTTTCCTGATGCTGGCTGGTCAGAGCTGTCCAAATCAGCCACTCCTCCCACACTCTCTGGTTGCAGGGTCCCCTCCACCAGTTTCTCCAGGGGTGTGGAATCAGAAACAGATGAGGTCCCACAACCTGTTAACCTGGACTGCTCCAGCCTGGCAGCTAGTTTTTCCTTGGAGCGCAGGCGCAGGTCGTACCAGCGCTTTCTGAGGTCCTCCACACTCCGGGGTGTCACACCCACAGCATTCACCTTGTGCTGTATTTCTTCCCAGATCCTCCTTTTGCGACTCTCTGGCTCCTCCCTGGATTTCCTTCCAAAAAGTAATTCATGGTTTGACACCATTTCATGGATCAGAGCCTCCAATTCAGCCTCAGAAAACTTTTGTTTTCTTTTCCTTGAGCTTTCACTCTCCTGCTGCTGGGATTCCTGCCTGGGCGTGGCTCCACTCTCAGCCATGTTTCTCCAGGTGCACACTGCACTGTTCCAAACACACCTTCACTCTGCCTCTGAATCTGGAAGTCAGGTGCAGCATGGGTAGTCAATCACTTCCTGGTTGTGATGTCATCATGCTGCACCAGAGTTCCTGATTGGATCAGTCTAGAAAATCGCAATTTTGCGATTTATCGCACATTTTTGCGAATTTTCGCACAAACTGCAATTTTCCATAGCGATTTCGCATATTATGCGATTTCTACATGTTAAGGATTCGCATTTGGGGAAATCGCTAATAAATAGCGATTTTTAAGAAATCGAATCGCTATTTAATAGCGATTTCTTTCATACATACCGAATTGCGATTCTGAATGTGCGATTCGGTACATTTCGCAGATTCAGAATCCCAATTCTGTACTTTCATACATATCGCCCATAGGAGCTAAAGTTTTCTAAAAAGTATTATATGTGGCCTAATGGTGAGAGCTCCTGTTTTTGGTAACAGCTGCTATCTATGGAACAGGGGAACCTGATTCAAGTACCAGTGTTCACTCAACATCATGTGATTTTTAGCAAAACAATTAATTGTTCTGAGTCTTAAAAATAATCTCACCTTGTGTAATGTAATTGGAGGAGATTTCTTGTTGCTCACGGTCACGGTTATCATTACTGCAGCAGGTGCATTAAGACCGAGGTGCGTGACAAGCTCACAACACCTAAATTAAGGAGTTTTTTGGGTAAATTTATGTTTTTGTTTGATGACTTTGCTATTTTATAAGTCTCATATTTATTGTGGATTATATGGCATAGAAAAGATCTCCCTGAAATCATCTCATGAGCACTGTGCCCTGTGCTGAGCCATGACCCTCCCCCAATTCTTGTCATAAAGGTTTGGTGGGGGCCCTGACTTCAAACCATTTTATTTGGGGGCTTAAAACAAAAAAGTTTGAAGCGCTCTGTTGTAGAGGGAAGGAGCTGGGAATAAATGAGTTTGGAACAGCGAAGGAGCAGGAAAAAAGAGAGAGAGATATGTGTTCCTCCCATGCACTGCAATGCAAGTTCTGATGTTAGCAATGGACAAATTCATCATCCAGTAAACATTTGGTGAGACCCATATATTGCTGAGAGCCACAAACAAAAGAATAAAGCAAAAGTTAATGAATCAAGAGCAGAGAAGTGAGATAAGCAAAAAAGCTATCCAGTCATGAGCTATGGGCTAAACCAAAGTCCATTCTCGGTGTATGTAATGTGTTAGAAACAGGGCTAAGGTTGGAGCTCCTCCCCTATGTCGAAGTCCTTCCGTGTTCGTGCCTGCCACACCACCATGAGAGTGAGAGGAGCAGGAAGGAAGGTGAGAGACACCACGCAACCCACTGGGAACACTTGTTCAGACTGCCGCAGATACCGCAGATTGCTCCGGTCAGATCCGGTTATTCCTTTTGCCGGAGACTCCCTCTACGAGAGGCCCATGTTGGTTTTCTCGGCTCCAGATACTGCTGGTCATCGCAGCCACTCAGCACAATCAGCCAGCCAGTGCAGCCGGTACATCATTCTCTCCCCCACTAACGTCACTGCACCTGGTCGATCCTTGGAGGTGGATTGAAACGGGTGTGCAGCAGGGCGGTCCAGTGTATGCTCTTGCAGGCACAATGGCCGCATTGGTTGAGTAGTCATAGGCAGAAAAGGACGGTCCATGCTGAACAGGCCATACCCCCCCACTGATTGCCTGATTGTTCTGGACTGATCTGGACTGGTTCCATTCTTTTTAACCCCACTCAGCCTCAACTTTGAATTTTAGCCCAATCCACCTCAATCTACCTCCAAACCTCTCCTAAAGCTTCTCAATGAGACCTTTAGCAGCTACCACGACACTGCCTGACGATATTGGATAATGGTCATGTTGGTTATTGCAATGGATATTGTCTTTAGCTGTGTCATTGATGTGTGGTGGAGGCAGCGGTCTATGATCTGGGGGAGGAAGTAAGTGGATCTCATGTGATTAATACCTGAATGCCGTTGTGCTTACCACCTCTCCTACCATTGTGCTTGTTGTGACTTTGGCTTCCACTATGCTGCTATTGGTTTATGGTTGCTGCCATTGCTCATTGGTACGTATTGGCTTTGGAATTGAAACCTTCAAAGCTACAGGTTTGTTTAACAATCAAAATTGCCACTCCCTCTGCCACTGTTACTACACCACACGGGGTAGGGTGCGACACCAACACCAACACAGCTATTATCTCATAACTTGGATCCTAAGATTTTGAAAACACCAGCTCGCCAAAGACTCCACTGAGTTTTCAAGTACATCAGAAGAAAGCAGGGGTGTATAATTTTTACGTAAGGAATGGGAAAACATAAAACACAGACAAACACCCGTACATCCATAACTGCTTCCACAATACCCAAACCCTCTACAATCACAACCATGGATGCGTTTTTGACACGAGCAGTGGACATTATAAATAAAGAGATCATATTGGCATAGAGGCGCCTCTCCCTCTCCTCCCAAACTTCAGCCTAGTCCCTCAAACAAAGACATAGACTGGGGGTTCGACTGGATCGGTGAAGGGAGAGGGGAGGATCATGAGATCCCTGATACTCCCCGACACCACCCGCAGGTGATCCTGCCGGAGCCTGAAATCACAGTAGTCACTCCTGTAACACAAGGTGCGGCTGGAAAAAGAAAGACAGGAACCCGTATCTAAATCTAAGCGCCCCGCGGTCGCAATTATCCAGTCTGAAAAAAAAAGACTCCCTGGAGATGGTATAGGGAAAGTCTGCCCGCACACTGCACCATCTCCATGAAACAGTCACCCCTGCTCTAGACTCTTAACTGAAACCCATCTTGGACCCTCTCATGGCCATAGAGTTGATGCTAAGGAAATTAACTCAAGTGGTTTCACGCAAGGAAACCAGTGCCGTCTCTCGGCTACCATTGGTTCCCTCTCCTGCACCAGGACAAACCCTATGGGGAAATTCAAGGGAGACATCGAGGGGGTTCCATACCCGCCAGCAGGGCTTCCCCCCACTTTATCCACCACCACCAGCAAAATGGAAATTCATGCAAGGTCACACCAAACAGTGGGATTTTTGGATATTAATACTGCATGTGTGAATTCTTGTAGTGGTAATAGCTCTAAATCCCTGAGGAACCGCCCCTCAAAGTCAAGAGGGCCTCCTGTTCCTCTAAGAAGTACAAATAGCAGGGAGACAAGGTCCTTAACTGTGGAATGTATAAGTGATCCATGATATGTAAAAGAAATGTTCAGTATATCAAACTATAGACTCCTAAAGGAACAGATGTAAAGTCATTATACAAGTAATGTGGAACCTGTGCCTGACCGTTAAATAAATAAAAGCAACAAAAAAAAAAGAAGTGATCCAAATCATATCTGTCCCTACATTCCACTAGAGTGCACTCCTTACATTATTGTGCTGGAAAATGTTCCCAAAATTGAGCACACACAACCCGAATCACATGCCTCTCTAATTGATAAAATGACGTACTGGATGCAGAAACACTCTATATGGAATTGTGAGTTATCAAATGACATTATCACAACCAGAAGGATCTCTTGGGTTGGCCTATCACCTAAATCTTTGCAGGGTGACTGTGTGATAGTTAATTTTAGAAGGCCAAGTGTAGTTCGTTCCTTTCTATACTCTCTCAGCCATACCATCTCCTCCTCTGAGGGCATTAACCCCTTCACTGCGGCGGCTATTCCGCCGCAGTGCTAAGGGGGCAGGGCGGCCGCGCGGCGGCCGCATGCTGGTGACGGAACCGCTGCGTCATCAGTCGCGGTTGGGCTGTGCTCATGACGGAGCGGTTCCGTCATGGCCCCGCCCGCTCAATAGAACGCCCAGCGCAGGCGCGGAATCTGCGCCGCGCAGGCCCGGCGGCAGGGCCATGACAGAACCGCTCCGTCATCAGCACAGTGCCACCGCAGCTGATGACGGAGCGGTTCCATCATCAGCATGCAAAGGGTTAAAGCACTTCCCCTAGGTTTCTTCTATCGCTCTGAGGCTCGTGGATGCCTGGTCAATGCCCACAACAATCCCAAACCAGATATCGCCAGGAACAGTTTGGCATCCCAACACCCTCATTTTAACCACTATTTAGCTTTATTTAATAGGCATGATGTGTTGTCCCCTTTAGAGCAATTGGTCTGACTACCCCACCGGGCACCCTCAATTTCAGCCATACCTAACAACTCAAAAACTGCAGTATCTAACCCATGTGGCATCAATGACCTCCCTGCGGGGGCCGAGTCTCTGAGCTTATTCCCGTGGAATGTGGCTGGGCCTGCGCACTAAACAGGAGGCTCCTGAGTGGGTGAATGTAGTTGACCACCTGGCACATTTAAATGCGATTGTCACTTACCACACTGCAGCCACCCTTTTGAAGTCATGCCGAGCTAAAGGAGGCCTAGTTACTTTCATGTATGTTTCCTTGACTGATTACATAGTATATGAGAAGACCAACACACCTTTCCACCAAATCGACTATAGCATGTTACAACACATGCTATAACATCGCGTACTATTACAACGCGGTCGTTACAACAACCGCGTTGTTAGTATGCGATGCATTTACATCCAAGTTATTACAACGACTTGCACTAGGGGGCGCGTTGGATTTGGGAATACTATTCCTACTCCAGTTTGTGCAACAGTAGGGAAGGTTTTGGAATTTATTTCCAATACCTGAGCGCCCCCTAGTGCAACTCATTGTAATGACTTGCAATGTAATTGCATACCGTACTAACAACAAGCTCGTTGTAATAACCTGGTTGTAATGGTAGCGCGATGCAATGACAGCGTTTTAAATGCTGTTTCCCACCATATCCTTTTGATTACTTTGCAGAAGCCATTTGATTTGGTACATGTACATTTTTATTACAATGTATTTGATCATGGGGAACCTAAAGTCATGGACAGTATAGAGGATACCCTGCATACAATTTTAAGTGATCCCATAAAGGAGGTATTAATTATTTGGGTAGGTGACTTCAACATCGAAATGTTTACTTTTGGAGTATCTACCATATTCAGAGTCAGTAATGAATTTAATCAGCCCCTCACACATTTTTAACACAACCCTTATGGTGACTCACTAAACAGAGTGATCCTTGCAAATCATTTAAACTCTGTCTCAGAATACTGTACACAGTGCTTATTAAAGCACCTGACATACATGGTCCCCAGTTCAAACTCCACAATAATTGATAATGATATAATTTTAAAGGAGCTGACATTAGTGCTCATGACATGTAAAGTTGTGGCCTCATGTATATGTGACCACAATCCACATACACTGGAGCTTAAGATATCCCTGCATAAGGGCATGTTGAACATTCCTCAACCCCGAAGAGAGCACAGCAGTAATAAAGGTCTATCTATCAAATGAGAGAACATAGAAGCATGCCATAAAGATCTCCTTATGAACAACCAAGTAGTGATAGACAGGATCCTCCAACCATATACAAACCCAACAGAAGTAATAACTGCATCTACTAGGCTCATCAATTATCTGGCAGACAGATTAACCAAGGGTGCAGCAACATTTAGTCACAATCCAAAGTGGTTTGATGGAACCTGCTCTAAAGCCCATGGATTTCTTAAAGCTTGCATTGAGCAAACACCCACAAGACCAAACAAGTATAATCCAGGCTAGGAAAATATACAGAGAAGCAACCCAAAAAAAGCATGACATAAAGGAAAAAGCCTGGGAGGATCTTAGAAGGCCAAGTGAGAGGAAAGACTCTTGAGTTTCATGGTAGGCAGTCAACTACCTAAACCCTTTGGGTGAGGACCTTAAAACAATGGATTGTGTTATCCCAAGCAAAGACTGGGAGGCCTATTTCTCCAAAGTCTTCAGCCCAAAAGAGAAGACTGAATGCAAGCCCTAAGGATAATAGTTATTTGTGATTCAACTGCTACCCTTGAATTAAGTATTTCAATAAAAGTGGCAGATGTAATTTTAACCATAGAGAGTAGCCCTGACAGAAACCCCTCGGACCTTTTTAAAACTTTCCCACAGTTTTGGGCACCCTTAATAAAAAGTGTTATAACAAGTACGATTACAGGCCCCCAGGTTAAGACCTGGCAAGAGGCTATTATCGTCCCTATTTTCAAAAAAAGGAGACATAAGCCAACCTCACTGCTACTGCCCGATATCGCTCCTAGAGAGCAAAGTTAAGATACTACGAAGAGTGTTATTTGCCAAATTGGAAACATGGGTATAGCATCATGTGGGCTCTCAGATCTACAGTTTGGGTTCCGCCCAAACCTGGACACTGTTGAACAATTCCTAAATCTCCCCCTGATTGTCACAAAGAAACACGAAGGTCAAAAAGGGATTTGGTCATCTTGTATTCATGAACCTAACATACGCCTTTGATTTTTTTTTTATTGAACATTCTATTTGATTTTTATCACTTACATACAGGTAGCAGATTAATAAAATAAGGTGATACAGCATCATGACACAGAATAATCTCATATGCAATTACAACTTATGGATTTGCTAATAGTGGTATCCTCGGTGTGAGGGTTATTATGCTACTATCGAGCATTGTGGTGCTGGGGTTGCTGCATTATGTTGGTTGTGCTCTATTGCAAGCCCCTGTCTGTCTCATCATATTGACCTTACATATGGAATTGAACGATTAGTGCGAGATGTACGGGGTGACTAACTCGTATTAAACATGGGTAGTCAGGTGTTAACTGTGGGTACGCTAGATGAGAGGTACAAGAGAGGATGATATAGATGGTGGAGCTGGGTGAGTGGGTTTGAGTCCTTAGAGGAAACTGGTGTAGCCTGTATATTTTACGTCTAGGCCTCACTGAAGGCTATGTAGGGTGGTACTCTAGCTAGACTCTGTCGCAGGGATCCTGTTCTCCTACAAAACTGTGCATAGAGACTTGGAACCTCAGTGAGTTAGGGTGTGCCAAAACTCACCTTAGTACCCAAAATCCCCTTACCTGACTAACTACAGTGTCTCATTGGTCATTACAAACTCCCAATACTTAAACAAACTAGAACATGGACTTAGATTACCTCAGATAACGTGGAACACATGAACACTCTTTCGTTATACAATCATTTCAATTCAAAACGAGGAGTAAATGAGGACGCAAGCATATTTGAAATGTTTATTTACTAATGCAGGGTTCTCAAGCGCAGTATCTTAGATAATACCAGCAAACATATTATAAGAAGCAAAGTAATCAGCATAGTTACTAGTCCATAGAATCCAAAAGGTGACAACATGCTAAAATGCTGAAATTAATCGGGTTTAACAACACCTAATTCTCACCCTCCCTAACTAGCATATTATATTATATCTAAGAAGGTCTCATTGGGTTTTAGCAGGGCGGCCCCATACCTCAAGATCCTAGTGGTAAGGGATCACATCATCTTCCACCAGCTCTCTGCATGCGAAGCACCATCAAGTGTGTGTGGGTGCGCTGCGTGAAGCAATATACAAACGTGCCTAAAGCCAGAATTTGGCTGCCGCTGCATGTATGTTATGTATAGGAAGGTGCGAAGATCAGACCTCACAACAACCACTGTGTCGAGTTATCCTTGAAGGCTTCAGCACTCACTCTACAGACACAGTTCACTAAGCAAAGCTGATATCAGAGTAATAACATATTATTCTCGTGTGAATCAAAGCGCTCTACTAGGCTCAAAGCTAAAACAACAGTTTATGTGTCGTGTGCAAAAGCAACAGAAAGGAAAAATGGCGTTTAAACTTCTAATAAGCTCATGCCAACTTAATGCAGCATATAGGCAAAGCATATCTATATGACATCCCCCCATGATCCGAGCACGGATAAGACAAGATAAGATAAGGGGCTCATCTTTGAAGGGCAGAGTTTAAGAACGATAGTCAGTTCAAATTTGAGGAAGTGAGAAAACATAATTTCGTCACTCAAAAAAACAAAATCTCATCATCTTGACAATTGAACAAAGTCAATAGGTCTGGGACATGAACAATTTAAATATAATTCCCGAACAAAAATCGAAAAAAGTTCAATGTCATCAAAGTCAATAGGTCTGGGACATGAAAATGTAGTCATAATTTCAAAAAAGAAAATCGAAAAAAGTTCAATGTTAATAAAGGCCTCGATTGGTCTCAGCCCAGGACTGAATATGCAAAATAAGCAGCAACAGCTTCCAAAAGGAAGTCACTGTTATCATCCGAAAACAATTCAGCCATCCAATCTAATAGCGGGAAAGAACATTCATGATCTTCAATTACCGGAGCCTCTAGCACCATCAGAGGACAACTCGGTGGGTTCTCAATGAAGCTGTATGCCAAGAAATCTTGCGCCGCTGCAAATACATTCCAACGACCCAGTACTCCATGCATCGCTGCCAAGGCCATAATCCTTTTGTCGGAACAAAGCAACTCGTGAGCAACTAAGGGACTCATGAGATGATTAAAATCCACGTCAGGAGAAACCATCTTGCAGAGACACAAATCCAGGGCCCAATCGAAATCGCAGCTCAGGCAATGAAAGACAGGCTGGACACATGTAAAATAGGAAAATCAAAACGATAATCCATATGCTGCACTTAAGGTGGCGAGCGGCAGCGGGCCATAGTATTCAAGCATCCTGTTTTGAAACAGTGCCAGGCGGGACTGAGCGTCTTGAAACACAGGACGGGCATCCATTTTTACCAAAACAAAATACCACCAGAATGCCTGCAGCCAACGCCAGGAAAACAGGAAACCCACCAAACAGGCTCGAAAAGATTGAATGAAGGAAGAAAGCAGGAATGACTCCAAATATCTTTTCAAATGAAGTCACAAGACCACTGCTAACTATTTTAAAAAAAGTTGCGAGGCCCGATGTGGAGGACGTGTTAAAGATTGTATGAATCAGTTCACTGAAATGCAATGGTAGGTCAGTATTTAATAAAGCTTGTACCTCTCTGCGGGTGTTGGCTGTGTGAAGGACAAATGTTTCATGAGCTGAAGTCAGGGCAACTTCTTTTTTTTGACAATAGGGCTCTTATTCTACTCATTCCATTGAACTCTGCCTTCAAGGTTGGAATTCGCGGCCAGATGGAAACATCCGAGTTCCTATGCGGAGGAGGATACAAAACATTTTTACAGCAAACCACGCGTTCACTGACTGTAACCACATAAGCGATGCCTTTTATTAACCCACAACAATCTTCATTATTTAAAAGTAAATAGCTGCCGTTTGCCAGTAATGTGAAAGTGGGGACGATTGCGGGAACAGGAGTACCTTTCAAAACACAGGCTAAATTAGGTTGTTCTTGGTTGCAAGAACTGTGCAATTGGATATGTCTACACATTAATGAGTGATCAGGCGTTTCTGTGCACTCCTCACCTTTGAGATAAACTTCCCTCCCTTCTCTAAGGCATCTGTATGTAAAAGGGAGCGACCAGGCTTCATGGAGGTATGAACTACCCAGTGGTTCATATATACCAATGGCAAAATATTTCATACAATTTGTAAATTTAAATAAAGCAAACGGTAACGTAATTAAACCGTGGATAAGCCACTTCGCAGCCGTGTCCTCTGCCACAGAGAATGGCAAAGACTCCAACTTTTCAATGTGTAACATGGAAAAAGATGCATCTCTCATTGAAAGCAAACGCTGCTTGTCAGTCAAATTAAAAGGGGCAAAGAGAGAGGAGACATTCATGTAGTTCCAAGGCACCTTTCCGGCCTTAAGTGTCTGCAGGGTCCATGCAAACTGCATAATGGAACACAATTGATTCTGACCATGGTATAACACAGACACTTCATTTTGCACAATATCAACAACAGACAATACAATATTATCCAATGTGTAAATGCGGGAAGAAAGCGTGTTAATGCTATTATCTACAACTGCAAGCGCTTTCTCCAAGTTAGCTTGATCGATAGCCCTTGGGCGGGTAGCCGCCTCAATCTGTGATGTTTTCCAGATTTCATTATAAACCGCATATATCCATCTTTTTGATCTACCACTAGCCGGGCCTTTTATAAAATCATTCAAATCAACATCACCCGTCAGTTTAGATAGATGCAGTTTAACTGATGCCAAGGTAGAATGTTGGAGCCAATTCTGACATAATTTGCCTATTGAATAAGTGGTGACAGAATGGTCATTCTCAAAACGGGGATCGGTCCTGATTTGTTTGAAGCCATCAGCTAAACCCAGAAAACGATGTTGGCACGAATCAGCACCTCTGTGCCACACCAGCCAACCATTAGGATCCAAACTGGATATGTTAAAGGACGAGTTTTGCAACAGAGTTTGCAATTCCCTAATGGAAAATTTTGTAAAATTACCCCAACCTGAATATTCTTCTAAATCAGGGATGGAAGTAGTATTCAATTTTTTAGAAGAAGCCAATCCAAAGCATGTTGTTTGAGAAATGGTAGAGTTCAAAAATAACATATGATTTGGGATTTGATTTGATTTGATTTATCCATTTGTACAGCGCTCGAATGCCCGAAGGCGTCTTGGCGCTATGACAGACTATTGAGACAGGCAGCTAGAGCTATACAGTGAACAGCCAAGTTTTGACTGCCTTTCTGAAGGACCCCAAAGATGGACTGTTTTTTATAAAAAGAGGCAACCAGTTCCAGGTTCGTGCTGTGTGCACCAGGAAACTTCTTCCACCCCAACTGGCTCGTCTAAATTTCAGGACCCTGATGAGTTTCAGTTGGCTGGATCTGAGAAGTCTGGCCGGTTCATACGGTTTTAGGTGGGACTTCAGGAATTGTGATCCTATTCCCTGAAGTGCCTTGTAGGCTAGGCACAGTGATTTGAATTGCACCCTTTTTGCAATTGGAAGCCAGTGTAAGGTTTCTAATTTCTGGCCAATTGGCTCGAATTTAGGTGTGCCGAGCACCAGACTAGCGGCTGTGTTCTGCAGGCGTTGTAGTTTGGCTAGGATCTTCACTCTAGCCCCGGCGTACAAACCATTCCCGTAGTCCAGTTTTGACAAAGCTAAAGCTGTCACCACTGTCTTGCGAGAATCCTCTGGTAGGTATGGCAGTATTTTTTTTAGCATCTTTAGGATGAACCAGACTGTTGAGGCCAGTTTGCTGGCTTGGGCGTCAAATGAAAGACTGGTATCCAGAGTAATGCACAAATTCTTCACTTTTTCTAACGCATCTGGACACCTGCCCAGGTTATTAGGCCACCATGCCGGGGACCAGACATTTGCATCGCCCCCCGTATCATCACTTCGCTCTTGTCCCCATTAAGCTTTAGGCAATTCTTCTGCATCCACTGGCTGACCTGTGACATACATAGTTAAAATTTTTCTGCCATCTCCTTCACATCCTTGCTGATGGACACCACAATTTGGGTGTCGTCGGCGTAGGACACTGGAATGAAGCCACATCCCCTTATAATTTCTGCTAAAGGGGCAACATATAAATTAAAAAGGGTGGGGCTCAAAGAGGACCCCTGAGGAACCCCACATGGTGAGCTGAATAATTTGGATTTTGCCTCTCCTAATTCCACCGAGAAAGTTCTGTTGCCTAGGTAGGAGGCGAGGAGGGCACATGAGGAGTCAGGAACTTTTGCTGCTCTCAGACGGGTCAAGAGAATCTCATGGCTGACCGTGTCGAAGGCCGCCGATAGGACTAATAGCACCAAGGCGGCCTTCCCTCCGTTATCCAGCACCCTCCTGAGTTCTTCCACCGCTGTAAGTAGAGCCGTTTCCGTTCCGTGTTCCTCCCGAAAACCGAACTGAGAATGGTCCAGCCAGTTACCATCCGTCAGATAGCGAGACAATTGTTTGTTTAACAGTTTCTCAAGAATTTTTGCAGCGAAAGGATTCCTGGCTATAGGTCTATAATTGCCTGGTTCCTCGCAATCCAGATTCGATTTTTTTAATAGTGGCATATTTGATATAATTTTCCAGTCGTCTGGGAAAGTATTGGTTCTTAAAATTTGTGCAAATAATTTTTCCAGTAACAAGCTCAGCTGCTCTGGGCAGAGCTGCATTACTTTAGGCGGACAGGGGTCCATTGAACTGCCTGAACTAGTGGTCAACACCTCCTGCCGAATTTGATCTGCTGTAGGTGGGATAAATTGGAACAGTATGGATTGGGCTGATTGTTCCGCCAAATTTAGATTTAATGGGTGTGAAAGAGCATGGGCTGAGTTATCTGGGTGGTGAATTTTGAAGGAATCATAAACTGAGGATACCTTGTTAACAAAAAATTCACCCAATGAGTTACAGAAGTCTGATGACATTGCCTCCAAACTATTATTGTCAATTTTTGATATTTTTTTTACAGTGGCAAAGAGGGCTTTACTAGAGTTTTTTGACTCATTAATTTTTAGCACAAAGTATTTGCTTTTTTCTGTAATTATCAATTTTTTATAGCTGGCTAGGACCGCTTTATATTCTTCTTTGAGCTTGGTGTTGTAGTTAGTTCTCCACTTTTTCTCAGCCCTTCTGCACGTCTGTTTTTGTGCCTTCAGTGCTTCTGAGAACCATGGCTGTGACGGAGTTTTCCTTTTGAGAGTAGCTCTTCTTTGTGGAACTGCAACCTGAACTGCAGCATCTATCCACCCATTAAATTGTTTACAGGCTGTATGGCTGTCCACATCAAGATCTGGGTAGGATGTACAGAGCTTGTCAAGAAGAATCTGTGGATTGACTTTTGACCAGTCTGGATAGGTGGTATTCTTAAGAATTTCAACGGGCCTCCCCGTGTCTTCTTTAATTTCCAATGAGAAAAAGACCAACTTGTGGTCTGACCAGGGGACCGGGAGAGTGCCTATTTTGCTTATGCCCTGACATGAGGTAAAAATACCATCTAAGGAATGGCCAGCACAGTGGGTGTCTAGATATATCTTTTGGTCCAAGGAAAAGTTTGCCAGAGCATCCTTGAATGAGGCTACCTTGGGATCGGAAGTTTTCTCCAAGTGTAGGTTAAAATCTCCTAGAATTGTGTAATCAGGACCTGTCACACAAGATTCTAAGAACGGACTTAGTAGCTCAATCAGAGGCATTTTGGCACTAGGTGGTCTATAGATTAATAGGCCATTAAACGTGTAGTTGTTTGTGATCTTGATCTGAAAGATCAGTGTTTCACAATCTGGGTTACTACCTTTTTCTGAACTCTTGATCCTAAGCCCCTCTCTTGCTATAATTGCTAAACCTCCCCCGCGTTTCTTTTTCCTGTCCGCTCTATAAATGGAGAAGCCCTCGGGGATAGCCAGGGTCAGATCAGCGTCGGAGGCTTCATCTGCCCAGGTTTCCGTTACAAACAGTAGGTCAAGGTTTTGGCTTTCAATCAGTTCCGCTGTGTGAGAATTATTTTTAACCAGCGACCTGACATTGAGTAGACCTGCCTTGATGATGGTGAGTCTATAAACTGGTATCTTGGACTGGTTTTGGGGCAGGTTTGGGTCCCCGATAGATGAGAACGCAAAAGCGCGCGAGCAAGACGGACAGTTTTTACCTTCATTCTGTAGCTCGATAGTGGGGCATGAAGCTCTGGGTCTTAGCGATAGGATTTCCTGTCTGGAGTAACTCAGCTGCCCCCTATCGTGAAGATTTCGGCCAGGGAATATGGCCCTGGGCCCGGTCCCGGCGCGGACGGGTGTAGACGGGCTTGCCTTAGGCGCGCCTTTGGCGCGCCCGCTGCGCGGCCGAGAGTATGATGTCATTTTATGCTGACAGGGGGTGGAATCGTCCGGCCAACTGCACCGTCAACCAGCACCTTCCCTAAGATGGCGTCCAAAACTAGCAATCAGTTTCCCCTCCCAGCACCTGATCGGCTGCAGAGGGCAAGGCCACTAAATGAATGGGGAAGGGTAAGTGGGATGTGCAAAATCGAGCAATGTGAGCAATATTAAAACAATTTTTTTTTAAAACTAGCTGTGAGCTGCTCCCGGCTTCCGCCTCAGGAGACAAGCGCTCATTCACTGATGTGCGCTGCTGGCGCCTTAAGTACTGACCGGGGGGGGGAGGTCTCCGGCCAACTGCACCGTCAACCAGCACCTTCCCTAAGATGGCGTCAAAAACTAGCAATCAGTTTCCCCTCCCAGTGCCTGATCGGCTGCCAAATCGAGCAATGAGAGCAATATTAAAACAATTTTTTTTAAAAACGAGCTGTGAGCTGCTCCCGGCTTCCGCCTCAGGAGACAAGGGATGAGACATGCACGGTGCAAAGCCTCAGTGCCTTGCACCTTCAAATTTTTAGAACCCCAAATTGATTTACGGTCAATTGCTTCCTTCCACAACTCGTAGCCTCCAACAGCTAGCTGGTCTAGGAAGGACTTCAAATACAATAACTTAGTATCGGTAAGTCTAACCTTGGACATGGATTTTTCTGTCATTTCAAAATAAAATGAAGCGGGATTGGACTGATTAAAGTCGGTAAAATAAGTGTACTTTTTCAAACATGTATTTGAACTGCCTTGTAAAGGAGCTGGGCAATGATCCCACTGTGTATAATTTACAGTATTCCTCCTGGAACTAGTCTTGTGTAAGACGTGGTTGCCAAAATGTTGGAAGCAAAATAAATCACCATAATTAGCAGAATCTAAATATAAATCTTCATCATCAAATGCAGCATAATATTTCAAATCAGAAAACAATGCCTCCACGGCCTGAACATCCCAATCATCAGAACGTATGTTTTGTTTTACCACATCCTCCATGTTTACTCTAAGCACATTAGGGACATTAATAACCTCAGTTGGGCCATGGATTTGAAATTTAACTGCATCCCACACAATCCCATCTAAGACAGGCCAAGCAGTGATATTAACAAACACCAAGTCTCTCTTCAGTCTGTGGGCAGAATGTGAGGAGGAAAGGGGTGCCAATGTTCCATTCAGATGTCGAATGCATGTTCTCTCTTCGACAGTCTCCATTGACGATACGGAAAAAATAAAACACAAAACCAATTGACATAAAAAGATAAATTGAAAAAAGTACCAACCAAACATATGTCCAAGGTGGAATTAAAAAATGTTTTTTAAATAAACTTGTATATACTGCAATTCAAGAGGGCTTTCCTGAAGTGTGCGAGACAGTGTCAAATGAAAATCTGGATTCTGTGGCCAAACGTGTTTGCAAATCAGGCATCGATAAGTCAGTTGGGTAAGTGTAGTCAATTTCATCAACATTAGTACCAGGCAATGTACTCAATAAAGGACTGGAAATTGTAGGCATCTCAATGGCCACCTCTGGCTCAGGATTAGAAGCAGTTGCCAAAACAGAATTTCTCACAATCGAAGGACAGGAGACTGCCGGTGTCACACTAAGAAGAATCGGCCACTCTGTGTATCTTGACATTGTCAATTGAGATAAACCTGTTTTCCTTACGACCTGGAAGTGGTGGTAAAATGACTGTTCTTGTGCCCTTCACACCAAGCACAGGAACCGGAGCTCGGTAGGAGGGACCAAATTCTTTCTTGTTCTCGATCTTCTCCCGGACCAGTTCTCCAACTTGGGGTAGCCAGCCAACTACCGGGATCTGCAACGCATCATCCGAAGTGGAGGGCAAATGTTCCTTTACAAGACTGTTTCTTGTCTCTTGTAGAGTCTGTAAAACATTGCAATGTTCATCTATCTCAAAGGAGGCAGCGCTAGCCACCGAGTCTAGACCGTCAAGGTCCGGCACATACATCTTGATACCAAAGAGCATTTCGTATGGGGTCCGCCCACCCAGAGACCTTCTAGGGAGATTATTAAGAGCACGCTGGACGCCATTGAGATGGGCCAGCCAGTTCCTGCCAGTGCCTATAACTCGAGCTGTCAATGATTGCTTTAAGTCACGGTTCATTAGTTCCACTACACTATTACCCTCAGGTCTGTATGGAGACGAAAACTTGACTTGGACCATCATCGACATCATGGCATCCTTATACGCCGTAGAGGCGAAAGCCGGACCCTGATCCGAATGGAAGGTACCACAGGCAAAAATCCCTACAAAGATGCGCAAATCTCTTATGACAGTCCGTGAATCAGCGCTGTGGTGGGGCCAGACCCAAACAAAGCGTGTGCATGAATCAATTGCGACTAAGATGTACTTATATGCAGTATCAGAAGAAAAAGGACCGCAGTGATCTAAATAAACGCATCCTAGTGGCTTATTAGATATGTACAACTGTGTCTGGGGCGGACGCGCAGCAGTCGAAGGCTTAATCTGCTGGCAAATGTCACATTGAAGGACATAATCGAGCGTCTGTTTGAACAGTCCCCGCCACCAGAAACTCGGTTGTAATTGAGATACAGTGGCTGAAACGCCCGCATGCGTAGACGCAACACCTTCATGTGCTGCTGTGATCAATGTATTTCTGCGGTCCGAGTTGGGAATTAACCTCTCCCCAACTTCAGGAATTTTCACATAAGGAACCTTATTGGGACTTAAGTGGTATGTGTACTTCGAAGGGAACGCCGTAGGATATTTACCTCCCTTCTCAGTGGCAGCAACAGCCGCCAAGATATCATCATCAATCTTACTTTTGGACCTTGTAACTGCTGCAACTAAATATGTCGATACTGCAGATTTCGCTGCCTCATCAGCAAACGAGTTGCCAACAGCGTGTACTCCCACACGCTGATGACCTAGAGTGTGAATTACAAACACGAGCGGCAACTGCTCTCTAAGCTCAGCCACCCGGACCCAGATCATTTTATGTTTTATTGTGCTACCCTTGGAATCACGAAAATCATTCTGAATCCAAAAGAACAACAGCCTGATTCATGAAACGAAAATCGGCTCGCAAAGGGCCAGATTCTGAGAATCTGGCCCTTTCCGAGCGCAATTATTGCATTTGGGATTCATCATCCCAAATGCAATAATCGCTATTACAGAATTCGCTATTGTGCGAGGAATTGCATTTAAGGAATCTCTATTAGAGATTCCTTAAATGCAATTCATCAACCAATTTTAAATTGCTAATTCGCAATTTCGGGCCGCTATTTACCGAGAGGTCAGACCTCTCGGTAAATAGCAAAAACTTAGAAAAATGCTTTTAAAAGCATTTTTCTAAGTTGCATGTTGCACACACACATGTCCTTTGGACATGTGTGTGTGCAACACCTGTTCCAATTTGCATTTAAGGGGTGCTACAGGGTGTCCTTTGGACACCCCTGGCACCCTTTAAATCGCTATCTTATTTGCGAGTAGCAAATTGCTACTCGCAAATAAGGAATACTCCCCATTCATTCCTATGGGCCTTTTGGCCCATAGGAATGAATGGGGAGTTATTCCTTATTTGCGAGTAGCAATTTGCTACTCGCACATAAGGAATGTGTAGGAATCGCTATTTATTTAACAATTCCTACATGAATACCGTTTTGCGAGTCTCTAATAGCGATTCCTTATGAATCTCTATTAGAGACTCGCAAAACGGTACCTTGATGAATCAGGCTGCAAGTTCTCATTGTAAGACTGGACACAATAGTAGGAATCACTCACAATAAGTGTCGTCACACTAGGATCTGCGTACTCCAATGCAAGCATCAGAGCACGAAGCTCTGCCAACTGTGCGGTGCAGTCCCCTAGAGTCTGCGTGTGCACGACTCTGGACTTGAACTCATCGTTCACCATGGCACCGACCACAATGGCGCAAGCGGAAACGTAGGCGTGTTTAGAGCCATGCGCAACCTGCGCCGAGCCATCAGTGTAAATGATGCAATGGAAATCCTCCAAAGGCCGCATAGCTAAAGGAGCCGGATGAACAAATTGATATTGTAAATACTCCTGCGACCGTAAAGAGGCATCAAAAATAAACGTGACATCCGGGGACGTCAATGAAGCAGCCCATTGTATCCACCGAGGGTGCAAAGCTTTTGAATTAGGTACACTGGCTTTAGTAACTGCTTCCAAAGCAGGACACAGGGTAACAACCAACATGCGTTTTCCCTGTGTCAGAGCACGTTCCTTAAGAATCGCCATCTGTACAGCTGTCAAAACTTTCTCCACAGTGGAAAATCGCATTTCAGCTGAAGTGTACAAGTGTGACTTGTAAGCAATAGGTACTGTGTCTCCTTCGTTAAAAGTCAGGTAAGTGAAACCCACCGTCCCAGGGATGATTCTTATCACCAGGTTGGTGTGGTTGTCACGAGTCAGTAAGAATTTAGAAACGAGCAGATCAGCCTGCAAAGATTGCAGGACAGCTGAGTGCTCAGGCAGCCAGCATGATTTGGTAAAAGTAGGTTGTATCAAAGCATACAAAGGCTTGATACGCTGGGCATAATCAGGAATGTATGTTCTCCCGAAGTTTAAAAATCCCAGCAAAGACTGTAATTTTTTCAGAGTTGTCGGAGCGCGCAGTTGTGCGCATTTCTCCAAGAACTGAGGAGCCAATCATCTACCTTCATTGTTGAGCTCGTAGCCCAGGAACAACACTGTATACTCTGCAATGAGCGATTTCGCAAAGTTAAATTTGTAACCGAAGTCTGCAAAGCTACAAATTAAGCGGTCAACTCGACACAGATGCTCCCAAAGTTCGTCATCTGCGAGATAAATGTCATCCACATACGAGCATGCATCAGGGTTGATTCTTTCCAAGAGAGAGACAATGCGGGCAGTAAAAACCCCAGGACTATCCTTATAGCCCATAGGTAAACATCAAAATTGTTTTTGCACACCGCCGCAAGTAAAGGAGGTCCATTGGGAACTCAGACCATCCAAATGGTGGGCATAAAAACCGTTGGAAATGTCAAGCGTGGTTAAACCGCTTACGCACAAGACTATCCACTAAGGCAGAGCCGTGAGTGTTTTGTACTGCACAGGTACGGCAATGCGAGTTTAAATGCCGGTAATCCAATACCAAACGGTACGAACCGTCAGGCTTGGTCACAGTAAAAAGAGGGTTATTCATTGGTGACACACATGTTTCAATCACTCCTTGATATTCTAATTGTTCAAGGATTTCCGCAACAGAAGCCTTAGCTTCACGTCTAATGGGATATTGAGGTTGAGGCTGTGGCTGAGACCGCAAAGGAATCTCGTGGTGTGGGGAAAATTTATCCCAACCACAGTGTGTACGGTACAGAGCCGGCGCCAGAGCCTTAGCCCACTCTTCTGCAAAATTCAGCACATGCTCCTTCGAGACTGTGTGCGCGAAACTGGGGAGGATTACCTCTTCCCCTCGCGGAGCTGCGAGAACAAAAGGTGGGAACCAGTCAGCCTCCGCTAACAAAATGTCATAAGTAGTCGTAAGATTTTCCCAAAATATCCCTTTTATGGTACGCTGTATGTCACCTTCTATCAAAAGGACTATTTCATAAAGTGTGTCAGGGGGAGCAACTCTAGTGTCAGCAGTTTCCACTACAACATAACGGTCAGTCGCTGTCACCTTCAGTAGTGGCCTCGCGCACTATGTAATCTCCGCCGCGCTGTCCAGCAAGGTCAGAGCCCATGTCAGATTCCGAAGCCGCGTTCTCACTATCTGTGGCATATCTCGCTGTTAAAGCGGCGACTTTCTTCTTTTAAAACTGGGGTCTCTTCGGTGTAGAGCTGTCCTGCTTTCCTGCACTGTCTTTCGGGCGGGGCTGGTCGCGTCCTTGCTGGCCACCCCGAACCCTGCCGCCTCCTCCACCACTGGTCGTCGAGGCCGATCAATCCTGAAAAGAATGAGGAGAGTGTTGATCAGAAACCTGAAAATGATCAGGTGATTTAATCTTCGCGCGATCGCGCAAGTCATAAACACGTTCTGTGGGGGCAGGCAATGGTGACGCAGGACGAGACTCCTGTTTCTGTTGCTGTTGCTTTCCCTGTTTTTGTTTTTTAGGCCAATTTTGCTTTTTGATCTTGGGCTGGACGTCAGTATCTGACTTCTGTCCTTGGGGGTTGGTTCTTCTCTTTAGTAGAAAAAGGCTTGAGACCCCTACTATTGCGGCCCACGGTCCTATAAGCCGCCACAATAATCCTCGCTAACTGACGGGGTTTCTCGGCATCGGGAAGCGCCTGCAAAGCATTGGCTACCTGAAAGTTCACTGCATCTCCCTTGACATTAGCAAGAACGAGATCGCAAACCACATCAAAGGTGCCACATAGGCGCATACCCAATTCAACCGCAGCCTCAGGTCTGTGCTCATCCTGAACACGCTTAAGGACGGTAGGCAGGACAGTCATAGACGGAGTGCCGTAACACCTCGCATAGACCGCCGCAAATGTTCTACCCCATGTCTCGCAGTCACCGATTTCGGGGGCCAAGTCTTTAGGTAAGCTTATTGTCAGAATCCTGTGTTTTTCACCAGGAGTCGTGTTAAGAAATACTGCTTCCAGCTGGTCAAATTTCTCGGCAAGCCAGAAAGGAAAATCATCCTTATCCAGGGGACGCCTGCCCATCACTGCATTGACCATCACAGGACTGAGCGTCATGCCGCCCTGTCCTGCAGGAAGCGCCGCAGCACCCGGGGCCCCGCCCGGGAGATTACGGGTTATGTAGTGTACGAACGATCGAATAACGCTAATTGAGACTACATGTAGTCGTCTTAGCTCAGCAACGGTACAATTGCCGTTTTGAGGATGAGGAGTAAAGCCAGCCAAAACAGGCCAATTTGCGCCTGGAATGGACAAAGTACCTAACCTCGGAGCTGTTAAAGAGTGGGGGAGGGCGCCACTAAACCAAACGCGATGCTGCCAAGTATCTATAGGTACTCACTGTGCCCTGTACGGAGTATATTCATTCGGCACAGGAGTGGGAGTGTACGTGTGGAACACACCTGAAGTTCCGTCCACAGCCGGGAATGTCACCCACGAGTAAAAGGTTTCGTAAGGGTAAGCTACCTCTGCACTCACCACCATTATCACGGCCATGCCATCCACGGGAACATTATATTGCTGCAAATGGTTGCGCACCGCAATGCGACTATGCTGCGTAATGTCTACCGCGGCCATAACGACACAGAAAGTAAAAAGGACAAAGTAAACTTTGTAGCACAACTGGGTTGTAATTCAAGGAAACCGTTTAGAAAGATTCAAGCTTGAAAAGACCTATTACACTAATAGGTAGGTTTTTTCCGACACCACCGTTTTCCGGAAACGACAGTGAAGGGGTTAAGGATCGAAAGATGTACTACTCAAGTGTCATGCAATAAGACCCCCGAAAACGTTGGGCGCCATGTCGCAGGGATGTTGTTCTCCTACAGAACTGTACATAGAGACTTGGAACCTCAGTGAGTTAGGGTGTGCCAAAACTCACCTTAGTACCCAAAATCCCCTTACCTGACTAGCTACAGTGTCTCATTGGTCATTACAAACTCCCAATACTTAGACAAACCAGAACATGGACTTAGATTACCTCAGGTAACGTGGAACACATGAACACTCTTTCGTTATACAATCATTTCAATTCAAAACGAGGAGTAAATGAGGACGCAAGCATATTTGAAATGTTTATCTACTAATGCAGGGTTCTCAAGCGCAGTATCTTAGATAATACCAGCAAACATATTATAAGAAGCAAAGTAATCAGCATAGTTACTAGTCCATAGAATGCAAAAGGTGACAACATGCTAAAATGCTGAAATGAATCGGGTTTAACAACACCTAATTCTCACCTTCCCTAACTAGCATATTATATTATATCTAAGAAGGTCTCATTGGGTTTTAGCAGGGCGGCCCCATACCTCAAGATCCTAGTGGTAAGGGATCACATCATCTTACACCAGCTCTCTGCATGCGAAGCACCATCAAGTGTGTGTGGGTGCGCTGCGTGAAGCAATATAAAAACATGCCTAAACTCAGAATTTGGCTGCCGCTGCATGTATGTTATGTCTAGGAAGGTGCGAAGATCAGACCTCACAACAACCACTGTGTGGAGTTATCCTTGAAGGCTTCAGCACTCACTGTACAGATACAGTTCACTAAGCAAAGCTGATATCAGAGTAATAACATATTATTCTCGTGTGAATCAAAGCCCTCTACTAGGCTCAAAGCTAAAACAACTGTTTTTTGTCGTGTGCAAAAGCAACAGAAAGGAAAAATGGTGTTTAAACTTCTAATAAGCTCATGCCAACTTAACACAGCATATAGGCAAAGCGTATCTATATGACAACTCTACGTGTGGTTCTGGTGGGAGAGGGTGCTATGTGTGGTCATAGAGGGGGCGTCGGTTGGCGCTTGAGATACATGTGGTGATGGCAGAGAGGGTGTGATGCTTGTGGTGATATGTTTGAAATCTTGGAGGAGTACTGTCCATTACATGGAAATGTGTTGTTTACATATTCCCCGAGTCTCTTTGTATCGGAGTTTGTCTTCTTTGAATGCTCCCCATTTGCTGACCACCCCTATCCAGGCTGCCAACGGGGGTCTTGCTGGTGCACGCCAGTTCATGGCGACCGTACGTTTTGCTAAAAGAAGGGCTAGGGATGCAAATTGTGTTTGGACTTCGTGGCGTTTACGGCTCTAGAATGTACCAAGGGCACAGGCGTCCCATAGATTTAACTTGGTGAGCCCTGTTGCTTTTCTTATTGTGCTGTGGATTGTGCTCCAATATGATTGCAATGTAGGGCAGTTCCAGAAAATATGGAGAAATGTTACGTTGGGGTTGTGGCATAGGGGGCATGTGAACTGTGTGTTTGGGTATTAGCATTGGAGGTGTTCAGATATTAAATATGCCCGGTGTAATATGTAAAATTGGATATTTTTAAAGCAGGCATCACGAGAAACCTTTTTTGGAAACTCCAATGCGTGTTCCCATTCCTTGTCATGCAGTGGCCTTTGGAACTCTTCTTCCCACTCGTGGAAAAGGGGGGTTAACGATATAGCTATGAGCCCACATATAGCTTTATATATCCAAGTGATTATATGGCGCCCGGGACCAATTTGTAAAATGGCATGGATGACCGGGTGTGTCACTGGTTCACTTTCAGTTATGTGCCAGATGCGGCTACAGTCCGAGACCAGTTGCCTGTGCAAAAGAAATTGCCCTTGGGGGAGTCCATACTCCTGTACAAGGTAATTGAAAGGAGCTAGCTGTTGTTTGCAAAGAGAGAACCGGCCTCTAGGAGTGAGTGGTCAGTCCAATTTTTAAAAGTGCAAGTGGTTTAATGCCTACGGCCTTTAGGTAGGCCCACAAGGGGCAACAGAGGGGTGTATGGTGGGGTTCCTCTGGCTAGTCAATAGATACGGTACATACTGAACTGTGCCATTCTCACTTGTAGGGAGAGGGTCACTGTTGGGGGAAGACTTGGTAGTAGCATGCGTCAAATCACTGATACGGGTAGTGGTCCCGCGTCAGTGGCTGTCTCTTCCAGTGTGCGTCCCGCTGTCCAGCATGACAGCACTGGAGCTGAGCCACCAGAAAACGTGCTTCAAATGACAGGGCTCCAATCTGCCCTGATCTATTGGCAACTGCATTTTAGCCAGGGCAACTCGTTGGCGTTCATTCCCCCACATAAGTGCACATAGCTGTGTGTCTAGTACCTGGAAGAATGAGTGGGAGGATGACGGGGAGGTTTGTAAAATAGTGTATTATGGCCAGTGCAATTTTACCCAGGGGGTCAGAGGGAGAGTCCTCCAAAAGCCGATGGAGGTGTGCATACTTGCCAGTGCTTTACGGTGGTTGCCCTCGTATATATCCTGCTGGGTGTGGTAAAGTTGCACACCTAGATAGCGAGGGGTATGCGCACTCCAGGCAAGACTAGTGCCTCCCATGCGTATCGTTTGCGGGGGAGGTCAGCACAAAGTAGATATACAGAGGACTTTGTCCAATTAGCTTTAAGGTCAGCTACTGCAGCGAAGTCCGTTAGGATTGTGAAAATGGGCGTGTGGTCCATCGTGATGTCCTGTATGTAAAGTAACATGTCGTCCGCATATAAGAAAATGCTATGGATACCCTCTGCTAGCATGATGTCCCAGTCCCTGCTCTCCCCTCTAAGACGTATCACTAACGGTTCCATCGCCAGGTCAAAGAGAAGGGGGGAGAGCGGGCAGCCTTGTCGTGTACCCCTGGATACTCTGAAGGAGGATGGGACGTGGCGACCAAGTCAAACTCTGGATGTAGGATTTGTATATATTAATCTTGTGTATGCTTGTAGTGTTGGAACCATGCCTATGCACTGGAGCACAGCAAAAAGGAATGACCATGACAGAGTATCGAAGGTCCAGAATCGTGCACGCAGCACGGGGAAACCGCTCCTGCGCCCGCTCCTAAACATGAACAGCCGGCAAATGTTTTGAGACTTGCACCTCCCTGGGACAAATCCAGATTGATCTGGGTGTATTAATGCTGGAAGGATAAGGACATAGCTGTCCGCCAATATTTTACAGAAGATTTTCTAGGCTTCTGATAGCAGTGCGATTGGTCGGTAGGACCCCAGAGCCATGGGTCACGCTCCGGCCTTAGAAAGGAGACTATTAGGGAATTGCGGAGTGATTCTGGGAGCTCTGTGCCCTCCAGCACTGTCTTGTACATGTCCCCCAGTCAAGATGCCAGGTGTGTGGAGAAGTTGTGGTAATATTCCACTGGCAGTCCCTCTAGGTCTGGGGCTTTATTTTTAGCCAGTGCTCGTATTGACTGTGTTATGTCTGTAGGCGTGATAGCGGCATCGAGGGTGGTACTTTTGGGTGGGGAAATGCATGGCAGTGGGAGGGTGTCAAGGAATTGCTGTACTGAAATAGGATCTGCTTGCTTAGGGGCTCTGCATACATCCTTCTAATAATCTAAGAAGGCTTGGTTGATGTCTGCTTGGGAGTGGACTGTTATTCCTACAGGAGTATTTATTTCAGTTATAGGGCCTGTGTTAGTTTCTTGTCCTATGAGCCATGCCAGTAGTGTCCCCCTCTGTCTCCTGCCTTGGATCAGCCAGAGCAGCTGTGTATGCACTGTTGGCGGGTGTTACCTGCGTCAGCGGCACTCTGCCCGTATCTGCTGCCCGAGTCAAGGCCGCTAACTTACGTTCCTCCTCCATTATTCAGCGGTTCAGCATTGCACTCATCCCTGATATTTTCCGCATGCATGCCCCTCTAATAACTACTTTAAATACATCCCACTCTAGTATTCTTGTAGTGGCTATATTGGTATTTTCGGTAAAGTAGTCTCCGATAGTGTTTTTCCTGTTCATGTCTGAACACCTGATCTTCTAAACATTTGCATGGCCGTTCGCATGTGGGGACTGGAGGTGGGGGGTTGCCATGCAAGGGTGATCAATTGTGTGTCATGATTGGAGAGTGTCCATCCTAGATAGTCTGCACCTCGGATCCTGGGAACAATGGAGGATGAACATAGGAATCGGTCGAAACGGTACCCGGAGATCATGGGGGATGGATTGAAAGGAGTAAATGTTAACTGTGGGCGTCTGCTGCACCAGGCGTCTGCTACGGGCCAATGGTGTGTCCAAGTGTTTTAAAGCTTTGTTTGCACTGTAGCTAGTGTGCTCAGGTGTGGGGTGTGTGACTGTCTAAAGCAAGGTCCATGACACAGTTATAGTCCCCCCTAATATCCATGGTACTGGGATAAATTGGGCAAGAACGTTTGAGAGTACAAACCCAAAATTTCCTGTGCTCGGAATTTGGGGCATATATTCTTCCTATGAGGATCGATTTGCCATCCAAGAGCCCCTCTAGTAGGGCATAATGTCCTTCTGGGTCTGTCACTCTGCATGTTTCCAGAAAGGGGACTTCTGGTCGGAGCCAGATCAGCCCCCCTCATGCATATGCTGAGTATGTAGTTGCACAAAATGTTCGTGCCAGCTTTTGCATAATTTAGCTAGTTCCCCTGTGGTTAACTGTGTTTCTTGCAGCACTGCTATCTGTGCTTATTGCCTTTTTATGTATGAGTAGACTGCATATCTTTTATGTGCTGTGTGCATATCATGTACATTTAGAGTGAGGATGTTGAGATCACTGGCGCGTTGCATGTTAGGAGGTGGGTGTGCTGGTAGTGAGGATGAGTACATAAATGATGCTGGGCTGTTCCCATATGTTTCCTGACTGTGCCGATAACCTCAGCCCATGACTCTCAAACATCTTTGTAATAGTGTTCAGCATTTGTGCGGAGAAGAAATATAGGGATATAAACTGGGGTGGGAGAAAATCCCAATACAGGGGACAAGCCGCATTGGGCAATACATCAAAACTTCACATGGTGCTAATTTACTAGCAGTATGTAGGGACGGACTGGTTCTATACCAATGTTGTTACTGCCTGTGGCCGATGTAGTATCTGTGGGTGTGGTGGAGCCCTGCAGTTGGTTGTGCTGTACCTAAAATGTGGAGGGCTAATTGCGACAACATTTAGCTATATCTGAGGCATGCAATATGTGTGTACATTCGTGATGGACTAGAGTTCAACTAAGCGAGTCCGCGGTTTGCGGTGTCACCACCAGTGGAGTCATTGAGCCTGCTTAGGAGGTGTTTGTGTCACTGCCCGCTTCTTCCGAGGTGAAGCTGTGCAGGCCTCTCTCATCGTCTATGTCTACTGAGGTTGGTCCAATGTCTGCTGCCCCCTGCAAAGCCTTTCTTCGCTCCTCAATGATTTGTTTGAGATCGGTGGATCCCGTTATAGGGCTGCATTGCAGGGAGTCAGGGCTCGGCTTGCTTCTTTTGCCCGAACGGCGCCTGCCCTTGTGCTCTGGTGTTAGTTCAGTGCGTTTTGAAATCGATCGTGGAAGGACATGGTGATGTCATTCTGAGCAGTTGCAGGAATCAGCAGGGTTGGGGCTCGGCTTGCTTCTTTTGCCCAAACGGCGCCTGCCCTTGTGCTCTTGTGTTAGTTCAGTGCATTTTGGAATCAATCGTGGAAGGACATGATGATGTCATTCTGAGCAGTTGCAGGAATCAGCAGGGTTGGTAAAAAACATTGTAGCTCTGTTTTGCATTATCTTGAGGCATGCTGGGAACAATAATGAGTAGTGGATACCATGTTGGTGAAGGCGATGCTTGACCTCCAGGAATGAGGATCGCTGGTGCTGCAATGCCCCTGAGTAATCGGGGAAGAGCATAACTTATTTATCTTCAATTAATATGGGATCATGTTGTCTGGCTGCATGAAGCACTGCATCCTTGTCTTGAAAGTGGAAGAGCTTCATGAGTTATGGATGCAAGGGGGTCCCAGGGTGGGCGGCGGGTTGGCATCCTGTTTGAATGCTCCACTGAGCAAGAGATTGAGATCTGTGGCTAGAGCTCCAAATCTGTCTTCCATGGTGATTCTGGAGTGTTCAATGGCTGCTAATACTTTATCCAGGTTTTCAGACATTGAGATGGTGAATGGCGGTTTTGAGTCTTCTTCTTGGGATTTAGCGGCTGAGGGGTGCTTCTGAGACATAGTGGATTCCTGTGCTCCTATGTTGGAGCATAATCTTCCACTGATTTTCTTAGGTTGTACGTACTGTGTTGCTGGTGCTACTCTGTTTAAGTGAGGTGCGCGGCTTGGAGCGATTGCCTCTGGTGGAGTTAAGAGTAATATCAGGTGTGCACAGCTGTGAGCTTAGGTGAAATTAATCCACATATATTGCTAGGTTCTGATGAGGTTTCGTGGCCTGTTCTACGTGACCAGGGATTACAGCTAGCGGAGCTGCTAATCTCTCTTCTGGCCTCATTTTCTCTGGTACTCCCTCTTAGCCAGGAGTTTTGGTGGATGACGCTTTCTAGGTGGGGAGCTGTGTGTTTGCTCTATTGTACCTTCTGCGCACGTTTTTGTGCTTGCATTGAGGCGGTGGAAAGGGGATGGAGAGGGGAGGACCAAGTCCCAGGTAGTGGTGCTTAGTGTGCGCGTATTGGTTGTGCTTTCAGGGGTAGGGGCCCACCCTGCCACCCCTCACCCATCCCTGGTTCTGTACTTCCAAGCTGTTTGCTGTGGGTTATGCTATGGATTCTTTGCAGTGATTGCTATCCAGGTGACAGTGCTGTTTCAGGTGGTTTGGACCTCAGTATGCTTCTGCAACATATACGTTAGTCTCTGTGGGAGTGTGCTACGTTCCAACACAGTGTGTCTTTCAGCTACTACTAGGCGGCACAAGGGGCTCTCCGGTAGTGGGTGTCACTCTTCGATGTCATCCCAGGGTTGAGGTTAATGGGGGAGAATTGTGTCCCAAGCAGTGGTGCTTCAAATGCACGTTCTATTTGCCCGTCCGAAGGCAGGTGCCTCTCTAATTGCTTTTCACCTGTCTTCCCTTCTGTTTGTCTCCGCCGCCTGCAGTGGCTATGTCATGAGTTTACTCTGGTGGTGACAGTCTGGGTGCCAGGTTACCGGTCAGGCGGTGGTGCTGCCCCAGTTAGTTAGGGCTCATGTTCTGGAAGCACTCCCATGCTGTGCAGGCTAGTCTTTTTGTAGTGGGGCGGCTTGGTGTCTTGTCACACCTAGCCGTAGCGTACTGTTTATTCTGTTTTGTTTTTCCGCGTGCTATATTTTGCCCTACGGACACAGCGTGTCTGTCGCCTACCGCTCTGTGGCTCGGGGGGCCTTCCTGGCTATCAGCATCCCTCACCGGTGGTGTTGTGGCAGGCCGATTTTACCCACTGGTTTTGGCTCTCTCTGCTATGGCTGTGATTTCCACCCTAGCGTAATGGAAGCAGGGTGGCTGAGTTTCTATAAGTGTTCGTATTTTGTTGCATGCTATTTGTGCCCTCTGCGATTGTTGGGCACCATCAAATTGTGCTTTGTCCTGTCTGTCTGTTCTCCAAGTATTCTACCCTGTTTATTGTCAATCTGGGCATTGGTGCGCTATGGCGGCGGCCCTCCGGGTGCCTGGTGGTCCCTCGCGTATGTGTGGACTCCCCTGTTCACTGGGATCCACCCTGGATTGGGTCTCTGGGTCCGGTACTCTGCTGTGTGCGTCAGCGATCTGTGGTAGCGCCCATTGCCTCAGGCTGCCAGGTCGGGGAAGTGTCTGTCTCATCACATCTCGATCCACAGCCATGGCATCCACTCTGTCCATGCTTCCAGCGATGTTGAGGGACCCCTGGTGTCTGGTGTTTTACCCTGGCCGCATCATACCTCGATGGTGAGTCTCACTCTTGCAATCGCCACTGCTGCTCTTGTTTGGGTGCGCACAAGGCCTTACTTGCATTGCTGGAGGCCGCTATGATGTGAAGGAGAGCTCACTATGGCCATAGTAACTCATGACGAGGGCTCTCGAGGCTCGGCGGTGGGCTGGTATCCGCTCTACTAGCGTTGCATGCCTTGATGGCTTGTTTTGGGGATCTCACCAGCACGGATTACAGTCGATGATTCGGCCAGGTCGCGAAGCCTTAGGCGAACACGTCCGCCATCTTGGCTGGCTCAGCGAAGCCTCCCCTAACAAGCCCAAACCTTTGATAAGGTAGACCACCCAAAGCTGTGGGCCAAAATGATCCAAGCAGGTGTTGATAGTGCAATAATATCCCTACTCAGTAGGCTACATGAACATAATACAGCTAGAGTGAGGTATAGAAGAGATGGAGAGCTATCTGAGGGCTCCCAATCAATCACTAGAGTTAGACAAGGCTGTGTCTTGGCACCTTTTCTATTAATTTTAATATTAATTCCCTGGGGGAGCACCTGATAACGGCATGCTAAAGATACATGGTAGAAAAATCCCTGTGCTGCTTTACGCAAACGACGCTATCCTAATCGCGCAAACTGTTAGTGGTCTCCTGGTCTTTACTAGATGCTTTTAATAGTTTTATGAGTAGTCTAGGACTAAAAACAAATCAAACTAAGTATGTTGTAATGAAATGTGCTCCCAAACTAGCCAATATTAAAATGTTTTGACTAGGCGGGAAAGAAATTATGAAAACTCTAAATTTTATGCATCTGGGAATTCCGATAGACATTGATTTTGAATGGAAATTTCTCTTGGTTGTAATAGCCATGCAATTCCAATGAGCAGTTGATGCTCTTTTTAGATTCTCTAAAAGACTCAGCCACAAACCACCTAGAGAAATGCTTGGTATCTTTAAAAGTAAATATGTGTCTATGGCAGCATTTGGCGCAGTTTTATGGGGTTATATTAGTGGCAAATCCGTACAAAGGGGCCGATTATGATGGCGGATTTCCCGCATCCACCGGGCCGGCGGAAGCCACCGCCGGCCCGGAGGAGGCGGGAAATCCGCCGGGGAGCCTAGAAAGACCCACCGCCATATTAGGATGGCTGGTGGGACTTACTATCTGTCCGCCGCTTTTCCGCCGCGGGCGGAATCCGCCCGCGGCGGAAAAGCATTAACATGGCTGGCGGTGTCTATCAGACACCGCCAGCCATATTAGGATTACTGCGGAAAGATGCCTTTACACGGCGGCATTTCCGCCGTGTAAAGGCATACGGATTTGTGTTTGGGGGCCCGTTGCGGGCCCCCAGGGGTGAAGGGGGTGGTGGGGGGTGCACATGGGGGGTACCTATGGTACCCCCCTGCATTTGCCTGCACAAAGCGGCAGGCACCGCGAGGTGCCTGCCGCTTTGTGCATGCAAATGCACAACTTACTTTTTTATCATTGCGGCGGGTGCTGCTTCAAGCAGCACCCGCCGCAATGATAAAAACACAGGATGTGACCGCCAGGGTGGCGGTCACATACTAATTTGCACGGAGGGACCGCCGCTGCCCCTGCGGACGGTCCCTCCTTCTCTATGGTGGCGGACGGACTCAGGTCCGTTCGCCATCATAATCGGCCCCAAAGTGTGGAGAATAACTTTATAAGAAGACTACTGACAGTTCCACATTCCACGTCGACCGCCTTTTCCCATGAAGAAGTTATGCTTTATTATATAAGAGGGTATATCAAGTAAGTTGCAACCGCTTCTGTAATGGCACAGAATCTGGAAAAACCCAGAAGCCTATCTATGTAGATCAATCTTACAGGACTGTCGGGAGCTGGAAAATTACCTGGATATCCAAAGGCTTAATTACATTACAATGAGTTTTGAAAGCCTCGATGTCCCACATTTTTATCTAAACCCGGATAGTCTATTGACCATTCCCCTAACTCAGACTAAAGCACCTTTTAGTCAAAAAGCACAAATGACATGGGCATAGACTAGAGCAGGACTGCTTGGAAATGCACTTAGGGTCTTACCTGCACTCCCGCACTTTATTTACAGATTATTATAAATGAGAGGAACAAGTTTCTTCTGACTTGGTTTCGTCTCCAAACTATACACTTTCAGTTAGCTTTCCCTGTTAAAGGTATTTAGTTTTCGTCTCTTCCTCGCTGTCACTGCGAATTCCCAGCAGAACAAAGCACTATGCACGTTTTGATTTTTTTGCATGTTACACAGCACAGAGTACGGTTTCTCCGACCTATATTACGAGCATTAAAAATTAGATCCCATGTTGCGGCCTTTACTTATTTGCACAGTCTGGGAAACTAAACCGTTATACATGCTGTATTAAATTAAATTAAATGTTAAGGGGTAGATGTATCAAGATTTCAATTTGCGATTTCTAAATAGCGATTTTTAGCGTATCGCTATTTAGAAATCGCAAAATGGAATGTATGTAGAAAATCGCTTTTTTTTAGAGATTTCTTAGTGTTCCTTAATTGTGAATTCGTATTTTGCGAATTTGCAATTAAGGAATAATTTCCAATGCATCCCTATGGGCCAGGAGGCCCACAGGAATGATTGCAAAATAATTCTCAAATTGCGAATTCGCAATTTGAGAATTATTTCAAGGGTGCAGGGGTGTCTCAAAGACACCCTGCTGCACCCCTGAAATGTACATGTGTGTGCATATGGCGCACATACATGCCCTATGGGCATGTGTGTGCGTCACATGCCACCTTAAAAAATGCCAAATTCTGCATTTTTAAAAGAATTCGCAAATTAACATCAACTACAAGTTGGTGTTAATTTGCGATTTCTTAATCAAAATTCGCAATTTAAAAATGCTACAAACATAGCACTTAAGGAATCGCAAAATTTGCGATTCCTTAAATGCTATGGCAAAATAAGGAATCGCAAATTGTTGCGATTCCTTATTTTGCGAATTTTTGATGCATGCCAAAACATGCAAAAAGACCGTTTGCGACTCGCAAAGGCCGAAATTCTGCGAATTTCGGCCTTTGCGATTCGCAAAAAGCTTCATACATCTAGGCCTAAGTGTCATAAAGGTACGATCTCATTATTGAATGACTCTTTTACGGTATAGATGTCTTTTAATACCTATTAGTTTAATATTTAACAAGTGTTTCCCTCAATTCTATGAATTTTAATACTGTGTATGGTTTTCATTTATTTTCTATGACTTTTATGGCTCAGTTGAGCCAATAACGTATTTTGACTATTATAAACAATAGGTCTTGTCATCTGACAGCTAAAGATGTCTGTAAGCATGACATAGAAATGGCGTTTCTGGCCAAAGAACAAACAAAAAATAGCAGGTTTTGCAACCTAGTGAGACTTTCTCAGCCTTTAGGCACCAGCTTGGTGATCTTGTTATGAGGGGTCAGATTACATACACTTTGTGCTGGTGCAATGCAATTTTGTGCCAACATTTGCATCTAACGACCAGCGCCAAACGACACTTGCACTGAGTAACAGGGGCAGCTCCTCCATTAGGGCAGAGGAGCGTCGCCCCACTGCCAGAAGCAGAAACATAAAATGGTATTTTATATACCATTTTATGGTTCTGCTTCTCGCGCTGCGAGAAAGCAGAGCGGTATGCCTGGTTGGGTACGGGCAGGTAGGTGCGTCGGGGAGGACTGGCTCGGCCAATGCTGTAGGCCCTGACTATTTTGTCAGCCGACCAAACCAGTCATGTGCACTCTGCATTTGCTCTATGTAGGCTGTATATAGAAAATGTAGTACAAAAGGGGGTGGTGATGGATGGAGCATCCGAACGAATCAAACACTCACACCCAGTCAAAAGATCTGGGTTTGATCCATCACCGTTCTTTAGCCCACTCTGCCACCCCAGTTCAGACATGGCTATATGCAAATCAGTCTGACCCTGTGACTCATGGGAACAGTCCAGCCCGAACTGCCAAGCCATGCCTTCCCTGGACCGGAAACAAGCTTCCGAGGACCGGTTTCTGGCATTACAGCCGTCTTCAGCCCGGCTTGCTTGAATCCAGTGGCAAAGTGAGCAAGGGACTAATGTCTGAGCATACCCTGCCACACTTATGGCGGCCAAACCAGTACCAAAGGGGGTGGTGATGGACGGAGCATCCGAACCAATCAAACACTCACACCCAGTCAAAAGATCTGGGTTTGAACCATCACCGTTCTTTAGCCCACTCTGCCACCCAGGTCAGACTTGGCTATATGCAAATCAGTCTGACCCTGTGCCTCATGGGAACAGTCCAGCCCGAACTGCCAAGCCATGCCTTCCCTAGACCAGAAACAAGCCTCCGAGGACCGGTTTCTGGCATTACAGCCGTCTTCAGCCCGGCTTGCTTGAATCCAGTGGCAAAGTGAGCAAGGGACTCACGTCTGAGCATTCCCTGCCACACTTATGGCGGCCAAAGCAGTACAAAAGGGGGTGGTGATGGACGGAGCATCCGAACCAATCAAACACTCACACCCAGTCAAAAGATCTGGGTTTTATCCATCACCGTTCTTTAGCCCACTCTGCCACCCCAGTTCAGACATGGCTATATGCAAATCAGTCTGACCCTGTGACTCATGGGAACAGTCCAGCCCGAACTACCAAGCCATGCCTTCCCTGGACCGGAAACAAGCTTCCGAGGACCGGTTTCTGGCACTACAGCCGTCTTCAGCCCGGCTTGCTTGAATCCAGTGGCAAAGTGAGCAAGGGACTCATGTCTGAGCATACCCTGCCACACTTATGGCGGCCAAACCAGTACAAAAGGGGGTGGTGATGGACGTAGCATCCGAACCAATCAAACACTCACACCCAGTCAAAAGATCTGGGTTTGAACCATCACCGTTCTTTAGCCCACTTTGCCACCCAGGTCAGACTTGGCTATATGCAAATCAGTCTGACCCTGTGCCTCATGGGAACAGTCCAGCCCGAACTGCCAAGCCATGCCTTCCCTGGACCGGAAACAAGCTACCGAGAACCGGTTTCTGGCATTACAGCCGTCTTCAGCCCGACTTGCTTGAATCCAGTGGAAAGTGAGCAAGGGACTCACGTCTGAGCATACCCTGCCACACTTATGGCGGCCAAAGCAGTACAAAAGGGGGTGGTGATGGACGGAGCATCCGAACCAATCAAACACTCACACCCAGTCAAAAGATCTGGGTTTGATCCATCACCGTTCTTTAGCCCACTCTGCCACCCCAGCTCAGACATGGCTATATGCAAATCAGTCTGACCCTGTGCCTCATGGGAACAGTCCAGCCCGAACTGCCAAGCCATGCCTTCCCTGGACCGGAAACAAGCTTCCGAGGACCGGTTTCTGGCATTACAGCCGTCTTCAGCCCGGCTTGCTTGAATCCAGTGGCAAAGTGAGCACGGGACTCACGTCTGAGCATACCCTGCCACACTTATGGCGGCCAAAGCAGTACAAAAGGGGGTCCAGGGAAGGCATGGCTTGGCAGTTCGCGCTGGACTGTTCCCATGAGGTACAGGGTCAGACTGATTTGCATATAGCCATGTCTGAACTGGGGTGGCAGAGTGGGCTAAAGAACGGTGATGGATCAAACCCAGATCTTTTGACTGGGTGTGAGTGTTTGATTGGTTCAGATGCTCCGTCCATCACCACCCCCTTTTTGTACCGTATATAGAAAATGGCCTCCCTACAGGCGCCCGCTGCCCGCACCAATCACAATGCTGCCATTGCAGCGTTGTGATTGGCTTAGGGGAGGGGAGAAAGGATGACTGCTGAACGTGGAACCTGGCCATGAGTTAAGGTGGTGCGGAACCCGGTAAGCTATT
This sequence comes from Lissotriton helveticus, assembly GCF_964261635.1. Lineage (NCBI taxonomy): Eukaryota > Metazoa > Chordata > Amphibia > Caudata > Salamandridae > Lissotriton > Lissotriton helveticus. Next base: position 1,192,193,983 of record NC_136067.1, read on the forward strand.
TTTTCCTAAAATGTATTTAAATCCCCCCGCGGGAACCCCCGCGCGACCCCTCCGCCCGCCTCCCCACCTGCGAGTCATGCGAGCCTCGACTGCTGCGTGATGGTTGCAAAATTAAATATATACACCCCCCAATTCAGCAAAAAATTATTTTCATCAACAGAGTGAAGGCATCCATAAGGGTACCACTACGCAGCTGGGCCTCTTGGTGCTGGCCTTATAAATCCTGCTAGCCAAACAAACTAGCTTTCAGCTGGTACCTGGAGCTAGATAGTGGTGTCGACGATCCAAAATCTATTGGCGGTACATTTCAGAATTGAGGGGCCTGTACCTAAAAGAAGCGCACGCAACTGGAGAAGAGATAGCAATTAGGCACTGGCAAGAGGGATTCGTCATTACTCGGAATTCTCTATTAATGTTTTAGCCGAGAAGCCAAGTAATCAGGAGACTGATGGCTGCGACATTTGAAAGCGAGGGGAAAAAATTTGAAACGAATGCTGGTGTGAAATTACACTGTATCACTATCATTTTAAACAGAATGGGCACAGTGTTTTGTAGTGTGGATATATAAGACAATCACAAGGGGTGTTGTCAAAGATGCTTTAATCCATAACATAAGGGCCCACAGGGAGCGGAAAAGATAACATCAGTCACCATGGGAGTCAGCTGTCATCTAACTGACAGTTAATGTGACGTCATATAAATAGATAATGAACGTTCCATGATGACACCGAGTGATGTCAATTCATGGAGAGGGAAAACATACTATGCAGATAACCACCCGCACAATAACAAGATTTATACATGTACAACATGTTTTAAACCTTATTTTTAAAAAACACAGCATTTCTCAATTTATTTATATTAATGATGATTTTTTTAATTGGAAAATTAGGGTATACGATGCGGGCCAGTCGTCTTTTTCTATGACTGTAGGGAGTCGCAGTGCAAAACTTTGCCTGTCGGGCATTTTGCTTTTTATTTTTGGGCCTGTCTTTACCTTTTCTAGCGGGCTCTGCATGTGATCAGTTTTTATTCGTGCTCCTAGAGCACAAGTGGTACTGGATAGTGTGAGTTGTGGCATGTGAAGCCAGTATATGTGTTTGTGTTGCATACCTGGATGTCTTCGTGCTGGGTGAATTGTGTTCTCTCCAAGGTCACAGTGATCTGCAGCACTTAATAGAGGTTCATGTTCAGACTGTTTTCATCATGCCTATTCTCAAAGATTGTGCACACGATATTTACGCAGTTTTTTTTATTTACAAAGAAGGATCAATAATGCTTTCAAACGACTTTGGAGCCAATTTATTCTAAAATTATTATCACACATAGACGGTTTTAAGCATGTTGCTATCATCATCTATAGTTGGTGTAATAAGCCTTTGTAAAACACATGAGAGCGTTGTTAGTTCCAATTTTAACGCCATCGTGAAGAACATACGGGACATGTTCCTATGGGAAGCATTAGAAACGTTTTTCACAAATTACAAACGGTGTGCCAGTGAAACCACACATCGCCTCATTTTCTGGGAGTATTTTCGGCAACTCTGTCAGCCATTTGCCCATGGGGAGTTTTGGCATAACAACCAATGGTCAGCGTTCCCACTGTTTATTCCCAAAGCATCCAGAAAAGTTGGAAATATTGCAGAAATAGCTCCAATAGCGCCAACAGCGAATCAAACATTTCCACATTGCCGTAGCCTATACTGCCCTGACTTGTTATGTCACTACAAATTATTGCAAAACCTATTTGTGCCCAGTTTCAGTGCTGGCCTGAATTGCAAATGTAGCTGTTTGTTTATGATCGCCATTAAGCAGCCTGCTAATGTTGTGGAGTCTAATTGCATTGCTACACATTTAATAGTAAGAAATCAATAGAAATTCACGGGAGTTTTTTTTTTTTTTAAAGTACTTTTATGAAAGACTCTTGATCGATAGGTTTCTAATTTTGTAATTGTGGGACGTTTCGTGGTGTGTAATAGACTTCTCTGTTTACTCTGAATTCTGTGGTTTCTAAGCATTCATAACAGCTTTAAACTTGTAAAATCAAACTTGTTTGGTTTGTTGGTTATTGCTTAGTTAATACAATATAGGTTTTTAAAACGTATTTATGTCTGTCACGGATATTGAACACGGTTACATTCTTAACTAGCTTGTTTTTTCTTTTTTCATACAGCTGGTTTTGTCCTGGCTGCTGGTGTGCTGAAATACACCAAATTTGGTGATATCGTGAGCGCGTCTGCAAGGTAAGCTGTAGTGCTGGTAGACAATGCTTTATAAATGATACAGCTGGTTTTAAAGATGGTGCAGACCCGCAAGGGGAGCCAAAGGAGTCCAAGCATGATGGTGATGATGTGAACATATGTCTTTAGCCTGTGGGGTAGATATGCTGCAACATGTAGGCTACATCTAAGGGGTGCCACTGTGGCATCTGGTGGGCATACAGTAGGGCATTATCAACATCCAGATGTGAGTGTACGTAGGCATGAACCGTAGTTCTGAAGTCGCTTTATGGAACACATGGTTTGACCTTCTTTAGAAGAGAGAGCTGCTACCAGTCTTTCTTTGATTATTTGCAAAGTGTTCCTTGAGGATGTGGTTGATGTTCAGGGTGAATCAAAATGACTTGGCATTTGGTGAACGTTGAGGTTTGAAGCCATAAAGATCATGTCATTGAGTCAGGTTTGGACTGTATCTTGTGTATTGTTCTACACAAATAACAGGGATTCTCTCTTGATTGGGTTAAGCTGCACGTAGGTGCTGGATATCCATGTTTGGATGATGTACAAGCAGTGTTTGAGGGGTTGGATATAAGAAACAGAGGAGACTTTCATGTAGAGTTGTGTATCATTGGCATATTGTTTATTTTTGATTTTGTTAACTGTGAGGAGAACTCCAAGCGGTGTCAGGTATAGGTTGAGGATGACGGGGCACAGTATGGAGCCCTGGGGAACTCCAAGCGAGATTGGAATTTTTTGTGAACTGTACATGCCCATATCACAGGGGAAAGTATGGAGCCACGGGGGACTCCTGAGGTGATAGGAATGTTTTGTGATCAGTACATGCCCATGTGAACAAACTTGCTGGGGAATTCCATTCAGGACTCCAGGGTTCGTATGAGGGTGGAATGGTCGACTGTACTGAAGGCAGTGGAGAGGTCTAGCAATATCTAGAGGCATGGGTCAGTTTTGTCTGCGGTAAAGAGGTCATTGTCTATAATGTATAAGATAGTGGTTTCTGTGCTGCAACATGATCTGAAGCCAGACTGGTAGTCATGCTGGAGAATGTTAGGATTGATATGGTCTTGGAGCTGAACATAGACTGCTTATTCAATGTTCTTGCCGATGAATGGTAGGCGAGAGCCAGTATTTTGCGAGGTAATCAGGCTCTAACACAGGTTTCTTCAGTAATGGGAGTATATAGTCTGACTTGAGAGCTTCTGGGAAGATTGATTGTGTGAGAGAGGCATTGACAAGGGTAAGTAAGGGTAAGAGAGCAGATAAATCTGGACAATGGTATTGAGTCTAGGTATAACGGCGCCACATAGAATAATCGCACAAAATATCGTGAACGAAACAATTATTTACGGTGCTAAAAGGTGAGGAGAACCACCAAGCCCCCCAGGACAGGCCTCAGCCCCTAAGAACATATAATACTCCTTAGCACACGTATATCAATTTACAGAGTAACACAGGTAGGTGACATGTTTAGTAAATGCAAACATAAATAATAGGCAAGACATTTTTCTTCACTACAAAATTTGTTTACTCAATTGTCATTTACTTCCCCAGTGATACTAGGGGGGACTTTAATCTAATTCCAGACCCTAAGATAGATCGCCGGCCCCCCATGAAACAAATACATCTACTTAAAATGAGGGATTGGCTGGGAATCTATAAAAGAGATCTGGGCTTGATGGATATCTGGAAGGAGAAGGGGGACAAAAGATACCCTTTCACCTTCAAAAATAAAAGACTGGATATACAATCCAGAATCGATTTCTTTTTGACCGATAAAATGTTAGTTGATAAAACACACAAAGTCGAACACTTGCCAGCCCTACTGTCGGACCACTCCGCCGTTCTTCTTAAAATTCACATGGGTGAGGCAGAAGCGGTAGGGAGATGGGCAGTGGAGCGCACTATTTTTAACGACTCGCAAATCATGGATATGCTCAAAACAGACTCGGTTGAGTATTTTGAGAATAATAAAGTGGGAACATCCTCGCAAGTCAGATGGGAGGCTTACAAAGCGGTAATAAGGGGAAAAATACTTAGTCTAGCGGCACACAAAACAAAAATAACAAAACAAGAAATAGGAACACTTGAAACCAATATCAAAAACGTGGAACTATCAATAGAAGCTGAGCTTGACCCTGAAAAAAAAAGAAAGTGGGTTGCAGATAAGGGAATCCAAGAGGAAAGGTTAACAGGGATATTAGAGAATAAAGTAAGAGAGAGATGGGAAGCGAGGAGTTTAGCTAATTATGAGTATGGCGAGGGGTGCAGCAAGCTCCTAGCGTGGAAAACAAAGACCAACGCTAACAGAAATAAGATACTTAATATTCTCCCGCAAGATGGCTCTAGCGCAAGCTCAGAAGAATCCGTAAGAATGAAAGAGTTTGTTGATTTCTTCTCTTCTCTGTATACGGAAGATATATCTCCCTCGAGTGAGAAACTAAACGAGTACTTGGAAAACCTGGAACTCCCAGAAGTAACAAGTCTGGAAAAAGAGGAGTTGAACGCCCCAATTACCAGGGAGGAGGTAGTAGAAACATTGAAAGGTTTAAAGAGAGGGAAAGCAGCTGGGCCAGATGCCCTCCCTAATGAATTATATATCAAATTAAGTGAGGTCCTGGCCATCCCACCCCCGAACCTGTTAAACAAAATCTATATAGAGAAGGAGAAACTTCCTGACTCCTGGAATGACGCAACGATAAGCATCTTGTTAAAACCAGGCAAGAACTCTGCAAAATTTGAATCTTATCGCCCCATAAGTCTACTCAATTGTGATTATAAGATCTTCACAAATATTCTAGCAAAAAGGTTAGGGAAAATTGCAGGAAACCTGATAAATGAAGACCAGAAAGGGTTCATAAGGGGCAGGCATCTGCAAGACCTAACACAAGAAGTTATCCGGTCAATAGATATAGCGACAAGTGAAAAGATCCCACTCACCATAATAACCTTAGACGCGGCTGAAGCGTTCGATAGAGTGAACTGGACATTTTTGAATGCAACATTAAATAAATATAATCTGGGAGAAATCTTTCAGGGAGCAATTAAAGAACCCTATCGAGCTCCAAAAGCCAAGGTCCTAATTAACGGGAATTTAATAGAGAATATACTAATACACAGAGGGACCCGACAGGGGTGCCCCTTATACCCAATCTTATTCAATTTATATATTGAACCCCTGGCAAACAAGCTCAGAGCTCATTCCGAAATAACCCCGTTTACTTATCATGCATGGGAAAGAAAATAGCCTTGTATGCAGATGATCTAATGATCTTTACCAACAATTATGCAGGATCCTTCAATGCAATCGAGGAATCCTTAAAAGACTTTGGGAAGGTATCAGGTTACCAAATAAATCGAGCAAAAACAGAGATCATGTGCTGGAATACCCAGGTAAATAGCAGCTTTTCCAGAGAGAAAATCAAATATCTGGGAATAGAACTGGTTAAAAACATAGATAAGATACCCAGTACAAACCTGGATAGGATAACTGCGGAGGTAAGAAAGCTACTAAAAACATGGGGAGGCCTCCCATTGACCTTCCTTGGTAGATCTAATCTAATTAAAATGTCTATCCTACCCAAATTTACATTCCTGTTTAGCGCAATACCCTTAGAATTTAAGAGGGAAACCCTGAAGAAAATACAAGGAGAATTAGCAAGTTTTATCTGGGCGTCTAAAAGCACACGAATAGCCTGGGGCAAATTGCGAAGACGAAAAGCAGAAGGTGGAATTGCAAGTCCTGACCTATTTGAATATTATAGGGCTTTTCAATTCAAGCATCTGAGGATTCTGCTAAGTAACTATGATCTGTATCCGGAACACCTTAAAGCAATGACCGAAAACACTGGGCACTTCCTATTCAAATTTGGTCATTCAAAGTACTTTAAAAAAGTTTAACTGAAGATGTTAAGATCAGCGGCAAAACTCTGGTACCAAATAAGGTGTACTTTGAATATTCCCTATTACAGTGAGTTCGCCCCAATTTGGGACTCACCTGGAACCCCAAAATGTCTCAAGGACAAGCTGGCTACACCTCTGAAAACATCAGGTTTCCAAGTTTGGGGCCAACTAATGGTGGATAACAACATAATAGACTGCGAAACTCTGTCTGAAAAAACAAACGCATCCCTCTCAAAGTTCAAATTCTACCAGCTCACTAGTTGGGCAAAAATAATGAAAGAGAAAAACACCGAAAACAAGATCATCGAAACAACCTTGATAAAGACCTCCCAGATGAAAAAAGAAATAGCTTCTTGATATTGGGCTCTTATTGCAGCAGGGGAGGAGAACTTCTTAATTCCAGAAGCGACCTGGGGGAAAGAACTGCCGTCACTGGATCTCCAAAATTTATGGCAAGTATCTATGGGCAAATGTTGGGCCATTGCGAAATCCGCTACTCTAAGGAGAAACTACCTCTTTACTATTCACAGAGCCTACTGGACGCCGAAGCAACTATCCAAATTCAGAGGACCAAATATGAAAGTGTGTCCCAAATGTTGTTTAGCAGGTGTGGATGATGTGCACATGTTCCGGCAGTGCCCCCAGATCGATGGTTTCTGGCGGGAAGTGAGTAAAATCATAGAAACATTATTGAGAAGACCAATAACTGTAAGTATGGATCTCGTTATCTTTGGGGTTAACAGGCAAGAGGGGGTAAACCCCTTAACATCTAAAGAACAGAATCGTTTGTTTATGCTGATCTTATTAGCTTGTAGGGAACTTTGTATTAAGTGGATAAAACCTGTTGCCCCCACACATTTGGAATGGGTGGCCTCTATAAATAGAATACATAAATGGGATAGAAAAGGGAAACCCAGCAGGAAGTATAATTATTGGGAGATTTGGGAAGGATCCCAGTTTGTAAATTAATAGGTTACTTAAACCATTCCACGCTATGGCCCGCACTTTTCCAATGATTATGCAATGGCAAAAAAAACACAAACAGTATGCTTGTGTGAGTGGTCAGGGTGGCCAGCTCCCCCAGTTTGATTTTTAAAGTGTTAAGGACACCAGGGGACCTCACTCTGAAATCACGAATCGTGAATACCCCATAATCCAGGGGCCGTGACGGAACAGAAAATATAGAATTGGGTCCCTGATAACTCCAATTACACTCTATTGCAGAATGAGGAATTAAAAAAAAATAATAATAATAATGTTCTTCTTTCTTTTTTGTCGTTCACTTTAATGTGCGCAAATCTTCCCAAATTATTCTCTACAGCCAACACACATTTCGTCGCAACCGGGAGGTCGTCCCACGACTTTCTCAAGACTGTGTGATTGTCAAAACACAAAAAGACCAATATGTATGTTGGGAAAACAATCCCATTGATAACAACAGCCCAAAACCTCATTAGTTTGCAGACCAAACATGATCAAAGTGTATCTCTTTTTTTTTGTTAAATCCTCATCTGCCCTAGACCGCATTTGACAAGAAGTAGGATGTCTATACCATGGCTAGATACCAAGAGACGTAGGCACTTGAATTAGAGGGGCCCCTGAGAAAAACCATGCCCGCCTACCAGTATATGACAAACCCACAAAAAGTCGCATGCCCCTTTCCTAGGAAAGGGGTGGTCTCACTCTCTTCAATGGAAAACCACATGTGATTGTTGGCCAAGGTCCGTACAGGATGGTAATTTGATCGCCCAACAAGACCCGACCCAGTCCAAGAGTATCCAACGAGGCATAATCATAGGATCAAAGATGGTGTTTTAAATTCAAAAACGTGACCAACATAAACCCTGTATCTCTAGAAGTTAACCACAAAATAACTAATGCTGAGACTAATTGAGCAAACCCTCCCTTATTACTTTCCTCTTACTATTCTGTAGTCTATCCAGATCTATCTTGGAAATTTTATACAGCAAGGATAGCCAATCTGAATAAGTTGGGGGTACAGCCTCTACCATCTCCTACAGATCTCTCTCCTAGCTAAAAGAATTGAATAAAAGAGAAACCCCCTTGCGGGACCTGAACCTTCACTGGCTATGCCGAATATAATCAGGGCAAGAGAGATTTTGACTGGAATCCCTATGATGTCTGTTAGGGTTGCCACTATACTCTCCCAAAATGCTGTTATTGCTGGGCACTCTTTAAACATGTGTATATCTGTGGCATTTGCCAAATCCCATTTCTTGCACCTAACTGGGGGACCCTTTGCTATTTTCGAGAGTCTGGCTGGAGATAAATAGGGCCTGTGTATTGTGAAATAGTGGTTCCTCCGCAGCCAGGCAGGTTTTACTATAGAAACAATGTCTTAAAGGAGGTCTGACACACCTCCTCCCAGCACAAATCTGGCATGGAGGCTCCCCACAATTCCTCTGCCAATTTAAAATCTTCATCAATGGTTTCGACTAGAGACCAATAAAAAAAAGAAACTTCTTCCCCCCCTACTGGCCTAAAGCCAGTTGATCCTCCAAGATGTTGCCTACACCTATCAGCTTTTTAAGATTCTGCGATCAGCTCAGCAATTGTATGTACTTAAACCTGAACATATCGTTCTCCAGCATGTTATGAAAGAACTCCCAAGGTAAAAGGGACCCTTCCGAGGCCAGATCTCTCCATCTGTTAACCCTGCTGTCTTAAGTCGGATTGCTAATTTATCCTTCAAACATTCATGGGCTACCAGAGAGTCCCAAATAGGAGCAAGGCTAGAATAATAATTGAGCCCAGTACAATGCTTAATTCTGAACCACATTCGTGCGGCAGCCAAGAGGACCTTCAGCCTTATTTTCTTGAAGAACTTTTGATCTCCAAACTTAAAAAGGAAACCCTCAAGTGATAACCTGGCCCCCCTCAGAATCTCAGCAAACATAATACCTCTTTCTGAATTATCTGGGGATTTCAACAACATCCTAAAGTGAGATAACTGAAAGGCCCAAGCATAATACTGAAGGTCAGGGAGCGTGAAGCCGCCCTTCTCCCTTCTACGCCTTAGCTTTTTCCACTCTATTCTTGTTGATTTATATGCCCAGGCGAATGAGTTTATGGCTTGTTGTAATTTATCTATAGCCTGTTTTTCAAAATGTAGAGGGATGGTGTTGAAAAGAAAAGTCATTTTGGGTAGTATAACCCTTTTAATTAAGTTAATTCTTACAAAAATAGTTAGAGGAAGATGTGCCCAAGATTTCATAAGCTTTTGGCAATCTCTAGTAATATTTGCAATATTGGTCCCAGCTATTCTATCTATATCTTGTACACTCCTAACACCTAAATATCTAATTTCACCCTTGGTCTGGTGATCAAGGTGTATCTCATGCACATGGTGGGAAAGACATAGAGAGCTTCCAAAAGAAACAATATGCAAATTAACACAGATTGTACCACTGTGCGAAGACAGTAGGTTTATGACCCAAATATGGATGGAGAGACCAAGTCAGTGTGCTTAAGGATATTAGTGCCAGCTAAAAATTCCCAGGGTACCGAATCTGAGATCATATCGTTGTGGGTGTGATTGTGAGACAAAACTATCAATGCTAAGGGTCCAGCTAATATAGTGTTGAACATGCACTGAAAATGATAGGTGATAATGGTGATTTAAGGGTGTATAGAGTCAAAATCTAAGAGTACGTCTTAATCAGACTTCGTAAATACCTATTGCTTGTGTAAGAGCTGTTCTGTAAAGTAAGCAGAGAATTTTATATTCATCACTCTGTGAGTTTAAAACCAGTATAACACATATGCACCTTTTATTGTGCCATATGGGAGTACCTACTTTATATGTGGTGATATTTCCAACCCACAATGGGTTTCCGGTGTGGTGGCGTCAATGCTCAATATATTTTACTGGTATCTGATTCTTCGAGTCAAAACTCTTCTCAGAGCTGTAGAAATAAGGTAATCACTGAGTTGTGCTTGTCTGAAGCCATTTAACTAGCTTAGCTCGTACAAATCAAATCTAATTTAACTCTTGTCTTTATTTACAATGTATATGGACGAACAAGTTGGACATGTGGCGTCTTAATCCTTATTACAATTCTGCTCGAAACTCTTAAGTCCCTGCAATTTAAATATATTTCACAATCTGCATAACTCTCTCAATGCATCTAAAGTGTATCGCTATTAGGTATATCTTGCCCATTGTAGGCGTCATTATGGTTTGGTGCTAAGTATATTCAAAACTATGCGTTATGTCCAAAACTCAGCAAAGCCACTCTTGGAATAACAATACATGGGCTGTTTAATTGTCAGGAACAGAGCCAATGGTAAACATCAGTTCCTTATTCTTTATACATAGCCAACATTCAAAGTATATTGAGATGACTCGTCAACACGCATATTAGTGCCTAACTGGAACAATAAAGTTTCAAAACTGCAGTTAAGACCCACAGGTACTAAATAAGTAAATAGAAACTTCTCAACTCTAAGATTCCCAAAATCTCCCCATATTAAAAACGATTCTCGTAATTCTCTTTACCTCGCTCCAGTGTTGAGAAACTCCTCCGCGACGCCACCGCGTTGTTATGATGCCGAGTACGTTCATGTGAAACCGCTTCCCGTGTAGCTATCAATACCGGAAGTGAGATACCTGCTGACACGTTATCTGGACTGTCAAGTTCTATTCTCCTGATGTAAACAGTGAGAAAGGACTTAACGTTCCTATTAAATTTGACGGTCATCTTTAAGTATATCAAATCTCACTGTTTGTGTGTATTATGTAAACTAAGTTAATGAATAACAAAGCAAAAACTTAACGTCATTAACCCATAGTTGCCTATTTGGAGTGTCCATTTCATATGGATAATCTTCGTAAAGAAAACAATCTATCTCAATACTAAATTCAAAAAGGTATTACTCTATTATGTTCATAATGACAATCAAACGGTTTTAAATCTATATTTTGTATAGTTGTGTCCTAATGTGTATTAGTAAATGTATTGTGATTTAACCAGCTAGTGCTTTTTCTTTCCATCCATTTAAGTCAGTACAGTAGAATTATTACTTCATTTGTAGTTAACAACCACAAATCTTCTTAATTTTTTTGACCAATTAGTTTAGAGGCCATGTGATAGCAAAATGGTAGGAAGGTTGAAACATGCTTAATGTGCTATAATTTCACTGTTTTAAGGAAACAAAAATAATCCGAGATGTCAATGCTATTGGCTATTGTACACTGTACAGGTTATTAGTATGCAACCTCATTATACCTCATTGTGTGGGAGAAACACCTAATAAGACGAGGGTGTGGTAGCTGGTTTTTTCTGTCGCACATATGTTTGAAAAATCCCCTATGGGTGCTCTATATTTGTCTCATCATTCTTGGGTCTGTATGCGTACTGTCCATGCATTTTGTTAAAGTTTTACACCATTTATCTGCCCAGGAAATAGTGCAGTTCCTGGTCAATGTTCAAACCCTGTTCCACACTGTTCAATTTTAAAATCCACTGTGCTTCTCTCCTCTGTAGCGTAAGTTCCCTATTTCCACCCTTCGGGTGTTTAGGCTCATGTTCTATCCCATAGAACTTGAAACGTCAGTTTGTTGTCTGGGCAGAGCAAATTGACATTTGAGCAGCCAAAAGGTATCTCATGTCTCCCTGTTTGACTGCTCTTATGTGCTCACTGATCCTTTCCCGTAGTGTTCTAATCATACTTCCAATGTATCTTTTTTTACACTTGCATTCAATTGCGTAAACAACAAATTGTGTGAGGCAGTTTATGTTGGTGCACATTTTGTAGTTCTTACCTCCTGGTCCCTCAAAATTTGTCTTCCTCCCACAGGTCCATTTGCATGTGCTGCAGTGTCAGCAACTGTAAAAACCTAATGTGTGTTTTCTCAACCAATCGTCTGTGTTCTCTGGTTTTTGGTAACTGGGGCTCAAGATGTTCCTGATGGACACACCTCTTCTGTATGTGATGTTTGGTTTTTCAGTGATAAATTCTTTTAAAGAATTATCCGTTTTGAGTAGGTGCCAGTGTTTGTTTAGACTCTGTCGTAACACTTCCGACCAGTTGTTGTACCCAGTGATTATTCTAATCTATTGTTCTGTTCTACTCTGCTAAAGTTGCGTCGTACTCTAATAAGTTCCCCATAAGGGATTGAACGTATGTGGTGAGAGGGATGTGCACTGGATGCATGTAATAGAGAGTTACATGCTGTGGACTTACGATACAGTCTACTGTGTATATGATTGTCAAGTATATAAAATTCCACATGTAGAAAGGACATTTTGGTCTTGCTTTGTTCCATGGTGAACCGCATGTCATGTTTGTTGTCATTGAGATATAAAAAAAATATATCAGTTTCGTCTGGGTGCCTGTCCAGATCAGAATGCAGTCGTCTATATCTCTGCCCCAGAACAATATGGAGTCATTGCATTCGGAGCCCAATGAGCCCCAGATTCTCGTCTCCTCGAACCAACCCATGAAAAGGTTGGCATATGAGGGAGAGAACCTGGAGCCCATTGCAACTCCCTGTCTTTGCCTGTAACAGCATTATTGTGCAAGATCAGTTCCACACTCTCAGTCAGCATCTCAGTGTGATTCCAGGAGCTAGCAGCCCTTCTATTAGGCATTTTTTTAACAGCTTTCAAGCCAATGTCCCTTTTAATACTGATATACAGTGCTGTTACATCTAAAGTCACCATGGTCATATTATCTTCCCAGCTTAAGTCCGCCAGGGTACCCAAGACATGCTTGGTGTCTCAGATGCACAATGGTAGATTTGTCACAAGCGGTTTTAGGAAGATATCCATATATTCGGATATTCTCTCAGTAGGCCCACCAATTACAGAAATGATGGGCCTACCTGGAGGGAATGGGATAGTCTTGTGTACTTTCGGTACCGTGTAAATACACAAAAAAAAGTAAGCAACAAGAAAGACTTTACAATTCGGGAAGCAGACAAAGGGGGCAACCTGGTGATTATGCGCAGTTCTGACTATGACCAAGAGATTATGACACAATTGAACGACGTGGAATGCTATGAATTACTTCATGGTAATCCCATTTGGATACTTGCAGACTACATTATTATTCAATTAAGATGATGGCATGGACAGGGTTTACTCGACGATAATGAATTGACTTATCTGAAGGTTGACCGACCAAGATACCCGTGTATTTACACGGTACCGAAAGTACACAAGACTCTCCCATTCTCTCTAGGTAGGCCCATCATTTCTGGAATCGGCGGCCCTACTGAGAGAATATCCGAATATGTGGATATCTTCCTAAAACCGCTTGTGACAAATCTACCATTGTGCATCCGAGACACCAAGCATGTCTTGGGTACCCTGGCGGACTTAAGCTGGGAAGATAATATGACCATGGTGACTTTAAATGTAACAGCACTGTACACCAGTATCAAAAGGGACATTGGCTTGATAGCTGTTAAGAAAATGCTTAATAGAATGGCTGCTAGCTCCTGGAATCACACTGAGATACTGACTTAGATGGTGGAACTGATCTTGGACAATAATGTGTTCCTTTTCAAGAAACGCTGGTACAGGCAAAGACAGGGAGTTGCAATGGGCTCCAGGTTCTCTCCCTCGTATGCCAACCTTTTCATGGGTTGGTTCGAGGAGACGAGAATCTGGGGCTCATTGGGCTCTGAATGGAATGACTCCATATTGTACTGGGGCAGATATATAGATGACTGCATTCTGATCTGGACAGGCACCCAGACGAAACTGATGGGGTTTTTGAATACCTCAATGACAACAAACATAACATACGGTTCACCATGGAACAAAGCAAGACCAACATTTCCTTTCTAAATGTGGAATTTTATATACTTGACAATCATATACACAGTAGACTGTATCATAAATCCTGAGCATTTAACTCTCTATTACACGCATCCAGTGCACCTCCCTCCCATCAGATATGTTCAATCCCTTATGGGGAACTTATCAGAATATGACGCAACTGTAGCAGAGACCAGGAATTTGAAGAATGCAAACAAGGAATTTTAACTAGATTCAAGAACAGGGGATATGACAAAAAACTACTGACAAAAGCTGAACAAAGAATAGACAAAATCCAGTGGGCAGACACACTGAAGGAAAAAACAAAACAGAGTAGAACAGACCAAAAGATTAGAATGATCACTAGGTACAACAACTGGTCAGGAGTGTTACGACGGAGTCTAACAAACACTGGCACCTACTCAAACAGATAATTCTTTAAGAGAATTTATCACTGAAAAACCAAACATCACATACAGAAGAGGGGTTTCCCTCAGGAACATCTTGAGTCCCAGTTACCAAAAACCAGAGAACACAGACGATTGGTTGAGAAAACACACATTAGGTTTTTACAGTTGCGGACACTGCAGCTCATGAAATGGGCCTGTGGGAGGAAGAAACATTTTGAGGGACCAGGAGGTAGGAACTACAAAATTTGCACCAACATAAACTGCCTCACACAATTTGTTGTTTACACAATTGAATGCAAGTGTAAAAAAGATACATTGGAAGCATGATTAGAACACTACAGGAAAGGATCAGTGAGCACGTAAGAGCAGTCAAACAGGGAGACATGAGATACCCTTTGGCTGCTCATATGTCAATTTGCCCAGACAACAAACCGATGCCTTGAGTTCTACTGGATAGAACATGTGCCTAGAGGTGGAAATAGGGAACTTATGCTACAGAGGAGAAAAGCACAGTGGGTTTAAAATTGCACAGGGTTTGAACATTGACCAGTAACTGCACTATTTCCTGGGCAGATAAATGGTGTAAAACGTTAACAAAACACATGGATATTACACCTACAGACCCAGGAATGATGAAACAAAAATAGAGCACCCATAGGCAGTGCTTAATTTGTGCCGGTGCTTTCCGGTGCTTAGCACCAGCACTTATTTATGAGGGCCGGGTCTACATGTGTCTGTACGTCATATGGCATATAATTACCTCACTCTGAGTTACTGACTCCGTGCAGACAGTGTTCATTTTATCTCTCTAGTGATGAATCCCGGTAAAGAGTGTTGCGGCTGCTGCCAGAGCCAAGATTCATATGATCTGAATCAACCCAGACTGGTCCTATCATAATTATTACTGCCAATATTCATATCGATGCGCATTGCGAAGCTGCCTTAGGCGCCACCGTCGGACTTACTTCAGTGTTGCCGGAAGGATAGGAGGACACTGATCGGCCTAGATTTGGTTTGACGGGAGTAGGCAGCAGTGTGAGCAGGCAGCGTGCGCAGATTTCTTTTTAGGATGCCACGCCCCGGCACACGAGTCAACAGCGGACACCCTTGAGGGCTTGCAGCAGCACCAGCACCTGCAGACCAGGCCTATCAGTTAAAAAAAAAGGCAGTGCCCCAGCCACCCACCAACAGTAACTCACTGTAAGTAATAAGTAGCCATGCTATGCTCATGTTTTTGTTGAGCGTGATGTTGTGACGGGTACCGTGGTAGCGCGCCAAAATCTAAAGAGTCGATTATGCCCAGGGCCCTGGCCTACTGTACACATTATGTCACGATGGGGCCACCAGGGTTAAGTGAAAGGCCCTGCCCGGCCCCTGCCCGTGAAGTATCATCCCCTAAACACTTTACTGCTTAAGACTCGAGTCGTTAAATGCCATGAAAGCAGGATGTGATTGTTAATTAAACCTGTTTCCTTCTTTTTTTTTACGTATAGTTGCACACCTAATGAATGAGCCCATATGGCTCTTTAAGCGTGATATGGTTTGTGCTTTGTAATCGTGCCTTAATATGTATTAAAGTAAGTTATGTGCAAAACCAACTGACAGGGGTAGGTACGCCTCACAATAAGTCCTCCATTAATTAAATTCGAAGCAATCTATACAGCGTGGCAGGGCTGGCCCTAGGGCGAGGCGATAGGTGCCACCGCACCGGGCGTTGACATGGGGTGGGGGCGCTCTGTTAGCAAATATATCATGGCTCGAAAAGCACCTGCTGCAGAGTTCCTAGCCACCAGCAATTTTCAAGATTACTCCGGGTTAATGTTCCTCCTGGAGAGAGACACATTTTTGTCTAGTTGGAATATGACTCCTTGTAAGGTAGCTCAGAGAGATGCCTGCTGCTAAAAACTTGTGCCATGCAGATCACAAAGTGCATATAATGTTAATAGCTCAATGGTTTACTGCTATTGTCAGAGAGATCTTTTTATTACTTGCAGTTTATATTAAGTTAAATATAGAGCAATGCGCAATTAACTGTCCTCAAAGATCTGAATGCAAACTTCAAGGTTTATATTAGACCAACAAGTTTTTTGCCCGGTCTTTCCTTACCTTAATCTTGCAAAAAATGATTAATTTGGGCAGAAATAAATTATCATTATTAAATAGAACCCCTAACAATTAGTGTTATGTTTTAAATTCTGAATTTGGGCTTTTCTTGTCCTAAAACTCTTAAACTATACTGCCTACCAGTATGGATCACATGTGACTCCTACATCTTGTAATCCTCTGTCATATGTAACATTTCCTATACACTTATTTACACGTGTAATTGTCTCTGTTAAATATGTGTATGATGTAAAGTGCTCTGACACCTCACACTGCTATGAGTGGCGCTGTAAAACTAAATGAATCTGAGAGACTGGTTATAGAGATTTGAGGGGCACTGTTAGCTGGTGGTAGTGAGGGAATCCGTGGCAGAGGTGGTCATTGGGGGGGGGGGGGCGCCAACAAACATTGTCGCACAGGGCGCCACCGGTGCTAAAGCCGGCTATGCAGCGTGGTGTAGCGGATTCCCACCTCCTAGTCCTGGCCAGGGGTTAATGAAGACCGTGCGCCACCTGAGCATTCGATTAAACAAGCTCTTCGTGCCCCTGGCTTTTCTGAGTGACTTGTGCAGATTTATTTTTCCAACTAATTCTTTTATCTATGGCGGAGGCTGGCAGAGCTGCAGTATGTATGTGTCTACTATGGAAATACCCCAATCAAGATTGGAAAACGCTCCAAGTTGTCTTAATGTTGGCTCCACCGTACTCTCCCCTTTCTGCTGCTAAAAAACTTTTAATTACCAAGAGAGCCCTCTCAGAGTGTTTTCCCTCTCCCCCAGCCACTAAACAACCGGAATCTGGCACACATCCCTCGTGTGGCCTTCAGAAGTTAAAAAGAGCCTCTTTAATGGGCACAAATATTGTTTCATGGATGTAATTTACTATTGTTCAGTGTTATGATGACCAAACTAAGAAACACTGTCTACATTTTACAAGTGGCTGGAAGAAAAGAGAAGATTTTAATGTTTTATTGTATTTAAATTCAAACGTTGGTACAAAGAGCATTTAATTTGCACAAAAAATGTATACTTTTGAGCAGACAAGGCTTACTTGCAGTGGGTTAGTAGAAAACGCTGTTTGTTGAAGGCAGCATCTTAATTTATAATTCTTAGCTACCAATATATGATCGATTATTGAAAATGTCAGTAAAGTTCAATGCATTTAATATGCAGTCTCAGTCTAGAGAATGTAACCATGGGACAGAGAGGACAACAGAATTATGCCCCAACTGCATCAAAAGTATAAATTTTGCTCAGGTTCATTCTAGGCTTGGCAACGTGTTCCTCTGTAAATTCCCTAACACTATGGCAATAATTTCTTAATATTTTTGTTTATTTTATTTTACAATTTCCTATAGCGCTGCTTTTTATAGAGCCATTGAACTTTCTACCACACCATTTCACTGTAATGTTTTACTTCATTAAGGACTGGCACTGGCCACTATGTAGAGTCAATATATAAACAAGGGTTCTTATTTATATGGCTTGTGACTGAAAAGCGCTAGAGAGCACAGAAACAGAGACCTAATTAAGGCAGGTGTGACAAACTTTGAACCTCGGACTTTCAATGGTTCTGGCCAAGATACAAATACGAAGCATGTGCCATAGAGAGATTTTACTGTTTGTTAACTATAGAAATTGCCCCTGAAGTGCCACTGAGATCTACATTTTTCCACATTGTCAGAATTTTTCATGTCTTCTGGAACATAACTTTCTGCCTCTGCCGCTGGGAAGAGAGAGGATAGCTCTCTCTCCTACGAACACTTTGTTCCAGCTCCACTGGCTTGGGTGCTTTTGTGTGACATTTCCATGCTTCCTAGTCTGAGTACTTATGTGTGACATTTCCTTGCTTTCTGGGATTACAACTGACTTATAGCAGTGCCAGTTGAGGATTTGGGTGGAACCAATAGAGTAAGTGGGTGGAGCCAGTGGAGGAAGTGGGTGGAGCCCAGGGAAAGTAGGTTTGGCCTCCGACAAACATTTGAGCACCTGCACTTCATATTTTACAAATTAAGCACTGCCCATAGGGGATTTTTCGAACATATATGCGACAGAAAAAAACAGCAAGCACACCCTCGTCTTATTAGGTGTTTCTCCCACACAATGAGGTATAATGAGGTTGCATACTAATAACCTGTACAGTGTACAATAGCCAATAGCATTGACATCTCGAATTATTTTTGTTTCCTTAAAAAAGTGAAATTATAGCACATTAAGCATGTTTCAACCTTCCTACCATTTTGCTATCACATGGCCTCTAAACTAATTGGTCACACAAATTAAGATGATTTGTAGTGGTTAACTACAAATGAAGTAATAATTCTACTGTTCTGACTTAAATGGATGGAGAGAAAAAGCACTAGCTGGTTAAATCATGATACATTTACTAATATAGATTAGGACACAACTATACCAAATATAGATTTCAACCGTTTGATTGTCATTATGAACATAATAGAGTAATACCTTTTGCATTTAGTACTGAGATGGATTGCTTTTCTTTACTAAGACTATCCATATGAAATTGACACTCCAAATAACCAACTATGGGTTAATAACGTTAAGTTTTTGCTTCGTTATTCATTAACTTTGTTTATATAATCCACACAAACAGTGAGATTCGATGTACTTAAAGATGGCTGTCAAATTTAATAAGAACGCTAAGTCCTTCCTCACTGTTTATACCAGGAGAATAAAACTTGACGGTCCAGATAACGGGTGAGCAGGTATCTCACTTCCGGTATTTATAGCTACACGGGAAGCGGTTTCACATGAGCGTACTCGGCATCATAACAACACGGTGGCGTCGAGGAGGAGTTTTTCAACACTGGAGCGAGGTAAAGAGGATTACAAGAATCATTTTTAATATGGGGGGATTTAGGTGAATCTTAGAGTTGAGAAGTTTCTATTTACTTACTTAGTAACTGTGGGTCTTAACTGCAGCAGTTTTGAAACTTGATTGTTACAGTTATGCGCTAATATGCGTGATGACGAGTCATCTCAATATTATTTGAATATTGGCTACGTATCAAGAATGAAGAACTGATGTTTACCATTGGCTCTTTTCCTGACAACTAAACAGCCCATGTATTGTTATTCAAAGAGTGGCTTTTCTGAGTTTTGGACATAACACATAGCTTTGAATATACTTAGCACCAAACGATAATGACGCCTACAATGTGCAAGATATACCTAATAGCAATACACTTTAGGCGCATTGAGAGAGTTATCCAGATTGTAGATTATATTTAAATTGCAGGGACTTAAGAGTTTCGGGCAGAATGTTAATAAGGATTAAGACGGCGCATGTCCAACTTGTTCATCCTTATACATTGTAAATAAAGACAGGAGTTTAATTAGATTTGTGCGAGCTAGGCTAGTTAGATGGCTTCAGACAAGCACAACTCAGTGATTTCCTTATTTGTACAGCTCGAAGAATCAGATACCAGTAAAGTACATTGGCCATTGACGCCACCACACTGGAAACCCATTGTGGGTTGGAAATATCACCACATTTAAAGTAGGTACTCCCATATGGCAGAATAAAAGGTGCACATGTATTAAACTGGTTTTAAACTCACAGAATCATTTATATACAATTCTCTGCTTACTTTACAGAACAGCTCTTACACAAGAAATAGGTATTTATGAAGTCTGATTAAGACGTACTCTTAGAGTTTGACTCTATACACTCTTAAATCGCCATTATCACCTATCATTTTCAGTACACGTTCAACACCATATTAGCTGGACCCTTAGCATTGATAGTTCCGTCTCTCAATCACACCCACAACGATATGATCTCAGATTCGGTACCCTAGGAATTTTTAGCTGGCACTAATATCCTTAAGCACACTGACTTGGTCTCTCCATCTATATTTGGGTCATAAACCTACTGTCTTCACACAGTGGTACAGTCTGTGTTAATTTGCATATTTTTTCCTTTGGAAGCTCTTTATGTCTTTCCCACCATGTGCATGAGATACACTTTGATCATGTTTGGTCCGGAAACTAATGAGGTTTTGGGCTGTTGTTATCAATGGGATTGTTTTCCCAACATACACATTGTTTTTTTTTGTGTTTTTACAATCACACAGCCTTGAGAAAGTCGCGGGATGAGTTCCTGGTTGCGACAAAACACGTGTTGGCTGTAGAGAACAATTTGGGAAGATTTGCACACATTAAAGTGAACGACAAAAAAGAAAGAAGAAAAATGTCTTGCCAAATATTTATGTTTGCACTTACTAAACACATTACGTACCTATGTTACTCTGTTAATTGATATATGTGTGCTAAGGAGTGTTATAAGTGTAGGAGAGCATCTCCAGAGAGAGTATGTCAGCAAGATCAGGAACTGAGAGGGCTATGAAGGTTCACCTTTGCAGAATTCTACAGGAAGGGCTGGGAGGAAGAAATGAAGCAGGCTCTGTGTTGTCAATGTGCTGTCGGATTTCCTCTATGTTTTAATATAAAAGAGGCTGATTGCATTGCACTTTTCTGTGGAGTGAAGACTAGGAGGGTCCTACACAGGGTTGAGGCAGTGATTGATTGTCTTAAACAGCATTCTGCTTCTGTTGGAGGCCTCAATGATAGTGTTGGTATAGTACTTTGCTTTGGCTGATGAGCTGTCTGCATGTTGAGCGAAAGGACCACAGTAGCAAGAGGACCTTGGGAGGCCTGTAGATGAGATGGCGTTGGGGATCTGGGTTGAAGAAAGATACATGTCCGTTGCTACATGGAGCTAAGTGTTATTTGCTTGGATAGGGTACATGAACGAGAAGACTTATGGATGGTAGCCAGGTCGCCTCCCTTCATACGTCACTTTGCTTGTTATAGCCCTTTGCCTTCAGCTTGGTCCTATAATGCTGGAGTGGGTCTTTAATAGCTGCTTTAGTTCTCTAAACTAGGTTATAAATGTGTATTAGGATGTTCTACCCCAATAGGGCATCATATTCTAAGAACATACTGGCCCTCGGTAGATTGGTATTACAACCATTAAAGTACTTCTCCCTTGTTATAGACCTGCAGTTTTTGTACAGGTCTATAACATTGGAGTGGGCCTTTAATGGCTGCTATAGCCTGGTATGACAGGGTAAACATTTATATTAGGACATTCTGGTGTCATGGGCCAGAATGTTCTGAATGTGCTATAGTCTGCTGTAGCTGGCTTTTATGGCCGTTAAAAGAACATTGCTTTGTTATAGACCTTCACCTTTTGGGGTGGCCCTATAACAGATGATTGGGTTTAAATGGCCAGTATAACTCTCTTCAGTGGGCTTTAAAGGCATATTAAGATTACAAGACAGACATCACAAAGAACATACATTTTTTCTATATTATTACTAATAAGGGAGGTTCTAAAATGAATTTATTTTTGAGAATGTAATTTTTTGGGGAGGGGGATTTTTATTTAGTTTTGAATTAACTTAAACAACATGGAATCTGAACTTGGATTAAAAAATATATATATTACATGCATTTTGGTTGGTGAGCAAATACCAACATGTTCTGAGTTCCAGAACATTGCTCTCCAATTGAAATAATTTTGCAGCACTTGGTGCATTACATGACTAAATGGGCATACAGAGGACTCTGTGTTGCCAAGACTTGGGATGGCACAGAGTCTCCAAGTTGTACAGAGGGTCCTGCACCTGATGTAGAAGCCTTACTTCAAGTCTTCAATAGGCACAAGCAGGTTGGTGTCTATGCCAGGCCCTAAGGTGCTTCATTATCACAGATGTGCCAAAGGAGTACTTCTTCCCTGCTGAGCTCCTTCTGGCACAGGTTGCACATGACAACCCTAGACTAAATCTTTTTTTTTACAAGTCGGTATTCTAAAAGTTTGCCATGTGATGGACTCTGGCATGGTCCTGGTGGGCTATTCCTGGTCTTCACGTTGTTTGTAAAGTCTGTGTTCTCCTCAAGATGTGGTATATGTATATCTTTAATGTTGAATTCCCCTGCAAAAACAGATCTATCTAAAAAGATGGTAACAGCACAGAATGTTCAAATACCCAACTGTTTATACCTAATAAGGATAAAGGAGTGGGAACTTCCTGTAAATTCTGCAATATAGACATTAGAACTAGTCATATACACTTTCACTGTGAGTCACAGGTATAATGGTAGCATTTTCTGTTACTGCAGCACCATGAAACAAACAAATGATGACATTTAACAATGAACTGCAAGATATCTTTTTCATGCCTCTGAGAAATCCTCTAGGATCAAACTTTAAATAAAATGACACCTTTGTAGTAAACACAACAACACAACGTTTCAGGCCCAATGGTATTCCCACAAGACCCAGAAAAGTAACTTTGGCACCCTCCCATTGGTTTGATGGCTCCTGCGGGAGTACCGCTGTACCATCTGAGAGGTAAAAAAAAGATATATAAAGCAGACATTTGAATGGACACTCAAGAAACACTATTCAAACAAAAGTCCACAGGCTGTTAGTAGTAGCATTAAGTGATTTTTCTGAACATTATTACTGGATTCCTGTTCAAGATAGGCATTTTGGTGTAAATGCAATGGAAGTCCTTCATGGCCTCAGACAAAAGTGGCAGCGGGAAAAACCAAGCACATCATCCTCCAGACCTATCACGGGGCAGTATCAGAAGATGACAATATTATTGTGATTCTATGTCTGGAGCGGAGGCTCAGATTATGCCTTCTTCCTTCGCTTTATTTTCAACAGCAGCGCATTTTAAAACAGTAACCAACAACATTTCCCATGAACAACAGGGAAATCCAACAAAGTCTCACTCCAGCCAGCCAGCATAGTCCCTTCATGCTGTTTCCTCTTCCTCTTTCTTAGCTGCTTAGCAGCAAGATAAGTCGTGATTTCATTCTTCTCCTAGTTTGGGGGTTGCCAATGGATATATTTGGTGGCGTTTTTGTGTTTTTGTAGCGCTTTGCGTGTTTTCTGTTTTACACATTCCCTTTGGGTCACGGGACTTTTAGAGCGTACCTTTTGATACTGGTCTCCCCTTGACGTGCGTTGTGGTCATCCCGCTGCCGGGGAGCATAGTGCACTCTCTATGGGCAGCGAGAGTCACGCACTGGCATTAGAGTCCTGATGAGCGTTGCACGTTGAGAGCCTGGCTTGCCTCCTGCCACCCGGTTTTACGGCTGTTTTCGGGTCTGCATTGCCCTGTTCTGCTTGAACGCCCTTGTGTGGGTCAGTATTGAAAGCGTTTTAAAACTTGCGGGTTGTAGTTGCATCAAGAGAAGTGGTGCCTGTGGGACACTTTCCTGGATGGCTGCCCTGTGATCAATAAGGGCTGGTGTGTCCCTTGGGCTCTGCCCATCAATCTTGTATCCTCGGCCACCCATATATGTCTGGGCTCCCTCCCAGCTGTTGAAAGTTGTGCTATTCAGTGCCTTACACTAGTGCTTTCAGCATCGAGCTGACTGTTGCTCCAGTGTGTCCCTGCGGCAGTATACTTAACTAGCTAAGCAGCGGAGCAGGATCAGTACCAGGAGGAGGATCCCTTATCTTACCTTCCCTGGGATGATGACTTTTATCAGGCGGTGGATGACTCCATCTACAGGGCTGTTAATCAAGCCATGGGACTGTTAGAGCAGGGCCTATCAGCGCAGATGGCGAAAGAGTGTGCCAAATGGGCTGCTCTCGTGCCAGCTACCCCTAAGTCCCCACCAGTGCCTCAACCTGCCGCTTCTCCCCCTGCCAAGAAACTGTGCTCCCAAGGGGTTGATGTGGATGTGTTCGCACCTCTGAAACAGGCTTTCCTAGCGCAGGTGCCCCCACAACTACAACCTGCGCCCCCGCGGACTGTAGCCCAATGCCTCCACGTACAGCTTCCCCAGACCGCTATGACAACAGCAATTTCCCTGGTGACACTGATGAGGTAGCGGAACCCTCTAGAGCTTGGCTCCCGACCGCCACTCCTGCCCCAGTGGGGGACCTCTGACATTCTCTATCTGGACGACATTGTCCACCCTAGGTCGACGGACTGGGTCCCTAAAAAGGGTATTGATCACTCCTGGCGTTCATGCCAGGGCAAACTGCTGGATGCAGTGGAATCGGTCACAAAAATCCTTGACATGGCTGAAGAGGCCAAGGTCTCCGACACCCTCATATCCCCGGAAGTTCTCTTGGGCTGGGTGCAGCACACAATTGTGTTTCTAGGGAACATGTGCCGCTCGACCGGCTGGTTCTCCAACCCTGACAGGGGACAAGGTTCCAGGCATGGGCAAAACCAGGACAATGCCCGCTTCAACACATTCTACCCCACCAGAGGACAGAAGTTCCGTGGCCATGGAGGCCAACGAGGCCAGCAAAATAACGCCGGGAAAGGGAGTGTACTACCGTCAGCGAACCTGCAGGTGGGAGGGCGCTTGGCGCAGTTTTTCCTGCTTAGGTTTCTCTCATGAGCAACGCTTGGGTGCTACTGGCGGTCCAGGGCTTCCAGTTGGAGTTTCATGGCTGTCCACATCAGCTAAGCCGTCCCCGTCCCATCTCCTTTTCTCAGCGGGACACAGAGCTGATACGTGGAGAGATCTCCACCCTACTCCAAAATGGGGAAATTTGCTAAGCGGAAGAGCATCCCGTTGGCTTCCTCAGCCACATTTGCTTAGTCGACAAGGTTGACGGGGTCCGGCAGCCGGTTATCAACTTGAAGAGTTTCAACGAGTGAGTGGTTTACAGCCACTTCAAAATGCAAGGTATCCCCCTCCTCGGGGATGTACTGAGACCTCTCGACTGGATGGTGCGGCTCGACCTGAAGGACGCGTACCTGAGTGTCCCTATCTTGCCTCCTCATCGGTGCTCACTGCAGTTCAGGTGGAAAGGACAGGTTTTCGAGTTCACCATACTCCCTTTCAGCCTATTGTCCACTCCGTGGTGCTTCACAAATGTCCTCAGACCAGCGGTGGAGTTCCTGCGTTTGCAGGGTGGTCGAATGATAGTTTATTTGGACTACATGCTCTTTCTGGATCAGTGCCCCAGAAGGCTGTCCAGGCAGTTGAAGACGGCTGTCAACCTACTGCAGGGACTTGGGTTTGTCATAAACGAGAAGAAATCCCTTTTAGTTCCGGTCCAGTGTGCAACCTTTTTAGGTGTCAACGTAGACTCCATCTCTTCAACTCTGAATCTTCCTGCCAAGAAGATGGCGAAGATCAGGCACGAACTGCGCCAGACCCTGGCGAAGGTGCAGATTTCCTTGCGCCAGCTGACGCTGCTAAAAGGTCTCCTCTTCTCCTCGATACAGACCCTATTTCCTAGGCCCTTACATTACCGAGCCATGCAATGCCTGAAAGTGCACCATCTCAGGAAGGGTCTAACGTACACTCAGTCGGTGCCCCTGACGGACGACGTGAGAGACGAGATGGAATGGTGGTTCACCCACATGGAGGCATGGAATGGTCAAGTGATATTCGGTTCCACTCCAAATATCGTGATCGAGTCCGACGCCAGCCGTTCTGGCTGGGGGGCCAGGTGTGGAGAGTTCGCCACAGGTTGAGCCTGGTCCACTCACGAACAGTCATTGCACATCAACTGCTTGAAACTGCTGGCAGGGTCATTTGAGGTGCAATGCAGGACAAAGGACAGGGTCCAATCGTGCATCCTTCTCAAGATGCACAACATCTCTGCGGTCTGGTACATCAACCACCTAGGTGGCACCAGGTCCAGAATGTTGGCGAACCTAGCCAAAGACTTTTGGCACTTCTGCATAGACAACCAGTTTTCGGTGATGGCGGAATACCTTCCAGGTTGGGAGAATGAAGTGGCAGATTGGCACTCTCATCATCTCCTGGATGCCAGCATGTGGAAGCTGGACCCTCAAGTCTTCTCTCAGTTGTTGGATTACACGGCTGGGTTAACTGTGAGTGTAATTATTTTCATCACATATGGTGTTTTATCCCCACCCTAATATCAGTTTTGCCAACGTGCCTTGATAAAATCAGAAGTCCCCTACACTTCTCCAGTCCCTACGAGACCCACTATACTAATTGGGTCGAAACGCCGTCGACGCCCCTAGAAAACGAACTCTATAAACAGCGGCTATGATTCATGATAGTCACTGAGACATATATTCTTGTCATTTTCATCAAATAATTGGTCGTTTTCTAACTTTCCTTGTATAATAATCCCCTTAGAAACCGTAGATAATTCACTTTGTAAATGTTATTTTATGTGGTTTTTTGGTTCTTCTATTACACCGTGGGTCACTTCTGCACTTTTTGTATTTAAAACGCTATATGTGTATAAATGTAACTTTGATTTAAAAATTTCAAATGATGGTTTGAAAAGAAAAAATTAAAAATGAAATATAAATGATGATGCAACAACTTATTGTGTAGAGTTCTCTTTCGCTTTTGGACATCCTTTTAAAACCCTCCCTATATGTTATTGATTAACGGTTGTTATATTGATTAATTATACAACTAATGTGCCACATGAACCATTGTTTTTTATATATTGTGTATACCCTGGTTCTCTAGTGAGTAGGGTCTCCTTGTCTCTGTTGTGACAAATTAAGTTACATCAGCTGGATAGGACTGCAAAAAGATTTTTCATTAATTCACTTTGCGCCCTTTCAATGCTCTGAATATTAATATTTTCCCAGACACCTGCACCATAGAATGCCACTGCCATATATTTGCTCACATAAATTGTGAGAAGTTTCCTAAGTTGCTTGGAACCCAATTGCTTCGTGAAGGAACGCACTCCATTGATGGACTTCTCCAACCTGGCAAATCTGCTTGATACCATGGGTATCCATGAGTAATTAAAATCAAACGTGACTCCCAGAGATAGGCAAAGGAAGATGTTTCACTCAATTTAGACCCTTCAACATAAAAGAAAGGCTTTTTCCTGCGTCTGGCCCCACTGGTCATGAAGTATGTCTTGGTGACATTTACTTTCAAATCCAGCCCATGCATAAATGAAATATAATCATCAATGAGATCTTGCAGCCCTCTCCCTGTTCTGGCAATCAACACCTCATTGTCAGCATAAAGTAAAATGGGCAGAGGGTGCAATCTGATGTATGCCATGTCTCCCACCTGTGTTTTTAAAACTAATTTCACCTGGGTAGTGCATAAAGAAAATAAAAATGGGCTAAAACGCACCTTTGCCTAACCCCCCTGTAAATTTGAAAACGCTCCGTACATTCACCATCGCTACCAAAACATACATGAGCAATAGAGTCTCTATAAAGCTGCCTAATAAAATTGATAATACTGACCTCCACCCCAAGCTCTTACACAATTAACCACAATTGTGAATGAAAAACGCAGTCGAATGTTGCTGACAAGTTCATTAAAGATAAAAAGATCGTACCCTTTTTAGCCACAGTATATTTTCCCATACAAGTTCAAACATTGCAGAAGAAATCCCAACCTGTATTTTGTCCATCTCCTGGTCACTTTTCATGGTAATTTGGAGCTGGAAGGATCACTCTCCTCGTCTGCTGCATGTTTACCCTTGGATTTAAGGACTTTGTATTTGAGATTTTACAAGTAATTTCAATAATTGTTGTATAAGGGTATTGTTTGTTTGATTGGGGGCATTTACCAGGATTTATTTGTACTTTTAATTGATTTTTAAAATGTATTGTGTTGGTTGGACTACGGTTTCAGTAGGGTCTAGTTTTGCTTTTGTACGTAATTTTTCTTGTTTTGTAAAGGAAAATGCTGCACAGTTTAGTTCATTTTCTCCATGTTTTTTTAATAACTTTCGATATTTATTTAATTCACTATGTGGCCTAGTCTGCCAATGGGCCTTCCAGCCAGTAGGCTTAGTAGTAGTCATGGATGGATGAAGCAACATTTTCTGAGGAGTGTGTTCATTTGAAACATCATTCCGGCCATGGATGGCATTGAAATGAATTACCAAATGTGTTTTTTGGGGATATCTCTTTTCTGCAAACAGTGTATAGGTGTGGTAATTTATTTGATTCCTTTGGAGGATGTGTGTTGTAAAATGATTTAACACAGTGAATGTTTGTTTTTGGCATTGCTGAATGAATGCTGTTTTCTCCTGTGTTACCATGCCTTCTTTGTCCGGCCAGTAATTGAGCGTGTTTGCCATAGGCCACTATTTTTCTCTGTTTCTCATGCCATGTGGCCAGGGGTATTTTTTAGGTCTCTTTGAATTATCGTGCCCAGACGCGTGTGCGATAATTCAAAAACACATGCCTCGCTGTGGCGCACGTGCACCACTCGCGTGCTTGTTTTCACCTTCCTGCTATAAATTTCAAATCTAATAACGAAGGAACAAAGGAATCAATTAGCAACTCTGCTACAAACTGCACTCAGAAAAGTTGTGATTTTTTTTATATGCTACGGAATTACGACCATCTGTTTTCCTAAATAGCGCATTCACCACGCTGCCGCGCTCACTCCCCCGCCCCTCTCTACTGCAGCAGGACTCCTCGTCAAACGATTGAGAGGGGCGCACATAGTCCCAGCAGCCCTTCACCAGCCCCATCCCTATCGCCAACTGCAGCTCGGGGAGCACAGCGCCCAACACACCGCAGCAACATGGTAAACAATCTACATTTCTGCAAAGGTTTTAAAGTTGTGCTGGCAGAGCCCCGCACTTCTGAGTGAATAAGTATTTGGTGCTTTCAAACCTGCAGTTTTCACCAGACCCCTAATGTTACCTAAGCGCCTAGATGCCATTCAGTCGGAAGGGTGCACTATACAGGAACCTCAGTGATCGGGGAGATTTAAAAAGGCAAGGCCTTCCAGTGTCCCCTAAAGTCACACACAGCAGCAGGGAAACTGATCCCTTGTACACTGCAGACTCAAGACTTTACATGGAGGTGCAAGAAACCTCTCCTGCCAAATGTTTGCTCAAGGTCCCCCTCACCTAGCCCTACCTTGCTTCCCTATGTCTATCATGCTTTCAGTCCTCCATAGTTGTGTTCTTCCATGTTTGTTTCTTTTTCTCTTTAATTTGCCCCCTCCTCCCCCAGTCCCTTTCCTTCATTTCCCCTGTTTCTTTCTCGCTGACTCCTGAATTGAATCCCCGGGACCCCTGGAATGGCTTCTCACATACCCCCGTCAACGAACCCAAATGGAGCAAGAATATATGGCTGAGCTGTGTTAACATGACTGGAGCCTGAACTGAGCCGGCCCGCGCCCAAGGGTCCGTGAGGCAAATTGGGCCGCAGAGAGGACTGGGCAGGACATGTCTGAAATACCCCTCAGCATGTAGGGTGGTTTCTCCTCTTGGGGTAGGAGTATTGCATGGGCGATGTGCGTCTTGGCAGCACCTGGAGAGGGTCTTATGCGTTCCGGCAGGACCCCTGACTCTCCCATGGCAAAGGGTGCCTCTCCTGCACCTAGAAAGGGTCTCATGCGATCCAACAGTTTCCCTAAGACTCTCTGACGGTGAGAGGTGTCTCTGTTGCACCCTGGAAGGAGGCGGGAGGGGGTCTTGTAGACTCCAGCATTATCTCTGACACTCTCCAATGGTGAGGGGTGTGTCTGTTGCACACTGAGGGGAGAGGGGAGCAGCCTCGTAGACCTGAGCAGTACCTTTAACACGCTCCCATGGTGAGGGGTGTCTCTGCTGCACCTGGCAAGAGTCTCATGCATTCCAACAGTACCCCTGAGACTCTCCGATGGCGAGGGGTGTCTCTGTTGCACCCTGGGGGGGGACAGCCTCTTAGACCCCAGCAACCTTTAACGCTCTCCCATGTTTAGGGGTGTCTCTGCTGCACCGTAAACTGGTCTGACACTCCCTTCTTCTGAAAGAGTCTTTGTTGCACACTTAGGGGTCTCATGGGGTCCAGAGATTCTCTGACACTCTCCCATGGTAAGGGTGTCTCTGCTGCACCTGGAGAGGGTCTCATGGATTCTAGAAGCATCTCTGACACTCACTCTCCCATGTTAGTTTGTCTCAGCGGCACCAAGAGGGTCTCCCAGGTTCCAATTCCTGTGTACATGTAAAGCGCTCTAATACCCAGGGGTCGAGCTAGCGCTATATAAAGCTTTTAAAATAAAAATAAATAAATAAAATAAATGAAACAAATCTACATGGCCCTCCCCTAGCCACACACGCACTGATGGTGAGACATTGCCTTTGGGGACACTTCTTTTCAACTTGCATTAAGCATGCACAGAACAAATACAAATGCTAACTAATAAGAGTCCTGTGCTAGGCACTTTCTGACCCCTCTGAATAATCACTTCAACCATACTGACACTGACACAATCTTCAGAAGTGTGTTTGAAATTGATATTTAGGCTGAGAACTGGTAGTTCGGAAGACGTACACATGGATAATAGCAGGATACAAGACTCTCTAGCAGGGCATATTTTACAGAGCAAAGCCGTAAAACAAACTCAGCAACCTGCGCTTCAGATGAAACAACACAAACATTGTTTTAGTCTCCATTATGTGCCATCCTTCCCGGCAGTGTACACACAGATGCACTTATACAGTATTTGCGCAGGGTGAGGAGGGGTGGTTAAAAGGCAGTGGTTGCTGCATTAATAGAGGTGGATCAGTCTTCACTGCGCCACTCCCCGGGCGGGTTCGTGTACTCGGCAAAAAGGTCTGTTGCTGTACTCAGGTGTGGAGGAGGGGTTGGATTAAGGCTTAAAAGGGCCTCCTGTTCTCCATAGGGCAGTTGGCCATGTGCTTTTCATTACATAACTACTACTTTGGTGAAGATCAATGCTTGCACCCTTAATTTCCCAGTTATTTCGCACAATCTATTTATATGCGTCAATGGTGGTTCGTGTATACAAATTCAGTTATGTTCGGGATAAAGAGGATTGATTAGCGCTGCTTACACACCGTAACCCTAGTAAAGGAAATACAGTTCTGTATGTGACTAAATTTAAGTGGGGAATCCATTTATGTTATTGGTCAGAGCACCTAAGACATGCTGTCAGTTTATTTACCCACATCAGAATACTTTTTTATACGCATTTCTATTTATTAAGATTTTCTTTAGTGAAATGCTGTCAAAGTGGAGCACATGGCAACGTTTATTGCTGAAGTGCTGCACTCGTTCTATTTAAGGAAGCCGTACAAATGTGAGAACAAGCATTGGCATAGCCAATAGGTCTTGCCTTTGGGACGTTATAAGTGTTTAGCCATGCAAAAGTTGATGTTGTTGCACCACGGATATTGTGCTGCATAACTAAATACTTATAAGGTCCCAAAGGTGAGACCTATTGGCTATGCCAATGCTTGTTTTGTATAGTCAGTGTCTATATGCCTGTATGTGTTTTTTGTTTTCCATGCCTGCTGCTTGTTGTTTTACCATGGCCGCCATTTTGTATAACCATCCAGTTTTGTTTTGCCACAGGCCTGCATGTCTTCTTTGTTGTGGCCATGCCTCCTAGCTGGTTGTTGTTGTGAGCATGTGCCTGGTGGTTATTTTGTGTAGCCAGCCATTGTGCTTTTGTGGTAGGCCTGCATGTGTTCTTTTTTGTGGCCGTGCCTCTTTGCTGTTTGTTGTTGTGACCATGTGACTAGCGGACATTTTGTGTAGCCAGTGTGCTTTTGCCATAGGGCTGCATGTCTTCTTTGTTCCACATGCCTCCTTGCTCAGTGTTGTTGTTTGGCCATGCGGCACTGGCCGCCAGCCTTTTTGTGCAACCAGCCAGTGTGACTTTCCCATAGGCTTGCATGGGTGAATGAGATATCAGTTAAATATTATGCTTGAGGATCATTGTAGTTATTTTTTTTATTTTGCACCTCCTATATACCACAAGATACATAGGAGAGAGGGGAAGATTAATACCAACAAAGCAGAAGATAAGTGAACTAGAAAAGTCAGCTATTGCAGGGATAACGGGAAAAAATTGTATAGGGAGTTGTATAAAATGGAGACAGTATAAAAAATAAACAAAGTAAAATGTAAAAGTTAAATAACGGACAGAAGAAAAAGGACTCATCCATTGTGCTTTGCACGAGCGGGTTCATATCCCAAGCTCATTGCCATGTGAAAGGAAGACATCAGGTAACGGTGTCAGAGGAACTTATTTCTCGCCATCAACACCAACCTCCAGGCAGCAACTCCCATCCCGGGACGCAGCACCAACATTTCAATACCCCACGATTTTACCATAAGCCCACTACAATCATAAAACCCAACATTAGGGAAATGATAATAAATAATAGCACTTACTGGGGTTCGCAGAGCCCTTGGTAGTGGCGCGGATGGTCTGCACCTCCTGCTGACCCACTACTTCCAAACCAATCTCCGCAACTTCCCTCTTCTTGCCCTTGGGTGCTGATGTAAGAAAGTAAGAAGATAAAAAAATTGATTAATGATTCAGTTCATCTCCACAAAATTAGCATGACAGGCAAATGCAGTCACATTGTACTTCTCTTTAACAGATCGCTTTAGTACTAGTATTGAGTCTATCGACTATTGTTGAGTTGCCCATACTAATCCTAAAATCTCTATTCCAAATTTCCTTAAAAAAAAACACATTTGAAACTAATGCATTGTAGTGAATGATCTTTGATTCTATTCTCCTTTCTCCACTCCCTTGATAGACCATCTCAGGCTTCCTTTTTTTTAAATGCATAGGTGCATGCTACACATTGCTTTGAAAATGCTTAGAACTGTACGAGCTACATAAAAAGTCACAGAAAACACTAGGGGCCAGATGTAGGTAGCCAAATACCGGTCGGTAACGGCCGAAAATCGGTAATTTCGGCCGTTACCGACCGGTATTTGGACATTGAGATGTAGCATGCCCAAATTTGACAGAATCGGAAAAATTTCCGAATCTGTAGATTACCGGCTTGGTAAATAACCTGAATCGGTAATATTACCGAACCGGTAAAATTACCGAATCGGAAAATATACCGAGTCGGTAAATGTTCCGAATTGGTAAAATTAACTAATCGGAAATTGAGAAATGGAAAAAACAACACCATCGAGATGTAGGTGAGCCATAATTTACCGAATTTCACCAAAATTCGGTATTTATGAATCTGTATTTAACATGGATTGTAAGCAGGTGGTAATCAGGTGCAGCCTATAAAAAAGGGCCCCAAAATGCAACACTGGAACCAGAATGGCGGCTTTCTACGTCATAGCAAGACGGCTAAGGCTACAAGCAGCAGGTGAGAGGGAATGGAGAAGGGAGGAGCAGGTCTACAGGCAGAGGATTACACTCTTCCAATTGACAGAGCCAGAGATACTGCAACGATACAGACTGCACCCCCAAACCATCATGGACCTGATCAGGGACCTGCACCCACTCCTGGACCACCCAAGACCAAGGGCCCACGCCATCCCACCCCATGTGCAGGTGCTCTGTAGCATACACCTGCTTGCATCTGGGAGTTACCAGAGTGTTGTTGCTGTGGTAGGTGGGGTGTCCCAGAGCTGCCTGTCGCGTTTATTCAGAAAGTTCCTGGATGCCATGATGCAAAGAATGGAGCATTACATCCACTTCCCAGACACTGATGCGTACTTGCTCAGGACCAAGACTGACTTTTACCTCATGGCAAATTTCCCACACGTGATTGGCTGCATTGATGGGACCCACATCCCCATTTGCCCCCCAGCTGCCACTGAGCACATATACAGGAACAGGAAGTCCTCACACACAATCAATGTACAAGCAATCTGTGATGCCAAGTACATTATCACCGATATAGTGGCCAGATACCCAGGAAGCACCCACGATTCATACATATTCCAAAATAGTGGGATCTATACCCGCCTGACAGCGGGTGAATTCGGGGAAGGATACCTGCTAGGTAAATAAATGGGAGACACTCCCTTGATAGATGAAGCAGACGTATGTCAATGTGTGCCTCTGAGTAATGTATCTTTTTTCTTTCACATTAGAGGATAGTGCATATGCACTCCGTTCCTTCGTCCTGACACCCTACCTCAACCCCACAACCCCCAGCCAGAGACGTTACAATGTGGCCATAAATCCACCCGCAACATCATTGAGAGCACCTTTGGGCTCCTGAAGAGCCGGTTCCGCTGCCTCCACAAAAGTGGGGGGGCACGGCAGTACTCACCTGTAACATGCTGTAAGATAATTGCTACCTGTGCAATGTTGCACAACCTCGCAACTAAGAGGGGCACAGAAGTGGAATTGGAGGACTATGAAGACCATGACAATGAGTAGGCACTACCAGCAGCCAACACAGTAGGAGTACCAACACCCACAGACGGGAGACAGAGACGGGCAGAAATCACACACAACTACTTCTGAGTAAGTATAGAGACAAAGCACGTGTTGTACTTCAATGCACGTAGTTTATTTTGCACTACGTTGAAATGACATAAGCCACAAAGCCACAACACACACATACTAGTGTGCCTAGCACTACAGGTTGGACGGGGGTTACCTCACCCTCACATGTCCTTCTGCATATGGCAGACTCACTGCTTGCGCCCATGAACAGCCACACGTGTGCCTGAAGTTGGATAAATTCCGAGTCTGATGTGCCAGCGCTGGCACTCTGGCGTCTGCTGCTCCTCCTTACTTCAGGGACAGGGGTGCTGCTCCTGCTACTGGGGGTATCTGTGTCCCCGACAACTTCTGCTCCTGTGGTGGCTGACTGGTTTGTCAGCAGCACTTTAAGTGCTGTAGTGACTCTCCCCATCACCCAGGAAGAGATCAGTACAGCAGTGCACGAGCCCCTCCTGCATCGCAACTGAACGGCGACACATCAGTGAAGTCGCAGTTGCAAGTTGGCGCATTCCCCTTGTCTGCTGGTGCGTACGATGGCTCTCCCTGCGCCTTTGTGCACAGTCCTCTCGTAGTTCCTCACAGAGTGTCATCACACACTGAGACATGTCCCTGACTCCATCTGCCATGTCCCTCATGCTGTCTGCCATTGATGCTATTCCCTTGTTCATGTCAGTGAAATTGGTGTTCAAAAGGCGCATTTGTCTGTGAACTGCACTTATTCCTTTTGCCTGCAGGCGCTGCACCTTGACCATTGTGGTCTCAAGGCCTTGGAAGACATCCGCATCACGGCCACTGACGTTTGACTCCTGGGCCCTACGACGTCTTGTCCCACCGGATTGCCTGAGAGGAGTGGATGTATGACATGGTGCACTTCCTGCCATTGACTGTCTTGACTCCTCACACTCCCTTTCCTCATCATTATTATTATTATTATTATTATGCGTTCTTATATAGCGCTCGATTACCCGTAGGCATCTCGGCGCTTGCCTTGGGAACCCGTCCTGGCTTTTTCCCTGTGAGATACCCATACTGGGCATCCCAAAGGTGAAAGCTAGGCATCCCGCCGCGGGGGGGCCGTAGTGGAGATTAAGCAGCTAATGCCCAGAGCTGCAGAGTGTGAACCCGTGATTCGAGTAGGCACCGAAACGAGAATTATCGAGTCCGTGGATATTTGGGCTCAAGACCCTGCCGCGTCGGGAATTGAACCCTGGTCCCGGGTCTGACCTCTGCTTCAGGGTCTGCCTCTTCTAACCAGTGAGCCACACTTCTCCATCGGAGGATGTTTTTAGGATCCTTTGCGGGGGACCCTCATTCCTCACTGGCCTGCAGATGTCTGACACCTCTGTGTCTGTTGGTGTGTGTAGTTGTTGTGACTCATCTTGTGGTGAGTCAAGGAGCCCTGGAGATGCTTCAAGGTGCATGGTGTCGTCTGCCTCTGGTGTGTCAGCTGCTTGTGTGCAGGGTGCTGTAGGTCTTGCTGTGCTGGGCCCTGCAACCCTGCCTTCTTGCTCACTCCGATCCCTTTGTGGATGTGTCTTCTCCCTCACCTGCAGTGACTTGCGTGATGTCTCCCCCGTGGACAGATATGGACAGTATCTTAGTGGTGCTTTCACCGTGTAAATCACTATTAAATCACATTATTATTTCACTATTTCCTGTTCCTCCCATGTCTCTGATTGTATTGTGTGGCATGCCTGACAAAATTTCATGTAGACTGCTCATATGGCTATTCTTGTCAGGATCGTCAGGAATCACATGGTGGCAGCTGTAACCAAGGTGGGTGGAGTTTCACGTTCTAGATTCCTGTTAAAGCCCCAAACTGTCAATGTGTGGCAGTATATCTAGTAAGAAGCTTCCCTCCCAAGATGGCCGCCAAGGTTGCCAAGTTAGGGATTAGGGGGTCCGTGGGTTACAGTATAGTTTACATGAAGCGCGCGAGCCCGTTGTGCTGCGCACTTCAATTTGGATTTTCTTCGTTGAGGAAGTTAAAACCGTTTCTCCGCGCATTTGTTCGTTGCGGGAGAAAACGGTTTCATAGTTATTTGAAGGAAAGTAATTCCTTGGTTATTCGCAGCGCTTGTCTTCATTGAGTGGGGACAGGCAGCTTCAGTCAGAGAGCGTCAGAGTTTCGAGTTTGGTACCGGAGTGAGTGACTGGAGTGACTGGAGTGTCGGAGGAACGGCATAGACAAGTCGTACTATTCCAGTAGCTTGTTATTCTTCCCGCACCCGTTCTGGCAGTATCAGCTGGATACTGAAGAGACTTTCAAGGCACGACGAACTTCCAAGGTGTGAACCTACAGAGGCGAACCAGAGAAACTCGGCAACTATACATAGACAGTAAGACTGCTGCGTTCTGCGTGCATTTTGGCTTCCCCCTCCCTTCAATGCGCAATTCCTAGTCTTTCCTTCCCCTCTTGCCTTCCTTTACCCCTTTTGCGCGTTTATCAAGGATACCCTGCCTTCGCTGCACTGTAATATACTTTGAAGCTGCAAACCTGCTGACAAAGAACAGAAACCCTAAGGCAGCTTGCTGGAGTATTCAAAAAGGTATGAAGAAGCTGAATTGGGTATTCCAAAAGATTTCATAGGTTAATAGAAGTCTATAATATAGTCTTTCTCTTTTAGAAAGAATCTCCGGTTACAATTCCTACACACAGAAGAGAGGCAAAGACTCCGCTGCTAGCTGGTAGGATTAGAGCTTAGTAGAGTATAGCGTGACTAGAGGTGTAAGTGCTTGTTCTCAAAATTCCAACCCCTCTCCCCCCTTCTTATATGTGCATTAGAAACCCAAGAGACAGTCAGAAGAACAAGAAGAATCCTGATTGAGCCTGGGTGTCAGCAAACGGAGTTTCTCTTCTCTCTCTCCACTTCCCCTTTCCCCCCCTCTCTGGTCTAGTAGATTTATGCTGCGACACCGGGGAGAGGGTGCTTGGGATTAGCAGCAGTTCTGTCTCCGCGAAGCCTTTGGCGACTTTGACAGATTGAAGTGCCCAAGAATAACGCTTCGCCTGGGCAGAATGGCTGAGGGTTTTGATTTGAAGGCCTTAGGGGAAATGTTGTTAGGAATTCAACATGAGATAGGGGCAGTCCGTGAGGAGAACAAGATTTTGAAGCAGGAATTAGTGGCGTCCAGAGTAGAGACTAAGGTCTTGGCTCAGAAAGTGGATGGGTTGGCAATGGGAAATCCCGCAACTGGATCAACTTCCACCAAGGCTTCCATTCCAAGTACAGATCCTAAGACTGTGGCTCAAGTGATTCATTCTGTTTCACCTCTTATTCCATTAGCGGCCCCAGAAAGGTTTCAGGGAGACCCACAAAAGGCCCAATTATTCTTAACCCAATGTTCTTTACATTTCATGTGTCGCCCTACCCTCTTTCCCGATGCCCAGTCCAAGGTAGCATTTGTTCTTTCTTATTTGGGTGGTGATGCTGCGAACTGGGCTATGCCTCTGGTTACTAGAGATGATCCTTTCTTGTATGATTTTGCTCGTTTCAAGAGGGAGTTTTTGAGGATCTTTGACAGGAGACAGGTTTCTCAGGCCACCGACAACGAATTGTTAGAGTTGCGCCAAGGGTCTAAAGATTTGCTCACCTATTTAACTCAGTTCAATAAATTGATTATTGAAACGGACTGGCCTGAGGAGAAACGAGCTGCCTTGTTCTACCGAGGTCTGAGAGATGAACTTAAAGATACCCTATCACAGATTCCCAACAGACCAAAGGAACTTTCAGCTTTAGTGGATTTGGTGTTGGAATTAGACTTTCGCAATTCTGAAAGAAAAGGAGAAAAGAAAAAGGATTGGAGGATGAGTTTTCCTAGGTTTGATAGAATGAAATCTGATAATGGAAAGAGCAGCAATGAAACGGAACCTATGCAGATTGGAGCGGTTCGTGGTCCTTTAAGTAAAGAAGAAAAAGAGAATAGAAGGCAAAAGAAACTATGTCTGTATTGTGGGGGTTCTGGGCATTTTGTAAGAGAATGCACCAAGCGGCCTAAAACTCCCATGAAGGGAAACGATTCCAGCCATCAGTAGACGGAGTTGCTCTGGTGGTCAAAGAAACTAAGACGACTCCCGAAGTTCATGCGATCATGAATACCTTGCAATCTATGTCCCCGCATGTCATTCTTCATATGACTTTGAGATTTCGAGAACAAGAATTTCTTAGTGTTGCCATCATGGTGGACTCAGGAGCCACAGGCAATTTTTGTGATATAAAATACGCACAAAAGATGGGAATTCATGCAATCCGAAAAGAGAAAAGTGAACCAGTCAGGGCTGTTGACGGCACCAACTTGTCGTCAGGTCCAATTGTTAGTCATACGGAATGTTTGGAGTTGATTCAAGCGGATGGACATCGTGAAATTTTGCAGTTTAACCTTATCGATGCCCCCCAATTTCAATTCATTTTAGGATTACCCTGGTTGGCTCAACACAATCCTGCCATCGATTGGGAAAAGCGGACAGTGAAGATGCAGTCATTATACTGTCGGGAACATTGTTATCGAAAGTCCGAAGTAAATGAGAGTCCATCACAAGCCAATTTGTTATCTTTTGGAGGTCAATCAATTGGAGTGATTGACACGGTGCATCTTCCTGAGGAGTACCAGGAGTTCGAAGAGGTTTTTAGTGAACAGGAAGCTGAGCATTTACCTCCTCATCGTCCGTACGACTGCACCATAGAGTTAGAACCCGGAGCTACTCTTCCTTGCAGCAGAATTTATGCATTAACTGAGGCAGAGAACAAACATTTGAAGGAATATTTGGATCGTTACCTGGCCAACGGATTTATTCAACCTTCACAGTCCCCAGTGTCCTCTCCTTTATTTTTCATTCCTAAGAAGGAGGGGAATTTGCGGACTTGCATAGACTATCGCGCTTTAAATCAAGTGACTATTAAGAATCGCTATCCCTTACCCTTGATTTCAGTTCTTTTAGATCAAGTAAAGGAGGCGCAGATCTTCACGAAGTTGGACTTACGTGGGGCGTACCATTTGGTCAGGATGTAAGAGGGACATGAATGGAAGACAGCTTTCCGTACTAAATTCGGCCTGTTTGAATATAGGGTAATGCCCTTTGGCCTTTGCAACGCCCCAGCAGTGTTTCAACACTTTATCAATGATGTAATGGGAGATCTCATTGATAAAATTGCCATCATCTACTTGGATGACATATTGATATGCTCTAAAAATCCTCAAGATCATCCAGAACATGTAAAGAGTGTGTTGGAACGTCTGCAGAAGCATAGTTTGTTTGTCAAACTGGAAAAGTGTGTCTTCAGTGCTACTCGAGTAGAATTTTTGGGATTTATTCTTTCCCCGCAAGGTGT
This sequence comes from Lissotriton helveticus, assembly GCF_964261635.1. Classification (NCBI taxonomy): domain Eukaryota; kingdom Metazoa; phylum Chordata; class Amphibia; order Caudata; family Salamandridae; genus Lissotriton; species Lissotriton helveticus. The sequence goes on from NC_136067.1 coordinate 1,192,233,916, forward strand.
GATTATGGATCCAGGAAAGGTGCGTGCCGTGGAGTGTTGGCCTTCACCAAAAGATGTAAAAGAAATTCCACGGTTCCTAGGTTTTGGCAACTTCTATCGGCGCTTCATTCAAGGGTTTTCACAGCTCATTGTGCCAATTACGCAACTACTCAAGAAGGGGGCGAAGTTTGAGTGGACTGCCGAAGCTGAGCAAGCCTTCTGCCTCCTTAAGAAAAGATTCATCTCTGCTCCGATTCTTCTTCATGCTGATCCTTCGGAGCCTTTCTATGTTGAGGCGGATGCTTCAGATCAAGCGATCGGAGGAGTACTCTCTCAAAGACATCGGAGTACCGGGCAACTTCATCCTGTGGCTTTTCGCTCACGTAAGTTAAGCCAATCAGAGCTTAATTACACCATAGCTGAAAAGGAGTTGTTGGCGGTAAAGGATTCTTTTGAAGATTGGAGACACTATCTGCTAGGGGCAAGGCACACTGTCACCGTATACTCCGATCATAAAAACTTGCAATTTTTAAAATCAGCCAAAACTCTGACTCCCCGACAGCTACGTTGGTCCCTTTATTTTGCTGATTTTGATTTTGTGATCACGTACCGTCCTGGTCCTAAGAATGGAAAAGCAGATGCCTTGTCACGAATCAACACCCAAGAAAGTGAGCATGAGGTAGAAGCCCAGCCGATTATTCCTGCCTCTAAGATTATCTGCACCATTGCTATTGACAATTTCCAAGAGGAAGTTGGGAAGAGATTGTCCGTTGAGGAAATTCAGGAATGGGTAGCTCAAGACAGTGATAGAAGACTCTATCAACAACTGCCGTATCACAAAGAAGCTTTGTATCTTCCAACGTCAGATTTACAATTAAAGGCGCTTCAAAAGTGTCATGACCATCCCCTAGCTGGTCACAAAGGCATGGCAAAGACATTGGATTTGGTGCGGCGTTATTTTTGGTGGCCTGAGTTATCCTCTCATGTTAAAGAATACGTTCAATCCTGTGAACTATGTGCGCGGAGCAAACCTAACCGACAAGCTCCGCAGGGTCTGTTGCAGCCCCTCCCTACTCCTTCTCATCCGTGGCATACTATTTCCATGGATTTAATTGTGGAACTCCCTAAAAGCAAAGGCTATGATACTGTCTTGGTGGTTGTGGACACTTTTTCTAAGATGAGCCATTTCATTCCCTTGAAGGGATCTCCATCTGCCCCAGAGTTAGCAAAAGTGTTTGGTGAACATATTGTGAAGATTCATGGGATTCCCAAGGTGATAGTCTCTGATAGGGGTCCCCAATTTGTCTCACACTTTTGGAAGGCCTTCCTAAAGGGGTTGGGAGTTGAGAGAAGATTGACTTCTAGTTATCATCCCGAAGCAGATGGGCAAACAGAGCGCATTAATCAGGAACTAGAGCAATATTTACGGTTGTTTTTGATGGAAAATGGAGGAGATTGGGCAGATATGCTTTGGATGGCGGAATTTGCAAATAATAACGCGAAGAGTGCTTCTACAGGCTACTCTCCGTTTTGTTTGAATTTTGGTCGTCATCCAAATCCATTTTTGATTGATGCGGATTTGGAGGTACCTGCTGTTGGAACTTTATTAAAAAATATCCATTCCATACATAAGTCTGCTGAGACCAATCTGATTCGAGCTAAACAGTCTTATAAGAAACAGGCAGATAAGAGTCGAAGACCAGCACCACAGTACCAAGTAGGAGATCGAGTGTGGTTATCCTCTAAGAATTTGCATTTGAAAGGGAACAGGAAATTCCAACCTAGGTTTGTAGGTCCCTATGTCATAGAAAAAGTTATAGGTCCTGTCAATGTGAGATTGAAGCTACCAGCCAGCTTAGGAATTCATCCTGTATTTCATGTCTCTCTGTTAAAAAAGACCTCCCCTCAGCTGAGACTGACTAGACCTCCTGATCCTTTGCTAGTTTCTGGTCACCCGGAACATGAAGTAAAAGAGATTTTAGACTCCAAGATTCGCAGAGGTAAATTACATTATTTAATAGACTGGAAGGGTTATGGTCCTGCAGATAGATCTTGGGAGCCAGCAGACAATATCCATGCCCCTTTATTGTTAAAGCGTTTTCATGCACAGAAACCAGCCAAGCCAGGACCGATAAATCGGTCGTTGAGAGGGGGTACTGTCAGGATCGTCAGGAATCACATGGTGGCAGCTGTAACCAAGGTGGGTGGAGTTTCACGTTCTAGATTCCTGTTAAAGCCCCAAACTGTCAATGTGTGGCAGTATATCCAGTAAGAAGCTTCCCTCCCAAGATGGCCGCCAAGGTTGCCAAGTTAGGGATTAGGGGGTCCGTGGGTTACAGTATAGTTTACATGAAGCGCGCGAGCCCGTTGTGCTGCGCACTTCAATTTGGATTTTCTTCGTTGAGGAAGTTAAAACAGTTTCTCCGCGCATTTGTTCGTTGCGGGAGAAAACGGTTTCATAGTTATTTGAAGGAAAGTAATTCCTTGGTTATTCGCAGCGCTTGTCTTCATTGAGTGGGGACAGGCAGCTTCAGTCAGAGAGCGTCAGAGTTTCGAGTTTGGTACCGGAGTGAGTGACCGGAGTGACTGGAGTGTCGGAGGAACGGCATAGACAAGTCGTACTATTCCAGTAGCTTGTTATTCTTCCCGCACCCGTTCTGGCAGTATCAGCTGGATACTGAAGAGACTTTCAAGGCACGACGAACTTCCAAGGTGTGAACCTACAGAGGTGAACCAGAGAAACTCGGCAACTATACATAGACAGTAAGACTGCTGCGTTCTGCGTGCATTTTGGCTTCCCCCTCCCTTCAATGCGCAATTCCTAGTCTTTCCTTCCCCTCTTGCCTTCCTTTACCCCTTTTGCGCGTTTACCAAGGATACCCTGCCTTCGCTGCACTGTAATATACTTTGAAGCTGCAAACCTGCTGACAAAGAACAGAAACCCTAAGGCAGCTTGCTGGAGTATTCAAAAAGGTATGAAGAAGCTGAATTGGGTATTCCAAAAGATTTCATAGGTTAATAGAAGTCTATAATATAGTCTTTCTCTTTTAGAAAGAATCTCCGGTTACAATTCCTACACACAGAAGAGAGGCAAAGACTCCGCTGCTAGCTGGTAGGATTAGAGCTTAGTAGAGTATAGCGTGACTAGAGGTGTAAGTGCTTGTTCTCAAAATTCCAACCCCTCTCCCCCCTTCTTATATGTGCATTAGAAACCCAAGAGACAGTCAGAAGAACAAGAAGAATCCTGATTGAGCCTGGGTGTCAGCAAACGGAGTTTCTCTTCTCTCTCTCCACTTCCCCTTTCCCCCCCTCTCTGGTCTGGTAGATTTATGCTGCGACACCGGGGAGAGGGTGCTTGGGATTAGCAGCAGTTCTGTCTCCGCGAAGCCTTTGGCGACTTTGACAATTCTCATGACTACCACTCCCATAATGCATTGCAGGTGAATACTGAAGTCAGTTCTGGATTTCCTCAACTCATAGCCACATTGGGGGAGGGACACAGGCAGGGGGTGTGGGATGATGGACATGTCCCTTACCTTTCTTAGCTGCAGCTCGGGCTGAGCTGTCTGCATCACCAATCCCCACAACGCACTCTGGCTCCAGTGTGGACTCCACAAGCTCTTCCAGGTCCGTGAGAGCAGGTGCCCTGTTCTTCCCTCCTCCTGTAGCATTGGCCTCCTTACTTCTTGCAGCCAATTTTTTCTTGGTAACGATCCTTAGATCGTACCATCGCTTCTTGAGATCGTCTACTTCCCTGGTGGTCACTCCTATAGCGTGTACTTTGGTCTGAATCCCCCGCCAGGTGTTCCTCTTGACAGCCTCTTGTACCTGCAGGGACTGCTTCCCAAAGATTTTGGGGTAGTGCTTGATGACCTCCTCCACCAGCACCTGAAGTTCACCAGTGCTGAACTTCATCTTCCTCTTCCTCTCTGCACCTTCCCTCTGAGAGTCTTGGGGATCCATTTCTATGTCCTGCAGGGCTCTGCTTCACACCAGTCTGTCTCTGTGTAACTGCTCTCCTGTGTGATCAGGTACACTGCACCTGCATGGGTGTGGCCACTTCCTGGTTGTGGGGTGGGATGGATGCACAGGATTGGTCTATTGCTCTGTTGGTTGACTGAGGGGCGGGGTGGAGGCACGTGATTGGTTGTAACATCACCTGCCTGATAATTTGTATCCCCGACTCGGTACTTACCGATTCGGTATTTACCGATTCGGTAAATACCGAATCGGTAGAATCAATGCATTCCTATGGGCCTCCGGGCCCATCGGATTGCATGTGAATTACCGATTCGGTATTTGCCGTATCGGTAAATACCGAATCGGTAAATACCGAGTCGGGGTTTCCGAATTTTACCGATTCGGTATTTTTTACCGATTCTTGACCTACATCTCATTTCCCTTTTCTAAAATACCGATTCGGTAAAAATCGGTATTTTAGAGTCGGTAAAAATGAGTTACCTACATCTGGCCCTAGGTCACTGATATAACTGCTTCACGATCGTGACAGGAGGACCGAAGAGTCTACAATGACTTCTAGATTAATCAGCCATAGCGAGCGCCAATGATGAGTGCAATTAGTTAGCGCTGAACACCAGCCTATCAGAAACTGGATCACATAGTAATAATATTCTTAACGTAAACTAATCGTAACTTACCTCTGAGTGTGAGCTGCTATTCTGAATTTCTTTTATAGCATGGTAGAAGCACAACAAATAATTTATATTCACCAAGCCACAGAATCTCGACACTGAGCAGGTCAAGCAGGTCAAGCAGGTCCTGCTCTCAGTCAAGAATATCCACCCAGCGGTGCGTCAACTGCTGGGTGGTGCGCCGAACCTGACTAGTGCGCCGCATGTATGTCACACCCTTCCCCAGTGGAGCCAACACTCCCTCAGGGGATATCCACTGCCAGGTTTGCTGCCAGCATGGAGGGGGGGTGGCACTGCAAAAAAAACTAGTGCTGCCACCTACCTCTCACTGAAGAATGCCCAAAGCTGCACACCAGGGTGGCTGCGCTGCCCGCAAGGAAGGTGACCTTACTCTGTCATGGCAGTGGGTGGGGTAAAGATTAGAAAAGAAACATGAAAAGGAAAGAAAGGAAAAAAGAAATAAGGAAGTAGGGAGAAAAATAAAGAAAATACAAAAAGCCATGAAAAACCCAATGCTGTTTAAAAAAAATGTAAAATACACAGACACATAATCACACATCAATACAATAAATAAAAATGAGGGGTAGATCAATTTGTAGGGCGGGGGATTAAAAGGATTACAGAGGGATTGAAAAAGAGGCCTAGCACAAGAAACAGATTAGAAAACAAGATGACCGTACCCATGCGAACCGCGTGGTGTCGTTCGTGTGTGATTTGGAATTCGAACATGTGCTCCGGCAAACTCCACCCACCCACAGAACTCTGCATACGTCTGCAGAGGTTTTTTTTGCCACTCTGCAGTCTTTTGGGCAGCGGTACTCTGCGGATTCCCCCAAGGCCAAATTGATTTTTCTTTGATGTTCCCTGGATCGTCATCCCTGTTGGAGATTGGAATAAATAGTGAATGAAAGTAAATGATGGAGCATTTTAATACAAAATACTCTTTCTATGATGGAAAACTATTTAATATTTTTCTACACAGAAAAATTGTATTGTGTAAGTGACATTTTATTAGATAGCTAGAGATCTCTTGAGAAAGTAATAACATTGTTTTTGATAAATGAAATTGCTTTTGATGTGTACATTTTGATAAGATGTATTGCCACTTGGGAAAATTCGTAATAATATCTTTTGTTCTCCAGACTCAGTGATTGTTGATATGGGAATTATTGTTTGACAATGGGAATAAGGACATATTGTGTAGTCTAATATTCATATGTGACCATTTGTTGAGAAAGCACATTGATTTCAAAAGTCGGTGGGCCCGATTCACAAAAGTGATCTGAAACAAACTCCTAACTTTACAACTTTCGGTATAAAGCACACTTGGGAGTAGTAAATTTAGGATTTTGTCTCAGTTAATCATGAGTTTTAGGCTTAAGTCCAAAACTTAGGTTTAACTAGGACAACATTTTGGTCTTAGGTTTAAGTTTTGGCCTTAAGTTTAACTTAAGACCAAAACTTAGGTTTAACTGAAACAAATTTGGTCTTAAGTTTAAGTTTTGGTCTTAAGTTGTACTTAAGACCAAAACTCAAGTTTAACTGAGACAAAGTATTGGTCCTAAGTTTAATTTTTGGTCTTAAGTTTAATTTAGGATCAAAACTTAAGGTTAACTGAGACAAAATCCTAACTTTACTACTCCTAAATGAGCTTTGTGAATACCGAAAGTTTTAAAGTTAGCATTTTGTCTCAGATTAAGTTTGTGAATCGGGCTATGTATGCTTGTCTTGGTTGAGAGTTTCTGTACATGATATGAGAACAAAATTAAATGGTAATGTCTGAAAGAGAATAGGTAACTTTAAGGTAAAAAAAATTTCTTTTATTTGTCAGCCCTGAACAAGCGACATGGTTGCGAAACGCATGTTGGCTATATCATGTGACTAAAGAACAACTGATTGAATTAGATGTTGGAGAAGCATTTTTTCCACAGATTTTGGATATATGCTTATATAAACTTGTAAATACACTGGTGGGGTACCAAAGATCTGGGAGGGTAGTGTTGGGCATTATTCCTATCACCAAACTTATAGTGTATGTGGTGGTAAGTAGGTAGTTATAGTTAGGATCTTGTTTCTATTCAAAAAACCTTTTTTCTTTTGCCAATATCTTTGCCACCGTTTGAGAAATCTTCAGGATGTTTTTTTAAACTAATAGGGTGCTCTGGTCGGCTCCTGTCTTAAAATTTTTGGGGTGATTCATCAAGAGGGGGCCGAGAAAAAAGGGGGGTCCCAAACGCGTTTTCTCCATGTTAATTTCCATAGGAAATTTTAGCCGCAGCTACAGCCCAAACTGCTGAACGGAATTACCCCAAATCTGGCAAAAAGGTAGCTCTTGGTCCAGAAAGTACTCTTTTTGTTAATTGGTGTAAATCTGTTCAGTAGTTCCTGAGAAATTCATATATTTACAAAATATAGATATCTGGTGGCCACGAAGGATCCGCAAACCCTCCTGATCCAGAGCCTGACTCTGACTGCCAGCACTTCAAACCAGAAAGAGTTGGCAGCCATCTTGTGACTTGGTTGAACCAAGTCACAAGAAAAAAGGTAAAAAAATGTGAAAAGGGGGCAGGGTAGAAACACCTTGACCCCCTGGGCCTGCTCAGGGTGTCCCACAGGAACCCCCAGGGCCACAAAAAACAATAGATTTTTGGCGGGATTCGCGAAGGGTCCGTGAATCCAGCAAAAAAAATTAAAATTGCTTTTTTTAGCTCTGGGGATACAAAATTAATTGCGTGCTCCCCCGCTTTGTTTGTTTTAAGCCCCACGGGTGGGCCAGGTCCTGGGGGCAATGCTTTAATATGAAACAGGGGTCATCGGGGGCTTCTTCCGCCCCAGGGATCGCCACCTCCCTTGAGCAATGTTAATGATATGCAAGGGGGCACGAGCCCTGCCCGCAGCCCTAGGGACTGCCCCCTCCCTTGGACTTTTTATGTAAAAAAAATGCATGGGGAGCTCCTGCCCACCTCCAAGCTGCCCTGGGGACCACCACCTCCCCAGGGCTTGGATTACTAATGGGTGGGGGGCCCCACGTGGGCCCCCCCAAGCCCCAAGGACTACACCTCCCTGTGGATTTAAAAAAAAAATAAGGTGTGGGGGGCAAGGGCTGGGAAATGGGGTCCCCGGGCGGCCAAGCAGCCCCCTATCCCTTTTTTAATTCCTTTTTTTTTATAATGGCCGGGCCCCGGGGGATGGTGTCCCCGAGGCTGATATCAGGCAATGGAACTGGAGGGGTATTACTTTTTTTTTTCTCTTGTGATAGGAGGCGTGACCCTATCATGGGTCTCAGCCCGGCCCCCCGTCTAATGTCGCGGTGGATTTGCGGATCCATCTTAAATACATTATTTAATAGTATATAATTCAGAAGGTAGTGTTGTAGTTTGAAACTTTTTTATAGAGCTAGTGAGATTGAAGTTAGTAATCACATTTCATTTGATGGAATTAATATTAAAAAAAATTGATTAAAAGTTACACTTGAAAAGTGTATTGTGTTGTAGTACATTGTATTCGTACTTTTGTTTTGTAAATTTGCAACGGGGTTGCAAATTCGGAAAATATTTAAAAAGAGTATGTATGTTAAAAAAATAAGATTCACTTTTGGGTTATAGGGTTGCTTTAAAAAGAGCTGTTGTTTTCATTATGACTTTGTTGGAGCTACATGTAAGTGTGGATGCACAGCTAAGGTTGTTGAGAAACTCTCTGTTTCCTTCATCTGTGAAATGAACTCCATCACATCTGTAGATGTCATGCATATCAAAACGTAGATTGTTGTTCTAGATGGTGCCCATCCTATGGTCCCTGAGGTTAGCTGAAACAGCTTTATTGATATTATTCCTAGCTTTCTCAATCTGTGGACAGAATTGATTTGACCACTTGCATTTCTGTATATGGCATATATTAGAGTATAGAAAGACAGTTTGAGGGAAAAGCAGCATCAATAGTGCAAAGTCAATGTGTCTAGGTCATTGTCACCACAGTGCACAATCATGAGGTCAGGGGGTTGGAGATGCAAAAAGGTTTTAACCAATGGCATCATTTGGTGCCAATTTAATCCTCTCTGGGCAAACAGTTTAAAATCCACATTTTGCAAACCTAGGTCTATGTCAATACCTCTGTGTTCAGCATACCTTTTGCACCAGAAAACATAGCTGTGCCCTACAATCAATACAGTAAGCATTTTGAAGGGATGTCTGGAAGGAATCAAAATATGTCTGTAGCTGAGTTAGTCAGTTGATAGAATGAGACGTATCTAAAATGGTGGAGAACATGCTGTTTTGAGAAAACCAATAACTGATTGGCTGATCATCAACTTTGTGCACTCAAAAATAGGATGTATGTTACTTTCCATGAAGAAATATGTATCTGGTAAGTATTGAAAAATGTTTGAAAGGTACAGTAGATAGGATAAGGTTATTGTTTGGAAAAGTCAACCACACCTGCTATTTGCATTTGTAAGCTACTGTGCTAAACTTGAAACCATGGTGAACTTGTGACCTGCCAGTACAGCTGAATGTTGCAGAAACTATGGATATGGAAAATGAGATTAAGCAGAATGGGGGAAGGGTTCAAACTTAACTGTGGTTTTAAAATATGAAATGCTAATTTAAATATACTTGATATGCTATTAAAGTTTGTTTTCCTACTTCAGTAGTATATATAGAAGTAGTGTGTTGTAAAAAATAATACTATTTTTATTGGAAATATGTTTTTTAACTCCTGGTAGGGTTCGCGGCTCCATCGCGATGCTACACTGTGACACCGCGGTGGAGTCGTGACTCCTGTAACTTACAGAACCAGTTTGTGCACTTTTAGAAGACACCGAGAAAGGGTTAATATGGCTAACCAATAGAAACGTGTTTCAGAATTTGAAATAATACAGGAAGTATTTTGATTTGTCACTTACATTTATTTCTGTGCAGAAAGAGAGGGAAGGTTTGCCATTCCTGGTTTTACCTTCTTGAGAGTGGTGCATTACATTTATTGTGTGAGAAAGAAAATCTTTTATCAGTTTCTGATATTTCATATTCTGCAATACTACTTCAGAGGTGAGTTACAAATGTGTAAGGTTTGTTATATATTGTGTAGTAATGCTTTATTCTTTGTAGTGATAAGGTTCACTTTCAAAAGCATTATCTTTTAGGTTTAAAGTATTTTATTTTTAGTGCAACACATTGAGACAAACATACAGAGTACGTGCAGTATCAGGTCAATGCGAGCAAAGCTGTGCCCCCTTCGGTGTGTCTTCATAGTACAGTGCAATCATGGGATCATTTGTAGCGGTACTAAAGGATAGGCATTGTTGCAAAGATAATACAACCGTCCCTCCCCCAACTCCCCCCCCAAACCCCCAACTCCCGGATCCCCAATCCCCCCTGCCCCCCCACCCCCACCCCCCCATCATCCAGTGCGCTGATCTGTTCCTAGCTGTATACCTCGTCGCCCATAGCGAGAGAGGTTAAACCTTCATCCCCTCAGTTGGCTGAGCCTGTGGGGCTCGTGAGTCGTAATAGGCAGAGGTATTTGGGACAGGTGAGTTCCTTGAATTCAGTGAATTCAGCAGGGAGTGGAACGGTTGCCATAAATCGTTAAATTGCTCCACATCCCCTGCCACTATGAGTGATAATTTCTCCATGCCCAGCACATACCATAATCTGTGTAACCAGCCCGTGATGGAGGGTAATGTGGCGGTCCGCCAGTGTAGCAGGATGTTTTGGACTGCAGAACCTAATGCGATAGCTATCTGTCTGCCCCTGCGGGATCTGAGGGGATACATTAACTGGTTTGGGAGCCCCAACAGGGTGTATGCAGGGAAGTGTGGCAGTTCGGTGTCAAAATTGGAATCAATTTCATCTAACACTTCTTTCCAGTAGGGCTTTAGGAGCGGGCAGTCCCAGAGAATGTGTGTCAGTGTGCCCCGCTGCCCGCATCCCCTCCAGCAGGTGTCGTCTTTACTATGGTCCATTTCGTGAACCCGTTCCGGCGTGTAGTACCAGTATGTGGAGACCTTAGTCAGTGTTTCGGTGAGGCCCATGTGGTATGCCGAGTGCCGAGCCCTGTAAAATATCTGCTCCCATTCTTTATGGCTCAGTGTTCTGCCCAACTCCCGTTCCCAGTGCTCCCTCCCGGGGTTGTAAAGGTGTAAAGAGAGTGGTTGTAGTAGTTTATAGAGATCAGTGATCAGTTTGGTATCTGAGGTGCGTGTCATGAGCCATCTCTCATAAGGGAGGAATTGTCTATCGGCCGATCCCCTAACATCCGCATGCAGCGCCCAGTGTCGTGCTTGCATATAGCGGAGCCTCTCAGACTCCGGGAGGGAGAACTCCTGTCTGAAGTGCGGGAAGGGGACGACCCCCTCAGGGCCGTACATGTGACACAGGGCGCGACAGCCTGCCGCTCGCCAGTGGGTAAATGCCCCCCTCTCCATCCCCGGGGTAAAGTCCGCTTGTCCACCAATGGTGTGAGTGGTGACGGGAAGGTAGTGAGATTGTGCTTGATATTAGTGACATCCCAGACCTGCAGTGGGACTCTGGTGACAAAGGAAGCGTAGAGATTCGCGGGGCGGTGAGTCCGGCGCAGGAAGGGCACCTCCTGCAGGGGTCGTCCTGCCACCGCCTGGTCCTGGAAGAGCCAGTGCTTATCTGACTCCCATCTACTCCATTCTACAAGGTAACGCAGTTGTGCCGCTTGAAAGTATTTGCGCAGATCCGGTATCCCAAGCCCTCCGGCCTCAGGAGCTAACATGGAGAGTGCCCTGCGCATTCTGGGCTTCTTGCCCTGCCAGATAAAGCGCGAGAGATCTGTTTGTGTCTGTTGAATCCACCCGGCTGGCGGTTGGAGTGGCAAGGCCCGAAACAGGTAAAGAATCTGGGGTAGGACCGTCATTTTGACAGCAGCTATCCTGCATAGCCAGGAAAGAGTGCTACAGTTCCAGCGCCCAAGCTCTTCCCGGATCTTCTTGCCCAGTGCGGCGTAATTAGCCGTCACCATGGCAGGCAAGGTGGGGGCCAATTGGAGTCCTAAGTAAGGCACCAGAGCATGGGGAACAGGCGTTGTAGGTGAGATCTGGTGGCTGGCGCAAGGGAGATGTCCAAAGCCACCGATTTCCCCATGTTCATTTTGAAACCCGTGACAGCAGCAAAGAGGTCCAGCTCTTCAATGCATGCCGGGAGGGCCGTTCGGGGCTTATCTAGGGATAGTATAACGTCGTCCGCATAAAGGCTGATGGTGTGAGTGAATCCCCCAAACCGTATCCCCGTCGCTGCCGGGTTGGTGCGTACCCGCTGGGCGAATGGTTCCGTATAAAGCGCGAAAAGCAGAGGTGAGAGCGGACACCCCTGCCTGGTACCTCTCTCGATGTTAAAGCTACCCAAACTATACCCGTTCACCCGCACTACTGCCGTCGGTAGAGTGTAGCAATTAAGGATCATGGAGCGGAACTTGTCTCCTACGCCCACCTTCATCAAGACTCGTTCGAGATAAGGCCAATGCACTCGGTCAAACGCCTTCTCGGCGTCCGCCGCCAGCATCATTCTTTCCCCCAGAATCCGGGAGGCTTTCTCCAAAAGGTGGACAATCCCCTTAGTATTATCCACTGTTTGTCGCCCCGGAACGAATTCCGCCTGATCCGGGTCTATAAGGCCCGGTAGGAGGGGGCCCAATCGGGCCGCAAGGATCCCCGTGTACAGCTTTAAGTCCACATTCAGAAGGGAGATCGGCCTATAAGAGCCACATTGCGTCCGATCCTTCCCGGGCTTGGGAATAACTGAGAGTGAGGCTTGCAGGAGATCGGGTGGAATGGCCCCCGGAGTAGCGAACGAGTTGAATAGGCGGGTAAGGAGCGGGGCAAAAATCGGGCAAAGCGTTTTATAAAAAAGCGAGGTATATCCATCCGGTCCCGGGGCTTTGCCGTGCTTAAGTTTGGCGATAGCAGAGATCACTTCCTCTATCTGAATGTCCCATTCTAGGTGTTCTGACTGCAAAGGGTCTAGGGAGGGGAGGGTGACCGCGTCTAAGTATGTTGACGTCGCGGCATCATCTGGCGGATCACCCGTATAGAGTTACGCATAAAACCTACGGAACGTTTCAGCTATATTGGCGTCCTCCGTGACCGTCACCCCAGCGGAGTCAGAGACCTCCTTCACTTGCCGGTTCTGATGCGCCACTCGGAGCCTATTAGCCAGCAGTCCGCCACAGCGGTCCCCCCCCCGGTGTAGTAGGCATGGCGCAAGCGAAGCGCGGCATATTCCGCTCGGTCGAAATCTAGGGCTGCCAAAAGTTTCCTAGCCCCCTTAAGCTGCTTCCAGATCCTGGGGGCCCCCGTCCGGCGGTGCATCTGTTCGAGCTTGCTGACCGCTGGGTAAGTCCATCCCTCTTATTCTGTCGTTCTTTATTTTCGTTGGAGGAGATGGCTATAAATTTCCCCCGAAGGACCGGCTACAAGGCTGCCCATTGAGTCGCCAGGGAAGTGTCGGGGTTATCGTTATGGGACAAGTACTCCCGTATGGCATCCTCGATGCGGTCAACCACTACCTTCTTGTGCAGCAGGGTATCGCGGAGGCGCCATATTTTCGGAGGGTAAGACACCGGCGGAAGAGACAATGTGGCGGAGACCGGGGCATGGTCTGATAAGGATAGCACTTCCATGTCCGACTCCGAGACCAAGGCCCTCACCGGAGTCGTGACCAGAAGATGGTCCAATCTCACGTACGTCTTGTGGGCGTGAGAGTAATATGAGTACCCCCTATCAGCAGGATGCATGTGACGCCAGAGATCATGTAGGTCTACCTCCGATAATTGTGCCTTATACCCGGCTGAGAACTCCCCGACCTGCGGGGAGCGTTGCGCGGACCTATCCAAGACCGAGTCAAAGACCAGATTAAAGTCTCCTCCGATAATAACATGTCTATCCTACGAAGCTGTAATATCCGCCAGCGCCGATCGCAAAAAGCGCTCCTGCTGTTCATTAGGGCTATACAAGGACCCGACTGTAAAAGCGACTCCTCCGATTTTAAACCGGTATGCTAACAGCCGACCTTTGTGTTCCGCGTGTTTGTGAAGGATTTCTCCCTTGAAGTGTCGGGCCACCAGGATTGCCACCCCCGCAGTCTTAGTGTTACTGGAAGAGAAGAATTGTGTCGGGAATTTATGTGAGCGCATTCTGTGGGCGTCTCGGGGTAGTAGGTGTGTCTCTTGAAGGAGACAAATGTCAGCTCGTGTGTTCTCTAGGAGAGATATTACTGCCCGCCTCTTAACCGGGTTGTTGAGGCCCCTGACATTGAGAGTCACTACCTTAAAAGTCCCAGGAGGCATAGGGAAAGGTGTAGGTTAAAGCGTAATATCCTTTTCTGGGCGAGGCAAGGTTCCTGCATGCCACGAACATGGCTCGGGCCTGTATAGCTCACTGGACGATCCCTCCCCCTCCCTGTAACTCCCCAACCCCTACCCAAAACACCCCCTCCCCCCCCAGCCTGCTCTCCCCAACCAAACACTCAGAACATCCCCCCCCACCTCCCCGGGCCCCTCCCGAATCTAAAGAACACCATAGTCCCAGTCCGGTCCTCAAAGGACGAGTCTGTGGTAAGTTATTGAAGTGGATGTCCGGCCACCACACCCTCGACCGCCGCCCCCACCCCGTGAAACCTCCAAACCTTCAGTGTGAAGAAGGCTGTGTAGATCTCCCCCCGGAGACATCTCAGGCCGTCATCGCCGCCCCAGTCATTACAGCGTCTCCGGCCGCCTCTCGTAGCGCACTGTCCCTTCCAGCTCGGATGGTGGGCGAGTCTGGTCTAGTAGAGGAGGCCGAGGTCCGGTGGTCAGGGACTCTCTGCCAGCCGTCTCTGGTGATACATCTGCGTCGTGGCGTATGAGCTTCTTCATCCGTCGCGGTGATCCCCAGCACTTCACAGGTGTCCTGAAGGGACCGAAGTTGATGCAGGACGCCGTTCCACCGAAAGATGAGCCGGAAAGGATGCCCCCAGGAATACTGCACTTCATGGGACCTCAAAAAGTCCGTCGCTATTTTAAACGCTCTACGTTTCTGAAGCGTGATCATCGACAAGTCTTGATAGAGAGCGATTGGGTGTCCCTGGTATTGCAACGATTGCCGTTTCCGTGCTTCACGAAGGATTCGCTCCTTGAGCGGAAAGTCCGGCAGGAAGGCCAGTATGTCAGGCGGGGGCGCGGAGGACCAGCGCATCGCGCCCACTCTGTGTGCCCTGTCAATCCTTATAGGGAAGTCCCCTGGCTCACCCAGTATCTCCTGAAACAGACCCTGCAGATAGCCGGCAACGTCTTCCCCCTCTTCCCTGGACGGCACTCCCCGGACCCGGATGTTGTTCCGGCGGGACCGGTTTTCAAGGTCTTCATTGTGTGCCTGGAGGTCTAGCTGTTGTTCCCTTAATCGCAGCACCTCCTGCTGCAGGCGCCCGATCTCCTCATCCCTGGAGTGTCCGGAACCTTCCATGGCCGCCACCCTTTCACCT